>NC_090929.1:280467040-281920046 GCF_040938575.1 Ambystoma mexicanum | reverse complement strand
TGAGCGGGGAGTGGGGGAAGGGGAGAGACACATGGGGCATGAGCAGGGGGTGGGGGAAGGGGAGAGAGACACGGGGCATGAGCGGGGGGTGATGGGGAAGGGGAGAGAGACACAGGGCATGAGCGGGGGATGTGGGGAAGGTTAGAGACACACGGGGCTTGAGCGGGGGATGGGGGAAGTGGAGAGACACGGGCATGAGTAGGGGGTGGGGGGAACAGTAGGGAGACACGAGGCATGAGCGGGGGGTGAGGGGGAAGGGGAGAGACACACGGGTCATGAGCGGGGGGTGGGGGGAAGGGGAGAGACACACAGGGCATGAGCGGGGGGTGGGGGGAGGGGAGAGACACACGAGGCATGAGCGGGGGGTGGGGGAGAAGGGGAGAGACACATGGGGCATGAGCGGGGGGTGGGGGGACAGAAGGGAGACACGGGGCATGAGCGGGGGGTGGGGGGAAGAGAGAGAAACACGGGGCATGAGCGGGAGGGGAAGGGGAGAGAGACACGGGGCATGAGCAGGGGGTGGGGGAAGGGGAGAGAGATACGGGACATGAGCAGGGGTGGAGGGGAAGGGGAGAGAGACCTGTGTCATGAGCGGGGGGTGGGGGGAACAGTAGGGAGACAGGGGCATGAGCGGGGGTGGGGGGAAGGGGAGGAGACACGGGCATGAGCAGGGGGTGGGGTTGTTTGGGAAGGGGAGAGACACACGAGGCATGAGCGGGGGGTGGGGGGAAGGGGAGAGACACACAGGGCATGAGCGGGGGGTGGGGGGAAGGGGAGAGAGACACAGGGCATGAGCGGGGGGTGGGGGGAAGGGGAGAGAGACACGGGGCATCACCAGGGGGTGGGGGGTAGGGGAGAGACACACGGGGCATGAGCGGGGGTTGGGGGGGAAGTGGAGAGAGACACAGGACATGAGCAGGGGATGGGGGGAACAGTAGGGAGACACAGGGCATGAGCAGGGAGTGGGGGGAAGGGGAGAGACACACGGGGCATGAGCAGGGGTGGGGGGAAGGGGAGAGACACACGGGGCATGAGCAGGGGGTGGGGGGAAGGTGGGAGACACAGGGCATTAGCAGGGGAGGGGAGAGACACACGGGGCATGAGCGGGTGGTGGGGGAGGGGAGAGACACACAGGGTGTGATCGGGGGGTGGGGGAAGGGGAGAGAGACACGGGCATGAGCGGGGGTGGGAGGTAGGGGAGAGACACACGGGGCATGAGCGGGGGGACGGGGGAAGTGGAGAGAGACACAGGACATGAGCAGGGGATGGGGGAACAGTAGGGAGACACAGGGCATGAGCAGGGAGCGGGGGGAAGGGGAGAGACACACGGGGCATGAGCAGGGGTGGGGGGAAGGGGAGAGAGACACAGGGCATGAGCGGGGTGTGGGGGAACAGTAGGGAGACACGGGGTATGAGCGGGTGGTGGGGGGAAGGGGAGAGACACACGGGGCATGAGCAGGGGGTGGGGGGAAGGGGTGAGACACACGGGGCATGAGCGGGGGTTGGGGGGAATGGGAGAGACACACGGGGCATGAGCGGGGGGTGGGGGAACATTAGGGAGACATGGGGCATGAGCAGGGAGTGGGGGGAAGGGGAGGGATACACAGGGCATGCGCGGGGAGTGGGGGGAAGGGGAGAGACACATGGGGCATGAGCAGGGGGTGGGGGGAAGGGGAGAGAGACACGGGGCATGAGCGGGGGGTGATGGGGAAGGGGAGAGAGACACGGGGCATGAGCGGGGGATGGGGGAAGGGGAGAGACACACGGGGCTTGAGCGGGGGATGGGGGAAGGGGAGAGACACGGGCATGAGTAGGGGAGTGGGGGGAACAGTAGGGAGACACGAGGCATGAGCGGGGTTGAGGGGGAAGGGGAGAGACACATGGGGCATGAGCGGGGGGTGGGGGGAAGGGGAGAGACACATGGGGCATGAGCGGGTGTTGGAGGGGAAGGGGAGAGACACATGGGGCATGAGCGGGGGGTGGGGGGAAAGAAGGGAGACACGGGGCATGAGCGGGGGTTGGGGGGAAGGGGAGAGAAACACGGGCATGAGCGGGGGTGGGGGAAGGGGAGAGAGACAGGGGGCATGAGCGGGGGTGGGGGGAAAGGGAGAGAGACACGGGGCATGAGCGGGGGGTGGGGGGAAGGGGAGAGAGACACAGGGCATGACCAGGGGGTGGGGGGAAGGGGAGAGAGACACGGGGCATGAGCAGGGGTGGGGGGGAAGGGGAGAGAGACACCTGTCATGAGCGGGGGGTGGGGGGAACAGTAGGGAGACAGGGGCATGAGCGGGGGTGGGGGGAAGGGGAGAGAGACTCGGGCATGAGCAGGGGGTGGGGGGAAGGGGAGAGAGACACGGGGCATGAGCAGGGGGTGGAGGGAAGGGGAGAGAGACACGGGGCATGAGCAGGGGTGGGGGGAAGGTGAGAGAGACACGTGTAATGAGCGGGGGTGGGGGGAACAGTAGGGAGACAGGGGCATGAGTGGGGGTGGGGGGAAGGGGAGAGAGACACGGGCATGAGCAGGGGGTGGGGGGAAAGAAGGGAGACACGGGGCATGAGCGGGGGGTGGGGGGAAGGGGAGAGAAACACGGGGCATGAGCGGGGGTGGGGGAAGGGGAGAGAGACAGGGGGCATGAGCGGGGGGGTGGGGGGAAAGGGAGAGAGACAGGGGGCATGAGCGGGGGTGGGGGGAAGGGGAGAGAGACACGGGGCATGAGCAGGGGGTGGGGGGAAGGGGAGAGAGACACGGGGCATGAGCAGGGGTGGGGGGGAAGGGGAGAGAGACACGTGTCATGAGCGGGGGGTGGGGGGAACAGTAGGGAGACAGGGGCATGAGCGGGGGTGGGGGGAAGGGGAGAGAGACACGGGCATGAGCAGGGGGTGGGGTTGTTTGGGAAGGGGAGAGACACACGAGGCATGAGCGGGGGGTGGGGGGGAAGGGAAGAGAGACACGGGGCATGAGCAGGGGTGGGGGGGAAGGGGAGAGAGACACCTGTCATGAGCGGGGGGTGGGGGGAACAGTAGGGAGACAGGGGCATGAGCGGGGGTGGGGGGAAGGGGAGAGAGACTCGGGCATGAGCAGGGGGTGGGGGGAAGGGGAGAGAGACACGGGGCATGAGCAGGGGGTTTTGGGAAGGGGAGAGAGACACAGGGCATGACCAGGGGGTGGGGGGAAGGGGAGAGAGACACGGGCCATGAGCAGGGGTGGGGGGGAAGGGGAGAGAGACACCTGTCATGAGCGGGGGGTGGGGGGAACAGTAGGGAGACAGGGGCATGAGCGGGGGTGGGGGGAAGGGGAGAGAGACTCGGGCATGAGCAGGGGGTGGGGGGAAGGGGAGAGAGACACGGGGCATGAGCAGGGGGTGGAGGGAAGGGGAGAGAGACACGGGGCATGAGCAGGGGGTGGGGGGAAGGGGAGAGAGACACGGGGCATGAGCAGGGGTGGGGGGGAAGGGGAGAGAGACACGTGTCATGAGCGGGGAGTGGGGGGAACAGTAGGGAGACAGGGGCATGAGCGGGGGTGGGGGGAAGGGGAGAGAGACACGGGCATGAGCAGGGGGTGGGGTTGTTTGGGAAGGGGAGAGACACACGAGGCATGAGCGGGGGGTGGGGGGGAAGGGAAGAGACACACGGGGCATTAGTGGGGTGTGGGGGGAACAGTAGGGAGACAGGGGCATGAGTGGGGGTGGGGGGAAGGGGAGAGAGACACGGGCATGAGCAGGGGGTGGGGGGAAAGAAGGGAGACACGGGGCATGAGCGGGGGGTGGGGGGAAGGGGAGAGAAACACGGGGCATGAGCGGGGGTGGGGGAAGGGGAGAGAGACAGGGGGCATGAGCGGGGGGGTGGGGGGAAAGGGAGAGAGACAGGGGGCATGAGCGGGGGTGGGGGGAAGGGGAGAGAGACACGGGGCATGAGCAGGGGGTGGGGGGAAGGGGAGAGAGACACGGGGCATGAGCAGGGGTGGGGGGGAAGGGGAGAGAGACACGTGTCATGAGCGGGGGGTGGGGGGAACAGTAGGGAGACAGGGGCATGAGCGGGGGTGGGGGGAAGGGGAGAGAGACACGGGCATGAGCAGGGGGTGGGGTTGTTTGGGAAGGGGAGAGACACACGAGGCATGAGCGGGGGTGGGGGGGAAGGGAAGAGACACACGGGGCATTAGTGGGGTGTGGGGGGAAGGGGAGAGACACACGGGGCATGAGCGGGGGGTTGGTGGGAAGGGGAGAGACACACAGGGCATGAGTGGGGGGAGGGGAGAGACACACGGGGCATAAGCTGGGGATTGGCGGAAAGGAGGGAGACACGGTACATGAGCGGGGGGTGGGGGGAAAGGGAAGAGACAGGGGGCATGAGCGGGGGGTGGGGGTAACACAAGGGAGACACTGTGCATGAGTGGGGTGTGGGGGGAGGGGAGAGACACACAGGGCATGACCAGTATGAGCGGGGGGAAGTGAGGGAGACATGGGGCATGAGCGGGGGATGGGGGAAGCAAAGAGACAGGGGGCATGAGCGGGGACTGGGGGGTAACACAAGGGAGACATGGGGCATGAGTGGGGGTGGGGGTAACACGAGGGAGACACGGGGCATGAGCGGGGGGTGGGGGGTAACACAAGGGAGACTCGGGTCATGAGCGGGGGGTGTTGGGGTAACACAAGGGAGACACGGGATGAGCTGGGGTGGGGGTCACACAAGGGAGACACGGGGAATGAGCGGGGGGTGGGGGGTAGCAGGGGAGACAGGTCATGAGCGGGGGATGGGTGGGAACAGGGGAGACACGGGGCATGAGCGGGGGGTGGGGGGTAAGTGGAGAGAGACACGGGGCATGAGCGGGAGGTGGGGGAACAGTAGGGAGACACGGGACATGAGCGGGGGTGGGGGGAAGGGGAGAGACACACGGGGCATGAGCGTGGGGTGGGGGAAGTGGAGAGACGCACAGGGAATGAGCGGAGGGTGGGGGGAACAGTTGGGAGACGGGTGGGGGGAACATAGGGAGACACGGGGCATGAGCGGGGGTGGGGGGTTAAGGGGAGAGACACACGGGGCATGAGCAGGGGGTGGGGGAAGGGGAGAGACACGCTCGAGGTGGGGGGTAAAAGGAGAGACACACGGGGCATGAGCGGGAGGCGGGGGAACAGTAGGGAGACACGGGGCATGAGCAGGCGATGGGGGAAGGGGAGAGACACACGGGGTGTGAGCGGGGGGTGGGGGGAAGGGGAGCGACACACGGGGCATGAGCGGGGGTTGGGGGGAAGGGTCGAAACACACGGGGCATGAGCGGGGGGTGGAGGGGAGGGGAGAGACACACGGGGCATGAGCGGGGGTTGGGGGAAACGAGGGTGACAGGGGGCATGAGCGGGGGGTGGGGGGAACAGTAGGGAGACAGGGGCATGAGCGGGGGTGGGGGGAAGGGGAGAGAGACACGGGCATGAGCAGGGGGGGGCGGGTTGTTTGGGAAGGGGAGAGACACATGAGGCATGAGCGGGGGGTAGGGGGGTGTGGGGAAGGGAAGAGACACACGGGGCATTAGTGGGGTGTAGGGGGAAGGGGAGAGACACACGGGGCATGAGCGGGGGGTTGGTGGGAAGGGGAGAGACACACAGGGCATGAGTGGGGGGAGGGGAGAGACACACGGGGCATAAGCTGGGGATTGGCAGAAAGGAGGGAGACACGGTACATGAGCGGGGGGTGGGGGGAAAGGGAAGAGACAGGGGGCATGAGCGGGGGTGGGGGTAACACAAGGGAGACACTGTGCATGAGTGGGGGGTGAGGGGAGGGGAGAGACACACAGAGTATGAGCGGGGGGAAGTGAGGGAGACATGGGGCATGAGCGGGGGATGGGGGAAGCAAAGAGACAGGGGGCATGAGCGGGGACTGGGGGGTAACACAAGGGAGACACGGGGCATGAGTGGGGGTGGGGGTAACACGAGGGAGACACGGGGCATGAGCGGGGGGTGGGGGTAACACAAGGGAGACTCGGGTCATGAGCGGGGGGTGTTGGGGTAACACAAGGGAGACACGGGATGAGCTGGGGTGGGGGTCACAAAAGGGAAGGGAGACACGGGGCATGAGCGGGGGGTGGGGGATAGCAGGGGAGACAGGTCATGAGCGGGGGATGGGTGGGAACAGGGGAGACACGGGGCATGAGCGGGGGGTGGGGGGTAAGTGGAGAGAGACACGGGGCATGAGCGGGAGGTGGGGGAACAGTAGGGAGACAAGGGACATGAGCGGGGGTGGGGGGGAAGGGGAGAGACGCACGGGGAATGAGCGGAGGGTGGGGGGAACAGTTGGGAGACGGGTGGGGGGAACATAGGGAGACACGGGGCATGAGCGGGGGTGGGGGATTAAGGGGAGAGACACACGGGGCATGAGCAGGGGGTGGGGGAAGGGGAGAGACACGCTCGAGGTGGGGGGCAAAGGGAGAGACACACGGGGCATGAGCGGGATGCGGGGGAACAGTAGGGAGACACGGGGCATGAGCAGGCGATGGGGGAAGGGGAGCGACACACGGGTTGTGAGCGGGGGGTGGGGGGAAGGGGAGCGACACACGGGGCATGAGCGGGGGTTGGGGGGAAGGGTCGAGACACACGGGGCATGAGCGGGGGTGGGGGGGAGGGGAGAGACACACGGGGCATGAGCGGGGGTTGGGGGGAAACGAGGGAGACAGGGGGCATGAGCGGGGGCAGGGGGGAAGGGGAGAGACACACGAGGCATGAGCGAGGGGTCGGGGGGAAGGGGGCGACACACGGGGCATGAGCAGGGGGTGGGGGGAAGGGGCGAGGCACACGGGGCATGAGCGGGGGGTGGGGGGGAGGGGAGAGACACACGGGGCATGAGCGGGGTGGGGGGAAAGGAGGGAGACAAGGGGCATGAGCGGGGGCAGGGGGAAGGGGAGAGACACACTGGGCATGAGTGGGGGGATGGGGGGAAGGGGAGAGAGACACGGGGCATGAGCGGGGCGTGGGGGGAAGGGGATAGACACACGGGGCATGAGCGGGGGGTGGGGGGAAGACGAGAGAGACACGGGGCATGAGTGGGGGCTGGGGGGAACAGTAGGGAGACACGGGGCATGAGCAGGGAGTGGGGGGTAGGGGAGAGACACGGGGCATGAGCGGGGGGTGGGGGGAAGGGGAGAGACACACGGGGCATGAGCGGGGGGGTGGGGGGAAGGGGAGAGACACGGGGCATTATTGGGGGGTGGGGGGAGGGGAGAGACACATGGGGCATGAGCGGGGGGTGGGGGGAAGGGGAGAGACACACGGGGCATGAGCAGGGGGTGGGGGGGAAGGGGAGAGAGACACCGGACATGAGCGGGGGGTGGGGGGTAGGGTAGAGACACAAGGGGCATGAGCGGGGGGTGGGGGGAAGGGGAGAGAGACACAGGGCATGCGCAGGGTGTGGGGGGAACAGAAGGGAGACACGGGGTATGAGCGGGGTGTGGGGGGAACAGAAGGGACACACGGGGCATGAGCAGGGGGTGGGGGGGAAGGGGAGAGAGACACCGGACATGAGCGGGGGGTGGGGGGTAGGGTAGAGACACAAGGGGCATGAGCGGGGGGTGGGGGGAAGGGGAGAGAGACACAGGGCATGCGCAGGGTGTGGGGGGAACAGTAGGGAGACATGCGGTATGAGCGGGGGGTGGGGGGAAGGGGAGAGACACATGAGGCATGAGTGGGGGGTGGGGGGAAGGGGAGAGACACACGGGGCATGAGCGGGGGGTTGGGGGAAGGGGAGAGACACACATGGCATGCGCGGGGTGTGGGGGAGGGGATAGACACACGAGGCATAAGCGGGGGGTGGGGGGAAAGGAGGGAGACACGGTACATGAGCGGGGGGTGAGGGGGAAGGGGAGAGACACGCGGGGCATGAGCGAGGGGTGGGGGCGAAGGCGAGAGACACACGGGGCATGAGCGGGGGGTGGGGGGAAGGGGAGAGACACGGGGCATTAGCGGGCGGGAGGGGAGTGACACACGGGTCATGAACGGGGGGTGGGTGGGAAGGGGAGAGACACACGGGGAATGAGCGGAGGTGGGGGAAGGGGAGAGAGACACAGGGCATGAGCAGGGGGTGGGGGGGCAGGGGAGAGACACCCGGGGCATGAGCGGGGCATAGGGTGGAAGGGGAGAGAGACACAGGGCATGAGCGGGGGGTGGGGGGGCAGGGGAGAGACACCCGGGGCATGAGCGGGGCATAGGGTGGAAGGGGAGAGACACACGGGGCATGAGCGGGGGGTTGGGGGAAAGGGGAGAGACACACGGAGCATGAGCGGGGGGTGGGGGGGAAGGGAAGAGACACGGGGCGTTAGTGGGGAGTAGGGGAGAGACACAAGGGGCATGAGCGGGGGTGGGGCAGAAGGGGAGAGACACACAGGGCATGAGCAGGGGATGGGGGGAAGGGGAGAGAGACACGGGGCATCACCAGGGGGTGGGGGGTTGGGGAGAGACACACGGGGCATGAGCGGGGGTTGGGGGGGAAGGGGAGAGAGACACAGGGCATGAGCGGGGGGTGGGGGAACAGTAGGGAGACACGGGGCATGAGCGGGGAGTGGGGGGAAGGGGAGAGACACACGGGGCATGAGCGGGGGGTAGGGAGGGGAAGGGGAGAGACACACAGGGCATGAGCAGGGGGTGGGGGAAGGGGGGAGACACAGGGCATTAGCGGGGGAGGGGAGAGACACACGGGGCATGAGCGGGGGGTGGGGGGAGGGGAGAGACACTCATGGCGTGAGCGGGGGGAAGGGGAGAGAGACATGAGCATGAGCGGGGGTGGGGGGTAACACAAGGGAGACACGGGATGAGCTGGGGTGGGGGTCACAAAAGGGAAGGGAGACACGGGGCATGAGCGGGGGGTGGGGGGTAGCAGGGGAGACAGGTCATGAGCGGGGGATGGGTGGGAACAGGGGAGACACGGGGCATGAGCGGGGGGTGGGGGGTAAGTGGAGAGAGACACGGGGCATGAGCGGGAGGTGGGGGAACAG
Source organism: Ambystoma mexicanum (assembly GCF_040938575.1). Taxonomy (NCBI): domain Eukaryota; kingdom Metazoa; phylum Chordata; class Amphibia; order Caudata; family Ambystomatidae; genus Ambystoma; species Ambystoma mexicanum. The sequence continues at coordinate 281,911,075 of NC_090929.1, read as the reverse complement.
TAGGGAGACAGGGGACATGAGCGGGGGTGGGGGGAAGGGGAGAGACACACGGGGCATGAGCGGGGGGTGGGGGAAGGGGAGAGACGCACGGGGAATGAGCGGAGGGTGGGGGGAACAGTTGGGAGACGGGTGGGGGGAACATAGGGAGACACGGGGCATGAGCGGGGGTGGGGGGTTAAGGGGAGAGACACACGGGGCATGAGCAGGGGGTGGGGGAAGGGGAGAGACACGCTCGAGGTGGGGGGCAAAGGGAGAGACACACGGGGCATGAGCGGGAGGCGGGGGAACAGTAGGGAGACACGGGGCATGAGCAGGCGATGGGGGAAGGGGAGCGACACACGGGGTGTGAGCGGGGGGTGGGGGGAAGGGGAGCGACACACGGGGCATGAGCGGGGGTTGGGGGGAAGGGTCGAGACACACGGGGCATGAGCGGGGGTGGGGGGGAGGGGAGAGACACACGGGGCATGAGCGGGGGTTGGGGGGAAACGAGGGAGGCAGGGGGCATGAGCGGGGGCAGGGGGGAAGGGGAGAGACACACGAGGCATGAGCGAGGGGTCGGGGGGAAGGGGGGCGACACACGGGGCATGAGCAGGGGGAGGGGGGAAGGGGCGAGGCACACGGGGCATGAGCGGGGGGGTGGGGGGGAGGGGAGAGACACACGGGGCATGAGCGGGGTGGGGGGAAAGGAGGGAGACAAGGGGCATGAGCGGGGGCAGGGGGAAGGGGAGAGACACACTGGGCATGAGCGGGGGGGTGGGGGGAAGGGGTGAGAGACACGGGGCATGAGCGGGGCGTGGGGGGAAGGGGATAGACACACGGGGCATGAGTGGGGGGTGGGGGGAACAGTAGGGAGACACGGGGCATGAGCAGGGAGTGGGGGGTAGGGGAGAGACACGGGGCATGAGCGGGGGGTGGGGGGAAGGGGAGAGACACACGGGGCATGAGCAGGGGGGTGGGGGGAAGGGGAGAGACACGGGGCATTATTGGGGGGTGGGGGGAGGGGAGAGACACATGGGGCATGAGATGGGGGTGGGGGGAAGGGGAGAGACACACGGGGCATGAGCAGGGGGTGGGGGGGAAGGGGAGAGAGACACCGGACATGAGCGGGGGGTGGGGGGTAGGGTAGAGACACAAGGGGCATGAGCGGGGGGTGGGGGGAAGGGGAGAGAGACACAGGGCATGCGTGGGGTGTGGGGGGAACAGAAGGGAGACACGGGGTATGAGCGGGTTGTGGGGGGAACAGAAGGGACACACGGGGCATGAGCGGGGGGTGGGGGGAAGGGGAGAGAGACACGGGGCATGAGCAGGGGGTGGGGGGCAGGGGAGAGACACACGGGGCATGAGCGGGGGGTAGGGGAAAAGGGAGAGAGACACAGGGCATGAGCGGGGGGTGGGGGGAACAGTAGGGAGACATGCGGTATGAGCGGGGGGTGGGGGGAAGGGGAGAGACACATGGGGCATGAGTGGGGGGTGGGGGGAAGGGGAGAGACACACGGGGCATGAGCGGGGGGTTGGGGGAAGGGGAGAGACACACATGGCATGCGCGGGGTGTGGGGGAGGGGATAGACACACGAGGCATAAGCGGGGGGTGGGGGGAAAGGAGGGAGACACGGTACATGAGCGGGGGGTGAGGGGGAAGGGGAGAGACACGCGGGGCATGAGGGGGGGTGGGGGCGAAGGCGAGAGACACACGGGGCATGAGCGGGGGGTGGGGGGAAGGGGAGAGACACGGGGCATTAGCGGGCGGGAGGGGAGAGACACACGGGTCATGAACGGGGGGTGGGTGGGAAGGGGAGAGACACACGGGGAATGAGCGGAGGTGGGGGAAGGGGAGAGAGACACAGGGCATGAGCAGGGGGTGGGGGGGCAGGGGAGAGACACCCGGGGCATGAGCGGGGCATAGGGTGGAAGGGGAGAGAGACACAGGGCATGAGCGGGGGGTGGGGGGGGCAGGGGAGAGACACCCGGGGCATGAGCGGGGCATAGGGTGGAAGGGGAGAGACACACGGGGCATGAGCGGGGGGTTGGGGGAAAGGGGAGAGACACACGGAGCATGAGCGGGGGGTGGGGGGGAAGGGGAGAGACACGGGGCGTTAGTGGGGAGTAGGGGAGAGACACAAGGGGCATGAGCGGGGGTGGGGCAGAAGGGGAGAGACACACAGGGCATGAGCAGGGGGTGGGGGGAAGGGGAGAGAGACACGGGGCATCACCAGGGGGTGGGGGGTTGGGGAGAGACACACGGGGCATGAGCGGGGGTTGGGGGGGAAGGGGAGAGAGACACAGGGCATGAGCGGGGGGTGGGGGGAACAGTAGGGAGACACGGGGCATGAGCGGGGAGTGGGGGGAAGGGGAGAGACACACGGGGCATGAGCGGGGGGTAGGGAGGGGAAGGGGAGAGACACACAGGGCATGAGCAGGGGGTGGGGGAAGGGGGAGACACAGGGCATTAGCGGGGGAGGGGAGAGACACACGGGGCATGAGCGGGGGGTGGGGGGAGGGGAGAGACACTCATGGCGTGAGCGGGGGAAAGGGGAGAGAGACACGAGCATGAGCGGGGGTGGGGGTAGGGGAGAGACACACGGGCATGAGCGGGGGGTGGGGGGAAGGGGAGAGAGACACAGGTCATGAGCGGGGGGTGGGGGGAACAGTAGGGAGACACGGGGTATGAGCGGGGGTGGGGGGAAGGGGAGAGACACACGGGGCATGAGCAGGGGGTGGGGGGAAGGGGAGAGACACACAGGGCATGAGCGGGGGGTGGGGGGAAGGCGAGAGAGACACAGGGCATGAGTGGGGGGTGGGGGGAACAGTAGGGAGACATGGGGCATGAGCAGGGAGTGGGCGGTAGGGGAGAGACACGGGGCGTGAGCGGGGGGAAGGGGAGAGACACGGGCATTAGCGGGGGTGGGGGGAGGGGAGAGACACGGGGCATGAGCGGGGGGTGGGGGGAAGGGGAGAGGCACACGGGGCATGAGCAGGGGGTGGGGGGGAAGGGGAGAGAGACACCGGACATGAGCGGGGGGGGGTAGGGGAGAGACACACGGGGCATGAGCGGGGGGTGGGGGGAAGGGGAGAGAGACACAGGGCATGAGCGAGGTGTGGGGGGAACAGAAGGGAGACACAGGGTATGAGCGGGGTGTGGGGGGAAAAGAAGGGACACACGGGGCATGAGCGGGGGGTGGGGGGTAGGGGAGAGACAAACGGGGCATGAGCGGGGGGTAGGGGGAAGGGGAGAGAGACACAGGGCATGAGCGGGGGGTGGGGGGAACAGTAGGGAGACACAGGGTATGAGCGGGGGATGGGGAGAAGGGGAGAGACACACGGGGCATGAGTGGGGGGTGGGGGGAAGGGGTGAGACACACGGGGCATGAGCGGGGGGTAGGGGGAAGGGGAGAGACACACGGGGCGTGAGCAGGGGGTGGTGGGGGGAAGGGGAGAGAGACACAGGGCATGAGTGGGGGTTGGGGGGACAGTAGGGAGACACGGGGTATGATCGGAGGGTGGGGGGGAAGGGGAGAGACACACAGGGCATGAGCGGTGGGTGGGGGGAAGGGGAGAGACGCACAGGACATGAGCAGGGGGTGGGGGTGAAGGGGAGAGACACACGGGGCATGAGCGGGAGGTGGGGGGAAGGGGAGAGACACGGGACATGAGTGGGGGGTGGGGGGTAACACAAGGGAGACACAGTGCATGAGTGGGGGGTGGGGGGCGGTGAGAGACACACAGAGCATGAGCGGGGGAAATGAGGGAGACACGGGGCATGAGCGGGGGATGGGGGAAGCAAAGAGACACAGGGCATGAGCGGGGAGTGGGGGGTAACACAAGGGAGACACGGGGCATGACCAGGGGTGGGGGGTAACACGAGGGAGACATGGGGCATGAGCGGGTGTGGGGGAGTAACACAAGGGAGACACGGGGCATGAGTGGGGGGTGTTGGGGTAACACAAGGGAGACACGGGGCATGAGCTGGGATGGGGGGTCACACAAGGGAGACACGGGGCATGAGCGGGGGCTGGGGGGTAGCAGGGCAGACAGGTCATGAGCGGGGGGTGGGTGGGAGCAGGGGAGACACGGGGCATGAGCGGGGGGTGGGGGGGAAGTGGAGAGAGACACAGGGCAGGAGGTGGGGGAACAGTAGGGAGACACGGGACATGAGCTGAGGGTAGGGGGGAAGGGGAGAGACACACAGGGCAAGAGCGGGGGGTGGGGGGAAGGGGAAAGACACACGGGGCATGAGCGAGGGTTGGGGGAAACAGTACGGAGACGGGTGGGGGTAACATAGGGAGACACAGGGCATGAGCGGGGGTGGGGGTTAAGGGGAGAGACACACTGGGCATGAGCGGGGGGTGGGGGGAAGGGGAGAGACATGCGGGGGGTGGGGGGGAAAGGGAGAGACACACGGGGCATGAGCGGGAGGCGGGGGAACAGTAGGGAGACACGGGGCATGAGCAGGGGGTGGGGGGAAGGGGAGAGACACACGGGACATGAGCAGGGGGTGGGGGGAAGGGGAGCGACACACGGGGCATGAGCGGGGGGTGGGGGGGAAGGGCCGAGACACACGGGGCATGAGAGGGGGGAGGGGAGAGACACACGGGGCATGAGCGGGGGGTGGGGGGAAAGGAGGGAGACAGGGGGCATGAGCGGGGGCAGGGGGGAAGAGGAGAGACACACGGGGCATGAGCTGGGGGTGGGGGGGAAGGGGAGAGAGACACGGGGCATGAGCGGGGCGTGGGGGGAAGGGGATAGACACACGGGGCATGAGCGGGGGTGGGGGGAAGGGGAGAGACACACGGGGCATGAGCGGGGGGTGGGGGGAAGGTGAGAGAGACACGGGGCATGAGCAGGGGGTGGAGTGGAAGGGGAGAGACACACGGGGCATGAGCGGGAGGGTGGGGTGGAAGGGGAGAGAAACCGGGCATTAGCGGGGGGTGGGGGGAGGGGGAGAGACACATGGGGGCATGAGCGGGGGGTGGGGGGGAAGGGAAGAGACACACGGGGCATGAGCGGGGGGTGGGGGTGAAGGGGAGAGAGACACGGGTCATGAGCGGGGGGTGGAGGGAACAGTAGGGAGACAGGGGCATGAGCGGGGGTGGGGGGAAGGGGGGAGAGACACGTGCATGAGCAGGGGGTGGGGTTGTGGGGGAAGGGGAGAGACACACGAGGCATGAGCGGGGGGTGGGGGGAAGGGAAGAGACACACGGGGCATTAGTGGGGTGTGGGGGGGAAGGGGAGAGACACACGGGGCATGAGCGGGGGGTTGGTGGGAAGGGGAGAGACACACAGGGCATGCGCGGGGGGAGGGGAGAGACACACGGGGCATAAGCGGGGGATGGGGAAAGGAGGGAGACACGGTACATGAGCAGGGGGTGGGGGAAAGGGAAGAGACAGGGGGCATGAGCGTGGGGTGGGGGGTAACACAAGGGAGACACGGTGCATGATTGGGGGGTGGGGGAGGGGAGAGACACACAGAGCATGAGCGGGGGGAAATGAGGGAGACATGGGGCATGAGCGGGGGATGGGGGGAAGCAAAGAGACACGGGGCATGAGCGGGGAGTGGGGGGTAACACAAGGGAGACACAGGGCATGAGCGGGGGTGGGGGGTAACACGAGGGAGACACGGGGCATGAGCGGGGGGTGGGTGGTAACACAAGGGAGACACGGGGCATGAGCGGGGGGTGTTGGGGTAACACAAGGGAGACACGGGGTATGAGCTGGGGTGGGGGGTCACACAAGGGAGACACGGGGCATGAGCGGGGGGTGGGTGGGAACAGGGGAGACACGGGGCATGAGCGGGGGGTGGGGGAGGAAGTGGAGAGAGACACGGGGCATGAGCGGGAGGTGGGGGAACAGTAGGGAGACACGGGACATGAGCGGGGGTGGGGGGGAAATGGAGAGACACACGGGGCATGAGCGGGGGTGGGGGAAGGGGAGAGACACACGGGGCATGAGCGGGGGGTGGGGGGAACAGTAGGGAGATGGGTGGGGGGAACATAGGGAGACACAGGGCATGAGCGGGGGTGGGGGGAAGTGGAGAGACATGCAGGGGGTGGGGGGCAAAGGGAGAGACACACGGGGCATGAGCGGGAGGCGGGGGAACAGTAGGGAGACACAGGGCATGAGCAGGCGATGAGGGGAAGGGGAGAGACACACGGGGCATGAGAGGGGGTTGGGGGGGAAGGGGAGCGACATACGGAGCATGAGCGGGGGTTGGGGGAAGAGTCGAGACACACGGGGCATGAGCGGGGGGTGGGGGGAACAGTAGGGAGACACGGGGCATGAGCAGGGAGTGGGGGGTAGGGGAGAGACACGGGGCATGAGCGGGGGGTGGGGGGAAGGGGAGAGACACCCGGGGCATGAGCGGGGGGTGGGGGAAAGGGGAGAGACGCGGGGGGTGGGGGGGAAAGGGAGAGACACACGGGGCATGAGCGGGAGGCAGGGAACAGTAGGGAGACACGGGGCATGAGCAGGGGTTGGGGGAAGGGGAGAGACACACGGGACATGAGCAGGGGGTGGGGGGAAGGGGAGCGACACACGGGGCATGAGCGGGGGGTGGGGGGAAGGGCCGAGACACACGGGGCATGGGTGGGGGGGAGGGGAGAGACACACGGGGCATGAGCGGGGGGTGGGGGGAAGGGGAGAGAGACACGGGGCATGAGCGGGGCGTGGGGGGAAGGGGATAGACACACGGGACATGAGCAGGGGTGGGGGGAAGGGGAGAGACACACGGGGCATGAGCGGGGGGTGGGGGGAAGGCGAGAGAGACACAGGGCATGAGCGGGGGGCAGGGGGGAAGGGGAGAGAAACGGGGCATTAGCGGGGGGTGGGGGGAGGGGAGAGACACACGGGGCATGAGCGGGGGGTAGGGGGAAGGGGAGAGACACACGGGGCATGAGCGGGGGGTGGGGGGGAAGGGGAGAGAGACTCGGGTCATGAGCAGGGGGTGGGGGGAACAGTAGGGAGACAGGGGCATGAGCGGGGGTGGGGGGAAGGGGAGAGAGACACGGGCATGAGCAGGGGGTGGGGTTGTGGGGGAAGGGGAGGACACACAAGGTATGAGCGGGGGGTGGGGAGGAAGGGAAGAGACACACGGGGCATTAGTGGGGTGTCGGTGGGAAGGGGAGAGACACACAGGGCATGCGCGGGGGGGAGGGGAGAGACACATGGGGCATAAGCGGGGGATGAGGGAAAGGAGGAGACACGGTACATGAGCAGGGGGTGGGGGAAAGGGAAGAGACAGGGGGCATGAGCGTGGGGTGGGGGTAACACAAGGGAGACACGGTGCATGAGTGGGGGGTGAGGGGAGGGGAGAGACACACAGAGCATGAGCGGGGGGAAATGAGGGAGACATGGGGCATGAGCGGGGGATGGGGGGAAGCAAAGAGACACGGGGCATGAGCGGGGGTGGGGGGTAACACGAGGGAGACATGGGGCATGAGCGGGGGGTGGGAAGTAACACAAGGGAGACACGGGGCATGAGCGGGGGGTGTTGGGGTAACACAAGGGAGACACGGGGTATGAGCTGGGATGGAGGGTCACACAAGGGAGACACGGGGCATGAGCGGGGGGTGGGGGATAGCAGGGGAGACAGTTCATGAGCGGAGGGTGGGTGGGAACAGGGGAGACACGGGGCATGAGCGGGGGTGGGAGGAAGTGGAGAGAGACACGGGGCATGAGCGGGAGGTGGGGGAACAGTAGGGAGACACGGGACATGAGCAGGTGGTGGGGGGAAGGGGAGAGACACACGGGGCATGAGCGGGGGTGGGGGAAGGGGAGAGACACACGGGGCATGAGCGCGGGGTGGGGGGAACAGTAGGGAGACGGGTGAGGGGAACATAGGAAGACACGGGGCATGAGCGGGGGTGGGGGAAAGGGGAGAGACACGCGGGGGGTGGGGGGCAAAGGGAGAGACACATGGGGCATGAGCGGGAGGCGGGGGAACAGTAGGGAGACACGGGGCATGAGCAGGCGATGGGGGGAAGGGGAGAGACACACGGGGCATGAGCGGGGGTTGGGGGGAAGAGTTGAGACACACGGGGCATGAGCGGGGGGGTAGGGGGGAGGGGAGAGACACACAGAGCATGAGCGTGGTGTGGGGGGAAAGGAGGGAGACAGGGGGCATGAGCGGGGGCAGGGGGGAAGGGGAGAGACACACGGGGCATGAGCGGGGGTGGGGGGGAAGGGGAGAGACACACGAGGCATGAGCGAGGGGTCGGAGGGAAGGGGAGCGACACACGGGGCATGAGCGGGGGGTGGGGGAAGGTGCGAGACACACGGGGCATGAGCGGGGGTGGGGGGAGGGGAGAGACACTTGGGGCATGAGCAGGGGTGGGGGGAAAGGAGGGAGACAGGGGGCATGAGCGGGGGCAGGGGGGAAGGGGAGAGACACAAGGCATGAGCGGGGGGTGGGGGGGAAGGTGAGAGAGACACGGGGCATGAGCGGGGCATGGGGGGAAGGGGATAGACACACGGGGCATGAGCAGGGGTGGGGGGAAGGGGAGAGACACACAGGGCATGAGCGGGGGGTGGGGGGAAGGCGAGAGAGACACGGGGCATGAGTGGGGGGTGGGGGGAACAGTAGGGAGACACGGGGCATGAGCAGGGAGTGGGGGGTAGGGGAGAGACACGGGGCATGAGCGGGGTGTGGGGGGAAGGGGAGAGACACACGGGACATGAGCGGGGGGGTGGGGGGGAAGGGGAGAGACACGGGGCATTAGCGGGGGGTGGGGGGAAGGGGAGCGACACACGGGGCATGAGCGGGGGGTGGGGGGGAAGGGCCGAGACACACGGGGCATGGGCGGGGGGAGGGGAGAGACACACGGGGCATGAGCGAGGGGTGGGGGAAAGGAGGGAGACAGGGGGCATGAGCAGGGGCAGGGGGGAAGAGAAGAGACACACGGGGCATGAGCTGGGGGTGGGGGGGAAGGGGAGAGAGACACGGGGCATGAGCGGGGCGTGGGGGGGAAGGGGATAGACACACGGGGCATGAGCAGGCGTGGGGGAAGGGGAGAGACACACGGGGCATGAGCGGGGGGTGGGGGGAAGGCGAGAGAGACACGGGGCATGAGCGGGTGGTGGGGGGGAAGGGGAGAGACACACGGGGCATGAGCGGGAGGGTGGGGGGAAGGGGAGAGAAACGGGGCATTAGCGGGGGGTGGGGGGAGGGGAGAGACACATGGGGCATGAGCGGGGGGTGGGGGGAAGCGGAGAGACACACGGGGCATGAGCGGGGGGTGGGGGGGAAGGGGAGAGAGACACGGGTCATGAGCGGGGGGTGGGGGGAACAGTAGGGAGACAGGGGCATGAGCGGGGGTGGGGGGAAGGGGAGAGAGACATGGGCATGAGCAGGGGGTGGGGTTGTGGGGGAAGGGGAGAGACACACAAGGCATGAGCGGGGGGTGGGGGGGAAGGGAAGAGACACACGGGGCATTAGTGGGGTGTGGGGGGGAAGGGGAGAGACACACGGGGCATGAGCGGGGGGTTGGTGGGAAGGGGAGAGACACACAGGGCATGCACGGGGGGAGGGTAGAGACACATGGGGCATAAACGGGGGATGGGGGAAAGGAGGGAGACACGGTACATGAGCAGGGGGTGAGGGAAAGGGAAGAGACAGGGGGCATGAGCGTGGGGTGGGGGGTAACACAAGGGAGACACGGTGCATGAGTGGGGGGTGGGGGGAGGGGAGAGACACACAGAGCATGAGCGGGGGGAAATGAGGGAGACATGGGGCATGAGCGGGGGATGGGGAAAGCAAAGAGACGCGGGGCATGAGCGGGGAGTGGGGGGTAACACAAGGGAGACACGGGGCATGAGCGGGGGTGGGGGGTAACACGAGGGAGACATGGGGCATGAGCGGGGGGTGGGGGGTAACACAAGGGAGACACGGGGCATGAGCGGGGGGTGTTGGGGTAACACAAGGGAGACACGGGGTATGAGCTGGGGTGGAGGGTCACACAAGGGAGACACGGGGCATGAGCGGGGGGTGGGGGATAGCAGGAGAGACAGGTCATGAGCGGAGGGTGGGTGGGAACCGGGGAGACACGGGGCATGAGCGGGGGGTGGGGGGGAAGTGGAGAGAGACACGGGGCATGAGCGGGAGGTGGGGGAACAGTAGGGAGACACAGGACATGAGCAGGGGGTGGGGGGGAAGGGGAGAGACACACGGGGCATGAGCGGGGGTGGGGGAAGGGGAGAGACACACGGGGCATGAGCGCGGGGTGGGGGGAACAGTAGGGAGACGGGTGAGGGGAACATAGGAAGACACGGGGCATGAGCGGGTGTGGGGAAAAGGGGAGAGACACGCGGGGGGTGGGGGGCAAAGGGAGAGACACACGGGGCATGAGCGGGAGGCGGGGGAACAGTAGGGAGACACGGGGCATGAGCAGGCGATGGGGGAAGGGGAGAGACACACGGGGCATGAGCGGGGTTTGGGGGGAAGGGGAGCGACACACGTGGCATGAGCGGGGGTTGGTGGGAAGAGTCGAGACGCACAGGGCATGAGCGGGGGGATAGGGGGGAGGGGAGAGACACACAGAGCATGAGCGGGGGGTGGGGGGAAAGGAGGGAGACAGGGGGCATGAGCGGGGCCAGGGGGAAGGGGAGAGACACACGGGGCATGAGCGGGAGGTGGGGGGGAAGGGGAGAGACACACGAGGCATGAGCGAGGGGTCGGGGGAAGGGGAGCGACACACGGGGCATGAGCGGGGGGTGGGGGGAAGGGGCGAGACACACGGGGCATGAGCGGGGGTGGGGGGAGGGGAGAGACACTCGGGGCATGAGCGGGGGTGGGGGGAAAGGAGGGAGACAGGGGGCATGAGCGGGGGCAGGGGGGAAGGGGAGAGACACACGGCATGAGCGGGGGGGTGGGGGTGAAGGTGAGAGAGACACAGGGCATGAGCGGGGCGTGGGGGGAAGGGGATAGACACACGGGACATGAGCGGGGGAGGGGGGAAGGGGAGAGACACACAGGGCATGAGCGGGGGGTGGGGGGAAGGCGAGAGAGACACGGGGCATGAGTGGGGGGCGGGGGGAACAGTAGGGAGACACGAGGCATGAGCAGGGAGTGGGGGGTAGGGGAGAGACACGGGGCATGAGCGGGGGGTGGGGGGAAGGGGAGAGACACACGGGACATGAGCGGGGGGTGGGGGGGAAGGGGAGAGACATGGGGCATTAGCGGGGGGTGGGGGGAGGGGAGAGACAGGGGGCATGAGCGGGGGGGTGGGGGGAAGGGGAGAGACACACGGGGCATGAGCAGGGGATGGGGGGAAGGGGAGAGAGACACAGGGCATGAGCGGGGTGTGGGGGGAACAGAAGGGAGACACGGGGTATGAGCGGGGTGTGGGGGGAACAGAAGGGACACACGGGGCATGAGCGGGGGGTGGGGGGGAAGGGGAGAGAGACACGGGGCATGAGCAGGGGGTGGGGGGTAGGGGAGAGACACACGGGGCATGAGCAGGGGGCAGGGGGAAGGGGAGAGAGACACAGGGCATGAGCGGGGGGTGGGGGAACAGTAGGGAGACACGGGGTATGAGCGGGGGATGGGGTGAAGGGGAGAGACACACAGGGCATGAGTGGGGGGTGGGGGGAAGGGGTGAGACACACGGGGCATGAGCAGGGGGTAGGGGGGAAGGGGAGAGACACACAGGGCATGAGCAGGGGGTGGTGGGGGGGAAGGGGAGAGAGACACGGGGCATGAGCGGGGGTTGGCGGGGACAGTAGGGAGACACGGGTATGATCGGGGGTGGGGGGAAGGGGAGAGACGCACAGGGCATGAGCGGGGGGTGGGGGAAGGGGAGAGACGCACAGGACATGAGCAGGGGGTGGGGGTGAAGGGGAGAGACACACGGGGCATGAGCGGGCGGTGGGGGGAAGGGGAGAGACACGGGACATGAGTGGGGGGTAACACAAGGGAGACACAGTGCATAAGTGGGGGGTGGGGGGAGGGGAGAGACACACAGAGCATGTGTGGGGGAAATGAGGGAGACACGGGGCATGAGCGGGGGATGGGGGAAGCAAAGAGACACAGGGCATGAGCGGGGAGTGAGGGGTAACACAAGGGAGACACGGGGCATGACCGGGGGTGGGGGGTAACACGAGGGAGACACGAGGCATGAGTGGGGGTGGGGGAGTAACACAAGAGAGACACGGGGCATGAGCGGGGGTGTTGGGGTAATACAAGGGAGACACGGGGCATGAGCTGGGGTGGGGGGTCACACAAGGGAGACACGGGGCATGAGCGGGGGGTAGCAGGGAGACAGGTCATGAGCGGAGGGTGGGTGGGAGCAGGGGAGACAGGGGGCATGAGCGGGGGGTGGGGGGAAGTGGAGAGAGACACAGGGCATGAGCAGGAGGTGGGGGGTACAGTAGGGAGACACGAAACATGAGCGTGGATAGGAGGGAAGGGGAGAGACACACGGGGCATGAGCGGGGTGTGGGGGGAAGGGGAGAGACACACGGGACATGAGCAGGGGGTGGGGGGGAAGGGGAGAGACACATTGGGCATGAGCGTGCGGTGGGCGGAAGGGGAGAGACACGGGACATGAGTGGGGGGTGGGGGGGGAAGGTGAGAGACACGCGGGGGGTGGAGGGGAAAGGGAGAGACACACAGGACATGAGCGGGAGGCGGGGGAACAGTAGGGAGACACGGGACATGAGCAGGGGGTGGGGGGGAAGGGAGAGAGACACAGGCCATGAGCACGGGGTGGGGGGGTAGGGGAGAGACACATGGGGCATGAGCGGGTGGTAGGGGGAAGGGAAGAGAGACACAGGGCATGAGCGGGGGGTGGGGGGAACAGTAGGGAGACACGGGGTATGAGCAGGGGGTGGGGGGAAGGGGAGAGACACACAGGGCATGAGTGGGGGGTGGGGGGAAGGGGTGAGACACACGGGGCATGAGCGGGGGGTTGGGGGGAAGGGGAGAGACACATGGGGCATGAGCAGGGGGTGGTGGGGGAAGGGGACAGAGACACAGGGCATGAGCGGGGCTTGGGGGGGACAGTAGGGAGACACGGCATATGATCGGGGGTGGGGGGGAAGGGGAGAGACACACGGGGCATGAGCGGGGTGTGGGGGGAAGGGGAGAGACACACGGGACATGAGCAGGGGGTGGGGGGGAAGGGGAGAGACACATAGGGCATGAGCGGGCGGTGGGGGGAACGGGAGAGACACGGGATATGAGTGGGGGTGGGGGGTGGTGGGGGGGAAGGGGAGAGACACGCGGGGGTGCAGGGGAAAGGGAGAGACACACGGGGCATGAGCGGGAGGCGGGGAGCAGTAGGGAAACACGGGGCATGAGCAGGGAGTGGGGGGAAGGGGAGAGACACATGGGGCATGAGCAGGGGGTGGGGGGAAGGGGAGCGACACACAGGGCATGAGCGGGGGGTGGGGGGAAAGGGCCGAGACACACGGGGCATGAGCGGGGGGAGGGGAGAGACACACGGGGCTTGAGGGGGGTGGGGGGAAAGGAGGGAGACAGGGGGCATGAGCGGGGGCAGGGGGGAAGGGCGAGACACACGGGGCATGAGCGGGGGGTTGGGGGGGAAGGGGAGAGAGTCACGGGGCATGAGCGGGGCGTGGGGGGAAGGGGATAGACACACGGGGCATGAGCGGGGGGTGGGGGGAAAGCAAGAGACACACGGGACATGAGCGGGGGGTGGGGGGAAGGCGAGAGAGACACGGGGCATGAGTGGGGTGCGGGGAACAGTAGGGAGACACGGGGCATGAGCAGGGAGTGGGGGGTAGGGAAGTGACACACGGGGCATGAGCGGGGGGTGGGGGAAGGGGAGAGACACACGGGGCATGAGCAGGGGGGTGGGGGGGAAGGGGAGAGACATGGGGCATTAGCGGGGGGTGGGGGGTAGGGGAGAGACACACAGGGCATGATCGGGGGTAGGGGGAAGGGGAGAGAGACACAGGGCATGAGCGGGGGGTGGGGGAACAGTAGGGAGACACAGGGTATGAGCGGGGGGTGGGGGGAAGGGGAGAGACACACGTGGCATCAGTGGGGGGTGGGGGGAAGGGGTGAGACACACGGGGCATGAGCGGGGGGTGGGGGGAAGGGGAGAGACACACGGGGCATGATGGGGGGAAGGGGAGAGAGACACGGGGCATGAGCGCGGGTTGGGGGGGACAGTAGGGAGACACGGGGTATGATCGGGGTGGGGGGAAGGGGAGAGACACACGGGGCATGAGCGGGGGTGGGGTGAAGGGGAGAGACACACGGGACATGAGCAGGGGGTGGGGGGAAGGGGAGAGACACACGGGGCATGAGCGGGCGGTGGGGGAAGGGGAGAGACACGGGACATGAGTGGGGGGTGGGGGAGAGGGGAGAGACACACGGGGCATGAGAGGGGAGTGGGGGAAGGGGAGAGACACACGGGGCATGAGCGGGGGGCGGGGGGAAAGGAGGGAGACACACGGGGCGTGAGCGGGGGTGGGGGGAAGGGGAGAGAGATACGGGGCATGAGCTGGGGGTGAGGGGGAAGGGGAGAGACACATGAGGCACGAACGGGGGTGGGGGAACAGTAGGGAGACACGGTGCATGAATGGGGTGTGGGAGGGGGAGGAGGTAGACACGGGACATGAGCGGGGGGAACGGGAAAGAGAAACGGAGCATGAGCGGGGGGATGGGAGGAACTCATGGAGAATCAGCAAGGGGGGACATGGGAGACACGGGCCATGAGCGGCGGGTGGGGGGAACAAGAGAGAGACCTGAGGGCCTGTGCCTCACCACCTTTTCGTGGCTGATGCAGCCCACATCTACACTGTGCAGGCAGCAGATCCCGCTCCGATAAACAAAGATGGCAGGCGTCTCTGAAAATAGACGCACTGCATGCTTCATGGCAGCCAATAGAAAAGCACGTCAGATGTCCGCGGACATCACGCAAGCTGCTTGCCCAATTACCGTCCTGTCCGCGGAGCGAACTGGAAAGTGTGTCCGCGAAGCAAACACAGATATCACTAATTTTTTCTGACCTACTTTTTGGTCATTTAAAAACTACTGGACGGATTTTCACCAAATTTTCAAAAGCACGCTTTGGTGACCAAGCCGCTGCTCCTGGTCCAAATTTGGTAAAATCCGTCCAGCGGTTTGGGCTGTAGGCATGAGCAAAAGTTTTTTCCCATTCAGTCTATGGTAAAAAAAAAGTTTTGAGGCCGCCCCCTATAACTTTGCCCCCCCCCTGGACGAATCCTCACCGAACTTTGCACAACAATTCAGAGTGGGCCATATACTTTTTTTCCAAAGTTTGGTGAGGATTCGTCAAGGGGGAGCGAAGTTATAAGCCGCCCAAAAAGTGCTCTTCCTATGGAAACACCAACTTAACCATAACTACATGGCCACTACCGCGGCCATGTAATATATTCAGTAAAAAAACTTTGTTAAAGGGATGTTATAGTTAAGTTGTGCTACTAAAAACTTATGAAATTCAGTAAAAAAAACATTGTTAAATGGACGTTATGGTTCAAAGTAAAACCGAAAAACCCATGAAATCCGCCAGTTATGGTAAGCTAAGCAACCATAACTCGCGCTACCACTGTGCACTGCTAAGACTAACACCACGACATCAAAGATGACATCACAAATGTCATTGATGACATCACTGATGACATCACATGTCTGGCTTCCTCTTTTTTCCTTTACTGACATATGTAGGCCAGTAACAGTCAAGAACTGAAAATTCAAAAAGTACTACTTTTGTAGACTTATATTTCAAATAAGTTCTCACAGTAATTCACTTGGGGTTCACTCACAGCATATGAAACATATACATAGGGGAAAGCACAAACTTGGAAGACAGCAATGCTTTCTATGTATGAGGGTATCTATCAACATTTTTTTTTTATAGTTCTACTGTTTTTTTATTACTGTACTTTCCCTGGTTATGCTCATACTTGTATACATTGCACTCACACTACTTTCCTTAGGGTCTACTCACAGTATGTGATAGTTATACATAGGGAAGTAGTAGTTTTGAAGCAGAGCAATCATTTCTGTGCATGAAGATAATCAGCTAGGTTATGAAGATTGTCTGGTAATACTGCTGTTTTTTTGTTTACTTCATTCTCCCTGTATATGCTCATATTTGTATGTGTTGTCTGTTTGTGTTTTGTTTGAAATAATGCAATTATGTAGTAAGTGGGTTTTATTAGGTACTTATTAAATGTGTCACAGTACGCTAAACTCTAATAAGAAAGCTTTTATCATTTCACTGTTCCACATGGCAAGATTATTAATATTGCACCTCTATCATGTATGCTGCACACAATGCCTACGGTTCTATATGAGTAGCTAAGTATACTGGAAATAACTTCATAACAGAATACTATTTATATCAATGCATTACTTAATGCACTACGTACCTCATGACATTTATTCTAATGATCCTTGATACTTTTTTTAATCAACATTACAATAAGAATCCCTTGAACAGACTTTTCATGAAAAGTAAATGCACATGTGATGTCATCAGTGATGTCATCAATGACATTTGTGATGTCATCTTTCATGTCCTGGGTGTTAGTCTTAGCAGTGCACGGTGGTAGCGCGAGTTGTGGTTGCTTAGCTTTCCATAACTGGTGAATTTCAAGGTTTTTTCGGTTTTACTTTGAACCATAACATCCGTTTAACAAAGTTTTTTTACTGAATTTCATAGGTTTTTAGTAGCGTAACTGGACCATAACCTCCCTTTATCAAATTTTATTTTACTGAATATACATATTCATAGTGTAAATTTGATAGATGTTTAGTAGGATTCCCTTACTTTATATACATGTAACATAGAACATACTGAACCCCCAGCTAGTGATTTTGATGTCCGCGGACTGTGCGAATGTCTGCGGACGGACGCGGACAACAGCAATACTACCCAAAAACTCAGGGGTATCTTAAATTGTTACATCATACCTTATGAACACTGCACAAGTTGAAAAACCAACACACAAACACATTATATATTGTAATAAATAAGAATTAGAACTTATATATCTAACACATTAAACATCCATTTAAATACCATACATAGTAAAATGGAATATACCAAAACAAGAAAGGTATGCTTATAACATAATTACCTCACAGAAACTGCACAACTAGGAGCAGCAGCAGATCTACAGAACAGTGAGAAGACAACTTACCACAATCTAGTAAGTAAACTTTGTTTTTCTTATATATTTCTAAAATGTCTATATTAAATACAATAAAAGTAATATTTTTTTTTTCCTCACAGAAATGTCAAATACTTTAGAATGGCTTGAGGAGAATTTCCCACATGGTGAAATGTCTGAAGATAGTGAAACTAAAGGTAGACACTTCTCTATATAGCCAAATTAATAAGCATTACTCTATGTACACTTAACATATATATATATATATATTCAGTGAAAAAAACTTTGTTAAAGGGACATTATGGTTAAGTTGCGCTACTAAAAAACTATGAAATTCAGTGAAAAAACTATGTTAAAGAGACGTTATGGTTCCAAGTAAAACCGAAAAACCCTTGAAATTCGCCAGTTAAGGTCAGCTAAGCAACCATAACTCGCGCCACCACCGTGCAAGGCTAAGACTAACACCCAGGACATCAAAGATGACATCACAAATGTCATTGATGACATCACTGATGACATCACATGTGTATGTACTTCTCATGAAATATGTGTAGAAGGGATTCTTATTATGTTGCGAAAAAAGTGTCAAGAATCATTGCAAGAAATATACCCTAATAAGTGCATTGAACGATGCATTGATATAAATAGCAGCTTTTATGGGGTTCTATCTAGTATACTAAGCTACTCATACAGAAACATAACATTGTGTGCAGCGTACAAGATGAAGGTATGATATTGGTAATGTTAATATGTTGAATCATGAAATGATAATTGTTTTCTTAATAGATTTTTGTGTACTGTGAAATATGTAATAAGTAGCTAACAAAAGCCATGTATTACATAATTGCATTACTATAGACAAAATACAAAGACACAAGAACACATACCAATATGGGTATATACAGGGAAAGTGAAGTTAGCAAAAAAGCACAAGTAGTAGCAGAAACAACTCATAACTTAACTGATTAGTTTCATGCAAATAAATGATTGCTCTGTTTCAAAGCTGCTATTTACCCTATGTATATGTATCACTTGATGTGATTGGACCCACAGGGTAAGTACAGCCATAAAAAAAAAACAACAGAACTATCAAAAAGTGCTCATAAGTCTAGTGATTATCTTTATGCACAAAAAGGATTGCTGTCTTTCAAGCTTGTGTTTTCCCATATGTATATGTTTCATATGATGTGACTGTACTCTAAGGGAATTACTGTAAGAACCTACTAGAAGGATATGTCTACAAATAAAATAAAATTCTTAGTTTCTGACTGTTACTGAAGAAAACCATGTGGCCTAGATATGTCAGCAAAAGAAAAAATAGTGAGACAGACATGTGATGTCATCAGTGATGTCATCAATGACATTTGTGATGTCATCTTTGATGTCCTGGGTGTTAGTATTAGCAGTGCACGGTAGTGGCACGAGTTATGGTTGCTTAGCTTACCATAACTGGTGAATTTCAAGGGTTTTTCGGTTTTACTTCGAACCATAACGTCCCTTTAACAAAGTTTTTTCACTGAATTTCATAGTTTTTTAGTAGCGCAACTTAACCATAACGTCCCTTTAACAAAGTTTTTTTCACTGAATTTCATAGGTTTTTAGTAGCGCAACTTAACCATAACGTCCCTTTATCAAAGTTTTTTTCACTGAATTTCATAGGTTTTTAGTAGCAAAACTTAACCATAACGTCCCTTTAACAAAGTTTTTTCACTGAATTTCATAGGTTTTTAGTAGCAAAACTTAACAATAATGACTTTGACTTTATATACATGTCATATGGAACTGACTAGATCTCTTCTTATGAACTTGATGTCCGCGAACTTATTTAATGTTTGCGGACATGTTCGGAGAACAGTACCACTACCTAAAAACTGTGGGTGGGGGTGGGGGGTATGTTTGATTGTTATATCATAATATAAGAACATTTAACAAATTCAAAAAGCAGCACACAAACACATTATTTATAGTAATACATAAGAAATGTAACCCATATATGTAACACACTAACCATTCATTTAAATACAATGGGCCTCATTACGACCCAGGCGGTAAGTTACCGCCCCATTGGTGGTTGGCGGACTTACCGCCCCATTCCGAGGTCGGCGGGGCGGTAAGTCCCCAATCCCCATTTACCCTTCCCCATTCCCATTTTTGCCCCATAGGGCATAATGGGAGTGGGGAAGGCGTTAATTACGCCACCGTAAATTACGGTGGCGTAATTAACAACATGGTCCCTTAGCGCCATGGATTTTAACACCTGCTAAAAGCAGGTGTTAAATCCGCCATGGTGCTAAGGGACCTCAGAATCAGGCGGTAAGGGTCGGCGCTGTTTACGCCGCCGTAAACCCCTTACCGCCTGGGTCCTAATGAGGCCCCATATGTTCTGAAATGGAATATACCACAAGAACATAAATTGGCTTCCAACATAATTACCTCACAGACACAACAGAACTGAGAACAAGACCAGACCCACTGAATACATAGGACTTATCTTACCAGAAATAGTAAGTGTACTTCATTTTACTCATATATTTATAAACTTTCTGTATTAGATTAAAAAATATATTATCTTTTCTTTTTTTTTCTCACAGAAATGTCTAGTACTCTGGAATGGCTAGAGGACAATTTCCCACATGAAGAAATGTCACAAGATAGTGAAACTAATGGTAAACACTTTATAATATAAACCATTTAAATATTATTATTTTGTATACATTTAACATATATATATATTTTTATACAGAGCATAACAAAATAGAAACTACCTCTGAAGAAGCTGTTATGGAAAACACGCTTGACAACATAAAAGAAAAAATTGATTTACTGTTGACCAATTTTAATAATTTGAAAACTTTTGTTGAAGATCATTTTAAAACAAAAACGTCATACCATTGCCCCACATGTACTTGTCCCTCCTCACCATATCCCAGTCAATTATCCCCAAACCCTCTCCATAATCCAAAACGTTTAATATGAGATTTCCATCCCTTCCTCACCTAATACCAATCATGTTGAAACCCCAAATTCTCCTGTTTTTGTTTCTGTTTCTGCCTCACCTTCTCTGTCATAAATTATTAATATATGTTAAATAAAGTTTAATTTTTATATTGTATTGTGAACAGTTTCCGTTTTTTTTTTTTAAAACAATAAAAGTGTCAGCGGACAGTGCGAGTGTTCTGAAATGTTCGTACATAAACGAAAATGGAGGTGTCCTGAAGAACACCACACCCATTCGTACTATTCGCTAGCAAGTTGAAACTGTTCTAAGAACACACGTGGTGGCCTGAAATGTTCCTAAAGAAACAAAAATTAAAGTGTTCTAAAGAACACTATATCTGTCCGTAATGTTCGCTACCCAATTGAAAGTGTTCTAAGAACACAATTGGTGTCCTGAAATGTTCGTACATAAACTAAATTACACGTGTCCTGAAGAACACTATATCTGTCCTTACTGTTCGCTACCAAGTTTAAACTGTTCTAAGAACACACGGGGTGTCCTGAAATGTTCGTTTCACGTGTGACGCACTTTTAATTACTTCAGAACCCGAACAGTGTCCGTAGGACATCAATGCGCATGCGCTAACCAATCTCCGTGCACTTGGTGTCCTGCGGACAGGCGCTTCCTTCGCAGACTAGTTCGCAAACAGATCATATGACCGCGGCCACGCTCATCGTGTGTCCTGAAATGCGGACACTGTTCATGTCCCCGAACAATTTAAAAGTACATTTTCAGTTAATCCATAATATTTTTCAATAAAATCTCACCATGCCACAAGTTCCACATAGCAATCTTGAGTTTCTATATACCTTTTGAAACTTTCCGATCCTTTTTTTGTGTTCGATCTGTCCGCGCACAGTGCGCATATCCGCGGACCGCTAACAAGCACCCCTATAAAAGACCATGCCCAAGAGCTTATTCCCATTGTGTTTCTGGCTATTCTTCAGAACACAGTGATTTTTGCTGCCACCTGCAGACTACACCATCATCGACATGGCATCCTTGGCTCTTGAACTGACACTTGGTGCTGCACCGGCTTCAGCACCACCACCACCCCCTCCACCACCACCACCTCCCCAAGGGCCTGAAGAGGGGAACAGGACTGAGGATGCGGAGGAGGAAGAAGAGGATGATGAGAATGAGGTAGAGGAAATCCCTACTACCCGCATTAGGCGTGAGTCTTGGGTGTGGCGGTTATTTACCATTCATGGGAATGGTCCTAAGGCTCGTGCGAACCATGTTACCTGCAATGAGTGCAAAATGATACTCAGTCGCGGGAAGCACGGTAACTACAGCTTTGAGACCACTACTATGAAGCGACACCTGAGGTCTTTTCACTCTGGGGCTATTCGCAGGGTTGTACCTTGCGAAGAACGTAGTAGGTTGTTTTCCTTTACTTCATCCTCTGTTTCTGATCCTATCACCACAAGGACCACCTCTGTGGGACAGTGTCTTTCTCAACCTGCCTCACAGGCCATACAGAATGCTGATGACCCTTACCTTTCGAGGGTCACAGTTGTATGTATGTACTGTGACACAGTACTCTGCAGGGGGGAGCGACTTCGGAGTGCTTTTGAGACTATCGTCTCAGAGCACGAGAAGACCTGCTCACTACCCAAATAAAACCCACTCTACATCTTCCTCTCTCAGCTCGCCCTTTCGTATCCTTGTGGTTGGTGTCCCCCCCTTTACCCTCCTTTACCCTCCTCTCCTAGTGTGTCGTGTCTGAAAAACCAAAAAAAATACAAAATTACAAAAATCAAAAAAAAATAAGGCTCTTTTCAGAGCCGCCTTTCCCAGTTAAAAAAATAGAAGTGAAAATAAATGAAGCAGGGCTCTTTGTATTTTTTAGAAGTCCGCAAACAGTTCGCGAACATTAAAAAAATTGGGTTACTACTCCATCACAAACATTGTAATTTTCTCTGGAAAGAAGTGGTGGCTCTGAAAAGAGCCTTTGGGTGGTGTTTGTAAGTCAAAAATTGTAAATGCTTAACATCTACTTCAAAATCGTTGTTGTAATTCCAAAAAAGGTCGCAATGCATTTTGTACATTTCTCAGAAAAATCTGATTGCCAGCATAAGTAAGATGGACTCCATCTCTGCGAAAAATGTATGTACTACAAAACATAATATTTTCATTGTGAAAGGAAGACATGCCAAAATCTCTTAGAAAGCCACAAACAGCCTTATTAACATTGCGCCTTGCTTTTTCCATTTATGGACCAAATGAAGAAGAACGAAGCCACATTTGTCTCTGCGCAATCCGTGAAAATATCACTTGAGAATTAGGAAACATGTCCATAAGCTTCCTCAGTCCTTCTTTCATAGCAAATTGCAAAAAAAATCCAGTCACATGCCCTAAACTGTTCCCTCCACAATGAATTACAATTATGTCTGGATGTTGCTCTGTCTCCAAAGTAGCACAGAGAGGTAGCAAATCCAACCACTTCATTCCACGTACTCCATGCCAGTGTACTTCCACATGTGGGAATCCAAGATCTACAGCTACTCCACAGCTTTCTGCATGCACCTTCAACCAATGTATCCACGAATCTCCTAAAATCCAAACAATCTGTTTTCTGAAACACACAGCCATAGCTATCTTTTGTTCTCTCAGCAAAAAGAGTATCTCAGAAAATCTCTCCTGGCACAACACACCCGCCAAACTTTCCTGACCAATCCCTTTCAGTGCTTATTCTCATTTGCATGACTTCTGAACCCAAAAATCCCTGGATGTAACTCCCGATATCCGGGAACTACCGCCATGTCCGCGGACATATCGTACCATGAACAGCCCTTCTACCATTTCCACTACACTCTCTCTGCCATTCCCTCATTGGATGTACCTCAAAAATCACATAACCATGCACCAATCACATTCAAGACCTCTACATCTAACTGCATCATCATAGATCAGCACAGCAAATGTACTCTGAATCTCTCTGAGTACAAGTGTCATATCATTGGCAAGCAGCATCTACCACAAATACTGTACAAGTCTTCAAGATTTCTACTTGCAGCTCCATGCATATCCATATGCATGAACACAAACTTCAGGTATGCATATTTGCTGTATAGTAGATGACATAGCTCTCAACCATTTTTGTTTTACAGGCGGGTGAAATCACCCGATTTTGTTTTTAGCGGGTGAGACGCCCATTGGAATGAATGGGCGTGCAGGAGGCTTGGCGGGTGAGTCTTCCCTTTACAAGGCGTGTGACACCCGCCAAAAGCGTGTGAGTTGAGAGCTATGGTAGATGAACACATTTTCAAACAGACTTTTACCTTGTAAAATCTGTAAAATGAATTTACTGTACTTTTTTCAATTTCCTAAAATCAACTATTACTTATACACCTTTATACTTTTTACTTTCTTTATACACACACACTTAAATCATGTTAAACTAACATTTTTTAAATGAAATATATAGACTACATATATTCAAACAAAATTGCATGCAAACACAATCTATGTTTAAACCTTTATAAAAATACTTATACAATTTCATATTTTTTGTTTTTATTTATTTAATTACTTAATTACTTTAAATTAGACATGACATTGAGGCGCTATTACCTAGAACAGTTTACTCACAGAAATAGTGGTATTCACTAATATATTATAAATTTCACAAGACATAGTAAAGATATTTTATTTTTGCTACAATTAGTCATTCAATACAATTTGTTCATTAAGAACATATCATATGTACTGAACTGATGCAATGTATCCTATGTAAATAAATTAGTTTAATGGTTTTACAGAAGGCACTGAGGATTTCAATTAAAAAAATCAATATCTAAATTAAAAACAGTGCTATATACAAACAAAGTTACTAATTTGAAGCTTTTACAGTTGCAGTGAAGACCAGTTTCCTAAAATGAAGCAGCCGAATTCGAAGAAGAAAGAAAAACTAAGAAGTTACCTGTTAATTTAAAAAAAAGTAAGTAAAATATCACCATAATATTTATATTATTAATCAAATATACTATAACATTAATAGCAGCTATTTTGGTTTCTTAAAATAGAGATTTTGTACCATTTTGTCCAAAGATTTCCATGTCGTAAACAGCGATTTACAACCAGAATGGCCCACAAATTTCTATTTTTGGACACACAAATTAGCCAACTGAACCACTACAATTTTCATATTATAGAACAAACAACTGTTTTAATTGTATACATTAGATTTACTATTTGTACTTTTCCACACCACTAGCTTACTTTTTTTTTGTCATCTGAACCCCAGTTTAGTGACACATAAATTTAAGAATAACTATCCCTACTAGTTTTAGTTCCCAATGCACAATCACAAACCATTACATACATCTTTATCATCTTACTCAAACACTCATGCACACAGCACACATACATTCCAGTACACCCCAACCCATATCTTCTTTATTTTTTTCAACAGACCCTAAAGAATGCCTACCAAAAGACAACTCCGTAGAAAGCAACGCAAAATTAGAGCAAATGAAAATGAAGGTGTCCAACATAAGCATCCATCTCTAGCAGAATTTGTAAAAAAAGTTGAAACAAAACAGCTAATACAATCATTTAGTGAAACACAAGAAGTTTCAAGTACAACAACTTCGCTTCCTCTATCAAAATGTAAAACAAACCAAAAAACAGTTAACAGAAAATCAGCTATCAGTACAGATAAAACTACTTCTTCAAATTTTAATATAGTGCAAAGTAAGCATACCAAGAAAAGTATTTTTGCCAAAATATACTGTCACAAAGTCCTTCAAAATCTTATAAAAACAGGAGAGAAATCAGGTTCAAAGCTTAAAACCTATCGTAGGAAATTAATCTTGGAAGCGTTGATGGACAGTGCAATTCTTCTCAAAAGAAAGATATTTATTTTACTTTTAAACAAAATGAAACCACTAACAAAACTAATAACTAAATTACAAAAAAGACTTCTCAATAAGCGAAATGTCAACAGAAAGAACTTCTTAAGTATCTGCGGAGGTGAATGGAATCACACTACGAGCACAGAACCATATTTTAATGAAGAAGCGTACAAACAAAAGCAAACAAATACAATTGCCATACATAGCAGTGGTCGAAGTTATGAAAAAGTGAATAATACCATAATGGAACAAGAAGTACTCCTTACAAAAATATGCCCTGAAAACTTAGAATTACCCCTCCATTCAACTGAATCAGAACGTCTAGTGTACAAATGGCCATGCACGTCAATGTGTAACATTCCCAAACAATGTTTCAAATCTTTCCGCCAATTCCTCAATAAATATGTAAAAAGCAATGACAAAATCAAAATTAAATTACTGCAAAATATAGATACCTGTCCAGTGCGCAAGTACACATGACTACAAGGACATTCATTGGCCTGCATTACAGGACCTACTTGTAAAACCACTTTCCATGATATCAAAAGGATATCAACACATCATTCAACTATAAGAAATCTAGTCTATAAACTGTACTATGCTAAAAGTCCTGCTTTAGCACTAGCAAAGTTAAATAACATCCTTCTACATGGTACAGCAAAAGACCTACTTGAAGAAATTCACTATATCCAGAAAAAATATTTTGGAAGTGAAAGCCATTTACAGAATGAAATAGCTTTAAACCAATTAAGCAACAATTCTACACATGGCAACCTTTTGCTAAACACATACAAAAAAGAAATACTAAAATTTGAAAGTACATCAGCTGAAGTATCAAACCATGTATGTGTATGTTGCCGTAGAATTTTTTATAAAAGTAACACAAAAACTGTGGACCTATCATACAAAATAGAAGACAATGAAGATTCTAAATGGTTTGAATAAGCTCTCTACCTTCTAGCAGAAAACAAATATGAAATAACTGAGCCCTTAATACTTTGCAGTTATTGCACTACAAAACTTGACAACAACCAAACTGCTTCACGTTCTATCACAAATAATTTGGAATTATACCCAGTACCAAAACCTCTACAACAACTTAATTTATATGAGAGCATCATAATTCAAACAGTACACACATTTCAAGCAATAATACGCCTTCAACCAAAAACAGCAAAATTACCTCCCTCTGAATTGGTAAAAGGCATTCGTGGAAAAGTAGTTTATTTACCATTAAATCTAAAAGAAAATGTGCATACTCTAGGAGTGCAACGTCCAATGCACCAATCTTTAATTATATTAGTTAATGGAGTACCTACAAAAGACAAAAAAATGGCAACAGCTGGTAGATTTATATAAAGTTAGACAAGCCTTCCAATATCTTAAAGAGAATAATGAATATTACAAAGAAATTAATATTGAAGAAAACTTGAAAGATACAACTGAAATAATTAAAGAAACACAAGAAGCTGGTCAATTTGAGCTACTAGATCCTGCTACAATATCAAATACTTTAGACCATTATACAATTCATCCTTTGCACTGTAATGACACCGTACAAGATGTACTAGAAACTTACCAAATGCGTCAAACGAAAGGATCGCCAATCAGTATATGGGAAAAAAGTATAGAAGCACGTGCTTTTCCTCTACTCTTTCCAACTGGCAAAGGAGGAAGGTATGATGATAGACCTATTCAAATATCAGCTTCAGAATACCGCTCATTACGGATGTATTCTGAAGATCCCAGATTTAGACAAAATGTGGAATACATATTCCACCTACTCTTTGAAAGTGAACTAGCAACTTTATGTTACAGAGTTGCACACATATTAAAATCAGGATCACACTTTCAAAATTTGACAGCTACACAATTATTAGAGAAAGTGCAACAAAAGGATTATGTTTTACAATCAAATATTACAAATCTATTAGCAAATATGCGTGGTACTAAAGAGTACTGGTTTCGACGTCATGGAGATGTACGTTGTATGATCAGAAACCTTGGCCCACCCACTTGGTTTGTTACATTAAGTTGTGCAGAATATGCATGGGAAGATTTACATGATTTCCTACGCATATCAAATAAAAACAAAACAAACGTAGATATTCTAACACCTGGAGAACTTTGTTCTTTGGATCCTGTTAATGTTTCAAGATATTTTCACCATCGCTTCATTGCTATGCTACATTTTATTTGTAATAAAACTGTTCCTCCCCTTGGAGAAGTGCAACACTTCTTTTGGAGAAAAGAATACCAAGCCAGAGGAGCACCACATATCCACATGCTTTTATGGATTAAAGATGCTCCTAAATTTGGTCAAGACAGTGATGCCACTGTTTTACAGTTTATTGAAAAATATGTCACTTGTGAAATTCCATCAGAAGCCACAAATAGTGATCTTTGTGCACAAATTTTACAATTTCAAAGACACAAATGTGGAAAATATTGTCGTTGCAAATACAAAAACAAAGGCAAATACTACACCAAATGCCGAATTGGTTTCCCTAGACCAGTTACAAATACAGGTCAAGTAAACAACCTCATGTCTTCAGTTAGACATACTGTTAATGGAAAGTCACCTAAAAATACATATTACATAAAAAGAAAAGAAGAAGAAAAATATATCAATGATTATAATGCAATCATTGCCCACTTATGGAATGCAAACATAGATGTGCAGTACATTGCAGACAATTCTACTGCAGTTGCACGATATATCACAGCATACTTAACTAAAGCAGAAAAGACAGAGCTCCAAGACCTCTGGAATGACCTGTCATCAGATAAAACAGTATCTCAGAAATTATACAGCTTGGGCATAAAAATGCTCACCCATAGAGAATGTGGATCTTATGAAGCAGCTGATCGTTTAACTGGTACTTCATTGTATGGTAAATCTGAAAATATAGTATGGCTAAGTCTTGGTCCAGCTAAATCTAGAAAAAGAGTTCTAAAATCATATGAAGATATAGAAACAATAGCCAAACATGATCCCAACAGCCAAGACATTTTAAAAAACAATTTATTGGACACATACTACCCAAATCGTGGGGCGAGGGCAGGAGCCCCCCCAGCACCCCAGCCCAGCAGAGGAACCACGAGGAACACGGACAGGGCCTGCCTGACCCTGTCCCCACACGCCGCCTGACTCGCGCATGCCGGGCGCAGCGCGGCCTGAAACCGAGGCTGAGCCTCGTTAACATCAGCTGGAACCGCCGGCAGGCGGATCGCGCCGGCGGCCAGCTCCAAGGCCACTCTAAGGCCTGTTGGGTGCCTGCTCACCCCCTCACTCCACTCTTCCTCATCGTGGGGCGAGGGCAGGAGCCCCCCCAGCACCCCAGCCCAGCAGAGGAACCACGAGGAACACGGACAGGGCCTGCCTGACCCTGTCCCCACACGCCGCCTGACTCGCGCATGCCGGGCGCAGCGCGGCCTGAAACCGAGGCTGAGCCTCGTTAACATCAGCTGGAACCGCCGGCAGGCGGATCGCGCCGGCGGCCAGCTCCAAGGCCACTCTAAGGCCTGTTGGGTGCCTGCTCACCCCCTCACTCCACTCTTCCTCATCGTGGGGCGAGGGCAGGAGCCCCCCCAGCACCCCAGCCCAGCAGAGGAACCACGAGGAACACGGACAGGGCCTGCCTGACCCTGTCCCCACACGCCACCTGACTCGCGCATGCCGGGCGCAGCGCGGCCTGAAACCGAGGCTGAGCCTCGTTAACATCAGCTGGAACCGCCGGCAGGCGGATCGCGCCGGCGGCCAGCTCCAAGGCCACTCTAAGGCCTGTTGGGTGCCTGCTCACCCCCTCACTCCACTCTTCCTCATCGTGGGGCGAGGGCAGGAGCCCCCCCAGCACCCCAGCCCAGCAGAGGAACCACGAGGAACACGGACAGGGCCTGCCTGACCCTGTCCCCACACGCCGCCTGACTCGCGCATGCCGGGCGCAGCGCGGCCTGAAACCGAGGCTGAGCCTCGTTAACATCAGCTGGAACCGCCGGCAGGCGGATCGCGCCGGCGGCCAGCTCCAAGGCCACTCTAAGGCCTGTTGGGTGCCTGTTCGGAGCCACAGGAGCTAGGGGCCAGAAACTCTGCCCTTACCAATCCAGAGCCACCATGAGCAGGAGCTCCTTCCATCCACTGCTGGAGCTGCTGACACCAGGTATGTCACGAGTCCCTAGCTACAGCACGAGCGTGCGTCTTGAAGGCAACACGCGGCAAATTATTTAGTATTATCTGCTCTGCTCCAGCGTTGCCCAGGGCGGCCCTTCCTGCCAGGATCTGCCCCATTAATGCACTCTAAGTGCATCCAGCCACCAATCGAAGCCCCGAGGTTCACACCATTTAAAGATGGCTGTCCGCCGCACCTATAGCCCTCCATCCGGCCCCGCTACCCTGCAAACATCGTGATTGGCCCCTCTCCCCTATTGGGAGCCAACCACAAGCCAGCAGGTTCCGAACCGGCCCACCTCGAAGGCACTGTGCACTGTGCCTATCTCTAGCCTGTATACACCACCGAGCATAGGGCTAGATCCCCTGCCCATCTCCTTTGGGGTAAACACACCGCCCCTTACTGCAACCTTTTTTCAACTGTTCCAGCCAGCTACCTGAACTGTTTCAAGCCTTCACTGAACCCTATTCTCGCAGCACGGCATAACACAGACTATTGCTCACATTGTGTAGTGCCTTATGGTCGCGTAGAGACCACTGTGACCACTTGTGTTGTGCCTTATGGTCGCTTAGAGACTACTGTGACATTGTGTGGTGCCTTATGGTCGCGTAGAGACCACTGTAACATTGTGTAGTGCCTTATGATAGTGCCTTATGTAGTGCCTTATGGTCGCGTAGAGACCACTGTGAACTGTTTCAAGCCTTCACTGAACCCTGTTCTCGCAGTACGGTATAACACAGACTATTGCTCACATTGTGTAGTGCCTTATGGTCGCGTAGAGACCACTGTGACCACTTGTGTTGTGCCTTATGGTCGCTTAGAGACTACTGTAACATAGTGCAGTCCCTTATGGTCGCTTAGAGACCACTGTGACAGCATTGTGTAGTGCCTTATGGTCGCTTAGAGACTACTGAGACATTGTGTGGTGCCTTATGGTCGCTTAGAGACCACTGTAACATTGTGTAATGCCTTATGGTCGCCTAGAGTACACTGCGTATTAGTACTGGGTATCAGCACTGTGCACTAGCATTTCTCCGATTCTCTGCGCTAGTACCCTCACTGCAGCACCATTGTGTACTAACATTGCGCACTAGCTTCTCTCTGACGATTTTGTGCGTCAGTTCCCTCTAAACTCAGAAATGATAACCTGGACCTTCCTCATTATGTTCCCATTCTGCCTGGTCCCCCATGACACCCCTTGTACAGGGTCACACTTTCGCTTACACTCCAACGGCCTCAGCAGACTAGCCTGCCCCAGACATTATCCCATACCCTGCCCCACCCCCTTCCTACCCAACATCAACCCCTTCCAGCCTACCTCCTCCATTGACTCTCATCGCATAGCAGACACCCCCAGCCCCCAAGAAGCATCACAAACTACTCCCATCGGCCAACCCACTATCACGAACCTCACTACCAGCAGATCCTATCCCTGCTCAGGATTATCGAGATTCACCCGACTCAGATCCAGAACACACACACCCGCATCCCTCCCCAATCTAGGCAACAAACAAAACATAACCTTAACCAAATCTGCCCCCCACTGCACACGCCCTACACTTCCGACAGACCAGATATCACACGGCCTGATCGCACCCTCCCCCCGCACCCACATCAAAAAATCATGCATCACCACCGAAACCATTAAAGGTGCACTCATCAATGCGAGATCTGTAGTCGCCCATGCCTTAGACATTGCCGACATTATTACCGTCAATGATCTCGACTTCATAGCTATTACAGAGACCTGGCTCCACCCAGCATCTGGCCCCTCTCTATCACTTGCTATACCCAATGACTATACCATCTACCGTGCAGACAGACAAACAGCTAAAGGTGGTGGAGTAGCCGTTATTGCAAAAAGCTCCATCAACATTAGACACATACAAAACCAATCACTGACATCAGCGGAATTACTCACCCTCAAACTATCCACAACGCACACAAGCACTATCACCATCCACCTCATCTACAGACCACCAGGCCCCATACTATCCTTCAATGACGACATAGCCCTTCTACTCTCTAACAATATCAAACCTAACTCTCGACTACTTATCCTAGGAGACTTTAATCTAGGTCTCAATGATGAGAAAGATGACAAAGCTCACACTATCGCCAACACTATTTCAGAATTAGGACTCACCCACCATATCGCACAACCCACACATAACAAAGGCCGCATCCTTGACTGGATAGCTGACCTCAATTGCAACACTACCATCCTCTCCAACACTCCATGCGCCTGGACCGATCACCACCTTATTACCTTCACCATCAACAAAGGCTCTCAAACACCAGGGCCCTCCTCCAATGCCCCACCCACACTCACAAGAAACAACAAAAATATCACACTAGAGAAACTCCTCCCGCTACTCCGACCCATCATCGACTTCTCACCCACCATGACCAACCCTACTGAATTAGTAGATTTATACAACACAACTATCCTTAAGGCCATAAATACCATAGCACCACTCAAGCTTCGGAAAGCCAAACCACGAGCACACCTCAATTCCTGGTTCACCCCCAAACTAAAAACACTCCGCAAAGCCAAAAGACAAGCTGAATTAGCATGGAAACAGTCACCATCCACTATTAATAAGACATCCTACGCACTAGCATCGAACATCTATAAATCAGCCATCATCCAGTCTAAAAAAAACATGTACAATGAAAGAATCAGCAACGCCAAATCTAATACCAAAGAGCTCTTCAATATCCTGAGAGAACTCGAATCACCCTCCCCCATTCCAGACACTTGCAACAAAGACATCCACTGGTGCTCGAACATCCAGGAAGCACTCCTAGGCAAAATTGCAACGCTACAAGCCAAAATCCTGACAAAGAAAGAAAGCCTCACCCTCTCCGATAACATCACCCCCTCTACATACACCCACACCACCCCCCAAAATGATGACAATAACCTCTTTGAGTTTTCCACCATAACCATTAAAGAGGTTGAAGAAATAATCTACTCTCTTAAACCGTCCAAATGCCAAGGCGACACTTGCCCAGCCCCTATCATTAAAGATGCTGCCAAACAACTTGCTCCCTTCATCACCTCCCTCATCAACGCATCCTTCACCTCCAACATAGTGCCCAACAACCTCAAGGACTCCTGGGTTCTTCCGTTACTTAAGAAGCCCACCCTTGACCCTAATGTCCCCACCAACTACAGACCCATAACGACTGTACCCTTCCTACTAAAAATCCTCGACAGAGCTGCCTATCTCCAGATACAGAACCACCTCGAGAAAAATAACTTACTAGGACTCAGACAATCAGGATTCCGCCCCAAACACGGCACTGAGACCGCCCTGATTGACCTTAAGACACAGATGGACAACATTAAAGACAATGGTAAACTAGCCCTCCTTCTCCTCCTCGACTTATCGGCCGCCTTCGACCTGGTCAACCACGACATCCTCTGCAAACATCTATCCTCAGCAGCCAAATTTTCAGATAACGCCAACGCATGGATCCATTCCTTCCTTAACAACAGATCCATGAGAGTCTTCGCACCCACAGCCTCTGCCATCCCATCCCCAGTCACTTGCGGTGTCCCCCAGGGCTCCTGCGTCTCCCCCACTCTATACAATGTATTCACGAAACCCCTCTTTGACATACTGGACCGCTTGGGTGTCATCTACACCAACTACGCAGATGACACCCAAATACTGATCCCTTTAACAGGCGACTACTCCACTGACCTCACTGCTCTCAACAACATTTATTCCATTATACAAGAATGGATGGCCAAGCATGGCCTATGCCTTAATGACGACAAGACCGAGCTTCTTCTCCTAGGTTCCCAACCCAGACTTAATAAACTCGACAAACTCTATCAAGCATTCACTATAGACGGCAATAACATCACCGTCTCTAACAGCGTCAAAACCCTAGGAATCTACCTCGACTCCTCCCTCACACTGACAAGACAGATCAATTCCATCTCATCAGCCACTGCTTACACTTGTAAACTTATCAACGCCAGCAGACCTTACCTCTCACCATCCAACTGCATCACCTTAGCCAGAGCGCTAGTCCTTTCCAAAGTTGACTACTGCAATGCGCTATACTTGGGAACCAGTCAGAAAAACATCAACAAACTACAAGTCATACAAAACAACGCCTTGCGAGCAGCCCTGAACATACCCAAACAAGAACACACCTCGGACGCCAGACGCACCTGCCATTGGCTATCCATACCACAAAGAATTGAATACAAAACCATCTCACTCACACACAAATGCCTAGCTAACCAAGCACCCAGATACCTATCCGACAACCTCAAGCACCACACCCCAGCGCGCCCTACCAGATCAGCTCAAACACACTGCTTAAATATCCCAAGATTTAAGCTCCAAAAAGCAGGTGGCTCCAGCTTCCCCGTGCTTGCCTCCAAACTTTGGAACTCACTTCCACTCGAGCTGAGATCAGAACCGTCCTTTCACAGATTTAGACACAACACCAAAACTTGGCTTCTATCCAAAGAAACTGCCTAGCCCTACCGCACTAGCATGCACCAAGACTGTAAATTTGTAAATATGTAATCGATTTGTACATTTCTGCTGCATTATTCTTGTTGTATTCATTATTCTTGCTGTATTCATCGCAAGCGCCCGGATGCCCTAGGGCCAGGCGGCGCTATACAAATAATAAACTAAACTAAACTAAACCAAACAGAAGTAATACTTTGGAAAACATGTGTCTATACCAAATAGCCCAAAACTACACATACAATAATAATATGAAACCCGATGGAAAAAAAGGTAAATATAGAGTGACAGACTGTGAAGGCAGCTTAGTTAAACTCACTAAACCAAATTTAATTAATCATATCAAATTGTCATTGAAGTCTCCTCAACATAAAGAAGTATATTACATGTCCCTGCTACAACTCTTCAAACCGTGGAGAAAAGAAGAACAATTACTAGATAACTATGACTCATATGAGGATGCTTTCAAAGCAAATGAAAGCACTATAACTGATGTAAACTTTAAACAGTACAAAACAATGTTGCACAATGAACAGCAACATGAAGAAGAACTCCAAGCCCAACTAGATAACGATACTCCTGACAGTAGTCAACCTTCTGTAACAGGAAGCCAAGAACCACTGGGAGAACCACTAATAACAAATGAGGCAGAATTAGCTATGATAGAAGTAGAAAACACCATGTGTCAGTATGAAGATAAGGAAGACTTAACTATACTACAATCAAAACTAAACAATGACCAAAGTAGCATTTTTCATGAAGTAACAAAACAAATTGCACATGGTGTAAAACATGAAAATAAAGAATGTTCCTGCCATAACTATAAACCTATACTACTGTACGTCAGTGGTGAAGCTGGTTCTGGCAAAACATTCCTAATCAAAATGATTAGTAAGTTCCTTCAACAATTGACAAACAACAAACTGTCAGCTGTTGTCACTGCCCCCACAGATTTAGCTGCCTACAACATAGGTGGTTTTATATTACACCGATTACTACTATTACCAGTAGAACACCAGAACAAATTAGACTAATACAAACTTTCTGCAGTAGCTGCAATGGAATTACGCAGAGTATTGAAACAAATGAAAATGCTACTAATAGATGAAGTGAGCATGGTCTCCAACCTGATGTTAGCTTTGATTCACCTCAGATTACAAGAAGTACTCAAAACAGACTATGAAGAGCTCTTTGCAGGAAAAAACATTATTGTTTTTGGAGATCTGCTTCAAGTAACACCAGTAAAAGGTGAACCTATTTTTAAAACATTAGGGCACAAACTCTGCCGTAAAACTGTTGGAAGCATTGGAAATGTCAACCTTTGGCAACATCTCCAATACAGAGAATTAACAGAAAACATGCGCCAATCTGCAGATCTAACGTATGCCAACATTTTAAAAAGTTTGAGAGTTGGTATACTTTCTAAAGAAGAAGAAGCAACATTGAAAACCCGGCACATTAATGCACTTTATGGCGATAATGCATGTGCTACAGATGTTATGGAACAATTAGCCCACAAAAAATGTCAATTGTATGGCCTTAATGCCAACTCTTGCAAGCTGTTTCAAATTCAATGAAATCATGCTAAGTAAAGAAATGCAACCAATAATGGAAATTAGCGCCACAGACAAACTAGATGTGCATGGTATGACACTACCCATTTGTGACCAAGCCACAACAAGACTAAATAATTTAGAAAAATCAATCTCAAACACAGCAGGCTTAGAAAAGATGTTAAAAGTATCCTTAAATTGCAGAGTAATGCTTAAACGTAACCTTGACGTGGACCAAGGACTAGTTAATGGAGCACTGGGTACAGTTGTTGGCTTTCAAACATACCCACGTGACAACAAAATTCAGTTTGTCAATATACTCTTTGACAAACTTTCAGAAATAAAACGGATAGGACGCTCAACAGCTAGATTCCTTCTCTTCAAAGATATGTATGTACGCAGAGAACAATTTTCTCTAACTCTTGCATACGCAGTCACAATTCATAAATCACAAGGTCTTACCCTAGACAAAGCAATGATAGATATTGGTAACACAGTCTTTAAAGAAGGCATGAGCTACGTAGCACTATCACGCTTACGTACACTTGACGGTCTATTTCTAATCAACTTTGATGCAAGTAAAGTAAACGCTGATATTCCTTGCATTTTTGAATATAATAGACTTCGCTCACTATACACTCCACATCTAAACACATATTCTGTTCCACAAAAACTAAAACGTTGTAAAAGAAAACTAAATCAAACAGAAATGCAACAGGACGTCACTGCAAATCCTCCAAAGAGAGTAAAAGAAACTAATACTTCATCAAGTACCACAAACAAAAAAGAATCAATTAGAGAAAGTAAACCAGGTACTTCTTTAAAGAAGGAAGACAAACACCAAAAAAAGCAGTTAGATACAGAACTACCTGGACCATTTAAATTCTCAAATATAGTTGGTGTAAGTTTCTATGCAAATGTAGCAATGAATATTCTATTTCAATTACCACCAATTGTTGACAACATTTACTCACACAGTACAGACCCATTGTGTTTGCAAATGTTAGTACTTCACAGAAATGCAGCAAACAATCCTGACAACACATATAGTGTTTTTGGAATAAGACGACAATTGGACTACTGTGCTGGAATAGTGAAATTCACTATAAACTCACAGGAAGATCCACAAGAATTTCTAATGTACTTACTACAAGTACTGGAAAACAAAAACATACCTATAAATGAAATCTTTCAGATTTAATACATGTGGAAACATACATGCACTCTCTGCAACAATGTGACACAAGAAGAAATCCCCAATGAACGCTTCATATATATATATCAATACCAAATTGTGAATCCATTCCATTTCAGCAACTTGTACAAAATGCAAACCATGGTAGATTATGCTCTATCCGCAATTCAGATAATCGCTCCATGTTAGTAATACAAACACATAGTAAATACGTAATACTAATGCTTCTACGTTACAATGCAGATGGTACCAAAAACAACTGCAAGCTGACTGAATTCACACATGGTCAAATATCACTTGGTAAGAAAACCTTCACAACAATAGGTATAATCTACCACGCCGGAGCCAAAACCAATTCAGGGCACTACACTGCATACATAAAAAAGAAATGTGGATGGTTTGAATGTAATGATAGTACCATTACTCTAAAGCAGAGATTACCAGCAAATCTTACAAACGCTTATTTCATGTTCTTAAAACCAAAATTTGATAAATAAACTGTATTTAAACCTTTAAGTAAATTTGTGTTACAAAAATATAAACTGTTAGAATACTCCAAAAGCTATCTAACTGCTCAAAGATTCTACAACAACTAATCAGATAAATGAATACCACTAAATTAGACCAAAAATACACAGTTAGAATATGCCAATTGGTATCTAACTGTCCCAAAATTATACATTTGTGTTAAAATAATATAAACTGTTAGAATACTCCAAAAGCTATCTAACAGCTCAAAGATTCTACAACAACTAATCAGATAAATGAAAACCACTAAATTAGGCCAAAAAATACACAGTTAGAATACGCCAATTGGTATCTAACTGTCCCAAAATTTAACAATATCCAAATAGGTAAATAAAAACCACTAAAATATATTAAAAAAATAGACAGTTAGAATATGCCAATTGGTATCTAACTGCTCCAAAATTTTATAATATCAAAACAAATGAAGAATCTGTTACTGCTCCAAAAAAAAATACAACAAAGCAAAGTATAAAGCATTAGCCAGAAAATCAAGTGAACACTGAAAACAAACAAACAAATAAACTGTAGCATAACAGAAAAAGGTTTTTATTTAATCCAACATGGATTTTTTTTTCTCCCACAGACCCAATGATTTTAGCAACAAATACAGAAACTGAGCAAATTGCACAGTGCTCTGATTTGTACTCTACTAAATATGAGGGTCGAAAAAAAATAAAAGTATACTACTAATACAATGTAATAAGTCATTACAAAATACTAATACTAACATGCTATTTTCTTTTATCACAGAAATGAAGAAGAAAAACATGGACTCCCATTACTAGACCAAACAGTAAGTATACAATAATAAGGACAACCAATGCAGCATATCACATCCATAGTATCTAATACCTTTGTTCCTTATACATTTGTTTTTCACCCAAAGTTATAAGCAAATATGAATGTGATATGCTGCGGTGGTTGTTGCCAGGGCATAGAGTCTTGGGTGCATGGCCAAATGGCCATGCACCCAAGACTCTATGCCCTGGCAACAACCACCGCAGCATATCACATCCATAGAGTCAAACATTTCAACTATGATCTATGGGAAACTTTTAATGTCCGCGAACAATGTGAGTGTTCTTAGAACACTTTGAACTTGCCAGTGAACAATACGGACACCGTTTTCAGGACACCCCCTATGAACATTTCAGAACAACGCGATAGTTCTTACAACACTTTCAACTTAACAACGAACAATACGGACAGCGTCCTAAGGACACCCTCTACGAACATTCCAGGACACCGGGAGTGTTCTTAGAAGCGTCTTCAGAACACCACCATCTTGTTTATTTGCGAACATTTCAGGACACCGTGAGTGTTCTTAGGACACATTCAACTTGACAAAGAACAATACGGACAGCGTCCTCAGGACACCCCCTACGAACACTCCCCGGACACCGGGAGTGTTCTTAGAAGCGTCTTCAGAACACCACCATCTTGTTTATTTGCGAACATTTCAGGACACCGCGAGTGTTCTTAGGACACATTCAACTTGACAAAGAACAATACGGACAGCGTCCTCAGGACACCCCCTACGAACACTCCCCGGACACCGCGAGTGTTCTTAGAAGCGTCTTCAGAACACCCCCATTTTGTTTATTTGCGAACATTTCAGGACACCGCGAGTGTTCTTAGGACACATTCAACTTGACAGAGAACAATACGAACAGCGTCCTCAGGACACCCCCTACGAACACTCCCCGGACACCGCGAGTGTTCTTAGAAGCCTCTTCAGAACACCACCATCTTGTTTATTTGCGAACATTTCAGGACACCGCGAGTGTTCTTAGAACACATTCAACTTGACAGAGAACAATACGGACAGCGTCCTCAGGACACCACCTACGAACACACCCCGGACACCGCGAGTGTTCTTAGAACAGTTTCACTTTGCTTGCGAACAAAACGGACACATATTGACTCCTTAGAACACCCCCTAGTCAGTTTATTTAGAACATTTCAGAACACCCGTGATGGCCGCAAACAAATCGAACACAAAAAGAACGTCTAACACATAAAAAACACAACTTTCATCCTATCTCATACACTCCCACCCTCCCCAAACACTCCTACACACCAACACACTCTACAAAATACACATTTTGAACAAAGTTTCACCGCGCTGTCCGGGGACGTCCGCAAATCCAATATGGCGGGCGCTACCGAAAAATCTGACGCGCTTCACGCTCCACGCCGTCCAATCAGCGAACACTTTGCATGTCCGCGAACATCACGCAAGACGATTGGCCAATCAGGACACTTTCCGCGGAGCGATCAGGGAAGTGTATCCGCAAACCGAACACAGATATCACTAATTTTTTTGACCTACTTTTTGGTCATTTTAAAAAAAACTACTGGACGGATTTTCACCAAATTTGCAAAAGCCCGCTTTCGGGACCAAGCCGCTGCTCCTGGTCCAAATTTGGTGGAAATCCGTCCAGCGGTTTGGGCTGTATGCGCGAGCAAAATTTTTTTCCCATTCACTCTATGGAGAGTGAGTATAATGTATACAAATATGAGCATATAGAGGGAAGGTAGAGTAATAAAAATAAAACTATGAGAAAGTGCTGATAACCATAATGATTATCTTCATGCACAGAAAGGATTGCTCTCTTTCAAGCCTGTATCTTCCGCTATGTACATGTTTCATATGATGTGACAGGACCCTAAGTCTACAAATATAGTACCTTTTCAATTTTTACTTCCTGACTGTTACTGAAGAAAACTATGTGACTTCGATATGTCAGTAAAGGATAAAAAGGGAGAGCCAGCCATGTGATGTCATCAGTTATGTCATCAATGACATTTGTGATGTCATCTTTGATGTCTTGGGTGTTAGTGTTAGCAGTGCACGGTGGCGCGAGTTATGGTTGCTTATGTTACCATAACTGGCGAATTTCCAGGGTTTTTCGGTTTTACTTGGAACCATAACGTCCCTTTAACAAAGTTTTTTCACTGAATTTCATAGGTCTTTAGTAGCGCAACTTAACCATAACGTCCCTTTAACAAAGTTTTTTTCACTGAATTTCATAGGTTTTTAGTAGCGCAACTTAACCATAACGTCCCTTTAACAAAGTTTTTTCACTGAATTTCATAGGTTTTTAGTAGCACAACTTAACCATAACATCCCTGACATGTAACATAGAACATACTAACACCCTCGTAGTGATTTTCATGTCCGCAGACTACCGCCATGTCCGCGGACACATCGAAAATCTGAGCGTGGTGAATGTAAATTTAAATAGTGTGCCCCATTTCCCCTTTGAAGTTGGCTCTGAAAAGAGCCGGTTTTTTTTTCAGATGCTTGACAGACACCTGTTATTTTATATTTTTTTTCTTGTTTTATTTTCTTGCTTTACTCCTAAAATCTTCACATAACCTTCTCCAAAGCAACCCTTACATTCCAAAATAGAAAGGCATTTCCGGTAAAAGATAAAGAAATGCCATCTTCTTTAAAATTAACAGCATTACTGGCATCAATATTCTCATTGTTACAGAAGAACATACCAGCTCTAAGCATGAAGGCACACATGCCTCGGTTGATGACACACCTAGCAATGTTTTGCTGAGGACAGAAAACTGAACTATTGTCCCATATTGCCCTAGGTAGTAATCCAGAAACAATTACTTTCGCATTTGGAAGGATCTTCATTACGGCTTGAACCAAGCGTTCCAAATCAGTCAACAAAGTAGGGGCACTGACGTTGCCCAAATGGAAAGCACCATAGTGCAAAACTACCACATGCAGACTGTTCATCGTGGCCATATCCGCACAAACTTGTACAATTCCCTGTACATTGCAATCAGGCACAGTGTTCCATACCACCTCCACTCCTTTCACATCAAAGTTCTTTGCAACATGCCTGCATTCAGCGTACTGCTGTAAACCATGCACAAACATATCTCCGAGCACCAACACCCTGACTTTCTCCACTTCTGCCATCTTCACCACACACAGTCTCTTTCAACACAAATACACAACCTCGACATCTGATTGGCTGATCCGTACAGTCTTCTTTCCATGTTGGATTTCCTGGAAAAACCCAGATGTACCACGCCCTGTCCACGAACAGCCGCGGTGTCCGCGGACGGTGTCCACTTTACTCTCTGTACCATTCCCTCATTGCATACAGCTAAGCAATCACACAATACGAATAACGTCCTCAGAACACCCCCATTTTGTGAATTTTCGAACATTTCAGGACAATTATCATTTCATTATTCAACATATTAACATTACAAATATTTTACTTTTATCTTGTACTCTGCACACAATGCTATGTTTCTCCATTAGTAGCTCAGTATACTACATAGAATCCCATAATACAATGCTATTTATATCAATGCATCGTTCAAAGCACTAATAACGGTATGATATTTATTGCAAAATCCTTGACACTTTTTTCGGAACATTATAATAAAAACCCCTAGTACACAAATTCCATGAAAAGTACATACACATGTGATGTCATCAGTGATTTCATCAATGACATTTGCGATGTCATCTTTGATGTCCTGGGTGTTAGTCTTAGCAGTGCATGGTGGCGAGTTAATTTTCATAGCTTACCATAACTTGCTATTTTCAGGGGTCTTTCGGCTGTACTTAGAACCATAACGTCCTTTAAACAAACTTTTTTTAATATCACGCAAACAATATACAAACATGGCGTGCAAAAACCAACTTCTACAGATGGCTTTACACAGAATTTTGCAAAGTAACAATTTATGCTCGTTCACAGTGAAGGTCAGCTGCTTCCATTTTTTTCTCGGGCCCCGGAGAGGCTCACGAAGCAGACTATAAGGTTGGGGTTGTATTGTGTTTTGACCTTGACAGACAGAGATTGTGATGAAAGACTTCTCTTGAAGGAGTGTTGCTAAAACGTAAGAGAAGATAAAGATGAAATTTCTGAAACGAAAACACTTTTACATATTACATCACTATGCGAAAGATAGTTGGCACACGCGGAGTCGTATTTTGGGACTGCACCACTCGTAGACAATGGAAATTGCAATTGTACTGTAAGTAACCCTTTAGATTACTTTATACCAAACATAATTACAATAGCGTAGCATTAAAGACCGCTGAAGTTGAACTTGTTTGTTGAAAGTGGCATAACGTTTTCTACCGCGCACTATCACCGCCGAATTGATCCCCTGTCGTTTAGAGGGCTCTGAAAAAGGCAGACGACACAGGGTGGGTTAATAGAAATAATTTAACCTGTCCATAGGCGGTCAAGCGCTCTACTCGCTGTGCCACTTCACTGTAGCCTGTCAAGTGGCACAGCGAGTACAGCGCTCGCTTTGACATCCGTGCACACCTTGCTAACGCAAGTTTGAATCCCGGCAAGGCGAAACTCAGCCTTTCATCCTTCCGTGGTCGATAAATGAGCACCACACACCGTGGTTAATAATAACCACCGCTTACATACCTCACAGTTCTTAGCGCTATATGAATGGGAAAATATTATTATTTTATTATTAACATACTCTGTTGCACTATCTTCGATAGCAAATAGTTTCACGCCCTAATAAATAAAATGATGATTTTTAATGAAGATCGACTGGTGAGACTAATTTATGTTTTTTAAAACAGGTACGTGGCCCCATTTTGTCTATGTCACGATTTACAGACTCCAGCGGATGGGGTCTTCAACGGCCAGGTGCAAGTCCAAATATGCAACTTCATGACCCTCACCATTTTATGGGACAATCGCCAAGGACCAATATGCCCTTACGCAGTACTAGCGGCTACAAAAACATACCAACCAATAGGGTGGTCTAATGGCTCGTTGTTGGAGCAAACTTCCGATTATCAGAGCGACCATTTACTACTTTTATCATAAACCAACAGCCTATCTACCGCAAAGGAACAACGCGTGGCTCCAAATAAACTTTTGCTGATCAACAGCAGAGACAATAGCAAATCGCTGAATATTCACTAAACATTTCATGTGAAATAAATGTACTTTACCAAATGTACAATCCTGCTGTTTACTTTTAAACCACAGTTTCATATTCCGAATTGTGGCGCACTGAGTTGTAAGCTGATCTAACACTCTCTGTACCGCAAAGGAACATCGCGTGTCTCAACATGAACTTTTGCGGATCGACAACAAAGACAAATGCAAATTGCTGAACATTCTCTAAACATTTGATGTCAAATAAATGTACTTTACAACATTTACAATCTTGCTCTATGCTTTTAAATCACAGTTTCATATTCCGAATTGTGGCGCGCTGTGTTGTGACATAATGTGTGTTGTCTTCCGGGTTCTGTGTAAAGTTGTGTAGTACTGGAGACGACTGGGCGCGTTTCATTACGCACCCTGTAACGTCACCGAGAAAGGCGGGGAATATGAATGCTTTGATAATATCAGGCTTAGTGGCGGGAGATATGATTTAGTGTCACAAAAGCAAGTCAGCCAGGTCAATAGCGCCAGTCATAGGATTATCACATAATGTCGGCGCACACCAGCCGAATCTATCGTTTCTTTAGTGGACAAAAAGTCGGTTGACGCCCCTAGGAAATTGTACTATTAGCGAACAAAAGGAGTGCTCTTAAAACACTTTCACCCTGACAACGAACAATACAAACAACGTTCTCAGAACACCCCCATTTTGTGTAATTGCAACCATTTCGGGACACTGCGAGTGTTCTTAGAACACATTCAACTAGACATATTACAATACGGACAGCGTCCTGAGGACACCCCCAGTTTGTGTATTTACGAACAATTAAGTACACCGCGAGTGTTCATAGCTCATTTTTACCTTCCTTGCGAACAAAAATGACACATACTCCGTCCTCTAAATACCCCACCATTTAGTTTATTTACAAAATGTCAGAACAGCCGTGTTCTCCGCGGACAAATCGAACTCAACAAAAAGGTCTAGCACATAAAAAAACAAAACATTGAACCTATCTCATACTCCCCAACCCTCCCCAAACACTCTTACACACCAACACACGGCACTAAATGCAATTTTTTATCCACATTTCACTGCGCTGTACGCGGTCGACTGTGAATACAAGATGGCGGGCGCCACAGAAAATCTGACGCGCTCCACGCCACTCACCGTCCAATCAGCGAACACGTCGCATGTCCGCGGACATGACGCAAGCCCATGGGCCAATCGGGGTGCTGTCCGCGGAGCGAACAGGGAAGTCCGTCCGCGAAGCGAACGCAGATATCACTAATTTTTTTGCCTTACATTTTGGTCATTTTTAAAAAAACTACTGGACAGATTTACACCAAATTTACAAAAGCACGCTTTTGGGACCAGGCCGCCGCTCCTGCCACAAATTTGGTGTAAATCCGTCCAGCGGTTCGGGCTGTAGCCGTGCGCAAAGTTTTTTCTCATTCCGTCTATGGGGAAAAAAAAAAGTTTTGGGACCCCCCCTATAACTTTCCCCCCCCTGGACGAATCCTCACCAAACTTTGCAAAATAATTCAGAGTGACCCAACCACTTTTTCTGCAAAGTTTGGTGAGGATCCGTCCAGGGAGAGCGAAGTTATAAGCCGCCCAAAAAGTGCTCTTCCTATGGAAACAGCAACTTAACCATAACTACATGGCCACTCCCGTGGCCATGTAATATATATATATATTGTTTTTTTAACAGATCATACAAACAATGAACACAATACACAACAAGATACTTTAGAACAAACTCTCCAGCGCATGGAAGAAAAAATGAACAAGCTCATGACAAATTTCCACCTTTTGAAAGATTTTGGGGAGGACCATATAAAAGAAAAAAATAGATACCATTGTGCAACATATACCTGTCCCCCCTCTCCATATCCCAGTCAATTATCCCCAAACCCTCCCCACATAGAAAAACGTTTTGATGAGGTTCCCATCCCTTCATCTCCTCCT
Source organism: Ambystoma mexicanum (assembly GCF_040938575.1). NCBI lineage: Eukaryota > Metazoa > Chordata > Amphibia > Caudata > Ambystomatidae > Ambystoma > Ambystoma mexicanum. Next base: position 281,866,293 of record NC_090929.1, on the reverse strand, counting down.
ATCAATCCTCATTCAAACCCCAATTCCCCCCTTTTGAATGATTTTGTGGAGGACCATATAAAAGAAAAAATTAGATACCATTGTGCAACATGTGCCTGTCCCCCCTCTCTATATCCCAGTCAATTATCCCCAAACCCTCCCCACATAGAAAAACGTTTTGATGAGGTTCCCATCCCTTCATCTCCTCCTATCAATCCTCATTCAAACCCCAATTCCCCTGTGTCTGTGTCCGTTTCTGCTACCCCTTCTCTATCATAAATTGTACATATATATAATATAATGAAAAATAAATGTTATGTGTGTGTTAATTTAGTCCTTTGTGTTTTTTTTTTTTTAAATAAAAGCCAATTTTGGTGTCCGCGGACAACACGGGTGTCCTGAAATGTTCGTAAATAAATGAAATGTGGTGTCCTGAGGGCACTATACCTGTCCGTATTGTTCGCAGGCGAGTTGAAACTGATCTTAGAACACATGCGGTGTCCTGAAATGTTTGTAAATAAACAAAATGGGGGTGTTCTGACGACGCTATGCCCGTCCGTATTGTTCGCAAGCAAGTTTAAACTGTCCTAAGAACACACGCAGTGTCCTGAAATGTTCGTAAATAAACAAAATGGGGGTGTCCTGAGGACTCTGTCCGTATTGTTCGTGGGCAAGTTGAAATTGTTCTAAGAACTTATCAAGTGTCCTGGGATGTTCGTAAATAAACGAAATTGTCCTGAGGACGCTATGCCTGTCCGTATTGTTCGAAGGCAAGTTGAAACTGTTCTAAGAACACAGCCGGTGTCCCGGGATGTTTGTAAATAAACTAAATGGGGGTGTCCTGAGGACACTATACCTATCCGTACTGTTCGTAGGTGGGTTGGAACTCTTCTAAGAACAAACGCCTGTCCGTAACTGTTTGTTTCACTTGTGTTGCACTTTTAATTAGTTTCAGGACCCGAACAGTGTCCGTAGAACACCAACGCGCATGCGCAAAACAGTTTCAGTGCATTTGGTGTCCTGCGGACACCCTTTCCCTTCGCGGACATGTTCGCGACGCCATCATGTGACCGCGCCCATGCTGAGCTTGTGTTCTGACTCTGGACACTGTTTGTGTCCCCGAACAATTTAAAACTACCTTTTCAGGCAATCCACGATATTTTATAATAATAAATCACCATAGCACAAGTTCCAGACAATAATCCTGACTTTCTACATAGTTTCTGGGACTTTTTGAGCCTTTTTTTGGTGTTCGATGCATATAAACAGATTAACTGTCTTTTAACCTGTATAACCTATAAAATGAATTTACTGTCATTTTTACCATCTGCTATAATCAACTATCACTTCGAAACCTATCTGCTATTTAATTTCTTTTTACACACACATTTGCAAAGCATGTTGAACTAACATATTTAAAGTAAAATATAAAGACTGCACCTAGTCAAACGAAATTGCATGCTCGCACTATGTTCAGTTATCAAACAAGAATACTTGTACAAAAACATAAAAATCAATAGCTAAATTAACATCAGTGCTATAAACACACAAAATTACTAATTTCTTTCCTTTACAATTGCAGTGAAGACCACTCTCCTGAAAAGCAGCAGCAGAATCTGAAGTACAAATAACAACTCAGAAGAAACCTGCTCATTCCACAAAAAAAGTAAGTTAAATACCACCATAATATTTTTACTACTACTCAAACACACTGTGGGGTTCATTCATGGTATTTCTGCACCTAAAAACAGAGATTGTGCACCATTCTGTCCACAAATCCCCATTCGTTAAACAGGGATTTGCAGGCAGAATGGTGCACAAATCCCCATTTTTCGACGCACAAATGTCATAACTCAGCCACTAGAATTTTAATATTATAGAACAAAGAACTGTTTTAATTCTATACCATTAGATTTACTATTAGTGCTTCTCCTCACCACTAGCTTACTTTCTACTGTCATCTGAACCCCAGTTTAGTAGCACATAAATTCAAGAATACCCATCCCAACTAGTTGTAGTTGCCCAATGCACAATCACACACCATCACATACATCATACTCAAACACTCATGCACACAGCACACATACATTGCAGAACACCTCAACCCATACCTTCTTTATTTTTTTCAACAGACCCTAAATAATGCCTACCAAAAATCAAGTCCGTAGAAAGCAACGCAGAAGTAGAGCAAATGAAAATAGAAGTGTCCAAAATAAGCATCCATCTCTAGCAGAATTTGCACAAGAAGTTCAAACAAAACAGCTAATACAATCATTTAGCGAAACAAAACAAGCTTCAAGTACAGAAACTTTGCCTCCGCTATCAAAATGTAAAACGAAACAGAAAACGATTAACAACAATTCACCTACCACTACTGCTAAAACTGGTCCTATAAATCTTGATGTAGGGCCAACTAAGCATAGCAAAAAAAAGTATTTTAGCAACAATGTTCCGCCACAGAGTCCTTCAAAATCTTATAAAAACAGGAGAGAAATCATGCACAACCCTTAAAACCTGCCGTAGAAATTTAATTTTAGAACCTTTGATAGACAGTGCAATCCTTCTCAAAAGAAAGTTATTTATTTTAGTGTTAAACAAAATGAAACCACTAACAAAACTAATGACTAAATTACAAAAAAGACTTCTCAATAAACGAAAATGTCAACAAAAATAAATTATTAAATATCTGTGGAGGTGAGTGGAGTCACACTACAAGCACAGAACCATATTTCAATGAAGAAGCATACAAACAAAAGCAAACAAATACAATTGCCATACATAGCAGTGGACGAGGTTATGAAAAAGTTAATAATACCATAATGGAACAAGAAATACTGCTTACAAAAATATCCCCAGAAAACTTAGAATTACCTCTCCATTGAACTGAACCAAAACGTCTAGTATACAAATGGCCATGCACGTCAATGTGTAACATTCCCAAAAAATCTTTCAAGTCTTTACACCAATTCCTCAATCAGTATGTGAAAGGCAAAGACAAAATCAAAATGAAACTACTGCAAAATATGGATACCTGTCCAGTGCGCAAGTACACAGGACTACAAGGACATTCATTAGCCTGCATTTCAGGACCTATTTGCAAAACCACCTTCCATCATATCAAAATGATATCAACACATCATTCAACTATAAGAAATCTAGTCTATAAACTGTACTAGCCAATTTAAATAACATTCTTCTACATTGTACAGCCATTGACCTACTTGAAGAAATCGACTATATCCAGAAAAAATATTTTGGAAGTGAAAGCCACTTACAAAATGCAATAGCTTTACAACAGACTAGCAACAATTCTATGCATGGCAACCTTCTACTACACACATACAAATAAGTAATACTGAAATTTAAAAGTACATATGCTGAAGTACCAAACCATGTGTGTGTATGTTGCCGCAGAACTTTTTATAAAAGTAACACAAAAACTGTAAACCTAACATACAAAATAGAAGACAATGAAGATTCTAAATGGTTTGAATTAGCTATCTACCTTACAGCAGAAAACAAATACGAAATAACTGACCCCTTAATACTTTGCAGTTACTGCACTATAAAACATGACAACAAATAATGTGGAATTATTCCCACTACCAAAACCCTTACAACAACTCAATTTATATGAGAGCATCATAATTCAAACAGTGCACCTCTTTCAAGCAATAATACGCCTTCAACCAAAACAGCAAAATTACCTCCCTCTGAATTGGTGAAAGGCATTCGTGGCAAAGTAGTGTATTTACCATTAGATCTAAAACAAAATGTGCACACTCTGGGAGTGCAACGTCCAATGGAGCAATCTTTAATTATCTTAGTAAATGGGGTACCTACAAAAGACAAAACAATATTTGGCAACAACTGGTAGACTTACATAAAGTTAGACAAGCCTTGCAATATCTAAAAGACAATAATGAATCCTTCAAAGAAATTAATATTGAACAAAACTCGAAGGAAACCACTGAAATAATTCAAGAGTCACCAGAAACTGGTCAACTTGAGCTTCTAGATCCTGCTACAGTATCCAATACTTTAGACCATTATACAATTCATCCATTGCACTCTAATGACACCGTAGAAGATGCACTAGAAACGTACCAAATGCGACAAACAAAAGGATCTCCAATCAGCATATGGGTAAAAAGTATAGAAGCACGTGCTTTTCCTCTACTCTTTCCTACTGGTAAAGGAGGAAGGTACGATGATAGACCTATTCAAATAACAGCATCAGAATACCGCTCGTTACGGATGTATTCTGAAGATCCCAGATTTAGAAAAAATGTGGAATACATATTCCACCTACTCTTTGAAAGTGAACAAGCAACTCTATGTTATGGAGTTGCACACACATTAAAATCAGGAACCCACTTTCAAAATATGTCTGCTACACAATTATTACAAAAAGTGCAAGAAAAAGATGAGGTTTTACAATCAAGTATTACAAATCTATTAGCAAACATGCGTGGTACTAAAGAGTACTGGTTCCGACGTCATGGAGATGTACGTTGTATGATAAGAAACCTTGGCCCGCCCACTTGGTTTGTTACATTAAGTTGTGCAGAATATTCATGGAAAGATTTACATGATTTCCTACGTATATCAAACAAAAACAAAACAAACATAGATATACTAACACCTGCAGAACTTTGTTCTCTAGATCCTGTTAATGTTTCAAGATATTTTCATCATCGCTTCATTGCTATGCTACACTTTATTTCTAATAAAACTGTTCCTCCCCTCGGAGAAGTGCAGCACTTCTTTTGGAGAAAAGAATACCAAGCCAGAGGAGCACCACATATCCACATGCTTTTATGGATTAAAGATGCTCCTAAATTTGGTCAAGACAATGATGCCACTGTGTTGCAGTTTATCGAAAAATGTCACTTGTGAAATTCCATCGGAAGCAACAAATAGTGATCTTCATGCACAAATTTTAGAATTTCAAAGACACAAATGTGGCAAATATTGTCGTCGCAAATACAAAAAACAAAGGGAAATACTACACCAAATGCCGCTTTGGTTTCCCTAGTCCAGTTACCAAAACAGGTCAAGTGAGCAGCTTCATGTTTCAGTTAGACATAGTGTTAAAGGTAAATCACCTAAAAATACATATTACATAAAAAGAACAGAAGAAGAAAAATATATCAATGATCACAATGCAATCATTGCCCTCTTATGGAATGCAAACATAGATGTGCAGTACATTGCAGACAATTCCACTGCAGTTGCACGATATGTTACAGCATACTTAAACAAAGCAGAAAAAACAGAGCTTCAAGACCTCTGGAATGACCTGCCATCAGACAAAACACTGTCTCAGAAATTGTACAGCTCGGGCATAAAAATGATCTCCCATAGAGAATGTTGCTCCTATGAAGCAGCAGATCGTTCATCCGGTACTGCTTTGTATGGGAAATCTGAAAATATAGTATGGCTAAGTCTTGGTCCTGCTAAATCTAGAAAAAAAGTTCTCAAATCATACGACAACATAGAAACAATAGCCAGAAATGATCCCAACAGCCAAGACATTTTGAAAAACAATTTGCTGGACACATACTACCCAAACAGAAGTACCAATTTGGAAACCATGTGTCTATACCACATAGCCCAAAACTTCACATACAAAAAGAATATAAAACCTGATGAAAAAAATGTATATACAGAGTGACAAATTGTGAAGGAAACTTAGTAAAACTCACCAAACCAACCTTCCGTAACAGGAAGCCAAGAACCCCTGGGACAGCCACTAATAGCAAATGAAGCAGAATTAGCTATGACAGAAGTAGAAGACACCATGTGTCAGTATGAAGATAAAGAAGACTTAACTATACTACAATCAAAACTAAACAATGAGCAGCGTAGCATTTTTCAAGAAGTAACACAAGAAATTGCCCATGGTGTATAACATGAAAATAAAGAATGCACGTGCCAAAATTACAAACCTATACTACTGTACGTCAGTGGTGAAACTGGTTCAGGCAAAACATTCTTAATCAAAATCATCAGTAAGTTCCTTCAACAATTGACAAACAACAAACTGTCAGCTGTTGTAACTGCCCCCACAGGTTTAGCTGCTTACAACATAGGGGGTGTAACTTTACATCGATTACTACTCCTACCAGTAGAACACCAAAACAAATTGGAATATTACAACCTTTCTACAGAAGCTGCCATGGAACTACGCAGAGTGTTAAAACAAAGGAAAATGCTACTAATGGATGAAGAGAGCATGGTCGCCAACCTAATGTTGGCGTTGATTCACCTCAGATTACAAGAAGTACTTAAAACAAACTATGAAGAGCTCTTTGGAGGAAAACACATTACTGTTTTTGGCGATCTTCTTCAATTGACACCATTGAAAGGTGAAACAATGTTTAAAACCTTAGAAGACAAACTCTGCCGGAAAACTATTGGTAGCATAGGAAATGTCAACCTTTGGAAACATTTCCAATACAGGGAATTAACAGGAAACATGTGACAGTCTACAGACCTCACCTACGCCAACCTTTTAAAAAGTATTAGAGTTGGTGTACTATCTCAAGAAGCACAAGAAATATTAAAAACCTGCCACATCCATGCACTTTATAGGAATAACTCATGTGCTACTGATGTTATGGAACAATTAGCACACAATAATATCAATTGTATGGCCTTAATGCCAACTCTTGTAAGCTGTTCCAAATTCAATGAAACAATGTTGAAAAAAGTAATGCAACCAATAATTGAAATTTCCGCAACAGACAAACTGGACGTACATGGTATGACACTACCCATGTGTGAAAAAGCCACAACAAGACTAAATACCTTAGAAAATGCTATCTCCAACACAGCTGGCTTGGAAAAAATATTAAAATTATCCTTAAACTGTAGAGTAATGCTTAAACGTACCCTTGACATGGACCAAGGACTAGTTAATGGAGCACTGGGTACAGTTGTTGGCTTTCAAACATGCCCACGTGACAATAACATTCAGTTTGTCAATATTCTCTTTGACAAACTTTCAGAAATAAAAAGGATAGGCCGCTCAACAGCTCTATTCCTTCTCTTCAAAGACATGTATGTACGCAGAGAACAATTTTCTCTAACTCTAGCATAAGCAGTCACCATTCATAAATCACAAGGTCTTACCCTAGACAAAGCATTGATAGATATTGCTAACACAGTCTTTAAAGAAGGCATGAGCTGCGTAATACTTTCACGCTTACGTACACTTGACGGTCTATTTCTAATCAACTTTGATGCAAATAAAGTAAACGCTGATATTCCTTTCATTTTAGAATACAATAGACTACGTTCTCTATACACCCCCATCTAAAAACATATCCTGTTCCACAAAAAAGAAAACGTTGTAAAAGAAAAATAATTCAAACAGAAATGCATCAGGATATCACTGAAAATCCTCCAAAGAGACAAAAAGAAACAAATACTACATCAATTACCACTACCAAAGAAGAACCTGTTACTCAAAGTAACTCAGGTACTTCTTCAAAGAAGCAACAAACACTCAGAAAACATGACTTGGACACAGGCCTATCTGGTCCATTCAAATTTTCAAATATAACTGGTGTAAGTTGCTACGCAAATGTAGCAATGAATATTCTATTTCAATTACCACCATTTGTTGAGAACATTTACTTACACAGTAAAGACCAATTGTGTTTGCAAATGTTAGTACTTCATAGAAACACAACAAACAATCCTGACAACACGTATAGTGTTCATGGAATAAGACAAGAATTAGACTACTGTGCTGGAATGGTGAAATTCACTATAAACTCACAAGAAGATCCACAAGAATTTCTAATGTACTTACCACAAGTACTGGAAAACAAAAACATACCTATAAATGAAATCTTCCAGATTTCATACATGTGGAAACATACATGCACTCTCTGCAACAATGTGACAGAGGAAAAAATCCCTAATGAACGCTTTGTGTATATATCCATACCTAATTGCGAATCCGTTCCATTTAAGCAACTTGTACAAAATGCAAACCATGGTAGATTATGTACTACCTGCAATTCAGATTATCGCTCCACCATACTAATACAAACACATAGTAAATACATAATACTAATGCTTCTACGTTACAATGCAGATGGTACCAAAAACAACTGCAAACTGACTAGATTCACACATGGTCAAGTAACACTTGGTAAGAAAACCTTCACAACAATAGGTATAATCTACCACGCAGGAGCCACAACCAATGCAGGTCACTACACTGCATATATTAAAAAGAAATGTGTTTGGTTTGAATGTAATGACAGTACCATTACTCTAAAGCAAAGATTACCAGCAAATCTTACAAACACTTATTTAATATTCTTAAAACCCAAATTTAATAACTAATCTGTACTTAAACATTAACAAAACTTCAATTAAAAAACTATAAACTGTTAGAATACGTCAACAGATATCTAACTCCCCCAAGATTCTATAACAACCAAACAGATAAATAAATACCACTAAATTATAACAAGAAACAAACAGAATATGCCAACAGGTATCTAACTGCCCCAAGATTTTCAACAACCAAACAGATAAAACAATACCACTAAATTATAACAGAAAATACACAGTTACAATACGCCAACAGGTATTTTACTGCTCCAAAAATATGTAACAAACCAACAGAGAGAACATTAGCCAGAAACAACAAGTGAACTCTGAAAACAAACAAATAGACTGTAGCATAACAAAAAAAGTTTTTTTTTTAATCCGACATGGATTTTCCCACAGACCCAATGATTAGAAAAACAAACACAGAAACTGAGCAAATAGCACAGTACACTGGTTTGTAATCTACTAAATATGAGGGTCGAAATGAATAAACAATGTCTATTATTCAATGGTATACGTCCTTACAAACTACCAATACTAACATGATCTTTTCCTTTATCACAGAAATTGACAAAGAATATATGTACTGCAGTTACCAAACCAAACAGTAAGTATATTACAATAAGTACAACTCATAAATACTGCTCCATAACAAAACAACTAAAACAAACAGTGCATATAAATTCAGTCTTCAATGCATGGCCCATGCACCCAAGACTCTTGAATTTTGAATTTTGAGGAATTTATAAGCTCACACACACCGAACCGAATCGCATCCTGGCGCAGATGGAACAAGAGGATGACACTCAGCAGGCCAGAAGGACCAACTAGATAGACAAAGCTATACATCAAACAAAAATAGTCAGGAGACACACTTTATTTAAAAAGATGAGTTTTGAGACCTGCTATGAAGGTCATCAGGGAATTGGCTTGTCTCAGATATAACGGAAGGCTATTCCACAATCTAGGCCCGGTCACTGAGAAACACCGATCTCCCCTAGACCTGTACTTCATCCTAGGAATTACAAGAAGGAAGTGATCCTCTGACCTAAGAGTGCGGGTTGGTTGGTATCGTCTCAACTTGTCTGTTAGATATGCTGGTGCCATGTCGTGCAGGCATCGATAAACCAAACAGCCAATCTTAAATTGTATCCGATCTTCGACTGTCAAGCAATGTAGTGACCGACGAAGACCGGATGTGTGAGTATTTTTTGGTACACCAAAAACCAGTCTGACTCCAGCATTTTGTGCTTTCTGGAGACGATGGATTTGATTACTTGGTGCTCCGGCCAGGAGACCATTGCAGTAATCAAGATTTGAATTGACCAGTGCTCTCACCACTACAGCACGATCTGCTTTAGGCACATAGGGTACAGCTTGGCGGAGGAGGCAGATGTTATAGAATACGGACTGTACTTTGGCTGAGACCTGGGCATTAAATCCCAGGTCAATCTGCCAGATACAGCCTAAGTTCTTGACCTTGGTGGAATATTTAAGGCTGGTCCCCAAATACTGAGGAGGAGAACATGTTCCTCCTGCAAGGAGATGTTTAGGGACTCTAGAACCCGGCCACAACCACCGCAGCATATCACACCCATGAAAGCTTATAACTTCGGTACTTATAACTTTGGTCTTGCGTAGACCCTGGCCACAACCACCACATACACCCAAGACTCCAGGCCCTGACCACAACCACCACATGCACCCAATACTCTGGGCCCTCAACACAACTACCATATGCACCCAAGACTCTAGGCCCTCACCACAACCACCAAAAGTACCCAAGACTCCAGGCCTATCAACAACCGCCCCAGCATATCACACCCATAGATCACACCCACGTTTGATTCTATGGGCGTGATCTATGGGTGTGATATGCTGTGGTGGTTGTGGCCAGGCCCTAGGTCTTGGGTGCATGGCCGAAGGCCTACGCCTTCGGCCATGCACCCATGACTCTAGGCCCTGGCCACAACCACCACAGCATATCACGCCCATAGAATCAAACATTTTAACCATACCATATAGCATTTTAATGTCCGCGGACACCATCCGTGTTCTTAGAACAGTTTCAACTTGCCTACGAACAGTACGGACAGGTACAGTGTCCTTAGGACACCTCCATATTTGTTTTTTTACGGACAACCCGGACACCATGAGCGTTCTTAGAACAGTTTCAACTTGCCTACAAACCAGGTACAGTGTCCTTAGGACACCTCCATATTTTTTTTTTACGGACAACAAGGACACCATGTGTGTTCGTAGAACAGTATCACCTTGCCTGCGAACAGTACAGACAGGTATAGTGACCTTAGGATATCCCCATATGGGTCGATTACGGACATCAGGGTCAGCACGCCAGTCCGCGGACACAATAAACAAAACTGCGGTGCCTAGCACCTAAAGAGATACAATATTTGAACCATCTCTTACTGCCCCACCATCCCCAAACAGTCTTACAAACCAACACACTTGCCAAAATTGTATTTCCCCACTATATTTGTCACCGCGCTGTGCGCAGACGTCTGCGGATACAAGATGGCGGGCGCTTCCAAAAATCTAACGCATGCCACACTCTCCACCATCCAATCAGCGAACACGCTGCATGTCTGCAGACATGACGTAAGTCGATTAGCCAATGAGGACACTGTCCGCGGACCGAACATAGATATCACTAATTTTCTTTTACCTACTTTTTGGTCATTTTTAAAAAAAACTACTGGGCAGATTTTCACCAAATTTACAAAAGCATGCTTTCGGGACCAAGCCGCTGCTCCTGCCGCAAATTTGGTGACAATCCGTCCAGCGGTTTGGGCTGTAGGCATGAGCACAATTTTTTCCCCATTCAGTCTATGGGAAAAAAAGGCATTTTGGGACCCCCCCTATAACTTTGCCCCCCTAGACCAAACATCACCAAACTTTGCAAGAAAATTCAGAGTGCACCATATACTTTTTTTTGCAAAGTTTGGTGAGGATTCGTCCAGGGAGAGCAAAGTTATAAGCCGCCCAAAAAGTGCTCTCCCTACGGAAACAGCAATTTAACCATAACTAAACGCCGTGTAATATATATCCAAGATGTAAACAGCAGTTAAAATGCCATTCAGGCGAGCAGCACTCCCAAATCATTGATTTTCAAAATAAAACACTGCGGGAAAAAAACACCCATAAAACTGCCAAAGTTGACAAATAGAATAACCTTTATTTCATCAGTGCAGTTTGTTTAAAAGAAAGTTTCCCAGTCACATTAGTGCCAGAGGGCAGCCTGTCACATTTCACCTCAGACTTGTGGCTTAATCACAGTAGCTCCACCCATGTGCATACAAGTTTTAAAACCACCTAAATTAGTGAACACAAAGAAGGTGACTAAGATGTCTTTTGCACTTTGTGCAACCATTTTGCTTTGGACTCTGTAAAGGTTTGTCATGGACTGTAATTAATTTGCAAAAATGTTTAATACATCCGTATGTAAAAAAGTTGTGCTTTTGCTCAGTATGTAGCCTTATTTTAGTGGGCTATTCGATTGCTTGTCTTAATTTAGAGTCATGTATCAAAAAGTAGTAAAGTGCTTAGTGCATGCATTAAAATTAGGGCGCATATGAGCTGGTTAAAAGCATCATACATTCTTATCAAGTTCAATGCGTAATGCATGTGAGGTAATGAATGCATTTCCATAAAGTTTCATGATAAATTCATTCAATGAGGTGCATAGTGCATGTAAATGGAAATGCATAGCCAGTTCCACTCTATGTTGCGGTCTATTCCGTTAATACAGCGCGGAACTGGCATTGCCCATAAAAAGTGCACGGTTCATTCTTATGATAGTTTGGCACCAGATACAATTATTGGGATATAACATATCTCTTTACAGAGATTTCTGCTATATGCGATCGCCAACATTTACCTACCATAATGTGCGTAGTGCATTCCTATGATTATTTGCCTTTATATCTATTTTGTAAAATACATAATGCATTCCACAATATTGCACCAATATTTATAAGGCTTAAGGTGCAGAGTGCATTCCTATGATGGTTTAGCTCTATATTTATTTTATAAGGTGCACAGTGCATTCCAATAGACATCTGTAAGCAACTCGACTCTGTATTATTGATACATTTAGGATCATAAATAATAAGATGTATAATTCAACATTGATGTAATTCCTACTCATGCAAACGAATGGTTAGCCTAGAATAAGTGGCATAAAACAATCACTACAGAATCTTTGCGCAAAATTACAATGGTAACCTTACTTATACCAGCATATATAGCGCAGGTTCCAACCCTGAAGCTGTACCTCCATGAGGCTCCAGCTCATCTGAATTTCAAAATTGCAATGCTCAGCCAGTGGGTCTGCACCACTGCTCCCATCTGAGGCTGCTACTGGCACATCTCTTCAAACACCTAGACTTCCATTCCCCTATTTTCCTAATTGCTTCTGGCCTCACACCCAGCCCTGCTGCTGATGTGACTGCCCCAATTCTGAATTCATGTTTCCCAAAAAACCCTTCTGTCACTCCCATGTCTTTAACACCATACCCATCATGCTCTTGAACCGATACCTGCTCAGGGCCGTCCCGTCCCTGTGTAAAAACAGAGGTGAACCTGCTCCTGCAGGCTGTCTTAATTGTAGGTATGCAGCTAGACCAGCTACCGGCCGGCATGGGCTTTCCTTAATGCCGTAGAGTGTGATTGTTCTCCCCTTCCCTTTTTAGTCCGTCTTAAACTTTTTTAGGCATATCAGAGCCTGCTGCCCTGCCATCATAACATCCTCCAGCCTCAAAAACAGCTCCCAGATTCCTTCCTCCAGTGTTGATGCATCAAAGATGCTGCTGCCTGCTGGCTGAGCCCCTCTTATGCCCCTTGCCCCCCCTTTCCTTTGCTGCCCTTTCGCAGGCTTTCCTTCTCGTTTGGCGGGCATCCTGCCCCCTTACCTTTTTCCCAGGCTACAGCACCCCCCCTTATCCACGAAGGAGGAAGGAGGACGCTGCCAGGTTATCTGGGTGCCTCCTTGAGGGTTCCCCGTCGTCATCGCCACATGGGTAGTATACAATGCCAATATCTTGCTAATAATGAGATAACATGGACATATAGCAACTGCTGGCAAATGGCTTGAGACCATACGTGTTAAAGTCATCTGCAAAAGGTTAACATTATATTCCTGACTAATGGTGGCCAAAAAATGGTAGATAGCGTAAGTCACTGGCTCAATATGACTGCTGTATCCCCAAAATGATGCATTCACTTTACAATAAGATGGCAATATCTGATTAATAATGGTAAGATCTGTCATATGATGCGAGTACATGTACATACGACAATTCCAGGCACCATAATGGCAGCACCTGGGCATATGATGTAAAGACCTGCCAACACAGAAACCATGAACATTATGTAAAATTCCAACACAATGACTTTGTCAATGCTTGTTTACATAACTACTAAAAAGTATTAACCGCATTTCAGGTGATGGTCCTTGCAAGTCCCATACCTGAAATGTGCCCCGGGTATGCATTTCCTTAGCTCAAGTGCATGCCAGAAACTCAGATATGCAGGAGGAACACACTGCAAAATACCTGGGTGTGTACCACTTCATCCTGCTACATGCAGCTCCCCCTTTGTGAACACGGGGTTTCAAGCAGTCTCTGCTGGTTTGCTCTTTGCGTTAAGATACACGGTTTTGTCTGTACGATCCTCCCGTTCGTAATTCCCTACCAACAAGGTGAACAGAACCCTTTTTCCCCTTCATACGAGGATCATACTTGTCGCATCAATGTAACATCATATCAGTGATGCAGGTTCAGCGGGACTCAAGGGGGCCATGTATCTCAGCGACCATGAGCTGCTTGACTGTCTATATAACATGTGACACATGCACTCTGAATTCTGTCCTCTGAACGTGTCCGCCTCTCAATTGAATCCAGATACCTCTGACGCAGCCCGTGATGCACGTCTGGGCCGGCTATGCTGTCTGGGGTGAGCTGCCCTGTTATTTCTGGGATTGCATGCTTAAAGCAGCACCATTTCAGAGAGAAGCCATATCATTATGTGGGGCTGGAAAATTTGAGCTGGAAAAGATGGCCCCTTGCTTTGGAGATGTGGTTTAAGCAACAGAGAAATAAGCTGGAGGAGACAGCAGAGGGCAGATAGACGTCGAAGCATAATCCAGGCTTCCAGTCTGTCACTTTCATCTGACTACCATTGCACTGGGCAATAACCCCTCTTATTATAGGGCTTCGAAGCAGCAATAATGCAACATATAGTATTACATAAGGACACTCTATTATTTGTTATTTTCCAGTAGAGCACAGGTTTTGAATAACTACTGCCTCATGTCTTTTTTTTTTTATAAATACAAGTCCAAGGCTCTAGACTGTCAATAAGCTGCAGAACACTGCAATAACGCACGAGGAACCTGTTGCAGGTAAAATAAGACCACCACTCCCAAACGGATGCATAGGAAGGAACAGGCTCTTTATACATCATTCTTGACATTCGTGTTGCTTTTAAAAGGTTTATATTGTATTTAACAGCTTAGCGGTCAGCCTTCAGGGTCTTTATCAAGGCTAGAGTATCTGTTCCATAGTTGCCTGTTGGCAGGATTGGGGTGGAGAATAGCTGTCCTGTTGGATTGTTGTCTGCCCAGGGCCGAAACACGCGTCGGCTGACCACTAAGATGTTGAATAAAATATACACAATTCAATACTAACACGAATGTCAAGGATGCAAACAATTAAGTAAGCTGAAAGTATCCGGGTACAATCAAATGCTTATGCTGATAAGAGGTGTAGGCAACGTCTCCCCAACCTGTGACCTCGCAGCTAACAAGCCTAAAAGCACACCAACAAAACAAAGAGTGGAGCGCAAGTAGATTCTAAAACCCTAGTGGCAAAACAGGCTTACTAAAAACATAAGATGGTGCTTTCACCATATTTCGTTCCTTAAATTGTATTTAACAGGCCCCACAGTCTAGGTTTCCAACACAATCGTCTCTAATTAAAACATTAATCAATCGAATGCATGGAAAAATGCAGGATTTATAGGGTCTGGTGTCTGGTTCGACACAGAGTTGGACAGAGCCAAGAAAGACCAAAACAGCAATAAAAGGAATAATGACAGATATAAAGCAGGAAGAAAACGGGGCTAAGCTCTGCATTTCAGCTTTAACAGACCCATATGTCGCCCTGCTTAATAACTCGGAGCCCCCAGCAGCAAGTATCAAATACTAGGGCGGCCGCCAACTTAGTTAAGAACTGCTCCCAAAAAGCACTTATACACACTTCAGGTGTAATTAATAACGTAGACAAATACGCTTGATTAACGCATGTTAACAGAAATGCACATTGTTTAAACTTCATGAAACCTTTGTACAACTTGCCTTTTTGAGTTGATTCAAAAAGGGGAGCACAACTGAGTGATTTTCAGTTTTGGAAATTGATACATATCGTGTCTGTAAATTGAATGTGTAACAATATAGTGAGAGACCACCCTTAATCTGGGGAGTTCCTTCCCCCTCCAATCAAGGTGCCCCACAATAACTTGTTACAGTTTTTTAGACATGCCATATTGATGACTCATATAGAGCTACATAAATCTCTTCACCTTGTGCCAACAGTGAGCCAAGACCCAGGCGGGGGTATAGAAAGAATATAAATGTATTTAAATTATAAACTCAATGAATAATGACTTTATTACACACACCACCTTCTCTGTGGCAGACAACAAAGCTTTAATTACAAAACAGATCAATAGTACTTGATGACGATTAGAGTGAAAACAAAGCACATTTTTAACATGAGAACACTTTATACATGGGACATGCAGTCCTATGTTCAATTTCCTGCACACATTGAAATGCTTGCAGTTTTGGAAATTCAGGCCCTCATTACGAGTCCAGCGGTAGCCGTGTGGGTAAAACCGGCAAGCTCCCGCTGGAACCCATGGGGACTTACCGGCTCCGGACTTGCCGGAATCAGTGGGACATTAACGCCACGAAGATCTGGTAATTCCGGAGCCGGCATTCTGTAAATCCCCATTCCCGTGGAGTTCCAAAGGACTCCACGGGAATCGGGAAGTGGAAACACTGGTACCATGTGGTACTGGTACCAGTGTTTCCGCGTATATCTGCGGCCAGTGGCGTTACACCCGCCAGGTCAGACCTAGCGTGTGTAACACCACACGGCCACCAAACTTGTAGTTAGGCGGTGCGGAAAACGGTGCCAGTGTGGTTTTACCAGCACCGTTATATCCAGATCGGCTAACTTGTAATGAGGGCCACAGACTTGGATGAACGCGTGTGGCAAATCGCACCTTTGTTCCTTTTCACCCCAAAACAATCAAAATGTGTTCTGCTAGCTGGGCCACTCAATCTCAGGAGAGAGGGTATATTGTTAAATTGAAGTTTCCCTAATTTCACTTTGCAAAAGGCCTCTCCCTCCAGGCACCAGTGATATGCAGCACCCCTCTATTTAAAGGGCAAGTATAGGGAGTCAGGCCAGTTAAGGAATTTCGTTCAGGGCCAAGGGCACCCCTTTTGGTTAATACAATGTTTAGGGAGTGGTAATAATTGGGATTTTCGTTTTATAATAATTATATCTTTTATTTAAAAGCAAGTTTTGGGAAGGGGGATGAATTGGGATTTAATTCAAGGGAAAGACACCCCTTTTCATTAAAGAAGTCAGGGGTGAAGAAGAAAAACCAAGGCACCCCAAGTACTTTAAATTACTATTATGTATTTTTCCTCTAGGAAGAGTTTGCGGTTTAAAACTCCTCCAAACTCCCCCTGCGTCAATCTATTTGAGAATTATTAAATTAAAGTTCAGTCAAATGAGATAAGTGTCTAGACAATTTGCCCCCCACCCACTATTGAGGAAGACTAATAATGCAAGCAGATCCCCCCACACTTACTTTCTTTTTGGGAGAGTTACTTGCATGGGATTTCTCTGGGTTTGATGCACAGGGAAGTCAGCCAGGTTCCAGGACCCCCTCTTGTGGGAACACTGGCACCTGGTCCTGATACTTCGGTCAAAGGCAGGCACCAGTATCTCCTCTCTATTTGGTTCCACTCAGGTTTAGGCTTCCCCCAATGGCTGTCCTCCCTGGTAAAGTTATATCTCAATTCAGTTCTCAGTATTGGCAACCAGAAAATATTTAGGCAGCCGTCCTGGCAATGTTAAATTCAGCCACCTTCCTTCAGGTTTCCCTCCACATGACTTTAGGCAACTGTTAAGATTGCTGAACTCTGACCTGGTGGGCAGAGGTTTAGAAGTCCAGCCTTGTTTCTTGGAAGAGGGTAACCTTCTGGACAAGCCAAACCAATCAAGGTAGCATTGGCGGCGGTCAAGACTAGGTCTCAGGTGGGGTGAAAGTGACTGAAAGACCTCAATGAGCACACATAGTAAAGACACTTACAAATCACTCCCAGTCAGGTGTATATACATTAAAAATACAAATTAATGTATGTCAATGCTGTTGGGTGTCTTGACCCACGTTCAAGTTATGCTGCAACATTTGGTGCTGTGGGCTTAGAAAATCCAAGATGGCGGAAAAGCCCACATTTGCGCCAGAATCCAGGAGAACCACGCAGTTTTGCGCACACCAAAATGGTCCCCTGACCTGCCACCCACCAGGGCAAAGATAGATGGTTCTGTTCAAAATCCGTTTTTATTAATGTAAAAAATTGCTAAGATCATGGGCCCGAAACCACCAAACAAAAATCCAACTATGGTTGAGTGTTTTACTTTACTGCAGATCCACATCAATGCCATGTCAAGCAAGGATCATATACTATCAAGTAAAATCCTTTCTTTTTGAAATGCATTAATTCAAGACAGCTGTCAAAAATAGGTGCAGTAGCGGCATTGGACACTGACCGGTGCTGGCACTCTATAAATCCTGACAGGAGAGCTGTCTTGCAGAACTGTGCAGTGAACATAAGGGGGTTTTATGTAATTAAAAGTTCAAAAGACTTGCTTTTCCTGAGAACCATTAACACCTCAGGGACACACACAACAGCCCAGGATATCACATGGCCCTGTTGATTGAGAGGGAGGAGTTTCCCCTGCAGCCTGCAGGACACAACACAGTAGACCCTGTCAATTGAATGGGGTATGCTGATTTTGGGTGTAGACTGTAAAGAAGTCTTCTGGAAGAAGGAGAGGCCTGTGATCTCTGACTCACCAAGCTTCTGGGGGCGGTCCAGACTGGATTGTGGATTCATATTACAGCAAATATATGTTTAAGTTAAATTGCTTATACAATCTTGTATTAAGCTCACAGAAATGTACAATTTGGGGGCCCTTAATATGGAAAATGCCCTCACGATCTGAGACCAAACTCCACTTTGTGCAGTGTTCTGGGACCGAACCCCACTTTTTATTAATATTGCAGACACTGTGTTTAGGATAGAGACACAGTAATTTCTAGTAATATGCTCAGGGAAGGGGTGCAGGTCTGTGTACATTTTGAGGAAAAACCAATATGGCGAAAGTCACTAAAAAGCACAAAATGTTGCCATTTTTGAACCCAGGCTCTAAGGGGGATCAGAGTTGGGCGAGAATGTATCTTAAATTAATCTGTGATATGTGTATGTAATTTCAATGACGTGTGTATCTGGGAAACCTGTTAGTTATGAAAAATTCATTTTCTAAGTAAAAGCAAAGGGGCATTTCTTCAATAGACTGTAAGACTCTGACTCACTCTGACACACTATCCCTTCTCAAATCAGGTCACAGAGAATCCTTGACCCATCAAATCATGAGAGGGTTGGGCATGCAGAATGAGCCAATCCACCCACTTTCAAAAGACATAAAAAGAGCAACTGAAAGCCAGACAGGGACATTCACTTTTCATTTTCTTGCGAAGCATTTTGCCGGACGACTTCAAAATCCAGAACTCAACTCCAGATTGATCCAGAACCAAGCCAAAACTTAAAGCAGGGGCCTCAACTCCAGATTGATCCAGAACCAAGCCAGAACTTAAAGCAGGGGCCCATCCGCAAGCTGAATCCTCTTCAGCAGGCCTCCAAACCTTTTGCAACCAAACTATTCAACAGCCGGTCAAGCTGTTTGATTCTGGCTAGAACCTTGGGCCAGAACTGGTAACAGACCCAGAAAGCCGTGCTGTATCCAGAGAGACCAGAACCAGAGAGACCCAGACCAGACCAGACTGCTGTGAAGTGCAGAGCAGAGCTGACCCAGAGAGCTGTGACTTCAGAACCTCCCGCCAGGAGTCCAGTCCAAACCTGATCAGACCTTGACGTCCTATTTCAAATTTATAGTGTGAGTACTCATCCAGAACTGTGTAAAACCAATCTCTTAGTTTAAAATAATCTAATTCAAACTATTTTAACCTATTAGAACTGCATCATAAGAAATTGTGTGTCCATCCTGTTGATTCAAAACCTTCCACAGCGCATCTGTCATTCTGAAACTTTAATTTAATTTCTGAAAATCTATCTCCACAAAATCGTCCGTATCTTTGGACACGTGTGGGCTAGGAACGGGATTTAACTTTCATTTTAAAGCTAAGAATCTAAGCTTTCCAACAAGCCTAAAAACGTTCTATTCCTTATAGTTATTCCATATTCACGCTCGACGCATTCGGAAAAATGGCTGCAAATTGAAAAATGTGCTCCTGTCAAAGATAGCCGTCTTTTGCTTGAACTGCTAAAATTTGTTTTCAACCTACTAATCCCTCATTGAGTATTGCCAGTGTGACTTAAACTAATCTTAAATAGCTATCACCTACCCTGAACCCCCCTACAGGGGATTAAAATTATTTTTCATATTTTTCCCTTCATTGCCACCACATTTAAAAGGATTTGCCTGCTTTAAAATCATACCTGTTTTCCTCTAAGCTCACTGGGGGGACCTGGAACTTTGTATTGTGATTGTATTCCTGAAAACCGTGTGCTTCACTTCCATCTCCTTTTCTTGCATAGGGGGGAGTGAATTGCCACCAGGGGAAAAGTGAACATATCTCTTGTGAAACCCTATCAGTTATTTCTGTACTGCATTTCTTTCCATCATTGTTTTTCCTTGAATTTATTATAAAAGTGTGATATATATATATATATATATATATATATATATAGTTTAATTTTTCTAATAAACCTTTTAAATTGCAAAACAAACCTAATTCTTGGCTCAGTGAGGTCAGGGGATTCAAAGAGAGGGGCGTTATATAAGGGTTTATCATCCAGAGTATAACTTGTCATAAAAATACATAAATAAGGGCTTCCCTTGGGAGTCCCAGACGAGGCACTGACTTAGTGGGATTGCTGAATTGAAGTCACTTAACAATGCCTTTGTGGTTCAACATGCAATAATAATCACAGTAATACTTCTAAGCCAACACAATCCTATCAAAATACATATATACAAGACCAAGGGGACCTAAAGGGTTAATGCACGAAATGGGTCCACAACCTAAAAAGGGAAGGAAACTGATTGTGCAAATAGTCTTTAGTCAGTTCTGCATCAAACAGAATCCTAACTGAAAGGCAGTCCAATCCCTAAGATGAGAGGAGCCTAGTGCTCAAATGTACTTGCGATGCTGGCACATGCAGTAGTGCAGATGGGCGAAACAGGGACTTTTGTAGGGGCTGTAGCAGCTCAGGAAGGTGGGTGAGGTGAGGCAGAATAGGTTCCCACTATTCGTGGAGGGTCTCCCCTTGAAGGCAGAGCAGGTTCCAAGAGTTGGGAATAGTTTGCTAGTTCACACTAGAAGTGGAAAGGAGAGGGGCCCTCAGGAGCCACTTGTGCGTAAAAATTGATGAATGCGCAAGGTGCCACTGGTAAGGGTTGCAATTACTCACCGATCCCCGGTGCACTATGGACCAAACTTCGGCAGTCGAGCCCACTTCAGTTGCAGGTTCAAATGCGGCAATCTCGCGGCTCTGCGGCTTTCAGCAACAAAGTTACAGCGTTGATTCTCGAATGGGCCAGTGGTGATTTCTCCACTCCTGGTGGATGGATCAGGCCAGTTCCACTGTAGCAGGCTTCAGGGCACAGAGTGGCACAGCTGCAATGAACTTGCGATGTTCATCACCACGGCTGGGCGACACAGTAATTGCATATACTCCGGTTCGGGCACTCTCTCGTTACTCCAGACCTGGGAACGCTAAGTGTATGCAATGTGAGAGTGACGTTAATACAGAGCTTTTGATGTACCAAGTTTCAAAGGCCTCCTCGAAACAGTGGTTGTATCAGATCAAAAGGTCCTGTGCAAGCTGGTCAGCCGCTGGTTGGCCCAGGGGCACTTCTGAGAAGGCTTACTTGCAGGGTTTGATGAGGGTGCTGAGAATAGTTGGTCCCTTTATTCCATTGGGTTGAAGCTTCTTAGCAGATCTTTTAGGACGACCAGACGCAGAGGGGTCCAGCGGGACAACAGCGGGTTCAGGGTGCCAAACCTTCCAGCTCGTCACCAGTGGTTCCTCGACTCAGCTTCTTAGTTTCAGGATACTTGGATCCTATCCTTCGTTTAGTGAGAACTCCAGAGATCGACATGGTATGGGTGTTTGGAGCCTTCTCTTATCCAAAATCTTCTATGGTATACAGGCATACCATACATGGACGAATCATAGACCATGGTCCCAGACATTCACAGCACACCAGTCTCTCCGGCACCCAGGATGTGTATTGGAACCAGAGAGTCCAGCCCGCATATTGGAAGCACACACACAAGGCATGCAGAAGCCAGCAAAAGCTTGGTGTTTTGCGGGAGAATGCATGCCCTAATCAGGAATGACCCGGGTCGGCTCGACCTGGGGAAGGTAAAGGGGCATGATGGTCAACGGACAGGACAAAGAACCTCGTGGCATGGCCATTTTGGAGCCAGGCCACCTGTTTGTGCCAGGAAAGGGTGAATAATACATGAGAAGATAACCTGTCACCGGCCCTGTCCAAGGCACACCTGCACTTCTCCTAAAAAATCGTTTGAGAGTATTTAGGGCATTTAGAAATCACAGGACGACCCAAGTGCACTATACTGGAAGGTTCATTGTACACTTGCAACATGTTACAGAAAAGTTGCAACATTGACAAGGACTAAGGGAAACAAAGTCTCCCAGTACTGACTGTCTTTAAGGGCATGTCAGTTTCCCCATAATAAAGTGAGCGAAAAGCCCAGGGGAGTGCAGCAGAAGGCTTCGCTACTCTGGCAAAGTCAGACTATGGTCGTTAACATCATCAAAAAGTTGGGGGGTACACAACTGGGGGAAAAATTACACATGAAATGGAAATATTTCCTAACAGCAACTCCTTGTGGTTCAGCTTAGTGCATTAGACTGTTTGCTCTGGACTGCAGTAAAATTATCAATCACTCTTGTAGACCCCCAAAAACTGAGTTAAGGTATACATCAAAGATCATATCTTCTCTTTATAGCATGCCATCCCGCAGTGAACCAAGACTTAGTCCACAAAATGTCTTTAATTTGGGGTATATTCCAGCTTCACTTGATTCCAGCCTCTGTTTATACAGCCCACCAAATAATAATGGCCATTCTCTGACTACATCCTTCTGCATGGGCCTGAAAGGTTCACAGCAATTGTTTATCAGCTGTGGTAGCCTGAGCAAAGCCAGGAGAGGGGGAAGTTTGTTTTGTGAAGTCAGCCAGACTGTCAATCAGAAATGTCATTTTGGCTAACTCAGAGTCTTTCTTTTCTTTGTAATGTGTGGCAAATTTTAAGTTAAGGGCTCGTGTTCATTTTGATCACTCACAAGTGCTTTTTTAATTACGTAATGTCCGTTTTTCTGCTGAAACGTGGATCTTAGTCACCTGAAAGAAGAGATATTCACATAGTTTTGTATTTCGCAAACGAGGCCCACTTTGTGCTCTGAATTGTCATGAATTGTCATGGTGAACAGTCTTTTGATGTGTGGCAGTTTCAATGAAAAACGCTGCTTTTGTCTCTCAACTAGCAATGTGCCTTTTCAACATGCAATCTGATTTTACTTTTCAGCATGCTCCATGTTTAAACTGCAGAAAGGCACACACTTTCCTTAATACAATCTTCCTTGTGTCATCTTGCAAGACACATATTTTGACTTCACTAGGCCCTTTCGCTGTGTTAAGGTTTCAACTGGCATGTATATTTCAGTGTTTTCTTTTCCCATTAGAACAATGTATGGGCTAACACGGCCATCTCATTTATATCATTTTGGCTGTCATGAAACCCCACACATCCACCCAAGGATCTTTGATTCTGATGATTCATGGGAAAGAGAAGGGGAGAGTGGGGTTTTCTTCCAAAGTCTTTTTTTTTGTTGGAGTCCCTCTGGCTCATTTTCTTTCCTTTCGGGAGTCGGTTCCCTGGCATCCAATTCTATATTACTATGGGATGGAACCCCCTTTTTTCTTGGGTACCTGGGGTCCTCCCCGAACTACACTCCTGACCCAGGCTGGAATGGAAGGAGGAAATTATCTAGAAATAGTAAGAAAAAAAGAGGTTCAGGATTTTACAGAACATATTTCCCCGGAAATGTTACAGAGCATTAAAGACACAGTATTTGAGAAACAAATAGAAAAACATTGCAGAGATAAAAAAAAAGGTATATAGACAGCAGTTTCAATGAAGTATTAAACAATAAGTGTTTCTTCTTTTTTCTCACATTTTCTATGAGTGTTTAATAAATGACCCCTGTTGTATATATTTTGGTCTCCATCCGTTGTTTTCCTCCACACCTCTTATTCCTTAGATGGTTCTTCAGCTGAACCTTCATTGGGCTCCTCAATCAGTCATAAAGCTTGTCTGGAATCACAGTTTTTCAACTGATTGATATGGACCTATTTTATTTCGATCTGTTCTCCTTTTGGGTGCAGATCTTGTAGTCAACAGATGATATTTGATCTTCAGTGTCCAAACTCCCAAGCCAAGATGGAAGGAATTTCTGTTCCTTGGTCTTGTTCCCCTGGAAATTGTATATGAAAGCCATGTCACCTACCTCGTACTCCTTCTTTGTTGTGTCATGTTATGTGTGTTGGCATTTGTATAGCCCTTTTTACCATCGTTATGATTCCAAAGTGCTGTGGGTTGAACGCCCTTGGGGACTGCAGTCCAGGTCAGTGGAGAGAGTGTAGTACAACATGCATGGGTACACCCGTTATGTGTGCAGCTAGTGTGCAATAGTGTCACGCTCACCTGATTCCCACGGGGGCGCTGGCCTGGTTTCGAGTGCTGATGCCTCTTCAATGGTGAAGCGCAGGGCTCTGAAGATGGATAGGACGGGCCCCTCTACTCTGGCTAATCTGGCTCGCAGGAATATCCTCCTGTACGTGAAAAGGGAGTATTACAATCTGGCGGAATAATGCTCGAGCCTCACACTTCCTTCCAACCCTCCTCGATACCCTTCCACGATCCCCCGTGAAGTCTCACCTTAGGGTCTGAAAGGACGAGCTCTCCATCCTGCTTCTGACGCAGGGGCGCGTTGAACCCAGTTACTTCACTGGATTGAGGTTGGATGGGAGTTCAGGTAAGCTTGATTATACTGGTAAGGCGCTGTAAAAGTTCGGTTGCAAGTTCAAAAGTTCAAGCTTTAAATAATAATGTTCATTGTCTTTTTCAGGTGATGAAAAAAGAATCCTTTGGAGACTTCTTGCAACAAAGCGCTAATGTTGATGTCTTTTCCCCATAGGGGCCGGGGTTCGGAATGCCGGAGATATGGCGCCGACCCGAAGTGAAAAGTGCAGTTCAAGTAAAGATCTGGTAAGTCCTAGATGAGTGCTCAGGTAATGTTTTTGCATTCGCTCATCTAATGTCTTTGTCTTTTTTCCCCATAGGGGCCGGGGTCCGGAAAATGCCTGGAAGCAGCAAGACCCGAAATGAAATGGGAATGACCCAACAGGTAAGTCTTAGAAGGAAACTGATCTTTTCCTATTCCCTTCCTTCTCTCACCTTGTGTTCTTGTCTTTTTCTCTCTAAGCTCTGGGAAGTGGCTGCGAATCCAGATGATCGCTGCTGAAGATGGAGGCGCCCAAAAAAGGTGAGTGAAATGCAGCGCTGCAGCGATCGGAGCGAAATGCTTTTAAAAATGATGTCTTCCTTTTCAGGATCGTCGGTGAGATGTCTCCGTGATGCAGGTTTAGCAGGTAAGGCCTTCTTCCTCTCCAATTCTCTTCTTATCACCCTTTGCAGGTGTCCCAGGATGCTGACAGGCGTGGCTGAAGTCCAGAAGCAGGAGCTGACACGGTGAGCGTCCAGCTGCTAGGTGCAGAACAACGCGAAGCACGTGTGGCTGTTCGGGTGGGGTTTAAATAGCTTTGGAAGAAGTTCCAGGTATGTATCCTTCCACCGATCAGGTATGTCTCCTTCCCCGACCACACCCGGGTGGAAAGTAGTCCCACAGGTAAAGTAGTCCCATTCAGGCCTCAAGAGGGCCTGGATGTAGCAGCATGGTCTGCATCAGGTAAGTGCACATAAAAACACTTGAACACATGTCCAGCTTTATGAGCCTGGCACCTAAGGCGCCAGGACGGGGGTCCAACATGAGCCTGGCGCCTAAGGCGCCAGGACTGCGTCCAAAGGGCCCCAGCTTGGGGCCGCTGGAACTTCCCTGGGGGGAATGATGCCTGCCTCTGGGGTTGCTGGGTCGGACCTGGCTCCTTGGAGGTAGGCATCATGACAAATAGGTAATGTGTAGCTGCATACTAGCAGTGGCTGTGGAAGGGCAGTAAAATGTGTGCAGTAAGACCATTGGACTATGGTATCTGAATTCTGGCAGCGCTGGGTGCTTGAGAGTGACATTATGTGTGCAGCCAGGCCAAATTATTTGTTGGGTGTAGCTGCGTACAAATTGTTACTTAGTACAGAAGCAAGAGTTTGCATAGTGGTGTGATTGGATGTCTGTGTGTTTTCCAAGTGGACCATGTTCATGCTCTGCTTCCAGTATCTAATGAGGGCACGGTAGCTCCTTTTTTCTTCATGGGTCACATTGTTTGGTAAAGATTGATTGGTGTTGATCGGTAAGTATGTCCCAAAAACTCATGTTAGTGTATAGGTTCTAGTAGCATCCTTGATCGACAAATTGCTAGATGGATGCTGAGTTTGTAAGTGGTATTAGTGCAAGTCGTGTTGGTTATGCTAGATAAATTAACTGTGGGTGGTTCTGCTATATTCACACAATGGTAGGTGTGATTAGCAGATTCACTGCTATGCGACCCCTGGGATCTAATTCAGCTCTTACATTTCCAGTTGTTGTAGGATTAGCAGGCAAGTGCCTGCTATGGCTGATTGCATTGTGCAAAATTGTCTGGTTCTTGGGTTATGGTTTCAAGCACAATTGCCCTCTGAGCATGCCGAATTCTCACAGGTGATGTGAAGAAAAGATTCTGTAAGGTATTGACTTATGTCATGATCCCGCCATGGTTTGGCTGCCAACACTGGGCAAAGGCTCTAGGAGGTGGAGTTAGCATCAGGCCTGACAGTCAATGGTAGGGTTTGTAATCTGCGCATTACCACGCCAGGTGGCAGTCGTGGTCGTAGGTCGGATGGTTCTCTGCAAACCGTTGACTGTATTTATTTATTTTGTGGCCATAAAAATGTTCATTCCTTCACCTGACTTTTCTAAATTGCGCTGACCATAAGCAAAAGCATGCTGGAGGTGCTTCCTTACATTTTCAATGCACTTATGAGAGGTGGACGCATTGATCAGTGACTGCTCCTGAATTCTGTAGAGCAGATGTTGAGACAATGCCATTTTTCATACGGTAGGAAGCTAAAATGGAGAAAATTTAGTTGCAGAAGATGTTGTAGACCTAATGCTAATCAGGACAATTGGTAATCACATGTCCCAACTGGGTCCAGAGTCTGCTACAAACTTCTTTAAGATGCTCACAATCGTCTTGTTGTATCTCTCTATCACCCCTTCGAGGCCTGGTGGTAGGCAATGTGGAGTTTTCTTTTTACCCCTAGAATCTCCCAATTCTTCGCCATCCCCTCGCTCGTAAATTAAAGTCCTTGATCCGGCTCAATCTTTTGCGGGAGGCCGAAACAAGATAATATGTGATTGATCATTAGTGTGGCAGCTCTGTCCACCTACAAGTCGTGGCTGGAAGGCATTCTACCTACTTTGTGAACAGGCATGTGACCATAGACATGTACTTGTTTCAGGAGCGAATCACTGGCCTGAGAAATCAACTTGCAAATCTGACCAAGGCAGTGTCACTCCCCTTTTTTGTAGGGGAGCTCTGTGTGTGAGTGAACAGCACACACAAGACACCCCTTTAGGTAAATGTCGAGGTACTGGCCCATGTGTGGTCAGTAGGCAACCTCGCGCAAGATTACCAATATCATGCAAAACCCCCTATAACTCGCAGTGACCAATTCTTGGGTGTGGTACAGCATCAGGCGTTGGAATGAAGTAGGTACCACCCACTGGCTGCATCCAGATAGGGCTCTCCTTACCAACAAATCGTCTTGGATCCGGAACATCTTGAAAAACTTTGTTAATACCCAGAGATTCTCCTTACTGACATAATCCGTTTCTGTTGAAGGGAAACTCATAAGGTCTTCGAATTTGCTGATAATTGGGTCCTCTTTCTGTGCAGTGATCAACTCTGCATCTGTGGTATTTTTACTCCACTGAGCAATCGAGAGTTAACTGGTGGCACGTGTTTGTGACCTGGTGACAGCAGAGACTTGGTTTCCACCCAGCACAGATTCTTTTTCTATAAAATTCCCCTGCAGAGCTCTGGTTTTAGCCAGCTGGTAGCCAGGCCATTCCTAGTCTTATCTGGCCCCTCTATATTGGAATGACCTCTTATTTTCTTCCAATAGATGTTCATCTCATTAGAGGTCACCAGATTATCAATTGACTGGATACATTTGCCATGCCTTAATAGTTTGTTGTTGGCACAAAGCATGGCTTGGTTCTTCCAGTTAATCAGGTGCTCCACAAAACCATTCCTGACATAATCATAGTCAGTGATAATGGCCAGTTCTTGGAGATGGTGGTGCACCGCAGTCAGGATGGCTTGATAAACGGCCATCCACTCTGCCATCTGACTACTTCAGGGTCCTATTTTGTAACCAGTAGAGACCTCTGGGGTATCATTCACCCAAGCATTCCCAGTGCCAGTGTGCTCTAGCACCTTCAAGCGTCTTTTGTGCTAGATGAAATTACAAACTAAGGTCTCAGACCAAATAACCGGACAGACTCAAAGAATATGTCTAAGTACTACTATATACTCATTTAATAAAGCAAGGATAACTGGCAGGCATGGGATTGATGCATGCACACCCAAACAATAACTTGATTATATAGAGGTCTTAAACCCCAATATGCGTCATCTATGATATCATCCTACGTGGCAAATCATAAACCTATCGAAGGAAAGGATTGGTTAAGGAAACATGTCTACATATAGAACATATAATAATTAGTACATCATTGGCTGCCCCCTATCTGTAGGACAAGCCTTGAACTACCTCTATATATTTATCATACTGATTATAGCAGACAGAATAACAAAGGATTGGTCTATGCAACATTGTATAGCAGGTTACCTCTTAGACTCACTGATCGGTTGGCATACTATGCCAAAGTTGGACTTTTGTGTCTCACGTTTGTGAAACGAAACCCGGTCAGCCATAAGCTAGTCTTCTGTCTGTGGTTGACCTTGCAGCCTGCTCACTTGTCCTAGAACATTTGAGGGAGTGTGAGCACAACAGTATCTTCGTCTGAGGCTCTAATAAATAGCCCTTGTCTTGAACCTCTGAATCTCATGTGAAGATACCACAAATGTGTCAATTTCAGCCTCGTTTTTACTGTTATTTGATTCAATTATACAGGGTGCTATTGCTCCTCTTGGCCTGTAGAGACTTGCTCACTCTACCTTGCACAGACTTCGGTTTTAATTATTCAATACTCTGGCTGTTACTGATGTTTTCTTCATCCTTAATCTAAGAGGTAATGTCTCACATTCAGAGCTTATCTTACAACTCCCCTTGTGACTTGCCTTCTTGTTGTTCTGCTTCCAGGGCTTTCTAGCCCCTCCTGATTCTGCAGCCTTGCCTTATGTCTGAGGTAGTTTGGTTAAGTTCGACGTGAGCCAGTGTCCATTTTCCTATAATGGCGATCTTTGCAACGTTATATCTTCCTCTATAGCAAGCCTCTATAGGTCTAATTTATCTTGCGTTACTGTGTATTTACAGTTGTTGGCCAGTAGGTTACTTCATCTTTTTTCTTTTCATAATTACTTTAGCTTTAGATACATGTTTCTAGTGATGTTTAAGTTACATCATCACTCTTAAGTATTTTGATATTGTTTCAGCATCGATTAATATATCTTCTTCATGACATCACTCTCCCCTCATCAGCTTTCACTTAACATTCCATGACATCCATTGGTGCATGCTGGCATCCTTCCATGCAGCACACTTCCACATTTTCAGTGCAAGGGTGCATTCGATATGGATGTCTGAGTGCATAATGTCTCTCAAACCCTCAATGTGGTATATGCATAACACGTGGTGTTCCACAAATAGCCATTCTTCTCCTGTTCCAGTATGACAGCGGTAAGGGGGCGGGAGCAAGGGAAGATGTGTCCACCTGCTCCGCTACACCAGCCACAAGTTATTTTCCCCATTGTTATCAACATGGTAAATGTACCCATCCCCATAAACTGTGGGTATACCCAGACATGTGTCTTCTTCATAGACTTTGTGTGGTGAAGTTAGGGATGTCTTCATATTCTTGTTGGTCATTAGACTTTTGTCCTCAAACCAGTTTTCTTGAGCACAATCATGCAAGTCTGCCAATCCTTGCGCTAGAGGACTTTTCTTGTTTTGGCCATATCGGACCTCCACAAGAAAGCCTTGCATGGAGAGTATGCATGAAGTAATTCTGGAATTACCATCACTCTCTGCCCAGATTCTGTCACTTTGTCATTATTGCAAGGGTTGGTGAGGAGTTTCGACCATGATGTGTTCGCCCGGATGAATGGGCAGTAATTTGTCAATGCCCTAACCGTTGCCAGTAGTGACTTTTTCACAGACATTGGATTTTTCCTCCACAGAGGACAAAGTTCTGCTCACATACGAGATGACTTTGTTGACTGTGTTGCACTTTTGGTACAACACTGCATTTAAGCAGGTATCTGAGAACCCTGTCTCCAAGAAGAACTCCTTGTTTTTTATGGGGTAAACCAAACAATGAGCCTGCAAAAGGGTTCTTTTCAGTTGTTTAACTGCCTCAGATTTATCCTGAACCCACTCCCACTTGACTCCGGCCATTAATAAATAGACCACGGGTCAAGTGTACTCTGTGTAGTCTTCAATTAATGTTCTACTATAATAAGTAGTCCAAGAAGGCTCCTTAATTCTCGCAGAGTTGTAGGGTCTTTTAAATTTAATAAGGTTTCAAACTTCTTCACCTGGGGGTTAAGGCCCTCAGGCCTAATCTCGTACCCTAAGAAGTTCACTCAGGTCTTACACCCCTGTGCCTTCTGGAAGGACAGTGTTGCTCCTGCTTTCTGCAACTTGGTTAGAACATAGCCGATTTCTAGTATACGTTTCTCCACAGTTGAGCTCTAGATCAGAACATAATCTAAATAGGCCAGGTTTCCCCTTTTGCCCAAATTAGGAATGGCTTTATACAGATAACATTGAACTCATTTCCAGAGTTTATGTATCCAAAGGGGGTTCATCAGGTCCACGTATACCTCTGTCCACCTACGGTAAAGGTCAGCTTGTTTTTGTCTTCCCTAATTACAGGTAATGTCCAGTAGCCGTTGGTCAAGTCAATGGCAGTGTACACCTTTGACCCTTGGATCTGTGCCAGCCCTTGATTGATGTAGGGGAGTGGCCCTCTTGACATGTGGACCCGTTTGTTGAACATATAGTCTCCATCGGACGTTTGATTTGGGCAGGGGTGGACTGGCCTATAGGGAACTCTGGAGTTTTCCCGGTGGGCCTCTGCACCCTGGGCCTCTTGTGTGGTATTTCCAAATTTTCTCATAGGAAAAGCATTGGGCTTGCTGAAAATGTGTCATATGGGGCCACTTTGAACATTATTTCCAGGGCTTCTTTTGGTCCCCAGTAATTATTTCCAGGGCCTCTTAATTCCCAGTCCACCCCTGGATTTGGGTATGCTCAGTACTGTTGATTGGATGAAATTTCCCATGGGATTCTTTGTTTTTAGCAATCTCTGTGAGTGACTCCATGGACACGAGAGATAGCCGGTTTTGCTTAACAAACACTGGAGCCATTTTGCAGTCCGTGGGTATGGTGGTTGAGTGCATAGATCCCACAATTATATGAGTCCACTGAAAGATACCCTGGAATTTCAGGAAGACCTGTTTCAGCTTTTGTCTTTTCTCCTCGGTCTCACAGGTGTCAGCAAGATTGAGCCATTCTTCAACCGTCTGTGAGAAACCTGGAAAGACCTCAGTCTTGGCAATTTCAGCATTATCCTCCAGTTGGGTGAAGAGATCTCTTTTTATGGTGTTGACCTCGACAGGAGGTTACAGGGATGTGAGGTAGTAGTCCTTGACTCTGAGTACTACCTCATACCGCCTGATGTCACAGGTCACCTCTTCCATCTCATAAGGGCAGGAAGAGTAAACTAAGAAATACCCCCCAGGCCCCCACTGTCTGGTAAAGTTATTTTCTGAAGGAATACCATCGGCAAGATCAAAACAGTCATTTGGGATTGGTCAAATGATTTAATTACCTAAATCAATAGAATGATGTTGTGTGTCAACCGCCATTCCAATAAAGGTGTTTGCGCTGAGAGTGATACTTTGAGGCTCACTATTATCCACCGATATTCAAATGGTGTTTTTGTTCTAGATCCACTAGAGCTGTTGGATTTAAAGATAACCCTTGTTGTTGGAAATGGAAATTCCAATTTATATAGGCGTCCTGATGTTTGAGATTCTGTTCGCTCTTAATTTGGAAGGGAATAGTAACTTGTCACACCATTCATGGGATGGTAATCTCTTCTTGCCCTTGAATTTCAATCTCATAAGGCAGTAATTGAGACAGCCAGAATACTTTTTTCGGTGTTGTCAAAGCCCCTGGGGTCCCCCACATCATGACCAAGCTTTATTATTAAATAGGTGCAAATTTATTGTGAAACCGGTTGAGAATGTCACTGCCTGAATAAAAGGCAGAGGGGAAATCTATCATGACCCAACAATTGCTCTATGGTTTCGTTGCCAATGGAAACATTTTTGCATACACCTAGTGGTCAGAATCTGTTTAGAATTTGGGGTTTTCCAGACCTACTTCCTATTTGTCAATCTATTTAAATTTGTGAATGGTCTGATCTTTTTGGAGTTTTCTGAATACTCCTTCCATTATTCAGGCATACTCTGGTGAGCACAGACCCTCCCCCCGCTTTGATCTAAATGGGGACAAACAACAGTTTGCCATTTTTCTGAATTTGAGCTGGTTCCTCATTGTCTTGGTTCACAGGACTCAATGTTTCTTCTGATTTTGGACTGGTGTCAAATCAGAGTATTCCCTTCCAGTGTGTACTTCCACTTAAAACTGTGAGGAAGGTTAATATTCAAGAAACGAGTAGGGTTCCCATCCTCAGTTTGTTCTCCTACAGAGATGACGGTGATGTCTGGGACCTGGTTATTTTTTTAATGGAATTCTACTTTCTCTGAGAGTTGGTCAATTAAATGCCAGGTACCATCATTCTGACATCATTTTTACTAGGTGTTAGTTCAGTAGGTCGGTTAGTCTGGGTCCAGAGGACCTTGTTTACACTGTCGATCAGAAGTGATAACCTCCTCAGGAGCTCTTTCCCCAGTAAACAAAGTGTGCCCTCTAGAGCCATAACTATCACGGGTGTTTCAACTGGTGTCGCATATTTTGTATTCCCTGATCTGCAGTCACTTCGACAGAAATGTAATTCCTGTTGAAATGTTGGAGTTGTCCGGGCAGTGGTATGAGGGTAATTTGGTGACCCACACCCCTTCCTGAGTTGAGTTGGTGAAAGGCATTTTGGACAAGAGTGTGCATTGGTATCCAGTGTCCACCAGAGCTGATAATTCACACTGACCCTGCACCTTCACTTGTGCGTAAAATCTGCCTTCTTCTCCTCAAGGGCACAAAGAAAGTGTGAGCTATTTGCCAGCTTGGTGATCATTTTCTTGATATTGAACTCTGACATTGTGTGACCTTGGTCGACTTTTTGTGTCAGAGATCGGGAATCTGTAAGACACATCTTACAACTAACAATGTGCGGATTTGGGGGATCTTCTTTCTCTCCCGATTCTTTGCGGTCCCCCATTACCTGGAACGAGTTCTCAGAACCTGTTTCGGTAAAGGACACCTCCTCAGTTTCAATTCTGTCTATCTCGCAGTTTTGGGGTTGAACAGTTTTTTGTTCTGAGTCAGTCACCATAGTTCCCCTGTCCCATTTGGGGTCTTTTGGGACCCATTTCTCTTTGGTAGGTATCCCCCTGTTCCTGAAAGCGATGATTTGCTTACCTGAATCCTCCAGGGACTCTTTCAAAGGGAATGATCCTAAGTTACTTCACAAAGCAGGTTCTTCTTTGGAATCTCCTACTTGCCCTTTGATCTTTGGCTTCTAACTTCCAATGGGAAGAATATTCACTTTCAGGCTGCAAGGTTGCTAGGGGTTCTATCCGGGTGAGAAAGGAAGCTTCTGCTAGGGCTTTGCATCTTCCCTCCAACCAGGCTCCCTCCTTAGGAACCTGTGGCTTGTCAGACATTTCCTCCCATCATTTATCCCCCGAAGGCATCAGACCTGGGGATTGAGGAATTCTGGGAAGCAGTGTTCGGTAGAGGGTAGGACTGAGCCTTTAGCATGCACCCCAGGTCATCAGTTAGTTGCTGGACCTGTCGCTCGAGCTGAGAGACTTTTTCTGGGTTATATGGAGGTCTCGAGTCATACCTCTGCTGCTCCCTAAATGGGTAACTGTCCCTTCTCCTGGAGTAACTCGGGTGCTGTAAATTTCCCCCCTAATTTTCCATCCTGCGTCTCCTTTCTACTGGGTCCAGGAATCTAATGTCTTGGAAGCGCAGAGAGAGAAAAGAGGATTATTTTATAAGTTCTGGTTTGAGGGATATCTGAGGAAAAAGTTCAGGTTGGGAGGTGGAGTGATGCATCTCTCCTGAGGGAGGTTTCCTGGGGCAGTACTTACCTGGGTGGGTCCTCTGAACCCCTCCCCCAGGCTGGGAGAGTGTATACATAACCCAGGATAGGCTTGCTACCCCCTCCACCTAGGGGTTACATTGGTGGCAGGCTTAGAGGGATCAGTGTTCTCAACCCCTGCTTGACTTCCATTCGATTGAGTCGGGGTGGGTGGTCCCTTCTGCATTTCATTTTGCTTGTTAGCAGGAGGGGTATTTTTAGCCCCCCCCATCTTCAGGTCCAATGGAGGGGTAGTTCTCACCTCAACCACCTTCGAAGCAGCAGGTGTGTCAGTTGGTTGGGGGTTTTAAGGGGGGGGTTACTCTCAGGGGGATTCTGGACCTCATTGATCCTGGTCACTTGTTCAGTTACCCAATCCAGGGTTCTGTTCTCATGCAAATCCTGCACCAACTGAGTTATAATGTATTTCAGGAGCACAGGAAAATAAGTGGCCATAAACTCCATACTATGGGTGTTCATATGCTGGGAAGTCTGTGCAAAGGCAAGCTTTAACTCCTGCAAAAACACCCTAGGCTCCTGATCCTCCCCAGATTGCAAAGTATATATGCAGCCTTACGGGCCTCTTGTGGGTTTCTGTGTGTAGAGAAATGTTTAAAAATGGCTACCTTGTAGGTGGACCATTTATAATAAACCTGGTCCTCCAGTCCTGCAAAGGAACTGGAGTACTCAGCTGGAAAAGTCAATTTAGTAAATGTGATTGACACTATTTCTGATCTGGAATGATGTCATCATCTGCTCTTAAAGTTCAAAGTGCTCCCTCACCGAGAAGTTGACATTCTTATGGTATAGGGTCAGGAATCTCTTTATGGCCTTGATTTGTCTTATTGGGTCTTCAACCAATCCCTTGCTCTGTTTTACTGTCTTTGTCTTCCTCTGCACCTGAGTCCATTCATTTTAGGACTCAGAGCTGTGATTTGTACTTTATTCCCTGTCTTCTAAGCATTCCCTATCTCTGTAACATTGGGAATATTTCGAAGACTCATGGGATCTGGACTCTTCTCGCCTGGACAGCAGTGAACACTCAGGGTCGCTTTCATTGTGGTTACTTTTAGGCCCAGGATGAAACAGTTTCTTCATCCCTCCTTTGAGGGAATTTGGGGAAAGACCCTCCTTCCCCTCAATGTATGGAGGTTTTTAGTATGCCCTTCCTCGGCTGAAGCTCTGGCTTTTCTCCACCAACAAAATGCCAAAGTGGTCTCTTCGTAGTCTCATCTTCAGCCAATCTAACTCCCTAATTTTCTGATAGGAATTTCATGGTCTGAAGTACTCACAGTACTATTTTTAGTCATATAGGACATGCTGGTCTGGCCCCCTTCCCATCTGTGTGGTAGAGATGAATATTCATCAATATCAGACATTGACTGGCATTCTGGATCACTTTGGCTAAACGTGGGTAAGTCCAACTGCCTCGTGTCACTGTTCTTTATCGGTGGGATGCAGGAGGTCAGTTCCCATTTGTGCATGGGAAATGGTAGATATCTGGCCTGAGGTACCTTATGGGAGGGTCATCTCTCCTTGGTCAGAAGGCCCTACCCGTTCCCGGATTGGTCAGGGTGCCTCAAGGCCTGTTTATATGTTTCAATTTCCTTGGTGAGACTCTCACACTTGCTTCTCTCTATCCCTATTTCCTGTTGGTATTCAGAGAGCGTAATTGTTTTATTCTGACACTAATGCCTGATTAGTCTCAAGCACCCGCTCTGAGCGACTAATCGACCCTTCATTTGCTGTAATTCCTCCTGACGTGTTTCATTTTCTCTCTGGGAGTCTTGTATTAAGCGTGCACATTCTTGGTGCTTGTCTTACAATAAACAAGTAATTTTCTCTACTTGTCACGCTTCCCAAGCTCCATATTTGTATCTCTAATTCTGGTCAGTTCCTGAGAGCCTGAAGGTTCCTTTTCTGCATCATGGTCGGTCTTTGAGCAGCTGTAAATTCTGTTGCTTCAGAATATTTATGTTCTGATGCATTCATCAAACTCCTGTTGGTAGTCCATCTATTTTATGATGAACTGTTTTCTCATTCCAATTCTTTAATGGTCTTTTTGAAATCCATAATGTCACCCAACAACACTCTGTTGTGAACACTCCGATCATCCAATTGTCCTTGAAGGTGACTTGCAGTTGCTGCATTCTCTGTGGATGTATCATGCAGTGCAGCCAACTCTCCTTCTCTCTCTGCATGGCTTGCTGCTGTGTTTTCAGCTCATTCTGAATTTACTCAGTAAGGTCATCACATCAGCCTCTTTATTTTGCAATCTCTCTTCAAGCAATTGCACATGAAAATAGAAATGAGCTGTGAGTTGAACATTTGAATCTGCTCATCCCGAATATTTTGGGTCACATAAAATGCTGCCAATGCTTGATGCTATATCCCAACTTGAAGCAAATATATTTCCTTCAGATGCGAGTTCTTGTATCATTTTAGTCTGTCAGTTTCCCATTTCATTTTCTGTCCACACACCCCGAAAGAACAACTTAGCCAGGAAATGCTTCCTGGCATCACTAATTTGTTTAAATGGCTTTTTACAACTTTGGGACACTTTCTTTGAGCAGGGGCAAAATATCCTGTTACTGCTTGATTTCCACATGCAATGCCAAACCAAAAATCAATTCTAATCAGTCTTATTTCTCTACACCTATACGTCTCCCTGGAACCCCTGGGTCAAGTGGTACTTTAACAAGGCACAGACACCTTCTATCTACCACAATGCAGGCACACCAAAATGAATATCCTGTCAACAATGCACTTGCACAGAACACAGCACTCTCAAATATATTGTGAGAACACCCTTAACCTGGGGAATTCCCCCCCCCAATAAAGCTGCCCGCAATAAGTTCTTTAAATTGTTTGTGCTAGCCCTATTGATGACTCATATAGAGCCATGTTATTCTCCCACCCTGTGCCAACAGTGAGCCAAGAACCAGGCCGAAGTTTAGAAAGAATATATATTTATTTAAATTATAAGCTCAATGAATAATGACTTTGCTTTATTGCACCCACCACCTTCTGTGTGGCAGACAGCATGGCTCCAATTACAAAACAGGTAAATCGTATGTGATAAAGTTTAGATTGAAAACAAAGCACAGTTTTAACATGAGAACACTTTACACATGGGACGTGTGGTCCTTTCTTTAATTTCCTGCACAATTTAAATGTTTGCAGTTTTGGAAACGCAGACTTGGACAAATGCATGTGGCAAATTGCACCGTGGTTCCTTTTCACCCCAAGACAATCTAAATGTGTTCTGCTAGCAGGGCCACTTACACACTCTCAGGAGAGATGGTATATTGTTCAATGGAATTACACTAATTTCACTTAGCAAAACACCTCTCCCCCAGCACCGAAAACCCAGGCATCAGTGATATGCTGCACCCCTCTGTTTAAAGGGCAGGTCTAGGGAGAGGGGACAGTTTAGGAATTTCCTTTGGGACCAAGGGCACCCATTTTGTTTAATACAATGTTTAAGGAATGGTAACAATAGGGATTTTCATTTTAGGATAAGTATACCTTTTATTTTAAAGCAAGTTTTGGGAAGGGGTGTCGATTGGGAGTTTATTCTAGGGAAGGACACCCCTTTTTCATTAGAGAAGAACAGGAAAAATAAAGGCACCTCAATTGCTCTAAATCACTGTAAGGTATTTTCGTGCTAGGAAAGAGGTTGGGAGTTTTCAAACTCCTCCACACTCAACATGCGTCAATCTATTTGGGAAATAATTAAATTAATATTTAGTCAAATTTGTCACTGGTCTACACAATTTACCCCCCGCCCACTATTAAGGGAAGAACATTAAGCAGATTCCCCCAGACTTAATTTTGTTTTGGGTGAGTTACTTACATGGGATATCTCTGGATTTATTTAGTGCACAGGAAAGTCAGCCAGGTTCTACCCTCTCTTGTGTGAACACCGGGATCTGGTCCTGATATTTCAGTCAAAGGCAGGCAACAGCTTCCCCTGTCTTTTTGGGGTGTCTCAGCTTTAGGCTTCCCCAAAGGCTGTCCTCCACCCAAGAGCCCACCCATCCCTGTGGATAGGCTAGGGGAGTTCTGTGATTGTACTGAAGTGAAGATATACCCACCTTCTATAATTTTCATTTTTTTAACATGACAGCTTTTTCATCAAAACGTTCCTACATTCCATAGAATATAGATATTAATATTCCCCTCCTCAATGTGGATCGGTAGGGCTTATTTTTTATTTCAGCACACTATAGCACAGGCGCGCTCTGGTTTGTTGACCTTTATTTGAAAACGAACATAGTTGGGAGCATGAAACGTTAGGCTGTTGGGTCAGGCCTTCAATAAAATGATCAATCACTCGTGTGGAGCCCCAAAACCTGAGTTACGATATACAGGGAAAATTGTACATTCTCTTTATAGCCCCTAGTGAAGCCAAAACCTAGTCTGGAACATTTCTTCAATTTGGGGTATTTTTCAAAGTCCAATTTATTTTGTGAAGTAATCCCCTCTGTCCATCAGACATTTCTTTCTTTTCTTTGCACACAGCTATTTTTATTAATGTGGTAAACTTTAAGTGAAGGGCTGCTCTTCATTTTGATCACTCACAAATGTATTTTTAATTACATGTTTTCCCTTTTTCTGCTGAAAACTGGCTCTCAGTCACTTGAAAGGAAATATATTCACATAGTTTTTTTATTTTGCAAGCAAGTCCCACTCTGTGCTCTGAATTGTCTCAGTGCACAGCCTTTTGATGTGTTGTAGTTTCAATGAAAAACGCTGTTTTTGTCTCTCAGCCAGCAATGTGCCTTTTCAATTTACAATTATATTTACTTTTCTGCACACTCCTAGCTTATTCAAAGATCACTAGCAGTATGGGCACTGACATCATGCCTAACTTATCCGAGCCTGAGATACAACTATGGCACTGAAAGTGCACTAGTGGAGCTACAAACCAAAATGTTGAGTTTTGTTGATAGGATTAAGACAGGGCTGCTGATAGTATTGGATTTATCAGCAGCCTTTGATCTTTTGAATCACGAAAATCTCATTGGAACCCTCTCCAACATAGGAGGCTGTTCCAGGGTAGCTATCAAATGGAATAGAAAGTCCAACATCTGTTGGGGTGATGCCGTCTCGGACTCAGCCCTTATTACTTGTGGAGTCCCACTGGGTGCATGCCTTTCACCAGCAGTTTTTTAAATGTCTAATCTGACCCCTTTACGACCTGCTTGAGAATATGAGAACCCAGTTTACAAACTATGCTGATGACACCCAGTTGCTGATTGAATTGAGTTGTGATTACTCAAACGATGTAAATAAGCTATCTAACATTTATAATACCATACAAGCTTGAATGCCAGCAAAATGGTAATCTCTCAACAGCACCAAAACAGGGCTCCTTATAATTGGCTCTCCATAAGCAAGAGCTAAGCTAGATACTAAATCCTCAAGCTTTCCTATTAATGATCATCATATCAATGTGTTGGATAAAGTTAAAACTCTTGGAGTTATCGTTGAATCCTTTCTAGGGGCAGATGCTTAGGTTTACACCACTCTAGACAAGTCTCGATATCATTAGAGGCTCCTCGGGTTAGTTAAGCCATATGTATGCCAAAGAAACTGTGAAAGTTTGGTGAGGCCTACTATTATGCTGAGTCTGATCTACTGCAATGTGCTTTTGAGCGGCACTAGTAAAAACTGCATTCATAAATTACAGACCTTATCGAATGATGCAGTGTGGGTCATTCAAAGTGTGCCGAGAAGAGAACATATTTCCGACCAAAGGAAACACCTTCATTTGCTGCCTGTTTCAGCTAGAAAGTGCTTCAAAGTAAATACTCAGACACATAAATGTCTTTATGGATATGATCCCCCTATCTTAGAGAGAGCCTTGTGCAAAACACCCCGGAAACATCCACACGATTATGCAACACCATGTATTTAACCTGTTCTAGAGCTAAACGTGTGAGGGGGAGTGGCCACTCCTTTCCCGTTCAGGCGATTATAGCTTGGGACAAGCTTCCAGTTGATCTATGTGAAGAAGTGAATCTGCTCACCTTTCGAAAAAATGTCTTAAAACCATACTGTTTAATTGTCTGTTTACCCATTTGTCTTGTTATGGTGTGTCCATATTGGTTATCCTGCGCCCAGATGACTGCCGGCTTCAGCGCCTAATAAATAAATAAAATAAATAAATGAATTGCAGAAAGACACACACTTTCCTTAATACAATGCTCCTTGTGTGATCTTAAAGCAAGACACATATGTTGCCTTCACTAGGCCCTTTCACTGTGTTAAGGTGTGGGCTGGCATGTATATTCTGGCATGTATATTTCAGTGTGTCTTTTCCCATTAGAACAATGTATTTGAAATCAGAGGCCTAACCCGGCCTCTCAGTTATATCCTTCTGGCTGTCATTAAACCCCACAAAAGTCAATGCAGGCGTCTTTTATTTCCCTTTGTGAATGTCCCTATCTATTTAGATTATCGAGCACGATATTTAGACATATTGTTAATATTAATAGATATGAGGCTTTGCTGATCAGTGAGGAGTTTACAAGTTTTGCCCAAAGTGTGATTTCAGCCCTACAGTTTGTGAAACCAGATCATGTGCTAGGTCTGTGGCTTAATGTACTGATATACCCACAGCAAGTGCCCATGTGTGACCTTGGACATGCAGCTCCACGCAGCTCTTCATCTTTCTCAATGAAATGAGTACCATTGAGTTGGGTAACAATAAACATCGATCAGTAGCACCAACACGCTCCACTGGGATGTGTAAATACAGTGGCTATGTCTAGTGAGATCCGTAGAGCTGATTTGAGGAATAGTCATCCACTGAACTAAGGAAGGTGGGGCTTTACATGATTTCACTTGTCGGCACAGAAATGTGTCCTACGTATGTTTACATCATCTAGGCGCTTCTAGAGAATGTGTCTCTTTGTGAGCATTGAAACACATGCTGTGCTGCTGGACACTAGGAATGCTCTGGCAGCAGTATGCATTCTGCTCAAACCAGGCACACAGACTTCCAACACCCCAAACATCCATCTCAGATTGCACATTCTCGCTTGACAGACCTACTCATTCACGACCTGCGTCATGGTCACAGCTGCGTATACACTTTGCCCCAATCTTCTCATATTTTGGGGAATCCTGCCCCTTCCCTGCCAACAATCTACACATAGATAGCCATCGACCGTACATCGCCCTGCTGACACAAAGCATTCTGCTCATACTTTGCCCAAACGTTTACCTATACTGGCCTCACTATACAGAGAAGCACCCAAAATACTGCTTGGACTGACCACATCCCGTATTCTGAAATCATCGGACCATTTAGTATGTACACACCTTTCCAACATCATACCCAGCATACACTTTGCCTGCATGCTTCCTGAAAAATTACCAATGCCACCTAACACACGCAGTGCATATACACGGCCTGCAACCAGACTACTCCTTCATATACTTTTCACTTCCTGGCTTCACCATTGCTGCTGGATGCACAGAATCAAAGTCTCTTCCCTTGCTGTCCTTAATCCCTTTATTTTACTGTCATTCATCCCTGCTCACGCCCCGCCTGTATGCTGCCATGCTCTCTTGTCGACAACACTATCACTCTATCCTCCTGTAGCATGTGTCTGTGGTGTCACTGTAAGGATGATGCACACACTCTGCTGGGGTATCCGGGTATGCCCCAATATGGTGGAGTCTCATATCTATTTAAATCGCAAGGCCGCACATGGTGGCGACCATAAATTAACGGAAAACACTTAGATAGCACATCAAAAAAGTGGAACTACACTCCCCCTTTGTCCTCTCACCACAGCTCCCATACACACACAATTCGAACCCCATATATGGATCCGCCCTTTCCTCCGCTCCACACCACTGTGTTTTACAACAGTACTAGTAAGACTGACAAAACACAGTGAAAGAAAATGCATTTACATAGCCGCCATAGGTTTGTCATTGTTTTAAGCAGCCTCCTACTTCCAATCACCTTCCATTCACACCTCTGAGGGAACACGCCCAGGAATATGGCCACGCACCCCCTGCATGTAAGCAGCCTCCCACTTCCAATCACCCACCATTCACACCTCTCAGGGAACATGCCCAGGGATATGGTCACGTACCCTGCATGTAAGCAGCCTCCCACTTCCAATCACCCACCAATCACACCTCTGAGGGAACATGCCCAGAGATATGGCCACGCACTCTGCATGTAAGCAGCCTCCCACTTCCAATCACCCACCATTCACACCTCTCAGGGAACATGCCCAGGGATATGGTCACGCACCCTGCATGTAAGCAGCCTCCCACTTCCAGTCACCCACCATTCACACCTCTCAGGGAACATGCCCAGGGATATGGTCACGTACCCTGCATGTAAGCAGCCTCCCACTTCCAGTCACCCACCATTCACACCTCTCAGTGAACATGCCCAGGGATATGGTCACGTACCCTGCATGTAAGCAGCCTCCCACTTCCAGTCACCCACCATTCACACCTCTCAGGGAACATGCCCAGGGATATGGCCACGCACCCCCTGCATGTAAGCAGCCTCCTACTTCCAATCACCCACCATTCACACCTCTCAGGGAACATGCCCAGGGATATGGTCACGTACCCTGTATGTAAGCAGCCTCCCACTTCCAATCACCCACCATTCACACCTCTGAGGGAACATGCCCAGGAATATGGCCACGCACCCTACATGTTACTTGTACA
This sequence comes from Ambystoma mexicanum, assembly GCF_040938575.1. Classification (NCBI taxonomy): domain Eukaryota; kingdom Metazoa; phylum Chordata; class Amphibia; order Caudata; family Ambystomatidae; genus Ambystoma; species Ambystoma mexicanum. The sequence continues at coordinate 281,823,141 of NC_090929.1, read as the reverse complement.
GACACTGGGTTTAGATTCTCATTTTAGGGCCCAAGGGAGGGGGGGTTGGTGCAAGTGAGGAAATGTGTTAGCGCATTTCATCACTTGTGCCAAAAAAAAGAAGTCTCATTCACAAATGGCATCTGAATGAGCTCATCCAATATGCACTCATTCAGATGACCTTTATGACCTTTGCGCAAATAAGGGGTCGTTTCAAGACATTTAAAAGCACATTTCAAATTCACAAATTGATGCGCTTTTAAATGCCCTGAAATTATGATCATCCCTCTGTGGCTTTTGAAACAGGGCTGAGGGAGGCAAAAAATATAACGGTAATTTCTGACCCTACCATGATTCTTATTTAAGTATGACAGCTGCAGTTTTAATTGCGGCTGTCACACTTGCATTTCTATCCCCAAAACAGGAATGGAAATGCTTTTTGTTTTTTCCTCAGGTGTTTCTAAACAGCCCGTCTCAATTAAATGTGCTCCTCTGGTGTGTCATTTGGGCTCCTGGCGCTAATGTATGCAAAGGGGGCTGGACCGTGCATCGTTGTGCTATTGTCCGGCCTTTCCTAAAATGCACAGGTCATCTTTGTGAGCAAGGTGACCTGAGCATTTCGGCAATGAGCGCAAATGAAAAGACACATTCTCTGCGCTCTTTTCATTTGCATTCATTTTTGAGACTCTGCTGCACTGTCTGCAGGTCCTTAATTGCAGAAGAGAAACACCGATCACTGCTGAGTGAAGCTTTACAGGGCTCTGCAATGGGCGTCATGTCCCGAGCATTGTATACACATGACCAGCAGTCTAGTACCTAAGATAGCAGAGTATGGCGGGGCACTGGAGTATTACCAGCAGGGCCCAGGTTTGAATCCCCAGTAGGAGAGAAGAAAACAAAAAAACAATTTGCCTTCAGCCCTTCCCAACCTTTCTGGAAAGATGCTCCAGGTCCCATCAAGTAAGGGATTCAGGCGATTTCCCTGAACAGCAGCACACTGTGCCCACACTCTGTAGACTCTCAACAGGGGTCAGACTCTGACACAGAGTACAACATTTCTGGTTTCAAATTGGCAATCATGTTTGGTGTCTCTGGGCCTCATTACGAGTGTGCCGGTCCGGTAACAATGGTGCCGGTAAGTGTAACGGCATCGTTGTTACCGGACCGGCACACTCCGAGTTCTGTGGGCGGCTGCCGTCCTCCCCGCCATGTCAGACCAGGCAGGCGGGGTGGAACCCGCCCGCCATCTTTGACGGAAGCGCTGGCACTGTTGCACACTGTGCCAGTGCTTCCGTCCAATGGGAATGGAGAGTAACATTTATTGGGCGCCTGACTTCACAGACCACGCGGGCTGTATTGCCCCGGTTATTCCGTGAAGCCAGGCGTTGGAAAAAAAGACAATTGCTGCAGCAGCCTGCCGGTATTACCGGCACGGCTACTGCCGGGGTTGTAATGAGGCCCTCTGTCTCTGGAGAGAGTTTTCAGAAGGATCTCTGCACTCAGTCTGAGATCTGCTCTTAAACCCTGCACTAGCTCTGAGGTATGGTGTCAGGCAGTCCTGCCCTTTTCAAGAACACACTCTTTATTAGACACATTACTCAGCAGACGGAGCTGGCACACCTCCTTTACCACCTAAATCACAACCTTCATAAGGTCAGTCTCACTGTAAACAATCCAGAGGCTGTCCACCTGTCGACTGTCAGGGATCTTTCAATATTTGAATCTTGAGGGAAAAATATAAAAATAAAATCTACCGTGCACACTGAACTTCACAAGACAACTACATGAAAGAATTGTTTTCAGAACATGTGACTACACATATGATCATGGACATTCTGTCGGACAAACGCTGATATTTAGCACAAGAGTCAAGAACAGCAATACGGATTCATTAAAAGTGTGCCTTGAAAATGTTCCATCGGCACGAAACACATGTCTGTTGAACTTAATTGGTTTAATCTCATTCCATTTCAGTTTCATTCAATACACTTTTTGTGATGTACAAAGAAACAAAGTTGTGTTAGCCATTTTTTCTAGCTCGTCCAATGAAACAATGCCTTTAACAATTTTAGCGCGTGTCCAGAGGTTGATTTGATTAGTGCTCATTGATACAGGTTAAACAACTCAAGGGTTGTTTATTTGGGTGAAAGGCAACCAGGCAGCAGCCTGAAATCTCTGTTTCACACAGCTAGTATTGTTATTAAAAAAAACATACTTCAATTAGTGCAGAGAAGCCTTGGTGACATCTGGTTCTGGGATGTCTTTCTTTAGAGTTTATTCTGGCAGGGAGTCTGCAACCTTCCACTGTTGTGAAGGGCCTTCAGTGCCATTCCTTCACCTTTTAAGAACACACTTTGCATTCAACATTCCTCTTTCAGGGTCGCATTTCAATGTATAGGTCACATGCAGATCATAGGGGTGTTGCTAGGTCTGGAAAAGACCAGGGGCTACAACCAAAAGACCAGGTGCTATCGCCCCCTTAGCCTCCCCCCTAGTAACGAAATTGCATGTAAACTGTTCTGCCTTTCTCACAAAGGGACTTTCGAACATTGATAATGTTGTGTGAAGTCAGACGTGCAACACAAACCTCAGGATAAAAGTGAGGTCGATTCAGGCCTGTGTGTGTGTTTCAATGTGTATATTTTTGGAAGACCCGTCATAGAGCCGTGGCTGACTGCTAAGACCTTCTGCCCTCAATATAGACACAAATATCCTGAGGAACATTCTTAAGGTCTCTATTGAGTGAAACACTCCACACACATTTCAGGATTTGCAGACAGAAAAACAAACTTGCTGTGGCTGAGTCTGGCCTGGGTAGTGGGATACGCTGTAGTTTGCGTATCCGATAACTGATTGGACAGGAAGAAATTGTGTGATTGGCTTGTCAGGGAAAAGAGACTCCTTATGTACATTAAAAATGGCCTTCGTTTGAAAGGAACATATATGTTCAAACTCCGTCACATTCACTCAGACCGACATAACAAGGAGTTGTACATTTAAAATCATCCAGCAAGCCTCTGTGAGAGTGACTCACGGTCACTCCATGAGTCACTCGCGCGGAGGCTTGCTGGGATGATTTTAAATATACAACTCCTTGTTATGTCGGTCTGCGTGAACGTGGGGATCACAGTTTCTGTAATGTATCCACTCCGCACCTGTCAAGCAGTAACTAGGGTAAATATACCCTAAGGAAACTTTTGCACAGCCTCTTCCATTAATTATAAGCACTATTACCAAATGACAGCATTCAGGCCCCAGGGCCTGATTTTCAAACATGTTTTCAATGGGACTTTCCATGTTAAAACATTTTTGTAAATCAGGCCCCAGCCACTTCAAAAAACATTTGTAATTATTTTAGGAATGAACCCAAAGACCGTAGGTCTCGGAATTGTTTGATTCAGGTAAATTCTGTTGGCCCAATCATTTAAGGTGTCCGATGCATGGACAAAATCCAGAAAGCGCGACAAACCAGGTGCAAATGTGCTACTGTTGCGATGGACTCTCTGCCAAGCATTAGAATGAACAGGATCCTGTTTAACAATGTTTCCCGGACAAAGGGCCTCATGACGACCCAGGCGGTAACCATGGCGCTAGTAGCGCCATGGTTGCCGCCGGTATTTTACCAACTCTGCCATGGTGAATGACGGAATTACCGCCCTATTCCAAGGTTAGCGGGGTGGTAATTCCCCATTCACTATTGGCCCTTCCCCATTCCCATTTTTGCCCCCATAGGGCTCAATGGGAATGGGGAAGGCGGTAATTATGGTACCGCAAATTGCGGTACCGTAATTGCCTCGAAAGTCCCTTTGCGGGTTCCTTCCTTAACGGCTGGTAAAACCAGCCGTTAAGGTCAGGACCGGCAAAGGGACCCCGTAATTAGGCGGTAAGGGTTTAACGGCACCGACACCTTTTACGGCGCCGTTAACCCCTTACCGCTTGGGTCGTAATGAGGCCCAAAGTCTTTTGGGGGATAATTCAGGATGTTGTGTCAATGACGCAAAGGCTGAGCTCATGCATACTTATGTAGATGACGTGGTGCTTGTACTGAAGGAGCTACGTGCATTCTCATGGGATGCTGGGAATTGCGTCACCGCATAGATTACACATTGTGCATTATGCCAACGACATTCGCAGGCTACTTGATAACGGTGCCAGGTTTTTTGCTTGACCCTAACTGCTCACCCCCTCCAATTGTTCATCATTAAGTGGTCATCAGTTTTGACTGGTGGACTCTTTTAACATGTCGAACTGTCCAACAGATCGACCACTGTGATGAGAAAGCTCCCAAATGTACAAGGTGAGGAGTGGCAGGGGTGGGCGGATGTGGGGCTAATGCATCATAGGCACTATGCATCTATGTTGGGCAGACTGCAGTGGGGGGATGTATGGTGCGTGGTATTCTTATAAGGAAGAGAGGGGTTGGGGGTGAATGAGGGGTTGAATGAGTGGTTTGGGTATGTAATGCGAGGTAGGGGGCAAGTGTGGTGGGCAGGGGTAACTAACAGTGACAATGGGGGAAGGGGTGTAGGGGATGGTGCAGCACAGGGGTAGTGGATGGCAGAGTCTGGGTGGAGCAATGGAGGTTCAGGGGGGCCCATGAAAGTAAAAGAACTGAGAAGGTATTGGGGGACAGGTAAAGTGGCAGAATAGGAGGTGGAGGGATTCATTTTTGGGAGGGTGTGATCGCAACATGTAAACCACCTGGGGTCGTGCAATATACAGCGGCACATAGGGAATCATAGGGGGTGAGCGGTTGTAGTGGGGACCAGTTGGGGGTTGAGCAAAAGACCTGTCAAGCAGGATGTAGCCTACAGAAGACACACAACACTTGTCAATTGCCTAATATATTGCCAATGAATGGTAGTGATCATAGACTGGCACCATGAGTCCTTTAATCATGTTCCACCCAACCTACCTGGATTAGCAATATAGATGTATATTTTATCCATAGCACACATTCATTTAATCTAAATTACAAATCCAAAATACAACATTGGTGGAATGTTTGAAGTTAAGTACATCTGCAATCAGCTTGGCAAAACATGCGAAAGTGGCAATTAAACAGACAGATAAGAAATTGGATGTGACAAGAGGATGGGATCAGGAGTACACTCTGTGACATACACAGACAAAAGGTGAGAAGAGATAGGGATGGTTAGCCAAGATATTACAGTCCAAACAGTCTGCAGAACCTTACTGGGTTCCATGACTAATTCATGTAAATATTAAAGGTACTTTTACCATGTACTGTCACCACCGGAGTGGTCCCAGGTGCTCTTGTGTATCTGAAAACGATTGTGTGAAAAAAAGGGTGTTGTGGTGGCGTTATTAGAGTGTAGTGGGAATAGGAAAGTAAGGGATGTGATGTCCTGTTGGCAGCTTCAGTTCGTTAGCTGAGCTTGTGCAGTTTTCGGGTCGGTGCTAACTCCCATGTGCTGTTGTGCCTTATTATGTGTCGTTTGTATGTTGTTGCTTTAATAAGATAATAGGCATTCTCATCATACCAGATGCTCCGGCACACACAAGCTGCACCTCTGACTTTGTACTAAAGTTTTTGGTATCACCTCTGCTCCTCCTATCCCAAATCACGGAACATTCAAGGCATGTCTCTTACTTTATCTCCTGTAAAACCCAGGTGCCCAGTAGTTCAGGGAATTATTTGTTTTAGTTGCGTGTCTACTTGTAGTTCGTATGGGATGACTACTCATTGGAGAGGGCATTAGTGTTCTAAATCTTTGGTTAGCCTCTTAGAATCACAACACCTCATGCTATATTCTCATGATGTTTTCCTTCAAAGGGCACATCCCTACCAGCTCTCCCAGCAGATAACATTCTGTTTCCACCATGTTTAGGCCCTGCAGCTGGTTTCAATTAGCATTATCTGTGCACCATGTGTGCCTTTGACTTTGACGTATGTTCTGCGGGATATAAAGGGTATTTGTCTTGGGACTGTAGAGAGAGGTGACTCTGAAATTTCAACAGTGACTCTGATTTTTATCTAGGGATCCACCTTTCAACAAGGTTAAAAAATCGGTCTCATTAGTGAGCAAGAGATTGAGACTCATTTGCGAGACTCAGACTAAATTTAGTATATGTTTGTATTGTGGATGCGCGAAGCACATGCCAGCTAAAAATGAATTTGAATTTAATAGTGCACAACATGTTGTAATTGTGCCCTCTACATCACAGTGATGGACTGCATTGCAATTAACCATAAAACTAACATTTATTAAACCTAATCTCTATTCTATACCTTATCCCTACTAATATTCAGAGCAAATCAGTCCATGATGTTGTGTGCAGACGTGCAAATTGATAAATTAAATGTGCTGTGCATAGTTGATTTAAAATGCAAGCAAATAATCATGGAAGAAATGGTTTTGAAGGCGATCTGAAAACTCATATTGTAGAACAGGAAAGAATCAGGCAGGGCAAGGTAGATATTTGCATCCATTGCTACCATTCTCACCAGTGAGGATCAACATGTCAGAACCTTCGAGACAGTTGGCTGAGTTTCAAAAGAGGTGGTTCTGATTGGCACGTTACGTCACAGAAAAAGGCTAGCACTTTTAGATTTCACATATGCAATTTACATACATGGGCTGCAGGTATCTCAGAAATGTCTGGCAGTCTCGGGCACTCTTAATCTCTGGCTGACCCTGAGGGCATGTGAAAAGTGCTGACAGGCAGGCTAAGGAAAATATTTTGTGGACTCCTTCCAAGAACAGAGGAGGATAGAGAAAGATGAAGAGAACCTCCCGTGCTGGCGTTATCCTGATAGATGGTGAAACGGAACAGTCCGGGGTGCACATAATTAAGCTTTAGAATCACATGTGTAGATGTCGATTGTGCATGGGTTCTACATATCAGGCATCCCAAAATCTGTTTGCTCCCAATTATAATGACGTGAAGTGTATTTCTCAATGTGTAATTAGTTGCCAAAAAAATAATAATTGCAAAGAATAGAAGTTACCACTTTCAGAGCTAAGTGTCTCAAGGTCTCTGCCAAGTTAGAGGTGGGAGAGAGGGCTACAGTAATTCTCTGTACTTCTCGAGTGATCATCGCCTAGGGTGAGAGATAGTAAAATGTGTGCTGTATATTGCTTCTGAAATTGTAAACACATTGTATTATTCTAACAAAGTGTGAAGTTAGCATGGGCAAGTGAACAAAGCCACAAATCTTTTCAATGCATTACATGGGCTGTTTTTATTTTATTTACAAACCTCAATTAATCATACATTGCTTGCAAAAGAAATAATTCAGCTCTGGTATTTATTTATGTGCCCTGATTTCTTTTGTTATTATGCAGCAGTGAAGTAAGTGGTAATTGCGTTTTACCGCATGCAGTATTTCACTATATCCCATGTGGTAAAATGCAAAGGAAAGATAGTCACTATAAATTGTGTTATTTTAAGAGAATCTGAATGAATGTTAATTTTTGGTTTATATGGTAAATGTATTCCGAGATACTATCAAAAGGGCATAATGTGGTATTGTAAATAAAATACAACAAGGGCATAAAATCATCATTTAGAGTGTATTAAGTCCAGTCTTTGCTTACCGTTAGTGACCCCGGTATAAGAACACTTATTAGGCGGTACTCTGAAGTTATGCTCACTACTATACCACAAAATACCAAAGATACTACCAACCAAAAATACCACCAATCAAAAATGACACAAACCAAAAATACCACCAAAATGCCTCTTACAGGACGCAGTTAAATGGAGCCACAGCTCCACATCAAGGTCAGCATTCTATTCTGTTCATTGTGCACTAGAGCTTAACATCCAATGTGGCAGCACTCTTGCCATGTTAACAGACTGAACTCACTCCTACACACAGTATCTTTCTGATTCCATCTTCCACCTGCTTCAGCTCTTATATCGCAACTCACTAATGAACACAACTATGTATACAACTACTACACACAGGGCCTGTACACTACCCTATCTACAACCCTATCTATAACCTGTGCTACCACAACAATAGTGTAGTTGTTGGTCCTTCTGTGCTGCTAGTATGTCGGTATCTAATATGTGTCCAAACTAACTACAAATGATATGTAGTCTTAGATCACCTTCTGCCGCATAACAAAAAAAACACTCTCTCATTAATGTTAATACATTTTTTTCAGCCTCAACCTTTTTGCCTGGCTGGGATGCTGTACGTGTATCGCAACAGTTGTTTTCCCCAGTTTTTGTTATTTTTGTAATATAAACAGTCAATTGCTTTTTCGTATGTTACTAACTATTCTTCACAAGAGGATTGCCAAGACCTTTATAAGAATTCCGGAACTTGTAGCACTACTTTTATAATTCTCAGATTTGGAATACATTTTTATGCTTGGCAAGCCTCTAAAAATGGATTGGTGAAAGGTGTACAGTGATTGAGGTTGTTTCCTCTGGCTCTAGTGCAGTATGGCAGATCCTGTATCCAGGTATCCAGTTCCTTGGCAAAGATCTCCTCCCATGTGGCCAGGGGATGGCAGCCACTGACTGATCCTGACCCTGGGGTGGGGCATTATGGGGAAGGATTATACATGGGAGGAGATAGCATCAATGAAAGTTGAAAGTTGGTGACCTCATCAGGAAAAATGTCCTTCCTTTCCCACAGAAGAAGACATCACAAGTCCCTCCCATTGAAAACCCCAAAACCTCTCCCGACAAAATACGCTAGGCAGAATAAAATTCATACCTCATATACACAACACTCTTTTAACATCTACTGTCTCTGATGTTTGTGTTCTAAACTTATATCATAAACAAAATCACTTTAAAGACAGAGAGCTTATTTGGACTCCAACTCCCATCAAGCCTCCAGTACTGAGACAAGGATGAGGAAGAAGGAGTTAATGAGGATGAAGCAAACACCAAGCTAAACCAGCAGACTAGTTGTTGCAATGAACGCAAAGTGCACAGGACATTTTAAAATGGTGTCCATAGTCAGAGAACAAGAGAAGGGACAAGCGGGACTGGAGAAAATGGAAGCAGAACTGAGGTAGGTGGCAGCAGCATGGGAATAAACTGTGCTGGAGAAGGCAGATGCGCTGGGAAAAGGTCTGCAGGGTGAGAAACGCCATCCCAGAAAGAAAGCATCACCGCAGCAATGTGCCCTGGGTTGGGATTCTACCATACACCAGGGAGCTTGCCCAGAGATATTGGTGAGCCTGGGGCATACTGACATGCATGTATGCAATTAAGAAACTGTTTTGAATGCTGAGCAAATAGAATACAAAGACAGAGCTTGCACAAATCCTCATGTATGAGATGTCAATATGGGGAAAGTTAGTGCAAGTATTGCCACAATCAAGTGAATACTAATGAAGAAATTATAAGACAGATTTTGAAGTTTCCACATATAAGATATCAATGTGGGGAAATTTGGAACAGGTAGAACCACAAGCCAATGAGATATAGACACAGTGAAGGAATACAACTGTGCTCTACTAAAAGGCATTGAATTCAGAGAAGAAGTCCTGGTGAAAGAAACACATCAGGCAGTGAGCTTTTTGGAGGGAATATACCTGGCAGAAGAGCATACCGGGATATCTTCCGGCGCCAGAAGAAGATTCATATCAGGGGAGTACACCAGGTAATACATTCAAAAGATACAGAGGATTAAGACATTGTGGGAGGATTCCTGGCAGCAGAGTATACCAGGAGATCTGATGATCCTATTCATTTATTCTTGGCAGGTGAGTATACCAGGAAGTCCACTAAAGTCATAGAAAGACTTACTTACTTTTGCAAAACACATGGTAAAACAAGTATACCAGAGACTCTTGTAAAATTGAACAACAACCTGTTTCTGTTGAAACCAAAATACCTGGTGAAAGCAGAGGTCAAAAGGGCTCCCAGGAGGATTTCTGATGCACAAGTACATCAGGTAATGTGCTAAAATATCAGAGGTTAAAGAGAACCATATGTGGAACATCTTGTTGTGTATTAGACCCCTTTGGTTTGTGAGCTCAGTGCAAAGAAACCCAGAAAGAGCTGAATGGTATGGGACATGTTGTTTGCACAAAGACTTCCCAAAACCGTTATAAGGAACCAAGGGAAATGTTGTTTGAATGAGACACTGTTTGTCATCCTTAAGAACTGTTGTTTGAAAGAGACACTGTTGACATACTTAACCTCTTAAGTGCCAAGGACGAGATTGCTCGTCCTTTTTATATAGACTAATTTAAGGAACTGTTGTTTGAAAAAGACACTTTGCATTCCTATCTAAGTAATCCAGGGGAAATGAACCACCCTCTGGATCCAAGGATTTCTTCTTGGGCAAGACAATTTTTGTTGGATGTATTTAATTGCTTTAATTTTGAACACTTTTTGCCAAACCTAAGTCTGAGACATTTCCTGCACCCTTAGTTGTTAATATCTAGTGGGAGAATCAGATGAGTATGTTTTGGACACAAGGATAGTTTAAACGATTTTGACAACGAGACACAGACTCATCTTGAGTTTTAATTTCCTAGGTACGGAATCTCTCTTTAGGATAGGGACAGATAGGCCTTTATCCAACACTTTTATTTGAATAAAGATGTCTGACAATGAAAATATTACAACGTTGTGCCCGCCTCTCATTTCTGACTCCTCACAAGTAACTCCTCAGCTCAAGGGTGTTGCACACTGTGAACTCATTTCCAAGGCCCACGTGTTTCAGTGGAATGAAGCTGCCAGTAATCCTTCATCAACTTCCAAATAAATGTTAATCTCTGGCAATGTGCTCTCAGTGCAGAAGAGGGACTTTTAGGTGCCCAGAAATGTTACACGCATCTGCAGAACTGCCTGAACCCCACGTTCCTTGATGCAGAGAATGTCAATTGATCTTTGACGCCAGAAACCACATTTGTACTTATAAGTAACCATGTGCAACTCTTCAAAGACACAGAGAGAAGGGTGGTGGGGAACTGGCTGCCCACATTAAGCAGCAGAGAGAAACACAGCGAGTGCTGCCAGGGTCACTTGTTTTGACATTGATAGGATTCTTGAGGAAGAGGATGAGTAGCAACGAATGCCTTCCAGCACAGACTTCCTGGATTTACAGGCCAGAACCCCCAACAGTAACTGTCAACACTCCTCAGACTGTCTTCTCCACCAAAACATGACCTGGCATACATACACTTCAATACCGACCACTCCCTCCTCACTTAAAAGGAATGGCTACTCTGCATTACTGTTGAAAAGGCTGGTATCAAACCAGCAACCCTTGCTTGGACAGTATTTGACATAATATCTTTCTCCACAACACATGTGAGCTGCATCATTGCACCCCATGCAAGTTGTTGCCTCTGGTAGCACAAGTAACTTGCTCCATAGCACAGGCACCCTATTGCCCAATTAATCGAGATTCATTGGCATGTGGATCATTGTTAGAAACTCAAAACAGTCACTCTGTGAGGTGGTTCAAATACACTTCAAACATGTGGTGAGTTTTAAACAGTTGCATTGACCTTTAAAATAGCTAACCGTCCATTTTTTTGCCATCAAAACATCCTTGCCTTTCAATCTAGGAAACACTATTCTGTCCTTTGCCCAATCAAGGTTGCTAGGTGACCACAACCAGAACTACAGGAATAGAATATTTAGCTTCTTGCTGATGGCAAGTTAAGATTCTTGACCGCTCTGTTCCAACCCTCGCCACCAGCATCACTCCATAGTCAAAAAAAGCTTTGTCCATCTCTGTTCAACCCACATGCCTCCCAACTTCACTGCCCACTATGATCTCCTTTTGCCTTCAATATAGTACTTCTTGAACGTTTTGAGCAGCAACAACACCAGTGGACTATACTTGCGTATTGAAAAGTGTATGTCAACTAAATAGATGTTAATAAAACTTCAAAAAAACTAAAAAGCGTTATTGTCTTTATGTGTGAGTCATTTTACATGAAAACATGGGAAAAATGTAAATGTCTGTATTGCAATTTAGTACTGATTGATAAGGAATCTTAGAAGAATTGCTTTTGTTGATGAAGTACAGTTATTCAAGAAATATGGTCCAATATTGGTTCTTAATTGAGAAAAGACATTTCTTGTTATGAAAGATATACTTTGAGAATTGAAAAATGAAAAGGAGTCAGTTTGATACTGATTATGCATTAAAAACAAAGTTCTGGATGAGCCAACGCAAGATTCGACCCTGGCAGCCCTTTTCAAGGCTATTCCAAATAGTACAATTTGTATATGTTATATATAATATTCACATATGCATAGCATCATAAACACTTTTTTTCCCCTTTGATCATTCCATCAATTGGAGACACCACAATAATGTTTCCCACGTAAGAGAGAGGTTATAGCAATCATTGTAATTATGAGATCTTGAAGTAAGAAAGGGAGAGAACGGAATGGGTAAGGGAGAACAACAAAGAAGACACAAATGTGTGCTTATAATGTGCATGTTACTCATTTGTCTGTATCATAAAATACCAAAACATGTCTCTTTACTCATATATTGACATACCATGAAAACAGGGAATTTAGGATTCAGCAATCTTGATAGATATGTTTGGTCCTGTGGTTACTTTTATTTGCTGTGAATTAGATTGTAAATCCACAGATAACTAAGTATGTATGACTATAAATCTTCCTCGAATGGGTATTTGGATTTAGTTTAACGCACCCACCTATTTCATGCTGGATGGTAATCTGAATCCTTATCAGTATTCAATTCTCAAAGTATATCTTTCATATTAAGAAATGTCTCTTCTCAATTAAAACGAATATTGGACCATATTTCTCTAATAACTGTGCTTGATCGACAAAGGCAACTCTTCTCTGTTGACAATTGTAATGAGTTAGGGTATCACCACAGCGTTTCTATCATAAGCAGCAGCCAACTACCAGGATCTATATTTTAGCAGACACTGCACTTTCTAATTGCACACATTTGCAGACCAGGAGAGCCTAATGGAAATGCATACGTTATTCGATGTCCCCACACCACCCTAAAAGTGCCTGAAAATCCACCAGATCAATAAAGTATAGTGTAAAGCTGAGATACACCTTGCTTGTACGCTTTGCTTTAATAATCGAGTACAAAATGAACCCATCTGTCTGTAACCTTGACTACTGATAGAACGACATGTGAAAAATCAATCAAAAGAGCCCATCGCTCCACGTTAAATGTGCCCATCAAAATCTCCCTCACCCCATTATCCTTGGTACACAGAATAAAACAGTGTTTGCAAAGTATTATCCTCCACTCCCAGACTCATGCTGTTCTGAGCGGCCTATATCACTATCACATCCCCTTAATCCACTCTACTAAGTACAAATGTGCACCTACAATCTACACACTGCCTGTTCATAGTGGCAAGATATACGTGTTGTTTTTCATAGTGAGGCTAGCACATTGTCTTCTGATCAGTGTTCGTCCAATGAGAGCAGGACTAATGTGTATCCCATCGGAAGTTGAACTGGTGACATTGTGTTGGACACAGCATTAGCAGGAGTGGAAATAATGCAGCATCTGCACAACAGTGCTTTTCTAAAAACACCAACACTGAACGAGTTCAATATACGATTCAATATAACGTTTATTAAAAAGGTGCATTTGTGATCTCTTATATAGTCAACAGCAGTATAGAAGCATGTGAATACGGTGTGTACAGATGATGGTTTGGGCAGAGGGTGAGCGTATGGGTAGCGTATGGAAGAGTGGTATAGTGCTGTGTATGTTGTGCAAAGTATGCATGCATGCTGTGTTCAGGGTGCAGGGTAGGTGTAGCAGAAAACAATATTTTGGCAGTGAATTAACTGAATGTGAGTAGAGATGATGAATGTGTGTTGAGCTCAGCTAAAGATTTTAGGCAAAGGCTCCAGCGGCAAGCTTGGCAGAGGGCCCAGAGTGTGCAGGTTGTGTAGCGGGAACATCGGGTTGGCAGAGTTAATGGCCATTGATAGAATGTGCCCTTTTTTACTCTTGGAATTCTGTGTTTAGGACTTGAGGTCTGGCCGGACATAGCCTAGTCATTTTCCACGTTTTGGTGGCATTGCACACGATCACTCAATGTGTTCAAGTGGGAAGTCTGCACTCCACTTTCATATGCTCACCCTTTCCAAAATCACGTGCTCTCCTCTTCTCCTTTAAAAATCACACGAATCTCCTCTGCCAGTTTCAAAATAATACTTTGTCTTTTCCCTTAAAAAAGTCTTCTTTCCTCTTCACTTCCCATAAGCCTCTCTCACATTCCATCTAGTACGCTCTTCCTCTTCCATCAGCCACCCATTCCTTTCATCTTCTAGTTCATAATTCACTCACTCTTCTCCTTCCATAAGCCCTCCCATCCCACTCACGTTGCATCCGCTGCTCTTTTCTTTCTTAATTCGTCCCCCCACCGCTTTCCCCTTCCATCCACTCCCTCTTCCCCTCCATCATTCAAATCACCCCTTCTCTGTCTGCATCCTCTCTGCCCCTACTTGGAATGATTCATGCCTTTGCCACAGCATGGAAAATGAAAAGTGTACATCACAGTGACCTGGAAAAGGGCCCGAGAGTTGAATTCCAACGAACCTTGTATTCCACATATTTGCATTAAGTGAGCTAGTAAAAAGTGGTATGAACCCAAATAAAGAGGCAAACTGTGAAGCAAGGAAAGTAGAAAGGGAAAAACAATCTTTTGAGCCCCCACTTCCTAACTTCTCTCCTCTTTCTCTTCGATCTGCCCCCTCACCTTCCTTCTGCTCCCTCTTACCACCATTCCGATTTACCACCACGCGCATGCAGTATGCACACACTCACACCATGTCATCCTGGCCTGTCTGCGTAGAAGCAAGGATGATGCCTCCTTTCCCCTGGGAGGGCTGAACTTCGAAGCTCCCCAGTCCTTACTCGATCTCATTTTTATCATGTTCGAACAATGCGTTCCGTGAATACTGTGACCCCTCCCAGCAGGTCACGGAGGAGAGGCATTTGGGCGTTTCACCTTGTTGTGAAAGAGACTTGAAATGAGACATTTTGTAGCACAAAAATGGCACTTTGCACCACAAAATTGTATTCTTAGTGAACAGTTAAAATTGAGTTGAGGCTGTGCGGGTGTGCAAGAATGCATAAGAGAGACCCAGATGCCTCACATTTGGAAACAATAAAAGCTTCTCTAATGGGAAATATGGATGGTAGCTATTATTATACATGGAACAACACTAGTCTGATAAACCACGAATAAGGATATTCTACGTTTGGCTAATAAGACACAAACATATTAAATGATTTGCCCAGGGTCACACACTTTTGTTTAAGATGGCACACATCTGTTAATGTGTGGCTTTGAAGCAAACAAATACATACGTCATAAACAAAATAAAACAACCTCAGAATATACAAAACATGTTGAGCAAATATATTACAATCATAGCTTTATAGCTTCCAAGATACAGCAAGCAAAGTATTGCACACCTACAACAAATCACCTATAGAACCAAAGTGAAATAAAATGCAATGACACTGTCCTTGTTTCACACAGCTTGCAGCACGCAACGCACCATGATCATTTCTAATTGCCCAGAAAACTCAACTCAAGCGCCATTATAATAGGCACTCCCATCACCTATTCCCACCACTATTTATTACTGTTATAAACGGCTTTCCGAATTGGAGGCCCTGAGCAGGTCGGGCTGTTAATATTTTTGAGGTGTTGGCATTGATCCTCGGCTGCCTGCTAAAACTCTCTGTAGTTGAACTTTTTGGAAGACGTATTGCACAGTCTGGGTAGAATATATTTGGGCAGAGGACATTCTAAACACCCTAGACATTCAATTTTCTCTGGAAATACTAGAGCTATGAGCAACATATAATTATTTATGTTTCAAATAGTTAATTTATAAAAATCTACAAAATGTCCTATTTTGATAGGTGCTTCACTGAATCAGCGGGAGACTTTAAAAAGGTGTGTTTCACATGGCATGACAATTTCAGAATTAAACTAATGACAAGCAATTACCAGATAATTTGCACACCCCTTTCTATTTTTTGTTTTGTTTTAATTGGCTAAGCGAAGACATTATTTTTGTATTACTGCATGTATATATGCATGGTAATCTAAAGCCAGTAGAATCCTGCTAATGTGTCCATGTGTGTAGCTCATGATCTAATCACTAGTTCCCAACATGGCGCAAGCCTGCAGCTTGCAAGTTTGAGCCATGGTACGGTAGACTCTGTAATTTATTATTACGATATTGATCAGTTAAATACCATTACATTGGGTAATAAAATACATTTTTCCAGCACATGGAAGGATGAAGGATCAGTCATGAAGAGCTTATGTAACAAAACAGGATAATAGCTTTTGTTTCTGCTATTGATGTCTAATGGATCGCCTTTGAATGAAACACTGGTGGAATAGCACTTTCATCGTTTTCCACACTTCTCCATTTGATATGATATGCTATGATAGTTTATTTACATATCGCCTATACACAATGTGTTTTCAAAGCACTTCAAGGCAACGGAGGGAACAAGGGAAAATGCAACATTCTTGCAGGCCATGAATAGTAAGGATGTGAAATTAACTATTGTACGCGACCTGATGATAAAGAGCTAAGACATAGATAAGGAAGGGAAGGGGAGAATGGGAAAGAAATGGAAACAGACAGGCGACTACCATACTAGGCCTGACAACATTTCTGGTAGAGCTGGAGAAAACAAAAGGTGAGGGACAGGGGAGCAGAAAGGGAGGGGGGAACAAAACAAGCAACCTATGTATTAGACCTGACAACATTTCAGATAGTGCTGGAGGGGGTCCAGGGGTGGAAACAAGTAAGGGTAGGGGGAAGGAGACAGACAAGGTTGCTATCATACTAGGTCCAGGGACAATTCAGAGAGAGTAAATGCATAGAAGAAAGTAAGGGGAGGAGATAGGAAAAGGGAGAAAGGCAGAGGAGGAGAGAACAGAGAGAGTAAGCAGTCAAAAGAGTGGAGAAGCAAGAGGGGAGAGCAAATACAATTGCAGAAGTTAGTAGTATCACATAGGGCCTCATTACGAGGAAGGCGGCCACGGAATTAACGGTGCCGGTAAGAGACCAGCACCGTTCATTCTGGGCAGCCCTATTACGAGATCTGCAGCGGGTCCTGCTAAGGACATCTGGTCAGACCAGGTGTGTTTAGCGGGACCCGTTAGCAGACCAGGATGCTAACAACGGGGCTGTCATTAACAGGCCCATTGTTAGCATCCTCGCCATTCCCATTGAGCCCTATGGGGGCTCAAATGTTAATGGGGATGTACCGGGTCTGGATCCCATGAAAGGGATTTAGCGGACCCTCCATGGTCGGAATTGCCCCTTTTGCGGGACCCGGACCCGGTACCCGGTACCCGGTTTGGGGGTAGCCATGCCGCTAAAAGCTGCATGGCTAACTCCAAACTCGTAATGAGGCCCATAATGTTGCAAGCCTGGATACAAAATGATGATGGGAACAGCAAGAAAGGGTGACACACCTTGAATCAAGTAAGTCCATGAAAGTCAAATCCAGCATTGGCCACAAGACTGTGATGGTGAAGCTGTCATGATGCCTACCCCAGGGCATCCAGACCAAGTCCATCAACCCCAGAAGCAGGCATCATGTTACCTGGAGCAAACCCAGCAACCCCTGTTAGGGGCTATCTGGGTACAGTCCTGGCGCCTATGGTGCCAGGCTCATATGGGACATCAGTCCTGGCGGCATAGGCGCCAGGCTCATATGTTAAAACTTACCTGATGCAGACCATGCTGCAAGGGATCCAAGCATCCACGCCCATGTGAGGTTTGAAGGGACTATTTTATCTTAGGGACTATTTTGTTACTCGGGTGTGGCTGTGGAGGAATACTTACCTGGGACTACTTTGAAGGCTATATAAACCACGCCCGAAGAGCAGCACATGCTTCACGTCATTCTGCAACAGCAGCGTAACGCTCACCGTGTCTGCAGTCAGCATCCAGCATCCTGCCACGCCCGCCTCGAGTCCAGAGCGCCTAGAAAGAAGGGAAAAAAGAAGAAAGGTTAGAACAAGAACTTTACTGGATTTCTTACCTGATTTCGGATTCAGCGCATCTTCGAACCAGAAACAGACTTAATTTTAAACGGTTCGTATCGCCAGCAGCAGCGCCGCGCCATACTCACCGTCCCTCGCAGCATCTCTACGATCCGTTGCTGTCTCCATCACCTGGTTGCCGCATTCCAGCACCTAAAGGGGACAAGAAAACAACAAGGTGAGCTAAGGGAAAAAACAAGGACAATCTCTTGCCACCATATGCTTACCTGATTTACCGCAGGAGGAATTATCCACCAGCACGCCAAATCTTCCTACGCTGCACCTGCAAGAAAAGAGAAAGCAGCGAGTTAAACCTTGGCATCATTTACCGGACAGTGTTAGAAAATACAGACTCTTACCTGAACGCTTTCAGCTGCCACAAGACGATCATCTTTTGGGTCTAAGCTGCAAAAGAAACAAGGAATTGGACAAGAGTGATTAATCGGACATTTTGAACTCATTAGAACTATATACTTACGGCCTTTCGCCCAGAGGTTTGGAGCCAAGATTTGTCCAGAACTCTTCCAATATCCTCAAGCCAGTGAAGTAACTGGCCATCAACGTGCCCCTGCATTCTTCGCAGGATGGAGAGCTCATCATACAAAACTATAAGGTGAGCTTTGTGAAAGGGAATGTCAGAAGTGATAAGTGGGGACGCAATGAGGTGTTAATACTCAAATCCATGGGTGGCTAATTCCCTTTCCCCGTCTTTAGGAGAATACTTCTACAGGTCAAGCAGACGAAGCTAGGTCAGTCAGTCCAGTCAGTCATCTCTGCACTACGCATCGCGTTGGTGGAGACTGTGGCTGTCCAGTTCCGCTTGACACCCATGTGGGAGCCAGGTGAGCGTAACAGAAACCAGAATGTATCAGGACAGACTCCTGCAGAAGTAGGCTGGAAGTGGGTAGGGGGAGCAGGGTAGAAGAATCAAGCAAAACAGGCAACACCTGTGTGCGAGAATGGGGGCGGGGCAAATGCATACATCACAGGGGAACTAGAGAGGTGGGGATGGCCTGTGGGGACAGAGGGAGTAAACACATGATGGTGCATGCTTACCTGCTGTCTGAGCAGGGGTTTGGGCCCTGGGTCCTCCTGGTCAAAACAAGTCCAAACAGTAATTGCCCTTTTCTTTGTCTGCCCTTCGCTTCAGACTCCTGGGCGAGAGACGCCCTTGATCTAAGAGTTAAGTGCAGGAAGAAAGATGAAGGGCTTGGAAGGTAGGTGGGGCTTAGGCCAGGTGACCTAGATCCACTTGCCTCTGCTCCCCATCTGCAAAGGAAAAGAGGCTGGAGGGCTCCTTAAATAGGGACAAAGAGCGGCAACCAGGAAGGCGCTAGGTGCGCAGGGCTTGCTAAGTAGGGAAAAAGAGCAGCAACCAGGAAGGCACCAGGTAGGTGGGGCTTAGGCCAGGTGACCTAGATCCACTTGCCTCTGCTCCCCATCTGCAAAGGAAAAGAGGCTGGAGGGCTCCTTAAATAGGGACAAAGAGCGGCAACCAGGAAGGCGCTAGGTGCGCAGGGCTTGCTAAGTAGGGAAAAAGAGCACCAGCCAGGAAGGCACCAGGTGGGTGGGGCTTGTTAAGTGGGGAAATAGAGTGGCAACCAGGAAGGTACCAGGTGGACGGGGCTTGTTAAGTGGGGAAAAAGAGTGGCAACCAGGAAGGCACCAGGTAGGTGGAGTTTAGGCCAGGTGACCCAGATCCACTTGCACCCGCTCCCCATCCACACAGGAAAAGAGGCTGGAGGGCTATTTAAGTAGGAAAAAGTGCAGCAACCAGGAAGGCACCAGGTGGGTGGGGCTTGCTAAGTGGGTAAAGAGAACAGCAACCCGGAAAGCATCAGTTGGGCAGGGCTAAGGCCAGGTGTCCTAGATCCACTTGCTCCTGCTCCCGATCTGCAAAGGAAAAGAGGCTGGAGGGCTCTTTAAGTAGGGAAAAAGAGCAGCAATCATGAAGGCACCAGGTGGGTAGGGCTTGCTAATAGTTCAGCAAATGTGCCCATTTTTGTGAATGTTGTTTAACTTGAAGTGCTAATAAGAGGCAGATTAAGCAAATATGAAATGTCTCTGGGTTCTTTGTTCATATGTGGCATGTTGGGATGCATGTACAATGCCCCAACAGGGAAAGGAGGTTCATGCTACAGAAGGTGTGTTTGTCTATGGTGTGCTTGTTCAAACACAATTTTGCAAAACATATGTTTGTTATAGAGATTTGGTGATATAAGTGTTACTTTGTGTTTAGTGTTTGGATACATTTTAGATTGCATCATAATAGGCGACGGTGTGTGCACAATGTTATTGTGTGTAATACAAATGTATAACTTTGTAGCACCTAGAGTCGGGTAGCAGGGAGCTATCTGCTTGTGAGAGATTGGGTTCGACAATAGAGAAAGTGATTGTAAGGGGATGCAGTAACCACATGCAGTGTAAATGTGGGGACTCAACATGATTTAGGTTGGAGATACTGTTAGATTATTAAGGTGTTATGAGTTTACTGCATGCACATAAGAGCTTTCCAGATTGCAGTCCATTCATAGTTAGGGTCGGGAAAGGCCACATAGTCTTTGGTTTGCAAAGGCTGGCTTTCCTTAGCTCTGGGAGTTTGGATGACCGGGTCAAAGAGTGGGGGAGGAAGCAATCCACGTCAAGCAGGCCGTAGCAGGCTAAAGGGTCTCTGGAGTCGAGGACAGAATGAATTGCTATTAAGTTTATTTATGGCCAGATGGATATGTAGATAATAGGGACACATTTCCTGAGAACACAAAGCCTTGTTATTGAATGACCAGTTGGTTCCAGTTAGGTTGCGAGGGTCGACTTGGGGTTAGGTAATAAGACAACCTATTCTATGCTTGACTTTACATGACCTCTATGTGAACCAGATCAGCACCAACAGCCACACAGCATAAAAAACAATATAGAGAAGGCTAAGTAGCACATGGCCATCAGAAGCCACTAGTCAGCTTACTTGTTAAAAATATAAAAAATGTTCAACCGGGGAAGGGCACTCAACCAATCAGGTGGCTGGAAGAGCAGCCGGGAATACACATTCTCCACCCACTGTTTCCAGCCACCCGAGGCCCTTTCCTGGGTGGCGGCATCTTTTTTTTAATTTTATTTTTTACTGTGGGGAGGCACTGTTGCCTCGACACCCCTCCCCACTGCCACAAAACAAACCATATCCCCTTGCCCCTTCTGCAATCCACTTCCTCCCCACTTACCTGTTGGACCAGAACTTTGTGCTCTGGTCCGAGCGCTCCTCCCACTCCCTGCCTTCATTGAAATGGAAAAGGGACTTTGTCCCTTTTTCCTATCGTGGCGACTATCTTTTATTTCCCCTTGGGAGATCACCTGTGAAAAAATAAATGAACCATTTGCACCGTGGATAAACCCTGATCTGTGAATGGCTTTTACCCCCACCGTGGGGGGCAGACATGAACGGTAACGGCTCCCTCCCCATGCCAAGTCCCTCTCTTCGCTTGGACATACCTAAGCTCAGGCTTGTGGGATGTTGCCAGCCACGTCTGACCTCCACAGCGGGAGTGTAAGCCATAGAGCAGCTTTTTTACCCCAAAGACCAGCATCCATTAAACAAGAAGGGTGGTATTATGGGCAGTATTAAAGAAACTGTGCATCAAGTGCACATAGGAATAAGCCCTAGTGGGAAAAAAATGTGTTATCTATGAATTGTTGCCCAGGACTAGGGACTAAAGCCAGGGCAAATATTGACCTCATTCAAAAATGCATCACAAGGATAGTTGCACTATGAACATATTTGTTTTGAGACGGTGTGTGATCACCAAGCCCCTCTCTTCCTCATCAGTCCACGGGATGCAGCAAAAGAGACAAAATAATACAGAAGTGCCACCCACTATTCAATGTACTTGGTTGTAGTGACTATGACCCTGAGTGAACAAATAGTTTAGTTTTTTTGAGTTGGCATGGTACAGGCATTTGTCAGGCACTACCATCAAGGAAGTACATAGCATAAGATGGCAACAGTTCAGAGTACTAAGGCTTAGGATGGCAGTGCCTGTCAAATCGCAATGCTAGACCTATAAAACATCCATAATTGTTGTATTTGTCAATGCTTGTTTTTCAAAGGAGTTATTTGGTTCATGGAAAAGATGTGAGGACACACACATTGCTCACAAATAAAGCGGCTGAACGCACACCCAGTTAAACCATGTTGTATTACAAAAGCAACTTCAACTAAGTCATTACCTTCTAGAAGACTGCCTACGAATAACAAAAACATCACCATAAAATCCCATAATTTGATATTACTACATGATAGGCCATAGGTATTTAATGGACAGGTTAAAAGCCTTACAAGACCCACAAACCGTGCCCCTCTGCAGATTCCATACCCCTTTGCCAATAGTTGTGGCTTCATAGGTTTCTCCTGAGTACCACCTAATATCATCAACTTAAAATGGCTGTCCACTTGTCAGCCGCATCTACACAGCTCAAGTTTACCTGTGTCAGATAGGAGAGAGTGTAGGAGCACATATAGGAGTTTTCAAATCCAAGCACTGCTGGCTCCGTTTTTCAACCTTCTGATATTGAATCATTACAAACATACGGGGCAATGGCTTGCTACTGGTCAGAAACCGCTTGTTAGCTTAGCTTCACTTTAGCCATCATCGTTCAGACCAATGCAATTGCAGGAAGAAAGGACTATTATTAATGGCACACTTTTGACAGAGATCAGATGAATGGATGCCAGGAACAGATTACGTTGAAGCCTTTAGGACTTGATTTCCAATATAGCACACAACCCTGAATTAAAGTAATTTAGCTTGTCCTCATTTGTTTTTCGTTTATATTTATGTTCTTTTATTTGCATATGGTTACAAATACATGCAACCTTTTGCAACACAATCACGCACATGCAAAATTACAATATAAAATGCAAAGGCATGAAACAAGTACACATTTTTCCATAACATTCAGATTCCAAGTTCAAACCCTTCAACAGTCTTTACCATAAATTGTCTAAATCAATAACATGTATATAAACTAATTTCCTAAAATGCAAAATAGGTAATGTGGTGCCTATGTGGTATACCAGTACAGTATGCAAACAAGTACTTCAATGTGTCCTCCACCTTACTACCCCCACAACATCTATGTTCCTTATCTAAGATAACTCTATGGACCAGAATCTGTTTAGTTGGATATAAAATAAATTCACACCTTTAAAAATCACTGCTCAACTGCTTGCATGGAAACACATTTAAATAGGGTGCCGCAATTCCCATATTTGTGTGATTGGTGATCAAATACTTAAGAGAAGTGTAACCATGTAGGAAATCACCCGTACCCACCCAATGACTTTTATAAATCAGCTGTTTAGGCACTTAATTTAAGACAGGGATTTTACAAAAGATCCCACTGATTCGCCCCCAACCCTTAGAGCAAGGCGTAACCCTTTTGGACTTCAGAATACAGTTAAAATCCCCATAGAGTGAGTCCCTAGGCGGATCCAAAAACTTAAAATACAGAGCTACAATACTCTACTCAGCACAGGCCTGCAACTATTTTACACCCAATTAATATCCAATCGCTGCTATGGGGGTACAATTAGGGAGACAAAGAGCTCTCTGCCAAATCAAGGATTCAATTAAAAAATTGAAATGTTTTTCCAAAATCCACTCTGGGAACATCTCTACACCATATAAACATTTAGGGACCACCTTCCCCTCGTAGTATTTAAGGAGGTGGTGAATAGAAAAGGAGGTGGCACTGATCTTCAGCATTTGTCTGGCCAAAGGCATAGTATTGTGCCTTAGGCTGAAGAAAGGGCTTCTTTTAGAATTTCTATCAAAGAGAGGGAAGCCCATGTAAGTCAAATTGCTACGCATTTCCAATTTGTTGTTCTCGAGGGTCCAAGTGAAATGCCAGGGCTTACGACTAGCAGTTAAATGCATCACCTTGGTTTTAGCAGGACTGATCTTCAAATAATTTTCTTGGGGATAGATTTCCCTTATATAGAAAATGTAAAGATGGGGGCGTCGCCAAGCGCTGATCGGTATGCCCGTTTAACCTGCTGTCTCCCGCTCCCCATGGGAAGGGAGTGGAGATGACTGAGCATAACCTACACATCACCACTGCAAATACTAATCAGAGTCTAAAATACAAATGCATTCTGTAAGTGGGTAATTCCTCAACCTAATTATTCTGAGGTCCCTCTGACTCTATGTGCAACTACCAGATCAGGTACTCCACAGGGCAGTGGTGTTACGCATAATAATTCCCGTACAGCCCCAGAAACAAATTGTTGCAGGTCCTTTGCGATACTCATATAACACAGAGCTGGCCTAACATAATAATTCACATACGATTTTTTATATATACCTTATTTTTTCTGTTTGACACCAAAAGTCTACTTATTCTAAGAGGTGTTTCAAAACAAAGGGAGAAACCAATGATCCATAGGGGCGTATGAATTACCCACCTATCTTTCCAGTATTTTCAAAGACTTTTCAACATTTTCTTGTCCATTTTTGATTGGACACCAGAACCCATTTAATTGCGGGGCATAGTGTTTCAAGTCGCAAAAGTAAACACATACTCTAATAAAAAAAAAACATACACATACAATGCTGACCTTGTAAGTGCAGAGGACTGTTCGTCCTAGTTGCATAGACATGAATAATAGCGCAGCCTGTGCAAAAAAGCAAAACATTTGTGCAAACCATGCAAACCATGCAAAATATGTAACATTGCAAAATATGCCATTTCTGTCTGGCCTTTGCTCACTTAAAGAACGCCTGACCCATAATGTACACAAAATCAAAATCATATCACATCCTGTGCAAATAACAATACAGTAGAACAGACATTGATACAGAAAGGAAACACGGTGTTTAGCTGTTGAATTCAGAGCCACTAATGGCTGGTCGACCCTAAATCTTAAGGTGTCTGATATTATTTAAACCCATCCAGTATCAGTCAGTCATGGGACTCATTCAGGGTCAATGTCGCTGAACACTAGCTCTTGGTTCAAACAGGTGCTGAAAAACGGCAGCAGATCCCAATATTCTGCTTTCCTCAATGTTTCGGCTTGTGCGAGAGGAAGCATTCGTCTGGACCAAGAATAGGAGTGCCCTGTAGGAAAAAGAGCAAACACCTAATTTACTCCGTAGTTCATTCTATCTAACAAGAAAGACAACTGAATGCTGCTGCCAGCAGCCCAGCTTTAACTAACCTTCAGATGAAAACCTTCCAGCTTCGGTGGGACGGGGGTGGTGGGGTGGAAAAGCTGGATGAAATTACGTTGATGTTCGGGATGGGGATTCTTTCAAATACCCCTATCTTCTAGGCCTACAATATAAAGATAAACCAAGGTCTGTTTCAAAGATCTGTGGATGCCGTGGTGTCATAGAGTGTCACCCCGATCATGTCAGTAGAACAAATATACCTGAGCATTCCATGGCTTCATTTAGTCGCTATCGAGAGGCCTGCCAGATGTTTGCAAGGGCTTGTAATGTAATCCTTAATTATTCTGGGGTCCTGAATTGGAAAAGAAAACATAACGGAAAAGAGAGAAAAGTGTGCTTAATATTGACACAAAACGAGAATAAAGGTTAACCGTAATCATAGTTATACGTACAGGTCTAAATGTACCTGGGAAAGGCAGCTTGTAATCTGAAGACTGCTATCTTCATGTATGGCTCGTTGCGAATGCTGCAGAGCCTGCGCAGGAGGATCCTAGTCACATAGGCCCTATGTGAATAAACATGGCTGAAGAGCGGAACTGAGATTAATTATACTGTCCGAGGGTACCTTGCAGGCATGCGTATAGAGGGCAGTGCTTGAATGCCCACTGTGAACGAAGAAAGAAAAAGGAAAAAATAGAAGTTTGTACTTTGATCCATCCTTCGCTCGTCTCTCAGGTGCAGGCACGATACTGAAAAGTGGGGCTGAGTGAAGCTGCTTGTAAAAGTACCACCTACATGCTAGCATAGTGGAAACGTGACTCACTCTGGCCGTATCAGACTTCAGCTGCTGTATCACTATGAAGGCAGCCGTATTGTAGGGGACCTGCCTGACTTTATTAATCCATTGGTGCCCCATGCAGCATCTAAGTGAAAGCATGAGCATGAATAGTGTTGTACACCTCTGACTACTGGTCACTTCGATTCTTCACTTTACAACGAAGTTGCCAATACATGCCCTCCTCTGAGTGATGTGTTAACTAACACCAGTATGTCACATTGTAGGAAGAAAACTAAATTGCTGTGCACGGGCCTGCCCAGACCATTCTGTGTCCTCCTTAGCCAGGTGCCACAGAGTGGCCATTCACATAGAGAGAGCAAATGGATCATTTCAAACACAATAAAAAGAAACCATCACATTATTGTCATTGTGTCTTGAGGGAAACTATATGGCATGGAAAACACTACCCACGCACTCCAATGTATGGATTGAGTAGCTGAGATTTAAATTCTGTATATGGAGGGGCATTTGTTCATTAAGATCCCTACTGAGAGTCTGCAATGTGAAAGTGCATTGGTCACATGGTGTTTGTATTGACCACATCCATGACCCACCAGAAGATGTTATCTGGGCCATCTTCAAATTCAATATAGTGGGAAACTCTCGGTGCAGTATGGACTCTGCACCTTATTTTGGAACGTTGTTGCCCTATTCTTTTGTTGACAGAACGACTTGTCTGACCAACATATTGTAATCCACAGGGGCATTGTATCATAACCACTTTCATGGATTTAAAAAAGGCAGCAGGCGCTCCTCTCCAGAAAGAACATGGCATGATAACATGTTCTGAGATGAGAGTTTGCAGCACAAGCTTTTTGCTCACTGTACCTTTCACAGATGGGAAATATCCATTTGCATATCAGTCTTTGTCCCGCCCACATGGGCAGTCCACCACCAAAATGCTATGGCAATTCCTCTCTGAACAGGAGTACCACCAGCAACCCCATACACGTGTTTCAGCCTTGTTGGGCCTCATCAGTGAGGTGAAGCTGTGCCTCTCTGAGCACAGTGAGCACGGAGTCCACGTCTGGTTGCCCCCAGGTAACTCAGGGTGACCAACCCCAAGTTCCTTGCAAATATTTAAAAAAGGTAGCAGGCGCTCCTCTCCAGAAAGAACATGGCATGATAACCTGTTCTAAGATGAAAGTTTGCAGCACACGATTTTTGCTGACTAAACCTTTCACAGATGGGAAATATCCATTTGTATACCAGTCTTTGTCCCGCCCACATGGGCAGTCCAGCACCAAAATGCTATGGCAATTCCTCTCTGAATAAGAGTACCACCAGCAATCCCATACACGTGTTTCAGCCTTGCTGGACCTCATCAGTGAGGTGAAGCTGTGCCTCTCTGAGCACAGTGAGCAGGGAGTCCACGTCTGGTTGCCCCCAGGTAACTCAGGGTGACCAACCCCAAGTACCTTGCAAATATTTAAAAAGGGTAGCAGGCGCTCCTCTCCAGAAAGAACATGGCATGATAACCTGTTCTGAGATGAGAGTTTGCAGCACACGCTTTTTGCTCACTATACCTTTCACAGATGGGAAATATCTATTTGCATATCAGTCTTTGTCCCGCCTACATGGGCAGTCCAGCACCGAAATGCTATGGCAATTCCTCTCTGAACAAGAGTACCACCAGCAACCCCATACACGTGTTTCAGCCTTGTTGGGCCTCATAATTGAGGTGAAGCTGTGCCTCTCTGAGCACAGTGAGCAGGGAGTCCACGTCTGGTTGCCCTCAGGTAACTCAGAGCGACCAACCCAAAGTTCCTTGCAAATATTTAAAAAAGGTAGCAGGCGCTCCTCTCCAGAAAGAACATGGCATGATAACCTGTTCTGAGATGAGAGTTTGCAGCACACACTTTCATGGATTGACAGTAAGAATTCATTTCTCAAAATAAATAATTATCTGGGGTATCTGATGCTCTGTGGGGGCGAATGATGATTTTTACCTGAGTCCTGTATCCTGTTCACGATCATCTGTGGTGTTTGCCTAGAAAAATGCCTTGAAGTGAATATTCCGGAAAGACTGCCTCATCTCTCTCTCTAGAGTGAACCCGTTTGTTGAGTGTTATTGTACAAAAGAAAGTACGTTGGCTAGAATGAATTCATCTCTTGTAAATACTCTCTCGGACAGATTGAAAATTGGGATGCTGTTACTCGAGTCTATCTCTTCTGTGTGCGTGGTCTGGGACTGAATGGTCTCGAGGTTGGATACTGGAATGGGTCATGCTGCAAGGGACCCCGTACTTGCCTCTGTGGTACCCACGTCCTAAAAAGGTCCTCCTGTTGTAACATCCTAGTCCATAGGAGCAGTCTTCATATTCTGGTTGTGCTGAATCAGATTTTGAGGTATCAGAAAATGTTACCCATCTACCTCTTGGCTGGTATCTACCTGTTGATTCAGAGGCTTGTTTACTTTCTTTTTTATCCAGATAATCTGGTGCTAGGTAAGGATAGACTGCCTCAGCTTTGAACTCCTTAATGTCCCTTGTTAGTCTCCTGATCTTCTTTTCTAATTTTTCGAGCGGTGGGGGCATTACCGACTCAGGTAATGCACCCGCCGCGAGGGTCACATTGCTATTAGTACCCCGGCCCGCATTATGTGCGTGACCGGGGCACTAAAAGCATTTTTTTCTGTCCCGAAATGCTGCGGCCTTTCGTGACAGAAAAAAAAAAGAAACAACCAAGATAATGGCCACCATGGAAAGGGAAAACTGAGTCCGTCTCCCCTTTCCATGGCATCCGCTTCCGAAAAAGGATTAAAAAGAAGGTAAGTGGGATTGGGAGGGCGAGAGTGGGACGGGAACAAAAAAAAGTAAAAAAAAAAAACAAACGTACTTGCGTCCCCAGCGCAGGGGGATGGCCCCGCTCCGAGTCTCCACATGGTTGGAGGCTTCCCTCATCCCTCGCCGGGGAAGCAGGAACAAGAAGGTAAGTGTGGGTAGGGGGGAGGAGGGAGGAAAGGGAATTTTAAAAAAAAGCCTTACCCGAGTCCCAGGCAGGGGGGAAGGCAGCCTCTCAGCCACGGGGAGGCTCAGAGCAGGGATTGTCCTGCTTCCAGCCTCCTCATTGGATTAGGGGCTGCCATGCCCCCGGTGGAGGACAAGGTGGCTGGAATCCTGGCCGAGAATCGAATGATTCTCGGTCAGGTAAGGACCCAGTAAGACCCAATCAGAATGCATGTTGCATTCTGCTTGACTCTCGCCGGGTACTAATGCACTTTATTTAAATTGGCCCACATTATTGTTTATCTCATTAGGTTTGACTTAGGCATTCGTCAATGCTGTGTTCCCATGGAACCTGTCCTCCTCTACAGTGTGCTGTGATTATGGTTAAAAACCATAAGGTCATGGCTACATTTTGTTGCTACGTGACAAAAGCATGTTGCATACTCTTTGTTGTCCAAGAACAGTACTGGCTCTCTAAGTGATTTCAATCCGGCACACACCCAGGTCAGTGCCTAGCGTGTAATACAAAACTGAAATCCTTATTTATTGTTGTTTAAAAGTTATTTTATTCTGAACAATGTACCACTCATATCACGCCCCTCTCCAGGAACCCCCCGGTCACACTGAACCAGGAATCAGGCTGGTTTTCAAAGTTAAAATATTTATTTATGTATTTACAATTTAATCACACTATGTTTTAATGGGTATACAATAATCACCAATGGGGTGATGTAACACATAATAATCTCTTTAATACACAACGAGTAATAGTGAGCAAATCAATGCAGCACAGAAATAATACTTTTGTGTGTGTGATCAGAACAGATAGCACTCTGGTTAAACGTTCCCCCTGAACACCCCACAACCCCCCAATAGGCAATGTAAAGAGATAGGAGGAGAGCAGGTATTCAGGAATGGCAGAATTCACAGAAATCACAATCCCACTTTCCCCCAGCAAACACAAGAGAAAACAGAATGGACTGTCAAGCTGTCTGAATGGCTTTTAAAGTTATCTTGAAAATGGATTGGGCAAAAACACTAATTATGGTTTAAATTGCAGAAATTGTTATAATTCTTATGGGAGCCACTTTGGATAGTTGAGCACAAACACTAGCAATGATTAAATACCAAGAAACAATTTGAAATCTTAAAAGTAAGGTCGGGAGCAATCATAAGCTGTTTTACATATGTAAGAATTTCCCGAAAATGAAATTCTCGGCAAACTTTTCACTGTGCGATAATCGCGACACATTAAAAGAGACTGCTTAGGACAGATAAGGACACACTCATTGTTCTACTTCAACTAATTCCTGCGCAGCACTCTGCCGGACCAGATCCAGATGATATCCAGACTCCAGATAGATCCAGAGACCAGAACTCTAGAACCAAACCCAGAATCCAGAACTTTGAAGCAAAGGCCTAATTCACAAGCTGAATCCTTATCAGCAGGCCTCAGAACTTTTGCAACCTGATTCACAACAGCCGGGCTGAGCTGTTTTGCTGTTCTAGCTAAGAACCCTGTGCTAGAACCCAGATCCAGAGAGAGCAGTGTTGTATCCAGAACCGTCAGACCTCGACCAGAGGCCATGCTGTGAGCAGAACCAGTGCCTGAGACCGTCCGGTGGCGAGTAAAGTCCAAACCTGACTAGATCGGTGATGAAGCCCATTTCCATTCCATTCCAAAACTAGGAGTGAGTATCTAGTCTAGAACTGTACAGAATCAATCTCTTAGTTTAAAGTAATCCTCTTCCATTCATTTCAACCTAGCCAGAACTGCATTTAGAATTCTGTGTTCATCCTGTTGATTCCAAATCCGTAAATCCGTCATTCTGAAATCTTGATTTTATTTCTATAAATCTACCTTCACAAAAACATTTGTAACTATTAAACCGCACGTCCTAGAAGCAAAATTTAACTGTAATTTTAAAGCTAAGATCCTAAGCTTTCCAAAAAACCTAAAACGACATTCCTTATAGTTCTTCGGTAATAGCGATTTACGCATGTGGAAAAAGTGCCGAGAATTGCAATTTAGCTCAATTTCACCACATGTTAAAATAGCTGCTTCTTGCTTTCAACTGCTTAGATTTGTTTTCAACCTGGTAATCACTCATGAATCATTGCCAGTGTTGACCTGAACTAATGCAAAGTAACTCTCACTTATCCTGAATATCCCATAGTGAATTAAAAGCATTTTAGTATATTTTCCCATCCTTTGCAATTACATTCAAAAACATTTTGACCTGTGTTTTAAAATCATACCTGTTTTCTCTAAGCTTGCTGGGGGGAACTGGAATTGAACTGCATTCTTGATTGTATTCCTGAAACCTGTGTGCCCGCATTTCCATCTCTTCATATTGCATAGGGGGGAGTGAGTAGTCACAGGGGAAAAAGTGACCATATTATCTTTTCATTGAAATAATATCAAGGTTTATTTCTGTGTTGCATTCTTTCCCATTATTGCATTTCCTTTAATTATCTAAAGTATTCTCTGTTAAAGTATCTTCCATATTCATACTCCTAAGTGATTAAAGAGAGTGTCAATTTTGTAATATTACCCATTGTTGATTACCGTCCATATTCATAAGTGTGCTATTCAAATATTATTTTATTCATAAAAGTGTGATATATATATTGTTTAATTCTTCAAATAAATCTGTTAATTTGCAAAACAAACCTACTTCTTGGCTCAGTGAGGTCATGGGTATTCAAAGAGAGGGGCGTTATATAAGGGTTCATCATCCAGATTTAAGAACTTTGACATGAAAATATATAAATAAGGGCTTCCATTGGGCATCTCATCCTAAGCATTGACTTAGTAGGATTGCTGGATTGAAGTCATTTAAATATTGGGGGCTCGTCCGGGATTTCTAGATTAGATCTACCACTTTTGCAGCTTAATACAGTGTGCTAACTAATAGTATACATTAATCCTGTTGGGCTTCCACGCTGTGTTATGCTGTAAAAGCACCCCTCAAAAAGGAACGCTCTCGGGAAATGGTCTGTTTTGCAAAATAAAATAATAAACTTCTGTAAATCAGGAAGGAAATCAATTTCCGGAATGGCGACATTGGTAGATATCAAGATAGCGAGAAAGAACCTCTTACATAAGCTATTTGGGAGAGGTGAGTGGACTGAGCAGGACCAGAATGTGTGGTTGCAGGCAATCACACAACAGGTCACTGCAACTGGGTTAGATATCTGGAGAGATCAGGGCCCCCTACATGTGGCCCTGAGTGGACTATATATGGCCCCTAAAGCCAAGGATGAGCATGACAAGATTGTCAGGATAGCGGCATATTTATATTTATATATCGGAGCCATACAGGACAAATGTGCTGAAGGCCAAGATCTGGCAAGTAGGCAACTGATGTCATTAGAGAAGGCCCAATCTGACCTGGACTCTTCTGAGCAGAGGCTGCAGAGGAGCCAGGAGTCAGAAAATGAAAGTAGGCAGTATATCATTAAAATCAAGGAGGACATGGGTATCCTGCAACAGGAAAGGGCAGACCGGGATACCAGAATTCTGGCCTTGCAGAAGGAGTACCAAGAAGGTTTGGACTCCCTACTGCAGAGCCAGAAAAAGCTGGAGCAACAACTGGATTTCAATAGGGCATGCACAGAGCAGGTAGCCACCCTGCAAAGCCATCTAGATAGAGTGAAGGCAGAGAGCAATAAGCTGATTTTGAAAGACCTGGACACCCAGGCAGAATTTGATGAAGAGCGCCAGAAAGCTGGTGCCCTTCAAAGGCAGAGGGACGACCTGGTGGCACAGAGGCAGGCTCTTACTCATGAAAGGGATACCTTAGGCCAGGAAGTCTGCCACTTAAAAGGGAAGTTGGAGGAAAATCACCTGGCCCCCCAGGGACTGTTTGATCTCTGAAAAGAGCATCAAAACTTGTTATAGTACACCAGGAGGGTGGAAGATGCTCTGGCAAGAAAGGAGCAGGCCAGTAGGGCTGGGACTCAGGAGGTAACCCTCCTGCAGCAAAGACTGGCCCAGTACTCCAGGACCAACCAGGAAGCACAGAGGGAGAAAGAGGCTCTCTGCCAGCACAATGATAGGCTCCAGCAACAGGTAGCCATGCAGGAGAGACTGAAAGAGTCTAGTAAGGCCTCGATTGAGGAACTGAAAGCATAGGCTCTGGCAGGGCAACAGGGAGCAGGGGCCGATAGAGATGAGGTTCACTGGGAAAGGGAAAAACCTAAGCAGCACCCCAGGAGCCCTATTACCACAGGCCTCCATCTTTCCCAGTCCCTGGACTCTGCCACCCATGTCCCCTGGTGCACATGAGCCCAGGGCTATGGGGATTGCAGATCACTATCCAGTCAGAAGTAGGGGCTCATAGGCAGGTACCTCCCAGGAATGGATGGGCGGGCATCCGGGTATGGGCACCCAAGTACAGTGCAATTTAGTGGGGAACCCCGGGAGAGTAGGCCCTCTAAGGGCATTCTGAAAACCTCTGCCCAGTTAGGTCAGTGGGGGGCTACCCATGAAATCCGGGCAGCAAGGAAGAATCTGAAGACTCCTGTGAGCGTCCCAGGACACAAGAGACTAGGTTCCCATATTCTGCTAGCCATTCCCAGGCTCGCAGAATCCGGGAAATCCCGGAAGATTAGACGGGCAACTCTGGGAGCAGTGCTTCTGAGTCAGAGGATGAATGGACCAGGGTTACCTGAACCAAGAAGGCCAATAAGGCAAAAAGGGCCTTGCTTAAGGACCCCTTAAAACAGATTAAAGCATTAAGGAGGGTCATCACTCCTTACCATAAGAACTTCAAGTATTCTCTTTGGGAATACTTGGAGCTCTTTGAGCAAATGATGGAGACTTTCCATTTGAAGGTTAGCAGTAGCTGCATTCATTATGTAAAATGGACATTCTCCCCAGAATACTCCAGTTTCTTTGCGGGGCTGGAGGACCAAAATCATTCAAGATGGTCCACATATAGGGCTGCCATCTTGAAACACCTTTCTGTTCACCGAAATCCCCAAGAGGCTCGCAAGGCAGCCTACAATTTGCAATGTGGGGAGGATCAGGCCCCACAAGAATTTGTGCAGGAGTTGAAGCATGCCTTTGCGCAGACTACCAAAAGGGTGCGCAGGGACAGTAAAGAATTTGTAAATACGTTTTACCATGCCTTACCCAAATACATCATGACCCAGCTAGTGAGAGATTTTCATGAGAAAAGGTCACTAGACTGGGTAATTGAACAGGCCACCCGAATCTATGAGGTGCAGAAGCCCATGAAAAATAAAAATAATGCTCAGAAAAACCTCAAACCGACAAGCACCCCTGCTGCTGCCAAGGTGGCAGAGGTAAAGATTGCCCCCATTTTGGATTTGGAGATGGGGGTGCCTAAAAACTTGCCTGCACAGAATAATTTCAAGCCCAAAAGGCCCTCGGGCCAGTCACAGACAGGGAGTCAAGGAGGTAGTCCCACAAATGGGGTCCCTCACTCACCTGACTATGTAAGTCCCCGCTACAAGGGAAACCGACCCATCCTGGGTTATGTGTGGACCCCTCCAGCCCAAGGGGGGGATCAAACCAAGCACCTAACCCAGGGAACGTCCCTCTTAACTTCCCCCAGGAGGGCAGGAATTCACCAAACCCTGGGCAGAACTTTTTCCCCAGGTATCCACCTAACTTCGTACCCCAAAATCATCCATCCTTCTTTCCCCACTTTCCTGAGCCCAGACAACCTAAACCAGGAGAGGGGAGGCCAAGGTTGGAGGGGTACCCAAATCTTCCCAACCCAGGGTACTACCAGAGAAGGGATAGCTACCCTTCCCGGAATCAGCCCAGGGGAGAAAACAGAACCCCGTATCAGCCTGAGCGGGTTTCACAGCTCGAGCGCCAGGTCCAAAACATGGCACAGGATCTGGGTCGCATGCTGAGGGCTCAGTAGAACCCTCAGATGAGCATGCCGGCATAGAATGCCCCAAACTCTGGACCTGGTGCTCAAGAACAATGACGGGGGCAGCAACCCGACAACCCATCGGTTCCCAGGGAGGAGGCACAATGGGAAGGGGGTGTAAAGCCTTGGAGGAAGCTTCCTTCCCCACTTGTAAACAACCCCTGGAAACCCAGGAACCGAAATACAAAGTCTCTTACCCCTGAAAGTCTGCCACCTAAGGAGCAGAGAGGAGGTAGGAGAAACAAAAGACCCAAACAGACCCACTTTGAGGAGGAGGTACAGATCTTCCAATTTAAGGGAGAGGGATCCTCAGAGGATCCTGGGAAAAGGATCTTCTCTTTCAGAGATGGGGGAACTCCTCCCAAAGAAAAATGGGTCCCAAGGGATTCAAATCCAGACTGGGTAGATGTGGGGACTGAGCTAGCACCGCCCATCATCACATCCCAGAACCAACAGCAAGAAAATCTCCTGGTTCAAACCCATACTGGTGACTGCCTCCAAAAAGGGGGGTGGAGGCTGGTCCAGAACCGGAACCAGGGGAACCCAAAACTTCTCCTATTACAAGTTGCCAACTTTTTCTTTCAGATTCCCAAGACTCTCCACAGAATTCTGCCCAAATCTCTTCTCTCTCCATGTCCAAAACCAGAAAATTAGCCCACCAGTTGTCCAAAAATATGCATTATCTGTGCCCCCTTGCGGAGAACGAGGGAAGATACTATGCCCCGGTACAAGTATAGGGGCAGGGGACAATTTTGGCACTGGTGGACACTGGATCCCAAGCTACCCTTCTGTCAAGAAATGCCTTTGATGAACTAAATTCAGGAAGGGGGGAGAAATACCAAATTCCTCTCACCTCTCTTACTGTATAACTTCAGAACTTTGACTGGAAGGAGATTCCCATCGAGGGGACTGTGGATTTGGACATTAAAATTGGGCGACACAAGGTGAAACACCCGGTCATAGTAGTGACTCAAGAGGGCACCCCTTGTTTACTAGGGAATGACCTCCTGAGAAGGTTGTCACCCCTAATAGATTGCGTAAACAAGGTCCTCTGGACCCAGAATAGCCGGCCCATAAAATTGAAACAGAGTGTCAACCATGTTAGTCTAAACGGCACATGCCACACGGTTGAACAAAATTCTGACCAAGTAGAATTTCACTTCCAGAAGAACCAAATTCCAGACGTGACAGAAATAGCAGTAGGACAACAAACTGGTGAGGGGGGTCCTCTCTATTTCTGAAAATCAACCTTCCTTCCAGTTTAAGGTGGTATTCCACACTGGAAGGAAACACTCTGAAATTCTTTACCAATCCACAATCAGACATTCCCACTCCAATAGTCCAGAAAGATGTGAAATCAGCTCAGAGCCTGGCTGATATTCAGCAAATTGGAGAGAAGTTGTTCATCCCTGTTCAGTTAAATGAAGGGAAGGACTCTGTTCTCACCCGAGTGTGTGTGAACAACAGTAAGAGCTTCATCAGCGAAGCCATGTTCCGCCAACTCCCAAAAGATGCTGCCATTCCCACATTCAAACTGATAGACAAATGGGAAATGGACCTGAAAGCACCCAATTCCAAACATCTTCTGCCAAGCAGGTGTATGCTCAAAATCTCCATTGGCAACAAGAGCATAGTCCATAATTGTTGGGTCGGGCAAGACATCACTGCCGCCTTTTACTTAGGGAGTGACATTCTCAATCGCTTCGTCATTAGTTTGGACCTAATAAACTTCAAGGCTTGGTCCTGATTAGCGGATAATTCAATGGGCTTTGATGACCAAGAAAAAGCATTAAGGTCAGCTCAATTGCTACCTTATGCAGTTGAAATTCAGACTGGAGAGGAAGTCACCATCCCAGAAAGGACCCGACAATTCTCCCTGGAAGTGAAAGTTAAAAGAGGACAAAAATTGAAAAACCCTGATGCTTATATTCATCTAAATGCTTCTCTCCAACAGCAAGGGTTGGGGGTAAACCCAACACCATTAGTCAATATAGAACATGACACCATTCCAATAGAGGTGGATAACAGCGACTTAAAGAGTATCACTCTAGCCGCAGGCACCATTATTCGAATGGAGCTTGATGACCGACATTTTTCCATTGATTTAGGAAATTAACGGTTAGGACCAATCCCCAAGGACTGTTTTGAGAGTGACAGTGATGACATTACAACACCAGACAGGATCTTTACTCGGCATGGGGGAACTTCCTGGTGTGCACTTCCTGCCCTTATGGTAAGGAAGATGTGAATTGTGACATCAGGAGGGATGAGGTGGTTTTTCAGGTCCATGAGGGCTGCCTTTCCCACCTGAAGCCACCAGTCCAAATCAGCACTCTGACGAGGGACTTCTCCACCCAGCTGGAGGAGGCCGCTGAGATAGCGAAACCAGAAGTCTTTCCAGGCTTCAGGCAGATGGTTGAAGAGAGAGTCAACCTAGCTGATGCCTGTGAGACTCTGGAGCAGAAGCAAAAGTTGAAACGAGTTTTCTTAGATTTTCAAGATCTCCTTGCAGTGGACTCATATGACTGTGGTCGCACCGACATCCACACAACAACAATTCCCACGGACCCTGGCATGACTCCAGTATTTGTGAAGCAATATTGCTTGCCTCTCACATCAATGGAGTCCCTTACTGAAATAATTATGAACCTTGAGTATCGCGGGATCATCCGTCCAATCCACAGCACCATCAATAATCCGGTGCTGGGGATATTGAAGCCAAACGGCCAGTGGAGACTCTGCGCCGACCTTAGGGAGCTCAACAAACAGGTCCATACTTCCTGATGGCCTCTTCCCTACATTGACCAAGGGCAGGCTCAGATCCAGGGGTCACAGGTATTCACTGCAATAGAACTGACCAATGGATACTGGACTGTGCCTGTCAGTAGGGAGGACCAATGCAAGCTGGCTTTTACCTTTGGGGGGCCAGCAGTACACATGGACCCGGACTCCCTTCGGATACCTCAACTCCGGCAATGAATTCAACATTTTTGTGCATAAGGCCATGCCCGACCTGAATAAAAGGGGTAACCTGGCTTATGTAGATTATGTCCTCAGCAAAAGCTCAACTGTTGAGGAACACATAGCGGAGAACCGTTATGTTCTGACCCAGTTGAGGGCCGCCGGAGCAAAACTTTCCTTTCAGAAAGCACAGTGGTGTAGAACCCGTGTTAATTTCTTGGGGCATGAGATTACTCCTCAGGGTGTCTGTCCACAGGAAAAGAAAGTGGAAGCACTTCAGAAACTTAAGGATCCCACAACTCTGCAGGTACTAAGCAGCCTCCTTGGACTGATTTATTACAGCAGAAAGTTCATTGATGACTACGCAGAGATCAGCAGACCCCTGATTCATCTTTTGAAGGGGGGGGTCAAGTGGGAATGGGGTCCAGAACAATCCGAGGCAGTAAAACAGCTCAAAA
Organism: Ambystoma mexicanum; assembly: GCF_040938575.1. Lineage (NCBI taxonomy): Eukaryota > Metazoa > Chordata > Amphibia > Caudata > Ambystomatidae > Ambystoma > Ambystoma mexicanum. Next base: position 281,784,877 of record NC_090929.1, on the reverse strand, counting down.
GAAGCCTGGCGACAGGGTTCTCTAATACTGCAGTATTATACCAAAAGCATGACAAGGTCAATAAAGTAATCTCCTATGCGAGTAAAACTTTATCCTCTGTGGCAGAAAAATTCAACGATTGTGAGAAGGCACTCCTGGCAATGGTGTGGGCATTGAAGAATTACCGCCCGTTTATCGAGGGGGAACACATCATAGTGGAGACTCCACACCAGCCTCTGCAATATCTCCAAAGTAACAGAATCCGGCCTGGAAATGTGAGTAATTCCCAAATTACTTCTTGGATTCTGTCAATGCAAGGCTTTCCTGTGGAGGTCAGATATGGCCAAAACAAGAAGAGTCCCCTCACGCAAGGTCTGGCTGACTTGCATGATTGTGCCAGAGAAAACTGTCTCGAGGACGAAAGTCTAAAAATCAAGGACAACATGGAGGCATACCTCAATTCCCCACACAAAGTCTTTGAAGAAGAAAAGTGTGATAGAATGCCCACTGTCTATGTGGATGGATGCTCTTACCATGTTGACAACAACGGGGAAAAAGAACTTGTGGCCGGCGAAGGGAATGCATGGGTGAATGAGTCCTCAGAACCCTCCGCTGGGTACAAGATTGGTCCCCGAAGTAGTCAAGTGGCAGAGTTGATGGCTGTGCATCAAGCCATCCTCACTGCTGTCCAACATCAACTCCACGAACTGGTCATAATAACGGATTCGGATTATGTACAGAACGGGTTTGTGGAGCACCTGGTTAATTTGAAAACCAGAGGCATGCTATTGCTAATAACAAGCCCTTGAAACATGGGAAGTTAATTAAAAATATTGACGATCTGGTCACCTCGAATGGGATGACCATTTACTGGAAAAAGATCAAGGGTCATTCCAAAGTAGAGGGAACAGACGAAACTGGAAATGACTTAGCTGATCAGCTGGCCAAAACCGAGGCCATCCAAGGGGATCTAATAGAGATCGAGTCCCTGTTGGGGGAAATCCAGGTCACTCCTATCACTATGTCCAAGACAAATGCTCACAATGATCTCTCAACTGCACAATGGAGTAAGGAGACCCTAGATGCTGACTTGATTAGGGCTCAAAAAGGGGATCCAATAATTGGTAAGTTTTACCAACACATTGAGGACCCTGGGAACTTTCCCCTGATGGATACCGATTACATAGGGAAAGAGGACCTCAGGGTGTTGATGAAATGTGCAAAAATGTTCCGAATCCAAGATGGTTTCTTGGTAAGGAAATCCATAGCTGGCCATGATCAGTGGGTGGTCCCTACCTCATTCCGAAGCCTGATGTTAAGTCACGCCCATGATGCGGCCACAGCCGGTCATAGGGGGTTTCATACAACACTTGAAATCTTAAGAGAGGTTGCATACTGGCCACACATGGGGCAGGACCTCGACCAATACTTGAAGGGGTGTCTTGTGTGTGCAGATTTTCAGCCAACATCCCTCACACACCGTGCGCCCCTCCAAAACACCGCCATGGTCAGATTTGCAAGTCAACTTTAAAGGGCCCGTGATTCGATCCTCGAGGGGGAATAAGTACATGTTGACTGTGACATGCTTATTTACTAAATGGGTGGAATGTCTCCCGGCCCAAAACTGCATGGCAAAAACAGCAGCGGCCCTGATCATCCACATCTTTTCGTGTTTTTGGACTACCCCAAAGGATTGAGTCAGACAGAGGTAGCCATTTCACCAGCGAAGTAATGACAAAGATGTAAGAGATACTTGGGGTTAAAAGGAAGCTACATATTGCTTACCAGCCAGCCTCTAGTGGAGCAGTAGAACGTTACAACAAAACCATTGTGAGCATCTTAAAAATGTTTGTGGCAGATACTGGGCCAAGTTGGGATATCCGATTACTTCTTGTCCTAATGGCCATCAGACCTACCCCTTCATCTGCAACTAAAATGTCACCATTTGAGCTGATGACTGGACGCAGGATGGTGCTTCCCCACCATCTGCTTTACAGGACCCAAGAGCAGACATTGATCAATGCCACCACAACTCATGAGTATGTTGAAAATTTAAGAAAACACCTTCAACATGCTTTTGCCTATGCTCAGCGAAATCTAGAAAGATCAGCTGATAGCATGAAGACCCACTATGACTTGAAGACTACTAGGAAAGAATACAATGTAGGAGATCGGATTTATCTATACAATTTCCAAAGGAACCAGGCCAAACAGCGGAAATTTCTGCCTACCTGCAAGGGAACTTTTGAAATTGTAGACAAGATCCCACCAGTCGCCTAAAAGATCTGCATCCCCAAAGGCAGTTTGTCAGAGGGGGAAGATAAGTGGGTCCATATTAATCAGATAAAGTGTTGTCACCCCAGGCACACACTGCAGCAACTGGAGGAGTCCTCAGGAACCCCACAGGGGGCCACTCCAGATCAATAAAATTCCAAACCTAAAATATTCCACACATAGTCTATAAAATACAATAATACGAATGCAAATGTCTCCTGATTTATAAAATGTATATGTTCACCCCACTACAATAATAGTGGTGGGGAAATATCTACGAATATGTCTCTGCCTTTTGCTTTGTCATCCAAGGTGAGATGGAGGGTGAGATAAACCATGGAGACTGACCGAGGAGGATGACCCGGGGACAGGGAGCAAAGATCTGAGGGTCCGGGGTATCGCTCAATACTCCCATCAGGACTGGTGAGGGCAACCGATCGATCCACCCCTGATGGAGGAAAAGATACTGAACTTTGCCATTTTGGAATCCGAAGAAGATGAGGCTAACATCCCAGTCTTGCGAGTTCCATTGATGAAAGATCGACGGCCATCGCAAGAGGGGGGCTTGTGGGATGTATTAACCCACTCATCCAAGCCCTGCAACAGTACCGTGCATTGCTGGCATTAGAAACATCAGAATGGCCACTGGAAAGCATGCTGCTTGCCAGAGATCACAAGAAAATGCACAGTGAAAACCGGAAAAATAGGCTGCCACCCACTTTTGCCTATATTAGTGAGCAGAGGAGGTCACTTCCTAAAACCACCATGGGGCTACACACACAGTAGCCTGAAACCACTTAGAAAAAGCAATGCTGATTGCCAAAAGCAACAGAGAGCTGTGTCGGAATCGTTTCTGGATTGTCAAAATGTGCTAAAATCATGGCTCACAAACCACCTAAAAAGATCAAACGTCCTTGTTGGGTGTTCCACATCATTATACTGCACATAAACACAATGTCAGCAAGAATCATATGCTAACAAGCTGAATACCCTTCGCCTGCGACAGTTGCTGGCAATTTAAAATTCTGACAGGAGAGCTATGTTGCAGAAAATGCCATATAAAGTGCCACACAGTGATTTCATTCTGAAAAATACTTGATTTAAAGATATATTGCTCATTTTAAGTTTATAAATGTATGTTTTTCTTCACAAGGAACTCTGTGCAATTGATCAGGAAGTAACCTGATGCAGCTAAGACTTCAAAATACTTGCTTCCCTGAGAACCCTTCACACCTGGGGCCTTCTCACCAACAGGAGAGGAGGTCGCATGGACATGGCTGCATGGACATGTTAATCAGAGGGAGGAGAGTTCCCCTGCTGGCAGGAAAAAGAGACAATGGATTCTTTCAGCTGAATAGAATATGCTGATTTGGGTGTAACTGGTCAAACAACTGTTCTGGGATAGACAGGCCATGTGACATCTGACTCACCCAGCTCTGGGGGGGGCGGACCAGACTGAGATGTGAATTCAATTGATAGCAAATGTATGTTTTATAAAATTGCTTATAACAAATTTTACCGAGCTGACAAAAATATGAAACTTTGGGATTCTTAAAATGACAAATTCACTCACGGTTCAAGACTAAGCTGGACGCCGTATGATGTTCTGAGACCAAACCCCGGGATTTATTAATATTTTAGATACAGTGTTTATGCTAGAAACATAAGAACTTAAAGTAATATGCTCACAGAGGGTGTGTATGTCTGTGTAAAATTTGGTGCAGAACCAATATTGGGAAATTCACCAAAAATGAAAATAAGTAGTCTTTTCTGAACTCACGCTCGTAGGAACATGGGGCTTGAACAGAGACCTGCCTTAATTCATCTGTGAGGAGTACATGTATTCTCAACAACTTGTGTATCTGGTAAATATGTTTTTGGGAAAAATAGATTTTCTAAGTAAAAGCAAAGGGGATTTTCTTCACTAGATTGTAAAACACAGCATCACTCGAACTCATTCTGACACGCTAATCCCTTCTACAGTCAGGTCACAGGGAATCCTATAACCTATCAAATCCTTAGGGGGTTGGGCATGTAGAATCAGCCTTCTCACCCACTTTGAAACACATAAAAAGAGACTGCTTAGGACAGATAGGGACACACTCATTTTTCTACTTCAACTGATTCCTGCGCAGCACTCTGTCAGACCAGATCCAGATAATATCCAGACTCCAGATAGATCCAGAGACCAGAACCAAACTCCAGAATCCAGAACATTGAAGCAAAGGCCTAATTCACAAGCTGAATCCTTCTCAGCAGGCCTCAGAACTTTTGCATCCTGATTCTCAACAGCCAGGCTGAGCTGTTTTGCTGTTCTAGCTAAGAACCCTGTGATAGAACCCACATCCAGAGAGAGCAGTGCTGTATCCAGAACCGTCAGACCCCGACCAGAGGCTGTGCTGTGAGCAGAACCAGTGCCTGGGACCGTCCGGTAGCGAGTGAAGTCCAAACCTGATCAGATCGGTGACGAGGCCCATTTCCATTCCATTCCACAACTAGGAGTGAGTATCTAGTCTAGAACCGTACAGAACCAATCTCTTAGTTTAAAGTAATCCTCTTCCATTAATTTCAACCTAGCCAGAACTAAATTTAGAATTTTGTGTTCATCCTGTTGATTCCAAATCCGTAAAGCGCCTTCTGTCATTCTGAAATCTTGATTTTATTTCTATAAATCTACCTTCACAAAAACATCTGTAACTTTTGAACCATCCTAGAAGTGAAATGCAACTGTCATGTTAAAGCTAAGATCCTACGGTTTCCAACAAACCTATAACGACATTCCAATTCCTTATAGTTTTTCCGTAATCACGATTTACGCACACGGAAAAAGTGCAGTGAATTGCAATTTAGCTCAATTTCACCACATGTTAAAATAGCTGCTACTTGCTTTCAGCTGCTTAGATTCGTTTTCAACCTGGTAATCACTCATGAATCATTGCTAGTGTTGACCTGAACTAATCCAAAGTAACTCTCACGTATCTTGAATATCGCTTAGTGAATTAAAAGCATTTTAGTATATTTTCCCATCCTTTGCAATTACATTCAAACCATTTTGGCCTGTGTTTTAAAATCATACCTGTTTTCACTAAGCTTGCTGGGGGGAACTGGAATTGAACTGCATTCCTGATTGTATTCCTGAAACATGTATGCCCTCATTTCCATCTCTTCATATTGCATAGGGGGGAGTGAGTAGTCACAGGGGAAAAAGTGACCATATTATCTTTTCATTGAAATCATATCAAAGTTTATTTCTGTGTTGCATTCTTTCCCATTATTGCATTTCCTTGAATTACCTAAAGTATTCTCTGCTACAGTATCTTCCATATTCATACTCCTACGTGATTAAAGAGAGTGTCAATTTTGTAATATTACCCATTGTTGATTACCGTCCATATTCATAGGTGTGCTATTCAAATATTATTTTATTCATAAAAGTGTGATATATATATATATATATATATATATATATATATATATATATTGTTTAATTCTTCAAATACATCTTTTAATTTGCAAAACAAACCTACTTCTTGGCTCAATGAGGTCAGGGGGATTTAAAGAGAGGGGCGTTATATAAGGGTTCATTATCCAGATTTAAGAACTTTGATATAAAAATATATAAATAAGGGCTTCCATTGGGCATCCCATCCTAAGCATTGACTTAGTTGGATTGCTGGATTGAAGTCACTTTAAATTGATTATTTGATTCTCTGCACCTGCTTAACAGAGGTAGTAGGAATGGCTTCAGAGAAGTAAAGAAAGATCTGTTAGTTGTCAGATGTGACAGGAGTGATTTAAAGAAGAGGTCCGAGAAGAAAGACGACTGGTGTAGACAGAAAAAGGAGAGTACTAGGGACAGACCATTGGGGTACACCATATTAAAGAGAGAAGATCAGAGAACGCTTCCCAGCGCTGGAAACTCAGAAACACCCGATCACTTAAGTATGACTGTAATAGCTGGAGAAAACACTGGGAAAACCCAAGTTATTAAAGAGTGGATAAAAGTGTATGGCTATCAAAAGTATCAAATGCCACAGAAACATACAGGAGTACAAGAACAGACAGTAGTTTGTCATAGCGCGCAGAATGCATAGAGTTGGTAACATATAGTGAAACAATTTCAGTGGAATGAAAGTCAGAACCCAGACTGGTGGAGAGGAAGAATAGAATGTTGATCCAAAATAATGGAGACTTGAGAATAGCACACTTCTTACTAATGTCCTGTAACAAAAGGGAGGCGATTGATTGGCCAAAAGACATTAGGGAGGGAGGAATCACATAAGTGGGCTTTAGACTAGGAAGAATACTTGCGTGTTTGAACTCAGATGGAGGTGGTGAGAAAATGTTAAAGAAAGCAGTAATTAAGGGAAGCAAGCAGGTGTAGACTTTAGGAATAAGGCAAGAAGGAGGATTATCCTGAGAAGAAGCTGTAGCGTGAGCAGAGGTGGAGATTCGAGAGAAAGAAAGAATGTAGGAGAGAGAACTTAATGGTGAATGAATGGGTAAACTCCAGGTATAAGAGATATTAAGATGAAGCAGGACCAGGGTAAAGTGGTGATTGAATGCAATTAGCAAGGCTGAATAGAAAATGGGGATCAGGAGAAAAAGCAAAATCAGTCAAGTATTGCTTTCTGTCTGTAACAAAGGAGGAATCATAGGACTCATGCAAAGAAGATAGAGGGAAGGTCAACAGAGGACTAAGCTTTTGCAGAATTGACAGTTCAAAAGACATAGTGGAGAATGCCAGGCTGGGGTGGTTTCTGACAGCAACAGAAAGGGTTGGATGGAAAATGGGACTCAGGAGTAGAGCAAAAAGTAGAGGTAAAGCAGGTGTCAGCCAAGTGAGCAGGGAGACAAAAGAAATCAAGAGAAAGGATCTGTGGTAGAAAGGAGGAAAGAAAAATAAAGGTATCAAAGTGCCATAACTCGTGATGAAGGCAAATGGAAGCACGGCAAGAGGAAGTATTAGAAAGAATAAATGGAGGAGAGACTAAAATCAGAAAAAGGTCTGAAGAATACATCAGAGACACTGGAGGGAGGAGAAACTTAGAGCAATAGAAATCTAGACACATGGGTGAGGTGTAAGATAGTAATATGGATTATACAATTTAAGAAGGGCAGATAAGAGGCGGAACAGGTAGTAACCAGATAACAAACAATGGACTGTCAAGTGGGACGAGGAAAGAACAGCGTCCAGATTGACACAAAAAATAGATGTCGAAAAAGTATATGTCAGGTGATCCGGTTAAATTCTTGAAAACATATTTTCAAGATGCCATTTTGTTGAAAGAAAATGCTGAAAACAACATTTTCGAATGTTTTTTTTATTTTATGTTTTATTTTTGTTTCGTTAGTAAAAAAAAAAGTGTAAAAAACAGAGGGTGCGGGGGAACCCCCCATTTCGAAAATAAAATTTTTAAAAAAAATCGAAAACATTTTTTTTGCAAATGTGTGTCAACAAAATGGCATTTCGAAAATATGGCGTTTGAACAAGTCACTATAAACCATATGTCAGATTTCTGCCAATTTAAGAGGACATGTTCATGAAGTCTGTGGCAATAAGTAATATCCTTGGCACTGTAATGTTTTTTTATTTGTGTAGCACAGCATTCACCCAAAAGCATCTTTGCACTACAAAAAAAGGTCTGATTATAAAACCAGGGAATATAAGCCAATAGGGGAATAGGCAGGTTTTTATATGTTTACAGAACACCAACAAGTGATCCTCAGTAAATCTAAAAAGTCCAGGTAATGAGTCCTAGAGCAAAAAAGCAAGATAGGAAAGAGAGTGGCCTCCAAATCATTGTTAGATGTTCAGCACAGGCAGCATTCGGAGTTCTGATGGACAGGGATTCCTAGAGAAGAAACTTTATGAAACATATTGGAAACAGACACCCTGATTGATCATTACCATTGTGCAGTAGTCACAACAGTCTTAAGCAATGTGCTTTGCCTGTAGGCCATAATGACGTTTCTTCAGGGCTACAAATATGACTCCCATTTTTAGATAAAAAATGTGATTACAAAGGCATTCTGAATTGCATGCAAGTGATTTATTTATTTTTAGGCAAGCCAAAATATGGAGATTGCACTAATCCAGGCATGCAAAGGTAAATGTATCGAGCAAGAAAATGCTCTACTCAATAGAAAATAGGTTCAAAAGATAATGGAGCACTTTGGGATGATTAAAACATGATGTAAATAGGGCATTTATCTGTGGCACCAAAGAAACATCAGAGCTTAATATAATAAACACATTTCAGGCATGAGCCACTGGCTAGGTGCTGAGTCCAAGATTCTCTTACGAGTAAACATTTCTCCAGTGAGAGGAATTTTCCACCAAAAATAATGACTTTTTTTATTTTTGAAGGGTTAAAACTTCATTCAATATGTAAGCATCCAGGTCATTGTTTCCTGATGAAGCCGGTGGGTGAAGATGCAGATTACAAAGTACAGGTGAAAATATGGATCCCTGCCGAACTCTATCCAAAAAAATTATCAAAAAAGTGGTTGCTGGAAGGTTTTGAATAAATCTGAATCACTGGCACTGCTCTGGCAAACCTTCCCAAACCTTCGTTTTTCAGCCCGCCTCTGCCACTGTCATCACTGATGATGCCCAACAAGGCTGAAACACGCCTGGAGATGCTTGTAGTCTCGTGCAGAAAGGCATACAACCTAGCAGTTCGGTTTGAACTGCCCCTTTTGGGGGGGGGGGCAAGCCTGATTTGCATATTTTCTTAGTGGCTTAGCAGTCTGAAAAACGATGGTTTGGAGGGTTGCCCAGAGCTGAACCCATGGCAGAGATTAATTCGAATCTTTCCAGCCATCATCTTTTGGTTTTGCTTATGTCACCCTGCAGAACTCAACAGGTCAGATAAGTAGATACTGATGCATAGGATGCCAGGGCCACTGAGTGTGCTTCACTTCTCAAGAAAGAGTATATACACTCTAGAGTTGGGCTGTATATACCTAAAGATTGAAGACAGCCTAGAAGGGTGGCGTGGTCCATGGTGTCAAAAGCTGACAACAGATCCAATAGTACAATTGCAGAGACACTGCCAAAATCTGCCACTGTTTTAAGATCATCCGCAGCTGATACTATAACTGACTCACTCACAATGCTGGGTGGAAACCATCCTGATTAATATCCAGAAAGTACAGATTTTCTGCCAATGGGCTAAAGTTATTTATTGATTACCAATTAAATCAACTTTCCAAAAAGTGGGAGCAGAGAGATTGGGCAGTTGTTTTGGAGATCATTCGGATCAAGTTTTGAGTTTTTCAAAAGGTTAATAAAATAGTGTTTTAAGCACTGAGGAAGAAAAGCTGTTTGCAGAGAATAATGTATGATGTTATGTACATCTTGGGCCTAAAGAGAGCCAATTGATTTTCACCAGTGTAATTAGGAGATTCAATAGGCTTACATTCACAAAGAAGAGCAGTGACTGCTGGTCAGGGGTATGTGATTCAATGGTCTCCCTAATCTGGCTTCAGTGGAAAAACAGCTGAGGAGTTGCACAGTTGATATTAGGACATTTCCAGCAGAGGTTCTCTACTTCACTTCATTAGGAAGTATGAATAGGTTGTTTGTGCTGTTTGGACTGCAATTATCTAATTAGCATAAAGATGTGTTTAGTATCGTGGATCATCCAATTATAGTGATTCTGTATAACGGTCAGCTTGCTGCGCTGTCTACTGCAGTCATTTCATTGTCATTTTCATTCTGCCTGGTAACATTTAATTTGGTTTAACAGGCACGTGTGTAAGAGGTGATATTTTACCTAATGCAGATATGATATTATTGTGATATTGGTCCAAAGTTAAATTAGGATCTTTATCCCATATTAACTAACAATCCAGTACCGCTAAGGAAGCCATCATGGAGATCAGACTAATCAATGATAAGTTCCTACTAGCAATAATAGATGCATTTTTTATGCCAATTAATGGTCTTTAGGATACAAAGAAGGTAAAAGAAGCAGAAACAGTCAAACCATCTAATTGGGAAAAAGGTTGTGGTGTGTTAAGTAGAGAATTCAACACAGAGGGCATTAAAGAACACACTCATGTTGGGAGTGCCAATAGCGCCAGTTTTGCCAGTGTAGGAATGCTTGCATGTTGGCTGTGTCAATATGTCACTGTATCGCCACAGTTTGAACAGACTAATGTTAACTGTGCCCAATAGTGACAATATTGCTACTTCAAGACACTGTCATGTTGATGTGTCCAATATTGCCAGAAATGCCACTGTAAAAAGACCGTTCCATGATGCCTGTGCTAGTATGACCACTGTAAGCTCTACTGTACCTAGTAAAGGCAAAAATGTCACCATAAGCAAAAAAGCACTCCATAAACTGCCCAAAAATGCAAGTATTGCCACTGTAAGAAGCATTGTCATGCTGGTTGTGCCAATATATGCCAGTATTTCACTGTAAGAAGACACTCATGTTACATATTGCAATATATGATTGTATTGCCATTCTAAAACACGCTTGTGTTGCTGTTAGACAAAATGCCAGTTTTGTCACTGTAATAAGACATTGTAATGCTGGTTTTGTCAACATTTTCCAATTGTACCCTCTAACACTTTATCTTGCAGTCAGCATCCACAGTGTGCATGGATTGCTAACAAAATGTGTCTGCCCCCCAGTCCGTTCTCCTAATCAGTCACCTAGCACACCAACACTCACACACGCACACATTCACACATAAATGTATGTACAAACACACACACAAGCACACATCCGTTCAGCTGCCACACAAACAACTCTTCCCATACAGGCCCACACACACATACACACAGTTGTTTGTGCTGGTGCCAGGAATTGATCAGGCAGGCCGTTATCTTGAGGATGTGTAGGAACACCCCTTACAACAAAATGGGACCACAGTACTCTAGACAGCATGCACACATGGTTATACAGAAAGTCTGCTAGGGCAAAATGCTTCTGGCCTTGCTTGTACCTTTGGGCATTCATGAATGTGATACTGAATGCAAAGGTGAAACCTGATTTCCCCACAATACCCCCATTCCAGGATGACTCCCCAGCTGCTCACAGCAGCCGAGTGCCCCCTCAGGTTTCACTGGGCCTGCCAACTGGCTTCTCGAGTGTTAGTGGCAGGGCACTGGCTTGTTGCCCTTTACCGATGAACCGATGAACGACCATTCTGGTATTCATTGTGTCGTGAATATCAACAGCTGAACTCGTTCAGATTGGAATTGCCATTGTATTTCGGTGCTGGACTGCCCCTGGGCAGGACAAAGACTGATATGCAAATGGATATTTCCCATCTCTGAAAGGCACAGTGAGTAAAAGCAGTGGCTGCGAACTCTCAAGTGGTTAATAACCACTGAACAGGTTATCATGTCTGTTCTTGCGAGAGAGGGGCGCCCGCTACCTTTGTAAAACTATTTTTTAAGGAACCTGGGATTGGTAACCCTAGGTCTCCTGGGGGCAACCAGACGTGGTCTCCCTCTCACTGTGCTTAGAGAGGCATCAGCTTCACCTCACTGATGATCCCTAACAAGGGTGAAACACGTGTATGGGGTTGCTGGTGGTACTCTCGTTCAGATTGGAATTGCCATTGTATTTCGGTGCTGGACTGCCCCTGGGCAGGACAAAGACTGATATGCAAATGGATATTTCCCATCTGTGAAAGGCACAGTGAGTAAAAGCAGTGGCTGCGAACTCTCAAGTGGTTAATAACCACTGAACAGGTTATCATGTCTGTTCTTGCGAGAGAGGGGCACCCGCTACCTTTGTAAAACTATTTTTTAAGGAACCTGGGATTGGTAACCCTAGGTCTCCTGGGGGCAACCAGACGTGGTCTCCCTCTCACTGTGCTTAGAGAGGCATCAGCTTCACCTCACTGATGATCCCCAACAAGGGTGAAACACGTGTATGGGGTTGCTGGTGGTACTCTCGTTCAGATTGGAATTGCCATTGTATTTCGGTGCTGGACTGCCCCTGGGCAGGACAAAGACTGATATGCAAATGGATATTTCCCATCTCTGAAAGGCACAGTGAGTAAAAGCAGTGGCTGCGAACTCTCAAGTGGTTAATAACCACTGAACAGGTTATCATGTCTGTTCTTGCGAGAGAGGGGCGCCCGCTACCTTTGTAAAACTATTTTTTAAGGAACCTGGGATTGGTAACCCTAGGTCTCCTGGGGGCAACCAGACGTGGTCTCCCTCTCACTGTGCTTAGAGAGGCATCAGCTTCACCTCACTGATGATCCCCAACAAGGGTGAAACACGTGTATGGGGTTGCTGGTGGTACTCTCGTTCAGATTGGAATTGCCATTGTATTTCGGTGCTGGACTGCCCCGGGGCAGGACAAAGACTGATATGCAAATGGATATTTCCCATCTATGAAAGGCACAGTGAGTAAAAGCAGTGGCTGCGAACTCTCAAGTGGTTAATAACCACTGAACAGGTTATCATGTCTGTTCTTGCGAGAGAGGGGCGCCCGCTACCTTTGTAGAACTTAAATGTTAGTTGAATGTGGCTTTTCCGCTATTAGATGGGCTATGGATTTGACCTCTTCCCTTGTACATGGACTGTAGATTCTGGCATCTGCACTGGAGGGCTGTGGAATGTTGCATCTATGCTGTTGCATGAACTTCAATATGTGTCCTTTCATCTCTGATATTGGCTGGGAAATCAGAGCTCTCCACTGATGCACACACTGGGGAATCTGGTATATTCATGATTTCATGGATAGTAGTATCAGGGCTCTTCACTGTTACGTGGTCAGTGTAATCCGAACCCTTCGGTTTTAAAAGGATAGCAGTATCGTGCCTCTCCACTGTTAAATCCTGTTCCTATATTGTTAAATGGACACAGTATCTGGCCTCTCCACTGTTATATAGTAGGTGTCATATGGCCCCTCTGATGTTACAAGGATAGCAGAATCAAGTATGTCCCTGTTTAAATGGTAGGTGGAGTCGGACCCCTCTGTGTATACATGGACTGCATGATTTGTCATTTGTATCAATGGGTTGGCTGAGGAGCCTGGCATCAGTGAGTTTAGCTACCAGGTTTGTCTTCGTCCATTCATCTATTTTCATTATCACTGCCACCTCTGCTCACAGATGTGTTGTCCCCAGTTCACCATGTTTTATATTGTTGACTAAGGGGTGTAGTCTTCATGAACTCCTATCCTCTCACCCTCTATATTGGGACTATACGCGTAAGGGTGCAGCTCAAATTTACATGTTGCTGTTCCCAGCCCGTTTCCGTGCTCTTACATGTTGTATTCGCTTAATAACCCATGAATGATGTCCTCCCATCCCCGATTCCACCTTTATTTCCAAAAAGAGCCTTGCCTCTTGCTTCTGCTACCCATCAGGCGATCGCCATGTGTTCTATCTAGCATGCTTTCTCTATTTTCTGAATTTTCCACCAGGCTTTCTCTCCTTTTCTCTTTATTATACATTACTAAATTGATGACTGCTGGGCGCTCTGCATTTGTTGTGTACAAACATTGCATATGGGCTGTTGCTAAAGGGTGTGTTTTTAACATGATTTTAGTAGTTACACTTGCAATGCCTGTAGCTTTAGATGAAAAATATTGCTTGACGTCAGCCGCATTTCGATTTTCAAATAATTAGAAAGTGCAGCGCCTACTGTTTTGAGGGACCCTCAGAGTAGCGCTGGAACATGGAAAGATACACTTTGCGTGTGGAGTAGAACACTGGCTGCATTCAGTCGTCCAGCTTGTGTTCTTAGCTCCCAAGGCCCCCCACCGATCCCCCACATGCACTATGGGCACAGGCATGGCAGTCTTTTCACAGCCTGCCTTTGTCCAAACCACCTCTGCGTCTCAGGACTGGCCCTTTCACCGCACCACGGGCTTTGTGATTCTGGCTGTGCATAATGGAAACTATGGGCTGCAATTAGCCCCGAAGCCATTTCCCTTTGCAACTACAAAATAGCTGTGCGAATCTGGACTTCAGAATTGAGAAGGTTTTGCGTGCTCTCGCCACCAAAACAGACCCTTTCAGGTCTTTAACCAGCCCCCACTTTTCCGCACAATGCACCCCACTACCTTCCTTAAACTAATTATCCATTTGAGACGTGGGACAAACTAAGTGTTTAGTAAAAGCACCGATAGTTAGTTTTGGCACATATTACGTTATTCTTTTTGAAAGTGTATTCTCTTTTCCAGTTCTGTCTGATGTCCATAATGCGCAGGGTCTGTGTTGCCCGTGTTAGTGCCGCTGATGTCCTGTGATGCTCTGATTACTTACGGGTAATGTTCATTACTCCTAGTCCTACTCTTCCTCGTCACAATACTTACCTCATGAGGCCCCTGCATGTCCACTCTTCCTCATCCCAGTACTTACAAATGGCAGATCGGACAAAAGGGCAACCTGCCGCAGCATGTTATCCAGCAGCGGGGCGCAGTCAGAGCCACCGCCAATGACCACCTTCAACCTCCTGAACCACTCAGCACATCCTCCACAGTGGAGGAGCCATAGCTATTCACTCCAAGGGCCAGATGTGCACCAGCATGAACCTATTTCAGGCTGCAATCCACCCTAGGGTCCACCGGGTCCCGGACAGCCGCCTCCTCGGCCGACCCAGAGGAGCGACCCACTAGACTAGCAAGGACATCATCAATAGTAAAGTACCAAAAAAGGAGTGGAATGGTGACCCCGGAGGGGGACACAGTAGGAACGAAGGCAGCAATGTGCAACACAGCATTCCAGGACTCCAGTCATGCCGTTAGACAGCCAATCGAGTTGAAAACAGAAACCAGATTAGCTGCAACAGACATCCGGTGGGAAAAGGAGAAGTGTGCTCTAATTTTACAAAAATAGGTCCGGAATGGTGAAAAAAGGGTGCAAAAAGTAGAGGAGTTGTGAACAGCGAAAAACAAAGCAGCGTAACATCAGCGCCCAACCGTCTCCGCTCACTTTGACCACTGCACCCCTCTTTCCATGTCCTTCCTGGACAAAGAACATATAGCCGACATGTTCTTCCACCTCTTGCGAAGCTCAGGAGAGGAGGAAGATGAGGAAGAGGAAAAAGGGCAAGGAGCCTGAGCTGAGCAGTTTGCTGGCCCATGGCACAAGCAGCACAAAACACAGCAAAAACAGAAATGACAGCAACACATGTACGTCCATTAAACTCCAGGAGAGAACAATCACCCAAGTCCCCATGGAATGGGCCGTCACTGCTGTTATTCAACTCCAGGCCCACCGGGCCACACAACAAAAACCTCTCCACTTCCCTGAGCAGGGGTCAACCCGCCCTCAGAAGGCACAAAACACCACCTGTAGTCCACGGGCTCCTGCAGCGTTCAGGAGACAACAGCACGTGCCAGCACTTCTTCATATGAAAGAAAAAAAGGTCAGGGCAAGGAGCCCTAGTGCAGCACAGTGCAGACACAAGGAGTGTAGTAACACCAAACAGGCATGTCACTAGCCAAGTTTAAAATATTTACTTGCACCTCAATCAGCCATTTTACTTTCACATGCCTGAGAGGTGGCCTGAACCCCACATGTTGTAGCAGGGGGACCCATATGCCACCAGTTGAGCTATCGGGATACCCACAAAAACATCAACTGCAGACCAGGAGAAAACCCACCAACAGGGGAAACAAACAACCCCCCCCATGGGAACAGGCCGTTACATTCAGCGCCCCCCTCAAGACACAGAGAAACATGAAAACGAAAAACTCCCCCTCCCCTTTGGTGGAGGAGCCCCTGCAAGGGTAACCAAACAGCCGTAATTGCCGCAACTAACGGAACGCTGAGTCTCGAGGGGCCCACCAGAATGGAAAAGGTCTGCATACATGGTCCAACACCCCCCCCCCCAATCTCCTTACTGCAGCCCCGGGCCCCGGCCATTGATGCCTCCACGCCGGCGTTGGGCCAGGCAAAAAACCAGGAGAGCCTTCCTGCTCAACCGTGACCCAAGGCCCGCAGGGGGCCTGGGAACATGCCGCACCTGGAGGAAACCGAGGCCCCGTCACACAGCCCCATCAGGGGACCAGTAACTGTAGCTCCCCAGAGCCCTGCTCCGGTAACATTCCAACCTGCCAGAGGCAGGAAAAATTAAACTGGATGCAGTGAGTTAAGGGGAGGAGTTATAGGAAATAAAAGAAACAAAAGAAGGTCCTGTGTCAGAGGTAGTGGCCTCATGAGGTAAGTACTGGGACAAGGAAGAGTGGACGTGGAAGTAATGCTCATCCACAATGCTCTGAGCAATGCTCCTGTCAGCATGTCAAATTCCAACTTTTTTATCGAAGCACAATATTGTCTGTGGGGCCCAGCATTAGTGCTGTTAAGTGTCCATAATGCCAGTTATCCCAGCTGTCAATAGCATGTACTCTAAAATGACAATCCTCCACTCGACTCACGCGACTCAGCCATGCCTAGCTGCCAATATCATGTGCTCTAAAATGCGGTATCCAGACTTCCGAGCATCCGCCCTGCTGAATGTCCTTGATTTCAGCTGCCCTAGGTTCTGATATCATCTGTTATAACATGCTTATCCCAGACTACCCAGCGTTAGTGATGTGTAAGGTCCATAATGTCAGCTACCCCAGCTGCCAATATCATGTACTCTAAAATGGCACGTGTACATCTGAATAAGGAAGCAGTAGAGGTGCCAAATGCCATAATGGCGCCTGTCCTAGCTGCCAATAGCAACTGCTCTAAAATGCTGGGCCCACGCAACCCAGCACTTGTGCTGCTGAAGGCCCACGGTTCAGCTACCCCAGCTGCCAAAATCATGTACTCTAAAATTGCAAGTGTCCACTTTACTCACCCATTAATAGTGTGGCCAAATGTCCATAATTTCAGCTCTCCTAGAAGCCAATAGCAATTGCTGCTGTATGTCCATGATGTCATGGTCCCCCGATGACAATAGCTTACTCTAAAATGGCAAGTGTCACCAGTACCCAGTACCATTGCAGACAAATGCCCATGATGCCAGGTCTGCTAGCTGCCAATAACATGTGCGCTAAAAATCCCTGTGTAAATGATGTATAAAAGGCACTATATGAATATATACAGACACACACAAACACCACTATCTCTCTCTCTCTCTCTAGAAATATAGGCATTGGTGAATTAAATCACCTCTAGGTTCTGGAATGCACCCTGAATACTTTCGTCTCTGACTGCAATTGTTCAAGAGAAAGCTTTTAAAAGATGTACTAAGTACATAGCCTGGTGATCACATTTCTAGAATTGTAGGCTATCCCACAGTTTGGGTCCATTCACAAAATCCTGCTCTGTATTTGTCTGTTAGGGAGAAGTTCTGAAGCTTTGCACAAGATACCTAGGACAATCTCTATGATCGTTTTTTGGACCAATATAACAGACCAGCAAAAGCTGATTGGAGGAGAGAGGCCCCGAAGAAGGAATATGGTATGGGTAGGGAGAGCGGTGGCCAGCCCGATCTCAGATTTTTCAATTGTGTCTGGCAAAAAGCCGGCACACTCTGCACCCTACCCTCAAATCACAGGATAGGGTTTTTAAACTGAAAAAAGACTCGGGACACCAGGACGGAGGAGCAAATATGGGGCCAGTCCTGGCAAAACCGGGACGTCTGGTCGCCCTATTGGGAGATTAATAGTGCCCAAAATGTTACGAGTCGTTGGACTCAACAGAGGAATGGAACCATGTTTTCCGAGTTTTCATGTCTGCAATGTATATACTGTAAGGATGTGAATTCATCTGTTGCTACAACAATATGCCCTCAACAGCCCTCCGGCATCTCACCTTGAATGCAAGTCCTACATTATTGGTGCTGGTCCCACTGGGAATCAGGGCACTATTGGATGGCCAGTTAGTTAAGATTGTCATGGCTGCTTTTGGGGTAAGACTCCTGTAGAGTATATGGGACATCAGAGAAATTGTATACGGTCCTGTCACCATGTATTGAAGGGTAGATTCATAAGTCTCTGGCGCTGAAATAAACAATTTGTACATATTTTTACATATTTATATCTGTACCGTAAATGAAAATATCCAAAACATCCATCAGGATTACCAATTTACACCTCGAAATCCGCTGAAACCAATTCAAACATTTTACACATTTTCTCCAATTCCCTAATCTAGCACTGTCCTAGTCAGCATACCCCGCGAGGTCCTGCCTGCTCTAAGCAAGCCAATAAGGGTGCGGGAGGGTGGGTGTTCTGACGGTGGGGACTGGAAAGAGACTGTGCTCCAGTCCCTCCCGCCTTTTCTGAATATTCTCGGTGTCCACCTGCTTCCATTTACATCATAGAAGAAGGTGAGTGCAGCCACCCTAGCGACTCCATTTTTGCCCATTTTGATTTAAAAAAAATTGTCTCCAGGCCCTGTGTGCCTGCGTAGTCCCTGGCGACCACTTCCTGGTCTCCCCTCTCTCTCCCACCTCCCAACGTGCCCTCCGCCTCCTATTGGCTGAAAACTTCCATTGTTTCGGGTCTAGTGACCCTCTCTCTGCCATCTGCTTCAATTTACATCGTAGAAGCAGCAGGTGAGTGCAGGTTCCCTAGGGACTCCATTTTTGCCCATTTGGATTAATAAATTGGCCTCTGGGCCCGTGTGCCTGCGTAGTCCCTGGCTACCACTTCCTGGTCTCCCCTCTCCCTCCCGCCTCCGAACCCACCCTCCGCCTCCTATTGGCTAACTCACCTGGTCATAACCAACCCTCCCAAGGCAGCCCTCTGCCCGGCAGTGCCTCTGGCAAAGGGCCCCAAGGCAAAGGGTCCTACATAGGTGGCTCCAGGTTGTGTCTACAGGTGTCTGCAGGAGATGCCAAGAGAAGCCAGCAGCCAGTCGTCAACCAGCACCAACCGCTAAAGTAAGTGTGGCATGGGTGGGGAGTAGAGCAATCACTGCACTCCAGAAAGCCCTGCCACTATATATTAACCTGATAGATTTAACAATTGGGCTCCTGGTTTGGAGCCTATTCTGCCCTGGAGGGCTGCTTATGAGACAAAAAATTACAATTCAATAGGTCCAGAAAGAATTCTGCTCAAGTACTCTCTACTCCTTATCACCCTCTGCATATATAAAGAAAGATCAATTTCTCATGCTCAATTATGGAAAAATATTAGTTTTATACAAAGTTGCATAAATCAACATGAA
This sequence comes from Ambystoma mexicanum, assembly GCF_040938575.1. NCBI lineage: Eukaryota > Metazoa > Chordata > Amphibia > Caudata > Ambystomatidae > Ambystoma > Ambystoma mexicanum. The sequence goes on along the minus strand of NC_090929.1, from coordinate 281,765,527 downwards.
TTGAGTATTGGAGACATGACATCAAACGGTATTTGACCGGTTATACAGGCAAAAATTAACAAAACACAAGATCAAACATTTTTTGGCAGGACAACAATGTGTGCGTGTAGGACAAATGAAGTATGTGTCCTTAACTGCCAGAAAACTCAAATGACAATATTATGCATAAATACAATTAGACATTGTGACAAAAAACAACACAGTAAATAACAATAGTTCTCTTTGTGGGGGACAGCGATAATACACTGTGGTTTGAAAAAATGTGTCTACACTGGGGTGTTTCAGCCGTCTAGGTGGGCTTGCTATGCCTCATCTTGTACACGGCCTTCTTCAGAATAGGAAGCTGTACGATAAGATCTCTGTGCTGCAGGGGAAGGGAGAGTGTAATCAGGGGGGTTGCTTGAGCATATATTTATTACATACTGACTTAATCGTGGACTGTGTCGTATACAACGTTGCAAAAAAACATTACCACAGGCACTATGGTGGGGATCCGCTTGCATCGATGGAAGCTCCCTATGGGGTCCTGTTAGCAAATAAATCATAGGAGGGATAACAAATGACTTGATTTAGTCTCCTAAAGTCTATATTGTGATAATTCAATGGCAAAATGCACTGGGTGCGTAGTACAAAAACTTACCTCTCAGTGGAGGCTTGTGTCTCTCTAGTATAAGCCTGTTCAGTTCCTTATAAAGGATAATTTTTATAGAGATAACCTAGAGAAAGAAGAAAGGGTTGCCATGAAAAACGTAGAAACCGACAAGTCAATAACTATTAAGCCTGCAGACAAGGGAGGAGGGATAGTAGTCTGGGACACCTCTGATTACAACACTGAGTGTCTACGACTATTGAGTGATCGAGAAGCATATCTACCCCCCCTTGACTATAATCCCACGAAGAGCCTCCAAGAAGAAATTGAAAGCCTCACGCAGCATGCCCTTACACAAGGTTGGATATGTGATGAAGAGTAGATGTTCTTAAACAAAACCCATCCACAGACCCTGGCATTTTATATTTTGCCGAAGATGCATAAAAACACAGATAAACCACCAGGGAGACCGATAGTATCAGCGTGTGTATCCCTTCTAGAACCACTATCCCTTTATACGGATTTCTTTTTTAAACCTTTCATGTCCAAAATGCCATCCTATCTAAAAGACACAACCTGCACAATAAACATACTCGACAGGATTACCCTCACCACTGATAGCCTTCTTGCTACAATGGATGTAGAGGCTTTATATACATCGATCCCACAATCAGAGGGTTTGGAAGCAATACGTGACATTTTAAACACCAGAGAAGACATTGATTCCACCCCAACCGATTTCATCTTGGAGTGCACGAGACTGGCAATGTCTGAAAATGTCTTCCTGTTCCAAAACCAGACATACAAGCAAACAAAGGGTGTTAGCATGGGAGCCACCTTTGCCCCTGACATTGCTAACCTGTACATGTCAAACTACAAAAAAAATAACGTGTTCACTGAGGAGAACCCTTTTCTAAGAAACATCTCCCTGTGGAAACGGTTCATCGATGATATCATCATCATATGGAACGGTACGCCCCTTGAATTGCAGAATTTTCACAGCTGGATCAATTTAAGACGTCCCCACATCAAGTTTACCATACACTGGGACCATCACCAAATTGATTTTCTGGATCTCCACATCTATAAAACAGGAGATCGGCTAAAAACCAAGCTATTCCGAAAACCCACAGAGTGCAACAGTCTACTTCACTTCCAGAGCTATCACCCCATGGGGCTGAAATACAATCTACCCTATGGGCAGTTTGTACGAATTACACACTCGACTAACAGAAAGAGGCTATCCTCGAAAAATCCATCAGGTTTTTTTTCCCAGACACACCGAGAGAAGTGTGTCTGGAAAAGAAAAACAAGAAGAAATTGGGGAGGATAGTCTGTGTCACCACATTTGGGCCTCTGAGCCAATTGATCCAGAAAACCATAAGAAGAATAGGCATCTGGTTAAACAACCGGGCACACTTAACAACGTCCTGTGTTTCGCCTTAAAAAAGAACAGGAATCTGAAAGATGCGCTGGTTCACACCTTCATAGAACCACCACCACCACCACAAGTGCAAAACACACTATGGAATCTACCTCCCATTGTGGGACATCACAAATGTGGCCAATGTGTAGCCTGTCCTTTCCTTTGAACATCAAAAAGTGAAATGGACCATGAAAGACTTTACGAACTGCAACACGAAGGGTGTGATATATATGATACAATGCCCCTGTGGACTACTCTATGTGGGCAAGACAATACGTGCCATTAAGATGCGTATATCAGAACATCGCTCCTGCTTCAGGAACAAGGTAGCCGACAAGCCTTTAGTAGAGCATTTCTCCAGAGAAAACCATAGAGACACAGATTTAAGATGGTTTGTCCTCCAGAAGGTGATACCTGCTAAATGAGCTGGCGCTATAAACAGAACACTGACACAACTAGAACAACGTTGGGTCCATAAACTCAACACCATACAAGTCGGATTGAATGTCTCAGTTGAGTGGAAATGTTTCCTGTGGATGAACCAAGGGCCATAGCATAATGTTATCATCAGGGATTCAAATACTCAACTCAGGGGTTTCACTAGTCCACAATTTGACTCATGTATGCTAATACGACCATCAGTGCAATTGATTCACGATGTTATCTGTCCAACAATATATATTTTCTACTTGAAATGTGACGCAGTTATACAGATATGATTCCCACTGCCATCTATCCACTATGTTATTTGTTCAGTGATATGTATTTTCTACCTGAAATGCGGCTGTCATCTTTCAAAAATACTGTCTAACAAATCACAGATTTGTTTGTTATAACGCAGGAAAGAATTATCATGATGTCCCCAATAACACACTAGACCCCATAGCAGGATGTTTAGTATGATTACGTATTCAATAACACATCAGGCCCATGGTGGGCCACCCCGGGCTCACTTGAGATGTACACATGATATCCACCTATTTGTGCCTCCTATTTAGCCACTAAAAATCATTAAATCATGAGGGAGACACAGGGCATGATGATTTATTTTCTAAGCACTCAATAAGGCCGTGGTCTTGTCAGCACGTATGGCAAATTTCCACATGAGTGAGGCACGGCGATGATGACCGATATCCAATCACTGCACTGCGAAAGTGTTCAGCATTGTTTACAATCCCTTGTTGGTCTTTTACCAATACATATGGTTGCCATGACAACCATTAGTACACAAATGTTCCCAATATGTATTTTTAGATCCATACACTTGAGGACTATACCCTAAATTGATTCATTTTGATATTACACTGAGGGGCGAGCCGATAGCACAATAATTTTCTTCCCCTACGCAGCATCGGATCCCACTCTAAGATGGCTGCCGATATAAATAGAACCAGGGACCTAGCAACAGCGTTACTAACGCTTCACTGCCAGGTCCCGTTCTCGCTTCAGAGTGACTCAGCATTCCTAGACGAAGTTGCTCATCCAAGCGGCTCACCGTGTGGGAGCCTCCCAGCCGCACAGGTATACACACGCGGTCCTCTCTGATTTATATGAGACATGTTTACAAGCCATACCACTTCAGCACTAACTACATGCCCTCCCTTTAGGATTACTCCCGCGGGACAGATAAGTATAAGGAACTGAACAGGCTTATACTAGAGAGACACTAGCCTCCACTGAGAGGTAAGTTTTTGTACCACGCACCCAATGCGTTTTTCCATTGAATTATCATGATATAGACTTTAGGAGACTAAACCACTAATTTGTTAACCCTCCGATGATTTATTTGGTAACAGGACCCCATGGGGAGCTTCCATAGATGCAAGCGGATCCCAACCATAGTGCCTGTGGCAATAATTACCCATAGTTAAGCTATGTTTTTTTGCAACTTTGTATACGACACAGTCCATGATTAAGTCAGTATGTAATAAATATATGCTCAAGCACTCCCCTGATTACACTCTCCCTTCCCCTGCAGCACAGACACCTTATCGTACAGCTTCCCGTCCTGAAGAAGGCCGTGTACAAGATGAGGCATAGCAAGCCCACCTAGATGGTTGAAACACCCTGGTGTAGATGCATTTTTTCAAACCACAGTGTATTATCGCTGTCCCCCACAAAGAGAACTATTGTTATTTACTGTGTTGTTTTTTGTCACAATGTCTAATTGTTTTTCTGCATAATACTGTCATTTGAGTTTTCTGAAACTTAAGGACTCATACTTTGTTTGTACTACACGCACAAATTGTTGTCCTGCCAAAAAAATGTTGGTCTTGTGTGTTGTTAATTTTTGCCTGTATGACCGGTCAAATACCATTTGATGTCATGTCCCCAATACTCAATTCATGTTGATTTATGCAACTTTGTATAAAACTAAGATTTTTCCATAATTGAGCATGCAAAATTGATCTTTCTTTATATATGCAGAGGGTGATAAGGAGAGTACTTGAGCAGAATTCTTTCTGGACCTATTCAATTGTAATTTTTGTCTCACTATATATTAACCTACCTCTGAACTGTGAATGCTTGTGCATGCCACACTTAGACAGAACTATAAATATTAGCATGCACCACACCTAGATGTAATCGACAACATTAGTCTGCATCTAATCTGCATTTAGATAGAATTATGAAGTTTGGCCTGCGCCGGACCCAGTTAGATTTGTCAATGATAGCAACTGCCTCTTAATACTGTATCACATCTAGATAGTGCCCTGAAAGTTTACAATGTTGTTCTCTGCCTCTTAAGACTGTGTCACATCTAGATAATGCACCCAAGGGATATTGTGTTGCATACCACCCTCATAGCCTAACATATCTAGACAGTGCACTGAATAATTCTCTGTGCTACACTCTTCCTCTTTAAGACTGTGTCACATCTAGATTACTGTGGTGTACTCTGCCTCTTAACACAGTGTCAAGTCTAGATAGTGCGCTGAAAGTTTACTGTTGTGTACTTTGCCTCTTAAGACTGTGTCACATCTATATAGTGCACTGAAAGCCTACTGGGTTGTATTCTACCTCCTAAAACTGTTTCACACCTAGTTAGCATGATGAAAGTCCACTAAATTGTATTCCACCTCTTAAGACTGTGTCACATCTAGATATTGTGCCCAAGAGATATTATGATGTATTCTACCCTCTTAGCCTAACAAATCTAGACAGTGCACTGAATAACTCTCTGTGCTACACTCTTAAGACTGTATCACATCTTGATTATTGTGTTATACTCTGCCCCTTAATACTGTGTCACATCTAGATAGAGCGCTGAAGGTTTGTAGAGTTGTATTCTTCCTCTTAAGACTGTGTCACATCTAGATAGAATGCTGAAAAGTTTACTCAGTAGAATTCTAACGTTTAAGTCTGAGTCACATCGAGAGCACTGAAAGTTAGTTTACTCAGTTCTACTCTACCCCTTAGGTCTCTGTGACATCTACATAGTGCACTCAAAGATTACTAGAAAGCTACTGTGTAGCATTCTACCACTTTAGACTGTGTCACATCTAGATAGTATGCTCAAAGATTAATGTTTTGTACCCCACCTCTTAAGACTGTGTCACTTCTAGACAGTACGCTGAAAGCCTACCGAGTAGTAGTCTACCTCTCAGGACTCTGTACGCTGAAAGTTTACCAAGTAGTATTCTACCTCTTAGGACTGTGTCAGATAGATATAGTGCGCTCAAAGATTACTGGAAAGTTTAATGAGCAGTATTTTACTGTGACTTTTTCACATCTAGATAGTGCTCTCAAAGATTACTGCAAAGTATAATAAGCAGTATTCTACTGTGACTGTCTCAATTCTAGACTCTGTGTTGTAGTCTGCCTCCTAAGACTGTGTCACATCTAAATCTTGTGGCCAAGAGCTATTGTGTTGTTTTCCACCCTCTTAGCCTATCGCAAATCTGGATAGTGCACAGAAAGTGTACTATGCTGAATTCTACCTAGTAAGACTGTGTCACATCTAGATGGTGACCCCCATCTTGCAAATATCCACCTCTCGCACCCGTCCAGATTCCTAGAACCCTGCACTACCTCCCTCACATCCTCACTGAGTCCCCACGGCTCACCACCTGCACACTAGCTCCCACCTTCTCGAGCCCCCACACCATTCCTTCCCTGTGCACACCTGTAGAAATCCCCCTGTCCACCTCACTTCAGCATAACGCCACTCGCCCAACCTCCTACCGCCACCCTGCATCCAACTCTAAAATCAGAGCTGCACTCCTCGGAAGCGCTCTCCCCCTCCCCTTCCCACCCAAACTCATTGCTCCCCACCTTCCCTCTGACTGTTTCTGAGAGCTCCCCATTACACCATGCCACAACACCCTGCCCTCTATCAAACTCGAAAATTAGAGTCACACTCTGGCACACCAATTACTTCCCTCCCTTGAACCCCATCCCCCACTCCCTTCCCACCAAAACTCATCACTCCCCACCTTCCCTCTGACCGCTATTGAGAACTTGCTTATATCCCTTGCCGTGACACTCCATCCCCTATCGAACTCCCAAGCCAGAGGACCCCGCTGGCACTCCAAACACCTCAAACCCTCACCTTCTTCAAACCCTACATCCCACCCAAAGGCAATTGTCTCTCCCCTCCCCTCGCAAGAACAGTAGAGCTGCATCTCCTTCACCCTCCGACCCCTCCATCCTCTCTCACACCCCCACTACAAAGAAACCCTTGAAAAGTAGAAAACAAGCCTGGTCCCCCTCCATGATTGTCTACTCCTCACCACTTCTACCCAGACTTCCAGTTTCCCCGTCCCCATCCCGGCTACACTCCCCCTGCCCTTGCCCTGCTTCCACCCCCTCTCTCTTGACTTCTCGCCCTGAACACTGGACCCCCCAATCCTTCGAGACTCACCCGAGACTCTCTCGCCCAATGACCATCCGTCCACTCCCCTGCACCCCCTAATCTCTACCCACGCCCCTCACATATCCTCCTCCGCCCAACTACTCTTCCCAGCCGCCACAGACTTGCCTCCTCCCTTCGTCACCCGGAGCCCGTTGACACCCTACCTGCCCACCAGCCCCCATCTCCCTGCCACACTGACCTTGAGCATCCCACACCTCCCGCCCTTCCACAACCCTTCACACACCACCTACTCCCATCCCAACAACCTCCATGACCACACCCCACTCCAAAGTCAAGTGCATCCTTTTTAATGCCTGCTCTGTATCGAAAGACAGACACAGCATCTACAACCTCTTCTACTCTGACAAACCGGACCTAGCCTTTACCACTGATACCTGGTTCTCAGATGACTTTGCCCCTGTTGCACATGAGTCATTCCCCCCCAGCTACTCCCTCATCCCGCTCAACAGACCATGACGAGGCGGAGTGGCAGCCCTTTTCAAATCTCACTTCTCCATCTCACTTGTTGATTCTCAGACATGCATTCCATCATGTGAATCCCTCCTTGTTAAACTCTCACTACCTCCGACCTTCTCCCACAGCGTCTTAATCATTTACAGACCTCCTCGTTACAACAGACATTTCACAACCAACCTCTGTGACTCTGTAGCCACCATTCAAGTAATTCACACTTCCCTGACTCTCCTAGGAGACTTCAATATCTGGTTGGACATCCCCACCAACCCCGTGACCCACTCACTGGTCAACAGTCTTGATGCGCTCAACCTCTCCCTTCACATGAATGGTCCAACCCATTCTAAAGGGCACATCCTAGATGCTATCTTCAGCTCCCATGACCTGATACATCTAGCCCCCCTACCACTCATCTGGTCTGACCACTTTGTCGTCCCTTAATCCATCCTCTCCCCTGGCCCTACCCCCCAACCCGCCATCTCCCTTCAACGCAAATGCTGAAACAAACTAAAGATCATCCCTGACCTAGCCGAAGCCCTGCTTCTCAGACCCCCCACAACACCCACCCGACAGATCTTTAACCATCGATGCCTTCGACTCATGGCTCAATGAATCAGTAATTCCTCTCACCCCCTCGCGCTCCTCTTCCTCATGCCTCGGACCATTTCCCAAATGGTTTACTCCTAAACTGAAGCGATGGCAAAAAATTAAATCATTCCCTGGAATCCAAATGGCGAGCAGAAAATAACAGTCTCAGCAGATCCACTTTCTCCTTGCATCATCGCAACTACAAAGCAGAAATCCAGAAAGCCAAAAAAAGCCCACTTCAACAATTGGATTCTCAACTGTGAAACCCACAGCAAAGAACTCCACAGAATCATATCTGAATTTGTCAAACCCACTTCCACCTCTTCCCAATCTACCACATCACAATCCCTTGCGACTCTCTCTCCCTCCACTTCTACACCTCTGCTTTTGACAGAATTACTTCCCTTAACAACAAACTGTCCCTCCTCTCCCCGCACCAAATACCGACCAATCCAACAATCAGCCCCCTGCCGCCACAACGCCCACCTTACCCACCTTTGACTCCTTCAAACCGATATCCAGAGAAGAATTTCTTGTCCCTCTATCTGCTCGGAAACCCTCCGGCTACCCCCTAGACCCTTGCCCCACCTCAGTCCTCAAAGAAATATTCTCATCCACCTGCACAGGAGAGCCTGCAAGAACCATCCTAAATGATTCCCTCAGCTCTGGAATCTTTCCCGATGACTTCAAAATTGCACAACTCAAGCCTCTTCTTAAAAAACCATCCCTTGATCCCCTTGACCCCAAAGGTTACTGTCCCATCTCAAACACTAGATTCCTTGCAAAACTCATCGACCAAACAGCATACTCCCAACTAAACGCCTTTGTCGAATCCAACAACCTCCTTGACCCCGCCGAATCAGGCTTCAGACTGCGACATGGAACCAAAACCACTCTGGCCTTAATCTGGGACGATCTTAAGAAAACGTCATACACTGCAGAAAGTGCTGCATTAATTCTCCTCTCCTGGACACACAGCCTTCAACACGATTAACAACTCAATCCTCCTTGACCGCCTCCACTCTCTAGGAATTGTGGAACTGCTCTCAAATGGATCGCCTCCGTCCTCAACAACAGGAAACAAATAACCCTACTCTCTGCTTTTGTCTCGGCTGCACCGCAAGGCAAATGTGTTTCAGCTCTCCTATTCAACCTCTATATGTCCACCCTCCCTGAAATCATCTGCCTGCACAGTATCTTGTGCTACAACTACGCCGTCGATACCCAAATCATCCTTATACTCCACACCTCAGACTCGCAGCCTGCCTCCTAGATATCGACCGTTTGGATGACTATAAACCACTTCCTCTTAAGGCTCACTAAAACCGAAATCATGGTGTGCGGCAACACTGAGCTTCTACCTCGTCCACTTCCTTGAACCCCTTCCGTGGGCCAACCTCCCACCCCCTCCGTCACAGTAAAAAACCTTGGATGCACTATGGACACTGGCCTAACCCTCTTCCGACTGATCAACAATGTATTTAAATCTTGTCACTACCATCTCACAATACTCATGCATATTTTTCCCTTCCTCTCCTTCTCGAACAGAATTGCTGCTGTTATGTCTATTGCAATGTGAAGACTGGACTATGCCAACTCCCTTTACCTAGGAGTCTCGGCATAACACCTTAATAAACTCGAAAGAGCGCAAAACGCTGCTGCTAAACTGCTCCTCGCCATGGGACCAAGAGACCACATCTCTCCAGCTCTCAGAATCCTCCACTGGCTCCCAGTCAGATGAAGGGCCACTTTCAAGACTCTGTGCATCACTCATCATGCAGTGCACAAGACCGGCCCTCTATACCTGCAAGATAAGTTAAAACCTTACCTCGCGCCCCGCACCCTAAGATCAAGCTCTGCCTTCCTTTTAGTGATCACAACCATTAACTCCGACAGGATCGGAGGACCCTCTTTCTCAGCATTGGCCCCGACTCTGTGGAACTCGATTCCACCACACAACTGACACACCCAAGACTATATGACCTTCCGCTAATTGCTAAAAACATGGCTCTTTCCAAAATACCAACAACAACCTTAAATATGTGTCTGAACTCCCAAAAACCCAATGACAAAATGCACAATGGGACTCTCTACCATGTCTTCAATGAATACATCATCTGATTTGGCTATAGACACATGTATATGAAGACTGAACAATGTCCTCTGACCTTACCCACAGGATATGATGGATGAATGGATGGAATGGATGGAGGGAATGGGTGGATAGAATGATGGAGGGAATGGTTTGGCGAAATGGTTGGATGGAATGGATGGTGTGGATGGAATGAATGGAACAGATCGAGGCATGTGAAATGCATGGATCGAATGCATGACATGGATGCATGTGGAATGAAGGGAAGGTATGTATATGGAATAGACAGAGTGGATGAAATAGAGAGAAAGGATGAAATTAATAGAAGAGATGGAATTGGATAGATGGAATGGATGGAATAGATAGAATGGAATTGATGGATGGAATAGATGGAAAAGACGGATGGATGGAAGGGATAGATGGAATCGATGGATGGAATAGATGAAAAAGACGGATGGATGGAAGGGATAGATGGAATGGATGGATGCATGTGGAATGATTGGAAGGTATATATAGGGAATTGATGAATGCAATGGATGCAATGGATGCAATGGATGGAATATATATATATATATATATGGAATTTATAGATAGAATGGATGGTGTGGATGGAATTGGATGGAATGGATGGATGGAATAGATGGATGAAACGGGTGGATTGATGGAATGAATGGATGGAATGGTATGGAACGGATGGAACAGATGGAACAGATGGAATGGATAGAAGGAGGTGGATGGAATGAATGTATATGGATTCGCTGGATGGGTGGAACGGATAAAGTAGATGGAATGGATGGAATATATGGATGAAACAGATGGATAGAATGGATGAAGTAGATGGAATGGATGAAATGGATAGAATGGACAAATTGTATGGGGGGATGGAATGGACGGATGGATGGATGGATGGATGGATGGATGGATGGATGGATGGATGGAATGGATGGATGGAACGCATGGACAGAATATATGGATGGAATGGATAGAATGGATGACATTGATAGAATGGATGAAACGGATGAAACGGATGGAACGGATGGAACGGATGAAATGGAAAGAATAGATAGAATAGATGGAATGGATGAAATGGGGTGGATGGAATGGACATAATATATGCATATGGAATCGATTGATTTGTATTTGTATTTGTTTATTTATAACGCGCAAACCAACAGGCCCAAGGGCATCAGGGCGCAATTTGTACAAGGTTGCAAGAAAAGAACATACAGGGATATAAATTACAATAAAAGTGTGTCAAAACAGCAAAAAACAAACTTAATAATTACAAATATTACACAGGGTACAGTATCCCTAGGCTCAGCAGAGGAAGTATCCCTGAGGTAGTTGGGAGGGTAGCAGCCCGGAAATCATGTAAGGGAACAGGCGGGCTGGGTAAGTAGGACAAATGTCTGACACAACTATTGCTGGTCAAAGAGCCAGGATTTGGTTTTATTCTTGAAGGTGTTGAAGGAGTCTTCAGCTCTGATGGCAGCGGGGAGGGTATTCCAAAGTTTGGAGGCTAGGACAGGGAAGCTGGTGCCTCCGGCTTTTTGGAGCTTAAACCTGGGGATAGTAAGGCAGTTAGTCTGGGCAGTTCTTAGTGGACGGGCAGTGGAGTGGCGCAAAAGCCGACTGCAGAGATAGATCGGAGCCTTGTTGGCTAGGCATTTGTGCGTGAGGGAAAGCGTTTTTAGGGAAATTCTCTGCTTCACGGGTAGCCACTTAAGGCTAGTTCTGGCTTCTGAGATGTGGTGGTTACGAGGGATGTTCAGGGCCGCTCGAATTGCATTGTTCTGGGTGGTTTGGAGTTTGGATAGGTTTTCTTGGCTAGTGCCTAAATATAGAGCACTGCAGTAATCTATTTTTTCCATGATAAGTGTTCTCGCTAGTGTGACGCTATTGTGGGTGGTGAGGAAAGGTCTACAGGCTGAAATGAGTTTGCACGTGTAGGCGGAGGTGGACCTGACTGCATTAGTTTGTCTTGACAAGGATAAGGTGGAATCTAGGTAAAAGCCTAGTGTTTTGGTGTCTTTCGAGACTTGTATGGAGTTGCTGTCTATGATGAATTACTGATAGGATGGCTCAAGTTTGCTAAGGCGTTGTGAAGTACCCAGGATAAGTAGCTCCGTCTTATCGTCGTTCAGACATAGCTGGTGCTGGGCCATCCAGGCTTGGATGACCAAGTAGACGTCATTGAGGGCCTTGGTGTCAGCAAGATAATCACCAGAAATGGGAATGAGTATCTGGGTGACGTCCGCATAGTTGGTGTAGGAGACACCCAGATAATCAAGCACATCAAAGAGTGGTTTTGTGAAGATATTGTAAAGAGTAGGTGACACGCAAGAACCCTGAGGAACACCGCAATGAATAGGGGAGGGAGCTGCGGCAGCGGAGGGTGCAAAGACCCTCATAGATCTGTTGCTCAGGAAGGATTTGATCCAGGCCGCTGCGGAGGGAGAGAAGTTGGCAGCAGAGTGGAGGTGCCTGCAAAGGATCTGGTGGTTAACCAAATCAAATGCGGCGGAGAGGTCGAGGAGTAATAGCATTGCTAATTTGCCCTTGTCCTTCAGGACTTCGATCTGGGTTTTTAGGTCTAGTAAAGCCGTTTCGGTCCCATGTCTGGGCCGAAATCCGGATTGTCGTAGACCTAACAGATTGTTAGATTCAAGGTAGTTTTGGATCTGCAGATAAGCTGCCCGGTCCAGTATCTTCAGCAGAAATGGTACTGTAGTGATGGGTCGGAAGTTCGTGGGTATGCTTGGGTCAAGGGACGGTTTTTTTAGTAGCGGGATCACCCAGGCGTCTTTAAGGTTGTCCGGGACAATACCTGTTTCAAAGGATGAGTTAATGAAGGTTGTAATGAATGGGGCTAGGTCATGGGCGGAGTCCTTAATGATGGGAGCTGGGCACGGGTCACCTTGGCAGTTGGAAGGTTTCATCCTGAGGATGATGCTTTCTACTTCGGTGACAGTGAGCGGTGCGAAGGTGAAAGGTTTGATGTTGGCAGAGTTGGAGAAGGTGGGCCTAGTGGGGGAGAATGAGCGGTTGTCCCGCCTCAGGCAGTCCTGTTTTTCATTTATTTTAGATTGGAGCGTAGAGATTTTGTTTAGAAGGGCTGCTTGAATGTTAGCACACCATTTGCTGTCTTTCGTGCAAGTGTCTGGCGGGGAGACTGGGGTTTCGAGCTCTTTTAGGACTCTAAAGAGTTCCTTGGAATTAGAGTCGGCTTGCATGATACGATTATTAAGCGATTCTTTTTTAGCAGTGATGATGGCGTCTTTATAAGTGAGGGAGGCGAGAAGGAAGCCGTCTTTATGCTCATCAGAAGGGTGGCTTTTCCAAAGGTTTTCCACGCAGCGTTTGGCTTTGCGGAGGATTCTTAGCTGTGGAGTGAACCATGAGTTGAGATGTGCTCGTGGTTTAGCCTTTCTGGTTTTAATTGGTGCTATGGTGTCAATGGCCGTGAGCATCGTTTGGTTGTAGATGTCTGCTAGGGAGGTGGGATCAGAACAGGCGTTGGTCGCCGCATTAAGAGAGGGGAGTAGCAGTGGGAGGAGTTGTTCTCTTGTTATGTTTTTTTTATTACGGGTGGGGAGGGCTGGGGCTATGGGTGTTAGGGCTCGCGGGGTAGCTTCAATGTTAAATGTTATGATGTGATGGTCAGACCATAAGCAAGGGGAGTTATTGAGGACCTGGATGTTGCAGTTGGAACCGGCTAACCAATCGATGGTCCTGCCTTTGATGTGGGTCGGTTCTTGTATGTACAAGGTGAGGCCAAGGTCGGTAAGAGCATATTCCAGATCAGTTGCTACAGGATCCTTAGGGTCACCGCGACCAAGATTGAAGTCACCTAAGATGATTGTTTGGGAGTTGTTTTTTGTTTTGTCAAGAAGAAGAGTGGAAATTTCACTGACAAAGGTGGGTGCCGGCCCTGGAGGCCTGTAGATAAGGTGAAGGGTGGCCGTTTGGTTAGGTGTTAGTAGTAATTTGATTGTCAGCAGTTCAGCTGATTCAAGTTTGGAATCGGATACCACTCTTAGGTCAAGGGAGTTTTTGTAGATGAATGCCACGCCGCCACCTCTAGTATGGGTAGAGGAGCGGTCACAGCGAGTGATGCCATAGTCAGGCGGTAAGGCCAAGGATAGAGAAGGGCCAGAGGCGGCATGTAGCCAGGTTTCAGATATGGCAATGAAGTCAAGGTCGGCAGTGGTGATAAGGTCGGCTATGTCAAGAGCGTGTGCTGTGAGAGATCTAGCATTGATGAGGGCACCCTTGAACACAGGCAATTTAACCCCTGTGGTCTTAGTTTTGCAAGTGGCGGTGGGCGAAGGTGGGCTGGGTGGAGTGCGTGGGGCTTGCTTGGTAGTGTTGGTGCGGGAAGGACGAATGCGGAATCTGGTGCCTAGTCTCGTGTTCCTGAGAGTGAGAGGGCAGGGTTGGTTGGGGGTAGGTTTTGTGGCAAAGTGTTTGAGCCAGAGGGCTGGGTCATTGAGGTATTGGTTAATCTGGTTGCAGGGGTGGTGAGCGTCAACGGTAGTTACTGAAGGACTCGTTGAGGGTGTCAAGGTCATGGTGGGTGACGCTAGGTCAAGTGGGTAAGGGCAGGCCAGGTTATTAGCCTCAATGGTAGGAGTGGTTGACTTGGGTGGTTGAGTGAATAGGGACAGATGTGTGGTAAGGAGGTAGTGCAGTAGAAGGCGCACGCTGATGTGCATGATGGTGGTGCTGGCTGCCAGAGTGGGTTCCCTATGAGCTAGTTGGCAGGGACAGGAAATGGTCTGTAGGCGACCAAGAGGCACAACACAATTGAAGTGGTATGTAAACAACCTTAAGGCACAACACAATTGAAATAGACTGTAAGAGACCTTAAGGCACAACACAATTGAAGTGGTCTGAGAGAGACCTTAAGGCACAACACAATTGAAGTGGTCTGTAAACGACCTTAAGGCACAACACAATTGAAATAGTATGTAAACGACCTTAAGGCACAACACAATTGAAGTGGTCTGGAAGAGACCTTAAGGCACAACACAATTGAAGTGGTCTGTAAACGACCTTAAGGCACAACACAATTGAATGGTCTGTAAGAGACCTTAAGGCACAATACAGTTATAAGGTGGTCTAGTAGTGGCCCAGAGGCACAATATACTTATGATATGCTATAGTTCGAGAGTTTCAAAGGTGGCCGGAAACACGTTCAGAAAATAGTGGCTCAGAGAACATGGCTACAGTAGTATCCCTGGTACTGGCATGCGAGATTATACTCCTTGAAATGAGGGTCCACGTAGTAAAAGGGGTACTGAAATAGGCCGACTGAGGAGGAGTCGTAACATTGCAAACTCAGTAATTGGACAAGGACAGGGGCAAAGTACTTACAGTAGGATCTCCTTGTATGAATGGAGATGTTAGGATGCTTGGATCCGATAGCTTGCCTCGGGCTTTGCAGGAGGCGGTCGGGGAGGCTTAAATTGGGCAGGGGGGGTGGCCACGCCACGCTCCCATGCGCGTAACAGGCGCAGGAACAGGCCTTTGTGTGGCCTTCGTGCTGGCCGCCGGCGGTTCCGCCTACCGGCGGATGAAAGCAGTGTAAAACTGCTTCGAGCGAGGATCAGCCTCGCTTTCGTGCCGCGCGGCGCCCGGCATGCGGGAGTCAGGCACTTTTGAAGACAGGGTCAGGCAGGCCCTTCGATGGTGCCGGCGAGGATGCACTCCGTGTGCGTAGAGTGGATGGGAGGGGGGGCTCCTGCCCTCTACCCTCAGCGAGGCAGGATGGAATGGGGGCACAGGCGCAGGAACAGGCCTTTGTGTGGCCTTCCTGCTGGCCGCCGGCGGTTCCGCCTACCGGCGGATGAAAGCAGTGTAAAACTGCTTCGAGCGAGGATCAGCCTCGCTTTCGTGCTGTGCGGCGCCCGGCATGCGGGAGTCAGGCACTCTTGAAGACATGGTCAGGCAGGCCCTTCGATGGTGCCGGCGAGGATGCACTCCGTGTGCGTAGAGTGGATGGGAGGGGGGGCTCCTGCCCTCTACCCTCAGCGAGGCAGGATGGAATGGGGGCACAGGCGCAGGAACAGGCCTTTGTGTGGCCTTCGTGCTGGCCACCGGCGGTTCCGGCTACCGGCGGATGAAAGCAGTGTAAAACTGCTTTGAGCGAGGATCAGCCTCGCTTTCGTGCCACGCGGCGCCCGGCATGCGGGAGTCAGGCACTCTTGAAGACAGGGTCAGGCAGGCCCTTCGATGGTGCCGGCGAGGATGCACTCCGTGTGCGTAGAGTGGATGGGAGGGGGGTCTCCTGCCCTCTACCCTCAGTGAGGCAGGATGGATGGAACAGATGGTGCAGATGGAATAGATGGAATGGATTGATGAAACGGATGGATAGTATTGATAAAATAGATGGAATGGATTAAATGGATAGAATGGATGAAATGGATGGATGGAATAGATGGGTGGAATGGATGGATGGAATGGATGTATGGAAGGGATTGGCGGAATGCATGGGTGGAATGGATAGAATAGATGAAATGGATATAATGGACGAAATGGATAGAATGGATGGATGAAATGGATGGATAGAATGGATAAAATAGATGGAATGGATGAAATGGATAGAATGGATGAAATGAATGGATGGAATAGATGGGTGGGATGGACGGATGGAATGGATGGGTGGAAGGGATGGATGGAATATATGGGTGGAATGGATAGAATGGATGGAATGGATGAAATGGATAGAATGGACGAAATGGATAGAATGGATGAAATGGATAGAATGTACGAAATAGATTATAATGGAAGAATCAGATGGAATTGATGGACGGATTGGATTGGTTGAAATGTATGGAATGGATGGACACATTTGTAATAAATGGATGAATGGAGGGCATGGATGCATGCAGAATTAATGGAATGTATGTACTTGGAATTGATTGATGAAATGGATGGAATGATTGGAATATATGTATATGGAATTGATGGATGGAATGGATGGACAGGATGGATAGAACGGAAGAGTGAGAATTGATGGAATTGATGGAAAGCATTGGATCGATAGAATGAATGGATGGAATGAATGGTGAAGAAATTGAATAAATGGATGGATGCATGACTGAATGGATAAATTGAATGAATAGAAGAAAAAAATGGATTGATGCAAAGATGGATTGGATGGATGGATTCAATGGATGGAATGGATGAAATTACCTTATCCTCTATCTCCTGTGTACCCCCACGCACGTGTCTCTGTGTACCCTGCTTTCTTGTTCCCCATGCGGTTATCCCTATGTCATACCCTATTGCTGTAATCCCAGCCCCCTGTCACTGTGTGTCCGTATGTCACTGTGCTCCCTACTACCCTGCCTCCGTGATGTCACTATGTATCCCAATGTATCACCCAACCCTCTTGTCACCATGTGTTCCCACTGTACCCATTTGTCACTGTTGTACTCTGCTTTCTTGTCCACCACGCTATCATATATCCGTATGTCGCCTCCTGTCACCATAAGACCAACCCACTGTCACTGCGTGTTTGTGTGTCGATGTGCTCCTTTCGACCCTCTTCACATGCCTGGTCTTGTGCGCTTTAAAGATGAACCATCACCCTTATCACATCACTACACCTACCCTCTTCTATACACCATCACAAAACTAGAACACAGCCATACCCCTGATAAATTCGGCCTAGCTGTTCACATACGAACACTTACCCATGAACACATCATCACCCTAATAAAATGCAGCTACCCCATGACACTCCAGCCTAGATGCTCACATAAGCGTCCTTCAGGCATAACGCAGCTAAGCCCAGTCTTGGTGTCCAACCACCAGTCCGCAAACACACCCAACTATTATCTTCAACACGACAGCTAACACTAGGATGCAGCTACCACTCAACAATTAAACCAGCTGCACACATAACTGGTGCATCCCCACACCCTACAACATCATCTATCTCTACTGACCTGAACTGTGGTTCCCGAGGGCGTTCAACCTACCAGCGCTTTGAGGTCATACCAATGATATATAGAGCGCTATATAAATGGCAAGTAACATGACATAACATACCCGCTGTTGACTGAATTTAAACGAGTGACTGAACATTCTATGTTCTCTTAGTGCTGGTTACCAAGGTGACCATGAGGAGCACCATCTAATCATCTACCAGACACCAGGCGGAAAAAAAGGTTCAAATACATTGCTAAGGAAAAGTAGCCCTGTCCTTCTGACTCAAAATGTTGATTCCCATGCGGTCAGTACACTACCCATCCATTGAGTAGACATTCAACTGTAGTGTCTTCATTCGATCATGAGAGTGTATGTATTATGAATCAGGAGGCATTCTGCTTAATGGATATGGTTATTCCCTGAAATGGCCATGTTCTCTAGGGTCACGACATCTAGAAAGGTGCACTCTCATCTATCAGTATTGGCAAGTGTCTGTACAAATCAGGGTCCAGATTATAGCAACTTTGCACTGGTGCAAGTGCAAAGTTGGACGGTATTAGCATTAAGGCAAAGTTTGCCATCTTTCTAAAACACTGGGACATATTACAAAACCATTGGATCAATACAAGGGTAGTTTGGCTTGGTATAAGCACCAGGGCAAACATTTCCCTAGTGCATACAATGCGCCTTTTCACTGCATTTTTCTACCAGGGAAACGTTTGCCCTGCTGCTAATGCAGAATGGTTTTAGCAGTAGGGAAAACATTGCTCTAGTGTTAATATGGTGCAACTGTGCACTTGCACCGTTACAACATTTCTGTAATCAGCCCTCTCATGCTGTTGTTGCTCCTGTTCCAGATTGATCATAGAATCATTGACAATCATACTGTTATTTTGTACCTCCTCCCTGGAGGGCTATGTTCAGGATCATTCCTAAGTGTCATTACATTTGGTATTGCTGTACTTATTATACTAGTGTTAGCATCATAGAGAACATGGGGAAAATGCTGCTCCAATCATACCAGCTATTATTTTGGACTTGGGTGTTAACACAGGTCTGTGCATGTGTCTGGCAAAAAAAGTGTATCTTTTATATTACCCAACAGTTGCATCATGTCTTAGGAAAATCTTCCTTTTATTGTGCATAAACAAAGTCCACACTAAAGCATCTTTTGAAAAACCTAAAAAATAAACATTCTCTTCTTAAACACTCAGAAGACTTTTCTGAAAATCTTTAGTAAGATGAAACATTCATATATATTTAGACATATAAGGACCAAGGACGAAAGCGCTTGTTTTAAAGAGAAATTGGGTTTGGATGTTTTGCAAACACAGTTTTTGGGACAACACTTGGACGGAAGAGTTTCTACGCTTATGTTACTTCTCGCTGCGATCCGCTCTGGTCATCGAACTTGTCTGGGGTCTTCACACATCTTCTTCAACTTTGGGATCAATATTTGCAGACAGGGGGGACTCTATACACCTCTATATAGTTTGACATCACTTAGATGGATCCATGCTCTTCCACCTTCAACCTTGACCGCAGATGGAGTGACAGCTTCCACAATGTAAGAACCTTGAAAACGGGGCTTGTGCTACTTCCGAATGAAGTTTTGGCACACCATCTTGTCTCTGCGATACAACAAAAGGAGATTCAACAAATGGTCACGGTCAGTTTGTTATGTGTTTCATCTGTGTTGTTCGCGTTCCCTTGCCGCGTCTGCACCTGTTGAGGCATACATTTAAGAGATTGCATCATAGCTGTCAAATAATCATGCATTTATTTCTTTAGTACAACTGCAACATTCTCAGCATCTGTGAGAGCCTGTGTGGGAGGAACAATGGGAGTATAAATGCTGCATCCTGTCACCAGCTCATGGGGAGTTAGGTGATGGTCAGAGCCTGGCTGCTTATGTAAGGCAAATAGGGCTAATGGAAGGCAATGTAACCAACTATTTTTCAAAATCTCCTTTAATTTGGCAATTCAATATTTTAAGAGGCTGTTTAGTTGCTCACAAACGCAGTTTTCCTGTGGGTGATAGGCTGCTGAGAATGTGTGCTTTATCCCCAAGAGGATAGTAATGTGCTCAAACACCTAATTTAGGAAGTCTGGTCTGTTGTCAGGATGTAGCACTTCGCACACTCCCCACCTTGAAAATGCCTCACGTATGGGGAGCTTCATTGTGGATATAGCATCTGGATGTGTGCATGGACTGCCTTCAATCCAGCAAGAAAAGGGCATACGAATACCATCATATTCCTGCAGCCATTACACATTTTGATCAAATCTTCATAGGTGATATGCAAATGCTGAAATGATCCAGAACGATGTGGTATTGTTGCTCTAACCGGTCTCAAAGTATCACCAGCAGTAAACATTTGGCACACTAAATAGTTTTTTATGAAATGTGCAATGTGCTCTTTTAAATTGAGGTCAAACCACTCCTCCAAAATCAGTACTGCAAGACATTCCCTTGTTGTGTGTGCTGGATAATGCAATTGTTCTACTGTGAGCAGTCCTAGCGGTATAACCGGTTTCCCAGTTCTGTCCTGCTGCCACATTGCTTCTTTAGGGGACAATGTGTACGCCCTCCTGATGTTCTGGTGATACCATCCCCTGCAACTCGATAATTTGCACTATTGGTAGCATATTAAAGCCTTCCTTCATCACCATGTTGCGTGCACATGCATATTTGTTGGGTGCAGTTGCAATGTCATATACTTCTGAGAAATATGCTGTCCTTTTTGCTTCTAGATTTGTGGCCTCGTTGCATGGGAAATCATGTCTGCAGCACTAGGGTGCGCTGCGCACCTCACCACAGCGATAGCCTGCCAGAGGTTCAAGTGCATCAATGAGCCTATTTAGTAATGGCACATGCTGTACTGGTTTGCTGTTTGCACACAGGAAGACCTTCCTTTTCCAACTTGACAGCCCAGAATGTACTGTTGATATCACGTAAGCTTCAAGTGCTAAAACAACACTACCAACTGTATAGCTTGTGCTGAGAAATGCATTGGTAATCTTGCACTTGTTTAGGATTTTGATCTACATTCGCACACCAACTTATATTGGAATTTAGAAATAAAAGAAAATAGATTGTAGAACCACTTCGGGTACGAGGGAGGAAATCAAACTCTGACACAGAGTCCGTGATACATAGAGAACATACAGAGTGTCCAGAATTTGGCACACTCCTGTCCCCTGAAAACCATATATACTGAATAAAACAGTCAAAATCTTTATAAAGAGTAGATCAAAACATTTTACTGGAACATTTACAAATGTGCAAATTCAAAGAGAACACTTAACAATTATTATACCAATTAATTCAAATGTAATGAGTGTTCAACCACAAAGTAATGCCTAAAATTGGTGAAGTGGATCTTGCTGTAATACGTTTTTTTAGGCTCAACACGTTTCGGGGTGAATAAACCTTCTTCAGGAGAAAATAATTCTGCAAAAAGTCATACAAGAAGAACAAGTCAGGAAATGTTTACTAAAGGTAATATATCACAGTATATTCGGTAGAATCAGAGTTATCAAAAGAAGCCCCACTGAATGTATACAGCACACTATTGAAATCAATTCCACAAACTCTTGACAATTTAAATATAGGTCAACCCATAAAGTGAACATTTGTACAATTAGCAACATAAACAGATTGACATTCTTTAGTATCTGGTGTGGAATCATAAAGGACCCTTCTTCAAGGTTAAGCTGGTTCTCAATGCTTCATGTGCTATAGACATTTCTTATAACCACAAAATAGTCAAGAACGTGCATTCTACTTATGAGGATAAGTGTAGAACACCTTCTAGGAGTATCGCTATATCACATGAGGTTACCCATTGTGGTACACAATGCCATAGCTAGATGTCACATATGGAGAGCAGGTATGGGAAAGAAATTATAATTTCTTAGAGATTTCTACCTTATGTGGTGCCTTGATGAACTCCATTAAATATAGAGCTTAATACTCTGCCAACCGTAGAACATCAAGTCTCTAGAGTAGGACCTACCTACATAAGGTCCAGTGTACATATATCTGCCAACAGCTAGATATGAGTTGCAGGGTGACACTGTTGCATGCATCAATGGCAGACTTTCCACAGTAATTCAACTTGAATAAAGCATAAATCAGGGGTAATAACCTGCGGGAAGATCACAATATCATAACTAATTAGATCAGCTATTTGATAGTTCAGATCACCATGTATGTGCAGAGTAACAAGAACTCATCTATAAATGAAGGTATATGTGGAGAGGTAAATTAATATATTATGCAAGGCAAAAATGTGCCGTTGTTCACTCAATCGCATCGCCTGTGAGCAGGACAATTGGGTGCCGGGTAAAATGGTCTCAAAAGTCCTCTATTAGTCAATTAATGCATACAATGCATTTCCAATGTATCTAGAGATAATCAATAGAGGACATGTCTATTATGTTGAATAGCTAAAAGTTCACCTAATGACAGGGTAACGATTTTAGAAGTTAGAAAGTAATGAAACAAGGGATTCAGTAGATAACAATTGCAATAGCTTCCCAGATTCTTATCTATATGCTTGATTTCGAGAGAAAAGAGTTGTGTGTCGCTCATCTCTCGTTTGCGTATGCTAACAGAGTCGCATATCACGTGTTAAATCACGTGATATTTTATCGAATAACGTGTTTAACGTAACGCAGTGCATACTAGGTAGCGCTGGAATGTTAAGTTAAGGTGGATTTCGCAAATCTCATCGTTCATCAGGCGACCCAAGTTAAGAGATTTAATCACCAGATCAAGGAGGACGCACGTCACATGTTTGGCACTGTAGGAAACTCATGTGAAAACTGTTCTACAGTCACATTAAAAGAAATATGAACTCCTATTCTGAGTTTAAGCTTAAATTGTGATTTCTCAGTTTCAAAGAGGTAAATAAGTACCCCTAACAAATGGTAGATGAAAGATATTGGCGGTTTCAAATCCTACTTATGAAAGGTGTTCAAAACTGTATTGGACTCAGGAACTCCCAGTCCTCCCAGGGTCTTACCTCAAAAGTTCACAAAAAATATTGAAAGGAATTGGTCATAGTATTGTCAACCGCCTCCTAACCCTATTCACAAAAAGAAATTAATAAGATCTGCCATGGACCTAATGCATTGTTGGGGACCAAAAAGGTCAATATGATACACAAGGGATTATTTGGAAAGAAAAGCTTGCTAGAGAGAGCACTCCAAAGTTTGGGAGCTATGTGGGGGAAACCTAGACCTCCGCATTGGCTCTTTTGATAAGTGGGACTTGTGGTTGGTTGGCATGTTGACTTCTTTTAGGGCGGGTAGCGCTGACTCTGTTGATGGTATCAGTTAGATAGGTTGGAGCAGTGTGACTCATGCATTTGTGCGTGATGTTAGGATTTTGAATTGGACTCACTCTTTAACGGGTAGCCAGTAAGCAGCTTGCCTGGCTTGAGTGATGTGCTCTCTTTTGGGAATGCTGAGGGCTGCATGTAGTGCATTGTTTTGCACTGGTTGGAGCCTGTTGAGATTTTTGGCTGAGGTGCCTGCAAGGATGGCATTGCATTAGTCCAATTTAGCACCGATAGTGGCGCGGGAATTGAGAGACAGTTTTGGGGGGGGATAAAATATTTGATGACATTGATGAGTTTGGTGGTGTGGGCTGATGCTGAAGCAATGGTGCTGACCTATCGTGTCATAGAGAGGGTCGAATCTAGGTAGACTCCAAGGGTTTTCACAGAGGTGGTAACAGAGATGATGATGTTGTCGATAGTGAAGTTGTCATATTTTTTGGTGAGTTTGGGTAGGATTTCTTTGGGACTTATGAGAATGATCTTGGTTTTGTCCCCATTAAGGCAGACACCATTTATTGCCATCCAAGTTTATATGGTAGTGTAGATTTGGAAGAGGTCTGCTGCGTCTTGGTGGTAGTCACCAGAGAGGGGAAGCAGTACTTGCACGCCATCGTCATAGTTTGTGTAAGAGGGGGGATTAAAGGGGGACCGGTTGCCCTGGTTGGGTAGGGCTTTGCACTGGGAAAGGATTTTTCCTTGATGAAGTTTGATTTTGTTGAGGAGCGCTGACTGGATGCTTGAGCACCAGGTTTCATCTTTGGATATTTCGTCAGATTTGGTGGGTGGGGTGATGCGGTCTTCGAAAATAGAGAACATTTCTTTAGTTTTGGAGTGGGCATTGATTATCCTGAGATTAAAGGATTCAGATTTAGCTTTAAAGATTGCTTTTGTGTATGTGGTGGAACCATTTTTGAATTCTGTCAGTGAGGAGGGGGTGGGCGATGATTGCCATTTAGCTAGGGCAAGATGTTTGTTGTTTTGAAGGATTGCTAGTTCTTCTGTGAACCAAGAGTTTGTGTGCATGGATTTTTTTAGCTTTCTTATCCTCTAGCGGAGCTATGGTTTCAATGGCATTGGTAAGAGTAAGGGAATAGTTGTTGGTGAAAACCGAAGGGTTTTTGGAAAAAGGAGATTTGAATTCGGGAATGTCAAGAAAGGCGAGAAGATTGTCTTTGGTGAGCTTTTTGGAACTTCTTACTGTGGCTGGTGGGGTGTATGAGAGTACTTTAATAGTGGGTTTGGTAGAAATAGTAAATTGTATGCAGTGGTGGTCTGTCCACGAGAGGGCTGAATTCTCGGTGATGGCGATTGTGCAGTTATGGTCGGTGATCCAATCAATGGAGTGACCTTTGCAGTGGGTGGGTTCTGAATTTTTATGGGTGAATCCTAGGTCATTGAGGTTTTTAGCAAATGAAGCGGCTGATTTGTCCTTAGGGTCATGAAGGTCTAGATTGAGGTCTCTGAGGAGGAGGGTTGTGGATCTTTTTAGGTTATTTCCAAGAATATGTAGGAAGTGCTTTTGGAAATCAGGGGCTGTGCCAGGTGGTCTGTAGGTGGTAAAGATATTTATAGTACAGTTTGGGAAAGCATGAGCTTAGCGTAAATAAGGTCTGTGTTGTTTTCCAATTGTTGGTTGCAGAGTCTAGGCGGAGAGGGCTTCTTAGGTGATGAGAGCAACCCACCACCTTTGGCGGTCTTGTGGTCCTGTCTGAGAATGGTGTAGTCGGCCGGTAGTGCGAGAGAGATGGCTGGACCTGAGGCTTCATGTAGCCAGGCTTCTGTGACAGCTATTAAATCCAGATCTAGGGAGCTAATGAGGTCATTGATCTCTATGGCATGTGCAGGGAGTGAGCAGGCATTGATCAGTGCACATTTGAGGATGGAGGCATGTGAGTATTTGTTGATGGTAGGGGTGGGTGATTTAGTGTCAGTGGCAAACGTGGTTCAGAGAGGTGGGCACAGGGGGTGTGAGCTGGTAGGTGTGATAGTAGTAATCAGTAGATGGTGGGTTGATGTGATCGGTGTGCGGGAGCTAAGTCTGAGGTTTCTGTGTTGAGTGGTAAGTGGGATGTGGGGGTGTGTGCTAGGATCTGTGCAAGCCCTGAGCCTGGTCAGTCTGTTAGTTAAGATGGGAGGAACAGATTATGCTTGGAATTGGCCGTGAAGTGAGTCTAGCAAGTGGGTTGATCATGATTCGAACTGTGGAGTTGGCGGTGTAGTGAGTGAGTGAGTATCGGACATGCTGCGGATGAGCCAGAGTGAGGCTAGGAGGGGTGTTTGCGTGAAGAGGAAGAGCTGAAATTTGGTGGGATGAAGTGTTTCGAATGAGTGTGAGAGAGCTGGGGTGCGGCTAGGATGATGATACATTTGTGAAAGGAGGGCGTGCAGTTGATGTAATTGTATTTAGTGGAGAGGCTGTCTCTATGTGTTTTGCACGTTAGGTGCAGTATGTGTCTGACCCAGGTTGCGTAGTACGAAACATGCTGGGCGGTTGACAGTGAAGATTAAGAGATAGAATGTGGGCACAGGAGCAGTAGGGATCAGTTGTGGGCAATACTGAGCAGCAATAATCTAATGTATGCACAGAGAGCAGCAGTATTCGGATGTGGGCCGTGGTGAGCAGGAATAATACTAGTGTGCAATGCAAAGTAACAGTAAACAATACTGGGTAGCAATAATCAATTTCAGGCAATACTTGGCAGCAATAAACAGTTTTGAGCAATACTGGGGAGCAATAATTAATTTCGGGCAATACTGGGCAGCAATAAGCAATTTTTAGCAATACTAGGTAGCAATAAGCAATTTCAAGTAATACTGAGCAGCAGTATCAGTTTAGGGCAATACAATTTAGGGACAATAGCTTCAACAGATAAATAAAATCGGTCACACGGCACACCGGAAATCACTTCTGGGCAGTGCTGCGACAATAGTCAAATGTGTTGCACAGCAAGGTCAAATGAATGAACTTGCAGCGCTTCACTAATTGTTAGGGCTAGACACGTAGTGCCACCCGGTCACTTTTGTCAGGAAATGGCATTACGCTTTGGTGGAGAGTTGTGTAAGCGTCTTATGAGTGATTGTACATTTCGGAGAGGAGTAATGTTACCTTAAGACATGGGGCGCACTGCGCAGTGTCAGGAGCACGGGATAAACAGCTGGTGAATCAGTGGGTCGAGAGTAGGAGAGATGCTTACCAGTGTAGAAGATGGCAAGGGGTGCTGGGGCCTTGACCTCGCACCCAGACGCGAACAGAGGCTAACAGAGCCTTATCACTTGCCTTATCCACAGTCGGCGGAAGTGAGGATTTAAAATAGGCAGGTGTTGCCTAGAAACGAGGCACAGCCTCGATGTGGGGCCGCGTTGCGCCAGCCATCTTGGGAGGGGAAACAGCTGATCATTGCGAGCAGCAGCGGCTGCAGTGATCCCACATAAGTGCAGATTGAAGATAATGAGCTTTTAAAAGTAGCTCAGCATGTATGCCTGCAGAGATCCTGTTGTCGGTGCTTCGCTCAGAGAGCTCGTAGCACTGGATGCAGGTCAGTGCCTTGCTCAGAGGGCTAGTAGCATTGGATGCTGCAGGGAGATGATGTGAGAAAGGGGCTCCTAGTCTATTATAATCACTTCCCCTTGATGTTTTTTTCACTACTTCCAAGATATTGAATTGGATTTGTGCAATTGAATGTCTAAATGTGTTGAAATACCTTGCTAGCGAGGATTTAAAATTATTACAGCGGATGGTGGACTTGTGTTCTGTCCAGCGTTCAAGGGCTGAACTTGCTGCTTGCCCAATATTCAGAAGTCCGCAAGGGCACTTTATACTGTATATAATTCCCTTAGTTCTACATGTGGCAAAGTCTCTCAACGAGATTTTTTTGCCAGTATGTGGGTGAGTAATGTAAATCCCTTTAGCAATGTTGTTGCAATTGCTTCAGGATAGACACGGGAAGGTGCCCTTTTTTTGGAAAGGATCACAGTTTGTTCATCTCTTGGCATTCTTTCTGCTCTAACTAGTTTATCCCGTATATTGGTGCCACGTTTGTAAACCATCATCGGTGGTTCAGGGAAAAGTTTTAAGAGAATGGGGTCATGGTTTAAAGTTGACCAGTTTTTCCGAATGATTCTCTTAATGTGAAAACTCTGTCTCGAATACTTTGATATGTGTAGGATCATTCCTTTTTAGATTTAGGTGTAAGTAGTTTCACTCTCGAAATCAAGGCAGCCCTTGCTTGTGCTTCTTGTACTACTTGTTCTGCGTAACCTCTGTTAGTGAATCTCTGAGATAATGTTGTATATTCAGTCATTAAGTCATATGGGTCTGAAATGATTCTCTTCAAATGTAAAGTTTGACTATATGGAAGACTTACCATTATAGTTTTCCGATGAAAACTGGCAAAGTGTAACCGATTATTAACGTCTGTTGATTTGTGATGTAGTGATGTATGAATCCCAGATTTTACGATGGTAAACTGAACATTCAAAAAATGTAAGGAGCGTTCACCTATGTCCAGTGTGAATTGAATGCGTGGGTGTATGCTGTTTAAATAGTTAAAGAAACCCAAAGGTTCCTGTCTAGTCCTGCACCAGATACCAAACATATCATCAATGTATCTCTTCCAAATAATAATCTTAGAGCTCCATTCAATTTTGTCCAATACATGATATTTTTCAAAAGCATACATACAAATGTTGGCGTATGCAGGGGCCATTGACGATCCCATAGAAGTTCCAGACACTTGGGCATAGAATTTGCGATGATACCTAAAAAAGCATGTTATACAAAAAGATGGTGACAAATTTGCTTATCAGTTGACGTTCACATTTAGCATTATGTGTTTGTAACAGGATCCATTCTATAGCATCTATACCCTCATTGTGAGGAATTGAGGTGTACAGGCTACAGACGTCCATTGAGAACAGTATTTAGTCTGATGCCAAGCATGTGATATTATTAATGCAGGTCAAAACATCTGTGGTGTCTTTTTTTTCAATTGGAGATCCTTAAGATTGAATGGAGTCCGTTTGGAATAGTTGATATTCTTGAGATCACGTTTGACATTGTGTCTAAACATATTGATGACAGGGTTCTGAACAGGAGGCTCAAAGTAGCTTTTGGCTTTCAATTCAAGTCTATCATCTAGTTGTTCTTCTGGGGTAGCTGACAGTTGAGTCTCAAAGAAGTATTGCAGTCTACTTTTACGTAGAAATAGATGCAAATTGACTCATTCTTCAAAGAGACTTGTGTTTGACATCAGGACAAAAGATAGACCTTTTTTATTTATCCCCATTTTATTTTGTGTCAAAAGTTTACTAGAGATATTAATTACAATGTTGCCAACTATTTCTTTTTTTGGACTTGTTACCACGTCTTGTCTTTTTTCTAGATCCAGTCCTTTTTGTATAAAAGGTGTTTTTAGGCACCAACGGTTCACCTATATTTCCTTCACTAGTATTATCGTAACTGGATGTGTTGGGACATGGGTCTGGGAACCTTGTTTTGTTCCTTTGGGCGTAATATTCTTGCCAACTGTAAACTATATCATTGAGATAATCAAATGGATCGCTTTTAAATTTTCGGAGCTTTCTTTGCTCAATATCATTTTTTTTAGGCTGCTAATTTGTTGTTAATGTCTTGTAAGGTTGTTTTAAGTTGTTCTTCAGTTTTAAGTTTGCTCAGTTGGTTTGATAATTCCAGAATCTCTTTATTCGATGGAGCTCAGAGATTTAGCTAGCTCTTCAATTGTTAAGAGAATTAAATCCAAGGAACATATGTTAAGGATCTGATCTCACTCAATAATGAACTCTTTGTTGTCTTTATATAATGTCGGGCAGAGATTAACTTTGAGCCCTATCGGGATGCGCTGTAATTTGTAGTGTTCGACAAGAGTCGTAGCGTGTAGCTTTTGTGAATACTCTCGTCTAATAATACATTCCAATTTGGAAATTAACCTCTCTGGGTCTTCTTGTCTATCAACTGTTTTTTCTGTCTGGCCTATCAAGGCTAAAAGTCTCTTGGGTTCCTCACTAGGGAAAGCCAATGTAGATGCGTGTTTGTCAGTAATTTAGTTGATTTTGGAAAATTACATATTCAATGGCTATAAATAGTAACGGGTGCTAAATATAGTTTTGTGTCACACTACAGAGTAGAGGCAAACTATACAGGATATTGATTTGTATTCGCACACCAACTCATATTGGAATTTAGAGATAAAACAAAATAGATTGTAGAACCACTTTAGGTGCGGGGGACGAAATCAGACTCTGACACGGAGTCTGTGATACATAGAGAACATACAGAGTGTCCAGAATTTTGGACACTCACGTCCCCTGCACACCATATATACTGAATAAAACAGTCAAAATCTTTATAAAGAGTAGATCAAAACATTTTACTGAAACAATTACAAATGTGCAAATACAAAGAGAAAACTTAACAATCATTATACAAATGAATTCAAATGTAATGAGTCTTCAACCACAAAGTAATGCCTAAAATTGGTGAAGTAGGTCTTGCTGTAATAGGTTTTTGGAGGCTCAATGCATTTCTTTTTGCTCCTGCTAAGACTAACACCCATGACATCAAAGATGACATCACAATAAAATGGTTATGCCAGATGCAGAGAGACGTCCATGTTGTCTACAAAATCGATGCTTCAAATTGACATATCTCTGTGTTATTTATGCTTGCATTGTGTTTATAATTATACTGTTTTCACTTACAGTACACACATCGTACTAAATTGATGTACATGGAGCTAAGACTCCTGTGAATCTTCCTGAGCAGAAGGAAGGTGCAATCGTGGCAACTACTAGGCACCAAGACCCTATGTTGTTATTCCTGTTCCAAAGAAAGATGATAAATTACCTGAGTCTGAGATAAGTGTCATTAGCAATCGTTCACATGCAAGAAGTGTCTTAGAGACCCTTTTAGGACACAAGAAACAGGCTTGCCAAGACAGGCAGGACAAGAGGTTGTTAGACGAAGAGCTTATACAGGTAATGCATGCAAACACACCTGGTCCTGTGATAAATGACCCAAATATGATCCCTTAAAGACAGCCATACATGGAGATTTTGCCAGACATTGTTATGCCCAAATGGTATGTTGAGAGGATGAAACTTTCTGAACTTTCTCCTACTCAGACAACACATGTAGGTGTACCCCGTCCACTGTTAGATGTATGTGGAAATCTGGGTTCAGATATAATGACTCCGACATCATTGTGTGGATGAGTAACTTCTTTATTAAGTTTCCAAGCATAACATCCAGTTTCTAGAGTCATATTTATCAGATGATAGATTCCAGTTCACATAGGCAAGCACCGGCATCCTCTCTCTCAGGCTTACATCTCCAACTCCCTCTAGAGAACACCAGTCATACACAAACATTCTATCCAGCAGCATTCCAATGTCAGTCAAGCCTCTCTTCCTTAGATTCTACGAGAATGCAACATGAATACAAATCCTTACATATCTCCCCCATAAGGAATATTAAAATCATGACCAACTGGGCCTAACACACACACACGCACACGCCAACACTACACTTACAATGCACATGTATCATATCCCCAACTTAAAACAATCAGCTAAACAACCTCCAAAACCAAGAACGTCCTCACCGTAGAGGGACAAAACTTTACAACAATGCCCCTTCCCCTTTCTGCTAAGTGAAGAAGAGACATCACCAACCACATGAAATACCATTAATAGACCTTGCACACAATGAGGCACCCAAACCTCTTGTCCATATCCAATCTCCAACAGTCCACAATGAAACAAACACTCAAACTCCCTCACACCCTTCATTCACAAGACCAAAGTGTGCCTAAACACACCACTCCCAACCAGGCTGTGTATATCTGATACACGGGTAGCTACTTCACAAACTCAGTGACCCCACTACCCCTCATGTGCCCGTGTTGAAAGTACTCATCGCACCAAAAACCTAACTCCGGGAGCACTACAATACATACACACCACTAATGTAACACACACCACTAGCATATCACTCACCTTATACACTTTGCTACAAGGTTTCCAACCAGGAAACATAAACCAATTTTCCACCTAACAATCTACCTTACTAACTTTATCATGAACAAAAGTCCCACCTGTGGAGAAAAAATAACAGTGTAGAGAACATTCTACCTTAGCTTTCACATACTCAAACACTTGCAATCCTTACTAGGCAAATTGCATTTAATACCAAGTCCATCTGTGGGAAAACATATTAGTTAAACCTGCTAGTAACACTCCGTTTATCAATTTGCTCCATTGCTACCATACAGAGGCCACAACATTTACACACCTTCAGTGCACTTCCAATCAGTTGCACGCACCACCAGATGCATCCACCCTCACACTTATTATGGAATGCCAACCAAATATTTTTAAATTACTAACAAGCCTCACATGACATTGTATTTAAAAAAAAACGAAACTTAACTTGTTAAACCAAAATCATCAAAAGCAAACAACAATTTGCTTCATTTACTGTTCCTCATGGCAACATCTTTTAAACTCAAAAGTACCTATGAGGACAAGGCCGCACCTCCTTCCATTGATCACAGCCACCTCTACCTAACTTTGGTCTCAACACAATTAACAGTTTCGGCAATTAACATCTGTTGCTTTTTTAGCTCTTTGAAAATAAAAGTACCACTGGGTGGAAACACTGCCCCATCCTAGAGTGCAGCGCTGCTTCCTTCGTTTTGTTTGCCACCTCCCACATCACAGACATGGATTTCCATAATGCCGCCTTTTGTCACCGCCTGCATCACAGACATGAATATCCATACTGCCGCTGCACCTCCCATTGCGTGCCTCCATACCGCTGCCGCACTTCCCATTGCTTTTCTCATCTCCCGATATGTTCCTTTCCTAGGATCTCAAATAGGAAGTGATCTTACAAAGACTTCGGACCATGATGTATGGTTCATTACTCTGAACAACAGTTCCTCAATGATCCAAGTCATTGGACTTAAGGAACGCTGACGTCTAAGGCACAGTGCACCATCGACAACACTCCCGGCATTCTGCGTAACATCATCAGTCCAAACGAGCTACAGAAGAGAGAAGAGCTCCAGCCACCAATGGTCGGCGGTTATCCCCATGCCCCGCTGGCTTCAGTCTCACATCACAAGGCTCAATGGACTCCGCTCCAGCACCACAAACGCCACCATAAGTCGCTCCAACATAGCCGCTCCAGCAATAGAGCAGCACGCAAACACTTCGTCATTATGCTGCTGCCTGGGCTCCGACCCCCTTATAACGCTGCAACGGCCCCCAGGACCCTCCTCCACACAGCATTTGGCTTTGCACCTCCAGGCATCTTGTACATGAGCTTCAAGCTCCTTCAGAATGGCAGATAGGCTTCATTGATTGGCTCTCAACACTTGGAAATTCAGTCACTATGCATTAATGGGCTCCAACTCCCTTATGGTGTTGCTGCAAATGGGCTCCGAGCCCCTTTATAAGTGCATTTATGGGCTCCAAACCCCTCCAACAGTGCCATGGGCTCCAAGTCCCCGAAGTGCAGTCACGGGCTCCAAACCACTCCAAGCGCTGGAATGGCCCCCAGGACTTTCCTCTGCTCCAGGCACCATGCACATGAGTCACAAGCTTCTTCATCCAACTTCTCTGTCACTTCTAGGTGCAGCTTATGTTCCCAACCTCTTCTAATGCTGCT
Source organism: Ambystoma mexicanum (assembly GCF_040938575.1). Lineage (NCBI taxonomy): Eukaryota > Metazoa > Chordata > Amphibia > Caudata > Ambystomatidae > Ambystoma > Ambystoma mexicanum. The sequence continues at coordinate 281,732,529 of NC_090929.1, read as the reverse complement.
GCCCTGGGCTCCAGGCCCCCAGCTACACAGCATGGCTTCCTAGTTTTCCAGGCATAGCTCAGACCCCAGACCTCTTCACTTGCTACTGCCATGGGCTCCAAGCCCTCCATGCTGCAGCTCGGGTTCCCAAACCCCTTAAAACAGTCTCTGGGACTTCAGCCCTGCCAAAGTCCCTTGACCTTTTCTGTGCATGACATGCCTAACTGCTGGCAGGCCAGCTGACCACTGGCCCTGGCGCAGCTCCTTAATTCCTGCGCAATGCCCTTTGGGCTGGGCCCTTCTGCGCCTACTGCATTAAGCACTCGCCCTACCTGAGAGAGAGGGTCTTCCTTGGTTGGGGGCGGTGCTTGTCCTTTCTTTTGCGCTGTCCCCCCAGCACAGCCAGCATCCTCATAGCCAAAGTGGAAATCTGGGTTCAGATATAATGACTCCGACATCATGGTGTGGATGAGTAACTTCTTTATTAAATTTCCAAGAATAACATCCAGTTTCTAGAGTCATATTAATCAGATGATAGATTCCAGTTCACATAGGCAAGCACCGGCATCCTCTCTCTCAGGCTTACATGTCCAACAGGATTCCAATGTCAGTCAAGCCTCTCTTCCTTAGATTCTACTATAATGCAACATGAATACAGATCCCTACAATGTGCCGATGATTTATCCAGTCAGAAGGAGTTATGCTGGCACACTTAATGAAATGATTATGAAAGGTCTCATGAGGAGAATGATAACTAAAAGAAGCACCCAAGAAGATGATTTTAAACTGAATGATTACCTTGACAGTACAGCTCACTTAGGAAATAACATCTGGTATCAGCATATGAAAGAAGTAGGAAGAAGACCTCAAACAAGGAATGCTTTGTATGTGAACTCCTGCCTTACAGTATTGGGAAGTCTAACATGTTTATTGCTATTGAAATAGATGTCCAGCCAGCACATTGTCTTTTGCCTCTAGCACTTTGCAAAGCCATAGACCAGTTTGTGGGTCGAGATGCCTACCTCAAATGGGCAACTGAATGGACAGATACAGATGAAGATACAAAGACAAGAAACAGAGCCCATACTAAGAATTATGTGATCAGACATGAGAAGCCTGGAGTGAAAGGAGCTGAATCAAATGGGAGGTAAACAAAACATTGGAGAGTCCAGCAAAATCTGCAGAGGGCATTCGAAGATGGAAGAACAGAGGACAGATGCAGATCTAGGGCTCAGTGTTATCACCAGACAGATGGGAAGAAGAAGTGGTCTGCAGAGCCTGTGTGGTCACTGAGTGTTACAAACCTGCCATTGACATAGTGCAGAATGGCTGTAAGCCATTATGGCCAAGGCTTTCTAAGCAACTGACTTGGGTTGAAGATAGAGGAGGACCCCTGCAGATAGTGCCATTGGAAAGTTCAAAGTTGTACTTCAGAAATAATGGCACAAGAAAAGTTGGAGAGAATCAGAACTGTGGTTAAATCTTTGATGTACCAGGAATGATTCATGGAGAAGCAGTTATCATGGTTAATTATTGGGCTTGTGGATCCAGTGCATGCATAAAGCTATCCAAGGATTGGGGAGGACGATGCTCATTAAGTGAATGTTTGTGTTCCAGCACTGGTGATTCCAAAAAGTGACCTACACCTTGACAGTTTTCCAAATGCAGATGCCCACCCGAGGAAGAAGATATCTGTGGAGCTGATACAGAGGAAAAAAAGGGAGAACTATTTCTCAGCTAAGTCAATGGAACCTTTTGACTCCATTCCATATGAGCACAGGCTGTTCAGCCAGACCTCATCAGTGTTCACCTTAATTTTCATGCCGATAATCCATGTTGAAGCAAATACAAAATGGCTTCAAACCACCAGATGGGAATTGCTACAAGTGATCAACACTATTATAAAGAGGTTCAATGCTATCAGAGAAGAGATGAGAGCTAGACAACTGATGACTCTTCAGAACAGATATGTCTTGGATATGATTAGGGCAATGGATGGAGGTGTTTGTGCAAAAATCAGAGAATCATGTTGCACATTTATACCTTCTCATGATGATGAGAATGGCACCTTGACAGAGGCCATAGACATGCTGACGAAGCTCCATGGTCAGATGATAGACGAAGCAGAAGACATTGCTGATGACAGCTGGTTTGGATCACTCTTCTGTGGATTCCACAATGGATGGCAGACATGTTCATGTTTCTTGGAGCCCTGATCATGTTGTTATTGCTTAGATTATGTGTGATCAACATAATAATCTCACAATGTAAAAAGACAGCAAAGAACGCCATAGGGATGAAGATCATGATCGATTTCGAATCAGGATGGAAAGCCAGAGACTTGACAGATGAAGAAATCAGAGACTTTGTGAAGGCCAGTATCCATGCACCTGAGGGGACGAAGTTCCTGTATCAAAAGAACCATAAGAAGTATGTAGGAAGATGGGTCTATTGCAGTTTAGGTGGACACTGTATTCTTATAACATAGAACAAAGATGAGCATGTTAAATCAGCTGGATGTCTGAAGGAAATCATAAAGATATGGATCCCAAAAAAAGCTTTTTTCAGACCTAAAGGCCTGCATGTGAAGGTTGATGAGAGAGTGGTCGATGAATCACCCAGAAGGGGGAGTGTAGAAGAGGAGCCAAATACCACCACCTCAATTGTTCCGCCCCTTTTACCTGTATGATGGAAAACCGAATATGTGACATACACAGAAAAGTTGAACCAACAAAGAGCAGAGTATGGACTCTGTGCAGTACCAGCAATAATAGTGACAGCAAAGAGACTCCTGGAGGCATGGGTCCCATTGAGAAAACCACACCTGCATACAAGAAAATATGATGGCCATTTGAATGAAATCCCAGAAGAAGCAGAGTCGTTAAACGGCAAGGAAGAATGGAAACGTCACCAACCATGGCCAGTATACGTCACACAGAGCTGAGATGACGTACCTAGAAAGGATGCCGGGACCAGAGAATGCAGATATTATATAACGCATCAAGGAAGTATCAAGGATAAGTGACATCTTGGGATCAGGGTGAAGAAGCTTATGCCACAGAAACAGATGAAGACATTGAGTCATTTTACACATGTACAGATGCAAAAGGAACGCAAGCAGGCAAAGTAATCTTGAAAGCTACCCTTAAGCTTATAGTGAATAGATTGTGTCAAGCAACGACATATACATATATACCTATGGACAAGTAAAGGATGGATGTTTCCACTACGCATGATAGCAGTGCTGGACATTAGCAAGAAGGCCTAATTTCTCGTGTGTCGCAGTTAAAAAGCAAAGTGAATCTCAGCAGACAAGGCTGGATGAGCCGAGAAGCCAAGGTCTTAACTGGAGTGAAATGACATTGGATAAAAATTGTGTGAAAGAACAAAACTCCTGTTCAGAAGGCATGAACATAACAATGAAGACATCAGAGGTCTATTAAAAATAGTGTTAAATGCACCAAAAGGCTTGATTCCATGATCCCTAGTCACATGAAGGATGAAGTTGGACGCACGAGTGCAAAGCGTGTCCTCACTCCCTAAATTTCTCAGAGCTAAGAACAAACTCAAGGCCGAGCTTAAAAGCCTAATTGATATTAGACCACCGATGTGATGATGGATTGATATGCTAATTGGTGGGAAACATTGGTTAAGACGAGCTCTCCAGCATCTGGATGGCCAACCTGCATGCTGCTAGATGTAGATGGAAAAGTACTGACGGAGGTTAGATTGCCAACCAATCGTAGAGGACTGCGTATTTAGGGGTCCTATAGTTGTGTAAACCAATGGGACATTGTGTGTTAGGAAAGATTTCGTAATTGTAGGGAATTTTCCTTCCATGTGGCAACCCCTAAACTTTTTGCTATTGTTTTTAACCTTGTTCTTGACTTTGCCAGAGAAGTACAGCCTTCTGCCGCACTTCTCTGGGCTTTCGCTCCTTTTCTTATGGGGAAACTGACATGCCCTTAAGACAGTCAGTGCCGGGGAACGCTGTTTCCCGTAGTTTCTTTTATCATGTTGCGGCTTTAGTGCAACATGACACAAGAGGGCACTGTAAGATAAGTTACAGCTCTCTTGGGTCTCTAGCCTTCTACAGACCCTAGATACTCTTTTAGGATGGTATTTGATCGGTGCAAGTCATTCAGGGACTCGAATGGTGGCAGCGATCGTTTTGTTTATTTTGAGCTCCTTTTGGCGTTCTGAGCACATTTTTCGCACTGAACCCAAAATGGTGGCCTGGCTCCCAAAATGGCCAGACCACGAGGCTCCTTTGTCTTGTCCACTGACCGTCTTGCTCCCTTCACCTTCCCCAGGTCGGGCGACCCGGGGCCTTCCTTATTTGGGCATGTACTTTCCCGCGAAACGTGGTTGCTTTCGCGGGCTTCTACATGTCGTTTGTGTGCCTCCAGGGTGTGGGCTGGGATGTCTGGTCCCAATACACATCCTGGGTGCCAGAGAGTCTGGGGTGGTGTGAATGCCTGAGACCACCGTGGTCCGTGATTGGTCCACGTTTGGTATGTGTGTTGATGAGCGGATCTCCCATTGGCTCCCCTCCGTTTTGGCGCGAAGGGAACCGTGGATAAGAGGGAGCTGGAAACACCACTACCATGTCGATCTCCTGAGTTCTCACGAACGAAGGAATACAGGAGCCAAGTATCCTGCAACCCAGAGGCTGGACCGAGGAATTGCTGGTGACCCGCTGAAGGAATCCTCCTTTGCACTGCTGTCGTCCTGTGAAACCCTTTCCTCCTTCGATCGAACCAGAAGGCCTGTACTGGTGCTTCGACCTTTGGAATAGCAGGAACAGCTATTCCCGGCGACTTCATCATCTCCTGCCAAGTAAGCCTTCGGAAGTGTCTCTGGGCCATCCAGTTGACTGACCAGCTTACAAGGGAGTCCTGCTCTGCAACTGCCGCCAGGTTGTGTTATATTTCGAGTCCTTGTCACTCTCCCACGCTTCGTACGCTTGGCGTCCCCAGGTCTGAAGGGAGGAGTGTACATTTGGCTTGAATACACACAGCCGCTCCGTTGTCCTGCTGCGGCAACAAAACTGTGCTGGTTTCGTCGATTGGGACGTCTTTTTGCTCTACACGACTACGAGGCGTTCCCTGCTCTTCTGAACCTGCCAGCTGCTGAAACTAACGTGGAGAAGCCTGGGTCTGCTTGCTTCGGGGACCGGTGAGTAGTTTAGCTAGGATCTGGTCGCCCTCCTGCAGTATCCCATTGCTTTTCCTGCTGTGTAAAAACAGCACCCTTTTGCCGTACTCGCGCTCTGCTTCTGCTCGCTGTGGAGGCTGCGCTTGAGTTGCGGAACCCGTTCTCCTTCTGCTGTGCACTAACCCGAACTGCCTGACTTCCTCCGAAGAGCTTCCCCTTTTGCCCGTTGGCACCGGCGTGGCAGGTACTTTGAGCACAAGGCTCCACTCTTCGCAGGGCTCGGACTTCCATCTAGTTAGGTGCCTCTAAAGGCGAACTGAGTCAAAAGCGTTATCGCACTGCCTGTTTTCCTTTCCTTTCAGGTGGACTACATATTTCGTGCTTTAAACGCTTGCGACTGTGTATTTGTATATATATTGTGTTGATATGGTATGTGTTGGTTTAATATTGTGATATTGTGATTTTCTCGCTACGGTCGTTGTTTTAAAGGCCTTAAAATAAATGTGTATCTATTTTTGATATAACAACTGTTTGGAGTAGTTTGTAAGCGCTCTTGCTTTGTGTGCTCATTGCGGGCTTTCAGTCACCCTCACCCCTCTTGAGACCTAGTCTTGACCGCCGCGATCGCTACCTTGATTGGTCTGGCTTGTCCAGAGGTTACCCTGTTCCAAGTAATTAGGTTAGCCTTCTGAACTTCTGCGCCACCAGGACAGAGTTCAGAAATCCGTCTTAACATTGTGTATTTAGTGAAATTCATAGTGGCCATTTGTAGGGGAGGGCTTGGTTGCCCCACCTGATGTTAAGAAACCAATCACATATTCACAGTTTTTTAGACTAGTATGGATCATATACTTAGATGTTTACGGAGAGCCAATCACCCATACTCATAGTTTTTTGTAGTTTGCCATGTAGGATGACGTTAGTAACATGTAGGTTAGACATCATTGGTGACGAGTTTTGCTTATAAGATCTCAGTTTTTACTAAGAATGTTTGAGTAAGAGGATCGAGCGAGTTCAGTGATGTTCGTTATGCTCCCTGTTTTAGATAATTGATATTAAAACAGTCTTCCTTTTGCCAACTACCGGAGTCATTTCAAATATTGATGTATGAATATAAATCTGCATCCCCATCCATCTCCAATTGCTACTCATCTTAAAGGGCTGAGCTATCTAGTTCACTGCCACAAGTAAGCATTCAAAAAAAATATTTTTATGATGGTCCACGGTAGAGAAAGAATGTTTCTCTGTTGTGTGGGCCCTAAGGAAGCTGAGGCCCTACCTCTATGGGACCCACTTCACTGTGCAGACTGACCATAAGCCGTTAAAGTGGCTAATGAACATGAAGGGGGAGAATCCAAAGTTGCTTAGGTGGTCCATAAGTCTACAAGGCTTCGACTTCACTATTGAGCATAGGCCAGGTGTCCAACATAGCAATGCTGATGGGTTGTCCAGAATGTTTTACCGACCTGAACAAGAGACTCATCCAGGGGTGGATTAGTTCCCCCTGTCCATAGTCTGGGAGGGGCGAGTGTTAGGAAAGATTTCGTAATTGTAGGGAATTTTCCTTCCATGTGGCAACCCCTAAACTTTTTGCTATTGTTTTTAACCTTGTTCTTGACTTTGCCAGAGAAGTACAGCCTTCTGCCGCACTTCTCTGGGCTTTCGCTCCTTTTCTTATGGGGAAACTGACATGCCCTTAAGACAGTCAGTGCCGGGGAACGCTGTTTCCCGTAGTTTCTTTTATCATGTTGCGGCTTTAGTGCAACATGACACAAGAGGGCACTGTAAGATAAGTTACAGCTCTCTTGGGTCTCTAGCCTTCTACAGACCCTAGATACTCTTTTAGGATGGTATTTGATCGGTGCAAGTCATTCAGGGACTCGAATGGTGGCAGCGATCGTTTTGTTTATTTTGAGCTCCTTTTGGCGTTCTGAGCACATTTTTCGCACTGAACCCAAAATGGTGGCCTGGCTCCCAAAATGGCCAGACCACGAGGATCCTTTGTCTTGTCCACTGACCGTCTTGCTCCCTTCACCTTCCCCAGGTCGGGCGACCCGGGGCCTTCCTTATTTGGGCATGTACTTTCCCGCGAAACGTGGTTGCTTTCGCGGGCTTCTACATGTCGTTTGTGTGCCTCCAGGGTGTGGGCTGGGATGTCTGGTCCCAATACACATCCTGGGTGCCAGAGAGTCTGGGGTGGTGTGAATGACTGAGACCACCGTGGTCCGTGATTGGTCCACGTTTGGTATGTGTGTTGATGAGCGGATCTCCCATTGGCTCCCCTCCGTTTTGGCGCGAAGGGAACCGTGGATAAGAGGGAGCTGGAAACACCACTACCATGTCGATCTCCTGAGTTCTCACGAACGAAGGAATACAGGAGCCAAGTATCCTGCAACCCAGAGGCTGGACCGAGGAATCGCTGGTGACCCGCTGAAGGAATCCTCCTTTGCACTGCTGTCGTCCTGTGAAACCCTTTCCTCCTTCGATCGAACCAGAAGGCCTGAACTGGTGCTTCGACCTTTGGAATAGCAGGAACAGCTATTCCCGGCGACTTCATCATCTCCTGCCAAGTAAGCCTTCGGAAGTGTCTCTGGGCCATCCAGTTGACTGACCAGCTTACAAGGGAGTCCTGCTCTGCAACTGCCGCCAGGTTGTGTTATATTTTGAGTCCTTGTCACTCTCCCACGCTTCGTACGCTTGGCGTCCCCAGGTCTGAAGGGAGGAGTGTACATTTGGCTTGAATACACACAGCCGCTCCGTTGTCCTGCTGCGGCAACAAAACTGTGCTGGTTTCGTCGATTGGGACGTCTTTTTGCTCTACACGACTACGAGGCGTTCCCTGCTCTTCTGGACCTGCCAGCTGCTGAAACTAACGTGGAGAAGCCTGGGTCTGCTTGCTTCGGGGACCGGTGAGTAGTTTAGCTAGGATCTGGTCGCCCTCCTGCAGTATCCCATTGCTTTTCCTGCTGTGTAAAAACAGCACCCTTTTGCCGTACTCGCGCTCTGCTTCTGCTCGCTGTGGAGGCTGCGCTTGAGTTGCGGAACCCGTTCTCCTTCTGCTGTGCACTAACCCAAACTGCCTGACTTCCTCCGAAGAGCTTTTGCCCGTTGGCACCGGCGTGGCAGGTACTTTGAGCACAAGGCTCCACTCTTCGCAGGGCTCGGACTTCCATCTAGTTAGGTGCCTCTAAAGGCGAACTGAGTCAAAAGCGTTATCGCACTGCCTGTTTTCCTTTCCTTTCAGGTGGACTACATATTTCGTGCTTTAAACGCTTGCGACTGTGTATTTGTATATATATTGTGTTGATATGGTATGTGTTGGTTTAATATTGTGATATTGTGATTTTCTCGCTACGGTCGTTGTTTTAAAGGCCTTAAAATAAATGTGTATCTATTTTTGATATAACAACTGTTTGGAGTAGTTTGTAAGCGCTCTTGCTTTGTGTGCTCATTGCGGGCTTTCAGTCACCCTCACCCCTCTTGAGACCTAGTCTTGACCGCCGCGATCGCTACCTTGATTGGTCTGGCTTGTCCAGAGGTTACCCTGTTCCAAGTAATTAGGTTGGCCTTCTGAACTTCTGCGCCACCAGGACAGAGTTCAGAAATCCGTCTTAACATTGTGTATTTAGTGAAATTCATAGTGGCCATTTGTAGGGGAGGGCTTGGTTGCCCCACCTGATGTTAAGAAACCAATCACATATTCACAGTTTTTTAGACTAGTATGGATCATATACTTAGATGTTTACGGAGAGCCAATCACCCATACTCATAGTTTTTTGTAGTTTGCCATGTAGGATGACGTTAGTAACATGTAGGTTAGACATCATTGGTGACGAGTTTTGCTTATAAGATCTCAGTTTTTACTAAGAATGTTTGAGTAAGAGGATCGAGCGAGTTCAGTGATGTTCGTTATGCTCCCTGTTTTAGATAATTGATATTAAAACAGTCTTCCTTTTGCCAACTACCGGAGTCATTTCAAATATTGATGTATGAATATAAATCTGCATCCCCATCCATCTCCAATTGCTACTCATCTTAAAGGGCTGAGCTATCTAGTTCACTGCCACAAGTAAGCATTCCAAAAAAATATTTTTACAAAAAATGTTCCACCATAGAATCCTTGAGAACTTTATAAAAACAGAGGAGAAATCACAATCAACCCTTAAAACGTACCGCAGAAAACTGATCCTGGAAGATCTCATAGACAGTGGAATGCTCCTCAAAAGGAAATTGTTTATATTCATTTTAAACAGAATGAAACAACTAACAAAATTAATTAGTAAACTACAGTACTTTGCAACATATGCAATATCAACATAGATACGTGTTCAAACTTCTGTGCAGGTGAGTGGATTCACACAACCCGCAAAGAGCCATATTTCAATAAACAGGTACACAAACAAAATCAAACCAAACCAATTGCCATGCATAGCAGTGGCCAAGGGTGTGAAAAGGTAGACAGTACCATTGTGGCAGAAGAAATGCTAATTGCAAGAATATCCCCAACAAACTTACAATCAACACTCCATTCCACTGAACCAAGTTGTCCTGTCTACAAATGGCTGTGCAACTCAATGTGTAACATACGAAAACAATCCTTCAAATCTTTGGGGCAGTTCCTCAATCAGTATGTGAAAGCCAAAGACAAATTAAAAATTAAAATATTAAAATCTATGGACTCCTGTCCGCTGTGCAAATACACAGCACTATGAGGACATTCATTAGCCCGCATTTCTGTGCCTGCTTGCAAAAGCACCTTCCAGCAACACACCCTTCTACTATACAAATTCTCGTTCAGAGACTCTACTATGCAAAAAGTCCTGCTTTAGCAGTGGAACATTTAAATCACAGTCTCCTACATGGCACAGCCAAAGAAATCCTGGAAGAAATAGACCACATCCAAAGCAAATATTTTGGAAGTGAAAAGCAATTATAAAATCCAGTAACTTTAGAAGAGAGTAGCGAAAACCTTGCAGATGCCAACCTTCTATTACACACTTACAAAAAAAATAGCAAAGTTTAAAAGCATATCTTCTGAAGTACCAAACCAAGTATGTGTGTGTTGTCGCATAAGTTTTTATACAAAGAGCACCAAAACTGTATATATAACATACGAAATAGATATAACATACAAAATAGAAGACTATAAGGCATCCCTATGGTTCCAATTAACTCTCTATCTAATAGCAGAAAACAAATATGAACTTACTAACCCCTGAATACGTTGCACATACTACACTGGAAAACTTGATAATAACTAAATGCCTTCACAGGCTATCCCTAATAATATTCCAAATTCCAAAACTACTCCAACAGCTTTATTTGTATGAGAGCATTGTAATCCAAACAGTACACCAATTTCAAGCGATAATATACCTTCAACCGAAAACAGCCAAGTTGCCACCTTCTGAATTACTGAAAGGAATTCATGGCAAAGTAGTTTATTTCCCATTAGATCTTAAAGAAAATGTAGACACTCTGGGAGTGCAGCGGGCAATCGATCAATCTTTAATTATACTAGTGAATGGTGTACCTATGAAAGACAAACTAATTTGGCTGCAACCAATAGACTTCAACAAAGTTAGAGAAGCCCTGCAATATCTTAAATAGAACAATGACTACTACAAATAAAAAAACATTGAAGAAAACCTCAGAGAAGCCACCAAAATAATTTAGGATTCCTCATCAACAGGCCAATTTGAACTTCTAGATCCTACTACACCCTTCAATATTCTAGACCAGTATACAGTTCACTGACTGCACTCCAAAGACACCATGGACGATGCACTAGAAACATATCAAATGCGGCAAACAAAAGGATCTCCAATCAGCATACGGGAACAAAGTGTAGAAGCACATGCCTTTCCTCTACTCTTTCCTACTGGAAAAGGTGGAAGGTTTGATGAGAGATGCACACTAATAGCAGCATCAAAATACCGCCCTTCACAAATGTATACTGAAGACCCCAGATTCAGACAAAACATTGAATATATATTCCACCTCCTGTTTGAAAGTGAACTAGCAACTTTATGTTACGGAGTTGCACACACATTGAAAACAGTTTCCAAATTATTAAACATGTCTGCTGCACAGCTACTTCAAAAGGTGCAAGAGAAAGATGAAGTTTACAGTCAAGTATTACAAATGTCTTGGCAAACATACACGGTATGAAAGAATACTGTTTCCAATGTCACGCGGATGTACGGTGTATGCTACGCAACCTTGGCCCACCCACATGGTTTGCCACTTTAAGTTGTGCAGAGTATGCATTGGAAGACTTGAACAATTTCCTATCCATAGCAAATGAAAACAAAGCAGGGATAGGCATGAAAACACCAGGAGAACGCTGCTCTCTTGACCCTGTAAATGTGTCATGGTACCGCTTTATTGACATGCTGCACTTCATCTGTAATAAAAACAATTGCTCCCCTCGGAGAAGTGCAACACTTCTTTTGGAGAAAAGAATATCAACCCAGAAGAACACCACACATCCACATGCTTTTGTGGATTAAAGATGCTCCTAAATTAGGTCAGGACAGTGATGCCACTGTTTTGCAGTTCATTCACTAATATGTCACTTGCAAAACCCCTTCAGAAATCACACACAGTCACCTTCATGCAACAATTTTGCGGTTTGAAAGACATAAATGTGGCAAGTATTTTCGCACAGATGTAAAAACAAAGGCAAATACTACACCAAATGCTGCTTTGGTTTCCATAGACCAGTTTCAGCAAAAGGACAAGCAAACAACTTCATGTCTTCAGTTAGACACATTGTGAAAGGCAAATCGCCTAAGAACACATGCTGCATTAAAAGAATGGAAGCATCAAAGTACATCAACGATTACAATGCAGTCATTGCCATCCTGTGGAATGCAAACATAGATGTGCAGTACATTGCAGACAATTCCAATGCAGTTGCAAGATATGTCACAGCCTATTTAACCAACGCTGAGAAAACAGAGCTGAAAGACCTCTGGGATGTAACATCATCTGACAAAAAACTGTCACAGAAATTATACAGCTTAAAAATGTTCCCCCATAGAGAATGTGATTGCTACAACGATGCAGACCTTTTTACCGGTACAGACTTGTATGGGAAATCTGAAAACATAGTCTGGCTAAGCCTTGGTCCAGCTGCATCCTGAAAAAGAGTTCCCAAATTGTACTAAGAAATAGAAACAATAATCAAAAATGATCCCATCAGCCAGGACATTTTGTAAAACAATTTGGTTTCCAAACAGGAGTACTGCTTTGAAAACCATGTGTCTATACCACATAGCCTAAAACTTCTAAAAAAAAATAATATTAAACCAGATGAGAAAAAAGGTAAATACCCTGTCAAAAGTTGTGAGGGCAGCTTGGTTAAATTGACCAAACACAGCCTGATTATTCATATGCAGCTATCATTTAAATTTCCTCAACATAGAGAACTTACCTACATGTCCCTCCTGTAACATTTTAAATCATGGAGAAAAGAAGAAGATTTATTGGACACCCATGCCGCCTATGAAGATGCTTTCAATGTGAGTGAAAGCACTATAGTAGATATAAACTTCAAACATTACAAAAACACATTGGAAAATGAACACCAACAAGAGGAAGAACTTCAAGCACAACTAAATGTAGAAACTCCTGAGAGCAGTCAACCTTCTCTAACTGGAATCCAAGAACCACTTGGAGAGCCACTCATAGTAAATGAGGCAGAATTAGCCATGACTGAAGTAGAAAACACCATGTGTCAGTATGAGGAATCTGAAGAAAACTTTGCCCTACTGAAATCGAAACTGAATGATGGACAGAGTAGCATTTCCTAGAAGTAACTAAAGAAATTGAACATGGTGTGCAGCACGAAACTAAAACTTGTACCTGTCAAAACTATAAACCTGTACTCCTGTATGTAAATGGTGAAGTTGGTTCAGGCAAAACATTCTTAATAAAAATCATCAGCAAGTTCCTCCAATAATTGACAAACAACTAGCTTTCAACTGTTGTAACTGCCCCACAGGTTTAGTTGCATACAACATAGGTGGTGTTACTTTACTCTGATTCCTTTTCCTTCCAGTAGAACATCAAATCAAATTAGACTACTACACACTTTCAGCAGAAGCTACTATGGAGCTATGCAGAGTTTAGAAACAAATGAAAATGCTCCTTATTGATGAGGTGAACATGGTCTCCAATCTATTGTTGGCTTTGATTCACCTCGGTTTGCAATAGGTCCTTAAAACAGACTATGAAGAAATGTTTGGAGGAAAACACGTTATTGTTTTCAGAGATCTTCTTCAGATAACAGTGAAAGGTGAACCTATTTTTAAAACCTTAGGACACCAACTGTGCCGTAACACACTTGGCCGCATAGGAAATATTAATCTCTGGCAACATTTACAATACAGAGGACTAACTGAAAACATGTGTGAGTCTGCAGACCTCACCTATGCTAACATTTTGAAAAGCATTTGGATTGGTGTGCTTTCTAAGAAAGCACAGTCCATCTTAAATTGCATACATATCCATGAGCTATACAGCCATAACACATCTGCTACTGATGTCATGGAACAATTAGCACACACAAATGTAAAATGTATGTCCTTAATGACAACCCTAGAAAGCTGTGCACAATTCAATGAAGCAATGTTGAAAAAGGGAATGCAACCAATAGTGCAAATTTACTTCACAGACAAACTGGACGTGCACGGTATGACAGTGCCTATGTGTCACCAAGCCACAGCACGAATACATAGCTTAGAAAACTCTATCTCCAATACGGCTGGTTTGGAGAAAATGTTAACATTATGTTTAAACTGTAAAGTAATGCTAAAGCATAACCTTGATGTGGATCAAGGTTTAGTTAATAGAGCACTTGGTACAGTTGTTGGCTTCCAGACATACCCACGTGACAACAGCATTCAGTTTGTCAACATCCACTTTGACAAACTTTCAGAAGTTAAAAGGATAGTACACTCAATGGCCCAATTCCTTCTTTTCAAAGACATGTATGTATGCAGAGAACAATTTTCTCTGTCTCTTGCATATGCAGTCACTATTCATAAATCGCAAGGTCTAACACTAGATCAAGCATGGATTGACACTGGCAGCGCAGTCTTTAAAGAAGGCATGAATGACTTAGCACTGGCACTCCTACGTAGACTTGAAGTTCTATTTCTAGTAAATTTTGGTGCAAGCAAAGTCAAGGCTGACATTCCTTGCATCATAGAGTTCAAGAGACTATGTGCCCTCTACAAACCCCATCTGTTTGAACTCTGTATTCTCCTAGGTGGAGTTCTGTTCTGGCAATTGAACCCGTCATGTAGCCGACAAGTTCTTTCTGAAAATGTACCTCTCCGGGATATCAAAAAGATCACCTGAGAAGTCTATTGACCCAAAGATGGATGGACGCCACAGGATGCTGCTGACCTGTAAAGGAATAGTAACAAGAGGGACAGCCCTGGAGCAGACAGGACTGGGTGGGCTGGAGACATAGTGTATAGAAAGAAGTTTTGCCCTGCCCTCAAAACTTAGTATATGCAATAACTTCTTGCAATAGTTATTTAAACATTCCAAATCATCCAGAAAAACAACTTAGAAATATGTGTCACTGGGAAAGGAACCGTCCAACTACTGAGATTTGCCTACAGCTGCCTTTTTTTATTTGGCTAGACATGTAGCTTTCATTTATTTTTTTCTAAAAGTTAGAACAAGTTTTGTTCATTACAAACAGAGGAATGTTGAGCCAATATGTGAAAACCAATCAGTGAATAATCCATACAATCAACAACAGGAAAAGGACAGGCATAAACATATCAGTTTTATATGTCCCATCACGTACCCAAACAAGAAAGGATTGACTAGATATTTCTTCATATTATGCGAACATGTGAACTCCCTAAGAGCAGAAGGGAGATCCAAATTCAGCCAGCACATGGCAATTACAGACAAAAATTGTTTGGCCAGGAGGCAAGAAACTGCCATTTAGACCGTGTCTTGTTGTTCCCCAGGGCTAACCAGCACCATCGGCGAACACAGGCACTCGATCGATGCCAAGAGATTCTCGTGTGCATTGTAACCTACAATCATCAAACGTACGGCAGCAGGTGCGTCCGGTGTCCTCAGAAGTAACTCCTTGTGGGAACAAAGTAAATTGCTACTAATGAATTATGTGATAGAATTTTCTTTACACAAGATATTAACTTATAAGAGCACGTGATTAATATGACAGAAAGTACATATATGAGTACTCATTGATTTATTTATTTTTTCAATATGACCAATGAACTTCCGCTTGTTGAAGAGGGAGTCGTGGGTATATGTGTAAAAATTGTATATGGCATGTCTATATCCAAGACTGTATGGTATCTTCACAGGGAGCAGTCCAGTAAAACGACACCTGTATATTCCCATGCGCAGGACTAAAACTCTACCAGTGCATGGTAAGTGTGTAGAAAGCATAACCAAATGCTTTTGAAACCTTTTTTGTAGCTAAACATTAGACACAATCTGGTAATTGCTACTTATCCTTCTTTTTTCTTGTCTCTCCTTCTCTCCTGGTATAGCTTAGCTACCCTCTCTTCGACTTCAAGAAGTAAAAGGAAAACTGTCCCGAGAATTAATTTCCCATACAGGTCCCAAGGAGACACATCTTTGTGTCATAGTTATCCTGAAGAATACATTTCTAATCAGGATTTAAGTAGTTTAAATCTTGCGTGTTTTTGGTTTTTGTGTGTGTAGTGGGATTACGTTGGTCCCCCTGAAGAAGTTCTCACGTTTAGAGCAAAAAAGCTCCAGAAGAACGAAACATGTTGGGTATGGAGCGCTGTGATTTAATAACAGTGTTTTGTGACCAAAGTTTATAATTGTGAGATACCTTTCATAGGAAAGGAGTGAGATAGTACATTCTAACAAAAAGACTTAAGGGTACCTAGATGAAAAAAGGTCCTTAATAAAAAAGTGTAAAGATCTAACGCAGAATTTGCACTACAGCTTGTGACATTATTGTTTAACTTGCATTTTGCACTTTGAGGTTCATCCATCCACATTGGACAATTGACCACTGAGGAGGAATCAACAGTACTAAGGTACTTATTTATAGGTACAATTTACAATATGTATTCTTTTATGACTGTCTATTTTTGTATTTTGAATGCTTTTAAATATATTGGGCTGTAAAAGGATTGTGGTTACTAGATATGCTTTTTTGTGTAATATTGATTATTGAGAAAAATATAAAATAAACATTTTTTATATGACAAACGTATTTGTGTGATACCCAGTACCTATTGGGTACATGGACTGGGTGAGTGTATATATAAATAAAGAGGGAGAAGGGAGATATTGAGAGAAAAGATTTTAATGAGAGGAGACACACTGGTTCTTCGGTTTTGACTTCATGAGTGCTTTATGGGCAGAACCTTTGTGTCAATAAGATAGCCCACAGTCTCCTTTTGTTGTTTTCAGAGTTATTGTAAGCAAACTCAGCATGAACAAGGACCGAAAACCAAGATTCCTTGTATTGTAGAGTGAGACAATGCAAATACTACTCCAAGGTAGCATTAAGGTGTTTAGTATGACTGTTGGTTTGGGGCTGATAAGCGCTAGAATACCGATCTTCAATACTAATGGAGCTAGTGAGATGTTTCCAGAACTGGGAGGTGAACTGTGTTCCCAATCAGAAACAATAATGTCTGGTAGCCCAAAGAAACGGAAGACATTCTGTAGAAAGAGTTCAGCGAGAGCAGGAGCGGTAGGTAGTCCCTTGCAGGGGACAAACAAGGCTAATTTAGAAAAAAAATCAACAACCACCCATATAGTGTCATAGCCCATGATCGGCGGAATTTCTACAATGAAATCCATTGAAATCATGACCCATGGACATTCGGGAACCGGAAGGGGCTGCAAGAGTCCCATTGGTTTTGCAGTGGTTCCTTTACATTGTGCACATATGGAACAAGAGGATATATACAATGACAAATCCCGATGCATAGACAGCCACCAACACCAACATCGTAGGAGTTGCATAGTCTTGCGTTTACCAGGGTGAGCCGACACAAGCAAATCGTGGCACCATTGTAAGGCGACACACCTAGTAGCCTGATCAGGAATGAAGACATAGCCTTGAACGTATGGCAATGTTTTGATAACATCCATGTTGTATTCTGTGATTTTGCTTGGTTCTTTTACTACTCATTCCTGGATCAAAGACTTCAATCAGGGTTGCATTGTACAGGAGCAAACCACCTGGTTATCTAGGAGGATGGTACCATCCCAGGTTCGAGGAGGAGAAACATGAAGCCGTGATAAAGCATCAGCTTTCGAATTCAACTGACGGGGTCGATAAGATAACACAAAGTTGTACATGGAGAAAAATGTGTGCCAGCTAGCATGACATGCAGTAGAGAATTTCAGAGATTGCAGGGCAAGTAGATTCCTGTGGTCAGTGTACACCTGTATGGCAGATGCAGTGCTTAGTAGGTGGCGTCTCCAAACCGTGAAGGAGTCCCTCATGGCTAGGAGTTCACGTTGTGTGACCGTATAATTACGTTCGTACTAAGTAAGTTTACATGAGTGATAAGCCACTGGATGTAACAAACCAGAATCTGTTCATAGCTGTGATAGTACTAGACCAACTGCGAATTCCAAGGCATCAGCCTCCACATAAAATGGATATCTGGGATCAGGATGTTGTAGTACAGGTGCAGTCATAAAGGCCACATTCAGGGCATCAAAAGCTTGTTGAGCCTCAACGCTCCAAATGAACTGACGTTTGTTGCTGGTCAAGGCAGTCAATGGCGCGTCTGTTTCCGAGAAAGATCGGATAAATCGCCGGTAAAAATGTTCAAAGCCAAGAAATTACTGCTAGGCCATAACGGAACTAGGGTTGGACCAGTCCAGAACGGCCTTAACCTTAATATCACTCATCTTTATGCCCATACTGGTGATGTCATAACCGAGGAATTCAACCTCCTTAACATGGAACAAACATTTCTCGAACTTGGCGTAAAGGCGCTTCTCTTCTCCTGCAGATGTTGCAGAACATTAGACACATGTTTGACATGCTCTTCGTATTACGAAGAATATATCAGGCTATCATCCAGATATACAACTACATACTGATCCCACATGTCGCTCAGTACCTCATTTATAAACCTCTGGAACATTGCTGGGGTGTTACAAAGTCCAAACGGCATCAAAGGTATTTGAAAAGACCATATTTAGTCTTAAATGCTGTCTTCCACTCATCCCCTTTTCTCATCTTTACGAGGTTGTAAGCACCCCGTAAGTCTAATTTCATGAAATACTCAGAGGCACCCAACTGATCTAACAAGACAGAAATGAGGGGAATAGGGTACTGATTTTGAATCGTCACCACGTTGAGTTCACAATAATCAATACAAGGGTGCAGGTTCCCCTCCTTCTTGGGCATGAAGAAGAGGTGAGATGCGACTAGAGACAAGAATGTTGTATGAAACCATTCTTTAGGGCTTTGTCCAGATATTCCTTGAGGACGATATTCTCTTTTTGAGTACGAGAATAGATCCGCCCTGAGGGAATCCTAGCCCCTTACACTGGATCTATGGGACAATCATAGGGGCGATGTGGCGACAGCTTTTCTACCCTTACCTTGTCAACAACTTCCCAGAAGGTCTTATACTCCTTCGGAAGAGTTACTGTTGACATGCCTCCGATCACTGAGGCTGAAATCAACAATGAAAGACATGGGCTGCAGGTTTTAGCCTGTGTAGCAAAGCAGTTGGTTTCACAGTATTCTGAAGCAAACATGACTAGTCCGGTTTGCCAGTCCACCAAGGGGTTATGCAACACCAACCACGGTAAACCCAGTATAACCCTGAACTCGGGTGCTGCAATAACATCGAAATGTATCTTTTCCACATGCCCAGAAGATAGGGCCATAGTTAGATCTACGGTACGCTCAGTGACCAGACCTGATAATAGTGTGATACAATCGACTGCATTAACCAACTCTGGATGGTCTTTTGGCGTAACAGGGATATTCCACTCATGTACATATTGAGCATCTATGTAGTTCCCTGTGGCGCCAAAACCGCCTGGCCAGACCATGACTCACTTAAAGGATAGGTCAGTGTAGTTTGTAAAACAAAAGGAACAGACAAGCAGGAACCCTGTTTCTTATTGCTCGGCAAATGGGTTCCCTCTATTGCCGGACCCTGGCATTCCCCTGCTTCTCAGGTTTCTTTGGGCATGCTCTTAAAAAGTGTTCAGCTGAGCCACAATATAAGCACAAATAACTTTTCTTACGATGCTCTCTTTCCTCTGAAGACAAAGTACCCCGAATTGCTCCAATCTGCATGGGTTCCCTTACCAGGGGTGGAGCAAGAAACACAACTCTTTTTTCCCCTTTCCTTTCTGCCCTACGGGTGTCTATTTGCAAGAACAAGTCCAATAATTCCAGGAACTTGGAGGGCACCACAGGTATCGTGGCCACGGCATCCTTCAATGTGTTCGACAAGCCTTTGTAAAACAATGTGGTCTTCTTTTCATCAGGCCACCCTGTTTCGGTCACCAACTGGTTAAATAGGGCCAGAAAAGCCAACAAAGGAATATCTCCTTGTTGTAAGGATAGAAGTTCCAAATCGTTGGCCTGGGATTTGTATCTGGTATCAAATACACGTGACATAACGGTGATCAGTGCATCACAATCATTAAGTAACTGGCTCCCCTCTTCCAGCAACGGATTAGCCCAAACCACTGCAGTACTACCCAAATAAGACAAAACAAACACTGATTTGGTGGTAGAGTCAGGGAAAGAAGATGGGCAGCACAAAACGTGTAGTTTACACTGATTGATGAAGGTACGAAAGTGTTTGGGATCACCATGGAACCGTTCCGGTGGAGCCAGGGGAAACTGTGCAGCCATGTACACAGGAGCATTCTCCTGTCTAGCGGAGTATCCGCCAGAAGCAGAGCCTGATGCTGTACCAGAGGTGCCTGCTCCACCTGGTTGCAGGCTGGCTTGAAACTCATGAAGGTTTTGTTGAGTGGCTTCATGGGAAGCTGTCATATCAGCTCTTAGGTCTGCCACTATCTGAGCCAGTTCGGTCAACAAGTCGCTTGCAGCATCCAATAGAAAAGGCTTCTGAATATGATAGAACTCTCTGTATTCTCCTAGGTGGAGTTCTGTTCTGGCAGTTGAAACCATTATGTAGCCGACAAGTTCTTTCTGACAATGTACATCTCAGGGATACGAAAAATGTCACCTGAGAAGTCTATTGACCCAGGGATGGATGGACGCCACAGGATCCTGCTGACCTGTAAAGGAAAGTCAAGGTTAACACTACAATGTATATGGAGGAAACAATATTCAAGACAGTAAGGTTTGTACCTAGTTCCCAGTAGAATAATCCCTGTAACTGGTTTAGTAATCCTGTTGAATGCTAACTGGCGTATGCTAATAAAAGAACAACACAATGTTTAAGGAAGGTGGGCTGTCCAATCAGAGACTATTCCTATAACATGAATAGTGCCGTAATAAACAAAAAGCAAGCTTACCAATGAGACAGTGTAAAGTTCCATAGAAAACGTGAATGTCCAGAGGTAGGTTGGAGATGAAAAGGAATTGATCCTCATAACAACCGCTGGCACGAGGACACCTAACAGTGTTCCATAAGTTAGTCCAGTTCAAGCGGAAGTTCCAAGGTTTCACCTAACACCCGCCGGCACGAGGACGCCAAACAAAGTACCAGAAGGCAGTCCTAGTCCAAGCGATGAGAAGAAGTTCCAGTATAGGTGAGTTGAGAGGAATCAGCAGTATGTGGAGAGAGTGGGGATTCCAAGGGAAAATGCGTGGCGAGCACAAGTTAAGGGAAAACAAGTTTTTCATCTGTGGTCATGAATACATGAATGCGTGGTCAAGTAGATTCCGGGTCGGTAACAGTGCAGGCAGAAATGGAGTATAATATCGAAAGGCTAAACAGGTCATGAAACGTTCCAGAAGTCATAGCGGATCTTTCTTGATACCAAACAGACACGGAGCAAGACAATCGGAATACTGTGAGACGTAGCTGGGTCGTAGTTCAATAGAGCGAAAGATTCAAAAGATCCAATTGTAGAAAACAATTTCAGAAGCAGTGAACTCAAAAACAGGTGGGGCATAAATCGGAAGGAACTCAATGTGACACAGTGGAACAGGTCTAATGTGAAAAAACACGTGACCTGATGAACATAGAATGAGCAGAATGAGCAGAGACACAGCGTGTTGTTGTGAACCTGGGAATATGAACGCAACATCGGTCAGGTGTTTTATTGGGTAAATGGGGAACAGATGTAGGAAAAGAAACTCCTGCTGGGAGACGTCTCTTAGACCACACCGAATACCTGGTGTGCCATAGTTTCCTGACACCATCTCAAAATGTACCTTGTTCCTCAAAAAGGGCAACTTGATAAAAGAAAACTAGCGCAAGCACTACTTATACATGATCTCAAGCAGCTGCTACTCAATCAATTACAACAACCACAGAAGGATGTTCTGAAAAGGCAAATGCATTCCCAACTGCACAAACAAAGAAAAGCACCTCTTCAAAAAAAGCAAGTGGACTTCCATCAAATGACTCAGACACAGAACTATCTGGTCCATTCACATTTTCCAACACAACTGGTGTAAATAGCTATGCAAATGTAGCAATCAATGTTCTATTCTAATTGCCACCAATTGTTGAAAACATTTACTTAAACGGCACCGACCAGTTGTGTTTGCAAATGCTACTCCTTCACAGAAATGCAACAAACAATCCTGACAACACTTACAGTGTCTCAGGAATAAGGCAGAAATTGGACTACTGTGCGAGAATGATGAGATTCACTATAAAGACACAAGACAATCCACAAGAATGTCTAATTTACTTACAGCAAGTACTGGAAAGAAAAAGCATACCTATGAATGAAATCTTCTAGATTTCATAGATGTGGAAACATACATGCACTCTGTGCAGCTATGTGGTGCAGGAACAAGTCCCTAACAAGCACTTTGTGTATGTATCTATACCTAACTGTGAATAAATTCCATTTCAGCAGCTGGTACAAAATCATGGCATATTATGTACTACTTGCAATTCAGACAATTGTTCCACCTTACAGATACAGTCACAGAGCCAATACGTGATATGTAATGCTAAACGATACAATGCAGATGGTACCAAAAACAACTGCAGTCTTACTAGATTCACACACAGGCAAGTATCACTTGGCAAGAAAACCTTCACAACAGCAGGCGTAATCTACCACACAGGTACCACAACCACTGCATGTCACTATACTGCATATGCTAAAAAGATTGTGGGTGGTTTGAATGCAATGATACTTCAATTACTCTAAAGCAGAGATTACCAACAAATCTTGCAAATGCCTACTTAATATTCTTGAAACCAAAATGTACTCATTGATCTAAAAAGGTAGCATAGCCTTCTTTAGTACATAGGACTCAATAGTATGTACAATTAATGCTGTGGTAATTGGCCCTGGCAAATTTGCCGAAAATTGGTGGAAAGTCAGCGCTTTCACCTCCAGCTCAGAGCTGGCGGTGAATCTTAGAAGTTTCCCTCAAACTCGGGATTGGGTGGTACGGTAATGTGGCAGTAATAGCCTTACTGCTGCATGTTTACTGCACCATCCAACACCTGATGAGGCCCTTTGTGAACTGTTATGGAAGCATCATGACTGTGAGGAATTCTAACATCCACACAGTGTTGTGCACTTGCATGGGTTTTTTTGAAATTTTAAATGAAATTGAATGATGGTAGATCTGAACACATTTTAGTTGGGATATGACAGGACAAGTACATGATGCATCTCCATAAGGCGGAGGAACAAACATTCTCCATGCAATGGCCAGCCTAATTAATTATCAATGGCTCCATGGATCCACTGTGGCAACCCTGAGGGTATTCCCACTCCTGCTCCCCTTGGATCCTCCATGCAGGTGGTCAGAGAGCAGCCATCGCTTTTGGATCCTGAGCATGGGGGTAACCAAGTGAGGGAGGAACACCGGGGTGGAGGGGGCTTGGGGATTGGAAGTGAGGTACCTTTATTTGAGGCATGGTATCCCCCTTATCCTCATGACAATCAGCATAACCCTGCCCGACCTCCATAGGTTATTGTCAGCCGTATTCCTTAAACCCATGTAAAATCCCTAAGAGTACTGTGAAGAAGAAGTGGCAACTAGGAGTATTACAGATCACTCAGTGGAAAAACTATTCTGGTACAGTGTTGTGGAAGCAAGGGTTAGAGGCCCATAGGAATCAAGATCAGACAAGTAAATCTAATAGATCTATGCAAGGTCAGGCAATTAGGAGTAACTAAAAACATCTACAGCCACTTGATATTCAAAGAACATATAAAAGCTGTAGGGGGAGACACATGTGTGAGAAACTGGGAATATTGAGAGCAGAGGAGAAACTTGAAATCCTAGGAGCTGAGGAGAAGCTGGGAGTCCTGAGAGCTGAGGAGCAGCAGGAGATCTCTGTGTGGGGGCAGCTGTGGTGATCTAGAGGGAGGAGCCAAAACACTGATAGGAAATCCAAAGAACTCATAGGACCCAGAGAAGAGGGCTAAAGCTACGCCTACGAGCCCATGAGACTTCACAGTATTGTGCCAGCAGCAGGAGCCACAGGGAGACGCAGAGCCCTGAAGCTATGGTCCGCATGTGAGCATCAGTGCCGGCTAGAGAAGGAGAAGATGTGCAGAGAGGGAGAAGTTGAGCGGCGAGGGAGCGGGAGAAGTTGTGCTGCGAACAAGCAAAACATGTGCCGTTGAGAGTCCCTGCTTCCCGAAAGAAGGGAATCCACAAGAACAACTGAAACAACCGATGCCAGGTTGAGGAGTGTCGGAGGGAAGCCTCAATGACAGAAAACTGCTGACAGATGTCTAGTGAGTAAAAATGGTGAATTGAGCATATATTGAATATCGAACTGAGTAGAAACGTTGTATTTTATGCGATAAAGAGCCAGATGCCCAATTGAGCATATATTGAGTATCAAACTGAATAAGAAACATTATATTATATGTAATAAAAAGCTGGGGGCCTATAAAAGGGCCCGTTGAGCCTGCAACATGAAACCAATTGCACATATATAACTTTCCCAATGAAACACCTCAAAAGTACTTTGAACTGTTGAATCATTGCTGGGGGAACTCATGGTTGTGTGACCTGTAATGGGTGACAGTTTGGTCTGACAAATGCACCTAGACCAGTGGGTTTCCCTGTGACAATTCTATGAATACCAAGTCTCCAGTTATAAGCGGAACAGTTGGCCACTGGTTGCGTGACCAGTAATGGGTGGACTCTGTGTAGTCCAACAACTGTGCCTAGACCAGAAGTCAATACAAGGTTTAGCTAACTGCTTGAGTTGAAATTTAAAGGCTATGAACTTTTGAATTAATGAACCTGTGAAGTTGGGAGTTTCAAATGTTATGCTGACCCTTAGAAGAAAGGGTCTCTAAGTGTTAAAGTTGCAGGACTTTGGCCTTGGGGATGGAATCCTGGAACTACAGTGATGTGTGAACCTTTTGTGACAAGTTTGAACTTGGGGAAGGAAGACCCCTACATCTCTATTTGGTTTGAACTGTGATACCTGTGAAGCCACAGGAACTAGTTTCTGAAACTGTACAATCTTTGCTGAGAGGAGATCATGCTTGAATTTTGTTGAACTTGAATCGGAGAACCTTATGGCAACTGGAAATACCATGTTTGAACATTTACTTTGGAATACTGACTTGAGTGTATCCCCCACTAATTTGTTGTAGTTACTAGGACAGCATAGGATTTTGACACAGGCAGAGGTTTTGCTTTTGGACTTCCTGACAAGGACTTTCCTTAGTTTTGTTAGGCAGGGAAATCCTGCCATAGCATAGTGTTAGTTAGGTGTTACACCATCCCAATCATTAATACAGTTATTGAAACTAGTTACATTGTTTGTGTCATCTCGCTTGGTACCATGTATGTCTCACACCACCCTGTCATTTTGTTGGGCCCTGCAGCTGGTGGCAGCAATTTGCATACTAATCAGAGCAATTAAATAAGGCCCACATGGGGCCTGGCTACAGAGGTTAACAAGGAAGACAGGAAACCCCAACAACATTCCGTATACAACTGTGTCAACCTGAAGCCAGCTTCCACCCTCAATATAGATTTACAGTGAACTATAATATCTGGCAATGCGTGTTTTCAGTAGTTAACCCCATAGAGGGGGGCTCCATTCATAAGGTACAAGCAAGTGGTTTGCAGGAGCCATACAGTGTGGTCTCGCCACAGCTTCAAGGGAAACCTGCATATTTAATAAGGAACCACAGAGAGCTCCAGAGGGACCCCTTGATCCACAGCAGACAGGAAGATGGGTGGGAATTAATATTACAGGTTTTCACCTCTTTACCATTTCTATTGCAAAGCACTCTGGTTCTGAGCTCATGCATACCGTAGATGGCTGGTGGGGACCCGAGGATTGGTTCATTAAACTAGGCTTAACCTGCACTGATCCCTGTGGTCCATTTGGCTTTGAAAGAGGTACAAGCCCTTATTTTGGCAGATCATCTGAAAGCTTCAGCAGAAGGAAGAACTCATCCTTGTACCCTGGATGTAGGTACAGTCTGCCTTACATCATCCGGCATTGAAGGAAGGCCAGGACCTCCAAGAGGGAAGCAAGATCCCTCCCCTAAACATCTCCTAGGGAACAGAGGGAGATACCAAATCCAGAGGATCCAGAACTGGTACCCAGCCAGCACACTGTGTCCCCTGCTAGGCTATACAGCAAGATTCCTAGGTGGGAAGTGCCAGAGAATCTCTGATTCCCAAAGCCAAGGACAAGGCAGTGCTTGCAGCACACTCCCAAGCTTTGGGCCATCCACCTTAAAGGACAACACAAGCCCAGTGAAGAAGGGACACAACCAAAAGGCTAGCTAGCCCAAGTGTCTAAAGTCCTAACATTGGCACAGCCCCAGCTCTTATTCAGACCTGGCAACTCCCCTGATGTTTCCTTTGCTTTATTTTGATAGGCAGGGAAATTCTGACCAGGGTAGGCACAGTGAGACGTTTGTCAAACCTTTTTGAGTTGATAAAATGGTATCTTATGAAAAACCTTTACCAAGTTGTATGCTTCACATTTTTAACCTCTCACAAAGCCCTGGCAGGAGATCATACCAAGCAATTGCAACTGTGTGAATACAGGAGAGCAGAAACACCCTGGCAGGAGAGTAGACCAGGCATCCCGATAAAACAAAAACCAAGCTAAATTGTGTATAATTTTGGAGTTGATTGAGAGGAAAGATAAAAACTGTTATTTCTAAGAAAATGTGAAGAAGAATCCATGGGAAGGGAGACATTTCTAAAACACTGAAGGCTAAAGACATTATCTGTTTCAATTTAAAAGTCATGTCTTTATAATGTGAGGGTCAGAATAGTACATTGGACATGGGACAGTTTGGTTTTGGACATTCTGACACCGACAGATCCTTACTTTTGAGTTCAGGTAGGAAAACAACTCTAGTTGTTAGGGATTTTGTCAGAGGGCTATTACATAATTTGGTGGTATTTTAGTACTGTGGTAAAAATAGTTAAATGGTGGTAACATGGTTGCACAGTGTGTTTAGGGTGATGCCCTATATAATGTGACAAGACTCCCCTCTAAAACTTGTATTCTACTTAGGGTCAACTGTAAGCGCAAGATAGCGGACATTGTACCTGCGAGAACCAGGCAGTGCTAACTTTCATTCATTCCAGTCACTTATCTACGATGTTGGACTACTGTCTTTGACAGATCTGCTCAGCTGTCAGCATGCACAGCCGAGACATCACACTCATATAATCTGTCTATCTATGAACCCATGGTAAACAAATGACACAAACCGGGAACCATGAATAATGTATCAAGACACGCTGTGCATTTATAATTGAACTTACCGATTGAAAAACAGCAACATTAATTAGTGGCACAAATAGTTATGGGAGTATAATTCCGCAAAAATAAGCAGCAAGAGAAATTTCAACATGAACTCAGTTGAAAGACACAATGTAAGTTTCACCGACTTCGAACTTGGGTCGTGAATATTTTGGCAAGAGCCACTCTTAGTGTAAAATATAATTTCCCAAATGACATTTGAAAGGTGCTGATTTATTTTACATAAAAATAACACTTTCCTAGCTCTATCAGAATACACTTATACACGTACGCCTCAATTATCACAAATATATTCACATCAAATATGAGCAAGGTTCTTTGTTCTCCTGCCAGCATTCAGCAGTACAGCAGCCCCTGCTCTCAGGCAACCCAGACAGAAGTCCACAACCTCTCTCCGACCCTTCTTCTCAGACTACTGCCTGGGATAATATTGCCTCTCTGCACTGCACGGCTCTGCTCTCTCTGTTGACAGCTGCACTCCTGGTCTCCTCTGGAGAGAAAGGCTGACCCACGTCTTCAGCCTCCTAAATGTATATGTTAGCTGTGTCACTCAAGCTAAATCCTGCCTTTTCTCCTGACGTCTACATATCATCCAAGCTGATTTCTCTAGAAGCATGGTTTTATACAAATTATTGCAACAACACTTACTCTAAAACAATTGAACTGTTCACCAGAGCACATACTTCACTGAAACACAACCAGCAAAGTAAAACAACACACTATTTTGACATTTCAACTGCCGCATTTTGCACTTCTTGATTAAGGTTAAATTATTAGTTACTGGGCAGTGTTAGTTGATTGTTAATTATGTTAATAGATGTATACATTGCAAGCCCGACACATGATCTATTCACCCTAAAGTGAATCATTTTAAATGTGCTTAATGTGCATTTCCATTTGCTGTCTGTAGTTTGCATTCACTTTACTCTTCCACTGAAAGTAATGTCATGACCCATTTACTGCCTTTCACATACAGTGTCACTACATCTCCACTATCTCTCCCTACACATCTCACCCTACACTCCCTCCTTTTTCTCATGCTGGGATCGCATGAGATATCACTGCAGGAGAAATAAAAACTATCTCTCCAAAAATAAAAAAATAAAAAATATATACATGTGTATTCCCCATTGAAGTGTCCATATTTGAAACAAATGAAATGTTGATATTTAAAATAAACACCATATGCATTAAATTGCATAAATTGCAGGCTCATTACGTATGCATATATCCTGGCTTCATAAAACAAGCAACATTTCAAAACAACAATCTCATCATCTTCTGTCGAGGGTCCTATTTCAATTTTGGTGGAGTACAACACTGCAATATGTTCCACATGCAATAAATGGAAAATAAAATAAAAGTGAAGATTAAGGGGGTCAGTCTGAGATGGGCAGTAAGGGATACCTGGCACCAGTAAGGAGACCGGTGCTGCTAATCCCTTACCGCCCAATTCCAAGGTCCCTTAGCGGGAACATAAAGGACGTGTGGTCTGACCACAAGTCCTTTACGGGTCCCGCTAAGGGACCAGGGCGCTAATAACGGGCCTGCTATTCGCGGGCCCGTTATTAGCGCCTTCCCCATTCCCATTGAGCCCTACGGGGGCTCACTGGGAATGGGGAATGTTTGATTGAAAATGCGGACTAACTGGGTCCTCCAGGGTCGGAATGACCCGGTAAGTCCCCATTCAACCAGACCGGACCCGGACCCGGTATGGGAGGCAGCCATGGTGCTAATAGCACCATGGCTACTGCCCAACTCAGAATGACCACCTATGTCATTTGTAGTTCCTGGTACTCAGAATATACAGGACCGCTTCTCTGGAATGCCCTGTCCATTCGTTTTTGCACTAGCACTGCACACAACGCTTTGATAAGCAGAACTCCTCCAATCTGGCACTCCATGGAATCTCCTCCACAAGCATAATCTTTATGGCATCTCGGGCTCCTTATCTTCACCCCCGTCCGGGGGCTTTCCCGTAGCATCCTCCAAGGGTCCAGCGCTCCAAGGATCCGGTCCTGCCGGGGCAAGGAATTAGTCATGTAAAGTAAAAGAAATAAAACAAATTAAGCACCTAGCACAATACCATTTTCTATCCCTCTTCTGCTGCAATGCCTGAAAACAAAATTGGAATTATTGTTATCCTTATGGTGTCTCCATGGGGTATTCTTGCCACACTGGAAAGCCTGAAAATAAGTTGAACATTACACAATTCAAAAACATATGAATAAAACACCTCCAGCAACATGCATTTTATAGAACATACCTTTTTACCTCGGAAACCTTTAACATTTTCCATCACTTCACTGAAAGGCATGTATGTACACCTTGATTCCCTTGTTATTTCAATTTTCACTTTGTACCCATCATTTTCCCTCAACTAGCCTCAACTTGTTCAAGCCTCCTTACCTCATGCTTCGGGTGGCAAGGATTGATTTGGTTTACATGGACAAACTGCTCTATTGTCACTTCACCATTCTTTTTAAATATTTTCTATACTACAGGGGAGACCTTGTCTATGATTTCAAATGGAGTGTTTGTGTTTATTTTTCCCAAAATGATACTACCTTGTACTCCCTTGTAGATGTCTTCCTATCATAATATGTTTTTGCACTATCAGCAGCCCTCTCTAGATTTTGCTTCACAAATGCATGTTGTAAGTGCTTCCTCAATTCTTCTACATATTCATGAATCGTGAAGGCATTGCTCATGTGTTTCCTCATGTGTCTTGTACAGTACATTTTGTGGCAACACCATCTTTCTCCCTGTCACTATTTCATGAGGACTGAAATTTGCTGATTTAGCGGTGGTCAATCTAATGGCCATCAATACTAAGGGCAACCGAAGATCCCAAATAGAGCCTGCATCAGCTACAGATGTCTTTAGTATGTCTACTATAAAGTTATTGTTCCTTTTTACGCCACCTGACGATGAAGGCCGATATGAGATGTGCAGCTTCTGTTTCACACCTAGTATTTGCCAAACTTTACTCATGAAGGCGTTAGTGAAATGACTTCCGTGGTCTGATTCTGTCCTTTGGGGTAACCCAAATCTTGACAATATATGATTTACCAGTAACGTGGCTGCTGTTTGCACACTGTAATCCAGTGCGGGAATGCATTCCACCCACTATGACATTAGAAAAACCACTGTTTATAAATATGTATTTCCCCTGGCTGATCTTTTTACAGGCCCGACATAGTCAATTTGCATATCAGACCATGGAAGGTCAAACCTCTTTTCACTAATGGAGCTCTATGCATAGGTGAAGCAGGTTGAAATTGTGCACATATTAGACACCCTCTGGTGTATAGTTGAACATCTTGGGACATATGCGGCCAATAAGCATAATCTTTTAAAATTTTAAAGGTGTTTTGTTAACTCCTGTGTCCTGCAGTGATTGCATCATGTGCATGATGTAACATCAGTCCCCGAAATGACAGAGGTACCACCCATTGTATTTGACCTGTTACAGATTCTCTAATCATCAATCCATCTTGCAACCTAATTCTCTTTTTGTTTTTTAACAGTACCCTTAATTCCTCTTTCCCTTTACAATCATTTTCAGTCAAAGGATTTTGTTCTGCGTCTACCACATGATTATAAAATAGGCCTAGAATTGGGTTCTCTTTTTGCGCTTTGATTAGGCCCTGATCTGGGGTATCATAACTCCATTGCACTACAGGCTGTTAGACTTATTTTGGAGATTCAGAGCGTGTGATCGCATCTACCTGTATTTCACCAAGTAGGTGCTCAATGGGAAACAACTCTCCCATTACAGCTCCAATTTTGGCTAAGTGATCTGCTTTCTCATTCCCCTTCTTGTCCTCACCTGGTGTCTTTAGATGGCGCTAGATTTTTCTCCAGTGTATTATTAGATCATTTTCTGACACTAGTTTGTCTATGGCTTGGATAATTTTTCCATGTTTAAGGTTTGTTTTGTGATACGTGAGCATACCTTTTGCCTTCAGGCCAGGTAAATACTCCACAAAGCTGTTTTGCACGTAATCAGAATCAGTCACCAAAACTATCTCTTTGAGTTTATTTTCAACTACGGTAGTAATTGCCTCATAAATGACAGCTAGCTCTGCTATTTGCCTACTCCTAGATCCAACTATCATGCTTATTCTTGGGATGTATTCACATTTAAACCAGATATTTCCTATTCCTGCCACAAGCTCTTTTTCTGCATTAGTTTTCCCTATGATATGCACAACCATCCAGGTACAGTGTTGGTAAATCCCTACACACAGATTTCTGTGGAGATTGTTCAAATTCATTGAAACTAGATTCTATTTCTGCTTCATCAGGTGTACATTCAGCTGCACAATCATGCATATCTGCCAGCCCTTGGGCAACTGGGCTCTTTTTATTCTGTCCATATTTTACTTCCACAGGGAACCCCTGTAATGCCAATGTCCAGGAAGTAATTCTGGACTGTGCCAAATTACCCAACCTAATTCTTGCACTTTGCAGAAACTGTGGGGGTTGGTGATTTGTTGCAATATTTACTTTTCCCCGTGAATGATGGGGCAGAAATGCTGCAATGTCCATACAGTGGTTAGGAGCACTTTATCAAATTCACTGAATTTTATTTCAACCTGAGATAACGCCTTACTCACTTAAGCAATAGTTTTGTGATTTAAATCATTCCTCTGAGATAGCACAGCTGACATGCACTGATCAGTGAATCCTCTTTCTACCAAGAAATCCTGGTTCTTTATGGGATATGCCAAACATGGTGCATTCATGAGGAATACTTGCAGCCTAGCCACTGCTTCACATTGCTACTTTACCCACTTCAAGGGTACACACTGCTTCAATAATTTGGTTAAAGGTTGAGTAATCTCTGCATAATTTGCAATACACTTTCTGTTACATCCAGTAATTCCTTAATCCTTTCGAATTAGTAGGATCTTTCGACTTCTGCATTGCCTCCACCTTTTTCTTTTGTTGATCAAACCCATGCTCAGTTACCTTGTGGCCTAAGAAGTTCACTTTCTTTTTACACCATTGTGCTTTCTGCAAAGATACTTTGGACCCTGCCTTTTGTAACTGATCAAGCATATGTCTAATCTCATGAATGACTCTTCAGATTCTCATTTTCAATCAGCACATCATCTACATAAACCATTTCCCCCCTCTCTGCAGCATCTGGAAGCGCTCCCCTCAAAAGTATTCCAAATTCACTCCCACTATTGACATACACGAAGGGTGTTCGGGAACATACATTTTGGGATTTGTCAAATGAAAATGCCAGCAAATTGTGTATATCTTCAGCCAGTGGCACACACCAGTATCCAGCTGTAATATCCAATGTGGTTAACACCTTTGACCCCTGGACCTGTGTGAGACCCTCATCAATAAATGGATGTGGACACCTGGAAACAGGTACTCTTTTGTTCTCTTTTGTTTAACTCTCATAAGTCTACACACAACCACCATTGTCCATTAGTTTTCAGCACACCCAAAATGGGAGTATTTGATGTGCTATATCTAGGCCTAATGATTCCACTGGATTCTAGATACTTACTTATCTCAGTTAATGATTGCAAAAATGCCAGTGGCAACCGATATTGACGCACAAATAACAGTTCTCTACCATATCCCTCCGGTAATGTGGCAACATGGAGATCAGTTGGGCTGCAATCATATGCGTCTTTGTCAAAAACCTCTTTAAATTCCATGAATATCTTTCTCAACTCATTCCTATCCTGTTCATTGGTGCATCCATCTGCAGCCTGAACCTGTTCCTCTACTATTTTTGAAAATTCTGGTAAATCCTCCAATGGAGGAACCCCTGTGCTCTCCTCTAACCGCGTGGCTGTATCTCTTTGGAGAGTAGCCACATTTAAATATTTTGAAATCTTGACTTCCATTTCAATATGCTGCTTTTCTGTCTTATTTTTGTTTAAATTAAATAGGATGCAATTATCTTGGTGACAGCACACTGTCTCACTTGATTGTTAAGGATACACAGACGGAATTTTTACTATTCATTTAGGTTGGGAATCCAAAGACTCTGGCAACTCACCCTGTGCATTCACATACCTTTCAGGGATATACCCAATTACTGCATTATTGAAATCTGCAGTATACGATTTTTGTATTGCCATTCCTAATGATGAACTCTCTTTTAACTGATTGTCCTGGCACCCCTTGTTGTCCGCCAGTATCTTAATGTATCTATTCCCAATCTCTACCAGTGGCATATATTCACATTCTAGCCCTTGCTGCCTCATGGATTTATTTAGGCACACAAATGCATCAGAATCCCTCATCTGCTCTCCGTTTCTGTGTTTTAGCATTATGGTAACTTGCCTGGTAAAATCAGGAATGATAACATCCCTTTTCACCTGCAATTCAATTGCATATGGCTCCATCTGTGCAAAATGATAAGCTTGCCTCTTGTCTTCAAACTCAGGTGCAGGTCCTCCCAATCTGGACCACACTTTATAATTAAGGAAGTCTAGCACCATACACATTCTATGCATAATGTAATTTTCCAAATAAAATGTATTCTGTGGCCCACTCACTATCCAGATATTGCGACAGATAGTTTTAGGACCAATGGTGATTTTCAACATGCATCTCCCTACAATTCTATTCCCTGAGTCTGGATCACCAAACCTAAAAAAATGTGTTGGTGTTTTATTCTGAATTTTGGGATCTCCTCCCAGTCAATTATTCGCTGGAGTACTTGCTCATTAATTAAGCTTTTTTCCTGCTCCAGTGCTAAAGTTGCTTCTATCATTTCAGAATGCCCACTTACAGAGCTAGGGATCCATTGCTGCCCGTCTCACATGTGTATTTCAGAGAGAGTGGTAATGTGTTTTTCTGTGGTTACCTTTGGAGTAACATTCTGCCTGCACTTATGTTCCTTTAAATAAAAACGTAATGTGTTTTCATCTATTTCTGTTTGCCATTTTTTCTTGGGATCCAAATAAATGTCCATGTATTGCTTTTCTTTTTCACCTCACACTTTACCCAGACACATTAAAATGACAGTGACACTAGGTAGACAGCCATTCTGAAGATATACTTCCACTGCATCATTTTATTTAGCCACTGTATGGCATTCTTTAATACTGTTGTTGTGTGACATCACCTTCTTAGGCCTCAATGGCTTTTTGGCTAGGGACCATAAAACCCCATTCACCCCAACAGTGACACCTTCGATAGGTATCTCCTCACCATTAAAATTGTGCACTAGGGCTTAATGTTATCTTACTTTCATATGATTTTGTGGGGATCTCCCTTCATTGATACTTTTCACCAATGTTTTTGACATGATCGTGGCCTGTGCACCCATGCAAATCATTGCATTTCTCTTCTACAGTGAAAGGAGCATAATATCTGTCCTCAGCCTCTTCCAGTACACACAAAAAGTGTACATTTTTACTGATTTCAGGACTCACCTTTCTCAGTCCCTTTTCACTTTATGCCAAACTCATGGGCAAGTGAAATGATATCTTTCCCTCCTTTTGCTGATTTCATTTTGGGAATCTTTGTCTATTTTTCCATGTTCAGAACCCATTTGGAGTGGAGCCACGATCCGCCCCTCTGATCTGGGACCATCAGTGTTTACTCTGCAGTTTTTTGACTGAACATTCTCACAAAAATCACGTGGCAGCTTGCCCACATGATTTTCCTAGCTCAGAACACATATTTACATTTTGCATGGTATCTGTCTTTTTCGGTCTCTTGAAATATGTGTGGCTCAAAATACTCCTCAGGCAACTGGCCTGCACCCTCCTTTTGAGCACTCGCTTTTCCTCTCTGGACTTCATCAGTATTCTGACTATCAAGGGAGGATATCTTAACAAGTAATCCTACCTCTTTAACAGATGTTTTATTATCATATGAAATGTCCTTTTTAAATTTGTCTCTGTGTTCTTTAGGTGTTTGTTAATGTTCTCCGTTTGGTTTTTCATCTGCACACACCTCAATAGTTTGATTCAACTCTAAATTAAACCAGACTCCCATTTTATGTATGTGAGTACCACTTGTTTCACTTTCACTTGTGGGTATTTTCATGTTTGAATCAGCAAGCAATTCAGGACCGTTACACAAAACTGGTTCATGGGATTCTGTACATACGTTCTGTCACCTGTTGTCAGAACTCACAATATCACTCCTGTGACCTTCTGCACCTTCACTTGGCTGCTGTTATTGGACTGCACAGAGTTTTCCTCAGACAACATTTTGACCTGGGCCTCAAGACAATGAAATCTGTCAATTTTTCTGCATTCCTCTCTTTGTGGCCTAGGCCGGTATTGGTTAAATTCACCCTGATTAGGCCTATTTTGGTATATCTCAGGAGATTGATTACTATTTGAGTTATTTCTGAATTATTGGTTCATAGGAGGTGGAGGACATTGTGTGACCATCCTTTGGCTGTGGTGGTGACTTATTATAATGGCACGGGACATAGTTCATATTTTGTCTTTCATTTGATGGGAACTGTCCCCTATGCTGATTTCCGTGTTCAATAAATCTATCCACATACTGTGGTCTGCCTTGATTGCCCTACACTATAGTGTTGGGGTCAAATCTGCTCTGTGCCCCCAACGTCTGCCATGGGCCATTGTTCCTTTGATTTTGATTTTGATTGTTATTCATGCCTGAAATATCGGGGCAGTATCCCACTCTAGGTCTGTCACCCAAATCTAGGACTAATGTAATTTTCTCTATTGCTCATGTTATGTGATTGGAACATAGGTGTTTGGCGTGGCGTCCACTGTGGTGGCACGCCTTTCTGGTTATCTGTCATATTTTTCCCTGCCTGGGTTTGGGCCGATTCAAGTTGCATTGTTGCAGATCTCCATTACCGTTGGTGTGGAATCTTAAGATTTTGATTTTATCTCCTTATTTCTAGACCCCTCCTCACTTTGACAATATATTACCTCATACAGCTTAGCCACCTGTTCTACAATCCACTCTGGAGATTTCTCCCGGTCAAATTCACGAATGACCTCGTGAGACGCAAGAGAGCGAGCAATGCGCAAGCAATGATATATATACATAACATGCAATCTTTGAAGGCAAATCAAACCGCCCATAAATGTGTCGTTCAGGCTAGGGTTCGGTGATTGAGAATCATGACAATTATCACACGTTATGACAAGGCTCTATTCAGTCTGAATATACTTATTCTAGCAACAGTAGCAGAGGCAGCTTTTTTTATGGAGAACATAAAGCTAGGAGAGAAACTCGCAGGAGAGTAAGCGAGTTTCATCTCGCCATGGCCTAGATCTGGATAGTTTTGATATTTCAGAAGTTTTGGAGAGAAATACACCAGGGAAAAGTATACCCAAATAACAAGTCCCTTCCCAGGTTCTAGGAAACCATGGATAGGCCTGATCTCCACATATAAAATAAACAGAACCTCCTATATATAATGGTTCCTCTTCTTTTTCGAGTACTGAAGTATTCATGCATCTAGTAAGCGTTCCCACTGGATAGGAACCCTTTTTCTGTAAGCAAAACGGGACAGAACGTGGACTGTAATTAATAGTATAGGAGGGAGGCACAGAATCCATATTCCCTACTGGAGCCATGTTAAAAGTGATTAGGGATTTGTAAGGCCTAAAGAGCCTATCTACTGGATTCTTTGTTACCATGTTTATTTTGCTTGTACCTCTAAATATGGAACAACCCACTGGTTCCAAAATCATTTATGTTTGTTCCATCCAACTGACCAGTATCACTGTCATTCCATTTTCCATAAAATAACACTCTCAATGATGAATAAAATGCAGTATTGAGTGGAAAGGGATGAACATACCAACCCATTCCTTTTCCACCATTCTGGGGTAAATGGGAGCAGACCCAACAGTTGGACCTATTCAAGATAGCATGGGTCATATCCATAATCAGTAGCAATGTATTATTGTCATAATCTTTTCTGT
This sequence comes from Ambystoma mexicanum, assembly GCF_040938575.1. NCBI lineage: Eukaryota > Metazoa > Chordata > Amphibia > Caudata > Ambystomatidae > Ambystoma > Ambystoma mexicanum. Next base: position 281,695,562 of record NC_090929.1, on the reverse strand, counting down.
GTTTCACTTCTTGTGAGGGGAGAGTGTAAGAGATCACATGCACTGGGCTGCTCGTAGTAGGAGCATTGGTAGCAGGCAAAAGAGAGCTCAAAGGATGCACAGTTTCTAGATACCAGAATATGGGGATCCGCGTAATCAAAATTTAAAGTGGTAAAATAATTACTAGCATATTCTTTTTTCCAAACCCAGTTTTTCTAGGAACAGGCTTAGTCTCTATTCCTACAATATCAACAGTGTTGGTGCAGGAGGCGTCAGGAGTGTAGGCATTGTCTGTAATGCTTATCTCAGGAAAAGTTGTCAATTTTCATCGTGGAAAAGTTCTCCACAGCAACACACGTTAACAGCAAAGCGTCCAACTAGCAGCAAAGCGTTCAAGTAGCAGCAAAGCGTTCAGGCCAATTAAGGCTAGCCTGCTTAATAAATGACAGCAAGCTGATGTGATTTCGCACAGAGCTCCAAAAAGGCAGTCGCAAGCATCAATTGTGTCAGTACCATATGCCCCCTGCTTATCCGTATGGGGTCACACTGGTCCTTCACTTTTCAACGGTAGCACAGAGAAACCGCGTTTCAGAGCTTTCAATTTGATGCAGCTTGATAAAAGCTCATACGCTCCTTTTCCCTCGGCCTCCATTCCCACTTCATCCATGTTGGGAATAGAGGCAAGACAAAACAGATCACTTCTGATCTTGTGAACGTAGGTTGTACCTTATGGCTCCAGGTACAGTATGATCGATGAACAATGCCCTCTCATTTCCAGATACAGGATCAGTGCCAGCTTGCAATGCAATGAGTGATGATGCGGCAGAAGTCGGACAAGGTTGTGGCACCTTTGGTCTTTCGATCTTCGTTGCAATCTCCCGAGGCCCTTTCCTTGGCTTAGGAAGCACGTCTGGCAGAGAACTGGTGATGGTGTCTTTGTGATCGAGTGCAGGTGTATTTCATTCGATGTCAGGGTCAGGCAGCTCTTTCAAAGGAAACAGAATTCTTTTCTTGTGTGTTGCGTGGATCCAGGACGTGCGCTCATCCACTCGGACGGCAGGCTGTGTAGCCAAGAGCACCTGATAGGGCCCCTTCCATTGCGGTGCGAGTGAAGATTTTCTCTCAAAATCTTTAATGAATGTCCTGTCACTGGGCTGCAGACAATGTCCTGGGCTGGTATATTGGACAGGAAGAGCCTCCTGCACCTGCTTATGGATAAAATGCAAGTTTTGAGTTAACTGTTTACAGTAATTAATAAGGAGCAGGTATTTTATGTCTCTCAGCCGTTTCGGCTGTGGACCATTCCAAACATTTGCTCGTCTCCCCATGATTATTTAATAGAGGGAGAGTCCAGTCCTTGCTTGTACAGAGGTTTGAATGCACAACAAATCTAGCGGCAATGCATCGGGCCATTTCAAATTACTCCCCTCACAGATCTTACTGATCTTATTTTTCAAAATACTGTTCTGGCGTTCCACCAAACCGGCACTCATCTGGTGTCTGGCCGAATGGAATGAATTGTTTGTCAATTTGGAGGCCTGCACAAATTTGTAATATCACGGCTGCAATAAAGTGCAGCTCGTTATCTGACCATATGACACGTGGTAGGCCAAAACGTGAAAAGTGCTCTTCTAGCATAACTTTAGCTGTGGACATAGCTGTACAATCTTTCAGGGGATAGGCCTCTACTCATTTGTTAAATGTGCAGACCACCATGAGGACATACTTATAGTTTTGGCACCTTTCCATTTCTATGAAGTCACAATGGATGACTTCAAACAGCATAAAGTGGGGGGGGAAACTTCCTGTTGGCTTTGCTGTCCTTTTCCAATGTTATGTTGTAAACAAGTCATACAATTTTGGACCAGTCTGTCAGCTAAATCATTTTTCTAGCATATATGTGTGTCGGGCTGTGGGCCATAGTGAGCATCGCCATTACATAGGCATTATGCAACATCCATCTTTTGTTCTTTTTGTCCACCCAGCAGCCCTCAAAGTCTAATTCTGCAGGACCCTTAGACCATGCTTTTATTTCATCTGCAGTAGTTTCTGCTTGCATTTCCTTAACTGTGGCAATCCCATTTTCTCTCATGTGGGGTACTTCTTTCATTTTTTCAACATACAATTTTGTGTGTAAATCAGTGGCAGTTTGTTAGCAATTCTGTCTGCAAACGCGTTTTCTTTTCCAACATCACATGTTACTTTTTTATGTGCTTCACATTTCATTATTGCTGATCGTTTAGGAAGCGCGAGTGCAGACAACAGTCTCACTATCAAAGTACCATGTTGTATTTTTGTTCCGTGTGATGTCAGGAAACCCCTTTCAGCCCATAATCGACCAAAATTGTGTACCACCCCAATGCACACTGACTGTAAGTATATATGTTCACATTAAGGTTTGCAGAGATTTCACATGCTCTGGTTAACGCTATTATCTCTACAGCTTGTGCTGAGTTGTATGGGATTCTTTTGCTTTCGACAATACTTTTCAGTGTAGTGATGGCATATGCAGCAGTTTATGTACCATTGGGTCATTTAAAACAAGAACCGTCACAATACAGTTCTCCATCTGGCTCTTTCTGTGGAGTATCAGTTAGATCAATTCTTCTCCTTTTGTCTCTTGTTCAGTAACCATTAAACAATCATGGGGGAATTCTTTTTCACCACCTTTTTCATTGGAAGGGGGCAGATTTAAAGCGCAGCACCTCATAATTTGTATATGCGCTCCAAACAGAACAATTTCATACCTTGTTAATCTAGCTGATGTAAGGTGTTGCGTCTGCATTCTATTTAAAAGAACGCCCATTTAGTGGGGCACCATGACGTTTAAAGCGTGACTTAAAACCATACCCTTGGTTTGTTTTACTGACACAGCAGCTACAGCAACAGCTCGAAAGCAGCGCGGCAAAGTGCATGCAATATGATCCAACATGGAAGAGAAGTAGCCACATGGTCAATTTCTCCCTCCTTGTTCCTGAGTCAAATCAGCCAAAGCACAAACATTGTTTTTATGCACAAATAATTTAAAACTCTTGTCATAATTTGGTGTGCCCAAAACTGTAGCTGAACATAATGCAGCTTTGAGCAGGTCAAATGCTTCTTGACATTCCATGTTCCATTGCAAAGGAAAGGTAACATCTTTCCTTGTCAATGCCACTGTCGGTTTCACAATCATAGAGAAATTGGCGATCTACTGCCTACAATATGAAGCCATGATAATTAAAGCCCTGACTTCTTCCTGCGTGTTTGGAATAGGCATATCGGAGATGCTTTCTATCCTTTCTGGTGTCAATCTTCTTCCCTCCTTCGAAAGGAGGTAGCCCAAGTAGGTTACTTACTTTCGACAATACTGGAATTTCTTTAGTGAAGCTTTGTGTTCATGCGCTGCTAAATGTGTCAATAGTGCAACTGGAGTTTCTTTATGAATTTCTTCTGTGTCTGCTGCTATCAATAAATTGTCTATGTATTGTAACAAAACACAACCTGCTGGTAGTTCTAGCATATCTAATTGTTCTTTTAATGCTCTTCTGTAAATACTCAGACTTTCAGTGTAAACCTGCGGAATTCGTGTGAATGTAAATGAATGTCCTCCTAGAGTAAAAGCAAATACATATCTGCTATCTGGATGCACTGTAATGCTGAAAAACGCATTCTTCAAATCTACAACACTAAAGTATGATGTAGATACTGGAATTATAGTCAAAATTGTAGTCATATCCGGGACTAATGGAAATTGTGAATCAACAACTTTATTCACTGCGCAAATCAATTATGAAATGGCACGGTATATTATGACCTCCTTTCTTGTAAAGCGGAAGAATGGGACTATTGCAAGTGCTACCAGAAATTTCTTCAATAACGTTTCTTTTAATCAAATCTGGCACAATGCATTTCAATGCTTTCTCCCCTTCAGCAAAATTTTATATTGTGGAATACGCTGCAATGTAATTCCTTCTTTCAAAACAATTTTTACTGGCTCTACTTTTAAACAACCAACATCATTGTCGCTCACTGCCCATATACAAGCCGGTACTTAACTCAATTTAGTCGGTAATTGTTTAGATAGAAATTGTGATACAGGAGTCTTTTGTGGCAATATTGTCAAATACACTCCATCAAGAGAACAATAAATAACTGCATTCAATTTCTTAAGCAAATTTAATCATAACACATTCTCACTGCAATTTATCATCAAAAGAAATGGGCAAGACTCAGTGAATGGACCTAGTGTTATAGGTACTGATTGTGACACTGGACTAATTACTGGTGTACCTGAGAACCCTACTGAGATATTGTCATTCCCTGACAGTGGTATATCTGGAACCTGCTGATGATCAATTGAACATTTTTGTTCACCTGTATCCACTAGAAAAATGTGTTCCCTATTCTCAACCTTCATTTCTATGTAGGGCCCTTTATAGTCTGCGGCAATAGATACTGGTTCCAACCCCTGTCCTGGGCTGTCCTAGTAAAACAATACATTGTCAGATGTAAAGTCGCCAGTGTAATTTGCATGGGACTGATTGTCAAAAACATTTCCATCACTTGTGATGTTTCTCTGTTGTTGATTCTGGTTCTGATTCTGATTCTGATTCCCCTGGTTATTCTGAAATTTTGGCGCTCTTTGGTTCCTATTCTGTTCTTTTGTTCCCGGGCAACCTCTATTCTGCCTTCTCGGGAAAGTCCCATTTCCATTCTGTATCTGTGGGCCCTGTGCTCGCCAATGGCCTTCTTGTCTACAATAGGCACATTGATTAATCCCTATTGGACCACCTTGCATGATGGAAAACTGGGCTCTGGATTGTGAGTTCCCACCACCTCTATTATTGTTTGCTACTTGCTGCATCAATGCTCTTGTTTTCAAATTCCCTTTATCCCTTCTTTCTTTGTCCTTCTGCACATTTACTCTGTTCTCGTAATACTGGACCATGTGTAATACCTCACTGTGTGTTTTTGCTTGCCATGCACTTTCAGATGTCATTATTAAATTTTTAATTCTCTGTAACAATCCTTGCACAAACTTACCAACAAACAATCTCTTCCCGGGTTCAGTAATCAAGTTTTGACCACTAAAATCTGAAAATACTTCTTCCAATCGATTAAAATAATCAGTCGCTCCTTCATCTTTGCCCTGTAAACAAGACGTTAATTTATCCCAAACTATTCTCTTCTCAGGCACCAAAGTTTTCAATTTCTCTATTATTCGCGATGGTAAAGCCAACATGACATGTGTGTGTCGGTTTCTCTGCAGCCTTTCTCTTACCATCAATTCTAATCAAATTCTCCCATGTGTCACCTAACATCCTCGCATCATTTATATTTCTAACCTGCTTCCATATGTCTACAGTAAGAATCACGGGAAACAATAAATCAATGTCACTCAATGTAAAAACAGATGAATTCAAAACAGATTCAATTTCTTTATAGAATCCTCACAGGTTTTTTCTAATGTCAGGGATCGTCTGCCTGATATTATTTACCTCTTGTCTAGAAAAAGGGACATGTACAAACTGTGCACTATAATGTGCTTCTATCGTGTGCGCTGCAACCGTTGCGGTGGCAGCAACTTCTACTCTCAGGACAAATGTGGGAGGCACTTCCCTCATGGGTAATTGCAAACTAGGTGTTTCTACATTTGTTTGTTTACTGAGCAATAAAACTAAATCAAGAGAAAAACCAGTCATTCCAGTTTCAGGCGACAACGCTCTTTTGTAAATCGTCATTAAATCAGCGGGACAACATGTCTTATTCTTCATACATTCATCTTGCAAATACTCTACAATGACCTGTAATACCTTTCTCTGCATTTCTGGTGTATACTGACTAAACGTATCATGCACTTCAAATGGGGAAATGGTGGCATCTGAAATCCATCTAAGCGCATCTCGCGTACAAATTCTCATCTCTTCACTAACAGGTTTCAATGTTGTAAAAAATCGTTGCTGGACATATGACATATGTGGTTTATCTTTTTTCATTAATTCTTTATGCAATCGATCAAGCTCATGCTTAAACACAAATATTCGGCCTACATGTTCTCGTACTTTTGACGCGTTATCTCATAAATGAGAAAGAACGACCAAATTGCACAACTCTTGTGGTGCAAATGTGTCAGACAAATCACTCAATTTTTTCACAAGATAATTCCCCATGCATTCTAACAATACCTGCTGTTCACCACGGCCTCTATGATCAGATATGGAACTTTGCAGAGCAGCTATATTACCATCTTAAACGTATGTTTCTGCCCAAGTTCCCAACTCTTCTTTCCTGTCTTTGCTAACTGTACTATGAGTTACTCTACTGCTTCCTTGCGCAGGAATCATCTCTGTAGAACTGCCTACCAAAGCAGCCAACTCATGCTCTGAAGGCGGTGGAGGAAATTATGTCACAAGCACATGGGGAGAGGAACTTGCTACTGGTGCAGATGGAACAACAGGAATGGGAGGTACATAGGAGGAGGTGCAACTGTGTCAGTACATTGATGTTCATTTCTTCGCTCATTCAAGATTTTGTTTATTAACTCATCCGATGTATGCAATTCTTGCTGTGGATATATTTTCTGTACACCTTATTGGAAAGCCCTGTCCATGTTCCTAAGGGCTTCTGTCTGCTGATGCTGATCAAGCTCTAGCACTTTCTCTGCGTTCGTTTTATGCCTGCGCACGTGTTTCTCTCTACTTCTCAAATTGAGATTAGCTTCCTTCCTCCCATCTCTCACGACGTTGAATGCCGCTGGTCTGGCCTTCTCACGTAGCGATACTGATTCTAGGTGTTCTATACGTTCTAATTCATAGCCCCCATCATTAGGCCACTGTAAGTCTGCTACATGTCTGGTTTGCCTATGTCAAATCACATTAAACGCTGTTGCCCCTATACCATATTTTACATACATTTCATATGCCGGCGATCCTGCGGGTGATGCGACCTGGCCAGTTTCCAAATATTGTCTACTGCAGTGGAAAAATCCCACTAAGCAAGAAGACAATTTCCCAGTCATGGTTAATCCTTCTCCTTCTCTTACCCTGGCCGTTTGATCTTGCAAGGCAACACTCGATCAATATCAGGTTGTTTAAGAATCGGGGCACGACTCACCTGATCAATCAATTTGTCACTCAGGACGCAATTCGTCCTTATACAGATGCAACCAAGAATCATCATGACTGCATGTCTGGCTCAATCTGCCTTGTTCCAGGACCCTCACCTCGATGCTCTCTGGGCGCTGCTTGACGATCAGGGATCGGCTGTGTACAGATCTGCAAAGGAGTCTCATTACTTCTACAGGGGCTCCCCAGAACACCTTTCGATCCCGGCTCGAAGGCTTCGTCATCGACTCATTTTTGCCTTCTTTAAACTTAACGTATACAATGTAGCAAATGGGGGAGGGTCCATATTCGGGCGCCATATTTGCTCGGCCATAAAGACTCTGTATATGGAAACTAAGGCACAATAACCATATTCTCTAGTGACACGACAGACACGAGGTTCGACTTCCAAACAAGTCTGATTCATTTCAAAGTATGCTCAGTCGGCCGACTGGGGTCTAACGTCTCACAACATGTGTACCCAGACCTCGTGAGACGCAAGAGTGCGAGCAACGCTCAAGCAACAATATATATACATAACATGCAATCTTTGAAGGCAAATCAAACCACCCATAAATCTGTTGTTCAGGCTAGGGTTCGGTGATTGACAATCATGACAATTATGACACGTTATGACAAGGCTCTATTCAGTCTAAATATACTTATTCTAGCAAGAGTAGCAGAGACAGCTTTTTGTTATGAAGAACATAAAGCTCCTGGTTCAGCAAGGATATCATGTTCCTAGAAGAGAAACATTCCTTAGCACGTTATCTATGTGTTTCTACTCGTGAACCAAGTGTCATACACTTCTGAGGCAGAGAATACCTGTCTCTGCGAAGGAGTACCACAAAAAGAATATAATTCATGCTTTAACTGCCTTTTACTACAGCGTTTGCAAGACAGGCAAGCACCTGGCCTGCTGATTAGATGCGGCTTCTGCTCGCATCCAAGGACTTTGTGAGGGAGGAAACAATGTATTTTTGTATCGTCTGACATTCCTGTCTGTATTAGTCTTTCAGCATGCAGGCCGTGGCCTCGCACCGTGTATGAATTTAAAGCATAGAATACATTTTGCAAGGCGTTAAGACTGAAAGGAAAAAAGCAAATGGCTGATGCATTCACAAAATGGACGCCCTCTGGTTACATTGACGATTCTGTGATTGCGGTGTTCGCCACATGATGCGATTGGTTTCCGGCCAACATAATATACATACTATTCATACATTAGGGTTGTTTCTTGTCTAACACGGTTTCTAAGTGGTCTTCTATGCAACAATCACCTCATTTTTTGAATGGTTTAATCAAGGTTTTGATGGATTTCATTATTTTGATGGGCCTCTTGGCGCAATATTTGGGAGTGCATTATTCTGTCGCTCATTCCTTTTATCAGAGGGGACCCTGTTGATGGTAACCACCGGCGGGTGAATCAAACAACCTAAATGGGCTACAATCAGGCCTAGCCACAGGTTTAGCCATTGGTACATTGTTCCCTCATGCAGAATTGGGGCTATTCTCAATCCCATTAAATGTGGTGCTTTGTTGTTTTTCATGAGATTAAAAAATAGATATTTGCTGTTCCAAATCCATGCACCTTTTATGATGTCAGTCTGCTTCCTGACAAAGGTTAGAGCTCTCAACTCTAATCCTATTAATCAGAGCTTGCATTTCATTAACTTGCCTTCGGCATTGGTTAAACTCTCTATCCTTCTTGTCATTCTCCTCTAAAATTTACTAATTTCTATCTCTATAGTATGAAATTTGCTCTCTCTCTCCATATTATTCTTTTGGAGCGTTTGCATCACCAAAATGGTGTCATCCTTGTCTTGCCTGATTGCGTCTATGACTCCTTTTAATTGTTTCAGTTCCTGCTCACTTTCCTCAAACTGCCTTTTTCTCTGAGACATCTGTTTGTCCAACTCACTGCATTTAGACTGCAACCCTGTGTTAAGACTGTTCTAATTCCAATTTGCCTGCTCACTTTGCTTCTTCCAGACTGATCTGTAACTTGTTAATTACATCAACACCATTCTCTGTAGTCTTAAAGACCAATTTAAGAGAAACCAAAGCTGACACATAACCTTATTATGAAATCGTTTTCAATATTCTTATCTGAATATCTAAAAAGGCTTAATAGGCAGACTTGGACCATGCTGCCTTCTTAAAAAATGTAACGTAATGGCTACTTTTGCACCTCTCCACATATACGAACTCACCATAAGACAGCATTTTCTGACGACCACACCCCAGGGGCAAATAGCTTTGCCCCCAGGTAGTTCACCAGCTCAGAAAAAGTTGCTTCAATTTCGGATATAATGACACTGTGCACAGCATCACACTATCACCTCACATAATTAGTTGCAATAACACTTCCTCTAAAACAATGGAACTGTTCACCAGTGTACATACTTCACTGAAACACAGCCAGCAAATTACATCACCTTATTTTGGCATTTCATCTACCGCATTTTGCACTGCTTGATTGAGGGTAAATTAACAGTTACTGGGCAGTGTTAGTTGATTGATCATTTAGTTAATAGGTGTATACAGTGCAAGCTGGACAGATGATCTATGAAACCTGAAGAGAATAATTTTAAAAATGCTTAATGTGCATTTCCATTTGCTGTCTGTAGTTTGCATTCACCTCACTGCCTCCACTGAAAGTAATGTCATGTCCCATTTACTGCCTTTGATATACAGTGTCACTGCATCTCCACTATCTCTCCCTACACATCTCATCCTACCCTCCCTCCTTTTTCTCATGCTGGGATCGCCTGAGATATCACTGCAGGAGAAAGGGGTGGTACAATTGTCTCAGTGAGTAACATCTCTCAACTTTGCGGTATTGGGTTGGAGGAGGGCCAGCAGCTATGGATGACTTATTCATCTGAGTTACACATGGCTGTCAGAGGGCAACTAAGTATACAGAGGTATGAGTACTTGGACATAATTGAATGTGACTATAGACACACAATAGAAGTTTGCTACTGTAAATATACAAATAGTTGCTGTTTTAGATCCTCTTTCTGTTTCATCCATGGTATTGACATGTTTGAAAACAATGGGCGTATTGGTACGTACATCATTTATGATGACTTCTTTTTTGTACATATGATTTTGCTGTTTGTATGGCTGAATTAACTTTATGTATAATCTATATGCACTACAAAAAAACTTTGTTGAGGGGATGTTATGGTTACGTTACCCTATGAAAAACCTGTGCACTTCACTAAAAAAATGTTTTCGCCCTCCCCATTATGGTTCAAATTCAAACTGAAACCCCCCTGAAATTCACCAGTTTAGCCCCTTTGTTTTCGTTCCCTGCTCTATATATGTTTGTACATTCAGTAAAAAAACTGAACAGAAGCCCCAGACACGTGTTTCGGTCTGGTTGGACCTCATCAGTAGGGTGGATCTGTGCCTCTCTAAGAATAGTGAGCAAGGGGTCCACGTCTGGCCCCCCTTGTTTATTTGCATATTTAAGTAACTTTGGGTCTCCCCCTAAATTACTAGGGGAATCCAGACGTGGACCCCTTGCTCACTATTCTTAGAGAGGCACAGATCCACCCTACTAATGAGGTCCAACCAGACCGAAATAGTGTCTGGGGTTTCTGTTGCTACTCTTGTTCAGAGGAGAATTGCCTAGCGTTTCGGTGCTGGACTGCCCCAGGGCAGGACAAAGACTGATATGTTCGGGATATTTCTTCTCTGTGAAAGATAGTGAGCTAAAGACTCTGGGTAAGTCTCTCGTAACCAGGACTAATGTCTGGCAGAGGGACTCCCAGGACCCACCTTGTTAATTTGCATATTTAAGTAACTTTGGGTCTCACCCTAAATTACTAGGGGAATCCAGACGTTGAGCCCTTGCTCACTATTCTTAGAGAGCCACAGATCCACCCTACTGATGAGGTCCAACCAGAACAAAACACGTGTCTGGGGTTTCTGTTGGTACTCTTTTTCAGAGGAGAATTGCCTAGCATTTCGGTGCTGGACTGCCTCAGGGCAGGGCAAAGACTGATATGTTTGGGATATTTCTTCTCTGTGAAAGATAGTGAACTAAAGACTCTGGGTAAGTCTCTCATAACCAGGACTAATGTCTGGCAGAGGGACCCCAGGACCCACCTTGTTAATTTGCATATTTAAGTAACTTTGGGTCTCACCCTAAATTACTAGGGGAATCCAGACGTTGAGCCCTTGCTCACTATTCTTAGAGAGCCACAGATCCACCCTACTGATGAGGTCCAACCAGAACAAAACACGTGTCTGGGGTTTCTGTTGGTACTCTTTTTCAGAGGAGAATTGCCTAGCATTTCGGTGCTGGACTGCCTCAGGGCAGGGCAAAGACTGATATGTTTGGGATATTTCTTCTCTGTGAAAGATAGTGAACTAAAGACTCTGGGTAAGTCTCTCGTAACCAGGACTAATGTCTGGCAGAGGGACCCCAGGACACCCCTTGTTAATTTGCATATTTAAGTAACTTTGGGTCTCACCCTAAGTTACTAGGGTAATCCAGACGTGGACCCCTTGCTCACTATTCTTAGAGAGGCACAGATCCACCCTACTGATGAGGTCAACCAGACCGAAACACATGTCTGGGGTTTCTGTTGGTACTCTTGCTCAGAGGAGAATTGCCTAGCATTTCGGTGCTGGACTGCCCCAGGGTAGGACACAGACTGATATGTTTGGGATATTTCTTCTCTGTGAAAGATAATGAGCTAAAGACTCTGGGTAAGTCTCTCATAACAAGGAATAATGTCTGGCAGAGGGACTCCCAGGACCCCCCTTGTTAATTTTAATCTATATTCACTATAAAAAAAACTTTGTTGAGGGGACGTTATGGTTAAGTTGCCCTATGATCTTTGCACTTCACTAAAAAAATGTTTTCACCCTCCGCACTATGGTTCAAATTAAAACCGAAAAACCCCTGAAATTCACCAGTTTAGCCCCTTTGTTTTCGTTCTCTGCTCTATATATGTATGTACATTCAGTAAAAAACTTTGTTAACGGGATGTTATACATCACAGTGAAACCAAAAAACACTGCACATTCCCCCATTATGGTAAGCTCAGCAACCATAACTCGCAGCATCTACGTGCATTGCTAAGACTAACACCCAGGACATCAAAGATGACATCACAAATATCATTGATGACATCACTGACAACATCACATTTCGGCCTCACTTATTTTGGTGCATTGAAAAATCTAGGCCAGGTGGTTTTATTCACTGACAATCACAATATAAACATTGAAAAGCTGTTGTATATCAAAACGGTAACCTTGTCATGTGTTCTTAAAGTACTTTCCTTAGGGTCTGGTCTGAGCTCATGATGCATATGCATGGGGCAATAGCAGGCCTCAACTCACAATTAATTTGTATACAGGAAGATAAACTTTCTGATGATGCTGCTTCTTTCTTCCTTACTTGAGTTTCACTGTATATGCCTTTGATTTGTATGCATTGGGTCTTCATATGTATTGTTTGTACTAGTACAAGTGTGTTTTAAGTCTTGAATTGTTAGCTAGTTATTACATATTTAACATTACACAATCACCCCTGACATCTTGCTACCAACATAATAGAAAGAACCCCTTGTAGGTAGGGACTTTTCGTCAACATTATTTTCACATGTGATGGCATCAGTGATGCCATCAATGATATTTGTGATGTCATCTTTGATGTCCTGGGTGTTAGTCTTAGCAATGCACGTAGATGCTGCGAGTTATGGTTGCTCATCTTACCATAATGGGGGAATGTGAAGTGTTTTTTGGTTTCACTGTGAAGTATAACATCCCGTTAACAAAGTTTTTTTACTGAATGTATATATATATATATATATATATATATTACATGGACGCGGTAGCGTCCATGTAGTTATGGTTAAGTTGGTGTTTCCATAGGAAGAGCATTTTTTGGGTGGCTTATAACTTTGCTCCCGCTGGACGAATCCTCACCACACTTTGCGAAAAAAAGTATATGGCCCACTCTGAATATTTTTGCAAAGTTTGGAGAGGTTTGGTCCAGGGGGGGCAAAGTTACAGGGGGGGTCCCAAAACCTTTGTTTTTTTCCCATAGACATAAAGGGAAAAAACTTTGCGCACACCTACAGCCCAAACTACTGGACGGATTTACACCAAATTCACGGCAGGAGCGGGGGCTTGGTCCCGAAAGTATGCTTTTGCAAATTTGGTGTAAATCCATCCAGTAGTTTTTTTTAAAATGACCAAAATGTAAGGCAAGCAAATTAGTGATATCTCTGTTCGCTTTGCGGACAGACTTCCCGGTTTGCTCCGCGGACAGTGCCCCGATTGGTCAAGCGGCTTGCGCGATGTCCGTGGACATCCGATGTGTTCGCTGATTGGACGGCGTGGAGCACGTCAGATTTTTGGTGGCGCCCGACATCTTGCATTCAGCGAGGTGAAACTTGGTTTAAAAATTGTATTTAGTGGAGTGTGTTGGTGTGTAAGAGTGTTTGGGGAGGGTGGGGGAGTATGAGATAGGTGCAATGTTGTATTTATTTATGTGCTAGACACTTTTGTTGTGTTCGATTTGTCTGTGGACAACACAGCTGTTCTGAAATGTTCGTAAATAAGCAGAAGGGATTCAGTGTCAAGTTGAAAGTGTTCTAAGAAGACTCGTGGGGTCCTGGAATGTTCGCAGGGGTTTCCTGAAGACGTTGTCTGTATTGTTCGTTGGCAAGCTGAAAGTGTTCTAAGAACACTTGCGGTGTCCTGAAATGTTCGCACATAAAGAAAATGGGGGTGTCCTGAGGACGCTGTCCGTATCATCCTCTGGCAAGTTGAATGTGTTCTAGGAACTTCCTTGTGTCTGCGGACATTAAAATGGTTGCAATGCTTGAATCTATGGGTGTGATATGGTGCGGTGGTTGTGGCCAGGTTATAGAATGTTGGGTGCATGGCCATTTGGCCATGCACCCAAGACTCTATGCCCTGGCCACAACCACTGCAGCATATCACACTCATATGCCATGCACCCAAGAGTCTATGTTCTGGCCACAAGCACCGCAGCACATCACACTCATAGTGGCTTATAACTTTGGGTCAAAACAAATTTATAAGGAACATTGTTATAAGGCAGTATGGGTGTGATATGCTACGATGGTTGTATTTATCATGTTATACTTACTATTTGGTTTAGTAGCGGGAGTCCATGTTTTTATTGTTCATTTCTGTGATGAAAGAAAATAGCATGTTAGTATTAGTATTTTATAAAGAATTATTACATTGTACAATCAACATTTTCTTCTTTTTTTGACCCTCAATTTTAGTAAATGACAAACCAGAGTACTGTGCAATTTGCTCAGTTTCTGTGTTTGTTGCTAAAATCATTGGGTCTGTGGGAGAAAAAAAATCCATGTTGGATTATAAAAAAACCTTTTTGTGTTATGCTACAGTTTATTTGTTTGTTTTCAGTGTTTACTTGTTGTTTCTGGTTAATGCTTTTTACATTGGATTGTTCCAGTTTTTGGGAGCAGTAAGATATTAGGTATTTGTTTGGATATTGTAAAATTTTGGAGCAGTTAGATACCAGTAGGCGTATTCTAACGGTTTATTTTTTGATATAATTTCGTGGTATTGATTTATCTGTTTGGATATTTCAAGATTTTGGGACAGTTAGATACCAATTGGCGTATTCTAACTGTCTGTTATTTTCTCTATTTCAGTGGTATTAATTTATCTGATCAGTTGTTGTAGCATCTTTGGGCAGTTAGATAGCTTTTGGAATATTGTGACAGTTTATATTTTTTTACTACAAGTGTACTTAAGGTTTAGTACAGTTTAGTTATCAAATTTTGGTTTTAAGAACATTAAATAAGCGTTTGTAAGATTTGCTGGTAAGCTCTGCTTTAGAGTAATGGTACTATCATTAGATTCAAACCATCCACATTTCTTTTTTATATATGCAGTGTAGTGCCCTGAATTGGTTGTGGCTCCTGCGTGGTAGATTATACCTATTGTTGTGAAGGTTTTCCTACCAAGTGATATATGACCATGTGTGAATCCAGTCAGTTTGCAGTTGTTTTTGGTACCATCTGCATTGCAACGTAGAAGCATTAGTTATACGTAATTACTATGTGTTTGTATTACTAACGTGGAGCGATTATTTGAATTGCAGGTCGAACATAATCTACCATGGTTTACATTTTGTATAAGTTGCTAAAATGGAATGGATTCACAATTAGGTATTGATATATACACAAAGCGTTCATTGGGGATTTGTTCTTGTGTCACATTGTTGCAGAGAGTGCATGTATGTTTCCACATGTATGAAATCTGGAAGATTTCATTCATAGGTATGTTTTTGTTTTCCAATACTAATAGTAAGTACATTAGAAATTCTTGTGGATCTTCCTGTGACTTTATAGTGAATTTCACCATTCCAGCACAGTAGTCCAATTGTTGTCTTATTCCATAAACACTATACGTGTTGTCAGTATTGTTTGCTGCGTTACTGTGAAGTACTAACATTTGCAAACACAATGGGTCTGTACTGTGTAAGTAAATGTTCTCAACAATTGGTGGTAATTGAAATAGAATATTCATAGCTACATTTGCGTAGCAACTTACACCAACTATATTTGAGAGTTTAAATGGACCAGGTAGTTCTATATCTGACTGCTTTTTTTGCGGTTTGTCTTCCTTCTTTGAAGAAGTACCTGGTTTACTTTCCCAAATTGATTCTTTTTTGCTTGTTGCACTTGATGAAGTATTACTTTCTTTTACTCTCTTTGGAGGATTTGCAGTGACATCCTGTTACTTTTCTGTTTGATTTATTTTTCTTTTATAATGTTTTACTTTTTGTGGAACGTAATATGTGTTTAGATGGGGAGTGTATAGTGAATGAAGTCTATTGTATTATAAAATGCAAGGAATACCAGCGTTTATTTTACTTGCATCAAAGTTGATTAGAAATAGACCGTCAAGTGTACGTAAGCGTGATAGTGCTACATAGCTCATGCCTTCTTTAAAGACTGTGTTACCAATGTCTATCATTGCTTTGTCTAGGGTAAAACCTTGTGATTTATGAATGGTGACTGTGTATGCAAGAGTTAGAGAATTATTCTCTGCGTACATACATGTCTTTGAAGAGAAGGAATCGCGCTGTTGAGCGTCCTATTCTTTTTACTTCTGAAAGTTTTTCAAAGAGAATATTGACAAACCGAATTTTGTTGTCACATGGGTATGTTTGAAAGCCAACAACTGTACCCAGTGCTCGATTAACTAGTCCTTGGTCCACATCAAGGTTACGTTTCAGCATTACTCTGCAATTTAAGGATAATTTTAATATCTTTTCCAAGCCTGCTGTGTTTGAGATAGATTTTTCTAAACTATTTAGTCTTGTTGTGGCTTGGTCACACATGGGTAGTGTCATTCCATGTACATCTAGTTTGTCTGTGGCGATAATTTCCATAATTGGTTGCATTTCTTTACTTAACATTATTTCATTGAATTTGAAACAGCTTGCAAGAGTTGGCATTAAGGCCATACAATTGACATTTTTGTGGGCTAATTGTTCCATAACATCTGTAGCACATGCATTATCACCATAAAGTGCATGAATGTGCCGGGTTTTCAATATTGCTTCTGCTTCTTTAGAAAGTATACCAACTCTGATACTTTTTAAGATGTTGGCACAAGTGAGATCTGCAGATTGGCGCATGTTTTCTGTTAATTCTCTGTATTGGAAATGTTGCCAAAGGTTGACATTTCCTATGCTGCCAACAGTTTTACGGCAGAGTTCGTGTCCTAATGTTTTAAAAATAGGCTCACCTTTTACTGGTGTCAATTGAAAAATATCTCTGAAAACAATAATGTGTTTTCCTGCAAAGAGCTCTTCATAGTTTGTTTTGAGAACTTCTTGTAATCTGAGGTGAATCAAAGCCAACATTAGGTTGGACACCATGCTCACTTCATCTATTAGTAGCATTTTCATTTGTTTCAATACTCTCCATAGTTCCATTGCAGCTTCTGTAGAAAATTTGTAATAATCTAATTTGTTTTGGTGTTCTACTGGCAGGAGTAGTAATCGGTGTAAAGTGACACCACCTATGTTGTAGGCAACTAAACCTGCCGGGGCAGTGACAACAGCTGACAGTTTGTTGTTTGTCAATTGTTGAAGGAACTTACTTATTTTTTTGATTAGGAATGTTTTGCCAGAACCAGCTTCACCACTGACATACAATAGTACAGGTTTGTAATTTTGACAGGTGCATTCTTTGTTTTCATGTTGTACACCATGTGCAATTTCTTTTGTTACTTCTTGAAAAATGCTACGTTGCTCATTGTTTAGCTTTGATTGTAGTATAGTTAGGTCTTCTTTATCTTCATACTGACACATGGTGTTTTCTACTTCTATCATAGCTAATTCTGCCTCATTTGCTATTAGTGGGTCTCCCAGTGTTTCTTGGCTTCATGTGACAGAAGGTTGACTACTGTCAGGAGTGTCCTTTTCTAGTTGGGCCTGGAGTTCTTCTTCGTGTTGCTGTTCATTGTGCAACATTGTTTTGTACTGTGCAAAGTTTACATCAATTATACTGCTTTCATTTGCTTTGAAAGCGTCTTCATATGAGTCACAGTTATCTAGTATTTCTTCTTGGTTTAAAGAGTTGTAGCAGGGACATGTAATATACTTCTTTATTTTGAGGAGTCTTTAATGACAATGACAATTTGATATGATTAATTAAATTTGGTTTGGTGAGTTTTACTAAGCTGCCTTCACAGTTTGCCACTTTGTATTTACAGTTTTGTTCATCAGGTTTTACATTATTTTTGTATGTGTAGTTTTGGGCTATGTGGTATAGACACTTGGTTTCCAAAGTGGTACTCCTGTGTGGGTAGTATGTGTCCAATAAATTGTTTTTTAAAATGTCTTGGCTGTTGGGATCATGTTTGGCTATTGTTTCTATATCTTCGTATGATTTTAGAATTCTTTTTCTAGATTTAGCTGGACCAAGACTCAGCCATACTATATTTGCAGATTTACCATACAATGCAGTACCAGTTAATCGATCAGCTGCTTCATAGGATCCACATTCGCTATGGGACAGCATTTTTATGCCCAAGCTGTATAATTTCTGAGACACTGTTTTATCTGATGACAGGTCATTCCAGAGGACTTGGAGCTCTGTCTTTTCTGATTTGCTTAAGTATGCTGTGACATATTGTGCAACTGCAGTAGAATTGTCTGCAATGTACTGCACATCTATGTTTGCATTCCATAAGTGGGCAATGATTGCATTGTAATCATAGATATATTTTTCTTCTTCTTTTCTTTTTATGCAATATGTATTTTTAGGTGTTTTACCTTTAACACTATGTCTAACTGAAGACATGAGGTTGTTCACTTGACCTGTATTTGTAACTGGTCTAGGGAAACCAAATCGGCATTTGGT
The DNA here is from genome assembly GCF_040938575.1 of Ambystoma mexicanum. Taxonomy (NCBI): domain Eukaryota; kingdom Metazoa; phylum Chordata; class Amphibia; order Caudata; family Ambystomatidae; genus Ambystoma; species Ambystoma mexicanum. The sequence continues at coordinate 281,677,087 of NC_090929.1, read as the reverse complement.
GTAGTATTTCCCTTTGTTTTTGTATTTGCGTTGACAATATTTGCTACATTTGTGTCTTTGGAATTGTAAATTTTTTGCATGAAGATCACTATTTGTGGATTCTGATGAAATTTCACAAGTGATATATTTTTCAATAAACTGTAAAACAGTGGCATCACTGTCTTGACCAAATTTAGGAGCATCTTTAATCCATAAAAGCATGTGGACATGTGGTGCTCCTCTGGCTTGTTATTCTTTTCGCCAAAAGAAGTGTTGCACTTCTCCAAGGGGAGGAACAGTTTTATTACAAATAAAATGTAGCATAGCAATGAAGCAATGGTGAAAATATCTTGAAACATTAACAGGATCCTGAGAACAAAGTTCTCCAGGTGTTAGTATATCTAGTATATCTATGTTTGTTTTGTTTTCGTTTGATATGCGTAGGAAAGCATGTAAATCTTCCCATGCATATTCTGCACAACTTAATGTAACAAACTAAGTGGGTGGGCCAAGGTTTCTGATCATACAATGTACATCTCCATGACGTTGAAACCAGTACTCTTTAGTACCACGCATATTTGCTAATAGAGTTGGAAGATTTGCTTGTTGAACTTTTTGTAATAATTGTGTAGCTGTCATATTTTGAAAGTGTGATCCTGATTTTAATATGTGTGCAACTCCGTAACATAAAGTTGCAAGTTCACTTTCAAAGAGTAGGTGGAATATGTATTCCACATTTTGTCGAAATCTGGGATCTTCAGAATACATTCGTAATGAGCGATATTCTGATGCTGATATTTGAATAGGTCTATCATTGTATCTCCCACCTTTGCCAGTCAGAAAGAGTAGAGGAAAAGCATGCACTTCTATACTTCTTTCCCATATGCTGATTGGTGATCCTTTTGTTTGACGCATTTGGTACGTTTCCAGTGCATCTTCTATGGTGTCATTAGAGTGCAATGGATGAATTGTATAATGGTCTAAAGTGTTTTGATATTGTAGCAGGATCTAGGAGCTGAAATTGACCAGCTTCTTGTGTCTCTTGAATTATTTCAGTTGTATCTTTCAAGTTTTCTTCAATATTAATTTCTTTGTAATATTCATTATTCTCTTTAAGCTATTGCAGGGCTTCTCTAACTTTATGTAAATCTACCAGTTGTTACCAATTTTTTTTTGTCTTTTGTAGGTACTCCATTTACCAAGATAATTAAAGATTGTTGCATTGGACGTTGCACTCCTAGAGTGTGAACATTTTCTTTTAGATCTAATGGTAAATACACTTCTTTTCCATGAATACCTTTCACTAATTCAGAGAGAGGTGATTTTGCAGTTTTTGGGTGAAGGCGTATTATTGCTTGATATGGGTGCACTGTTTGAATGATGCTGCTCTCATATAAATTAAGTTGTTGAAGGGGTTTTGGTAGTGGATATAATTCCAGTTTATTTGTGATAGCATGTGAAGGAGTTTGGTTGTTGTCAAGTTTTGTAGTGCAGTAACTGCAAAGTATTATGGGGTCAGTTATTTCGTATTTGTTTTCTGCTATAAGGTAGAGAGCTAATTCAAACCATTTAGATTCTTCATTGTCTTCTATTTTGTATGATAGATATCCAGTTTTTGTGTTACTTTTATAAAAAAAAGTTCTGCTGCAACATACACACACGTGGTTTGGTACTTCAGCTGAAGTACATTCAAATTTTAGTATTTCTTTTTTGTATGTGTGTTGTGAAAGGTTGCCATGTGCAGAATTGTTACGAAGTTGGTTTACAGCTAATTCATCTTGTAAGTGGGTTTCACTTCCAAAATATTTTGTCTGGATATAGTCGATTTCTTTTAGTAGGTCTTTTGCTGTACCATGTAGAAGAATGTTATTTAAATTGGCTAGTGCTAAAGCAGAACCTTTTGCATAATACAGTTTATAAACTAGATTTCTTATACTTGCATGATGTGTTGATATCCTTTTGATATCATGGAAGGTTGTTTTGCAAGTAGGTCCTGTAATACAGGCCAAAGAATGTCCTTGTAGTCCTGTGCACTTGCGTACTGGACAAGGATCCATATTTTACAGTAGTTTAATTTTGATTTTGTCTTTGCTTTTCACATATTGATTGAGGAATTGGCGTAAAGACTTGAACATGTTTTTGGGAATGTTACACATTGACGTGCATGGCCATTTGTACAGTAGATGTTCTAATTCAGTTGAATGGAGGGGTAAATCTATGTTTTCAGGGCATATTTTTTTAAGGAGTACATCTTGTTCCATTATGGTATTATTAACTTTTTCATAACCTTGACCACTGCTATGTATGGCAATTGTATTTGTTTGCTTTTGTTTGTACGCTTCTTCATTAAAGTATGGTTCTGTGCTTGTAGTGTGACTCCATTCACCTCCACAGATATTTAAGAAGTTATTTCTGTTGACATTTAATTTATTGAGAAGTCTTTTTTGTAATCTAGTTATTAGTTTTGTTAGTGGTTTAATTCTGTTTACCACTAAAATAAATAACTTTCTTTTGAGAAGAATTGCACTGTCTATCAACGCTTCTAAGATTACTTTTCTACGATAGGTTTGAAGTGTTGAACCTGGTTTCTCTCCTGTTTTCATAAGATTTTGAAGGACTTTGTGACAGAACATTTTGGCTAAAATACTTTTCTTGGTATGCTTACTTTGTACTACATCAAGATTTATAGAAGAAGTTTTATTTGTATTGATAGTTGATTTTCTGTTAATTGTTTTTTGGTTTGTTTTACTTTTTGATAGAGGAGGCAAAGTTTTTGTACTAGAAACTTCTTCTGTTTCACTACATGACTGTATTAGCTGTTGTGTTTCATCTTTTTTACAAATTCTGCTATAGATGGATGTTTATGTTGGAGAGTTTTCTTTTCATTTGCTCTATTTCTGCGTTCCTTTCTACGGAGTTGCTTTTTGGTAGGCATTCTTTAGGGTCTGTTGAAAAAAATACAGAAGGTATGGGTTGGGGTGTTCTGGAATGCATGTGTGTTGTGTGCATGAGTGTTTGAGTAAGATACTAAAGATGTATGGAATGGTGTGTGATTGTGCTTTGGGAAGTACAACTACTAGGGATGGGTATTCTTGAATTAATGTGTTACTCAACTGGGGTTCAGATGACAGTAAAAAGTAAGCCAGCGGTTTGGAGAACTATAAATAGTATATCTAAAGCTATACAAGTAAAACAGTTGTTTGTTCTAGAACATCTATATTCTAGCGGCTGGGTTGGGTAATTTGTGTGTCGAAAAATAGGAAGTTGTGGGCCATTCTGCCAGTAAATCACTGTTTAAAACGCGGGGATTTTTGGTCAAAATGGGGCAGAATCTCTATTTTTAGGCACAGAAATAGCATGAATTAACCTTACAGTGTGTTTGAGTAATAATTCAAATATTATGGTAACATTTTACTTACTTTTTTTCTAAAATGAGCAGTTTGCTTCTTAGTTGTTCTTTGTACTTCAAATTCGGCTGCTTCTTTTCTGGAGAATGGTCTTCACTGCAATTGTAAAAGAAAGAAATTAGTAATTTGGTTTGTATATAGCACTGTTTTTAATTTAGACATAGACTTTTTAAATTTAAATGCTCAGCGCCTTCCTCAAAACCATTAAAACTATCTTATGACTAACTGTAGGAAAGAAAATATCTTTACTATGGCTTGTTAAATTCATAATGTACCACTGTATACCACTATTCCTGTAACTAAGCTTTTCCACGTAATAGTGAGTCAATGTCATAGCCTGCTTTTCCACGTAATAGTGAGACAATGTCATAGCCTGCTTGTCCTATATAAATGTAAGTAATTATATAAATTGAAAAAATTAAAACCAATTATGTGTTTGTACAAATATTATTGTTTGAGATTTGATCATAGAGTGTGCATGTAATTTTTTTTGGTTATTTGTAGTCTATATATTTTATTTCAAAAATATTGGTTTAACATTATTTGTGTGTGTGTGTGTGTGTGTATGAAGAAATTAAATGGTATAAAGGTTTGTAAGTCACAGTTCATTTTAGCACAATGAAAAAATTATCGTAGATTCATTTTACAGATTATACAAGGTAAAAGTCGGTTAGAAAATGTCTTCATGTACTGTATAGAAAATATGCATACTTGTAGTTTGTGTTCATGCATATGGATATGGACGAAGCTGCAAGTAGAAATCTTGGAGACTTGTATAGTATTTCTCGTAGATCGTGCTTGCCAATGGTATGAGACTAGTACTCCGAGAGATTCACTGTACATTTGCAGTGCTGATCTATGATGATGCAGTTACATGTAGAGGTCTTGGATTTGATTGATGGATGGTCATGTGATTTCTTAGCTACATCCAATGAGGGAATGGTACAGAGAGTGAAGTGGAAATGGTAGAAGGGCTGTCCATGTTACGATATGTTCGCGGACATAGCGGTAGTTCTAGGACACCACATATTACATCTGGGGAATTTGGGGTGGGGTGGCATGCAAATGAGATTGAATGTAGCAAGGGATTGGTCAGTAAAGTTTAGTGAGTGTGATGTGCTAGGAGAGGTTTTCTCAGATATTCTTTTTGCTGAGAGAAGATTGTGTGGATTTTGGGAGACTTGTGGATGCATTGGTTGAAGGTGCATGCAGAAAGCTGTGGAGTATCTATAGATCTTGGATTCCCACATGTGAACGTGCACAGGCATGGAGTGCGTGGAATGAAGTGGTTGGACTTGCTACCTCTCTGTGCAACTTTGAAGATAGAGGAACATCCAGACATAATTGTAATTCATGGTGGAGGGAACAGTTTAGGACATGTGTCTGGAATTTCATTGCAATTTGTAATGAAAGAAGGACTTCAGAAGATCATGGACATGTTTCCAAACTCCAAAGTCATTTTTTCACGGATTGGGCAGAGACAAATGTGGCTTCGTTCTTTCTCATGTGGTCAACAAATGGAGAAAGCAAGGCGTAATGTCAATAAGGCTGTTTGTGCCTTCCTAAGAGATTTTGGCATGTCCTCGTTTCACAATGGAGTGCGTGGAATGAAGTGGTTGGACTTGCTACCTCTCTGTGCAACTTTGAAGATAGAGGAACATCCAGACATAATTGTAATTCATTGTGGAGGGAACAGTTTAGGACATGTGTCTGGAATTTCATTGCAATTTGTAATGAAAGAAGGACTTCAGAAATCATGGACATGTTTCCAAACTCCAAAGTCATTTTTTCACGGATTGGGCAGAGACAAATGTGGCTTCGTTCTTTCTCATGTGGTCAACAAATGGAGAAAGCAAGGCGTAATGTCAATAAGGCTGTTTGTGCCTTCCCAAGAGATTTTGGCATGTCCTCGTTTCACAATGAAAATATTATGTTTCGTAGTACATACATTTTTTGCAGAGATGGAGTCCATCTTACTTATGCTGGCAATCAGATTTTTCTGAGAAATGTACAAAATGCATTGCAACCTTTTTTTAGAAATACAGCATCCATTTTGAAGTAAGTGGGCTCTTTTCAGAGCCACCACTTGCTCCCAGAGAAAAATGCAATGGTTACTATAGGGTAGCACCCCGATTTTTTTTTATGTTCGCGAACTGTCCGCGGACTTTTAAGATATACAAAGGGCCCTGCTTTATTTATCTTCACTTCTATTTTTTAACTGTGAAAGGCGGCTCTGAAAAGAGCCTTATTTTTTATTTGATTTTTGTTATTTTGTATGTTTTTTGGTTTTTTATACACAACACACTAGAAGAGGAGGGGAAAGGAGCGAAAAGGGGGGACACCAACCACAGGTATAAGAAAGGGCGAGCTGAGAGAGGCAGATGTAGAGTGGGTTTTATTTGGGTAGTGAGCAGGTCTTCTCGTGCTCTGAGACGATAGTCTCAAAAGCACTTCAAAGTCGCTCCCCCCTGCAGAGTACTGTGTCACAGTACATACATACAACTGTGACCCTCGAAAGGTAAGGGTCATCAGAATTCGGTATGGCCTGTGAGGCAGCTTGAGGAAGACGCTGTCCCACAGAGGAGTTCCTTGTGGTGACAGGATCAGAAACGGAGGATGAAGTAGAGGCAATCAACCTATTACACTTTTTGGTCAACATTATAAGAATCCCTCCTACAGAGTTTTCATGAAAAGTAAATGCACATGTGATGTCATCAGTGATGTCATCAATGACATTTGTGATGTCATCTTTGATGTCCTGGATGTTAGTGTTAGCAGTGCACGGTGGCGCGAGTTATGGTTGCTTATCTTACCATAACTGCCGCATTTCAGGGGTTTTTCGGCAGGGAACGAAAACAAAGGGGCTAAACATGTGATGTGGTCAGTGATGTCATCAGTTACATTTGAGATACATCTTTCTTGTTATGGGTGTGACTGTTAGCAGTGCACAGTGGTGATGGCAAGTATGGGGGCTCAGTCTGCCATTACTGGCGAATTTCAGGGGTTTTTCGGTTTTAATTTGAACCATAATGGGGAGGGCGAACATTTTTTTTTTTTTGTGAAGTGTACAGGTGTTTAGAAGGGCAACTTAACCATAACGTCCCTTCAACAAAGATTTTTTGTAGTGAATTTTACAGGTTTTTGGGAGGGCAACGTAACCATAACGTCCCTTTAACAACGTTTTTTTTTAACTGAATGCCATAGGTTTTTAGTAGTGTACATACATCATAACAGTACGTTAACAAAATTGTTGTACTACATTTATCAGGGTTCTAATAGTAGCACATAAGCATACTACTGTAAAGGAAAATTTGAAGTAACTGCCCACCTTCCGAAGAATTCCACATTATCATATGCTGCCGCACAGTATGGGGGCGTGTTCGAAAAGTCATACGCACTTCACAATGACATGTGTAACTGGGTGATAGTGCGGAAGTACATTGTAAATTCTTGTACGAACTTGAAAATGGAAAATTTCCGGCACAGAACTCTACAAGGCAAGCATGCAACACAATATAAGAAAGAGTGCATCTCAACGTATCTGGATCATTAACCCCCATTCCTCCCCAAAGAGCGGGGGATGAATGCCATAAGCAATCGAGATTTTACAGCAGTAACCCGTGCTACCAAGAAAGAGGATTTTTTGTCTTCAACCGGAATCAAATCGTTTTTCAAGATGGCGACCATAGAAAGGGAAGACGGGTGTTGGATAGAAACCCTTCTTCGCTTTCCATTGCAGGCTACAAAAAGCAAAAATTAAACTGTGTGACCGTAAAGGCAGCACCACATTTGTTTTCCTTGAGAAATGTATGGTTATAAGCAACACCTTTACCATGGTGGACATGGCGACCTCAATGCAATGTTTTGTCCCTTCCCGTAATGGCCAGTAGCCACATCCCCGACATTGTAGCCACTATCCATACACAGAGGCTGCCCCTCACAGACGGAAGCTGCAACGTTGATTTTTTATGTACATGAGTAAAACACTATCACATGCATAACATAAACCTTGCAAAGGAGTAGTCTATTTACGTTTACATAAAATCTGAAACAAACTCTGTGATGGGAAGCGCAATGACGTTAGAAATACTGGAAGCAACACCAGTACCACTCACCGTTCGAAACATAATTTCGTAAGTGGCACAGGTCGCAAGGTGTGAAGATATGTGTATTGTATTATTTTACAAACACTCTGTGCACCAAACACTTTCAGTGCACCTTACCTCATGTTCCCGCATTTAAGAAGATTGTAATTATTCTGAACTATTGTTGGTTAATAGGGCATCTGGGTGACAGAAATGGGTCTGACGTTGACAGAAATTGGCCTGATGGCACTAAAGCAAATGAGATGGGCCGGACCCTCACGTAGCCAAAGCAAGTGGGGTATGCAGTACCTTTCTCTATAACGTTCCTTGGTAGCTTAAACAAATGCGTCCATATTGACATACGTGCCGTGATGTAGCACCTATAAAAGAACACATTACAACATGCAATGTAGCATGCCACATTGTGAAAGCAGAGAGCAAATTTGTAAAAAACACTGACATTTAAAAATTAGTAAAATAGTTTATTTCACAATAAACTGAGCAAAATCATTGCCCTAAGCAATTAATAAAGTAGTTGTGTTTCACAATGAACTGTGCAAAATGATTGCCCTATGCACATTTCCATACAAGTAGTAAGTTTCTGTCTTTCGTCGACAATGAAAATGGTAATGGGCACGTTGGTTTCTTTCACAGATAGAAAGTAAGCATTGCCACCACAGTAGTCGTTTTACTCCCACATTGATGTGCAAGACGACGTCAACCGCTCTGATCTACACCACCAGAAAGGATGGAATGTTACTTCTTATTGCGACAGCAGCGTAAGGACATAGAGGTCCAACACGATCATCCCACTGAATTATGATGCACAGACAACTGGTAATGAACAGTTTCATTTGACGGTTAAAAAATCTGTCACTCGGCAGCTGTAATCCGTGACAATAACAATAGGGAAGGAAGTATCCGAGGGGAAAAATGTAAATAAACGTAAATGAATACACAACCTCTGCACAAAACAAAGTTGTAACACATACTTTTATTACTAAATAATAATTTAATTTGGGAAATGTACTGGCACCCTACAAACGGCGACAATGTGCAATATGATGCACAGACAACCGGTAATGGACAGTTGCATTTGACGGTTAAAAAAGGCATCACTCGGCAGCTGTGATCCGTGACAATCACAATAGGAAAGGAAGTCTCTGAGGGGAGAAGCGTAAATAAAATGTATATCAATACGTAACCTCTGCACAAAACAAAGTTGTAACACATACTTTTACTACTAAATAATAAATTAATTTGGGGTAATGTACTGGCACCCCACAAACAGCGACAATGTGCAATGTCCATAATGGGGAAAAAAATTCAACGGGACGTAAACCTTGTAATGAATTACGAAAAAATATTTTTTTTCCCCCAAAGTAAAAATGTTATGTCAGTTTGGTATATAGGCGGGAAACATACACTTACATGATGTGGACCGGCACCATTGCGTTAGCTGCAGTCAGAAAGTAGTGTAACTAACATTTCATGGTTGGTGCAAACGTTTTTGAAGTATAACCTTATCAAACAATATGTTTTTCTAATTATTACTCCCTACATTCTTTCTGCTCTTTCCCTGCACCTCAAGGTTAAAAAACAACTGACCATTATGGCTGTCGAGAAATATGCGGCTGTACTGAGCTTGTTTTTCAAACAGAAAATGAAGTGGCCTTCACTGCGAATGCAAATACATTCAAATTTTGCAACAACATATCAGCGGGTATTCATGAGAACCACTACTCCCATACACGCGCGCAACTGCTGTGTGTACGAAATAGAGCAGGTAGCTGCCTCAGATTCCTGCCAGTCTGACTACAGTAATGTTGTTTATGTATTGTACAATGGACGCATTAAGACGCACTTCACGCTGTACCAGAACCAATCGGTGAAAGCGCAACATGGTTGTGGCCAGCACGGAATAGCCAATTGCAATCTTCTCCACGGAGCGAACAGGGAAGTGTGTCCGCGGAGCGGACATAGATATCACTACTTTGTAGACACATACTTTTGAATCTTTTTTAAGGGAACTACTGGATGAATTGCCACAAAATTTACAAACGCACGCTTTTGCGACCAAGCCCCTGCCACTGCCGCAAATTTGGTTGAAATCCATCCAGCGGTTTGGCCTGTAGCCATGTGCAAAGTTTTCCCCCATTCAATCTATGGGAAAAACAGATGTTTTGGTACACCCCCTATAACTTTGCCCCCCCCCTGTACTAAACCTCACCAAACTTTAAAAGAAAATTTAGAGTGGCCCATATACTTTTTTTGCAAAGTTTGGTGAGGATTCGTCCAGGGGGAGCAACGTTATAAGCCGCCCAAAAAGTGTTCTTCCTAAACAACAACTTAACCATAACTACACGGCCACTAACGTGGCCGTGTAATAGGTTTGCATAGCCCTGAAGATGGTGTGCTACACACCAAAATGCATTGGCTTTCTGCATTGAACTGACCACTGTATTTAACTACTGCCTTGAGCAAACGCTACATTTTCATAACTATCCAACAGGAATGTGAATAAAACATTACCTGCAATTTACATAAGAATCTTTGCTTCCTTTTTGAAAAACGTATATTTTACTCGAATTGAAAAAGAAAAAAGAAACGTAAAATGAATACAAAACTCAAAATTTAAATGCAAGAATCTATTTTTGCTCTAATTGAGCTGAGAGCGTCAGAAACTGTGAGGTGATTTTACCTCATTTCTTTTTTCTCTTAATATTCATCTGCCTCCCAACAGTAGCATCCAGTGATTCCACCTATTCCAATAGCAACTTAGACAGTGCTATCTGGGATACTGTATATTCTATCTCCTCACTGCATTCAACCCCCACATCACCTTATAATGTCATATATTAACGTTGAAATATCCTATTGATTTCAGCCTGGGATTGCCAAATCTCCACACACGTATCTGCTATTGAACACATAAAGTTACAGGGAGATTATTCACAACACAACCATGTTAATCTGCCTGTCTTATCCCCTTGCTCATGAGGTTTTTCAGTGTATGTCCTATAGACAAATTGGCCCAATCTCTCCCAGGCCACTATGCATTCTTAGAGCAGTAAATTCTAGATTTCTATTTCTATCCAGTGCCTGTGCAGATTACTTAGCACTTATATCATACTCCAATTTGAGCAAATCGTCCAATAAAGATGTCCTCACTCCCCCAGTTTTAGCAATCACCACCCTCGGACTACCACCTTGAATGATTCCCATGCCATAATTGTCCACACTATCTTCATTTATCCCCAAACATTCCTCAATTGTGCTATCCAAGTGTTCCTAACTGGAGCGTCAAGAAGAGCCACTGCTCTCAGTTTCCATTTTGGGATAGATGGTGCACCCATGTGTAAAACCCACATTACCAACAATGGGGTGTGGTCTGAAAATGACCTGCCTAAATAACCCACATTGGAAAACTCCTTTAAGTCTTCCCTGTCTGTGAACACATACTGCCTCATTACGAGTGTGGTGGTAAGGGGTTAATGGTGCCGATAAGGATGCCAGTGCCATTAACCCCTTACCGCCGCATTACGAAGTCCCTTAGCGGGTCCGTTATTAGCTCCCTCCGCATTCCCATTGAGACCTATGGGGATGGGTATTTTGAATGAGAAATTATCGGTTCCTCCAAGGTTGGAATGGCCCAGTAATTCCTTATTCAAGGAACCCGGACCGAGTTTGGAGGCAGCCATGGCGCTAATAGCACCATGGCTACCTCCAAACCCGTAATGAGGCCCATAGTCTATTTGTGTATACACTGCATGCAGGATCGAATTATGGGGGGTATCCCCTTTGTCCTGCATGTTTCTTTCTCTAGATATCTACAAGAACCAGGTCAGTCAGCGCTTTCTCATGTGTTCTCGCCTCAGCAGACGGAACAGTATATTTATCATCAGATCTATCCACAAATGGATACAGGTTGCAATTAAGTCCCCCCTTGCCCCATATCCAAAGAGTATCACTATAGGGGGACAGTTTCTTACATAAAGAATGGAAAAAGCTGGAGGTGTTGTGGTTGGGGGCATACGTTTTGATCATACATACCTCCCTGTGCTCCACATACCCATGAACCAATACCATCTTGCCCTCTGGGTCAGATTGGACTTCCAACAGCTTAAAAGGTAATGATGCATCAATGCAGATTAAAACCCACCTGGCATATGTGGAGTAATTAGACCTGAACCCTACCCCTGACCTGCCTATCAGATCAGCTTGCTTAGCAACCGCAAGGTGGGTTTCATACAACAGAGCTATCTTTACTCGCATTATATGCAGGTAAAACCCAACCCAGTTTTTTTTAAACATACCTATTTAGCCGCCTAACTTTCCAGGTCACAATATTCAGCTCAGTCGCCATAAAGCATTCAAAAGTTGCACCCTATCACGTGGTCATCATTATCCCTCACTGAACTCGTGCCGAAAGTCTGCTCCCAGGTGGCCAGATAAAGGCAGACTCTTTCTAATCCTTACCTTGGGGGTGATCTTCTGTGAGAGGATCACCTGGGGAGATAAAGGACTCAGAAGAGTGAAAGGAATCGATAGGATGAGACATGGCATTCGCCTTACTCTAGGGAGGATGGCTCACCAATGCCAAAGTCTGTAATGGCGTGTTGCAATAAACATTTGGTTAGACCACGAGATACCCGTACAAATATGGGTGAACCCACAATACACTCCTAGACCTGGAGAGAAATGAAAACCCTTCTAAAGTTAGCAAGACATCTAAAGCCAAAAACCTCTCTTACACCTAAAGAGGCAGTGAAAGGAAAGTTGTGAATAACACCATTGCAAAATAATTGCCTTTTTCTGTAGTCATTGGGTCTCATTACAACCTTGCTGGTTCGGAAACAAGGGTGCCAGTAAGCTTACCGGCACCCTTGTTTCCAGACTGGAAAATTACAAGTTTGCCTGCTGGGACTGCTGTGCCCGACAGGTCTGACCCTGCCGGGCCCAGCAGCCACCGTAGGCAGAGCCATCACAGAAGCACCGGCACCCTTAGCACTCTACATGAATCGGGACTTACATGTACCGGCACCTAGCTTCCCGGTCCCCCGGGACTTGTAATGTCATGGTGGCACTGGGAAGCTATGTGCCAGTAAAATGTTACGTGTCTGGCGGCAACCCAACAGTAGCACCGACAGGGTTACCTCTGGACTCGTAATGAGGCCCATTATAAAGTTCCTTCAGAGAATGTTGTCAGGAATACATTGGGATTTGAAAGTAGAACAAAAGAAATAAGAAAACACGATTTTTCTATTAGGAATTTCAATTTCCAGACTTCCCTATGTACTGAGACGAGGAAGAGGGCTGAAGAGGTGCAATGTTGTAGGAGTGGTCAGTTCATTAATATGGATGACCCACACCTGAGGGAAGAAGAGAGGCTTCAAGATCCCCCTCAGGTGCAGGCCTAGAGTTGGCTTTGATGGTGAAGAGCAGAGGAAGTCAGAGGCAGAAGACACGTAGTTCGAGTTGGCAGGCCAGACAGAACTGGAGAAAAGAGAGGACACTGGGACCACTGCAATGCAGATACCAGCTGCCAGTCCTGAGTTGGTCTGTATCCCCAGAAACCTGAACCTGAAGTGCAGAGGTCACGCAGCGTGAAGCGTACAGAAGGAAGGCTTTCCCCCTTGTGACCCATTCTGCAGACGATGCACAATAGGAAGCATGCCGGAGGCTGTTTCGGATGGTTGCCGTGCATCTTTGAGCCTTGAGGCAATCTCTGGTGGCTGGCATGAACCAGAGGGCCTCCGGAGCAAGACAAGTTCCAATTGCAAGTGGCATGAATGAAGGAAGACTTACCGAAGAGGTTTGCTGTGTCGTGAAGAGCCAACGCAGCAGGCGTTCTTTTAGATGCAAGGGGAACAGAGGCGCACTTCTAGACCGGTGAGTGAACCCAGAGCATTCTGTCCCCGCTCGAAGGTTGAAAGCAGGCGGGCAAGTGAGAGATGCTAGCATACAAGCAGAACAAGTGCAAAGCAGCACTTGCATGTGAATGAAAGTAATCCACATGTTTGTTTTAAATACCCAACAGTTATAAAACAGAGGCAGCACTTGGTGAGCACGAAAATGGATCCCAAGTTATTCTGAATATCTAACTAGGGAAAAGCAGCTAAGACTTAATAAAAGAAAAATGATTGCAATCTTGAAAGTGGCAGTTTGTGGAAAGCCCAGCCAACTGTGGGGGCGACTTTATTGAAAGTTGATGTCAGTAAGCATTGCCCCAGCCAAGAGAGGCTGAAAATAAGACACACACAATCTGGCATTATTGCAAACAGCTGATACAATCTGGCCAATATTCAAAACACCAGAAATGTGCAATGCTGCCACTCCTCCCTCATTCCTTGGCTAAAACTCTGCCTTCCTATTGCTCTCTCCATCTCTCCTATATTCTCTAGCTGCTACACTATCACTATCCCCCATCTCTCTCCAAGTCTGGCAGGAAAAAACACAAAAAAAGACATCCTCAGTACAGACCCTGTACTTCCCAATGCAGAAACCTATGTCAGTGCTTCCTCTAGAGAGGTTTTCACTGATATCCTTTTCTCAGTCCCCTCTCCTGATCTTTGGACCACCATCTCATCTCCACTCTCACTCCTTCCAGACACTCCTCTTTTAACGGTGGCAGCAAGTGGGAAGCCCTTTTGACCGGTTCTGCATCCTCACTTTGCTTCATTAATGTCTATCCCACTGGCATCATTCTATTTCAGGGTCCACAAACCAACCTCTTTCTCTTTGACCACATCCTGCCTTCTCTCAATAACGTCCTTTATTTCCCCTGCATCTCCCTCTTCTACTCTCTTTCCCTCCTCTGAATGGTGTACTACACTTCATTAAATCTTCAAAAGTGATGGAAACCTCCACCTGGCAATTCTTAATGCTCTCTCAGCCAGCAAACACTCCTCTGACATCTGTGTCCTTCTTAAATATATTGACTTTGGCTTTCTCGCTCTTACCGAAACATGGTTCAAAGCCAAATCAGACGCTGCCTTTGTTGCCCTCCTCCCTGACGACTTCAAGATCATCTCCAAGCCTCTACCTCACTACGCTAGCGGGGGGATTGCCTTAATCTTCCCAGAGTGGGTTCCTACTTCCATCTTTCCTACCCAGCCCTATTCCTCTTTTGAAAGCCTGGTTTGCAAGTTGGTCACCTCTCCCACCTCCACCCTGACCATTACTATCATCTACCGGCCTCCAAGCGCAACCTCCCTATTCCTCCCTGAATGAGCTGACTTCTGCTCTTCTTTACTTTCATTCACCTCTAACCTTATCCTCATGGGTGATTTCAACATTCAATTGGACTCCCCTGGCTCTACATCAACTCTATTCATTGACATCTGCACCTCGCTTTCCCTCTGATTCTCCCTTTCGGGCCAATCCACACTGCTGGACACACTCTGGATGCCCTCATACACTCTGACCTCTCTCTCCCCCCATCAGTCACCCCTCTCTCCTGGTCAGACCACTCTCTCCTCTCTTCCTATATGGGTCCCATTGGCCCCCTGGCCACCCATCAAAAGTCCCACCAACCTTGTTCACTAACACTTGTCTGATTTTCTTCGCTACATTTGTGTGCCGTCATCATCTGTATCTCCTGTCTACGGTCCCCGCAATTCTGGTTTCCTTGATCTCTCATCAGGGAGCCACGCCCCTTGTAGGGGCTTCCCCCGGATGGTCTTGGCATTGCTGCATGGGCAAGGTGCCCACCCTGATTCACTTGGGGTTCATGCCACGACCAATTATTCTCCTCTCAGGCTCTCAGGCACGCTGAACATTTATCATTCGTTCATTTGCTTCCCAGCCAGTTTGGAATTTGCATGTTCCACGATTCACATCAGATCCGTCTCTTCCCAGGTTCATGTCACTTGGAAACCTCCCCTGCTTGGAGTCATGCTCCTCTCTCTTCTAATCCTTGTTCTCTACAGAGGACAGAGTGTTCTTCTTTCAATCCACTCGTCTTAGTGGATCGGTTACTTTTCCTTAAAGAGATGTTTCTCTATGTTCTGAAGAATAGCACCATTTCGCCTCTTCTTCTGCCCAGTCATTATTTTTACTGGTGAAAGGAGTTGCTCACAAGAATGGGAGACCTAGTCCCCAAAGGGAGAGTGTCTTCCAGTGTGGTCCCAATTGCCTCGACCACTAAGGAGCGTGTTACGGAGTAGATCACTTTCCTAGCCTCACAGGGGGTGCTCCCCCTGGGGCCTTGGCGAGAAGGGACAAAATGTCCTTGATTCATCACAGTGCACATGAATGAACAAGACCATTTGCATGTTGATGCTTTTCTCCATTTACCGTTGTCAAAGAATTGCTCCTTGTTAATAGGTAGATCAAGGACTGCATGTATGCAGTCCACGACACCCACCACATTAAGGAACCCAGCAATGACAATGATTTGTTATAAATATAGTACTTTCACCAAAGCACTGTACATGGAACATATGTACATAAAATTATCACCAAACCAAAGTTGGTAGTCATTTATCGACATTGGAAGGGTGAAAGTTTGAGTTGGCCTTACTGGGATTTGAACATGTGACCTGCACATCACACACAAATCACAGTAGCAACTGTTAAACCCACTTAGCTATCATGCGCACAATCTTGATTTCATGGTATTGATCCCAATGTGACTTTGCTGCATCATTGTAGGTATGACTTGTTAGAGGATTTGTCAGAAATAGTGCTGTCTAATGCCTTGTACAAGTGCAGCAGTCCACTAGAAAGTGTAACTTGCACATAAATGGAGCACAGGAACCAGCTTTAACAAAGGGATACTGAAGAGCTGATCTCTTTGCCTCTAAGTTGTCCTGAATTTCAACCAGAAATACATTTAATCGACATGTCCTGGTCAATGCTCCCTCTAAATATTTTTCTCCATGTGCGGAACTGGTTTGCTGTTGTGCGCACATTATTTTCCATGTGCGCAACTGACTAATGTGGTAAGCCACTTTATGAGCATGCGTATTTAGTGCAGAATAGAGTTTGGAAAGGAATTTCCTATTCTGAGCCACTGCAGTTCTTGTCTTGACAAATCCTACAGCACCTTTCCAAACACATAGAAAACTCATCAACCAGTCCAAGACTTCAACATCTGCCACAGTACCTTGCAAACGTTTTATGCCACTGGAAAACCACTAATGTGTACTACAAAACACAAATATCTTTTGTCATAAACTGATGCGGCTGTCAAGAAATTCAGACAGAATTCACCATTTGCCAATGGATTAATGCCAATTCAAAGCAATGTGTCAAAAAACATGCTGATAGGAGTTCAAGTGCCACATTAATGAAATTATTCAAGGGCCAGGATACCATACTTCTAATAATTTATGTAAGGATGATAATTGCATCAGAATAACTGCACCTCAGAATATGATGATCAAAAATTCCTGTGCCTCTGCTTACTATCCACATTATGTTGTCCTGTGGGTAGTGATAAAACCAGGTTTTGGATTTGTCTGAAAAAATCAAGTCAAGTGTATTATCTAGCACATGGGTAGGCTCATTCACAACTTGCTCCAAGCCTAAATCAGTCAAAGCCTCAAAGAAAAGAGACAGAGTAGGAACATATACACAATTTATATTAAGATTCAAATCTCTTAAAACAACCAGGTGAGAGTATTTCAATTGCAGCTCAGCCAGCAGGTCCAGAAAGGAATTTAAAACCCTAACATTAGAACCAGGAGGCCTATAAACAATCAGAAAATGCACAGAGCATGTTGCCAACACAGCCAGGCAGACCAGTAAAATGTCCATCTTAATAGCATGTACCAGCGGAAATATGTAAAAGTTGAAAACTAGCTTTAAATATAATTGCAACCCCACCACCCGGATGGGACAATATTTGGCCTCAATTAATTATGTTATATTCCCCTAGGAGCACCGGTACCAACGCTGGGGCAGAAACATTTGTAAGTCATGTCTCTGTGAGACATAGCAAATATGGGGACTTTCTATAGATATCAGCTGCATGGGCTGGTAAAGAGCGTGTATTAGATCGAATAACATTAATACATGTACACATCGCCCTCTCACAAATAGGATAATTTTCTGAGAAGCCTTGCCAGTTAGCTGGAAATATAGTGCCAGCAGGAGCCAGCTCTAATAATTTCCCACAGATAGGTTTAGCCTACAGTCCCCCGCCCAACTCGTCCACAGCATGGACGAGCACAGACGGGTTTGCCTGCTGCGCCATCTAGTGTACAAGCACATTTATGCCATCCAAAGATCACGTGACTGCAGTAGCAGGAAGTGAAGGTAGACTCTTCCTAACCAGATGCGAGCGACCCATAATCACAAAGATGCTAACCCCACAGTGAACACACATACATCCAGGGAATGTTTGGGAAAGGGAAAGCCAACAGAAAATCAAATACAACTTAAAAGCTAAAATAAGTAACTACTTATTTAAAATGCACGGAGCAGCCAGACATCAGCTGCCTACCTGTGGAATCACAGTTTTCTCTACACTCGGCTCATTTAAGCCGTGCAAAGATCCTGTGACCGCAGTAGCAGAAAGTGAAGGCAGACTGCCTAATGGGACGCAAGCAACCCGTAATCATAAAGATACTAGCCCCACATGAACACCCACACATCCAGGGAATGTTTTGGAAAGGGAAAGCCAACAGAATATCAATCACAATTTAAAAAATGAAATGAGCAACTACTTATTCAAAATGCATGTAGCAGCCAGACATCAGCTGCCTACCTGCGTGCATAGCTATAGTGATAAGGTGTTCTCTTCTACCGCTCCCCAGCTCTTGTTATTTTGTCCTTTCTACACAGAATGCCTGATACTCAGCTTTGAAAAATCCATGGGAACACAGACGTTCCTTCAAAGGAAGTCCTTGGTGTATGGGTTGCTGCATTTTACTTATCTTGTTATAATGACAGCTGTGAAGCGAGGTAGACATTTCCTAAAGAAGTCTCAAAAGGATGGGGTGTGACCGGGAAAGAAACACTTGTTTCTTTATTTGTATCTAATTCTGGACATTTTGCAATGCAGTATTTTAATTTTTGCACATGTTTTTCCTTCTTGCATGTGAGTGTGGGTATATCAACTTTGAGAAAAGGCTTTCCAATAACATACTGTGAGCATGAAATATGAATTAGCTGCACATTCTCAATCAAGCCCAAAGTCCATATTTATCCCCCACACTAGGTATTATAATGGTTTTCACATTCCACTAAAGATGTGGAGTCAAGTTCTATATGCAGCAGCAAACACATTTCGCATCATGGACTGCACCTCCAAGCAAATAATGGGATTTCTTGAAGTTTACATTCAATTTGTGATAAGTGTAATACTGTAACATTTCTTCCTGAAATCCAATCCATAGTCCATAGGCCCTAGAACCTCACTTGCTAACCTAGACTCCTTTGATGCAACTAGTCCCAAAAGATATGTACAGTGGAACACATGTTTTACATTCAGTCATGGTTGGCAGTCCTTCCTGGACTCTGAGGCAGCCAGGCAACACAAAATTGAACAGTTACATCCATAGGCTATAAACGACGATATCAGAATTCCCTTGAATTACCTAGTATGCAGTACTTATATTGTATAGCAAGACTTCTTCAAAGTCTTCTCTCCACCAGCTATGCCACAAGGTGTAATTGGAGTAGGTTTTCCATCTTACCGACAATGCCCAGGTGGATGACTGGTTTGACTAGTGGAGTGATATGGTTTATGAGCAGATTCAGTCTGCAATCACATTGGAGAGCCTCATAAGATACTTGACCAGGGCTGATATCTCCCTTTGCAGCCAGTAGTGCCAGAAATCCTTAATTAGTTCCACTAGGAATCTGAATCACAAACCTGCAAATGTGGTTGAAAATCACATATATATATGCATTTTAAGTTAATAGCATCAATTCATCAGAGATACAACTGATTGAGTGCCTTCTTCTGTAACTATGTATCCCTGTAATTATTTTTTATCTGTTAAATAAGATGGAGAGGGGTGCTAGAGATGATACACACAGAACACATGGTTATATTGATAAGCCTTCAGCAGCTGAGCATAGAAAGAAAACAAAGGTGCTGTTCTCTAGACGGGTACTAGAATTTCCTATCCTTTAGCAAACAAGCAACACATTTCCTTCAGTGTGCTGCCAAAATGTCTTACTTGGGTTTTGAAATGTAATGGAAGGAAATGGAAGGAGTGATGGAAGGAGTGATGACCTGTGCTCTTCCACCCATACCCTTACCCGGCCCCTGTGCTAGCCTCCAATACTAGTTGATAGAGCACTGTAAAAAGTGAGGGATTGTAGCAGTAAACACTTAATGGGATATTTGCAGATCCACAATACTTTGCAAGCAAGGCATATTTCATGCTTCAACATATGTGCATTTTAAGAATGTCATGACTCTGCATGTACGCAATTCTTTTGCAGTGCATACAAGATTGTTTGCAGCATACCCCACCCATATATCATTGTGTAGGATTACACAGTGCTCAGTGAAACCATTTTCGTATTGCAGCGAGTTAACATATAATGTGTGGAGGTCTATGCACAAAGGAACTCTGAACACTTGGAAACAAGGCAGTTTGTGTGAAAAGCAATCTCCTGTCTGAATATCCGGTGCCTGGACGAGTAATCCCAGACATAGTCCATACCCATTATCCTTTGTAGGCAAAGTAAATGATATTGCAATTTTGCTCTCCAGTTATAGGGTAAGGTTAGTAAGGCAACAGTAGGAGACACTGAGCATCACATTGGTCTTCTCAA
The DNA here is from genome assembly GCF_040938575.1 of Ambystoma mexicanum. NCBI lineage: Eukaryota > Metazoa > Chordata > Amphibia > Caudata > Ambystomatidae > Ambystoma > Ambystoma mexicanum. Next base: position 281,656,878 of record NC_090929.1, on the reverse strand, counting down.
AATCCTTACAGGGCAAATTAATATTGGTTTTATAATGCATTTACTTGCAAGGAGGCCACTTCAAAGCACTTGTGTGACATATGTACAAAGACGAGGAACTATGGGATAAGGTTATACGTCCAGGTAGCCTGCTTACTTACATTCAGTATCCGATATTTGAGCAGGTAGTTCGAGTATATCGTGTGGGTGATGTTTTTGATAAGGCACAATGATTAACAGAAATTCTGGCACGTGAATGTTATTTATGTTAATCATATTACAACAAACATAAAACAAGTGGATGTAGGTATATGTCTGCTAACCTTTTGCAGCGCCAAGAGAGGAAGAGGCAAGGTTGTCTGATACTATCTTAATGGGTTCTGGGGCAGAAGTTCGAGTCAGAAGGTAAAAGTGTGGTAGAATCAATCTTAGGAGTCATGGGTGGGGAGGGAACATTATTTGCTTAATGTGTACAGGCATATCTTGGTTAGATTCTTCTGTTCATGGAGCCATTTGTTCATGTTAGTTTTTAACCTCTTATGTATGTATTTTGCTGTTAGGGATTTTAGGTGTTTACGGCCACCCTTGCATAGTAGTGTAATGCAAATGAGCAGAAAATCAAGACTAGTTGCTTATTTTAAGAGAAATACAATTTCAAGTAATTGCTGTGGCTTGTGCCTTATTACATCTTTTTGACTAGGTGAGAATTGTCTGTGTGCGCTGCTAAAAATCTTATGAGCGGCACCCAGAAAGAAGCTGGGCAAGCGCACATGCATACAGCTTAGAGGGAACACTGGTCCTGGTAGTGGTTAGAGAGTATCTGCTGATCAGTCGAGTTTAAGTGCAAAAACACAGACACACACATCCTTGGTGTGTATGGCCTTCACACTCTCCTCCCTACCCTCCTCTGTTGGCTCTGTTGCTGTGTGGCTTTTGTTAACATTGATAGAATACCCTGCACTGGGGTTTTCTGGGAAAGTTGATAGACCACCTACTGTAGGGACCGCATCTGCTTGCCCTCTAGTGCTGATACTATTGTAGCCGTGTCTACTGAAAACAAGGTTTTAGTGTGCTGCTCTAGCCACAGTACTGCTTTTAACATACCTAGGTCATGTTTCTCTTTTTAGTTTGGGCTATTAGTTGGTGCTTGTACTACATATGAGCTGCAATTATTGCATTTGAGTACAGGTGGGGAGAAATGGCACATGAGGAGGGATGCAAAGCTTGTAGGTGCTGTTCGGTTGATTGGCCAGAGCCATGCTAATCCATATGGCCATTCTCACGCAGTTCCTGTCCTTCCCTTCCCAAAGCACTGCATCATGGGAACTCTTTGAGCTCACCTTTAATCCAGCTTTGCCATCAGACATTGCACACAAATTGGGCCTAATTCAAAGAAGCATTTTATAATGGCAGCACCCCATTGGAAAACGCTCTGTGAATTAGGCCGAAAGTGTCTGCCCATGTTTTTCAAAGCAATCTTCTGAGAGTTCATGTCTTAATTAGAGTTGTAAACAAGGTAATGTAATAAACATTTATTTTACGAGGGCTGCCTTCAGCCACTCGATGTATAGGCACTATACGTGTCCTTCACTGAAGGCCTGTTAAAAATGAGCATTGGTAAAGCAAACGGTTTTGGCTTGTTTAGAAGCACTAGGCAATTGCCAGGCACTGCTAGTAGGTACTACCATCAATGGCCAGTTAATACCACTACAACTACAGCAATGAATGGAAAGTGTCTTTACCATGCCTACACAAAAGCCACAACTATTGGCATTGTTAGTCGTGCTTATGATGTCTCTGCTTAACATGTCATTTCATAGGTGGGCTGTGTGGTAAACCAGAAGGAGTCTGTCTAAAAAGTGCGATATTTCAAGGGTGTTTATTAAAAGTAGGAATGAAAATACCTATCTAGCCCTACCTCTGTGAGGGAAGTTACCCACATACCAAACTAAAACGAATGGTGCTCAAAAGAAAAATGTCTTCAGTCCAAAACCTAACCACTAACAGACCCTACCACTTTAAGGAAAATCAAACAAAAAGGAGGAGGCCAGGACAATGTACTCAGTATTGGGCTTCTGTTTGACCCAAACCTGGATTCCTTTTCTCCAGGATGCAGGTTTTTAAAAGTTCAACAAAGGTCTGGAAAAGTTCATCAAAGTACTTTGGCAAAATTCTGGCAAAGTTAAACAATTCCTTATGATACAATTGCAGGCCTCTCTGTAGGCTCTGTGTGACAACTTTTCATAGGCCCTCATTAGAAGGTCGGCAGGTAACCCACCGGTGCTACCAGCGGATTGCGGCCGAACCCGAAACACGGTTTCTGGCACCTAACTTCCTGGTGCCACCAGGACATTACAAGTCCCGGTGGCGCAGGAAGTCAGGCATCGGATTTTGTATATTCCCATTGTCGTGGAGTCTGATAGAACTCCACAGTAATGGGGACTCGGAATGGAGGACTCAGAATGGGGACTCAGAGGCACTGGCACTGTTGCTAACAGTGCTGGTGCTTCCATGATAACTCTGCCTACGGGGGCCAGTGCACCTGGCAGGATCAGACCTGCCGGGGGCAGTGGGCGTTGCAGGCAGACTTGTAGTGTGGTGGCCCGGTAATAGGGGTGCCGGTAAGCTTACCAGTAAGTTTTCCAGCACCCTTATTTCTGGGCTGCCACACTCATATTGAGGCCCATAGACTCCATTAGGTTTCCTAGTCCTTGAAGGGTTCTTAAACAATACACCATTTCACACTTGGTGCTTGACAGTGTCCTTGTTGTGCGTGTAAATATTCAAACCCTCCGGGGTAGTTCTCCTCTCAATTCTGTACGTTATATTTTAGGCTTCTTGGACTCCCCAAATTCCTCTGGCCCCCTGTCAGGCGTTACTTTAGCAGGGTCTTGGTACAGCATCTGCCTGTTTGGGCTTTCTTGGCTCCCATAACAATCTTGGCTTCTTCAGACTTGATGGTCAATGTCTTTAGGCTACTAAGGGCTCCATAAAGCCCTATGGCCCTCGCCTAGGCTCACTTTATCTCTGTTCAGGTTTATCTGGCTACCGTAACCGTTGTGGCTCTTCCAGCCTTGAATGTCTCTGCTCGCCTCTCTACACAGTGTTAGCTCTTTCGGGAGCATTTGCTTCCCTTCTGTTGCTTGGCTCTGCAGCTAATAAACTTCGGAGCTCAGCGTTACAGGCTCTCTGCTGCACTCTGGTCTCGGCATTGGTTAACAAGCCCCGTGCCCATCACAGCTTCCCTTTGGTCATGCTACCAGGTGAGACGGTTGCATCCCAATCTCTGTCTCTCTCACGACCTTGGCTTCTCAGTCGGTCGGGACGACTGCCTTCTGGAATTCGGCTTGCTCTCCATGCTACCACTGGCTCTGCGGTCTAACATGGCTCTGCCCCTCCAGGATGTCTTCCCGTTAGAAGCTCACCACTGCATGGGATTCTCTCTTTTCCAATCAAGCTTCATCTTGGTTTTATGTACGTCATGCGAAACAAAAGGGATGTGTCTTTCCTCTTTGGCTAGGAAGTTCAGGCGAGATCCAGCATTAAATGGAACGAAAGGGATTGAATACATGTCACTACGGGTGGATACAAAACAGAAGTATTCAAAACAGAAGTAACAAGTCTTACCAATGTCCATGTAGGCAAGATAGTGTGTTCTGAACAGGGAGTTCCTTATCGGAATGGGAGTCCTTGTACCCAAGAGGGGAGCCACTCCCAGTGAGCACTGCATGCCCAGACACCTAGGGAGGGACTTGCTTAGTGGACTCACCTTCGTAGCCTCAGAGGGTGTGGCTCTCCTCTGGGGAGAAGGGAGAAATTGTCCAGATTCATCACAGCCGTTTCATAGCCTTTTCCAGCTTATTTTAAGGATATGGGCCTGCTGTGGCTGTCAACCCCTAATTTCCAACACATTTCAGGTGTTGTGTTGGGTGTTAAGCTGGTTTAATTGTGTACCATTTTACCAGCAGGCAGATATTTTACTGGTAAAATGCAAATGCAGTAACCAGCTGTTACATATTTTACATGTGGTAGCACTGTGTTTAATCCTTTTCTTTGCATGCATGCATATTGGCATGTTCTCTCGCTGTACATGAAAATACGGAGTACTGAAACAATAAACTGTGGCTAATGGGGGTTTGCCTGTTTAATTCATCAAAATGATGCTGTAATGGTTATGCTAGTCAGATAAGTGGAGTGCTGCTCATTGGGATGGATTTTCATGGATCCGAGATCCGGCCAAAAATATCTCCTCACGTCTTGGATCGTTTCATCCTGGAAAACTACTGGTGCCCATTAAGTTAACCGGAATAGGGACGGGATCCAAACTCGGATCACCAGGACCAGAGTCCAGTGACTTGTCCCCACTATGCTACAGAAACCATAGTGGTTACAATGCTTGTGAATATTCCCATCGGGATTGTACTCTGCAGAGAATATTCAAGCACAGCTTTGTAAAGATGTCTATCTTTTCCAATCTGCTTGCGACATTACAGGAAACTCCTCCTTTCTTTAATTAAGCAATATAATCCGAGCAGGGGGGCATTACCAGGCCAGGCGATGCCCCAGGACAGTTAGAAGCCTGAGTGAAGCAAGGGCTTTAACGACCCTTGTAATAATTTGCCCCCCAACAGGTTTATGTTGCTATTAGTACACCAGGACGTTTTAATAATAATTATTTTGTTTTGTCAACTTACAAAAATCAACAAAAAAAGTGTGCCACCATTGATCAGGGAGACGGGAACTATGAGTAGTCAGTGCCTTCTCCCTTTGTATGGTGGCCATTGCCTGGTCGGTGACAGTAGTGTTCCCGGTGCCGGCGAGTGACGAAGCAATGCCAGGTAAGTGGGAGGGGTTGAGGGTGGAAAGGATATGTGGAAAACAGGGGTGGGGGGCAGGAAGGGGACGCAGGCAGCGCCCACTGACCTGTGATCCTGCAAGTGAAGTTGGCAGCCTCCAGCTCTGAGGAGGCTCAGAGTGGGGGCTTTGCCATGTGGTAAAGTCCCTGTTTTGAGCCCCCTCTTTGGCTGGGGGAGCTAAGATACGCCTCCGCCGGGTACAAATAATGTTATTAATCTCTTGCAATGTAAATTTTTAATTATGGGGGAGCTGCTGAGAAAAAGCTAGTGAGTTCTTACTCACCTTAACTTACCTCCTTGCAACCCCTGCCCGTGGCTGGTTGGATTCAACGGTTAATAATTTCCATTTCCACCACTAAGTGAACAATGGCATAAGTAGGACCCTGGGAGGGAACTGTGCATACAATGTCCCTACTTTACACACGTTGGGGGTAATTACGAGTTTGGAGGCAGCCATGGCGCTATTAGTGCCATGGCTGCCTCCAAACCCGGGTCCAGGTCTGGGGTCCAGTCTGGCTGAATGGGGACTTACCGGGACATTCCGACCTTTGCAGACCGGATAAATCCCCATTCTGTTAACCATTCCCCATTCCCATTTGAGCCACCATAGCGCTCAATGGGAACGGGGGAAGGCGTTAATAACGGGCCTGCAAATTGCGGGCCCGTTCTTAGCTCCAAGGTCCCTTAACGGGACCCGCAGAGAACGGCTGCCCGTAAACCCTTACCGCTCAACTTGTAATGACCCCCGCTGTGTGCAATGATAGCACCAGCGTTATGACTTTGGTATAATGGGCGAAAGATTGACAGCGAGTACATTCCGTTATGAAGGACCACACATGTTATGCCAAGCCCTGCTCCGTATATTATCTGCTTACTGATGTTCTATCTGGCACACTCACGTGTGTGGGACCCTCGACGACAGTTAAAACAAAAAAATGCTAAAGCCATTTGACTGGAACGTTGCTTTTCACAGGAAAAGTGGCTTTGTGTTCTCGACCAAGGTTCTGCTAAAGCCATTTGAAGCTGTTTGTCTGGCTGTGACCCATGCAGTCCCATTAGTGCTGAACTTGTACTTTTCTCGGCCCAGTGATTAAGCATTCAAGGAGGCTGACAACATCTCTGTTAAGAGAGTGCTTCGGTTCTGACTCCATCCCTGGCAGACAGGCGAACTGGAGGGTCCATATCACTACCCCGGATCAACCCGACCTTTCCTGCTGCCGCAGCCCCTGTCCCTCCGGGGATCTGGTTAGAACGGGGCGTGCGCTTTGTGACGGCTCCGTCGCTATATTTCACGTTTGTTTGCGCAAGGGAAATTCCCGGCTTTGATTTCAAAGTGCAATTATGAATGACAAACTCTGCACAGGTCCGGAGATTTGAAAGCATACTTCCATTTTCAGGCCTAGGTCAAGCGTCTACTCTTCATTACATGAAGCCGTGACCTGACCTTTGTTCTCTGGGCTGCAATTTCCGGACACTCGTTTCCAGCGTAAAGGGAACGCTTTGATGTGTTTCTAATTGGCGAGTCTGTCAAACAGGTAATACTTAGAACGTTTCATCAGCAGTGCAAATTCCTTACAGTCAAGTCATATTACTCAACATGTTCATTTAAGACATATCAGTGATAATAGGTTCAACATAATGTTATTTGTCAACTGAGGAAGAATGACGTGCTGAGTCTGCCCTGCAAGGTCTCCAATCTGTGACAGGTGCAACCAGGGCTCAAGTCGAGGGTACAGGGGGAGGGTGGACTCAGTCCCCCGAGCTAAAAGAGAAACATTTGATGTCCTCTTTGATTTTATGAATTAAAGCCGACCTCGGGGATCAAACTGAAGTCGTTATGGTTTATAGGCTGGACACTTCATCACTGCGCTATATGACCTGATGAAAAAAAAACAGCTAATGGTGAAATAGCTCATTTTTTTTATTTTTTTTTATTTTACTTGATTCAATTGGTAAAAAGAAAAAACAATTTTTACAAGATTCCTCATTGAGGATCCATCGCTCAGTCTGGGGTCATGACAGTAAGTCCTGATCGTGCCAGCCTCCACCATCTAATAGGAGAGGTTTATTCACCTCAGATTGTGCGGTTTTCTTGTTCATGTTCTGGGCGTTTCAATAGGCTTAGGCTTTCACAGAAACCCACCACAGCTATGATCCAGCTGGTGTTTTCTCCACTCAACAGGTTATTCCATCTCTCCTCTTCGTCAAAGCAGTAAGCATTGCCAAATAGGCGGCCCAAGTGGAGGGTGCGTGCTGCATCCACCCCTCTGCATCTTAATAGCAAATGCTTGAGTGTTTCGATCGTGTCTGGTTGAGAGCAGAATCGACAGATGCTGGTGTTTGCTTGTTTTCGCCTAGCCAGTACTTCCTTTGTGTGTAGAATGTTCAAGTGGATACGCAAGAAGTTTTTACAGAGTTTCCTGGATGGGCACTTTAATAGGCAGGCTCTGGTTCCGTTGACTTTTGCCGGGTTGTCCATTCTGTCCGTTGTAGATTTTACTAGTTGTGCTTCATCCAGGGTTTCAATCCATTCTCTCTCCATCACACGCCTACTTTTCCTGTATTAGAGATAAGGACCTCCTGGGAACAGCCTGCCCAGTCTAGGCGTTGCTTGTTTTTCTCCTCCCATTGTAGGAGAATCTTGCACGTTCCTGCCCTGGTTTCTTGCTCTATTGCCTTCAGTATCATTGGTGGTTGTGGCAGGAGGCAGGAGCATCTTTCTATAGAGCAGGAGCTCGTTCCGTGTTACGATGGAGTTTATTGATTGGAGTGTTAAGTCTCTCCTGATTAACACCACTGGTGTAGACTGTGGTAGGTTTAGTACTTTTCGCCAGTACAGACCTTCTACTCTCTGCCAGAAGGTTGGCGGAATGTAAGGCATAGCTTCTGCACCATACGTTATTATGGGGATGACTTTGATCCAGTAGAATGTCAGAGCGGCTGACATGGAGAAGCTTCCATACTTATTGGATAAGATTCTAGTCTGTGTTATCAGAAGACGTTGTTTTTTCAAAAGGGTTTCACACATCGGGAGTTTGTTCGCGTTTTTGTTCACCGTGACTCCGAGATATCTGAACTCGTTCACGATCTCCAGAGTCTCATCTCATACGTTCCAGGCAAAGTTCTCTCTTTTTCTTGTGCCTTTTTCCAAGATCAAGATTTTTATTTTTTCTTTGTTCATCTGTAAGTAGTTGGCTTGCAGGTAGGAGTCAAGGTTCGTAAATTGTCTTTGCACACCTATCAGCGTTTGGTCCATCAAGATAATGTCATCTGCTTAAAACATTCTTGATATTTTCTCTTCTCCCAATCTTGGTGGAAACATGCAAACTTTGGTCTCCTGCACTTTGTAATCTGCTATATATATGCGTAATAGAGTGCCGGGGCAAGGGGGCATCCTTGCTTCACTCCTCGATCGGTTTCTATCCAAGATGACAATAGGCCTTGCTGATTCAATCGTAGACACATCAATGTTTTACTGTACAGTTCCTTGATGGGATTCAGGATTACTAGTGGACAGTGGTAGTTGTCCAGTTTTTCCCATAAAAGTGTCCTGTCCACACAGTCGAAGGCCTTCATCAGGTCGATGAACGCCATATAGATTTTGGGATGGCCCTCAATTACTTTAGCCTTCAAGGTACTTACAGCTAGGATGTTAGCTGTCGTTCCTAGGTTTTTTACAAAACCTGCTTGTAATGGGTTGATCATTTTGCCGGAGGCTGCCCAGCCTTGGAAACTTTCCAGAATGAATAATGCGAAGAGTTTCCCGATTGAGTCTAGTAAGTCCATAGGTCGAAAGTGGCTTGGATTGTCTCTTGCGCCTTTTTTCGAAAATCGGAACGACTATAGCCTTCTACCAGGACGGAGGGATGGCTGCCACTGTGTTGCAGTTTTTGAATACTTCCCCGACGAACTTGGCCCAGCTTTCGGCCCTTTGCTTTAGATCAAAGTTTGTGATGCCATCTGGCCCCGCCGCACGTGAGCCGTTAAGTTTTTTTATTTTATTGATGATGGTTTCTTGATCCGTGGGGATCTCCCATTCTGCTTTTGCTGTTGACAGTGCGCATGTTGGAGGTTTCCTGGGGGCTTTGTACAGTTGCTCGAAGTGTTTGATCCACCTCAGTTTGCCCACTGCGTTGGTTAGTGGCTGATTATCACCCTTTGCTTTTGTGTCAATTAACGACCAGAAATCCTTTGTTTTCTTGCTGCAGATTGCCCGCAGCATCATTTCTGTGTCGTCTTGATTTCTCTGATGTTTGGTAACTCTCAGCCAGGATTGGTACTGTTCAACTGCTTTAGTTAGATCCTCTGTTTGAGTTTTGGAGCCTGATTTGTTTATTTCTCTTTTTAGTTTTCTAATGTACTTCCTTCTCTCCACCAGTTGTTTGTTAAAGATGTGTACTGTCGGAGTTGAGCATATTTTGCTATTGCAAGCCCCAGGGAAAACATTTGCATTGGTTCTTCGAGTTTAAAACATGCACATCTTATAATGTTTTCAAAAACACTATTAGAAGAAAATATCCTCTTTTGGTTTTGTGTGTGTGTAGATTTCATGAAGGGCAAATGCCATGCATCTTATTCCATTCGGGTGGTTATGCAAAGCAAATTTAATGAAATGTGCATATTTCACCTTGATATGCTTATTTCTGGTGTACTCACATCCCATTGCGTTTGTTGATGAGTACCCCCACTTTAATTTTTAGGATTTGACCCCTGGGTGCAACACTAAGCCCCCCAAAAGTGGCCTAATAATCGCGGGTCACTGATACAAGAATTCAGTGACCCACGTATATTAGCAGGGTCATTTATGGGATTATGAACAATCCTCCCCAAACCTAAAAAATGTCCCTGAACTATGCCCTATTAACCCTCATGGCTTTACCAGCCTGAGCCTGAGCACACCAACAAACGGAACATCATTTTTCTATACACAGCGTGAACATATATTCCTTCCTGAAGCTTGAAGAGCATCTGAGCTCTCTGTTGGTTTCTGTACCAGGTGGTAACACAACAAAAGCGTTTTTTTAGGAAGGTAGGTATTCGAAGTGCATCAAAAGATTGCAAAATAACTGAATCAATTAGAGTGCTCACACTCAACATCCATGAAAAAAGGGGGAGGACCACCCGACTCGGCGTACCTGACCCTAAGGAAGAACACCCTGATCCTAGCGGGGGTGCCTGTCCCTGGGTGGCGTGTGGTGTATCGCCTACTAAAAAGATATAGAGGAGAGTACTGTCCCTCAACCTTCTATACTAATGGCAATGTCTGGAAACAGACATGGGTCGTCCAAAGCAAAGCAAAAGGGGGCATTTAAAACAGTGGTAGACTCCAGAGGGTTAAGTAGCGTACAACAAGACAATGAATTGGGTCTTGAGGCTGCTTGATCTTAAACGTGGATCCAACCTGTAAATCAGGTCAACTACTTGTATTCCATCCAGAGTGTGCAAATTTAATAATACCCGTAGGTCACTGTGGTTGAGGAATATAGGAGTACTGGTGGAGTAGCCACTGGTGGGTCACTAAAAAATGGCCAGCCGGGGGGCTGGGGGGCTAGAAAGGCTCTTATAAAAGTATGTGGCTCACTCAGTGGTGATGAGTGTGCTACAGTAAGTAGTGGTTAAAGGTTTGTGTCTCTTTGGTAGGTGTGTAAGAGATCAAGCGTGGGTCATGAGAGCCCTCATGACCGAAAGGGGTCGACCGGTTTCAATGGCGTAAGAGATTTTGGCCATCTTCTTCAGGACCGTGATTTAGAATGCAAGCGGGTTTGCCAAGTGTTCAGTAAGTAACTGAACCGGAATGAAGATCTTGGTGTCTCCTCTAAACCAGCATATAAGCTGGAATCTAAACGGTGAATCTTGGTTGCTCAAAACACCGAGTTGCAGGTACAAAATACCTGTTGAAGGGGGCATCTGCTCTCCTCTGTGCTGTCTGGGAGCTGTTTCGGGCTAATGCAGCTCGAGAACCAGTCCATCGCTCCGGTCATTATTGGATTCAAGTACAGAAAGAGCACCTTCACATCAAGCCCCTGGTCTATCAATGGATATTGTACTGGAGACTGGAATCTTAGTCCTACCAGACAGGAACATGAACCTCCTACCCCTTTCAATGTTTTCGGGGCCTTCCCTGGACAACAGGAATCTGGATCAACGTTAAACATCTTTACTCTCTCCCTTTAACCCCAGGCATGGTAGTTTTGCATTAGATGCATGCAAGAACGTGTGCAGAGCCCCCCTAAGACTCATTTCTGTTAATTATTTATTTTTATAGGGTATTTATAAAGCGCCTATACAGCAAAATGGTGTTTCAAGGAGACCAAAAAACAGGGGGTGGACACGGAAGAAAACAACAATAACGGTCCTACTAGGCTTTGTGTCATTTGGATCGTGCAAGTAAGTAGGGAGGGGCGGGAAAGGGATGGAAGGGATAATGATAGAGTCGCAGCAAAGTGCAGGGCAGGGTGGAGGCATACAAGTACAAGGGGAGAGGTGTGGAAGGAGAGGTCCCCAGGGGCTAAGCAACTGCTATGGGGAGGCTAGGTGGCAGGTGCCTGGGGAAGGAGTGAGGAACACATGCTAAGAGTGAGGAGGGAGTGGACCAGGATCGGTAGGGATGGACACCCCACCAGGCTAGTCTGGGGAAAAGGGCCTGGAAAGGCAAGTGCAGATTAAGGGGCGTGGGGAGCTGATGGAGTAAACTGGCCAAGGAGGGCCTCTGGTGCCCTGTAAGACTCAGAAGGAAACCAAGCAGCCAGTCAATGTGGCAGAGGGGGGCATTAGCAGGGGAGGGGGAGAGGGAAGGAAGAAGAGAAAAGGAGTATCTTGAGAAGCTTCCGGAACTTTAGGATATTTGGATCATGCCTGAGAGGGGCAGGGAGGCCATTCCAGAGGGAGGTTGCTGCCAACGAGAGAGATGCTCTGCTTGGAAAAATGTCTGATCTGCAGATAGTTGGAGCTAGAAGACCAAAGCTCTCTAACAGGAATGTATTAAGGTAGAGAGAGTTGGATATAGCGGGATCCCCGGCCCCAGAAAGCCTTGTGGATGATGCAGATGGGCTTGAACTTGATCCTTGCAGCAAATGGGAGCCAGTGGAGAGATGTTAGGGCTGGAGAGGTGCAGTCCCTGACCTTGAGGCCAAGGATAAGTCTCACAGAACTATTCTGGATTAGTTGAATGTGGCAAAGGGAGGATAAAGGCAGGTTGAGGAAGAGGCTGTTGCAGTAGTGTGACTCCGAAATAGCAATCCCACTAAGTCAGTGCCTTGTCTGGGATGCCCAAGGGAAGCCCTTATTTATGTATTTTATGGCAAGTTATAATCTGGAGGATGAACCCTTGTATAACACCCCTCTCTTAGAATCCCCCTTGACCCCACTGAGCCAAGAAGTGCAAATTTAAAAGGTTTATTTGAAAAATTAAACAATATATATATATATATCACACTTCTATAAATAAATTGATAATGGATAGCACACGTGTGAATATGAGCAGTAATCAGCAATAGGTAATCCTACAGTAGCACAGTTCTTGGTTACTTATGAATAGGAAAAGAAAAAATAAGGTGGTAGAGAATGCCTTTATGGCTTCAAGGACAATGCAATGATGAATGAAATGCAGTACAGAAAATAACTGGATATGGCTTCAACAAAAGACAATGTAATCACTTTTCCTTGACAATTCACTCTCCCCTCTTTATGCAATATAAGGAGATGGAAAGGAGACACACAGTTCTCAGGAATGCAATCAAATATAATTCAGTTCCCCCTAGCAAGCTTAGAGGGAAACAGGTAGAGGTTTGAAACACAGGCCCAAAATGCTTTGAATGTGATGACAATGAAGTGAGAAATGTGCTAAAAAGGCTTTTAATTCCCTCTATAGCTTCAGGGTGGGTGATATCTAGTTTATATTAGTTCAGGCTCACTTTAGCAATGCTCTATGAGTAACTAGAAGGTTAAAACAAATTTTAGCAAAGGAAAGCAAGGAGCTGCTGATTTTTACACGTGGCTGAAATTTTGCAAAATGTCAAATCGCAGCAAATTTAATTGCGTGCGTCGAGCGTAATTACAGAGGCCCTATAAGGAGTAGCAAGTCATTTCTAGGTTCGTTGGATAGCCTAGAATCTTAGATTTAAGATAAAAGTTCAATTTCACTCCTAGCACAAACGGTTCCAGAGATACGGACGATTTTGTGAAGGTAGTTTTTCGGATTTGAAATTTAAAAGTTCATAATGACAGGTGACAGTTTTTAGCTTTAAAAAGGACAGAATGACACACACGATTCCTATGAGGTAGTTCTAAATCATTGGCCAATTCCTCCTCTCTCCCTGTCAAATTGCACACAAATCTATATTTGATCCAAACACACATTTATCTATGTACCATTTTTCTAATATTATAAGTCCAGTTAACATATTTTCTGTAGTACCAAACCATCCGATCCCTGTCTTTGTACGATGTTGTGTCCACTTTTGTCAGAATTCTGCCCCTTTTCATCCAGATAACGACCTTTAAACCTTTCCAGATTTGACACAACTGTACACCCCCCTTGTACACACATTCCAGTAAATTTTCATTTGTCTAGCTTAAACACAGTGTCTGCAATATCAATAAATAGTGGGGTTCTGCCTCAGAACATGGTACAGAGTCCTAACGCCTTTTAAAATGTGCACGGAAAAATCCCAAGAATAATGATATTATTTATATAATTTTGACCAGTCCGCACTATGAGTTATCTATCTTTTTAAAATTATGCCCTGGTCAAAAAGGGGTGTGGCTTCCCACATCACATGGTGGAATAACTGGTTTATCCACTTCCCCCAAGCTCAGTCTGTTCTCACAGGCACTGCCCCTCCCAGTTTCTCCCAAGAGGAAGCCATTTTACGACCCCCCAATATAACATTTGCCTGAGTCCAGGACAGGGCTTTGTACAACTTCCTGCAGTCTGCAGGTACCCCTCCCTTAATTCAATCAGAGAGGTGTGATCTCCTTTTGGTGGGGGCAGCAGGATGCATCCAGGCCTGGGAAGAGTTGTTGAGCCAGTTCAACTCCTGTCGGGGATTGTTGTCAGGCAGAATTGAATTTCTTTAAGCCAAGCTTCAGCTAAATGTCCTGTTTGTTCCCAGTTTAAATCAAACTTACAATTTTTACACATGCAGCTAGAATGCTGATTCTAAGTTCAAAACCATGACATTTAACAGTTGCAAACTATGTGACACTCAAAAGTAGGTCACTCATTTAATTTAAACATTTCGATTTTAGTGGTTTTAAATCCAATTTCATTTAAGCTGCTGACATCCACAGCTCAGCCAGTTTTGTTATAAACATTGTTTTGGGCTCTTCATCTTTCCAGATTTAGTATGCACGCAGGAATTCATTCTGCCACATGTCTGCTGGTGTTCAGTGAGATTTTTCGATATCTCGCAATGTTTGAAATGGACATTTTGAGCTTGCATTCAGAGAAACAAAGGGTGATTTTAAGGCGCTTTTGGTCCAACAACACTGTTATTTTTCCTTTGACACCACCTTTCACCCCTGGCGCTTCCGGTTCATCATGCTGGCACTGGTGGGTGGCAGGTTAGACAACCATTTTGGTGTGTGCACAACCACGCGGTTTTCCTGGTTCTGGGATGGAATGATGGGCGGCGACAGCTCATCCCCACATCCACCCAGTCTTTTGATTTAGTTTTGTTCTGGGATAGAATGATGGGCGGCAACAGCTCATCCCCACATCTACCCCATCTAATAATTCAACATGGGCCAAAACCCTTGACAGTAGTCCACCCTAGAGACAACCAGAGCTCTGGCGACATTGAGTTTTTGGGAGAAGATGAGGAAAGGGAAAATGCCTTTGAAGTGGTGCAGCTGAAGGTGGGCCTTCTTGTGTGGAGTGAAGGCGAGAGAGGAGTCGAAGAAGATGCCTTACAAGAAGGTGAAGGGAGGGGACCCATGGAAGGCGACCAAATAGGAGAAGCGAAGGAGAGATTCTTGACCCCAATGAGAATGGATCCTAGTCTTACTGGCATTAAGGCAGAGATCATTAGCAGCGCCCAATGCCTGAATAGCAGTCAGACAGTCAGGAATGAGAGTGGAAGAAGAAGAGGCAGTTGAGGGAAGCTTGAATGAGAGCTTTGTGTCATCTGCATAACACTGGAAGTGAGAAGTTGGAGATCAAGTGGGCCAGACGGGCAAGATAGATGTTGAAGAGCCACAGTGAGAGAATAGAGCCCCGAGGGATCCCGCAGGTGGGAAGTGTGGTGGAGGAGAGGAAAGGGCTCAGTTGAAACTGGGAAGGTTGGTCAGATAGGAAGGAGGTCAACCGATCCAGTGCCAAGTCTGTGAAGCCAAGGGTATCACAAAGCCAATTTATAAGGATGGCATAATTGACCGTTTCAAAGGCAGAGGAAAATACGAGGAGGATGAAAACAGAAGGAGAGATGGAATTGAGATTTTGGAGCAAGTCTTCATGGATGTTCAGAGAACAGTTTTCCATGCCTCTGGCTGCTCTGAAGCCAGACTGGTAGCTGTGGAGACAGCCAACAGATTCAGTGTGGTGGATCAGTTGGGAGATGGCCAACTTCTCCAAGAGTTTGCCCAGGAAGGGAGTAATGGAGATAGGGCGGAAGTTAACCAAGCAGGAAGGGTCGGCAGAAGGCTTTTTAAAGAGAGGGTGTACAATGGAGTGCTTGAGGGTTAGTGAGAAGGAGCCAGTGGCAAATTAGTGATTGCAGAAAACAGTCATGGCTGGAGCAAGGGAGATAATGTTGTCCTTGATAGTTCTGGAGGAGCAGGGAAGTTCCTGTTTGGAGGAAACTTTCATAGAAAGGACTTATTTAGAGACCTCATCCGGTACAATGGGCGAGAAGGAGGAGAGTAGGAGGGAGGGCAGAGGAGAGGTGGGCCAAGGGAGGCCTGAGAGTGGGTGAGAGAGGAGGAAGGGGAGTAGAGGAGAGTGAGGACAGAATATCCTGTGTTTTGGTTGTGAAGTGAGAGGCTAGTGCAGTGCAGAGTGCATGGGATGGCAGAGGAAAAGTGAAGACTGCAGTAGGACTGGCGAGTTGCTTGCATATTTTGAACAGTTCAGCCATATTGTTTGTGGACCCAGTGATAAGCGCTTGGATATGGGCCCTTTCTTTGAGCAGATGGAGAGTCTGTATTGCCTTTGGAGCAGGTCCTAGGGCAATGTGTCAATGGATGTGTTTGAAGCAAGCCACTTCCATTCAGTGACTCAGCACATACTTTTCAGAGAGGCTATGTCAGAGTCAAACCAGGTGTTACACTTGGAGGAAGACTTCATGCGGATCCTCATGACAGAGCAAGGATGTCCAGGGTGTTGGATATGGCAAGGTGAAGGTTTGCAAAGGCTGTGTCAGTGTGAGAGTTGGTGGCTGAATTGGGAGGGGCAATGAAAGTGGCGGCAAAAGCAGCAACTGACACTCGCTTCATCGGTCGAATGACGGAGAAGGAGACTGGCAGTGCGGGCAGATGCTTATCCAGGGGACCAAGAAACCCAGATGAGAGGACATGAGAGCATGGTCAGACCAGGAGAGAGGTGTAGTGAGAGGGACGGAGCTTGGGATGGGGATTTCTGCTGTGATGAGCAGACCTATGCCTCCACGCCTTGCTGTAGTTATTTCTGTACTCACTGACGCTCCTTCTTAAATATGGCCTCCTCGGGCTCCACACTGGACCCCTTACCACCTCTCTGCTGCTCTCACCAGGTAGTTCTAACTTGGGGGATAGTCTGCCTCCTTCGCTCTGCACTGCATCACAGGCCTACCCTCCGCACCACACAAGACATACAGATATTGCTCTCTTGAGTTCAGGACCCACTCCTCGACGGGGGCCAGCTGAAGAGATGTGTCAGTGTTTTTGGAGGTCCATTTCAAAATGATGTTTGGGACCCCCTTGACTAAAGCTTTGAAAAACAACGTGAGACAACTGTGGGGTGTATAGAGTACAATGGATATATAAAGGAATGCAGGGAAGTGGTAAATAACTGAAGATTATTAAGGGAAAGACAACCACCAGGGAATTGTCCACTGTCTTTGTCAGCAAGCTACTAATGTAGCTGCAACTGAGGTAAACAAGGCAACAGGGCGATAATAGCACTGCTAGATACTAAGGCCAGAGGGAGCTGATGGCTCAAGGGCACACGAAAATGGTGATTTAAATCCATAAACTGCAAAGCACACATTTGATGTACACATTCAAGATTTGTTTTATGATAAGACTGCCAACATGGGGTGCAGCTTCTAGAGGTCTCCAAAAGCCTTAAGACCCATTTCATCTGAAAAGGTTAATAGGCTCTAGCATAGTCTATGCTCCTCAAACGGGTGTGAGCAAAGAGCTCCTCACCTATTATTCTCTTCAGTGTTGGCAGTGATAGACAACTCGATAGGTGGCGGTGGTCCATTAACTGGGTCTGTGGTCAGAATCTCACCTGGTCACCCTCTCAGACACCTACATCCTGGGTCAATAGAATATGGATGCAGACACTTTCTGCAGGGTCTCCTCCTTTACCCTTACTCTCAAGTGAAATGTTCTTTCTCTTGATGTGTATATTCTGCAGCCCATGGCTATAGCTCTCTGCTTCCATGGGGGAATCCTAGCTTCCTCTCTACAGAGGCATGGGTCGATATGCTTTGGCAATGGATGTCTTGTCTTTCCCATGGAATAAGTGACTCAGTTTGTCTTTCTGATTGATCTCCTTGTCAACTGGGTCATCCCAAAATCAGGTGGATCAGGTTCTTTAGTGGTTGCATTGTGGCACAGGAAGACTGTTTCCATGTTGACATGTCCAGCTGTCTCTATTGCTTGTTCCCAGCATCCCACTATTCCCTTTGATCGTGATCTTGTGCGCCCACTCTTCTCAATCTTCAGCTATAAGCATTCTGCTGAGAGGGAGCTTTTAGTTCAGGAGAGCTTATCAAATTACGTTACCTTGGCTTTTCCACGATCAAGACATCAGGCTACCCTAAACATATTCAGTTGCCAGTAGGTGGCCTTTATTGGCATGGTGATTTAAGACAGGGTGACTCCCTCTATGATGTGATCTCTTGAGTACTCTAAAATTCCTGCATGGTGGATTCAACAGGATCGTCTCTGTGTGTCTCCTCCATACAGTGTGTGGTTGTCAGAGCCTCTAGACACCCTTGGTGAAGGGGGATTGCCATGGTGTATGCTTTTATATAGCTTGTCTTCAAACAAAGCTTGCTTATTTCTCGTCCTCCGTTTTGCAAGATGGTACTTTGACCTAATGTTGCCTGCTTGTCAACCCTCCACCCCCACTACCTTGTCAACACCTGGGAGGAGATGAAACTGAAGGTTCTATGGTTTTTCTCCTCATGGCCAATGCATCCAGAAGACACCTGCAGGGAATTGGAGACACTCCTTTGTTTTGAAAATAATTTCTGTTTTTTAGCATAAGATCTAGTATTGTGGCCTTCTCCTGCATTTGTCCTTATGTTCATGTCCTCTGTCCCCAAGACCTGATCCTTCCTACTTTCATGTCCATAGGTAGCTCTGGTCACTTGGACCACCTTCTGGATGTTTTTCAGGCTGTCCATCTTTCTTTGTCCAGGGCGCCCCAATTCAGATCCGACTGTCTATTTGTTGCAATCACACTAGGTCTCAAAGGTTTAAAGCTGCCCATGCCTACCTTCAGTAAATTGATTCAGCAAACTATTGTGATGGTTTACGAACAGAAATTGACAACTTTAATTAAATTGATAGAGGATCAGCCGCAACCTAGTGGAGGATGTGTGAAAAGTGCCTGTGCCGGTGATTTGTTTTGCTTCTAGTTAGAGCATCTGAAAGGTTGCATTTTGGTATAGTGTCTTGGAATCGGTTTCATAAATGATTGATGTTACTATATGTAATAGAAGTGCTCCAACGCTGGATTCTGGATACTTTTGCCATGGATGGATGCTTGGTACATCCTTAAATGATTTGAACTGGGATGAGGAAGAGAGATGAGAGGGAATGTCCCTATTACTTACTGATAAACCTCCGTATTTAGAGTACTATCTTTCCTCATGCAACTCCTCTTTCCCCTTTATCCTTCTTGACCCTCCCCACCCCCGCTTTCTCGATAAGTGTTTGGTTTGTGAAGACGTTTGGTTCAGTATGGTACTATTTGAACCACCCGGGTAATAGGACCTCTTTAATGGGCCAATTGAAATAATTAATTTCGGAAAATGCTGTTGGGCACAAAGGTCTCCAGTGGCGAGGACCCTCATTTGGACTGGGGCAAAGAAGAGTAGGTTTGGGAGTAATGAAGATTACCGGTAAGCATCAGGTAACTACACAAAAACCTCTTGCACACCATGTGCAACCCAAGGAACAGGAAGTAGGTTAACCCATTATTTTGAAAATAAAAAGGTTTACCTTCTTTATATGGAGCAACAGTGAAGATGGTGCCCCTTGGTTGGGAGAATGAGGTTCTTCGTTTTTGGAAAGTCTAGATGAAGAATGGATTTGCTCCATCTTTATGCAACAGTATTTCATCCCTGTTTTCCAGTACTGTAAAACTCCTTCCTTGTGAGGGCCTTCTCTCAGTATTGGCATACATGATGGTTTATGTAACACTTGCTGTAACCAAAGGTGTTGTTAGTAGCTCTCTCAATTACAATCAAATTATTGTCTTTGAATGTTTGAATGCATAGCACAGTTCTGCAGGAATTCAAATCTGTTTCTCAAAATTGCAAAAAGATCTCTGCAGCATGCACCCAACTCACTGGGGCTACATTTTCATAGGACCAGTCCGGCAAGTGAGCAATTCGCACAAAGATCTCTTGAAATCTGCACATATGTGAACACGACCGCATTGGATGAGCCCTCACAATTGGTCTCTCCTCCTTCACCACCTCTCTGTGTTTTTCTCCCTCTGATTTCTCCCCCTTCTTTGCATCGTGCTCGAGTTCGTGATAGAGTTGCATAATATGCACCAACGTTTCGTTGTTCTGAAGCACAACAGTAATCTGCAGGCAACATAATAAAGAGTAGGAATATTCTCGAGCTTGTACTGTAGGCCAACTAGTGCTCAGTTTTCTCACCAAATTACTACGGCCACCCTCTTGTTTCATACAAATATGGTGAAGCAGAAACTCTCAATCCATGCTTTGTAAATGTTGGTGTTATCATGTAATTTTGAATTCGTGTTTACTTTACAAATACAGGACTGTGTGCAAGTATTATCAAAATACATTGTGATGTGATGTACAAATCATGCACCAAGTAGTTGTAACATTTTCAAGACTTAGACACCCCAGAAGAGCCTGGGTGAGAATGCCACATGTTTAGGAGGTTGCCTTGGGGGCAACGTGCTTGTCATAGAAGCAAGACTATACTGACTGGCATGGGTTTGATACCCTGTCCAGCACCTAGAGTATAGATTCCAGCATGAAGCACAATATAAACAAAGCCCAAGTATTGTCATTTTGAACACAGGCCTGCATTTTGGCCTACGAAAATGTGCATAGCAGTAGCAGTTCCTCAGAAATGTTTAACACACGTTTTACGTTTAAGAAAACAAGTATGGGCCCTCATCAGCTTTTGAAGAATAGGTCTGAAACAGCTAGGATTAGACCATAATGCAGGAGGATCACTGGGGCATTGCAGAAGGGTTTTTCCACTGATGCCACACTCTTGTATGCCAGTGAGCCAAGGCATGATCAAAAGTCCCGCCAAACAACCTGCAAATATTTGTGTGTCCTCCCTTCCAAAATGTGGTTACCTATTAACTATATGAACTATAATTCTGTGGGCTTGTGCTGCCCTGTATTTTTTCCAAAATCTATTTTAGCATGGCCCCAGAATTCCAAATTCGGCAGTAACCGATGCTACAGGCGGTTGCAGCCAAACTCCTAACACTGTTCCGCCGCCTGATATCCCAGTGCCATTGGGACATTACAAGTCCCGGCGGGCTGGGATGTCAGATGGCGGAAAGTGCAAGTCCCCATTCCCGTGAACTTCCATAGAACTCCATGGGAATGGGGACAGGGAAGCACCAGCACCGTTGCTAACAGTGCCGGTGCTTCTGTGAAAACCATGCCTGCAGTGGCCGGTGCCCCCCCCAGGTCAGACCTTTCCGGGAGCAAAGGACCCTGCTGGCACACTGGGAGTTTCGCGGTCCGGAAAGTGTACCGCTATGTTTCTAACGGCAGCCTTATATCCAGACCGCCAGTCTCATAATGAGGCCCCATGGCTATAGGAAGTGCAGCGTGCCAAGTTAGCAGTAGTGTATCGAGTTCAGATCTTATATCCTCTCAACATTAGACAGGTTTATGTAGAGATTGATAGGCAGATAGAATTGCTTGGTAGCAGTCTTGGTGTTGGTTAGAGACGACACCAGAATCGACTCAGAGAAAGATTTCCATGGCTTAGGTACCCACTCTGGGGTATATTTTTACAGCAACAAATAATCCCCCAAAAGGTCACCCTCTCTCCCCGTTCTTTGCCTTCTTTATTACGGTAGTGAAACCATCTAACACAGGCGTCACTGTAAACAAGGTTTCTTGTAATGCTAGAAAATCACACTCTTTTAGGTCCTCCCAAACTTCAATATTATAAAACTATTATGCCCCCTAGTGTTCCAACACAATACAGAGATCCCTGATACCTTAAAATCCCGACCGGGTTCCACTTCTTCACTGAGGGAGCCTCATAGCCACCCCTATCCGACTTCACTTGGGGCTGGACCTTGTTTAACAAACACCTGCCTCCGTCCTGGGACATCAATTTTATATAACACATATTTTAAAAATTCCATCACGCATGAAGTGGCAGAAATATAAATAGTCTCTCCATATATAGACCTTTCTGACAAACCTTACAATGTAATATTTTACCAATAACACTGTATTGAGACCTTTCTCCCCCAAAAGCAGGCCCATATTACTTGAGTATGAGTTTGGAGCGGGTGCCCAGACTGGAGGGAACGCATTTCCGATGGGGGTGCCTGAGGCCAAACAGAAAGGGAGCACCTATGACCCCAGATTATTTAGACATTTTTCCCCAAGAATGAATTAAATCCTTAATGACACTGATATGTATTTTGGGAACCCGATTTAAAGGTATATCACTGAAAAAGGGAATATAGCACAAGGTGTATGTGTTTGCCTTGACAATCATTTGCAACAAATCAATCATCATACCAGAGGCAGTCAAGTCAGGCAGTGATTATGCTAGGAACCGATCGATAACTGTCAAAGTGTTCAACATTTTAGATTAAAATCCACCACAGAACGGAGAACCATATTGTAAATTAAGCATATCTCTCTGATGCCAATATGTGTTAATGGTTTCAGAGAAAACGAATTGTTTTGTGTTTTGAGAACTACTTCCCCTTTTTGATTTCAGCGGGGGTGTGGGTTTAAAGTAAACAAAATGATATACTGTAGATTGTTTGATTTTTTATTTGTGAAACCATCAATGTTAAGTTGTGTGACTTAATATAGTAAATAATCTTAGCACATTGTCTAGAATTGTCATTCATATTTGCTTTTCTGTAAATTAATCTTTATGTGAAGATACAAAGACAATTTGAGTGACATGGGGCTTTTCCGAGAAGCAATGTGTGTCTCTTGATGCAATTCTGTGGATAATAGTAGTATCATGGAACAGTTCTCTGCAACAATACAAGTGCTCCTGACTGAATTATGTGGCAATTGAGGGGCAATGGATGATCCTGACAAGAAATGCAAATGGCGCAGCCTTTTCTAGCAGCCATTATTAGAGAAATGGGAAGGGTAAGGTGGATTTTAGGGTTCTCGATGTAGGTGTCACAACTCTATTTAGCTTTCTGTCAGTTCTTATTTTGTATTTTAAAACATATATATTTACATTACATCTGCTGCCGCGTTATGCCAAACGGGTACACTTATATACTGTTTCACATTTTTTCATGAAGTTGTTCGGGCACATTCTGAATGACATTTTCCACTTGGTAGTGTCACAATATATCAAGCACTGCACCAGTGACATGTCACAAATGTTTGTCAACTGTGCAGCCATACTTTCTGTGAGGAGCACAGTTTGTTTTCTGGTGGGCACTTACACGGTGGTGCTGGTCCGATGAATTGCTCCTGTTCACTGTGCAGACCTGGCGAGTGTGAATTTGAGTTGTAAAGTTCAAGTCAGCCACCACAGTCCCAGTCCTGCCTGCAAATAATTTGACTGAATTTGCAGGATCCTGCTTGTGTTCAGGCGTATCAACAGGCAGATATATGCTAAGAGAACTGTGAGGGTGCTGACATTTCTGGACCTGGAATAAGGGTGACTCAGGTCAGTGGATGAGGAGGGCAGATCCCCAGGATGGAAGGATTAGGGAAATGTGCTTGAGGGATGAGAGGGTCCTGATAGTTCACACAGCATTAACAACATTCAGGAATATACCAGCATTTGTGGTAATAATGTTGGCTTTAAATTGAGAAATATATTTATTTACAATTTTATATAGTGCAAACCAGCCAAACAAGTATATCATAGCAAGTATAAAATGTAAAATCTAGTTTCTGTGTCAGTATGTAATCCAAATAAAAATGTATATAATTACACTTTATAGAAAAATCATTCATAACATTTGATTGACACAACCTCTGTAAAAGTTATATTCCAAAACCATGTTTTCACAGCTTTTCGAAATGTTAAATAATCCGGGATCATTCGTATCTCAGCAGGGTGTGCTTTGCACATTTTTACTGCAGGCCTGTAAAAGACCGGCTCATAGTTGATGACTTTTTGAATTGATTGTGCAGAAATGCGCTTGTGTGTATGCAGAATAAGCTATTTGAAAAGTCGCATATGCCACCGTTCCACCCATTGTGGCCATGCACATTAGCCCAAATGCAAGCCTTTAGTTCCAGAACATTGTTTGTGCCTTTATACAAACAGCTCTCATTTTAAGGTTGCTGGTATCCCGCCAGTAATTGTGGCGGGCTACAGGCGCAGTAACCTACGTTTCGACCGCCTGATATCCCGGAACACGTACACTTATGGTGGACAGTCTTTACTATAAGGGTGGAGCGTCTGTTTGAACTCGACTTGCAGCTGTGTTGACATCCACTGACTGACGGCATCCACACGCCTGCAGCAACTGTTCGTCATTCGGATTGACAGGAAAATACTTTGTCCACCCTCTGATTATATTTTCAGAAGTTTGAATGGAGCCCCATATTTCCCTTTTCTCAACAACTCCAGCTGCTTGTCCATAACCAGAGGTACTAATTATGCAGCAGCAGAGGTGCTAATTATGGGGTTGAACTTTTGCAGCTATGACAGATCTGGCCCGCCTTTTTTCCCTGGTTAAAATCTTGTCTGGGAACTTCAGCCTAGAGGGCAAATACAGGAAGATGTCACGTAGGTCAAATCTCTGTCGTCATGAAATGATAATTCAACTCTACATGAATGAAGAGGTAAGATCCGGGAAATGTATTTGCTGATTCTATGACCTTCGCTTCGGTTTGGGTGGATAACACTAACATGGCGAACACGACTTTCCCCAGT
Source organism: Ambystoma mexicanum (assembly GCF_040938575.1). Lineage (NCBI taxonomy): Eukaryota > Metazoa > Chordata > Amphibia > Caudata > Ambystomatidae > Ambystoma > Ambystoma mexicanum. The sequence goes on along the minus strand of NC_090929.1, from coordinate 281,632,549 downwards.
TTTTAATTTATCAGCATTCCTCTTAGTGTGGCTTAGACTGGCTCACGCAGATGCCAACTCGTAAAGCGTGCAGTGCATTTCTACATTCGAAATGTTAACATATACCAGCACATTCAGATGTCCTTTCCCACTCCCAAGTAAAGGGACATTTCTGTGCATTCTTCTAACATCTGACATTCAAAAAACGTGATGCGTTTTGAATGCGTAGAAATTAAACACCTCCTCCTGCAACTAACTGGAAAAGGTGCAGGGTTGGTGTAAAATGCATTCCTCACCCCGTCATCCATTTTTTAGTTGGAACAGCGATGGTCTGAACGGCTGATACCCCGCTTCAATATCTATCCCCTTAAAAGGGATAGAAATGGCGTACATTGGTGTGTGAGGTAGCTCCTGACCATTTTGTGTGCAAGGGGTCTGACCAGCACGTCGTTTACGCTGCCGCACAGTCCCTCTGAAACGTGCAGATCACCTTTATGGTACAGGGGACTTGCTCATTTCTCAGACAAGCATAAACCCAAAGGTGCTTCCTCTGCAATGTTTTATTTGTGCTTGTTGTTGAGAATCTTGCCCATATTGTCTGTTTTTTTCTTCTTCTGTGAGAGAGTAAAACAAGCACACATAATCCAGCTGCATGGCAAACATTCAGAGTGAGTGATACCAATATCTGAATCGCATCACACATCCACATCAGGCATCCAGGGAATCAATGTAAACTAGTTTCCCTGCATGCATCTGGTTAGTGCCCATTCTATCTACATTGGGCTTGGAGCTGCTTGTCCCTTGATATCTGACCAGTGGGTATAGTATCAAATGGGGCGGGATTCACAGTCATGTTGTGAAGACAAGATTGACCTGTGGACTGTATGTGTTTCCTCTCATCAAAAAGGGCTTCATTGTGACTATGGGGGTATGTTAAAATCATATGATATTTGAAATGCCTTTGAAAACCTATTGAGGAAGTGGAAACGCATGGGATATACAAAGCATTGCGATACAAGAAAAGCTATTAAACATGCAGTACTTTCTATATATTTGAAGCTCAAAATGTACCATGCATTTCTAATTCTTTTACCTCCATACTCATAATGAGGTCCTAAGATGTTAGTAGAAAGATAAACCCTCATGATAATGAGAACAATAAAGAAAAACATGTCCAAGTCTCGAGCAATTGCTATAATTTAGTGAGGACGCCACCTTTGCTTACAAATAATTTTTTTGGATGCAATGTGCTGCATGAACTGGTACATTGAGAGACATTTAGTACAACAGACATTTTAGAAACAAACAAGCTGCACATGTTTTAAGGGTTCTGTGCAGGGAAGTCATTTCACCAAAATGCCAGGGGTAGCGTAAGTGACATCACACAAACCTTGACCTCTGATGAAATCACCGGAAGTGAAGTAATTTGACCCCACCCGCAAAAATGACATCATGGGAAGTGAAGACACACTAATTTCAGATGTATCTAGATAAAAAAAACGAGGCACTGAGGGAGGTGTAAGTTACCTACGATCACACATTTGGGGAATGTCATTTTCCAGATTCGACATGGGGCCTTTATCTAAAACACACATAATGCAGTACTTGTAACACTGTAACCAAGTGGCTTAGCACAACATTTCGGGGACCCCCTGTGTGCCATGGTGAGACCCTCCCCCAAGCTCCTTAACACAGCATAGGGCATGGCACACCCCGGGACGCACCACCACGTGTGCTCAAAGTACATGATGATTTTGCCGCTGCAGGGACATGCGCTACTCAAGTGAAAGAAGTAAATATGTTTTTTAATTGAAGCTTAAAAAGTTTCACCTAGCGTAGAAAGAAGGAGCGGTGCCTGGTCCCCAAATACACCAGCCACCAGTGATGGCTGGTGAGTTGTTGTATTGTCGGGTGTAAAGATTAGCCACAAGTATGTGATTGCGACCAAGCATTGCGAGGGGGGGCAAACTAACCAAAACCAGTTTGGGGGGGCTCAGGGAAATTCTTCCCCTCCCATGAGAAAATGTTTTGAATAATGGAATAAAATGGTGCATTACACATCACACTTTCTGTGAAAATGTGGGCAAAAGGCCAGTTTTCAATCGGTTTTGTAGGGTAACACACGAAAAAATGTACAATAGATGTAAGTCACCAAACGTGCACAAGTGCATTTCCCAATGATTCGTCATGCCGGTCCCTGCAATATATGTCAGTATAAAAAACATTTTCATCCTGGCTGTGCCCATACATTTCCATGATGGCTCCACCAAAATATGCTAGTATTCCCATATAAGAGCATACTCATGTTCGCTTTGAGATGATGTTTTTAATAGTATTGTTACTGGCACTAGGCACAGAGCTGGCTCTGTCCCAGATAGCACCGGGCCACTTATAGCCCTGCTGTGCAAGAACACAACCACCTGGCAGCGAGGGAGCCAATTTGCCTGTCTCTGTGAAAAACCTGCAGCTTCTCCTCTGTTGGAGAACACCACTCTGCCAGGAAGAAGGTGGGGGAGGTGCCAAGGTAGAAAAAGGAGCCTGTCAATGCCATGTGTTGCTTTTGCTTTTTGGGGGAGGAATTGGAACGTGATCTAGGTGCCAGGAGGGTTGCAGGATACAGGTTTTCCTCCCTGCTCCACCTCCTTCATTGAGAGTCCTGAGGGTTTAGGAACGGTTGACTACGAATGAAGGATAACCTTTGCCTATGATCTCACTCTGAAGAATACACCCCTCTTCTTTAAAGCTACCCATCTATTTAAGCAATATGACCTGAGCGGCAGGGGCATTACCGACTCAGGTAATGCCCCGGGGCCCATAGTTATAGGCCTGAGCGAAGAAAAAGGATCAAAATGTAGGTAAGTGGGGTTGGGAGGGCGGGAGTGGGACGCGGGGAAGAGGGAAAAAAAACAAAACATACCTGGGTCCCCGGCGGGGGAAGAGGGAAGCCCCCAGCTGTGTGGAGGCGCAGAGCGGGTAATGGTTCTATTGCTATTAGTACCCCGGCCTGCAAAAATTGCGTGACCGGGGCACTAAAAGCTTTTTTTTTGTCCCGAATTGCTGCAGCGTTTCTGGAGAAAAAAAGAAAATGGCCACCGCCATGGAAAGGGAAAACAGAGTCCGTTTTCCCTTTCCATGGTGGCCATCGGGAGCGGACGCGCTGGGAACACAAGTGTTCCCAGCACATCCGCTCCCGAAAAAGGATAAAAAAGAAGGTAAGTGGGGTTGGGAGGGCGGGAGTGGGAGGGGGGAAGAGGGAAAAAAAGCGCACTTGCGTCCCCGGCGGGGGACGAGGGAAGCCCCCAGCCGTGTGGAGGCGCAGAGCGGGTAATGGTTCTATTGCTATTAGTACCCCGGCCTGCAAAAATTGCGTGACCGGGGCACTAAAAGATTTTTTTTTGTCCCGAATTGCTGCAGCGTTTCTGGAGAAAAAAAGAAAATGGCCACCGCCATGGAAAGGGAAAACAGAGTCCGTTTTCCCTTTCCATGGTGGCCATCGGGAGCGGACGCGCTGGGAACACAAGTGTTCCCAGCACATCCGCTCCCGAAAAAGGATAAAAAAGAAGGTAAGTGGGGTTGGGAGGGCGGGAGTGGGAGGGGGGGAAGAGGGAAAAAAAGCGTACCTGCGTCCCCGGCGGGGGACGAGGGAAGCCCCCAGCCGTGTGGAGGCGCAGAGCGGGGATGGCCCCGCTCCGAGTCTCCACACGGCTGGAGGCTTCCCTCGTCCCCCGCCGGGGTGCAGGACCAAGAAGGTACATTGGGGGGCGGGTGGGAGGGAGGTAGGGAAGGGAATAAAAAAAAAAGACTTACCCGAGTCCCTGGCGGGGGGCGAAGGCAGCCTCTCAGCTGCGGGGAGGCTCAGAGCGGGGATGGCCCCGCTTCGAACCTCCTCATTGGCTGAGGAGTTGCCACGCTCCCTGCCAGGGACAAAGGCCGTGGAATCCCGACAGAGGGATTCCCGGCCGGATAGGGACCTGACGAGTGCCAATCAGAATGCTTGTTGCATTCAGATTGTCTCTTGCCGGGTTACTAATGATGCATAATGCATAAGTTCTTTCCAAAGAGACCGCCCTGCGCTGTAAACGAACGGCGAGCCCGCAAGGGCAGATTCAAATGTTGAGAATGTTGTTTCCAACCCTGTCAATATTAGCTTGTCCTCAAATTTTAAGTGGGGGTCTCATCAACAAACGCAATGGTATTTGACGTCGCCAGAAATCAGGATATCAATGTGAAATATGCACATTTCATTAAATTGGCTTTGCATACCCATCCAAATTCCTCAGGATGAATGGTATTTGCCCTTCATAAAATCAAAACACACCCACAAAACCAAGAGGATATTTTCTTCTAATAGTGTTTTTGAAAACGTTTAAAGGTTTACATGTTTTAAACACCAAGAACCAATACACATGTTTTCCCTGGAACTTGCACATTTCACCTTTAGATGCTTGTTACTTTTCATCAGGCTATATAGTTCAGTAGTGAAGTGTCTGGCCTGTAAACCTGATGACTGCGGTTCGATTCCTCAAGTTGGCTTTAATTCATAAATTTAAAGAGGACATTCAATGTTTCTCATTTTAGCTGAGGGGGGACTGAGCCAACCCTCTGAAAGAAGTGGGTGAACTGCCTCCACTTGCGTGTACCCTCAACTTGAGACCTGGTTATTTGACTTATGTTGCTGTAATGCTTCTGTTTGGATGTAGCAGTGACCTTGTTTCACAGTAGTTTGTACATGGTTATGATTTTAGATATAGAGAGGCAGAGGTGGTTTTCCCAGAATCAGAGGGTTTTTGTCAAATGCAGATGTCGAGACTGGTCAGCCACATATGAAATGTGATGTAAGCAGTAGAGACACTCTCGTGACATGATGGTTTTAAAAGTTCAGCATTTCAGGGAAAATGTTCACAGTCAAGAACAGCCTTCTAATTCTGTTTTGTATCCCATGAAAGAAAATGAAGTCTGAGATTGTGGAGGGAGTAGGGAAGGAGCCTCACTCCTCCTTCGGTGGTGTCACGGGTACAGCTGGGCTTGTGAGGCTCAGACATGGCTTGCCCTCTCGTCTAAGCTACACCTGTGTGCAGCATGTGAAAGGCAGGCAGAAGAAAGCCCTTCCTGACCCTCACGGCCTAACCCTGCTGGTACTGTGCCTACCGCTGGTGGGGGCTGGAGGGGCCCCCTGGCCCTGCTATACCACTGCCCGCCCCATAGCCTAGAAGATTCCAGTTTAAAAAAAAAGTTTTAAAAAAGAATTTGTTTTAAAATGTATTTTTATATAGGGGTTGCAAGATGACCACAGGGGTCCCACTTGTGATCCCCCAGGGGTAGCAGGTAACCCCTACCCACCCCCAAATGACTTCCATGGTTCTGTGCTTATTGCTTATATTTTTTATTTTACCTAAATTATACTTAAGAAGGTGTGCAGTAGCACATGGAGCATATCAAGTGCTGGACAGGATTACCATAACAACTAATTACGGGCCCAAATAACCGGACAGATTCAAAGAATATGCCAGTTGAATAAGGTAGGGAAATCTGGCAAGCATAACACATTGCAGCTTACTCACTCTTAGATACATTTCCATTACACAAAGACTTTACACCTCAATATGTGTCAGCTATCATGTCATCCTACGTGAAAAATAGTAAAAACCTATCGGGCTCAGGGATTGGTTAGGGGAACATATATACCTACCTATAGCTTATTTAGGTGTTAGTAACATCATTGGATGCCCTTTATCTGGCAGGCACGCCTAGAACAACCTCTAACTACATGTAATACAGAAAGCCTGCTGCTGCAAAAGGGTGCTACAGTTCTGTTGGGTTGCACTGTGGGCCGTTGGTTTTAATTTTAGATTAATCAATTTGCTGCTGACCCCTCTGCTAATGCACTGCCACTTTAAGGAGACTCTCACCGGCCAGAGTACCTCCTACATGGAAGCAGGAAACTGGGTTTATTCCCCTTACCCATTCACCCTTACAGCGAAGCTCACTGCTGCAAAGGGTGCTGCAGTACTGTTGGACTGTTGGGCAGGTGGAAATAAAGAAGGATACATGACACAGAGACCATGGATCATGTAAGTTAATGTACACGTAAGTGCATTCGTTTTTTGATTTTGCCGGTCCCGTAATGAGTGCCCTAAAATACTGACCCGTAGCCCATCTGATTCGAACATGTTGCACATGAGGAGCCACTGTCTGATTCTTTACCTAGCATCTTTTATATTAAGTCAGAGGACTGGTTGCAGCAAGGTGTCTTGAAACTGTATATTTGACTGATTGATAGTTTATTTGTATAGCGAAACACAATGCGTTTCAAAGTGCTTCAAGGCAGGGGAGGGAGCAAGGGAAAATAGAATAACATTCTTAAAAGGACTTCAGACATTACACAAAGGAAAGCAATATCACCAGGAGAAGGGCCAAAAACACTTTTTACAATTTTTAAACCAATTGATGATGTCAAAATTTGAATTACTGACATTAAGGATATAGAGGGAGGAACAGTGGGCAGGAGGGATAACATTTAAAATGATGTTGTGGGCGATGCAGAGGGAGGTTTGTTGGAGGTTGTGAATGATCATACTAACCCCAGAAAATTACCCCCGGAACCCAGACTGAGGGCAGGGAAGATGGCCACTCCACATGGGGAAACCCATGATGAATGCCTTATAGAAAGGAGGGAGGGACAAGAGGAGGGCACCACTTACAAACTCGTAGCAGGGAAAGAAAAACATGAAATGAAACAATGTGTCCCTGCGTAATTGAGGATTACTGTGCACAATTCCACCCTGAACCATGGGCAGTTATTGGTTCCATGCGTGGGGGAGGTGATTCTCCCATCTACCCCAATAGAAACAATGAGAAGGCTTCAATTTCAGTGGAGGGAAGATCAGGGAGTGGAGATGTGGTGAGGGAATAGGATGAGGAGGATGTGGTGCAAGGTCTCTTGGCCGTCCCAACTTGAAACAGGTTTTCCATATTGAACAATCAGGATCATGTAGTGGAGGGACACACAACGCCTTCGGGGAGGCATGGGGGGGGAGGCAAAGGTTCACCGGGGTCAACTCTGTCGATCAAAACCCAATAAAGAGAAGGAAACAGCATGGGGGTTTGAGGCCAGTGGCTGGAAAAGGAGGGGATAAGGGGATGAAGAACGTGGAAAGGGTCACTATGTCGTTGCAAGGTGGGGGTTATTGAAGCACTTGTGGAGGGTGTAGCAAGTATTAAGGGTATGTTGGAGAAAATTCTGGTAGATTTGGGCAGAGTGCTGATAACCCCCCCACCCATGTGTGCGACAGTGCCTCTGAAGAGATAACAAAGGCTCGAGTGTTGACACCCTCATAGCCTTCATCAATCTGAAAAGTAATGTGGGTTAGATTTGGGACAAGCCTGACCAAAGTGCGATTAGGGAGGGTAAGCGGTATCCTGATCTGAGAGGCAAGGGAATAAGGTCTTAGTTGGACAAATCCATTAATAGAAGTCGCCCTGGGGTGTAACATCACTCTGAAGGTCTCATTGACCAGGGCGATGTCGCCCACTACATGTATTGGAGAGGGCAGGCACATAAGGTGTGAGCCCTGGGTTTTTTGTGGAATTAGGGAGCCATCCTCATAATGTGATGATTACAAGGCTGGAGGTTGTGAACTGACTACCGCAGATTGATGAATGACAAGCAACTCTTAGGCAGCCCCTGTTAAAATGTCTGTCCTGGAACATAGCAGGCTTAGCTAAACACCTTGAGGAGAGTGACTGGTTCAGATTGCTGGAGGAATACCATTTTATTTATTTGCAGGAGACATGAGCCCAGGAGGACATAGTGATACAGGGGTTCGAGATTTTCGAAATTAAACCCTTAAAAGGACAAAGGGGGAGGCTCTCGGGAGGATTGGTAGTTTGGGTGAAGACAGCGCTAAACTGGGAGGTCAAGCAAGGTACCACAGGATCACTGGGCCTCCTACAATTAGAGGTTACTACCCCTTTTAGTAATGGCGTTTTGGTATTTTTTGGTAATGTGTACAATAGATTGAAAAACAAGTCAATGTCAAATGCAGTAATAGCCTTACATGAAGAGGTCGACAACAGGGAAGCGACTGGTGGGCCAAATAAAGGGGTCATTGTGCTGGTAGATTTTAACACACAGCTATATGCATGCCTGTTGTATTTCACCCCCCCGCCCCTGTTGTATGTATGTGATACCTTTATGCCTGTCTTTTGTATTCTGCCCCCTCCTGTTTCATGCATTTGATGCCTGTATGTTTGAATCCTTCATCTTGCTGTCCCCTCCTCTCTCCTCTCCCCCCTTCCCTTATTATATTCTATGCACTTACTCTATCAGAAATGTCGTCTGACCCAGTATGATAGTAGCTTGTTTGTTTCCTCCCCCTCCCGCGCTTATTTGTCTCTCCACTTCCCCCTCCAGCACTACCTTAAATGTCATCAGGCCTAGTGTGATAGTCGCTTGTTTTGTTCCTCTCCTTCCTCTCCTTCCTCCCTCTCCCCACCGCGCCCTCACCTCTTTTCAAACTCCGGCACTACCAGAACTATTGTCAGGCCTAGTACGATAGTCACTTGTCTGTTCTCATCTCCTACCCCCTCCCACCCCTCCTTATCATTGGCAAAGCTCTTGCACTATCTGAAATGTCGCCAGGCCTAGTACGATAGTTAATTTCACATTCTTAATGTATCAATGCCTTGTAAGAAGGCCATTGTATTTTCCCTTGTTCCCTACCTTGCCTTGAAGTGCTTTGAAACACGTGTTTATAGGCGCTATACAAATAAACTATCATTTATTCAACTGGAGGTGACGAAAGATTTGGAAGGCTTTTGCAATGACCAGGATGAGGCCTGAGGAGTCCCTCAAGTGATAGCCGGTCTACCAGCAAGCAACCATTCAGAAAGAGCTGAGATAGTGATAAAGCTACACAATATTGGGCTTAGGGCTTGTAACAGCCGGTTCCAAGCCAATCAACCGGCTAAGCATACATATTATAGGCTGAATGGGAGATCAAGGATAGATTGCGCCCTGGTCCTGGGTTTGCGACTGGCATCTGGTGGTAGGGTTTGAGGTGCTGAATCGTATAGAAAGTGACCATTGGCCAGTAATGCTCTGTGTCAGGGGTTTTGCACCCCATATTGACAAGGCTGGCAGCAACTCTCTGGACATTGCGGTCGGAGGGCATGCCGGTCGAATGATTAAATGGGCTTCTGTGATCCAGGAGGATTTCACCCAATACTATATATGATATACTAAAACCCTGAGCCAAATTGAATGCGTGATGAGAATAGGCAGCCCAAGGATATATTTTGGAGCTTTGACACAATGGTAACACACCTAAAGCCCATGGTGACAGCCCCAACATCTGGTATTAAGAAAGGGGAAAGAAAAGCGGTAACATGGTATGATGGGGACTGTAGGGAAGCTAAGCACAGTCTGACCACATACCTGAGGGCAGCGGTAAGGATTGATATGGAAAATCTACACTCCCGGAGGGAGGCCTATAAGAAGATATTGGCAACAAAAAGAAGCCAGGACATGGCTGAGAAAGGGGCCATCAGACACCGATCTGAAGGGTGACACAAACCGTTATGAGAGTATTGCCTCGATCAAGTGGAAAGTCCACATTGAAGCTCTATAGAGGCCCCTGTTACTGGAGGAAGGCCAGGTCAACTGGGCACCTTAGGGGTCGGTGAAGAGGAAGACTGTGGGATGACCCAACACCTGGTACTAACCTTGGGTGATGTGGAGAGGGTGATCAAGGCTAAGAGAGGGGAAAAAGAACCTGGTCCGGATAGTGTACCAGTGGATCTATACAAAAGTGAGATTGTTGTATGGGCCCCCGTTTTAACATCTGTCTTTAACATTATATTACAGCTAAACCGAGTGCCTGATAGCTGAACTATCTCTGTGATTGTCACAATATTTAAAAAAGGGGACAGGGCGGATCCTAGCAACTACCGCCCGATCTCCTTATTGGACAAAGCGGGAACATTCTTTGCAAAGACACTGTTGCACCTTTTAATGATATGGGTAGAGGGCACTAACCAGCTTAGCCAATTGCAGGCTGGGTTCCAGGCAGGAATGGGCACGGCTGACCAAAGCGTCAGGCTTTATTTGACAATACAAAAGCATCTCACAATCTCTGACACTAATTTGTATCAGGTATTCATAGATTTAAAAACTGCATTCGACAGTGTCCCAAGAGACAAGATGTGGGCTGCACTGCATGCCAAAAATATCCCAGAGGAGCTATTGCAGCCAATTCAACTTCTGTGCAAGAATAATACCACAGTAATTCATTGGGACCTTGGGGGGAGAAACAGAAGATCCATTTGCTGTGGAGAGAGGGGTCCGCCAGGGATGTGTTTTGGCCCCTGTCTTGTTTTGTATATATATAAATTCAATTATTGATGAACCTCTTGCCAATTGAACAGGCCCACCATGGATGGAGGCAATCGGTTGCCTGCATTGTTTTTTGCGGACAATGCAGCCCTTCTGGCAATGACCACAATGGGACTGTGTCTTGCCCAGGGATGTGTTGTGGCCCCTGTCTTGTTTTGTATATATATATAAATTCAATTATTGATGAACCTCTGGCCAATTGAACAGACCCTTAGTTTGGACTAAAATGAGGTCGTGGTCAGAAACTTCTGGGACCCATCTTAATAGCCTAGGCCACTGATGTTACCTATTGTGGCCCTTCAAACTGATTTCATATTCTTTCTGCAAACTTTTCAGATGAATCAATTGTGATGAATTTTCTTATAGATTTTATATTGTACATTTATTGGTGTTTGGTATGAGTGGTTTGTATAATGGATGGATGAGGTTGAATGCTTGGATGACTGAATAAGATGATTTTTACTATATAGATGTGTTCTTTTTAAATATAAATTGTTTCCTGCTATGTAAATTGTTTTTATAAGTGCAGATTTAATCATGATTTGTTTCATACATTAAATTAGTATCAGGTTTAATAAAATCCTTGATACCACATTTCTTGAATTGTTTCCTTTGGATGTTTTTCCGTTATCCAATTGAACAGACCCACCATGGAATGGGGCAATCGGTTGCCTGCATTGTTTTTTGCGGACAATGCAGCCTTTCTGGCAATGACCACAATGGGACTGTGTCTTGCCCTGTCAATCTTTTTAAGAAATGTAGAGAGTTGGGTCTGGAGATTAATACCTCCAAGACCAAGGCAATTACCTTTTCCACCAAGAAATCAGGGCAAAAAGCGCTGAATTTAGAGGTGGGTGGCTGCAGACTGGAAGAGGTAAAATGGTATGATTACGTGAGAATCCGTTTCTCCAGTGGGGGAAATTGGGTTGGCCAACTTCTCAAAGCAAACATCACACTGCAGAAAAATAGTGGGGCCCTAAAAAGCTACCAAGCAAGACATGGGGGAGCCATCAACCGGCCCACAATTTGTAGCAGGCCCAGGCAAGCGCAGCAGTAATGTTTGGTGCTGAAGTTTGGGGTTATACAGATGCTGAATACAACAGAAAGTAAATTCCTGAAAAGCACTCTGCTGTTGCCTCAAAGCACGCCCAGCATGACAGTTCACATGGAATGCTACTTGCCCCACTCAGAGATGAAGATGGGATTAGACCAGTCTACTACTGGCTCTGGGTGTAGGGAAGACAGGAGCTGGGGAAATATCGAGAGACTCTAAAACATGTAATGACACTGGGGAGGTAGCAAAAGATTTGTTGGATTGCTCTTGTAAGAGAGTGGTTTGCCCTGTTGGGCTTGTCTGATTTTTGAGATGACCCAAATACTATGGAAAGAGATGCAAAGGCAAAGGTGAAAGCTGCTTTTATGAGATACAAGCGAAACAGGGCGTTAATCATGTTCTTTGTTTTGGCTAATGAACCGGACTATCTCAATCTGAAGCTAACCCCGGGTTTTGAAGAATACTTGGATGTAATAGCCCCAGCATATGCACACTCTTTTTATCTGAATTTCAGATTAGGTTGTCTTCCTGTGCGGGATTATACCAGCCATTGGGCCAGGAACCACAGTACTGACTGTCCGCTCAGTGGGGCAAACATGGAAACTACTCTCCATTTCATGTCACTATGAGAAGGTCTAAAAGACCTTAGGGTTAGACATCTGAAGCCTCTGTTTTGGCTCCTTAGCATCTCATCAACTAATGATGCTATGCAGCTTTGTATATCTTCTGAAAATCTGAATGTAGCCCACTTTGCAGTGAAGTATAGCATGGGGCCTGTCTGGAAATGGCCAAAGTAATGTTAAGCAAGGGGGGAAATCTGTTTGTGAGTGCTATGTTATAATGCATCTGCATCTTACCCTTATTTTATTTTATTTTTTTTTTATTAATTGGTTGGTTGATAATCAACCTTTCAATTTAATACATAACACAAGTTAATCACATTGAACATCAAAATGAATTCAAAATAAAATCAAGCTCAAATCAGTACCGAACAAAACCCTACAACCCCTCTGTTTCAGCATTTCATCATTTTACAACAACAGCAAAAGGTAGCAAAATCACAATTCATATATGTACATCAACTGTATTATCATTTATAAAAGCAATCTAAAATAGGTTCGAATTACCACATCATTCAAACCATTAATAGATCACATGTGAAGAGGCCGTTAATTACATAACACACATATGTAAGCTGTACTTATTATCTCTCAAGATTTAGTGCTAACATAAATTGGACAGTAGCTATCCGGACAGCTTGCAGAGGTGAGGAGAATATTCTAAACCAAAGTACATCTTTAGTTAAGCAGTTATAATTTTCATACGGTTTTTTGAAGAATGTACAGCGTAATTCTTTTAATGAAGGGCAACCTACTATCAAGTGTTTTAAAGTTTCCTCACACTCTGGTAATTGACAAAACCGACAAATATTTTCTTGTTTTGTTATTTGACCTCTTTGAGCTAAAATTTCTCTGGTGGGCCATAGATTGAGTCTAAATCGGAGATAGTTGTTTCTGAAGTGGGGCGAGGGGAATTTAAGTAAATAAGAGGCAGCAGTTCTCATTCTTTTCGTACCGAAAGGCAAACCGCTATAATCTTTATACCGCGAGCAAAACTCTAAAGTGCAAATCCAGTCATGCTGATATAGTTTTCTCTGGGCACGATTGGGATTGATTAAAAGCAATTCAATAGTAATGTCGGCTTCTACTAAAAGATTGATAACAACATTTCTCCACTTATTGGGGAAAAGATGTGTGGATTTCAGCATGTATATAGCCAATATATAAGATAAATCTGAACAATTTATACACAGCAAAAATTTCCTCATTAACAAACACAATTTCCACGCATAAAACACAAACATTGAAAGGGCTCCTAGCTCATAACGTATCAAAGGTCCTGGAGTTGAATTCGGTAAATTAAACACTGCTCGCCAAAATTTTCCCTCGAGTCGATCCCAAAACACACGGTCTCTTGGTAATTTAGTTTCAGAGCCGTATGTTATTATCGGTAGCACTTTTTGGGCGTAATATAGAAGTATCTGAGAACATGTAAATTTACCAAATTTGTGCAAGAGGACTTTAGCTTGGCATATTAGTGTCTGCAGCTTTTGTTTTATATCCTGGACATAAGGAATATCACACTTCAGATTGTTAATAATCACTCCTAAATATTTATATTGTGGGGTAATAGAGATGAGCTCTTCTTGGAAAGTCCAGATGGACGATTTTAAGGGGTGACATTTTTTGTTATGACATTGCATGATCTGTGTTTTGCTTAAATTGATAGCCATATGATTGCTTTGAACATACAGTGAAAGGCCTTTTATCAGCCGCTGTAGACCTGACGGCGTTTTAGAGATTAAGATAAGATCATCCGCATATAATAACCATGCAATTTGATGGGACCCAAGTTTTGGAGCATCTGAGTTGATATCAATAAAATTCTTACCCATGTCCAGTATAAACAGGTTAAAAATAGTGGCCGCCAGAATACAGCCCTGTTTCAGACCTCTTGCTGTCGTGATTTTGGTGGTTAAATGCCCAACTAAAGTGGTTCATATCTGAATTGCAGTATTTGTGTGGAGAAGCGCAATCAGTTTAATTAGTGAACCGGGGCAGCCCATTTTAATCAATTTACTAATTAAAAGATGTCTATCAATTGAATCAAAGGCCTCTTTAAAATCCACGAAAGCTAAAAACAGGGACTGATTAAGGCATTCACACTTAGCTTTGATCGCATTGATTGCTGTGATATTTATTGCCGTGCCTTTACCAGCAACAAATCCGGTTTGGAATACATCTATATTTCCAGAGGTTTCTATCCAAGCCCGCAAGTCTCTGAGAATCAACCGGGCAAAGATCTTGCCCGGTGCATCAAGGAGGGCAATCGGTCTATAATTTGAGGGGTCTTGTCTATTACCCTTCTTGAACACCGGGACAATAATAGAGAGAGACCACGATTTAGGCAATTGTTGAGTGCGCATGATTGTAGAGTAGAGTTGATATAAAATCTTTGCCCATAGGTTCGGATCTTGCTTCATCATATAATTAGAGATCCCGTCTGGACCAGGGGCACGCGATCTACTAGATTTATTAATATAGAATAAAATGTCTGCTACTGAGAATTGCAAAGTAAAGACTCCTGGGTCACACTGACTAAGTGGTGAGTTTTTTGAGCCCATCTTTTGGAGCATACATTCTCCATCAGTTTGATAAAGAATAGATCGATGGGCCTTCATCCAATTTTTATGTTTTGTTTTCAATGATTTAAGGGCTTGCCATTTAACTTGGATAGGCAAAGCCAAAACTACCTTTTTTTCCCTTCTAAACCAGGACTTTTGACGCTGTACTTCCCTGTCAAAAGAGTGCAAGGGAAAGTACTTTGTCTTCGCCTTTTTTGTTGTACCAAATGTATGCAATAAGTCGAGTGACTTATTAGTGCCTGAGATCCTCTCATACACAATTGTCTGTTCAAATACCTTGGCGAATTTCGCCAAATTGTATTCAGTCCAGTGTAATCTGTTCATACCTTTGTTTACTGATAGGGGGTGGTATGTTTTATATAACTCCTTTTTTCCCTGTGAAGCCATACGGTGCCATTTCACATTCAATATGTTATGATCACTGTCCTCAGTGGGGATCACACAGAACAACTTAATATCAGAGAATAATTCACGATTAACATAAATAAAATCAATAATGGCACAGGAATGTCCCTTTTTCCATGTGTTCTGTGGCGGGCTATCGGCAGGGCATGAACCATTTAACATAACCAAATTTTTTGTCTCAATAAAAGTGTTCCAGGAGACCAGTCTGCTATCCATACGTTTATTGGGGGCATCCAGACAGTGCAAATTTAAATCGCCCGCCAGAATTACATTCGGGTATATAGGGAGTTTAATAATCTCTAACCATAACTCTTCCAGATCTTTAAGAAATGTTTTGGTGGGCATTGCAGCTGGATTCCAATATATATTTACTATCGCATATCTTTGTTCTCTTATTGTGATAATTATCAATTGAATATATCGATTTAGCGCAGACTGGTGTTCTAGAACAATTTCTGAGGACTTGTTTAAGGCCATAAGGAGACCGAACATGGGCCGACCTTTCACAGATCGTATTGCAGGGTTAAAAACTATTTCAAAGTTGTCCCACACTGGACGCTCCGTGAGCCAAGTTTCTTGAAATAAAATAATATCATGCTGCGATAACTTATTGGAACCATTCCTCAATAAGTGCCCGTGGCCTCGAGTGTTCCAACTTATCATAGACAAAGATGGCAGAGGATATTGAAAAGTAAGTTACGACTGCTTTGAACCAAATTGAGATATTGGATGATAATTTTGGTTAATCGACTGAACACATAAACCCTGTCTCTGATTGGAGACATATGTCTGCGTTGATGGATTTTGCACTGCAGAAATGGGAGCTTGGGTTGTCACAGCAGTGAGAAGCTCAAACCCTAATTCATATATTTCTCGTTTAGCAAGCCACAAAGTGTTTAACACAACTCGTGAGGACACCCAAAACCGTGCAACAGAGAGATCATTGTCGAAGATAAATTCCACCAAATCAATATCGGAGGATTGCAGATCATCTAACGCAGGAATTTCAGCTAGTATTGCAAGTATACTAGAGCGATTTAAATCATACTTCACATAAGGTGTATCTCTGCATCGGATGATCAATGGATATAGCGTTTGTTTGGGTGATATTTTCGTGTTTTTTGGTGGTAAAGACGAAAATCTATTAGAGTGCAACCAGTTTGTACCCAGTAAGTGGTTTTCTTGATGAGGAAGTGTATCAGCCCTTGCAACCGGACCAGCTGGATAACGGCTCAGATCAGTTATTTGTGAATGCATAGTATGCTGGTCAACCTCTAACTTCATATATAATGTAGCATTTTTGTTCAAGTTGGTCATATATTCTTCCACCGCAGTTTTTATTACTTGTTGTATTGGTATTTCAGATGCACCAAATATGAGTTGCTTGGTCGTGGGTGTATTATCGGAGTTAGTAGGAATTTTAAGGGGAGCAGACAATTTCTTTACAGAGGAAAGCTCAGGGATCGGGGGCGTAATGAGTGACTGTACCACATGATTCTTTTCTGTATGGACTGTTATATGGGGTATCTCCCGAATATTAGGATCCTTCAGCATCTCTGCTTGAGCATTCAAGGGTCTCTGTTTAGTCATATAGTAGTCGATCTCCTTTCTGATTTCATTCCGTCTGGCTTCAACATTCTTATCTAAGATCCTCTCAGGAGAACAAGGTGATGAAGCTGCAAGGGTAGCACCCTCTTTTACTTGTATCACCGCAAATTGGGGTACTAAAGAAAGTGAAGCTTGTGTATTCGCCGACCTATCATGTTCGGCGGCCTCATCCAGCACGTCTAGTGGGTCATAAGCTATTATGTCGCCAGGGCAAGCAGTCGGCTTGTTACTAGCTTTCGTAGCATTAGCCGAGGCGCTATATTTTTTTTGTACTGCTTCCGCAGCCATGGGGGTGTTCTTCCTGGGCAAGGATAGAGCTTTAATGAAGGCTTTAGTTGCTGAGGTTGCCGTTTTTGTTGTATCTTTAGCATTTTTTGTTTTTTTACAAACCAGGTTCTTTTTTGGCTTAAGTATTATTTCGCGTGGCTTAGATCCATTAAGTGAGAATATGTTAAACACTTGTTTGTCTTCAGGAACTACAGGGTCCGACAAAGACCTGTCCTTCGGTTTTTCAATGCCTCGAGGCAGAGAAAAATCGTCGTGAATTACATTCGAAAAAGCAGGTAAGGTCTCAAACTTTATAACTTGTGATTGTGTAATGGGGTCGATAGGCGGCTTGTCAAAAATTAGTGATTTGTCAAGGTTTGGATTTAGTTTTTTTCGGATGTTCATTTCTATACTATGTTTAAACGTTGCTTGCCAATGTAATAATTTCTCAATCTGTTTATCGTGTGCCTGCAGTTTTCGGTCAAGCATTTCAAACAGCTTAAAAAGGGAAGAAATGGCCAAATTCATGGCATGCAACGTGGTCTCAATCAAAATGGACGGAGAAATGACTGAGGGCAAAATAGGGTCATCAGGTGGTCTAGCCGAGGTGTCAGGGACGCGTCTGGGAGTAGGGGCAGCAAATGAAGCGACCAAGCTATGTGCTGTATCTGAATATATGAAAGAAACTTCGGGTAACTCTAATGAATTCCGACAGTCATCCCCTTCCAAAAAGGAAGAGTTCGAGCTTAATTCAATTACTGCAGGCTGAGGATCCGATAAACCGCAGCAGCTTTCGATCAGGGGGAGTGGAAGGGGAGCATGACAGTCATGTAATGATGAACTACCCGCACCAGCAGGACCCGAAGAGTTCTGACAGTGTTTTAGGCTCTAGATTTCTGTTGGAATTGGTGTTGGACCCTGGGGATCCAGGTGCTTCACATATTACAGGCATAGGGTGAAGCTTTTTAAAAAGTGGGATTACGCCCTCTTTAATAAGAGTGTTATCAGAAACTCCCATAAAGTTTTTTACATTCGAGCCTTGGGCGCTCGTGGTGAACTTAAAACAAGGGTCAATTGGTTTACCAGTGAAGTCACAGGATAAGGGTTTAGACTCAAAAAAGAAACGTTTTATATCAGCTGGAGATGTATGTCTATTGTTGTTCGAGGCACTAACAGGAGGATGCCTCCGGGGCGTACTGCCCATTTGTTTTCGCTTGTGTGTTTTGGCATTATCCTGAACCAAAATAGGCCCATTCAAAATTGCACTTCTTAGGGTACGCATGTCACCTTATAGTAATACTATCACAGAGTATAAATACAAATAGATAAGAATTATGATTAGACAAATAGATACTAAATAGATACTAAAACAAGATAGATAAATGCTGCTTAAAGGGTTTTCCAAGGGTTGAAAAAAGAAAAAAAAAAATGAGAATTTAAAAATGGAGGGTAGAACTGAATTCTCGCAAATGCGCCAAACAGTACCTTAGTTATTTGCTTGTACTTATTTTACACTTAGGATTCTTAGCCATCTAGGGAACGCCCGATGGCTTGAGGAGCAGCCTTAGTCCGTCTCTCCTCCCCAAAGACCGGCTAAACAAATCAATGAATACTCTTCAAACTGTTGAACAGACCGTAGTTGATCCGAATTGGGACAATAAGTGGCAGATACTTGTCCGCTGGTGGTAATTAATCAGTACTTATCTTACCGCAACCAGCAGCCGACCACGCCGAACAGCCAAACAGCACCAGCCCTTACTGCCTCCAGGGCTTAACGCCGCAAGGGTGGTTGTGCCGGCAATATGAGGAAGGAGATAGTCACGTGATCCGTCACGTGATGGGAATAGGCCCCGCCCCCTCCAGGAAGCGGCCAGGCAGCAAGAGCAGCGCTCGCAGTGCTGCGTTCAGGAGGAAATGGCAGTCAACGGAGCAGACGTGCAAAGTACCAAGCACTCCTTCCAAGTAGTAGAGAACACGCCGCAAGGGCGGTTGTGCCAGCAATATGAGGAAGTAGATAGTCACGTGATCCGTCACGTGATGGGAATAGGCCCCGCCCCCTCCAGGAAGCGGCCAGGCAGCAAGAGCAGCGCTCGCAGTGCTGCGTTCAGGAGGAAATGGAAGTCAAAGGAGCAGACGTGCAAAGTACCAAGCACTCCTTCCAAGTAGTAGAGAACACGCCGCAAGGACGGTTGTGCCGGCAATATGAGGAAGGAGATAGTCACGTGATCCGTCACGTGATGGGAATAGGCCCCGCCCCCTCCCGGAAGCGGCCAGGCAGCAAGAGCAGCACTCGCAGTGCTGCGTTCAGGAGGAAATGGCAGTCAAAGGAGCAGACGTGCAAAGTACCAAGCACTCCTTCCAAGTAGTAGAGAACACACCGCAAGGGCGGTTGTGCCGGCAATATGAGGAAGGAGATAGTCAAGTGATCCGTCATGTGATGGGAATAGGCCCCGCCCCCTCCAGGAAGCGGCCAGGCAGCAAGAGCAGCGCTCGCAGTGCTGCGTTCAGGAGGAAATGGCAGTCAACGGAGCAGACGTGCAAAGTACCAAGCACTCCTTCCAAGTAGTAGAGAACACGCCGCAAGGGCGGTTGTGCCAGCAATATGAGGAAGGAGATAGTCACGTGATCCGTCACGTGATGGGAATAGGCCCCGCCCCCTCCAGGAAGCGGCCAGGCAGCAAGAGCAGCGCTCGCAGTGCTGCGTTCAGGAGGAAATGGAAGTCAAAGGAGCAGACGTGCAAAGTACCAAGCACTCCTTCCAAGTAGTAGAGAACACGCCGCAAGGACGGTTGTGCCGGCAATATGAGGAAGGAGATAGTCACGTGATCCGTCACGTGATGGGAATAGGCCCCGCCCCCTCCCGGAAGCGGCCAGGCAGCAAGAGCAGCACTCGCAGTGCTGCGTTCAGGAGGAAATGGCAGTCAAAGGAGCAGACGTGCAAAGTACCAAGCACTCCTTCCAAGTAGTAGAGAACACACCGCAAGGGCGGTTGTGCCGGCAATATGAGGAAGGAGATAGTCAAGTGATCCGTCATGTGATGGGAATAGGCCCCGCCCCCTCCAGGAAGCGGCCAGGCAGCAAGAGCAGCGCTCGCAGTGCTGCGTTCAGGAGGAAATGGCAGTCAAAGGAGCAGACGTGCAAAGTACCAAGCACTCCTTCCAAGTAGTAGAGAACACGCCGCAAGGGCGGTTGTGCCGGCAATATGAGGAAGGAGATAGTCACGTGATCCGTCACGTGATGGGAATAGGCCCCGCCCCCTCCAGGAAGCGGCCAGGCAGCAAGAGCAGCGCTCGCAGTGCTGCGTTCAGGAGGAAATGGCAGTCAAAGGAGCAGACGTGCAAAGTACCAAGCACTCCTTCCAAGTAGTAGAGAACATCTTACCCTTATGGGCTGGCTTAACTAGCCAGACATATCTATGGACTACAGCAGGGCATTGATTACTTAGCTTGATGCCCCTCATTATTGTCTGTTTGAAGTATGAATTTTCTTATATGTGTAACATCACGCCTGCTGCACTGTTCTGCGCTTGTGTTTGTCCCCTGTGATATGTCAATGTTTATTCTACCAACCTGCCATGGAACTCTAGGACTGTGACTTGTTTAGAGAATGCACAGAAATTGTATCAAATATTTTATAGGAATTTATGTTGTATTTTGCCACGTGGCCTCTACTTTTACTAACGTTAATGTGATATTGATGTATTATTGTTTCACATTTTCAATTTGTACTGTTTTATGATTTTATGGCAATTGCCGAATAAAGCTATGCAGCAACAATATAATAGAATAACAGTACCGGAATGGCCTCTGCAACAATGTATTGTCGACCATTGCATAGGCCATCCTGATTGGTTGAAACCCTGCTCCAACCTCGGACATTCGGCTTGTTAGCATCACATAGGCAAAACGAAACCCAGGTACGGGGAACAATGTCAGACAACTGTCCACATGGGCAATTAGCCTTACCATATCTCATCAGTTAGGTCCTAAGCAAAGGCCTCATATTTGTAGTTGACCTTGTTGACTGTTCTCTACTCCAGAACTTTTAAGGTAGTGAGGGTATATTGCTATCTTGGTCTGGGGCAATATGAATAGGCCTTGTTTTCTGGTCTTGCACCACCTGTGAGCAGACCATGATGTATCCCTTCTGTCCTTTTATTTAGTGGTATTTGTTTCAATTATACTGGATGCTATTACTCTCTTTGTCCTCTGGAGACTTGGTTGCTCTGTCTTGCATATGGTTTCTTCATTTTTAATTGTACAATACTTGGCAATTGCAAATGTTTACTCCTTTGCTTAATCTAAGAGAAATAGGTCTTACGTACATGGCTTATCCTCTTCGACTCCTTTTGTACTGTGCAATTGATTCTCACTGTGTCATCCTTGATCCAAACAAATATTCTTTGCACTATTTTGTATTTCATTGCCTGTCAGCTCTGCAGCCTTGGTCTCTCTCTCCTTGGGGATTTTAGCGTACAATTACACTAACCGATGTCTATCTTCTCAACATGGATGCTTTACCCGTGTTATATTTTCTACTGTAGCAAGCTTCTATATTTCTCATCTACCTTGAGTTTCTTTGTATATACATTTAATGTTAATGTTAATGTTAAAAGACATTTGTACCGCACACTATCACCACCGGAGTGGTCCCCTGGCGCTCTGGCAGCTCTGAAAATGGAAGGGGAGGGTGAGTTAGTGGGAGGAAGCTAGAAAAGTGCAAGAGAGCAGTGATATGCTGTTGGCGGCCTCACCCCATTGGGTCCGTTGGCTGGGCCTGGGGTATTTGCGGCCAGTAGTCGTTGTGTACTGTTGTGTGAGTCTATGTGTGGTTTCTGTTTTGTTGTTGCAATGTAGTGAAGTTTGTGCAGTTTGTTGTGCTGTAGGTTTGTGGTTGTGTTTGGTTTGGAGTTTGAGAGGTGTATGCAGAGGGGAAAATCGTTAGTTGAATGGTTAGTTGGCGTTTGTCTCAAAGTGAGGCATTGGGCTTGCGCAATCTGCCCAGATGGGGTGTGGGAGCATTTCTGCACCTCTGTCCTGATCTGGGCTTATCCGGTATTCACAATTCCTTTCACATCTGGCCTCCACTTCAATCAACTTCCTACATAACCTTACCTTTTTTTCCCACTCATATGGCTAGTGTACCTGCTAATGGCCGCAGCTCAGTTTGAGTGTGATGGTTGCTAACATTTAGACAACTCTATACTTAGTGTTGTACCTCGTAACAACTATGGGGCGAGTGAGGATGTTGGCTGGGATTGGCTTGGGTTGTTGATTCTGTCTTTATGATTTACTGCATCTCTTCTTACTTATCTTCTCAGTAGATATGATTTCTTTGTAACCATATGTTCATTTACTTTGTTACTTCAGTTGCATCTTCATTCTTTGAGTGTTTACATATTGTTTCAAATCATCATTGAGTCTTCTCTTTATGAAATCACTTTATAACGGTCAGACTTTACTTATAATTCTTCTATGTCTGGTGGTGTCTGCAGACTTCCTTCTACCACTTCAATTTGAGGGTACATTCGGTATGGTTGTCTGAGCGCATAAGGTCTTTCATATCTTCAATGTGGCATTGGGATGATGGCAGGTGTCATGCACAGTGCTTTCTTACTGCTCTTCCAATGTAACAGAGGTAAGGGTGCAAGTTCTATGAGTGACGTGTACATCTACTTCTCAACATTCCCCCTTGGTCGAGTCCTCAGTCCCCTTTTCTTCACACTGTGGTTTCTTCAGAATCCATACCTTTGTCACCTGCTTTCTCTATGCGTTTATACACACTCCAGGTCATGTTGCAACATTCCCCAGTTGGTTGACAGAATACACAACATCTCACATATTTCTTATGAACCTTGGGATAATTAAACGTCATTCCTGGAGGTGCCAAAGGACTTTCAGGTGCTCATGGGTGGTGCTTTCAGTCTGTGTATGCTCCTCACTTACAGCATTCACATCAACCATTATCTTCATCCCAATAGCTTTTCTGCTGTCTTCTTGCACGGTCCTATGATTATCCTTACCGGACAGAATTCTAGCAGCGCCAACACTAGTATTGCTCCCATTAATTTGAAGGCATTTGCCATCCAGGTTGGAACCCATGAAAACAGGGACGCAAACCGATCTTCATCTTGGGTCTCATCTACTTCCACCATTTTCGCATGCAGGGTTGACAGCATAGTTACTGCTTCCATCGGAGTTTCATTTTCTCCATCGTGGGCAGGTGTGTAGGTATAGCAAGAAGGCCTGATCTTGGTGCAAATTCCTCCTTCCATTGCTGTAATCAAGTCCAAGACATACATGTTCTGGAGAGTCTAGAACCTGATGTCCCTCAATTCTTCTCTAAACACATCAAATCCTTGTATATCTGTGTTAATTGTCTGGAGCAGTTCCCACCTAGTGATTTGTAACCACTTGGCGTTTCCTGCAGTTTGAACACCTGGCATGAATATGGCTGTGAATATAACTGCTATTTTACTGAACAATTTGTGCTCATCTGGAATGTCATTGTATGCTGCCACTGAATTTGCTGAAAAATAGTTCTCTCTCTAATGTCAGATGAGGGTGATTGATATTTTTTTTCTTCTGGTGTGCATCTATTTTTGGAAATTTTGTGAAATGGAGATCACTTTGGGGAATCACAAATGCAGGAACATGTATGATCACTATAGAGCACATTGCTCCCCAAATCATAGGTACTGCATAAAAGCTTGGAATCAACGGGCCCAATAATGGTACATTAGCATAGAAGTGCATCCATACATTCCTGGGACATCAATTATTGCTTGCATCCTTTATTTTCTCCAATTGTGATCAGTCCCCTTATTCTGAAACACAGTGTCAAACTTTTCATTGGTAGTATGGACACAAGTCCTGCTTCATTTTCAACCCATGTTAATAATGTCAAATACTTGGCCATTTCCTTTAAGCATTCATCATTCACCATTTGCACTACATGTACTGGTGCTGCCATCAATGAGTGTGCACTGCATGCTAACATTCCATCTTCTCATCCTGTACTGGTTTGCAACTCATCCATATACCAATAGCTGAGGCCTCTCCCAACATCCTGGCATTCCTGTTGTTTCTTACACATCTGCACATCCCAGTCTCTTTTGGTCAACAGTCTTCATCTGTTCTCTAGTCATACCACTGAATGAATATTGTAGCATTCTACTTTTCCAATCTAGTTCTTTTTCAATTTTCTTTGTTTTTATGCAATAATATATATATGGACACTTTCTTTTCGAAATCCATTGGAGGCTTGCCAATCTTCCTTCATATCGTCCTCTTGTTGTGCATGCTGCTAGATGGCTGAGACACTTCGCATCATGGATAGATATTCCTCTTGTAATGAATGTTCTGGTTGTGCTCATGGCATAAAGGATGAGATAACACATGTAACAGCTTTTGTCTGACGTTCTCCTCCCACTTCCTTCATGTGCTTTTACCACATGTTATTCTTTAAATGGACTGAATTATCAAGATATGAGTTTAAAACCTCATTATCTTCCCCAGCATCTCTTTTTTGTTGGCTAATCTGTTTGGACATATCAGGGAAAATATAATTCATGCTTTTGTTAGGTACAGAAACAAAATAGATGTCTTACTGCTACCTCTCCATCTGCATTATAAAACATTGTTTGGTGAAATGTTACAAACATAAGAAAGTAAAGGGAGCACATTGTGCAAAATGTAACTGCAGGAACTACTGCAAGAGTGTCCATGTGCCGAATGATGTCCTGTACAATAGGTGGTTTCTTACTAGAAATTTGTACATCATATTATGGAAGATTACCATTCTCGCTTAATTCAATTATTCAGTTTCTGCCACTTTTATGAACCACACTTTTATAACTGAAATTGCGATATGATTGCAATGATGATCCTGCAAATAATACGACTGTTTTTAGGATTTCCCAAAAATTTGACAATATTGATGTGTCGCCTTATTAAAGTTGGTTAGGATTGCAGTATGTACTCAAAAACAGCATGCATATAATGTATCAAGCAACATAAAGTGCCGTTTCCAATCTTTGTTTTCTTTGTTGTTTAACGCATTGTCTCTTTCATCTAACTGAAATAGTTCTTCAAATGCTGCAAACATTAATTCACATCTTTCCCTTCAATCTTGGAAATAGTCTGTAGTTCAAATTATTTTTGTTTGCTGTTATTTGTTTTGGCACTAGGTAGTCGATCTCGTCTGTATGTGCAGAACTTCTTTTCTTGCTTCACTGTCAGCGGTTGCAGGAGGGGTCAGGATTTCTCTTTTGTAGAGATTTACGTAGCCAGGCTCTTATTACTTTAAGCTTAACAACAGTAGGAGTGACCTCCTATACTAGGTACTTATTCCAAGTGCACACAAAACTTTTTTCACACACTTGGTCCCCTGGATACAAACTAGGTGCTTTAGCAAGTCAATATGATTAACTGTATTGCTGTCTTCATCAATCATATTCAATCCTTCTGTCTGATTTGTGACTAGCTCATAAATAACACTAATGGTAATATTTGTTAAATAATCATGTATCTCAACCCCTAATTTCTTCGATACGCTATGGCCATCAGTTCTTATTTGAGTGGGAGGAGCAAGGATTACTCTCATGCAGCATACAGTCACAAACTCATGAAGATTCAGGTGCTGATCTGAGCTTGGCTGATTCCTCAGGGCAAACAGAGCAAGGGATAGGCAATGTAGCCATCCCTTCTTTTAGGTCATTTTGCTTTTGATGATCATTTATTTAAGGAGTCCATTTAGCCTCTCTCAAAGTCTATTCACTTGTGGGTGATAAGCACACGAAAAAGTGTACTTTATGCCTAATAAAAGATGTATCTGTTTGAACAATTAATTTACAAAATGTGGCCCATTATTAGACCACAGGACTTCACACACACCGCATCTAGGAAACACCTCACATACGAGAAACTTGGCAGCACGTGTGGCATCGGTGTCCATACATGGACCTGCCTCAGTCCATCTGGAAAATGGACATACTGCCACTAATATGTATCTGTAGCTATTGCATACTTGCAACATATCCAAATAATCTATATGTAGATGCTGAAAAGGACCACTGGGTCTGGGTATTCCTCCTCTCACTATTCGCAAGGTAAACCCTGTTGTGAACTTCTGGCAAACAATGCAGTTCATAATAAACTGTGCAAAGATTTCTAAGAAATGTGTTGAAAACTAGTTTTCTGCAATCAGGGTAGCAACATTCTCTCTGGTTGTACGCACAGGAGGTGAAGCTGATCCAGTGCAAACTTCAATAATGCTAGAGTCATAACTGGCTTTCGAGTGCTATCCTGTCTCCATAAGCCTCAGTGTGTGATAAAAAAAACCCACCCGTCTCTTCCATAAATCCTTTTCCTCCTGTGGTGCTTGACCTTGCAACTCAATTAACTGTACAATGGATAACATATTAAAAGCTTCCTTCATCTTTTTTTTTATTTTATTTTTTATCGTGCCATAGCCAACCATTGACTTTAAACACTTTTTCCAAACAAACATATAACAAAAATTAAGATCACAAAATTACAAAAAATTTACGAACATTCCAATTCCCAAATTATTATCTTTGATAAACAAGAAATTTCAACACAAACTATAAAAAATATAAAAAGAAACAGCAGATAGGGGAAGAACCAAAAGAAAGAGAAAAAAAACAGAGAAGGGAGACTGTGCAAACAGTAGGACACATTTTTTCCACAGTCACAATAAAAGTCTTTTGTCTCATAGAGGCTAAATTTAAATAAATTACTCATTAGAACACAACATCAAAAAGAGACTAAAAAGTGGGAAAAACGAATCCGTCCCCCCGTAGCATCTAATCACCCTTCAGCTCTTTCCTCCCTTCTACTCAATCCTTAATTAAATTAATCTCCCTCAGAGCTCTAACAACTTCCATTGAGAGAGCAGACTCATGACATGAAGATAGTCTCCCCCAAAATTCAATGGTATTTAACCATAACGGATGATGGACAAACCTACCAAATCTTCTTACCCTCATACTCCAAGTGCTTGGACAATCTGATAATAAATGTTTAGATGTCTGATTATCGGTGTTATCACATTTATCACAGCTTGGTAGTATTTTCCCTTCAATATCCCTTGTAGCCTGAATCTCAAGGGTCCGTAGAAGATTTACACAAAATCTAAGGATAGCTAAACCTAGCCGCAGATCTGGAGTTTTTTTTAGATATACATCGAGCATTGATAATCGTTCATCATTCATTGTAAAGGAGGTAGATCTCTTAGCCCTCCTCATACTCTCTGTGGTATCAATCCAGTCCCGCTGTTTCATCTTATCCTTCACCCTAACGGGATTTCCCAGCAGAAGCTCAACATCACAACCTGCTTTCGCTAATATTTCTGAGCATCTATGCTGGAATTTATTCAAGAAACCATTTTTGGCCAGTTTCAGCTCTTGCGCTACTTCCTCAAATAGAGAGTTTTTGGGAGAGTCCAAGTCCAGTATATTTAGGTTCAGCCATTTCCATTGAAGCCATGATCTAAGTGAGACAAGACCTAATTAATATCTAAGGGCAACTATTGGGACAGATTCCTGTAACCCCAGTGTGCATTTCCACAGTTTAGTTTCAATTGTGTCCTATTCAATATCCAGAGCTTAACAATTATAGTCTAAACCAAAGAGTACTATAGGAACGACCTTGCCTATATACAATCTCACTAGAGGAAGTATCAAAAAGTTACAGAATTGGGTCTTGTTTTTTCTCATTTGCGCTCCCAACTTTACTATTTTTAGTTCAATAGATCAAAACAGATCGCTTCTTGTTGGAAGGAGCTTATTGTTGCTCCCAAGTATGTTAATTCCGCAACCGCCTCCATGGTTGTTTAAACCTTACAATCTTAGATCTTAGAGGGTTAATGATGAGACTATTATTTCATGCATAATTTTCTATGGCAGACAGAAGACGTTGTAGCCCTACCTGAGAGTGATCCAGGACTACAACGTCATCTGCAGAAGCCAACCAATTAATTCTTGAGTTTCCAATTACGGGGGATGTTAGTCCTATATCTTTCAGGGACCCCGCTAGTTCAGCCATAAAAAATAATAAATAGGAAAGGAGCTAGTAGGCATCCCTGGCGGACCCCTCTCTGAATTCTAATCGGATTTGTGAGTAGGCCTGCTCTAGTTAGCCTTACCCGCATAAGGTTTATTAGAATGGAGTTCGATCAGGATAGCTAATAGGTTTGGAGGAAAACCCCAGGAATCCAGTTTTTTCCATAGCAGATTCCTATCAATAGTGTCAAAAGTTTGTTAGAGGTCCAACCATACAATGGTGGACCCCCTTTTAGAAAGGATGACACTGTCAAACAAGTCAAAACTAACCTATTAAGAGAGGTTGAGAGGCCCTTTCTAGAGCCAGATTGCTTCCTTCATCAGCATGCAGAGTTCTGCCATTTGCTTAACATCTTCTACTTCAAAGGAAAATATGCTGCTCTTTTGTCCTCTACATCTGCGGCTTCATTACCGCGAGAAATCATGTCTGCCCTTTTAGCATGTGCTGTACAGTTCACCACTGAAATAGCTAATGGGAGCTTTAGTACCTTAATAAGCGTGTCCAATAAATGTGCATTTTGCACTAGTGTGCTGTCTGCACAGAGGAAGCCCCTCCTTTTCTAACATGACAACCCTGCATGATCGGATGATGTCACCTTCTCTTCCTCATCTTCGTATCTCTGTAGTGCAGTGATAAGTGCCACAAATTCTGCAGCCTGTGCTGAGCAGTGTGAAGGCAATCTTGCACTTGTCACTGCTGATCCAGTATGTCTTCTCCTGTCATTTGATCCATTTTTGAAGAACCATCAATTAATAGAATTTCTTTTCCTCCAAGAGCATTTTCTCCAACATGGGGAATATCATCATAACACTCAGTATACATTGTGGAGTCATACATATTTGTCCTTTCCTACTGGTTCTGCTATCAATGTTGCTGGATTCACTATTCTACATCTAACAATGTTTATGGTTGGATCCAAAATAATCACTTTGTACCCTGATGCTCTTTGTGGAGTCAATGTTTTTTTGAGTTTCTCCAAAATGGCAAATAAGGAATGTGCTACAAATAACACCATTGAACACCCCATTGTAATACTTGCAGCTTTTTCAATCGCAAATGCAGCAGCAGCTAATGCTTTTTTTCGCAAAGCTAATGCCCTTTCGTTACTGGGTCTAAAATCCCACTACAGTAGGCTAATGGTTTATGTTCATATCCTAATGTTGTTTTCTGTGTGAGCACTGCTCTCATCACTTCTCCATTTGAATGTGAAAATAATTAAAACTCCATGTTGTAGTCTGGAAATCCTAAACAGGGTCTGTACAGATCGCTTTGTTTATTCTTCGAATCATTCACTTATCTCATCTGTTATTTTACTTTTACCTATCTGTGCTTCTTTGAGTCCTTTTAAAATTGGTCGAATATATGTACCGTAATCAAAAACCCAGGCCCTGCAATAATTACATATGCCTAGAAATTGTTGCATTTCCCTCACTCTCTTGGGTGTTGAAGTTCTCTTGATCACTTCTGGTCTCTCAGGTGTCACTTTTCTCCCCTCTTGAGAGATTAACTGTCCTTTATACAGGACTTCTTCCTGCCAATATTGTAACTTCTCTTTGTCTAGCTTGTAACCTTTTTCTGGTAGCAGTGTCGCTAGTTGAACTGAATCTTCTCTGCATCTTTCCTCCGTCTTACTGCAATATGTACTCTACATACTGAATTATTGGGATTTCAAGTTGTACAGTACCTAGGCCCATCTGAAAAAACCATATCAAAGATTGATGTGGACTCATAGTCCCCCTGAGGTAATCTTGTATGTTTCCAGCACTGGCTTTTATATGAAAACAAATCTTGTGAATTTCCATGAAGATGAATTGAAAAGAATGTGTTTTTTAAATCTATGACTGTAAAATATTTGGCTTTAGTTGGGATGTTACATAATATTGTAGCTGGATTAGGAACCAGGGCGTAGTTCCTGAATAAATCTCCATGACCCCCCTGTTGCTGTCTTCACTGTGTACACAGCTGTGTTACATGGAGATTCTGATGGTGCCAATATTCCCTGCTGTATTAAAGCAGAAATGGTTTATAAATATGCCTTCATCTGCTTCTCCAGACATGGGATACTGTTTTGCTTAGGGCAAAATAGCTCCTGGTTTGAGTTTTATTTTGACTGCTCCACTTAATATACCCACGTCATATGTACTACTGGTCCATAAGTTGCTTGGCACCTTTTTTAAATCTCCCTGAAAATATGACAGTTTGTTTTTCACCAATGCCATTCTCTATGGTATCTCCCTATTCTCAACTTTAACGCAATAACTGAGACTTATGAAAAAGACTAATTCATCATCTGAATTATCATGTAAGAACAATTCTTTATCTGTCAGATATGTTAGACTGTATCCTTCACCAAGATCTATAACTGCTCTCCATCCTCTGGCTCATCATCTGTCCAATGAACAACCAACCTTTCCTCTCTTACCAATGCTGCTTCTAGTTCTACGGGGAAAACCTACCCTTCCTCGTCAACCCCAGGAATTTCTGGCCTAAACAAAAATTCTTCTGGTATTCTTAACAATTTACATAGCAGTCTAGGAGCCATGTCAACAAAATATTTACTCCATATAAACATACTTCTAGGTCTAAAGGAACCCCTCGTAATGCTTTTTGGCCTGTAAATGATAATATGAATTATTTTACATTCATGTAGTTTATGCCTGGAGTGGAACACACTATCCCTTTGTCAATGACAGATATTGTCACGTTTAGTTTTGTCATCAAGTCACGTCCTAATATGTTAACTGGTCATGTTCTCCTATGGAAAGTGGTAATTTGTCAGTAAACGGAGCCAAACTCGGAGTCCAAGAGAATCCCTGCATATTCTTGGCAATCCTAGACATTGGGCAGTTTCCGTCTCAAACACAGGGACAAGTTGCTCCTATGTCTACAAGGAACAAAAATGTCTTGCCTCCTATTGTTACCCTGACCCTGGGTACCTCTTGTGGGTCTGGTGTCACAGATAGTACAGAACACATAAAGTCGCTCTGTGGGCTCTCCTATTGTGGGTATAAAGTCATCCCTGTTCCTGTGAAAGGATTTCCTCCCACTACGGTCACACTCCCTATCCTAGGTGTGGGTATGTGTGGGGCTTCTGCCATTCACTTTACATTGTGACACTGGTGCTTGGTGCATTGGAGCATACTGTGACTGTGTCTTTACTTGTTGCATTTGCATAGACACTTGCTGTGGTTGCCCTTGTGGCTATTGTGTTTGCAGGGGTAACTGCTGCGTTTGTGGCACAAGTGTCTTATACTGCATGTGATCTTGGGCATAATACTCCTGCGGTTCTGTATTAGACTTTGGAGAATAACCCATTCCCACTCTTGGAGATTGCCAGTTCTGATGCATGCCCTTCTGCTTCTACTTGTGCAGGTTATATGTCCTGTCCTCCCATGTTCCAGCATTGCTGCAGTTGTACTCCATTAAATCCTCCTCCACCTTGAGGGTTTTAAAATACACCTCATCCTCTAAGTACATTCCCTCTACCTTGTGGCCAAAAGTTTACCCACCTTGATCTACAGAGTACTCTGCATAGCTTGGCTGCGCTAGCTGTAACTCTTTTCTGGCCACGCCTTCACCACTTGTCAATACTGCTCCTTCTATGGCAAACTTCAACAACTTTTTCAGAACCAATTTTGCTTCCTCCTGCTTTCTATTATCAGATTTTCTCTCATTCTTCTCTTGTAATAATCGACAATGATGTATGATGATAGTCAACTGTATTTCTGGCCATGGCTTTGCTTTCATCCCTACGTGTTTCTTCACCTGCCATTTCACTGGCTCGGGCAGTCCCTGACATAGAATATGATACTGTTTTATACCACAGTTTTATTCCACAGTTCTCTTGTCTCAAGACACCAGTGTTCTTGAATCTACTGAATAAAACAATAGGATCTTCGTTCTCACCCATTTTCCTTGTCATGATAGGACCCACATCTAATGTATCAGGATGTTGTTCTGTGAGCACCCTCCATATGTCTGTTCTACAACTATTAAATGCTGCTCTGTCATGGGTTGTGTTTTGTGCTGCCACACTCACATACCCCACTCGTCTTCAAATGTCATCAGCTCTCTCCCCTAGGATAGCTGCTAGAAGGCCTTTTACGCCACCCACTGCTAACATCAATCCCTCTGTAATTGTTTCTAACTCTCCTGCACCTGCAGTCAAACTAGCTCATTTGCATTTCAAATGTTCTTTATCCATTTGCGGCCACCGTATATATTGTAGTTGCCCTCCCCTTTCTCTAATAATGATAATTGTATGAATCCTGGTCTACAATCATATCCACCTATGCTCCTTGTTTAAAAAGTGGGGCTAGTTTCATCTGTGTGTTTTCATCCTGGCAGTGACCTTAATATACTTACATAAAACAGGTATATATCCCCTGCACTAGGCAAACATGCTTGTGGTCGTTCAGAATATGGTATCGATTATGTTATTTTTCTTTTGGGTCCTCTAAGTCTGACCATTTCACCCCTCTTCCTGCATCTATTTCTGTCGAAAAACTGGAAGCACCTTCCCTCCGCGGTCTCTCATTTTCTCCCCTTTCTTTGTCTGACATCATTATACCACAACTAGTATGACTGTTGTCCCTTTCCTCCTCATCAAGATCTAATCTGCTTAAGAACAGCGTTCTATGCTTGTCCATCAATACGTCATCTGATCAATCTCCTGTTTCTTTTGGTGGAGATCCTGTGAAGCTCCCTCTGGTCTCAAAACCGTCTTTCTCTCTCATTTTCCTTATCAATCCCAAATCTTTTTCCCCATGCCTTCTGCCTCATGCTCATCAAGCCATGTCATTATTCCTGGTATCTCCTGCATCTCCCTAGGAGGTAGGTGTGACCCTCTCTCTTCTACCCATCCTTCTTGTGCTTCAATTAGTATTATTCTTCTATTGACAATGTGGTATAATTTATCATCCCTTTGTCCCCATACGCCTTCTTATTCCTTCTTCCCTTCTTCTCATCTTCTCATCTCCCTTCTCTCTTCTTCCTCTCGCCTTCTTTGCAACTTGCGTTCTATCAATCTCTGTACTTCTATTTCTTCATGTTTGTTCTCCTCTATTTTCTCTTTCTCTTTTTACTGTTCTTCATACCTTCTTTGTTCTTCCTTTCATTTCCTTCTCTTTATATACCCTTGCTTGGTCCTTTTCTTTCTTTTCCTGTTCCTCTCTTTCTTTGATTTTGACAATACCCTTTCAGTCTTATTTGAGTAATATCGGTATTCCCATCCACTCGTTCTGTACTATTGTTACTCCACTAGAACTGTCTTTCTCTCCTTTATGTCTCTTATCTTCTTCTTCTATCTCTATCTGCTTGTCCCTTCTTTCATCATGTTCTTTATGTTCATTGCGTGTGGACACATATTTACCCTCTTTAATTTTAATCTGCTCCATGTTATCCTCACTACTGTAAGCGGGGGTGGGGGCGTGTATATTGGATTAACATACATCGCTGCTACCTTTAACTCATTTAGGGAATACATTCCCTGTTTATCTTCAAATGTACTATAGTTTGAGGAGGAGAAAGGAGCTGAAGGTGTTACGTCCTCCTCTTTATACTGATTAAGCATCCACTCCTTCTCATACATTTACCATAGCTTTAAATCAACTAACTTTTTCTGTAACCTCTTCCATGAGTATGCAGCATGCAAGTATGTTCTCATGTGTTGTAATACTGTTCATGATAGCGTACCTTCTTGAAGCCAAGGCATGAACATTTTGTCAGCTGTGCCTTTTACCCACTCAGCATTGTATTTCCTGGTCTTACGTGTCTATTTTGGTAATGTTTTCCACAGGTATAAAAAGGGGAGTGTACCCGTTGATGACATCATTTTTGACTGTCAATACTTACCAGTTCTTTTATTCTGATATTACTTTCATTATTTAGACCACAACCACCAATTCTGGCAAGCACCATCAATCGCCACCCATTTACCAAAACAATTCTCTAACCAATTTTCAAGCCTATACAATACTTCTTCGTTTATTGGTTCTTCCGATTCTTACTAGCCTATTTTTATTATTGACAATCTAAGAATCTTATTTTATTCAATTTTTTCAAGTCCTGTCTTCACTGATTGATTGATTGCCACCTTTCGATTTATAGATTCAGCTTATAACCTAAATTATTACAATAACATTGCTTTACACCTGTCAGACTTTACTTATAATTCTACTACATCTGGTCGTGTCTGCAGACCTCCTTCTACCACTTCAGTTTGAGGGTATATTTGGTACGGCTGTCTGAGCACATAACGTCTTTCATATCTTCGATGCTGTATTGGGACGATACCAGGTGCCATGCATAGTGCTTTCTTACTCCTCTTCCAGTATGACAGAGGTGAGGGGGCAGGCTCTATGAGTGACATGTACATCTCCTTCTCTACAAACGTATATTTTAATAACTAGCTATATAGTGTGATGTATGTATTTGCAAAAGCCTCCACAAGAAATCATATAAGAAAATCTACACAACAATCTACTATTGTCTGTTTTTCACATATGCCTCGGTAAACATGTTTCCCCTTGTCGAACATTGCCACACACAGATGGCCAGAAATCAATTTGCTTTTGTTATTGCCCAATAAATTGCAATGTAATCTGTGATCAGAAAGCAAAAAGAGTATCACTACATATTATCCCCACCAAGAAATCGCCATATATATGGTCGCCTGGAACAGCCATAGGCGATATTTTTTGGGGGATAATTTATGGGGCTTTTGGGAACAGGGGTTGCGGGGGTGTCCCCTGCCCCTTTAAATATAATGCGGTAGTTGCAGGGTTGTCCCCTGCAGGTTCCATGCCTTAATATCGCGGCAAAAATATGGCGATATATTTGTGGGTATATTAACACATGGAAGCACAAAAAGATAGTAAATGAAACAAATAGATAATTAATAGAAAATTTCGAATTGCACAATGCAGAAAGTTCAGCATAATGTATATTTGTTGTATAGTAGACAATTTGTTCATTTTCATTCCAAATCGATCTGTGATTCTTCATTATGAATGGCTAATTACATTGGTCTATATGCAGTGTTATTTACTGCTATCTAGAAATTGTCTATCAATAAGATAATATATAACTAATACCTTTTAGCAAATTAGTCTGAGATTCAGGCGTGTCTGCGTTTTGTCATGTGCAGGTGCTCAGCCAGTGCTGTTCAATTAACATATCTAAAACCAAAATAAACATATTTAGAATGAGACACATGAATTCATCTTCTCGCCATTTAGTTTTTATCTTTGCACATTAGAACAAAATCATATCATAATGTATGGACCTTGTGCTGAGGTTCCGTGTCTAAAGTTAGGGACCAAAAGTGGGTTTGTCAAAGGGGCCTGGAACTCTCCTACGTTAGTGAATACTTCCCCAGGTAAACTGCACAATGTTCCCGTACTAAGGCAGGGGAAAGTCACAGGAGTACATCCACCAAAACTAATAACAACCAATGAAAGAGTGTTTGGCCCAACCCTCTTGAGAATACTGCTAATGATAGTATTGTTACTCCTAAAGAGCCTTTCCAACCCCTTTGCCAGAAGCAAACACCCAACCTAGGGTCGAATGCCATTCCATTTTAGGGAACAGGTTAACAACATTCTAAATGTACCTGCCCACTTGGGAATACATGTTGTTCTTCAGCACCACTGCTGAAGCAACACTTGAGAACATGGCTAAGACTTCATCAAACCGCAGTAGTCCTGCAGATACAAAGTTGCACTCAATACACACATCACATGGAATGAAAGTAAAGTTGTGTACATCATCTGCATGAGGGACAAAACAAACTAAAACTCTCATAATAGGGTTCATATTGCAGAGTTTAAAAAGTTATCATTTTACCACAACAGAAATATGACATCATACCAAGCATCTCCACTAGCTTACCAGAGGCTTTTGTACATTTTAATTTCCATGCTGGGAATGCAGAATGACCAGTTCAAAGCAGGCAATGTCACAGGACTCTAAACAGAGCGTCTAGGGCAGACCGATATATGTAAACTCAGGCCGACTACTTGCCAGCCCACCTGACCACAAGTACATGGCCCCTTTACAGATAAACTTAGTACACCTAACATGGGGGCAATCCATGCCCGTAAGCACCACCAAAAGGGAGGAGAGCCCGGACTATGAAAGCCAGTTTGCCCAGTCAACGTGTGGGATGTTTGAGATGGAGCTGAAGAAGTTGTTTGGGGAGATTGGTGAACTAGAGGGCTTGGAGGAGAGGGTTGGAGGTTGGAGGGAGGAAGATATATTGGAGGAGAATGTGTTTTGTTTTTATTTAATTGCAATTGTGTGTTTTAATGTGTATATGTTACAAATTAATGTGTAAAAGATTTCTAAACTATAAACATTACAAAATAAATGTTTTCATTAAGAGAGAGATATTAGGATGGTTGGAATGAGAGTGCTGAGGAAGTCGGTGGAAGAAATATTGCAATTTATAGAGCATGATTGGCAAGATTGGAAAAGAAGACAGACCATACCTTCATGGGAGGAGGACAAACAAAAGCTAGAGTGGGAGATAGATTTTAGAGACGTGAGCAGGTGGAAGGATATCAAGCATCCCTACTTGCCATAGGGGCCAGGGAGGATAGACTACAGAGGTGGACGCAGGTATGAGACTGTGTAGTCCAACTGAGGGGCAGAGAGATTATGTGATTGGTCGCAAGGAGGACAGTCTTCTTAGAATGGGGAACTCTGAGTGTTGACTAGTGTTGAAAGATCTACTTTAGTCTCAGATCCGGGAAGAGAATTTGAGACTCTGCTAACCCTGAGACATGTTGGCGATGGAGGACCCTTATCAGACATTCTCTAGAAGTGGGACAGTGAGCCACTGACACCCTAAGCTAAAGATAAGAAGAGTGTTTCACTGGACATTCAAGAGGGACCAGTACATTCACAATCACATAACCTTCTGGAGTCTGTCCTTATCTTAAAGCCCACTATTTCAGAGTTTAATTTCTGCTTTCTTTCTTTGGAATTTTATGGTGAAAACCTTTTTTGCCACATGTTTTGTGTCCCCTCATGTCATGATTGTAATTGTTTATTTGTAAAGCGCTTCAAGGTGGGAAGGGAACAAGGGGATATTGTTGTCAGTCTTTGGCCTTGAAGATTCCGAATGAACTAACAGCAATAACAAATATACTAGGCCAAGGCATTTCTACTAGTGTAAGTGTGGGAAAATAATGGAAGGAGAAATAGGGGGGTGGTGAGGGAGAGGAACATACAAGAAAAAAAAGGGTTGTTCATCAATGCGCCTATGAATGCAGGTAGCTAGGTAGGGGTGAGAGAAGAGGTCATTACAGACAAACATGCAAAGCCTAATACATGCATAGTCGTGCAAATGTGCAGACAGAAGTGTGAGGGGGGCAAGTGCTCCCAGTCCAGCAGGGGCCAGGGTTAAGTGCAGAGTGGGTGCCACTCTCATGGAACAAATTTCGAGTGCAGTAATGTGAGGCAGTGTGTGGAGGCCCGCAGCCAAGTGCAGTACTGGCGGGTGAGCCTAGGACTTGTGAGTCTCTGGACGTACACCAGGCGACTCGTCAGTTGACTAAGACAGGTTGGGAATGAGAACAAAGGAGGGAAGCACGAGAGAAGAGAAACAAGGATAGCAAGGGAGAGGTAGCTAGAAAGAGGAAGATAAGAGTAATGCCTTGAGGAGTTTCTGGAACTTAGGAAGGACTGGCTCAAGTCAGAGAAAGGCATGTAGGCTGTTCCAGAGGGAGGCACCTGGAGAGGATAGTGATACGGATTGAATTATCTTCACTGTCCTCATGTGAGTTCATAAACAGGCAAGAGAATATTGATGACTTTATAGTCAAGCCTACATTTACTTAACTATTTCCACCCCTATCTCTCAAGAATGTAACCTTGAAGTAATTTCACACCTCTAATAATCTCTTGTTTGTCAGTAATCTCCTCTTGATTTGGTTGTCTTCCTTTTCTTGATTTTGAGGAGAGTCATTCTTCGTACATAAACTGTCGATCCCTTCCTGTTGAAACAATGTCTGCCTAAGAAAACTGTCAGAACAAAGGGACGGCAAGAGGGGGCAACCGTTACAGGGGCTGGGGCCAAAAGGCAGAAAAAAAACCTGTATATGGCATGCTCAAAGGCGCAAAGTAGATTTCAAGACAATAAGGAGTATTCAATTCGAGCAGCAGGTAGGTAACACGGACCAAACTGATGCAATCAATATGAGCAGCCGGAGAACAAAAGCAGAAAAAAAACAAACCGGATCCGATTCAGACAGCAGGTAAGAAAAGAGCAGCAGAGAAGTCCAAAAGGAAGTTGTCAAGGCTGTCACTCAGGAGACAAAGGACTAAGAACAAAGATGGAAGGAGGAAGGAAGAGGGAAGCAAGGAGGAGAAGAAGGAACACGAATGAAAAAGGCAGAAGGATTACCAGGCAGAGAACCGGCAATAGTATCCAACCCGAGCATAGTAACATGGTTGCAACTGGGAGGAGAAAAAGGAAACAGTGGGTGCCATCTTGAAAAGAACTAGAACGATACCCGAAATTGCTGGGGTAACGTTAATGCACAGAGGAGTGTACTCGTTTCCAATGATGCCACAGTGACCACAGTGTTGCTATGACAATATCAGCCACGGTTGTAAACTTCATACTCCTCTACCTGAACACCATTATGCTTTGTTTAATCAACAATTTGTATCATGTTGTGTTGATATGTGTCTCACTCTGTGATAACCCTTAAATGTGTATTATGATTGGCCAGTAACAATGCAAAACAATTGTATGGCACTTAATCAGCATGAGTCCTTAGTTTAGTTTAGTTTAGTTTAGTTTATTATTTATATAGCGCCGCCTTGCCCTGGGGCATACAGGCACTTAGCAAGGTTACAATGTAGC
This sequence comes from Ambystoma mexicanum, assembly GCF_040938575.1. Lineage (NCBI taxonomy): Eukaryota > Metazoa > Chordata > Amphibia > Caudata > Ambystomatidae > Ambystoma > Ambystoma mexicanum. The sequence continues at coordinate 281,593,681 of NC_090929.1, read as the reverse complement.
CAATATATTGCAAGCATGGTCAGTAGGTACATAATACAGGTAGTCTAGACATTATAAAACAGTTATTGATAATATACACATTATAACATATCTACAAGATTTGAAATTGTATAGATTGTGCAGGCAGTAAGTACATTTGTGTAGTGATAAGCTGGCGTTTTAGGCTTCTTTGGCCAGTAGCCAAGTTTTGGCATTGAGTCTGAATCAGTGAAAGGATGGTTCGGATCTGAGATCGGCTGGTAGTGAGTTCCAGAGTTTGGCGGCAATCACAGGGAAGCTTATGCCGCCTGCTTTTTGAAGCTTAAATCTGGGGATATTTAGGCAATGTGTTTGGGCTGATCTAGTTGGGCAAGATGGGGTGTTTGTTTGTTTGTTTATTTATGTATAATGTGCAGCAGACCCAAGGGTATTAGGGCGCAGAAGAAGGAAAAGAGGATTGTTCAGCTTAGGTTACATTGCTATGCGTTGCAATACAAAAAGTTGATAAACACTGCTGGCCCATATCATACAAATGAACAAATAATAGCAGAGAACATCAAGCAGCAGTTATTTACAATATATACAATTATATGCGGTAGTGGGCAGTGGTAAGGCAGTGTGGTAGAGGGTCGAATGTCATAATCCTTAATCCATAGGATGAGGTTGTATCTGAAGCGTGGGTAGGGTATGTCTTCTCTTAAAGAGGGTGGGAGTGAGTTCCAGTTTTGGGCAGCTTTGACCAGGAAGCTACTACCACCAGTCTTCATGCGTTTGAATCTAGGCACTTGAAGTGGGTTGGTATTGGCTGTTCTGGAAGGGCAGTTAGTGGATTGTCTCCAGAATTTGCAAGTAAGGTACTGGGGGGCGGCCATATGTAAGCATTTATGAGTTAGGGAGGCTGATTTGAGGAGAATTCTATCTTTGGTAGAGAGCCAGTAGTTGGCTCTTCTAAAGTCAGATATGTGGGCTTTCTTGGGAATGTTGAGGGCTGCTCTCAAGGCATTATTTTGTAAGATCTGGATCTTATTGGTAATGTATTTGTTGCAGCCTATGTATAGGGCGTTGCAATAATCCAGTTTGTATAAAACCAATGCTCTTGCTAGAGTAATGCAGTTGTTGGGAGTAAGGAATGGCTTTTCTGCTCCAATTAGCTTGCACGTGTAGGCGTTGGCCGAAGCCATGGAGTTAACTTGTTTTTTGAATGTGAGAGTGGAATCTAGGTAGAAGCCAAGAGTTTTCACTTCCTTGGCTACTGGGATGTTATTTTTGCCTATGGTGAAGTTAGAATAGAGATGGTCTAATTTACTGACGTTCGCCGTGGTGCCCAGAATGAGGAGTTCCTTTTTATCATCATTCAGGCATAGTCCATGAGAGGACATCTATGCCTGGATGATGAGATATACTCCGTTCACAAAGGCCAAATCCTTGTCGTAATCTCCCGTCAATGGGATGAGGATCTGTGTATCATCTGCATAGTTAGTGGTGTGTCAAGTTGTCCAAGAGGTATCTAGGTGCTTGGTTGGATAAACGTTTGTGTGTGAGAGAGAGTGTTTTATATGGGATCCTCTGTGGTATTGATAGCCATTGACAGGATCGTCTTGCGTCAGAGATGTGCTTGTGTTTGGATATGTTCATAGCTGCGACTTTGGAGAGTACTAGTACTCTGGATAAGGTGGTGCAGTTGGAGGTCGAGAGATAAGGTCTACTTGCATTGATGAGCTCACATGTGTAAGCGGTGGCGGATGAGATGGTGTTGATTTGACTTATCATTGTACGGGCAGAGTCAAGGTAAATCCCAAGAATGTTGATGTTGTTGGAGGCGGAAATGTTGTTGCCGTCAATGGTGAATGTCTAGTAAAGTTTGTCGAGTTTATTGAGTCTGGATTGGCAGTCTGGGAGAAGAAGCTCAGTCTTGTCGTCATTGAGGCAGAGGACGTGTTTGGCCATCCATTCTTGGATAATGAAATAAATGTTGTTGAGTACTATGTTGTCGGTGGAGTAATCACCTGTTAGTGGGATGAGTATTTGAGTGTCATCTGCGTAATTCGTATAGATGACACCCAAATGGTCCAGAATGTCGAAGAGAGGTTTTGTAAACACATTGTATAGTGTGGGGGAAACACAGGAGCCCTGGGGGACGCCGCATGTAACGGGGGCTGGTTCGGCCGAGGCTGTGGGTGCAAAAACCCTCATGGATCTGTTGTTCAGGAATGACTGAATCCAGGCATTGGACTTGTTGGAGAATTTGGCTGCTGAGGCTAGATGTTTGCAGAGAATGTCATGATTTACCAAGTCAAAGGCGGCCGACAGGTCGAGGAGGAGAAGAAGGGCTAGTTTGCCGTTGTCTTTGAGATTGTCCGTTTGTGTCTTGAGATCGATAAGGCTGTCTCAGTGGCGTGTTTGGGGAGGAAGCCCAATTGTCTTAGTCCTAATAAGTTATTTTTCTCTAAATGGTTCTGCATCTGTAGGTAGTCAGCTCTGTCAAGGATTTTTAGGTGGAAGGGCACAGTAGTAATAGGTCTGTAATTCGTGGGGACACTGGGGTCTAGTGTGGGTTTCTTGAGTAGAGGTAAATCCCAGGAATCTTTTAGGTTGTTAGGGACTATGCTGGATGTGAAGGATGAGTTTATAAGAGATGTGATCAAAAGGGCAAGATGTTTGGCTGCGTCTTCAATAACTGGCGCAGGACAGATGTTACCTTGGCATTTGGAGGGTTTCAGAGAGTTAATTATGTCTTCAACCTCTTTGGTGGTGATGGTGGAGAATTCGAATAGGTTGTTACCGTCCATTCGTGAGGTGTGGGTGGGAGAGATAGGATTGTCTGCGATGGTGAGACTTTCTTTCTTTGACTCAATTTTGGCTTGTAACATAGCAATTTTGCCAAGGAGTGCTTCTTGTATGTTGGTACACCAAGAGATGTCTTTGGTACATGTGTCTGGGATGGGAGATGGGGACTCGAGGTCTCTCAGATTATTAAAGAGCTCTTTGGTGTTGGATTTGGCGTTGCAGATTCTCTCATTGTACATGTTTTTATTTTTTGTTTGGATGATTGCTAACTTGTAGGTATTGGAGGCTAGGGAGTAGGATGTTTTATTGTTAGCTGATGGAAACTGTTTCCACGCTGATTCAGCTTGTCTTTTGATTTTGTGGAGAGTTTTTAGTTCAGGAGTGAACCAGGATTTGAGATGTGCGCGTGGTTTGGCTTTTCGTAGTTTGAGTGGTGCTACAATATTTATGGCCTTGAGAATGGTTGTGTTATAGATGTCTACTAATTCAGTGGGGTTGGTAATGGTGGGTGAGAAGTCGATGATGGGTTGGGGTAGTGGGAGGAGTTTCTCAACTGTGATATTTGTGCTGTTTCTTGTGAGTGTGGGTGGAGCGTTGGGAAGGGACCCAGGTGATTGTTTATCTTTGTTGATCGAGAACGTGATGAGGTGATGGTCAGTCCAGGCGCATGGTGTGCTGGAGAGGATGGTGGTGTTGCAGTTGAGGTCTGCTAACTAGTCGAGGATGCGGCCTTTGTTATGTGTGGGTTGAGAGATGTGGTGGGTGAATTCCTAATTCTGAGATAGCATTAGCGATGGTGCTTGCTTTGTCATCTTTCTCATCATTGAACCCGAGGGTGAAGTCACCTAGAATAAGCAATCGTGAATTGGGTTTGGTGTTGTTAGAGAGCAGGAGAGCCATATCGTCATTGAATGAGGATATGGGGCCTGGCGGTCTATAGATAAGATGGGTGGTGATTGTGCTTGTGTTAGTTTTGGATAGTTTGATGGTGAGTAATTCCGCAGATGGGAGTGATTGGTTTTGTATGTGTCTTATGATAAGGGAGCTTCTTGCAATAATGGCTACACACGCCGCCTTTGGCTGTTTGTCTGTCTGCGCTGTAGATGATGTAGTCATCAGGGATGGCTAGTGCTAGGGTGGGGCCTGATGCTGCGTGGAGCCAGGTCTCAGTGATAGCTATGAAGTCTAGATCATTGAGAGAGACGATGTCAGCTACATCGAGGGCATCGGCGACTAATTATCTAGTGTTGATAAGTGCACCTTTGATTGTTTCGGTGGTAGTTTGGTGTGGTTTTCTGTTGAGTATGCGGTGGGAGGAGGTGTTGGAGCGGGGAGTGAACTGCTTGGCAGATACTGCAGGGTTTGTGAAGTGAGTGGCTGGTTTAGTTTTAGTTTTAGTTTTACTTTTTCTTGGTCCTATGTTGGGAGGAGTCGAGGTGGTGTGTGTCCTGGATCTGAGGCAGTCGTGTCTCATTGTGCCTATGCTGGGATTGGAGTTCCTTATAGTATTGTTCTTTGGGGTAGGAATGCAAGGGATAGTGGCACGCGTTGCTTTTTGGATACTGCAAGTGTCTGCCGTGGGGTGAGACTCAGTAAGGGCAGGCTTGAATGGTTTTATATTGGGTAGGAATGGGGTGGGACAAGGGATGGGATGGTGTCTCGGGCAAGCTGGTCTGCTAAGACCATTGGGGTGGGAGAGGAAGTGCGGTCCTGTGCAGGGTAGGTCGAGAGGTACCAGGCAGAATGGAAACATGATGATAATAGTCCAAGTTAGCATAGCTGTTGTTGCAGGGGGCAATATTGTAGGAGGGTATAATCAGAGAGCCTAGAAAGGTTGGAGTCACAGATAAATGCTAGGGCGGTATGTATATAGGCGTATAACGCAGCATATTTACAAGGCTAGTAGTATTTCTGATCAGCATCGCGTTTACCATGACAGTTAAACGTAATGGATATAGGTAGCTAAATGTTCAACAGAATTAGCGTTTGCCGGGGCATTCTGGAAGTGTCTGAAACCCTTAGTGGTAGTAGTGGCGTGTCGGTATGGCCATATGGCAGTTCTGAACACGTGTCGGCGGCCAAGCAAAGTAGTGGCACAGACGAGTTAAGTGATCACAGTACCTAATAAGTGTCTTCGAGAGGGAGCCACGGGGCAGAGTTTCGGGCAGGAGGCAAGTGTCAGGCTAGGACAGCGGGACTGCCTTTGTGCTCGCCTTTGTGATAGAATGTCAGTGTCTTGCTGCAATGGGAGCAGCCCTGGTGATCCCTTAGTTGTTCGTGCAATATAGTCAGGCGTTGCGGTAGCTTATGGCAAGGGCAAAGGATGCAGCGTCTCACTGTGAGAATCGCGCAGGCTGGCGAGTGAAGTCGGATGCAATGATGACGATGAGCGGGGCACACGGGTAAGACAGGCTAGGGGACCTGGAGCAGCTCGCAGTGCGGCACTCTCGGTCAGCTCTATCAGGAGTGCCTTATTTCCGTGCCTTGATTCTGGGCCGGCGTTCGCCAGCCGATGATTTGCGATTGGCTGAAATAGATGCTGGTAACCAATCCAGATGCAGGCTGCAGACGATGGAGTATACTCTGAGGTGGATCCTAAAAGCGGGGCGGCCATCTTGGGACGGATGGGGCCCATGTTGGATGTAATGGCAAATTCTGATGCGTTTTTCATTCATGGGGTTCAGACGCATTTAGCAGGATGCTGGATGCTAAGTAGGAGTTAGAGATCTGACTGCATAAAACTGGGCAAATAACTGTGGCAGGGGCGGCGTAGTTGCAAAGTGCACAGGGCTAAAGTTAATTAAGCCTGCGGCTTACCTAAGAATGCCCACATGCTCTGATGTGGATGAAGCTGTTCCTGCAGCGTGAGGGATGCGGCTGGAGCTTCTGCTCTGCTGGCGTGGAGATCGAATGTAAGGCTCTGTCAGCGATTGGCAATCAATGATGAACTGTAATAGAAACATGCAGAGCATGAACTGAATAAACAGGAGTATGCTAGGAAATAAGATTGAAGAAGGAAATACCAATGTTTTTCTACCTAATGTTATTTAAGGTAGTTATAGCAATTTCTAATAAACAGATGCAAGGAAAGTGATTTACGCACCCATCAAAATATACTAGATCAATATGAGCAGGAGACTAATGCTTGAGTACAATTGTGAAATTTCACTTACCCAAATGGTTAGTAGCTTTTTGCTTAGATGACAAAGTGCCCAATAGGTGACCTTGAATGAAACAACATTAGGTATGCTTTAGTTTCAAGAGCACTGAAAGGATTCAGAAAATAAAATATCAGCCCAGGTGTTAGTGTAAAAGCTGGCTCAGTCGTTGGGCTTAATTCACAAAAGCGTTTTATAATCAGCATACCCCCACTGAAAAACCCTCTGTGAATTAGGCCCTTTGTGTTTAGTGTTTTGTTGTTCTTTACTGTAGTAAACAGTTTTAGAAATGAAGGTTATAACTTTTGTGCCAAGCATATCGCATTAAGGTAAGAGTGTAATCATTGTGCCCATATTTGGCGACAATGGATTCACCAAATTATTTCTCGCGGAATATGGGTAAATGCAACAACGGCCCACTAATGCATCTTCACAACAGAGTTTTGGAAGCATGTTCCACTTTGTATGACCAGTGTATGCCACGCAGGGGCAAGAAGAGGATTGGGCCCACAAAGAAAAAGCGGAAAAGTAAGGGCAATACATGGGGTGGAAGGGCGAGGTTCTGGGGGTATGATGCAGGCTCATTGATGGGGTGTGGTCATGAGGGGGATGGGTGGCACAGACAGGAGTGGGGATGAGGTTGTGGTGAGGGTTGGATGGAGGTTCTGGGGCAGGGTAGGGTAGTTTTCTGTCAGGGGAAGTGGGGGATGAGCTATGGGCATCAAAGCCTCACCCATTGTGAGGTGTGTAGGGAGATGGAAGGGGGTATAGGAGGTAGAGCCCTACCAGTGAGGCAGAAAGGGCATCAAAGCCTCCCCCATTGTGAGGTGTGTTGGGAGATGGAAGGGGGTATAGGAGGTAGAGCCCTACCAGTGAGGCGGAAAGAAGAGAGGGTGGGGGAAGAACTGAAACACTAAATGTGATTTGGTGAAGAGAAAGCAGATGACGAGTTGGTGTGTGGGATTTGGTGAGACTAGGTCAGTGGGTGCAGATGAGGGGAGTCACCCTTCGGCAATAACACAGAAACTAGTTCCTTGGTAGCCACCTTAGAAGAGTAATTTGAGGTGTAACGATTGGACCACATGCAAAATAAAATTGTTATTCTTGCATTGTATCGGTTAGGCAGACAATAATTATTCATTTGATATTAACAGGAAATCACAAAAATCACTGATATTCCATCCCTACGTTTGTCTATTCTTTATAAAGAGATGAAAGAGGGGTGTAAAAAAAAATTAGTATGCGCTTTCTTGCAGGTAATTCCTCCTGCTTGGCCATCATTGATTGGTAGATTAGAATTGCAATACCCTATTACATATTCATATTCATTCTCATCTTAAATAAGAATTATGTGCCAAACATTTTTCCAAATTCTAAAGTTATTTCGAGAGCCACCATTTCCCAAGACCACCTCTGCATGCCGAGTATTGGCCCGGCTGATGACTTCCTTCTCAAAGGCCTGGGATCCCGCAGGCAACACCAGCCCACTCCAAGGGCCACCTCTAAGGGTCCTCAAGAACCCTTTCTGGGCCTGTCCGGGCAGGATGGGCTGGGATGGCCACCTGTTTTGCTGCTCTGTCGGCCACCCACGCTCTGGATTCCAGCACCTCAGCCTCTGGTAATCACTTACTATTGAAGGCAAGTCCCTCTTAACACACACTACAGAGTGAATACAACCATCGAGGGAAATAGGCCAGCAGATAGCTTGCGAGGATAACAAGGCTTTAATTGTACAGACTACAGATATCAGCAAAGGACTCTGCTGTTAGAGAACGTTCTGGTTAGTCCTGGTACAAACAAGAGCTTAAACGGCCGTGTGGCATCATCACATACAGTAAAAACCAGCACCACTGATTGGCAATACTGTAAACATGGGCCTGCTCCATAGGGGATGCCAGGCTATCATTTGTTAGTCCATCACCATCAGTCAGGCTCCAGGTGGGTTAGCTGGGCAAATCTTCGAGGCTGGTTGAAGGTCAGGGCACTCGCAAAGTACAATGTTACTTGTAAACTAGTATGCTAATCCTACGTACTATATCACTGTGGCATGCACCTGGGAAGCTTGGGGAATTGGTGCCAGGGGGAAGGGAGGATAAAATACAATCATGCTGACCCACATATTCAGGGCTTCTTTGATACCGAACCTCCTGCAGTCAAGGTCTCCACCCTGGGTTTTATCTTTAATTTATCCCTCCCTTTACCTTGTGTTACAAAGGATGTATTTTATACTGGGAGAAATACAGTTGTGCATGCTTAGATCTTTTATGGACACTTGATTAGTGTTGCGACAGGAGGGTCACTTGCTTATCATGGTTTGCAGAGGTGTGGGGCTGACTCTGGGCTGGCTCGGTGAGGTTCAGAGGCTTGCTGGCAGTGTAGTGGTGATGAATGGACGCTGCACGGAGCCTGGTGTTGTCTCACACTCTTCCAACAGTAAAAGGGACATGGTGGAAGTGGACTTCCGAGGGAACTTGCAGTGTACATTTGCTCTGACGTGAGGGTGTTTGGCCTAGTAATATCTTTCCATGGAGCTCGACTGTTGCAGTGCAGTCACAAAAGCCTGTGTTTTCACAATAACGACAAAATGACATTTCTTTCTATTTGTTTCCTAATGCCATGCATCTGCTGGTCACGCAAAATTGCTTTCGCACCGAGTTACAGACTGCGGTTCTCTCACCCCTTATACACTACACTATCTTGTAGGGGATTCGCCTCACCTGAAAGCAATTAGGAGGGTGGGATATACTTATGTCCATCCCAACAATATCCGCAGATAAAAAGGGTCTGTGGGCACTGTTAAGATGGAATTCTGAGCTTTAACTTAACAGACTAATTTCTTGGAACAGGGTAATCTTCTGGACAAGCCAGCCCAATCACGATAGCATTGGTTGCGGTCAAGACTCTGTCTAAGGAGGGGTGAGGGTGATTGAAAGCCTACAATGAGCACACACAGTAAACAATGCCACAAATTACTCTGAGTCAGGGGTATATCAAAAGTATATATTCATTTATTAAAGGCCTTTTAAGTCAAACACAAAGTAATTATTCAGCAGTGATAACAAAACCAACACAACACTAATCTAGCAAACATCTATACAGTAACCAATGGCCAACAGGGATATTACTCAGTACAGTTCCACAACCTGCAAAGAAAGGGGTTATACAGTGCTAATATCTCTGTGGCAGTCCTTCACAATTGACACCACAGCTAAAACGGAGTCCAATCCCTAAAATGAGCGGAGCCTTAAGCTCAAAAGTACTTTCGGCGCTGGCGCATGCGATTGTACGGTTAAGTCAAAACGTGATCTTTTCAAAGGGCTGCAGTTACTCAGGAAGGTGGGTGACGCAGTGAAAAATAAGTTCCCACTATTCGAACAGGGTCTCCCCAAGAGGGCAGAACAGGATCCAAGAGTAGGGAATAATTCTGTAGCACAGGCTACATTGATAAAGAAAAGTGGCTCTCAGGGGACACTCATGCTTACAAATTGATGGATGCCCCAGGGGCCACTGGTAACGGATGCAAGTACTCGCCGACCCTTGTCGAACTCAGGATCAACCGTCGGCAGTGGAGTCCACTTCGATTGCAGGTTCAAATCCTGCAGTTGAGCGCATCTGCAGCTTTCAAGGGATGCATTCCAGGAATAATTCCTTGGCGAGACAGTGGCGGTTTCTCCGCTCCTGATGAAGGGATAAGGCCAGGTGCACTGCAGAAAGTCTGAGGACATAGGGGGGCATAGCAGCAAGGCACACAATAAGTTCATCACCACAGCTGGGCGACACAGTGACCGTGTATACTCGGTTTCAGGTGTACTCTCTGAATTCCAGACCTAGGAATGCTAGGAGTTTACTGTTTCCAAAGGCTCAAGTCAAAACTTGAAAAGGCAGCAGTTCAATGGTAAAGGTCCCGTACAAGCTGGTCAGTTCACTGGGCACTCCAGGAACACTTCTGAAAAGGCTCACTTACAGGTTGTGTTGGAGGTGCCGGTAATAGTTGGTCCCACTATTCCAATGGGTCAAAGCACCCTTGCAGCCCTTCTAGGTTCGATCAGAAAAAGGGGGTCCGACGGGACAACAGCGGGCTAAGGATGCCAAACCTTCCAGCGGGACACCAGCAGTTCCACGGATCTGCTATATTGATTCAAGATACTTGGCTCCTTTACTAAGTTCAGTGTGAACTCTGAAGATCGACCTGGAATGTGTGTAAGATGCCTTCTCTTATCCAAAATATCCTTCGTGCCAAAATGAAGAGAAACCAATAGGTGATCTGCTCACATACAGCCATCCCAGACGTGAACCAATCACGGACCATGGTGGTCCCAGTCACCCCTGCACACCAGAAATCCTGGCACAGAGTATGTGTATCGGAACTAGACAACTCCATCCCACATCCTGGGTGCACGCACACAAGGCTGCAGAAGCCAGCGAAACCTTTGGTTTTCGTGGGGGTCTGCATGACCAAATAAAGAATTTCCCGGTTCTGCTCGACCTGGGGAAGGTAAAGGGACATGATGGCCAAAGGACAGAACAAAGGACCTTGTGGCATGGCCATTTTAGGCATTGACCACTGTCCTGGGACAAATGCGGTAAACACGGTTTGGACCATTGAAAAGAGTTGAAAACATAAAAAGTAACAACTGCCACCAGCTCTGTTAAAGGCAAATCTGTACTTTGGCCTTTGGCCCTCCTCCTACCCCCACCTGCAAGGCTAAGAACCTCAGGGTCATCTTTGACTCCACCCTTTCCTTCTCCGCCCACATCTCTGTGGTCTCTAAAAGTCATATTTCCGACTGCACCTCCTCAGAGGTACTCTGCCTTTCCTCTCCTTCCCCCAGAAGCTCATGGTATCCCAAACTCTGGTTCTCTCTAGCTTGGACTATTGTAACAGCCTCTTTCTAAATCTATCTGCCTCTACTCTCTGCCCTCTGCAACTTATCCAGAACAGGACTGCAAGACTTGTCCTTGGCCACAAGCCCTGGGATCGTATCTCTCCAGCTCTGAAATCTCTCCATTGGCTCCCAGTGGATGCAGAGATTAAATTCAAAACCCTCTGAATTGTCCACAAGGCTTTCTAGGGCCTGAGTCCAAAATACCTTCAGCTATCCCTCCGCAATTACCTCCCCTCTCGAGCTCTTCGCTCCTCTACCTCCAACTCCCTCAGGGTCAGTTGTTTTTCAAAGAAATGAGCTCGGGGTAGATCACTGTCTTCGGCTGGGGGCTCCCTCTGGAACAGCCTCCTTGCCACTCTAAAACATGAGGAGAACCATCTCCGGTTCCGCAGGCACCTCAAGACCTTCCTCTTTTCATCTGCCTTGGCTCCCCCTCTCCCCTGCTGATCTGTTCTCTCTTGGCACCATGCACCTGGCTACCCTCTGTCCTCCGGGCCCAGGTACCTGCTCACCCTGCCACCCTGCCACCCTCCTGCACTGCTTCCGGGCCACCCCCTGCACTGGGGTCTGTATCTGTACCAAAAAACAGCCACCCTTTTTTCTTCCTGCACTGATCAGACTTACCCTGTTATTCATTTATTTATTTATTTAGTATTTATATTGCGCCGGTCGCTCGCAAGCCTCGGGGCGCAGAAACACGGACCCGACACAGACAAGCGGTGACTGACAGGAGGACGGGACAGCCATATAGGATTACTCGGAAGCTAGGTGTGGCCTACATATGGTTATTTATTTGAAGATATGTGTTTTCACCTGTATGCGAAAACAAATGTAGTTAGTTTCCAGTCTTATGTGGTTCGGAAGATTGTTCCATAGACCGGCTGCAAGTGTGGGAAAGGATCTGCCTAGGCCGCATTTGAGTTTGTGTGGGGCCACTAAGATTTTACCAAGGTAGGACGATCTCAGTGTTCTACTGGGTACATATGATTGAATCCTGGTTTTTAGGTAGACCAGGGCATTTCCGAAGATACATCTGTGCATAATTGTTAGGGTCTTGAAGTGTACCCTATCTTCGATTTTCAGCCAATGTAGTTCCCTTCTGGAGTCGCTGATATGCTGATATCTAGCTTTGTGTTTAACAATTCTTACCGCATTGTTCTGGACAACTTGGTAGCTGTGCAAACACTGCTGAGAAAAAATCAAGGCGAGACATAATGACTAATGATAGCTCTTGCAATGGTAGCACAGTTGTCATCTGATATGTAGGCAAGTCTTTTACAGAATGGGTACTCCCAACTTTTTTATCTCAGGGGGGCGACACTATCGGGCGGGAGATTTAACTGATAGCAGAAAGAAATGATAAGTCAACTACCCCCTCCTTTAGTCCCTGTGACACTGACAGGCTGAGTGACAAGATAATCTTGATGAATCAAAGATTAATCATACCACAATTTAATTCATTCTAAAAAAACATGTTTTCATTTATTTATATGCATTTTATGCAACAACATAAAAAAGGACTATCACAGAGTCCTACACATTAATGACTAAAAAAGACCAAAATCTGTGCTAACCACTTATAATCTAACTGGTGTAAGCAACACCAAACCTATCATGATGAATAAAGATAAAATAACCAGGAGAAATGCATACATACGTGAAGACAAGTAACAAAAAATTAATTAATCTCACACGTTGTGGGTGACCAAGTTGGAAACCAAATCACTGGTCCCTTGTACATACATACATATATCAGAGTAATTAGTAGAGCGGTGGTAAGATGTTAATTCTTTCTGTCTATTTACCACCACTCAGTATTTAGTCAAAAGCCAAATTAAGGTGTTTGGAGCCGTGTTCTCCACACTAACCTTTGTAAAGAATTTATTGTGAATACTGAGAGATAGGAAAAAATATGATAATTATTTCCTAATATAGGCCCCAAGGGATAATTCTAGCATTCTACCGAGGGTTTTAACCTTAATCTGGACCGGTATGGGTGTGTCTTTAATCTGGAAAGACCTGTAGGAGGTGGATGATTTCGTTCTAGCTGAAGACGAGCCAAATACCATGAGCTCTTTTTTTTCCATTGAGACACATCCAATTAGAGTCCATCCATTGATCCACGTTGTTGTAAATCATTGTAAATTGGTCACTATCTTTCTGATAGTCGCCACTTAGGTCAAACACCAGCTGCATGTTGTCAGCATAGTTTGTAAAAAAAATGTGTTGATATGATCAAGGACAAGGCATAGGTATCTCAGGTAAAGGTTAAATAACAATGGTGACATGCTGGCCCCTTGAGGGACTCCACAGAGGATTTTATTTTCCAAGGAGAACTTGTCCCCCCAATGCACCCTGGATATCCTGTTTTTTTTTAAACGACATTATCCAGAAGATGGCTTCATCGGAGCAATTGGTGTTTTTTTTTTAGAGCATTCTGGAGTAGGTTATGGTCAAGAAGATCCAACGCTGTGCTAAGGTCAAGCAGGATGAGGTGATCTCTTACCCTTATCAATGATGCTGAGCATTTTGGTCTGTAGGTCTAGCATGGCCGTCTGCGTACTATGGGCAGGGCGGAAACCCGACTGTTGGGGGTGAAGGGAGTTCGATGTTTCCACATGTGCCTGGAGCTGGCTGGTAGCGATCTTGTCCATGATCTTAAGGACAAAGTTGCAGTTGGTGATAGGTCTTAAATTGTTGGGATCTCTTTGGTCGAGATTGGGTTTCTTAACCTGTCTGCTGCCTTAAACCTAGCACTTGCAAATTGCTGGCTGCACTAAAACTGTTTGTTGCCTTTATTATTCATTTATTGTTATTTATCTGTTTCTCCTCAGCTTCGCACTTTCCACTTCTGCCCCCTTCCATGCACTTTTCCCCTCCCCCTCTTCCATGCACTTGTGCATTCTCAATGTCACTGGGCCTAGTAAGATCGCTGTTTTTTTCTCCCCTGTTCCCCTCCCTTGCCTTGTCGCGCTCTGAAACTCTTGTGTACGAGCGTGATAGAAATAAAATATCAATATCTATACATTCAGCAAAAAATCCTTTGTGGGTGCCTACGGCCTTGAAAATGAAAAAGGGACACCAGCTCACTGTACATTAAGGTACTTTGTGCACTGATAAAATGTAGCTAAAGAATTGCAACAAAGTGAAAGACTAAGGTAAACAAAGTCTCCAGGTACTGACTGTTTTAAGGGCATGTCAGTTTCCCCATAACAAAATGAGCAAAAGCCCAGCGGAGTACAGCAGAAGGCTGGGATCCACTGGCAAAAGTCAGGCTAGGATGGTCAGACAACAGCAACAAGTTGAGGGGTACACGACTGGAGGGAAAATGACCCATTAATGGAAATCTTTCCTAACACACCCCTCTTAGACAAAGGACATGGGAACTAATCCACCCCTGGATGATCTTCTTGTTCAGGTCGGTTAAATATTCTGGACAACCCATCAGCATTGCTATGTTGGACACCTGGTCTATGCTCAATGGGGAAGTCAAACCCTTGCAGGTTTATAGACCACTTGAGAAATTTAGGATTATCTCGCTTCATGTTCATGAGACACTTTAATGGCTTAAGTTGAATTTGCACAGTGACGTGGGTCCCATAGATGTAGGGCCTCAGCTTCCTTAGGGCACATACAACACAGTAACATTTTTTCTCTATTGTGGACCACCTGAGCTCTCTGTCCTGAAGACTTATGAGTCCAATTGAGTCTTCCTTGCCTTTCTCATCTACCTGTGATAGTACATCACCTATCCCAGTGTCAGAGGCCTCTGTCTGCACAATAAAAGGTATTTTGTAGTCAGGAGCCCTAAGAACAGGGGCCTTGCACAATAAGTCTTTTAAGGCATTGAAGACCTTTCCCCACTCCTGAGACCAAGAGACCTTCTTGGGTTTCTTAGGAGTGGTGAGCGCACTCAGAGGGGCAGCTATGGTACCATAGCCTGCCATGAAGTTTCTGTAATACCAAGTGAGACCTAAAAAACTGTCACCTGAGTTTGAGTAGTGGGGGTAGGCCAGTCATGCACTGCTTGTACTTCACTGGGTAGAGGCTGAATCCTCGCTCCTCCTACTTCATGCCCAAGGTAAACCACAGAACCTTGACCAATCTGGCACTTGCTGGCCTTTATGGTCAAGTGGGTCTTCTGAAGAGCCTGCAACACAATTCTAAGGTGTTTCACATGATCCTCCCAGGTGGCACTGAATATTGCTATATCATCCAGATATGCAAGACAGAATTCATCCAACCCATTAAGGACATGATTCACAAGCCTCTGAAAAGGGGCAGGTGCATTTTTGTATGCATGTATGTATGTATGTACTTATAGAGCGGCGAAAGCATGCAGGCATTGGGGCACAGAGAGACAAGACTAGATGTAGGAAGGACAGGAGAGTGCTAGTAAGAAGTCTATTTGAGCGGGAGTTTATTTAAAAAGGTAAGTCTTCAGGTTCCTCCTGAAGATTTTGTAATTAGGTTCAACTCGCATTGCCACGGGAAGATTATTCCACTGCCGGGCTGCCTGGACCAGGAAGGATTTCCCGGCACCCATGGATCGGATTGCCAGTGGAACCTGCAGCTTGCCTAGTGCTTGTGATCTCAAGGTCCTGTTAAGGATATATCGAGTGAACTTGGATCTAAGATACTGTTGGGCCACCCCTGTATACATATCTATGCACCAACGTCATAGCTTCTTCAATCAAATGGAATTACCCTGAACTGGTAAAGGCCTTCCGGAGTTGAGAATGCTGTCTTCTCCTTGGTATGTTCTGCTAGGGATATTTGTCAATACCCTGCAGTGAGGGCAACTGTGCTGAGGTACTTGGAGGCACACAAGGTACCCACATCAGCTCTAGGAAAAGGGTGTGCATCTGTCTTGGTGACAGCATTGAGAGCCCTGTAATGTACATAGAACCTCAACTCAGAGGAACCTGCTTTTGGAACCAGAGCCACAGGACTGGACCAAGGACTACTGGAGGGTTCAATCATCCCAAGATCTAACATCTTGTTGACCTCCGTCTTGATGTAATGTCTTACCTTATCTGACATCCTGTTTCCCCTACCTTTGCTAGGCACACTATCTTCTGTGTCAATATCATGTTTGCACCAAGGTGTCAAACCGGGAGCTAGTGAAAACATGGGGGAGAATTGTCTCAGCAAACGTCTCACCTCATCTTTCTGAACATAAATCAGGTGAGGGGCCACTTTGACACCCTCAATGGAGCTGTCCGAAGGACTGCCCTGGAACATATCAGGAAGATGTTCTGACTCTTCCTCCTCTATGTCTGATGCCAACAGCAGTGCAGATATTTCAACCCTAGGGATGAAAGCCTTCTGTCTATTCACATGCAACACTTCTGGAGCCTGACCAGCCCTTCCAAGGTCCACTAAATGATTTACCTCACCCAGGGGCCTTCACTGCGGACTAAGGGCCTGACCATATATCATGTAAAGCTCTAGGGCTTTTAGGGTTCATGACAGGACTTGCCGGCCTGGTGTAAAGTTGACAGGGGAAGCCTTCTGGTTATATCAGTGTTTCACCAGAGCATGCACAGCCTTCAATTTATCACTAGCCTAACCCATCAGAAAACCATTCTCTTCCTTAGACATAGCACATAGTCTACTGCATTGGTAGTGATAGGGCGAGTAGACATCCCCCACCCTTACTTGACTATAGCCAAGGTTCCCCTTACAGGGTGACCAAAAAGAAGCTCAAAGGGGCTGAAGCCAACACCTCTTGAGGTACCTCTCTGTATGCAAAAAATGAGCATGGAGGAAGGAGATCCCATGTTCTCGTATGGGGCTCTTCCAGAGCCCCAATCATGTTTTTGAGGGTTCTTTTGAACCTCTCAACTAAGCCATTGGTTTGGGGTGATATGCTGAGGAAAACTTGTAAGTAACCCCAGAATCCTTCCACATGGCTTGCATGTACTTGGACATAAAGTTGATGCCACTATCAGACACACCATCTTTAGGGAAGCCAACCCTAGTGAATATGCCCAGCAATGTTTTTGCAACTGACTTGGCAGTTACAGTCTTTAATGAGATGGTTTCAGGATAACTGGTGGCATGGTCGATCAGCACCAGTAAAAACCTATTGCCTGAGGATGTCTTAGGGTCAAGAGGACCAACAATATCAATCCCTATCCTTTCAAACGGTACCCCCACATCTAAGAGTGATACCAATGGAACTTGGATTGTTGTGCCACTTTTTCCAGATAACTGGCAGGTGGAACAAATCCTGCAGTGACTTTCTACCTGGACCCCCATCTTGGGCCAGTAGTAGTGGATTGGTTCTCTTGATGCCAAGGTGACCAGCAAGGGGGACTTCATGTGGCAGCTGCAAGAGGTAGGGTCTTACATAAAGGCGAACCACCAACCTCCTATGGTCTCCTTCTGTAGACTCTGTGGGCTCACTGTAGAGGATCCCACCTACCCAATAAATCATGTGCTTTCCAGGAGGTTTACCCTCAAGCTGGGATCAGGCCTGTCTCCCTAGGCCTTCCAAAGATAATCACTCACGTTGTCCCTTACTGAACTCAACCCTATCAGGACCATCTTCTACCAGTAAATATTGGAGTTCAGGATGGTCATGTGGATTAAGAATTTCAGGCAACACACCTTCCTAATCAGGTTCAGGTGTTTGGCCAACTACCTTCACCTCATTGGTAGGTGAGTTAGGGGGAATGTTTTCTTTCCCTGACTTGTCTTTCTTGACTCCTTTAACCTTGGATTTCCCCTTTGCCTTGGGCTTTGCCTTGGTCTTGGCTAAGGCAGCCTTTGTTTGTGACCTTGTGGATGGTCTCTCTGCTGTGTCACTCACAAGACCTAAGTCTCTGAGATCATTTCCAGCAGGAACTTACCCTCGACTTGCCCCTGAATGCTTACTGGAATCCTGACCATGTTACTATTCATAGTAAGACTGACAGGCATTACTGGAAACTTGAGAAGGGGCCATCAGCTAACTTTGTGGGAATCAGGGGAGCTCTGGCAAGCTTCTCTTG
This sequence comes from Ambystoma mexicanum, assembly GCF_040938575.1. Lineage (NCBI taxonomy): Eukaryota > Metazoa > Chordata > Amphibia > Caudata > Ambystomatidae > Ambystoma > Ambystoma mexicanum. The sequence goes on along the minus strand of NC_090929.1, from coordinate 281,575,873 downwards.
GTTTACCAATGTGGAATCCACCACAGTTCTGCTGGCTGTACTATCCTTAAGGGCAGGAGTATCTACTCCACTGATTAGCATACTGTCCTTAAAGTAGTGCTTGGTTTGTTCTGGAATGCTAGCATACACGTCTCAGACTATAGGCTCCCAGGAACCCAGGGAAACTAGGACTACCTCAGATTCTATCCCACTGTGGAAGGAGTCTGGGGAGAAGGATGCCCCTGTGATCTCTTCCTCCTCATAGGTGGGGAAGGTCAGACTCAGAGTGGACCCCCAAGGTGGGGTCCCCCTTCTCGTGGTCAAATGCTCCACAAGCCACACATGATGCACTGGATCTTGGGACGTAGGGAGGCTTACTATAACCAGAGTTCTGTTTAACTCCCACTACCCTGAAGATTCTCTTAGAACTTACTCTTGTTTTTCTTTTTGTGGCTCTTTTGGGAGGAAGTTTTATCAGATCCCCTACCCTCCTTATCTTTGCTCTTTTTCCCCTCCTCCTACTTACCAGGAGTAGGCTTGTCCTTATGGAAGACTCTGTGTGACACCCACACATCTGCTGTACTACCCATTTTCTTAGGATCTATCCCCTTTGAATCAGCCATGTGCTGCTTAAGCTCAGGAGAACAAGATGCAAACATATGTTCAAGCATGACTAAACATATCATACCCTCAAAGGTCGTGACCTTATAGCCTTCAACCCAGACAGTCAAGTTTTTCAAGGAGTCATTAACATACGATACCCAAGTGTTACCTTCTGTTTTGTTGTACTCTGTAAATCTCTTTAAGTATTGACCAGGAGTCTTCCCAAACGTTAAGATGAGAGTTTGCTTCACTTTTGCAAAATCTACTCTATCAGTCTTAGCATTTCCACAATGGCACTGCAGCCAGAATGCGGTAGTTGACTGAGCAGCCATGCAATCCTTTCAGCATCCATAACCTCTTTGACATTACAGGCATACTCAAATGCAGTCAACCAGTCCATAATGTCATTCTTCTCATCATACATACTGAGCAGATCTTTAGGAAGTCTTGGATGAGAGGAGGACCCAGACCCATATCCAGCTCCCTTGGAGGAGCCAGTTGTAGCCTGAATCTTGGCCAGTTCCAACTGGTGATCCCTGTCCTTTTGTTTTTCTGCCTGCTCAACTCTTAGATTTGCCATGTTGAACTCAAGCTCCTTCTGCTTAAACTGCAGTTTTTGCTTCTTGAATTCAAGCATGGCTTCAGTATCAGAGCTGAAAGATAAAACCTGGGACTCTGAATCATCCCTGTTGTCATGGACCTCATGGATGAGTGCAGTGACAGCTCTGCTAGAGCTGTCAGTGAGAGCAGCCCCACGACCTTCTGCACTCTCATCCGAGGCATCGAGTTGCACCTCTTCCCAATCTATGATTCTTTGGATCATTTCACTCTGCATCCTAAGCAGATATGCCTCTCTCAGTACACATCATTCTAAGTGTTTCTGACTTGGAAGCATACAAGGTTATGTTGGTTATTGTTTCCATGTTTTAAGGTAGGCCATTAGCCTTTAGTGTTACGTTACTAATAAGGTCACTATTTGTCCTGGCTAAGTGCAATCTGGGTCCCTTTACCAGTGTGCAACACTGGGTACTTTTGATCCTATCCCACCGCTGTACACCAATGTGTTAAAATTGATTTCTGAACTCTGACCTGGTGGGTAGAGGTTCAGAAGGCCAGCCTAGTTTCTTGGAAAAGGGTAACCTTCTGACCAAGCGAGACCAAACACTGTACCATTGGCGGTGGTCAAGACTAGTTCTCAGGAAGGGTAAGGGTGATCGAAAGCCCACAATAAGCACATACAGTTAACAACACCACAAATTACTCTCAGTCAGGTGTATATCAAAAATATATATACATGTATTATAGGCCTTTTAAGTCAAACACAAAGAGAAATTACTCAGCAGTAATAACGAAACCAACACAACACTAATCTAGCAAACATGTCTACAGTAACAAATGACCTACAGGGATAATACTTAGTGAAAACCACAACCTGCAAAGAAAGGGGTTATACAATGCGAATATCTCTGTGGCAGTCCTTCGCAATTCACACTCTAGCTAAGAGGTAGTCCAGTCCCTAAAATGAGTGGAGCCTTGAGCTCAAAAGTACTTTCGGTGCTGGTGCACTTGATTGTGCGGTTAAGTCAAAATGTGGTCTCTTCAAGGGGCTGTAGCGACTCAGTAAGTTCCACCAATTTGAGGAGGGTCTCACCAAGAGGGCCGAACAGAATCCAAGAGTTGGGAATAGCTTGGTAGCACAGGCTACCTCGATAAAGAAGAGCGGCCCCCAGGGGACACTTGTGCTTAAAAATTGATGGATGCGCAGGGGCCACCGGTAAGTGTTGCAAGTACTCACCGACCCTCTGTGCACTCCGGACCAAACTCTGGCAGTCGAGTTCAGTTCAGTTGCATGGCTCTGTGGCTTTCAGGAGCTGCATTCCAGGAATGATTCTGAGCCAGGACAGTGGTGGTTTCTCCACTCCCGATGAAGAAATCAGGCCAATTCCACAGCAGTGAGTCTGAGGACACAGGGGGCACAGCAGCAAGGAACCCAAGAAGTTTGTCACCACAGCGGAGTGTCACAGTGACTGCGTATGCTCGGGTTCAGGCGAACTCTCCTAATTCAGACCTAGGAATGCTGGGTGTACGAAACTCGCCGGTAGAGTGCCTTATAGTCAGAGCTTAAAGTCTCCAAAGGCTCAAGTCAAAACACGAGACAGCAGCGGTTTCAGGGCAAAGAACTCGTACAAGCTCGTCAGTTGACTGGCAGTCCAGGAGCACTTCTAAAAAGTCTCGCTTACAGGTTAAATTGGAGGTGCCGATAATAGTTGGTCCCACTATTCCAATTGGCGAAGAGCCCTTGCAGGCATTCTAGGTTTGATCCGAAACAGAGGGTTTGAAGGGACAACAGCGGGCTCAGGGTGCCAAACCTTCCAACAGGTCACCAGTAGTTCCGAGGATCTGTTTTGTGGCTCCTTTACTAAGTTCAGATTGAACTCAGATCATCGACCTGGAATGGGTGTAAAATGCCTTCTCTTATCCAAACTCCTTTGCTCCAAAATGAAGAGAAACCAATAGGAGCTCTGCTCACATACATCCATCCCAGACATGGACCAATCATGGTCCACGGTGGTCCCAGTCATGCCAGCACATCAGATATCCTGGCACCCAGGATGTGTACTGGAACTAGACAGCTCCAGCCCACATTCTGGGTGCACACACACAAGGTGTGCCGAAGCCTGCAAAAGCTTTGGTTTGCGTGGGGGTCTGCACAACCAAATAAGGAGTTTCCCGGGTCTGTTCAACCTGGGGAAGGCAAAGGGACAAGATGGCCAAACGACAGAACAAAGGACCTAGTGGCATGGCCATTTTAGGCACTGGCCACTGTCCGGGGCCAAACACGGTAAACGCGGTTTGAACCATTGAAAAGAGTTGAACTTCGAGGGAGTCTAGGGCCTTGAAAATGAAAAGGGACCCCAGCGCACTGTGCTGTAAGGTACTCTTTGCACTGATAAAAATGTTACTAGTGAAGGACTAAGGGAAACAAAGTCTCTCAGTACTGACTGCCTTAAGGACATGTCAGTTTCCCCATAACAAAATGAGCAAAAGCTCAGCGGAGTACAGCAGAGGCTGGGCTCCACTGGACAAAGTCATGCTAGGATGGTCAGACAACAGCAAAACGTTGAGGGGTACACAACTGTAGGGAAAATTACCCATAAATGGAAATCTTTCCTAACAGGCACTCACTTGCACCCTGATTCGCCTGACTCCCTCCCTTAATTTAAGGAGTTCTACCTCTCCTGGTCACCGCCCATCCTGCCTTGCGGCTTCCTGTTTCTCTGTTTGCTTCTCTTGCTTGCTTTTTGTCTCCTGACTGTTTGCAATGTGAATTTCCTGTGGATCTGCCCCCCCCATCCTTGTGTGTCCAGCCTGTTCAACTTACCTGTTTTCCCTTTCTTTTTTTCTGTGTCTTAAATTAAAACTCTATACCATCGCCCAGGTTGTTGCACCCACCTGGTGCCTCACTTGCCTGTTGCTTGTTCTGCCCACTGGCTGTGCCTGCTCTGGAGCTGCCCCCACGCCATCCCATCTGGCTGCCCACCACTCTTTCACTGCCCTTGCGCACCCTTTACAGAAATAATGTTTACTTAGTTTACCGTTATAGTTGATTTAACTGGATGCAGCCACTCTAATTATCACAGGTTTGTCTTTCACTGCCATGCACTTGTATTTGCATCTTACCTATCCCAAACACCAGATTGCCTTTTCAAAGGCTTTGCTGTGTTCGCATCTTACCTACCTCAATCACCGGGTTGACTTTTCACAGCCTGCATTGTGTTTCGCATCTTGCCTACCCTAACACCGGATTGACTTTCTCTCTCTTATCTGTTTAGTCTTAATTGTTTGTCTGCTTTCCTGATGTAGCCCATCATTCCATGAGGCGAGGCTTTCCCAGTCTGCTGTCACTCACACCTTCTTGTCACAACTACATGTCTGGTTTTCCTTAATGCAATCTACCTACTGGTTCCTGCACTTTTTTTACTTGTTTTGTAATGTACCTCTAACCTTCTTCCCTTCCTGCCTCCCCCCACTCTCCCCTTTTTTCATGTTCAGCACTTGTTCGTTCCAAATCGTCTCACAACCTAGTCGGAACGCTTTTTGCTTTCTTCCTTTACCCCGTTCCTTCACTTCTCCTCCTCTCCCCTGCTCACGTGCTATAGCACTTGCACGCTTCAAATGTTTCAAGACCTTTTAAGAACCTTTTGATTTTGTTTCATACTTGTTTTCCCTCATCTCTATCCCCCCTTGTCTTGTTGCACATCGAAACATAATGTTTGCTGTATAGTGCACATTACAAATAACCAATACATAAATAAACAATCTAGTGATGGACACACCCCTAGGAGGTTGGCCATTCCCTCCCTATTATGTATTTGGAAAGTGTTGGTTCTCCATGAGATTGTTGCATCACGTGTGTCCTAAAATTAATAAATGGATGAGACGTGGAAGTGGCAGTATATTAGATTTTGTGGCAACATTCCGAATTCAATAAAGCTTCCCAAGAGCATTAACAGTGAGCAGTAGAGATATTATCATTCACCATCCGGGGTTTTAATGTTGCAGTGTTTGTTAGTGCAATTAATAGGAAAACCAACAATAACATCTGTTCCAAAAACATTCACAGGTACACCATTCTGTAAAATATATGCAATGCATGCTCAGGCCTTCTTGGATTGCTCATAAGGACAAACATTATTTTGTTTCCTTTTGGCACATGAACAATTCCTTGTCTCCCCCTCTCTCAATCACTGGAATGTCCGCCATACAGATCATTCCCAGCTTTTCGTTATTGTTGTTTTGATGATTTTTGTGCAGATTTTGCGCCAAAGGAATATTTGCATCCTGGATCCTGATGGATCACAGATGTTCATTGAAACCCAAGTGCACTTTTTTAGCTCCTGGTGTATGTTTTGTTGGAGATACATAATATAATAAAAAATAACATAGATACTATGAAAGTTACTAAATTGTTTCCTTTTAATGTACGTATGCACATTAACCCTGAACGTGCACATTAACTCTGAACGTTTTAGCTTGTTTCCTGCCATAAGGCGCATTGAGTAAATGCTACACTTGTAAAACCCCTTGAGCTTAGGGTTCTGTTGTGCAGGGTCATGAAGAGCTGGCTCAGTCCACTCCTTATGGTCTATGCTTTAGTGTAGACAATTGTGAGTTTGAAGGTCCATAGAGCCTCATTAGGTATTGGGTGGAGTGGCAAAAATGTGGCAGTAACGCTATTATCACCGGATTACTGCTCTGGCCAATCGCGAGTTTGGTGAACCTCAGAGCATTCATTTCCAGTTTTCAGCTGGAGGTGAATGTGCTGACTTTCTGCCCATTTTTGACGCATTTACTGCTGCAGTAATTGCAGCAATAATGCCCCATTGAGTCCCATGGACTCAAAAGAAATGGGGATTTACTGCAGTACCACAACTTGACATCAAGCGCTAATAGCGCCGGAACAATTTGCGGTAAGACTAATTGCATTGGGTGGTATCCCAGTGAATTTATTGCCGGAATACCACCCACCCGTGATGAAGCCCATAGTCGCTCAGATCTGGTTCCAAAACTGAATTGTGTACAATAAACTTTGCAAAGTGGGTGAAGTAAAAGTGAATAATGCAGGTAATCGTGTGAATTGCTTAGTGGATAATTAAAACGAAAGATTTCCGGTTTTGTTGCACATTTTAATTATGTTCATCCAGATTTACTTAATGATTGGACAGTGGATGAAATAAAAAAATTGGTTGCAGCAATTGACGGCTAAATTCGGGATTTGTTCTGGACACAATTGTTTCATCATCGAAATCACAGGGTAACATGTTTGGCAGGAACATATGAGACGCCATGCACTTAATGAGAAAGGAGACCAGGAATATCAAAAAAGTAAGTCTTGAGAACACTAGGTTGGTAGAGCAAATTAGAATTAAAAACAGATACCGCAAATGGGTAATATGGTGGAAAAACTCATGTATGAATGCCCAGTGGCAGCATATGTTTATGATTCTAAAAAACGGGAATGTTCGGTCTATGTAGCAGACTTTGGGGGCAGTTAAGTGATGAAAGATAATTTGGTTATGAATCCCAATAAAAAAGACGCTTGGGAGAATTTTATTCTTGGAAATTTGAATTCAAAACTCAGGCCCCAATATCCTTGCTCACAGTAGTCACACACTGTTCTTTTGAAGTGGGATCAAGAAAGTATCAATGCTGCAACTGGAAAACTTAAGGTTGTGGGCTCCTGGCCCAAATGGTCTCGCTAGTGTTCTCTTAAAAAGCAATCCAGGAGTTTGGGCCAAGCTGTTGTCTATATTATTCACCAAGGTCTGCCAAGAACAAATTATCCTGGTTTCATGTCAACAAACCTTATTGATCCCTGTTTATAAAAAGCTCACTTGTATATTACTTATGAATTACAAGTTGCATTTAATGTTCGATTTGACAGGGAAGGAGTTTACTTCCTTTGTGCTAAAATAATTATAGTGTTGGGTTGAGTTAAATCAAATACGTCATATGTCTCAGACATGTTTTAGATCTGGTTGAACCATCTCGCATAATTTAAGATTGATTACGATTGGCAAACGACAAGGGCAGCCCAGATCTATAGGTCATATTTATAGATTTCCGGGGTGCCTTTGATAAAGTTAATCGTAGAAAATTATGGCATAAGGTGGGAAAGTTGGGCTGTCCACCAGATCTACTTCCGATCATTATATCATTACATACTAATACTGAGATCCAAGTAAGGGTAAGCATCAAGAGCCACTTTACTGGGTTAAGCAGGGTTGCCTGCTGGCCCCGCTATTTTTCAATATATATCGTGCTGATCTTCCTGCTAGACTACATGCAGCAGCCAATTGCCCTCCCGACTTGGACATGAGCATATAGTGTGTTTGTCATATGCAGATGATGTGCCACTTTTTGATCATGCGTTCATGGGTTTGTCCAGAAGCAGTAGAGAACTGAGTGTGTATGCGACCAAAAACGAGATCATACTTGATATGACGAAGGTCATGCACTTTGCCAGTGGGCCGATATGGAAACCAGTATTTTTAACACCTCTAGGAGTAATAGAGTACAATGATAATTACAGCTATTTGGACATTGAGAGTGGTACAACTTTGGGGTACACTGAAATGATCATGCCTAAAAGTAGAAAGCAGCCCAAGTTGGGTTTTGTTTAATAATATATCACTAAGTGCTAGGCTCTACCCCACCACTCTGGTACCTATTTTTTCAAAGTTGAAATTTGAACTTAGGCAGCGTATAGCCACATTGGTCACGGACAAGTGACTAGAGCCCCCACCCACTAAACAAAGATACAAAGAACCTGCATGTGCCCTTGACCATTTGGTCCGTACACCAACAATTCTTTCTTCAAGTATTGTATCCTTTAAGAGTTATACATTTTATCAACACATATGAACGTTATTATTTTGTCATTTATTATAATAATAGTATTCCAACACGTGTTTCAACCTTCCCATGAGGTCTTCTTCAGGACTACATTACCAATAAATATACACCGTAAATACAAAAACCATAGCAAAGCAATTTCATACATTACCAAAGAATAGAAATTCCATGAATTTTCACATAGATAATATATCATATTCCAGCATGGGTTGCAGAAGAAAACAAGAGGAGACACAGAACAAACTGTTATACATATATATCCCCTATATTCTTCCTGGACCCTTCACCTTTCACATGTTGCACATATATATCCCTTATACAATTCTTGGACCCCTCACCTTACACCTTTACCATATGTTCACTGCAACCAAGTATAACTGCGTACATGCCTACTTCAATTAATTAATTAATTATGTCCTACACCTATTAACAAAACCAGACACGAGCCCAGTCCTCTCCTTTGCAACTCACAACCTCACCATTCTTTACTGTTTCTTGATCCAAACCGTAATCAAGCTCTATAAGGATGTTTCAAACACCCTGTATGGGAAAAGAACACAAAACAACAACCCAACTTCTAGCTACACTATCATCCAAGATAGACAAGGTAAAGCCCTTTCCACAACAAATATAATGATCACCACTTTACCTTATTAGCTCCAGACACTATGCATCTCCCTTCTGATTTCCATACACTTGTGTCTTCATTGATTCAAACAAAGTGTTCTTCAATACCTGTAACATAATTCAAAAGCGTCATCATTACCTCTAATGTTTGTGGCCACTCCTCCTTCTTACCCAGAGCTTACTTAGCCTGCTTGAGACTTTAAAGTTTTTAAAGCAGCACACTACAAAACATACTCATTGCACCTGCCTCGCTGCTAATGCTGGATTAGACACGACAAAACTGATTGAAAGCCTGCCAAACGCAAGAAACCAACCTCCTCCCACCGCCTTGTCCTCACCAATTCTAATCCTGTTATCTAGTCAATCTATGCCGTAGCGAACATTATCACGTCCCATTTACTAATTCTTGTGAGCGATCGAGCCCCAAACAGCCCAGTGGCTCGACCTGCGGCAATCCGCACGGATTGTATTCCAGTTACCAATTAGAGTGAATGCCCGCCCATTGGTAGCCTTGTTTAAATCCCTTGCTACCATGCCAACACGGAACGTAGCCTTCATGACGTTTCTAGTGTCCCACGTCCTCCAAACAGGTTAGTAGACACGAATCTACACAATGCCATCAATTTAAACAACCTTCATAACGTGCCTGTTAACTCGCTACCATTGCATTCTTGCTTGTTAGAACATTCACCTCCTAAATGTCCTAATCACATGTACATATATCATACTGCATAACAACACGGCACGTCATTTTCCTACCTTATCTATACTACTCCCACTTCAAAACACCCTCACATATGTTGTGCTTTGCAACTTTAATCCAGAACTCCCCCAAAACATATTTGCTGTAAGTTACACTCACGTGTGTTGTGACCTAAACTGTCAAACATGACCTGATTTAGCCTCACAAGTGAAATCTCGACTACCCATTAACACCAAAAAATGTAATGTGCCTTGCACCACTAATCCTAACCTCTATTAGAATACACCTACTCCAAAATACATTCACATTTGCTGAGATTTGCACTACTACTCAAGCCATGTTTCTACTTTGTAGGAGAAATCTCCACTGCCCATGGCATACACACACTGAGCCCATTCTAACAAACACGTGGGGCAGACCAATGGTTAGCAAATAATACGTACGGTTTTCCCCATACCTCCTACCACTCAACACCAGAAACCACCCTAGTGCGCCCCAGGGGCCGGCATTTGATTACTATCCAGTGTACAGATTATTTTATAGAATGTACCTCCTTCCACTGAACCTAAATGGCCCATCCCTATGATGCCATCCACATTGATTGAATCTAAACCTGGCTCCTTTACAGAAAGGCTCCCATCTCCTGATCAGTTTTTCAACCATGCATAACATAACGGTTCTATATTTACAGATTAACCAAGCTCTCCTTATTTCTCTCTCTCTACCTTGGGTCTCTAGGAATTGTCAAAAGGCCAATGCATCTCAGACCCTCTTTTCTGTCGAGCTGCTGTTGCTGCATCCAATGTACTGATAATGGTAATCCCGGATCCTCCGTGCTTAGTGCAGACATGTGCTGTGCTCACCAATGCGGACCCTTAGATCACGGATTCTACTTTCAATATAATAGACAGGGCCGCACTGTGCACATTAATAGGAGCCACTCCCTCGTTCCTATGGAAATGGGCAGATCAATGTTCATTATGAGAAAAACCTAGCCATTAGCTAGAACTGTAAAAGGGATTACCAATATTGGTTCATTCATATATGACGAACGAGCATACTTTTCAAGCAACATTTGAGAGTCACAAGATACAGTGTTGATTCTCACGTGTCAACAAACACAGACATCATTAATACCTAGGCTGGCCTGATAAATGGAACAACAGAAAGTTATGAGTCTTAAAACATTTTAACATTGTCATGGATGCTCTCTCTGTCTGTAATCCTTTCCAATGTTAGTCCATTTCTCACAAAGGGCATCTGAGGACTCACTAAGAATCTAATATGGCTTTGTCCTGACGTTTATAGGCAATCATTTTCCCCATCATCCCGTACACCCAGCCCCCATCCATTAGCCTGCACTTAATCTGTGAATGGCCAAAAAGGAGGGTTGGAGCGATTGCGACCTCCAAGTATCGCGTGCACATAATGCAGTAATCCCACTTTCTACATCAAACCCAGACAGGTTGTGTGGCTTCCAACCTGTGGGGGAGTTCCTTGAGGTCATATTTCAGTCCCAGATTTACAGGATATTGCTGTCAGGGCATATGAACTCTTCGCAAATTAAGTTCCTTCAAACCCACTCACATCTGAGCAGGTGCTATCTCGGTCATTAATCTCCAGTTACTAAGTTTTTTATGCCAAAGCAGAAAAACAGCCTTAGTCATGCATGTAATTGATGTGCAGGCAGGGTAACAGAAAGAAAAGTCAATGAGAAAGGGGGGCTTGGCTGACCTTAAATCAGTATCAACATTTTAGGATCCCAAGGAGAAACATCCGCACGGAAAACAGGTCATGAGACATGATGTTTTATCACTGTCTCCAATATTTTTAAGCAAGGTGTTCAAAGGCGTCCTTCTATGTCTTTGTCGAGGTTCACAATGAAAACACAAAAGCAATTGGAAACATTCCAGTGGCGTATGTTTTTGATCATGTTAGTTTGGTGTCCATTTTGGGAGACCGATTCACAGTGGAGTTCAGGACATCCAAAGAAAAGACATTGGCCTGAAACGTGTACCCTGTTACATGAGTGTGTTAAGGCATAGCAGTGTCGTTTTGTGTAGCTAAGAAGCTGTTCAAAGGTTTATGGGTTGGATTGTTTGGGTGATTGTGTTGTTGAATGTGAGTAGTTTAGCTTCCACAGGGAGAAAGGGAGGTGTGATGTTCGGCCCATGAGTTTAAGGTTACTCTTGATGGTGGAAGGGCAGTTCAATTCCCCTCCAATAATAATATTAACTTGCTGAGTGATCTAGAGTTGCTTCAATGCACATGAGAATCACATTATTGGCTTTTCTAGCACTTCTTCTCCTATTATTGTAATCGTAGAGGTAGCCAGAGCTAACTTAAGATTGTAAAGTAGCACATTTGTAGTCTAAGACATCACAAAGAGAATTATATGTACTGATTGAACTATTTTTCAATGTGTACATTTGTTTGTGTTGCAATTTTCTTCTGACCACATCGTATCATCCCAGAGCTCTTTTTATTGTTTTTTGGAATGTGCAGTCTGTCTGTATAATAAACTCTTTTACCTACAACTTCTTCCTTCCTCATTCTCTTTCTCTTGACCCCATTACTCTACCGAAACCTGAATCTCTGCCTCTGATTCTGCAACCCTTGATGCCCTTCACGACCCTGCCTACACCTTCACAAACTCTTCCCACCTCACTGGCAGGGGTAGTGATGTAGGACTGTTTTAATTTTCCAAACTTCCTATCTCTCCTACCCCCTCTCTCCAGCTAGTTATCCCTCTTTGGAATACAGTATCTCCAATATCACTGCCCCCTATGGCATACATATTACCTCTCTCTATTGGCCACTTGGTCTCGTAGGTCAATTCTTCGTCCAATTCTCCCAACTTATTGACTCTCTCCGTCCTGATCAACACCTCATTGTAATTGGTGACTTTAACCTCTGCTCGCTCTCTGCTGCTCCACTGACTGTAACTTTATTTGCCCTAAACACTCCCTCTTTTCTGTCTACTTTCTGCCCACCTATTCAAATGCAAACTCCCTGAACTGTATTCTCATCTCTTTACACTCTGCCTCTTATATCCCCACCACTCCTTCTTCCTTGGATCACTCTGTCGTCTTTGCCTCCACTCCTGATTCGTTCTCACTTTCTTCATTTAATATTACTAAGTGCAAGTGTCAATCCTCCAAATCCCTGACTACTGCTCTGTCCTACATCACTCAATCTCCTCCTATGCTGAACTCACGTTTCCATCGACTGAAAAAGCCTTCACTAACTTTAACACTGCTCTCTATGCTGCCTTCTACTCTTGCTACAATCTTTCCATATTTACTCCTAAATCCTCCACTCCATGGCCCTGCGTTATACCTCTCACCTCACCTACACCATGAAAATAACAATGCAGAAAAAGCTTTGCACATGCAAACTGTCAAGATACTCCTCAGCTCTCCCAATCTACCTAACTGCTATTCAAAACTACTCCTCGGCTCTTGACTCTGCCAAACAAGACTTCTCTCTCTCTCTCTCTCTCTCTCTCTCTCTCTCTCTCTCTCTCTCTCTCTCTCTCTCTCTCTCTCTCTTTCTCTCTCTCTCTCTCACTCTCTCTCTCTTTTTGTCTCAATTCCCCTAACCCAGGTGCCTCAATAAATCCCTGAACTCATTTCTCTCATCTCCTAAATCCACCCCCATCTCCTTCACTCTTTCTTCAAATAATCTTGCTCTCTACTTGGCCTCTAAAATGTCTGCTATTGGCGGTACCCTCACTGCCTACCATCTATCCACGCCTGCTCATTTTTCTCCACCCTCCTACCCTCCTCTCTTGCTACTGTGAGAGACCAGATGGTATTGCACCCGCTAGTCACCGTGGATCTCTCTCTCTCAGGTGGCCAGTGCATGGCCATCGCCTTTGGATCCAGACCCTGGGGGTGGACCAGTGCGCAAGGATTTCCTGGGTGAGTTGTCGTCAGGGGTGGGTTGGTGAGACAGTCAATGGTGAGGGCCGGTATTCCCCCCTTTTTTGTTAATCTACATCATCTTATTTTGAGGAATTTTCTGAAGTCCTAAGCCCCACCCCCTTTTTACACAAAGACTGGGCCGAGGAATAGGGTAACTGAGAGTAACCAGATTAACTCACATCGTACTGGACATTTCCCGTTAATCGGGTCAGGCAAATTGAGGCACTTTACACTAAGTGCATACACATGATACCATTTAGCTCTCTTCACACAAATAAAAGCAACACCAAAACGCACTCTCTGAGCAAGGTGGAACACAAGTATGAGCCGAATATCTGGACAAAGGCACACCTACTGGAGCAGAGCAACGGACCAAGGAACGAAAGCAGCTAGTTGAAAACCCCAAGGGTTCCCTACTAGAGGTCGTTGCCTCAAACAGACTGCAAAAGACACATGGAGATGGCCAGATCCCAAGAGTGAAGATTGCATTGTATTTCGAGGATTCCAGTGACCTTCACAGGTGAAAGGCAGAGTTGGGGAGTCTAGGCCAAGCCTGTAGTACTAAACTTGACTCATGTTTTGGAAATAGCAAAACAAGAAAGACACACACACAGCCTATGAATTGGAAAGTGACCTGAGAGACTGATGTGTGTTAAAGCGAATGAAGTAGCAACATTATATCACAAGTGAAGGATGCACTCATGTGGATGAGACACGTAGAAAGGCAGACCTGTAAATGAATTTTGAAGTAAAAGGCATCTGTGAAATCAGCGATACTCAGTAATGGAGTGGTTCAACAAAAGGAAGTAGCCCATTCAAATGTCTCTGTGAATGGTACACTGTTTGAAGTTATAAAGTCAACAAACAGCAAAAGTGAATTAAGCGAGAGTAACATGATCTTTCAGTTGAAGTGGTCGTGCAGTGGACTGTAAAGAGAGCCATGCACATTTGAAAGTCTTCGACAACCAAAAGGAGGCCGGAGCCCGATTGAGGGAGATGCGAGGTACAATAAGCTTGGGGAAGGGAGCCCCCAGCAAGTTTGTGCTGAACTGTGTGCTAGTAAGTCTTGTGCCCGGCAGAGGGGGACCTTTGTGAACTTTACATTGGAATACAATTTTGAAATTCAAGAAAAAGACATTAATGTGGAAGGCCAGGCCACGGTTTGGAACTGCTAATAGTGTTAGAAACTGAGCCAGAGTGTTTATTCCTGTCTACAAGTACATCCTTACTCCGTGAGGTTTAACATGAGGAGGGGAGCTGGTTCAACTAGCTTTATTCGTTTGAACACTGATTTCTTTCCTTTGCATACATTTCTCCTTTTTACACTTTTTGTACAAGACATAGGGCCACATTAGGTGTTTGATAGCATAGGCCATTTATATTTGACAGTCTCCACTAGGACTGTTTTGTTTATTGTTTGATGGTTGAGACTACTCCCATTTTAGCAAAACAGGAGTTTCTCTGTCCCCAACATTTTCAATAAAGGTTTTAGAAATGGTTTCTTTTGTGTCAGTGTCATACTTGTGATACCATGCCTTCCCTACACTACTATGTCTTCCTTTGTGCCAACCAACCCTGATGAGATTCTTGCATTACTTCTCTAACCTTCCTGGTCCTCCATTGACCCACTGTCCTGCAGATTGTGAAGCACAGAGCTCCAAGTGTTGTACCACATTGTTTTTCATTCTTCAACTCCCCTCTTGATAAGGCTACAGTTCTGTCATCCTATAAGTCATCTACTGTCAGCTCTCTCCTTATAAAACCTGGTATTGATCCTAACTGTCCTACCAACTTTCATCCTGTCCTTCATCTACCACACTTTTCCTAGAGCGAGTAACATTCAATCAACTGAGAGAGTTCTTTGATACTTACAACCTCTGGGATGCTCTGTAATCTGGCTTCTGACCTCTGCATTCTACCGAGGCAGGTCTCCTCAATGTCATCATCTTCATCTCTTCTGCATGTCATGCAAACCATTCATCTATTCTTATTCTTCTCAATCTCTCTACTGCCTTCGAAACTGTCTACCATTCTGACCTTCTCTCTCCGTTATCTCTCCTTGCGAGATAAGGCCCTTGCTTGGTTTGCTTCACATCTTGCCCTTAGACACTTTCAGGTGTCCTGGAACAGACTTACCTTCTCACTTACTCCCTTACTTTTGGAATCCCCATAGGGTCTGTCCTTAGCCCACTTCTCTTCACTCTCTATACTTTAACTCTTGGCACCCTTATCTACTCTTATGGCTTCTCCTGTTAACTCTTCACTGACAACACTTCTCCTTTCACTCCTTATCTGACATGCTGTTGTCAGAAATGACAAACTGTCTCTTTGCAATCAAATATTGGATTGTCTCTCTCTCTCTCGCTCATGCTCAACTCCACTAACACTGAAGCTCTCTACTTCCCAGAAAGACTATATCTACCTCCTACCCCCTCTTATTCTCTTCTCTCCTGACTATCTTCCCTACTGTGCTTATGCTCATAGCCTTGGTATCATCTTCAACCCATCTCTACAACTTCTTGTTCTTCATCTCCATCTCAAAATCTGTCACTGCAGCCAGACTCAACGTCCTCGATATCAGAAAACAAACTGCCCTCTTTCAATGCTGTTAAACATCTAATATCCTCCTTAGTCCTTTCTAGATCTTACTACTGTTAGAGTCTCATCTATGTCCTTCCCAACTATGCTTTTTTTTACCTCTGGACGAATTCCTCATCTTCTCAGTCCACACACTTTTCAACCATTCTTGCTTTACCTCTACTTCATCTACCAGATTGGCTATCTAACTATGAAACAAAGAGTTAAGTATAAACTTCTATTCATCATCTTCCAAACTATCCATGGACTTGTACACCCTGACCAATCTGCTCATGTTATGCCGTACTCTCCCCCTCGCTCATTACAATCATCCTCGTCTCATTTATCAAGCCCCCTACACTCCCTCTAATTTCCGCTCTCTCCATCTCCTTGCTCCCCTACCCTGGAATGCTCTTCCTCTCCCTATACGTACTACTCCAACTTGCCCACTATTTAAATCCAACCTCAAAGCATATCTCCTTTCTGAAGAACCAGTTCCGTAGCTCTATGTTACTCCATCACCCTGCTCTCCTCTCTCCCCACCGTAATGGACAACCCTGCAGCTCTTTTCTTTCACCCCTCCATCCTTATTTTAACACTTCCTCCACCACGCCGTTCCTATGCTAATCTGTCCTGTTATCGACCCTGCTTTATGTTTCCAGCTTCCAATGCAACCTTTGGTCTTCAAGTCACACTCTCTAACCCCATTGTCAAGGACCCATGGCCTCCGCTCTGCTATCAATGTTATGTTTTGCAAGAGTGTTTGTACCATACACACATTGCTTTCATGCGATTTCTATACATAAATGTTCCGCTTAGAGCTCTACACATAAGCCTGACCAAAACAATGACTGCACAGTGCCTTAAAACAGATTGGGGATCATTACGACCTGGGCGCAAAGGGATACCGGGAACTGGTAATGACACCGGTTCCGTTAATCCCTTTGCGCCCTATTCCGAGGTCCCTTTGTGGGTCCTTCCCTTAATGCCTGGTTTTACCAGGCGTTAAGGACGGGACCCGCAAAGGGATACCGGGGTCAATAACGATACCGTTATTGATGCCTTCCCTCTTCCCTTTGAGCCCTAAGGGGGCTCAAATGGTAATGGGCAATGGCTTTTCAAAAGGGGATTTACCAGTCCCGCAATGGTCGGAATAAACTGGTAAGTCCCCATACCACCAAGTCGGTAGCGCCATGACTAGCACCAACCTCGGAATGAGGGCCATTCTGTAAAAGCTTACATAAAAACACCCAACAAATGCAATCAACTGTAGACACAAAACTAATTAAACAGAGGACAGAGGAGGGAGACTCGGCAGGTGTGGTCAATATTTCTTTAAAATAGTGCTTGAACAAGTTTGGTGGATGTGAAGATAAATATAATTCCTCTATAATGCATGGCAGCCTGCAATACTAGTATGAAAGCTTTTATATAATTGTGCTAATACAGGCAATTTTTGATATCACTACTGACCTCTAATAAGAAAATAACATCATTATCGCTCTGTAATCAGTTATTGCGTACTGGTTGGGTGTTCAAAATGCCTGCTGCTTGAGCCAGCACAGAGCACAATTTCATCTGTCGCTGCAGCACTTATTAAAAATTGTGACACGCTTTACAAATTCTTTTCTTGTAAAATGTCTCCCTCTGACACTTTACAGCCATAAACTGATGAGGAAAATGTCATGGTACTATGATTAATTTGTGCACAACTGGAGTTTAATATATATGGACAATAATATGCATGCGATAGCTTAATTGTAAGCACCAAACTTACATGGTTAGAAGGTTTATTAGTCTGTTAAACTTTTTTTTCCTGCAACTCATAAGAAGCTGCATATTATTTGTTTCGTTTAATCCAGATTCTACATTGTTATGTATTAGCAACTGGAAGAACTCTTATATTTCAAAAAGTAATAGGCCTGGTATTAAAGGAGATTACACTGTATGGTTATGTATTAAAGTATTGCCTACTGTATGTAAAAAGGATATTGAAAGTCACCTCTGAATTCTGTGACCTAATGAAGAAACTCACTGTTTGGTAAGGGAACTCCTCAGTGACTTGAAATATCCTCATAAAGTATTGGTAAGGGTACCTCACCCCATATTGAAATATTGCAACATTAGGCTCCAAAAGATTTCTTAGATGTACAGGTTAGGGCTCGGTTATGTGATGTAATTGAACTGCTGGATCATATGAAAAAATGGTTCTACCATCTTTGGGTGGGGGTTTCATGTTTGGACCTCCAGGACAGGGTTGTACAAAAATGTATTATGCATTTATAAGCCAATTTGCTCAATACGGTACTGAGCTGGTGTTCCTTTTCAACTTTGTGCAGAATGTTCTACGAGTAGCTCTTTCAATGCAGAAAGACAGACAAAGATGGGCATGTTGCAGAGTCTATAACGCATTGTCAACATTCAGGCTATAAGCCCTGATCACCTTCAGTTTGTGTGATTGAAAGAAGACACTTTGGATTATGAACTACCCCATTATTGGGGGATGTAATACAGAGTTGAAAGTCATCCCTAACACACTTTTCTTTGTTGTTTCTGTGCATCATCTCAAAGAAAAGAACAAAAGAGATATGATTATATTTTAAGAGATTGGGGTGCACAATCATTACCTATTGTATGTTCTTCAAGATTTTTAGATTAATAATTTATGGATTAATGAATCGTAAGACCTTTAAAATAGGCAGTAATAATATTGTAGTATCTAACCTTTCAGAAGCATGTGGCATATTTCAGAACATGATGTGCCTTTCACATATCTTTTATGGCAAATACGTCCCTACTTATCTGAAGCTAATAGAGCATTAATTTTAGCGAGTATAGTCAATACCAAGCCAGACTATTACAATAGCGTGTTTATATGAACTACAAAAAACAATATCAAGAGCCTTCAGACTATTCAAATCGGAGCAATCCAGGCTGTCTGTGGGTTGAGTCATCAATCACACATTACAGAACATTGGAAAAGAATACTACACTGGCTCTCTATAGAGCAATGACTAAACGTTAAGGGGATAGTTACAGTCTTTAAATGTTTATCAGGTAGTGCTCCAGAATACCTTAAAACTAGACTAACAATGGCTACATCTAAATGTAGCCTACGCTCCAATAATCAGATGTTACTAATCCAGCCACGTACAACTATGAAAAAACTAGGCGGAGCAAGCTTTGCCGCTTGGGGTCCAAAAAATTGGGATGCGATTCTGCTTCATCTGAAACAATGTGCAACACTGCAGCAGTTTAGAAAGCGTCTTAAGACTTTTCTGTTGGATACCTGTTCCCAATTACCTGCTACTCTTTAAGACTCTGCTAGTAATTTTATTTAAAATGACTTCTAATCCCTCTATCTGGATTTAGTTGCCTCTTTGTTGTCTCTGTCCATGTGAGCGCCCTGAGACTTTTGGGTGTGAGTTGCGCTATACAAAAAACTATTTAGTTAGTTCGATAACTATGATCACCTTTTGATAGTGAGGCTGAGCGCTGAGACTCTAAACTTCAGAAGATAACTAGTTGGGCAACTGAAGAAGAATCCTAATGGTAGTCCAAGTCCAGTTGCAGATACTCTCACAGTAACCCAGCTTTGTTTTCACAGTCCATAGATTAAGGGTCACCACAGTAAGACAGTGGAATTATTTATAATAATATCACAATTTTATAAGTGCATCTTGCCAGAATCCCCACCCTTCTAATCGCTGTCCTAATAGTTATTATTTGTACCCAATTTAATAGTGCTCACTTGATTGACTCAGGTTGACGAAGGGCTGAATCGGTATTGGAGTGATTGGAACCTGCATAGGCTCCCTGCCAGAGGTGAGCATATAATTGGTGAGATATCCATTCTAGTGGTCCTGGGATCACTGCAAGTGGCAACAGGTTTTATAAAGCACCATATCATCATGTGCTTGATTGTGCCCAGTGAACAGGTTTCTCTTTTCTGTAATGATAGAAACTGAATTTGTTTGGGTTTTGCAACACAACACTTTAGGAAACAAGCAGGGTGGATACATGCTCTTTCGGATAATATCAAGAGACACTGTAGGAAGAAGGATCTATTATCTTCCTTTTTGCTAACTTTATTATTTCACCTTGAGACTTTAGCTACACACAACCAGACTTAGTACTGCACTTGCTCCTGGACACAAAAGGAACAGGCTCTAGACACAATAAAAACCACTACACACTTTTCAGTCATGCACTTTATATAGTTAATCATCAGCTTGTATTAGGCAATCTTGTTACATCACTTCATATACATAGGCATTAACACACACAAACAGCAAATATAAATCATGTGTGCGAGTCAACATTTAATTTGTAACAATACTCAGCGCACATATGATTTGTTAGAATCGTAAGCTTCAATGTCCTGCATTCATTTGTTATTATAGGGATATAAAAACATTTGGATTTCAGCCTTCTGTGATCCTCCCTTCCCACTTATCATTGGATGGCTCGTTATACCAAAAAACCCTGCACCAAAGAGACAAACTCCCACTTGAAAATGCTGAATTCAGCTTACTTCATTAACGTTTTGGTACCGTAAAGGCTAAGGAAATATTGTGTTGTGTCAAATATGACACCTTTTCAATTATACTTCAAGAGGGATTCTACTTATCTATTTATACTCGCCTCAACATCCAAATTGTTTATTTTCCTGTAGAGAGGCCTGCCTCAGTGTCCCTGATTTGGAACACAATCTTTCCCAGCCATGACCTCTATCAAATTCCTTGCATAGCTGCTAGCCCGCACTGACCATCACACAGCGACCAATCTCAAGCGTTTTATAGTCAGAAGACCCTTCAATCTGGTTTACACCGAGAGCCCTTCCACCAAGATTGCCTCCTGACAGAGATCACCATTTTCCCCTTTTATTTCCCCTCCCGTTTTACCCCTATTTTGACCCTTTTCATTCATTGCCACCCACTCTATATGCTTCTGTATGTTTTCTTTACAATTTCCCAACATTCATCATGATGTCAGCTGTCCCCATGTCATATGCCAGAAACTTCCATCAACCTCTGTGAACTTTGAGCAGTGTTCTATTTAGCAAAATATCTGAATAATGTTGAACTTCACTTCCACCCTTTTCGTTCCTGCCCTCCTGTTTATATACAAAGAATGAGTATTCCTCTCAAGGCCCCATCTCACTTCTATTACATTGCTCTGTGCACTCTGAATCTTTTCCTTCATGCAGCACTTCGGCCCATCTTTTAATTTTGCTTGATTTTCTGAACCAAACTAAGTTCATGAATCTGCAGTTATGCTACTATTTCCCTGGCCTAAGTGAAACCAACCCACTCTACTCACCCCCCAATTCTAAGTGTTCATTTGAAATGTTAAAGCATGCACTATCCCAAATTCTTTAGATCATAACTTCCCTAACAAGACCTAGTTGCAAACAGGGTGACATTGCTAGTGCTCTGAATGGTGCCCCTCGTCACAGAGATGAGGTTCCAAGGCAGAGTGTTCTGTAAGGGGGGTCCTACAGGACGGCACTTGTAAGGAGGACTACAAGACACTTCTTTTCTTGAAAAGGAACACAGACATCTCAGGTTTAGGATGTTCTTGTGATCAAGGAAGCATCAGTCAATGGTGATGAATTGCCTGGGCCCTAATGTGAGACAGTTGGGGCAAGGAGATTAGATCTCCTTCCACCTGCCAGTCACTGATAATCTTTAGGTTTCCCACTCTTTTTCCTACTCAAGCAGGCCTTCCAGCCTCATTCAGTGAAGTTGGGGCAAGGGGATTGGGTTTCCTCCCCCCTGGCAATCACTGGTAAACTTTGGGTTTTCCTGCTCTTTTTCCTGCTATTTTTCCTACTTATTTTTTAAATGTATTCTATTGTAAAACTACAGTTCAAATAACATTAAACTTTTGTTACAGCTTCTAAGTCATATTATCTCAACTTTGTAACAGTTGTTACTTCATTATTTGACTAGGGCACTCAAGCGTTCCATTCCTGGATTGAGGCCTCAACAGCATTTCCATATAATCTACAATGGCACAGGATAATTTAACATTATGGCTCGATAATAGGTGCACCCACCACCCTTCCATATCGTTGTTCAATGGGGCAAACTTCTCAAGATGAATTTTACGTTGGATGGTGGTTTCTGTAACCCAATTATTAGTTGTTTAGACGTTTCTGTCTCCAATTTGCCGAATCGCACATTTGCTGTCTGTTGTGGCTTTGTCATTTCTTAGCCACATTTCTTTTGTGTCCAATGCATTCAGTTTCAATCTCAGAAATTGTGCATGATGATACCTTGAAGGGCACTGTGACATGAATCTCGATAGTGCATTTAGTTTGTTTACGCTGGACTCTAAGATTGTCTCGTATGTCTTGGTTAATGATCCAGCTCCATTGTTCAAACTTTTTTTTTGCAAATTGAGGTGTCTTCTGCAAATCCGATTCTTTGAAAATATCGTTTAGTTTTGAATACCATACTTTCAGTAAAAGTATTTGACTTCCATTTCTCAGATTGAAAATCTCATATGCAGGGATTGGGGTACTTTGGCGCATTTTCCACATTGTAGTGAGCGATTTCCATGTAATTTTGGAGTGCAGTATGTTCAATGATAATTCGTATCTCAATGCTTCCATTGGTACATATCTGCCAAAAAAGACCCTCCAGCATATGCCAGATACGTTCAGCGATGTTCCATCCAGCCTCGGCACCAAACGTAATTGTAGGTACTACTTTTTGAATGTAGGCTCCTTCTCTATTTTTGCCCCTTGTAGGGCTAAGCTCTTCTTCCGATTTTTTAATTTCATAAATCCAAAGACCTTCATAGATTGAATTATTGTAGATAATGCCTCAGTATTTTATTGAGGGTACCTTGCTTATCATGTCGCCAACAATATTCCATCGAAAGGCTTGATCTTTCCTGTTGCCTATTGGACCAATAGCCATTATCTTTGTTTTTGACGTGTTTATTTCAAGGTCATTGTTGTTTAGGTATTCGTACAGTTTTTCCAAGAGCCGTTGTAGCCCTACTTGTGTACGATCTATTAATACTAGATCGTCAGCGTAAGTTATACAAGTTATGGGCACATTGTTCATTTTAGGTGGAAAAGACTTGGCTTCCTGTAGGTGTACTGCCAGATCGGATATAAACAGTTTGAAAAGTTCGGAGGCCAGGGGATACCCCTGCTTTACCCCCTTTTCAGTTTTGATGGGATCTGACAAGTCTCTGTGGTTGTTAAGAAGGACTCATATTGACGTGTTGGTGTGTAGGGCAATTATGGGCTCGAGCAAGTCTTGCGGACATCCCCAGGTCATTAGTTTGAGCCATAACTTGCCACGATTTATTCCGTCAAAAAGGCCTGTTTCATATCTATGGACACTAGAAACAATTTGTGCCCTGCCTTGAGCGTTTCCATTTTTAAGATATTTAATATGCCAAGATTTACATTAACACCAACACCAGTTGTGAAGCCTGTTTGTTAATTTTGCCCAGTCCGCAAGTTTCCGCCTCAAAAATGATCCACAAATCTTTCCAATGGTGTCAAGAAGGGCAATCGGTCGATAGTTGTTTGGATCATCCCGATTGCCCTTCTTGTAGATTGGCACCACTAGCGCCTTTAACCAGGATTCAGGAATTTGCTTTGTTGTCGATAGCTGGTAAAATAGGACCTCAATGAACACGGACCACTCAGCATTGTGTTTTTTCAACAATACGTTGGTGATCAGGTCGGGCCTGGTGCTAGGGCGATGTCATTTGCAGGAATATTTGTATCCATAGCAATTTTCGTTGGTCAAATCTTTACCAAAGGTTCCACATCTGGTTTTCTCTAGATATTCAAGAAGTGCTTTACCCAGATGTTACCTGCTAAGTCATTAGTAATCATGAGCTGACATTTTGTGTTTCCAGTGTTCAGAATTGCCCATATATCTCTTGAGTTTTTCTTTATTAGAAGTTCCATGATAGGTTCCGCGCGGTTTTGATCAATTATGGCGCACTGTGATTTAGCCCAGTTTCTATATTCTTGTCGTTAGCATTTTACTCCTACAGCTACGTCAAACGGCAGAAGATTTTTTATCAGACGTCTCACATCGTGTCTTAGTTGTTTTTTTGCTTCGTGTAGGAGACTGCTAAAATTATGCATGTGGAAGTTGCTGGTTAAAATCAAATTTGATGCAGTTTTTGTGAGATTGACTAGCAGGGGAGCATAATCAGTTGTTCTCACGTTTTCTCCTTCAGAATGTTTTGATATCAGTTGCTGAATGTGGGACCCGTTTATTCTTAGTCTGTAAATGGCAGAATTTACTGTTATCATCTGATTTGTATTTTGGACTCACTGATTCCAGTTCATCGACCAGCGGACTCGTATCAGCTCATGGACACTGTTTGCCGTCTTGATGACTTTCATATCAATTACTTTCTCATACATTGCTCGGGTTGACCAAATGTAGTCAATGTTTTGTCTTCACACTGGCTTAACCCTTTCCAAGTAGTTCTTGGAGGCTTGTACCCTTTGACATTTCTGCTGAGCATTAGGCAGTTTCTGTTTGCCATTGCAGTCTGCCAAGACTGAGCTCTGGTGCCGATATAGTCTTCTGGAATTTTGGAATTCATTTTTGTTGCATGTTCATTTTTGAACCATGTGCAATTTAGGTCTCCACAGCATACAATCGAAAGATTATTGTGGGTAAGCATAGTGCTATCCATTAAGTCAGTTACTGAGTTTATACATTCTTCTGTGGAGATCTGCAGTAGATTCCAGTAACTGTTCATTATTAAGATGTTTTCACAGTTTCCGTTGGTCACTTGATTTGATTGGACCAGAATCCCTTGCACAAATGGGTTTGGATTGTACAATTCTACCGGTACTCACCACCGATTGATTTTGATAATAGTTATCAATCCTGAGTAGGGGTATCCTTTTTGTTTTTTTTCTGCCGTATTAAGGAACATGCTGAACCCATCTTTTGATGGTTTCTTGCATAGCCATATTTCTTGTAGACAGATGGCTAGGATGTTTTCAAGAGACACGGGAAATTCTTTGAACAGATGTATGAATCCTCGAGTATTCCGGGACTAAATTGCGCAGATATCTTCCTTGGTTTTTAGTCATGGCTAACAAGCCGTCCCTTGGGTTCCTTGCTTGAGCCTTTTGTTGTTTACTCTTGCATTCATAGAGCCTCTTAAACATTGACCATCATTAAGATTGGCCAATGATTGCTGCAGTATGGAGATTTTTATCTTTATGGTCAGGGATTCCACTTCATAGTCGGTGTGACCGCCTTCCTCTGGCCTTGCCATATGTTCTACCATCAGATCAAATCCATAATCTAACAGTTCGTCAGATGCGCGCAAAATTGTGTTTCTCACAGATGATCACGAGATGGAACACATTTGAAGAATTTCAACACATTTGAATGGTTTAATTTCATCTCGTGATCATCTGTGTGAATATTTTGAAGGCGCAATTTCCTGATTTGACTTGGATGCTCACTCTTGTGATATTGCTGTGTCTTGGAAATGCAATACACTGCCTGTTTTTGTTGATTCGCCGTCATTTTTGGATTTCATTTTGTCTCAGCTTGTGCCACAAGCTTTCCTTGATTTGGTAATGATGAATTTCTGACGTCGCTTTTTGCGCTTGATTTTTGACGACTATTTGCAATTTTGGGTGAGTTTTGTATGTCTTCTTTTGCATCGCTGTCTGGCGGACCCTCGACTTTGTTTCTATAGAGATCGCTGTTAATGAGAGGTTACAAAGATCAATAGATGAGACAGTGGTAGACAGCGATGAGCTTGTGTCCACAGTTGCAATTCTCATTAATTCTCCGTTTGGTTTCCTGATGTCTACATTGTCACAGGCTTCTAATCTGGCTTTGTTACCTGAGATCACAGACATGTTTGTGTCTTTCACCGGTCGTGTAAAAATAGCAGGTCGTACTGGTAATGGTAGATTCTTTATGAATCTTTTCACATTCATCGGTCGTTTTCTCTTCGTGGTTATTGAACCTGTTTTGGTGAACAACACACTTTTGGCTCTAGCATCAATTGTGAGATCTTTGAGTGCGCTCTTTGTGCTTTTTGAGACATATTTGCCTCCTCTGGTAACAATTCCAAATGCTACTTGTTTGGCAGTTTCACCTGGGATACTTTCGTGCTTTTCAATCGATGACGCTGCATGCAAATCGTCAAAGGTTTGAGATTGCTCTTTTCTGCACTTTTTAGTTTGTTTGTTTGTTTGTGGTCTCAGGTTCATCACCATCCGGCACCTGCGTCTCTCGGCATTGCATTCTACATGTTTTGGGTGGGGGTCTTTGGTTTTCCCTTTTTCTGTCAGGATCTATTGCATCGCGCAAGATCTTTGACTGGCCTACGTTCTTAGTTTGAGTGCCGGCTGCTGCAGTATTCTCTGGGTTTAGTGATGATGGACTAGTCTGTTGCACTTCTTTGTTTGCTTGGATAGGTAGATTCTTGATACAGTCCGCATGTGTGTTGGCTAGGACTATCTTTTGTCCTTTGTGTCTCATCCATTTTACTGCTTCCAATAGACCTGTAGATAAGCTGTCATTTTCGCAGTGATACCTTGAGCCAAGCCTTCTAGCCGTGCTTGCCAGCAGCCGAAACATCTGCTTCTTTCTCTAGTTGTATCTGAAGAAAGGAAGTGAAGGCGTCTAGTTTGTCAATTGTTTGTGTTAGGTTCTTTAACAGAGCCACATGGTCATTAATTGTTTAGTTAAGTGCTTTGTATAGTTTTACAAAGGGAATTATTGCCAGAGACGACACAGCTAACACGTTATTATGAATTTGTGTTGAAGCAGCTGCAGAGAGGCTTCATTTGGTTGTCGCCTCACTGGAGCCCTTGAGACCAGTCATTTGGAGATTTAGAGAGCCCACACTCATGTTTCCGGCTCGAGTATGTGGGCTGGTGGTAGACCTTTGCTTTGGTCTTTCCGTAGCTGGAGTTTTCGCCTTCGATCTTGGTGTGCTTGTGTTTTCTTTTGGAATCTCAAGACAATTGGAGGCGAGTAAGTGCTGATGTAGGTTGACTAGCACTCCGTTTGCGACTATTTGCTCCCTGTTAGTCTCGAGTTTAGATCCCACAAGGCTCTTAGATTGTGCACCCTTTTCGCCCAAATCCGGTTCGGCTTGTGGATCTTCACTCAATGGTGTGTCAATTATAGCGATTGTCTCCTCAGAAAGTTCTTCATTATGTTACAATAGGCGATTCGTTCTTTCCACTTTCTTTGACGATACAGTCTTTGAGTTACCAGGTTGTTGCAAGAAATGTCCTTTTGAGATTGCCGCTGTTTTAAGGTAAGTTGGTCTAAAATAAAATTACTTATGTTTCATTGGTTTGTGTCTATGCATTCATCCATCGTGTCCGGAATGTCAAACGATGGCTTTGTTTAATTTATCAAAGATGATTCAGATCTGTTGGTCATCCGCAATCCCGTCTCGACGTTCAGGGCCCCCAACAGTTCAACATCAGTTAGGTCAAATGGAGTAACAAAAACCTCAGAACAGTTGGTGCTTTGTATTTTATCAAGACCACCTTTTTCCTGTACAACAAGCTCTAAGTCCAACAGAGATAAGAGTGTGTTGGGTTTACCCACACTTCTCTTTGTCCTGTCGGGTCCTGTCGCATCTTCGTCCTCAACTTGTTCTTGGTTTCCTTGGTTTCCTTGAGGAGTTAACATATTTTCTCTTTCATGAGTGCCACTTTCTTGGGCTTCTTGATGCGCTACTATGCGCACAGGGATACTTGAAGAGGCTAAAACAACTTCTGCTTAAGCAAGGAGGGGCAGCTGCTTGATGATATGAAATCATCTGTAGAGTCTGTAGAGTCAGCAGTGTCACCCACTCACTCTCCTCAACTGTTTGTTTTTCAACCGCCGCTTTTGCGACTGTCCATGGATTTGACATGCGCTGTTGTTGCAAGATCTTGGTCTTGGTCTGTGGTCCTATTTTGCCCGTCATTACGGACCGCAACGGGTGCATGGTCACTAGCACGGGCTACACCAGGTACACTTATGACAGATATTGGCAGATAATAAAACTAAAGTCTATGAATGGATTTAAGTTTGAATAAGCGGTGATAAGCAGGAGGACTATTAACTGATCATGCTAATTGAATTTTGGCTCCTCCCCTGTCACACTCGCGTAAACCACTTCCTTACTTGTAGCATTCACTTTTATTCTGTGTGCTGCTCGATGTTACTTTCCCAAATCTGGGCTCGCAGAATGCAACCCCTCTCTGTCTTCTGCAGTGCACAGACTTCGAGCTGTTGGCACTGCGCTGCCGCGACCACTGTGGAACACCGAAGAACACTTCTCCTTGCACTTCCGCACTGCTTCTGCTGAAGGCAAAGTTTTTGAAGGGGGAGGTGGAGGGGTAGGGCACTCAAGCTACGTGCTTAAGGTGAACGCTAACTCATTTCCTTGCAGTTCCTCGCTACTCCAACACCGAAGAACACTTCTCCTCGCACTGCCGCTCCGCTTCCGCTGAAGGCAGAGTTTTTGAAAGGGGAGGGGGGGCAATCAAGCTAAGTGCTTAAGGTGAACACTGATTCAATTCCTCGCAGTTCCTCGCTACTCCAACACCGAAGAACACTAATCCTAGTTAAGCAGACCTTCCAGCCTCCTTTGGTGCAGTTGGGGCAAGGAGATTAGGTCTCCTCCCACCTGCCAATCATGGTAAGCTTTGGGTTTTCCCTCTCTTTTTCCTACTTAAACAGGCCTTCCAGTCTCCTCCTTTTCAGTTGGGGCAAGGGGATTAGGTCTCCTCCCACCTGCAAATCACTGGTAAGCTTTGGGTTTTACTGCTCCTTTTACTGCTATTTTTCCTACTTAAGCAGGCCTTCCAGCCTCCTCTGATGCAGTTGCGGCAAGGAGAAATGAACTCGTCCCACCTGTCAATCACTGCTAGGCTTTGCGCTTTTCTGCTCTTTTCTCTACTTAAGCTCACCTTCCAGCCTTCTTCAGCTGGGGCAAGGAATTTAGGTTTCCTCTAACTGTCTGGTTTACCCCCTCCTCCCAGCACATCCTTGACATTCTCCTACCACCCGGATACAACATTCAACATACTGATCAGCAAGGAAAGACAGGTGGCGGGTTCGCTGCCATGAATAAGTCATACTGGCCGTGTATGGTTTTCCCATCCACACCCTCCCACTCATAAAAATCCAGGTCATGTAGATTTCCACTGTCTCACAAGGAATCAATCACATTCCATCTCATATACTGCCCGCCCCAAGGGAATGGGTCATTCATAGAGGACCACACCAAACTCATCTCTTCAGCATCAATCACACATGCCAGCAACATCCTCCTAGTGGATTTCAACATCCCGGAGACACCACCCTCTAAACACCTACGTGACTCACTCTACTCACTAGCTGACTCGTACAACCTCCAACAAATCATCCTCTCTCCAACTCACACAGGAAGGCACATGCTGGACCTTGTCTTCACCCCACCAGCTCTCCTCTCCTGTGGCAATCCCATCCCACTCAATTGGTCAGACCACCTGGCAATCTCTCTGACCCTGCAACACTACAACAGCCCCATAAGGGACAGGCTAAATGCCCTGAGATCACCAGGTGCTCCTTCAAACACTTCCCTGTGGAACTCCTTGAGCCAGCTCTGGCCACCGTCCCCTCTACCGGCCATGCTTTGGACCTCTTTGAAACCTTCTCTTTTGTCACCACTGACCTGGTTAACACCCACTCCCCGCTAAAGACCACACAGATCAAGACCAGACCATCTGCCCCCTGGTATACTTCTGACCTCAGAGCCAACAAAAGTGCAATCAGGCTGGTGGAAAAACAGTGGCATTAACATCGCCATCCGGAGCATCTCTCCTCACTCAAAACCCTGCTATCCTTGGGCAAAAAGCAAGTTACTGATGCAAGCACAGCTTATTATGCCACTGCAATTGAGGGAGACCCTTACAGGAGCCGAACCCTCGCTGACATTGTCAGACACTGTGCAAGGCCTAACCCGGACCCTGAGGTCCCAGATTTGCAGGAGAAATGTAATAGCATTAAGTGCTTCTTACTGGACAAAATTGCCAAAATCAAGAACAATTTCGACTATGCAAAGGCCTCCAAGGAGCCACCACACACCAAGAGCTCCCCCTCTCACCATTAATGACACCCTTGTATCCCTCAAACCCACTGCCTCCTCAGACTATCTCCTCCCAGCCTCCATCAACAAACATCTCCAAGGCCGTGCCCCCAACAAACTCCTTAATATCGTCAATGCCTCTCTCGCTGAAGATATCCTTCCTGGACAATCTACAAACAGTGCTGATTCACTCCTCTTGAAAAAGCCCTCACTTGATCCTGATGACCTAGCAAACTACAAACCCATCACAAGCCCCCCTTTCATAGGGAAACACATCGGGAAACTCATCAAAAAGGTAGTACCCAATCAATTGCTGGCCAAAATTGACCAACGCAGTGTTACGCTCACCTGATATCCCCGGGGGCGTCTGGAAGGCTCTGAGATGTGGAACCCTGGATGTGTAGTTGCCCAGTGCTGAATAATGAATCTGCAATTACAGAAGGGAGGATTTGTGATAACTGTCTCTAATGGGTGAATCTCCCATCTCCCTCTGACAGATTCCCTTCCCACTGGCTTCTTTTTTCACCTTAGTTATTTGTAGGGTGAGCTATCCGTCCTGCGTTTCTTGTGCAGGGGCACTTGACGTTTGTTGGCGAGTTGCTTCACTGGTGCAGTTTGCCGTCCTTGGGCCCAGGATTGCTGTGACCCCGAATCTGCTGGTAGGCAGGTAGGTTTGTTAATTGTAAGTCTTTGTTCTGTTTATGGTGGGAATTTGGTTATGTCTTTATCTCCTTCTTGTCAGGTGCGAAGATCTTGATGCTGGCATGCCGTGGAGAGCCATGTTTTCTAGGTGAGAGAAAGCGTGAAGCGCAGCACCTTTATTGTCTTTTAAATCTAACCTGTGTTTTCTTCTTCTTCTCCTCACAGGCCATTGTGGTGCTGCGGGTGGATGAGAGCACAATGAAAAACTGGCCCACGGAATCTGTTAAGGTAAGTACAGCGCTGTGCGGTTCTTTAATATTGAAAGCGAACCTGAATATGTCTCTTTTCCGTTGATGTGGTGCTCCGGATGGAAGCGTGGCGTAGCGCGATGGAATTCAAGTAAGACTGATGGAATTCGATGTTTTGGAAGCGTGCGTTCTAATATTGTTTTTCCCTTTCTCGTTATTGCAGGTCGCAATGTTCGAACAGCAGCTGTGGTAGCGGTTCACCGGAAGTCCTTAAGCTAATACTCACAGGTGAGTGCTGTTCTTCTCTTGGTTTCTACAGATTGCAGTCAAGTTGAGATGCTCAGTGCTGGATGGTGTTTTCTCAGGTAAAAGAGAATAATCTTGTTCTTGTTCTTGTAGGATTACAGGAAGATGCTGAAGACCAGGAGCTGGACACGGTGAGCGTCACGCTGCGGGTTGCAGAATAACTCGAAGCGTGTTCTGCAGTCAGGGTGTGGTTTATATAGCCCAGGTAAAGTGGTACCATGGAAAGTAGTTCCAGGCCTGCCACACCCAAATCACTAGACTGCATGGCTTGGTTGTTGGAAGTAGACTGTGTGGGTGTTTCCATGTTGGATTTAAAGGCCCATGTATATAAATGGGACCTAGTTTGAACAGCCCTTCCTTCCTACATATGAGCCTGGTGACCCAAAGGCAGCAGGACTGGCTCCAGGCGCACTTTTTCAGTGGTTTTAATGCCCTCAAGGTTCTGGTGGGAGCCTGCTTGTGGCACAATTTATGCCCCCTCACAGTGGTCATGAGACTCAGCCACCTCCGCAACTACCAATCAGGGTACCGGCTCAAATGTAGCACAGAAATTGCTACAATTCAGGTGATAGATGACACACTTCCTCTTACGGACAGAGGTGATTCCACCTTGAACTTTCAGCAGCATTCAACATGGTCAACCATCCCATGCTCATATCAGTCCTCGCCACGAGAATGGGCCTCACAGGAAAAGTCCTTGACTGGTTCTCCTCAGACCTCACCGAAAAAAGATTCCAAGCCATTCAAATGAGAATGGGGCAGTTCAGGTCCAAACACCTACGGGTATCTTGCAGCATACTGTAGGGCTCCATTCTCTCACACATTATCTTCAACCTTTATATGGAGCACGTGGGAAATCTCTTAAATTACCCCAGCATCTCGATCCATCAGTGCACTGATGACACACAGCTGTACCTTAAGATTACTGGCCCTCAAGACATCTCTCATCTCTGCTGCTACTTGAACACCATCCAGACCTGGATGTCATCTGCCTACCTAAACCTCAACCCCACCAAAACTGAGTTTTTCCTTATTGCCGCCCCCCCCATCCAAACAACAGATCATCCAAAACTGTCTCAAAAACATGAACCGAGATGTATTTGTCCCCAAGCTGACCAACTCAGCCAAATTCATAGGCTTCATTGTCAATAGCGGTCTCTCCGTCCAAAAGCATGTGACCAAGAAAGCCCAAACCACCTGGCTCCAAATGGCCACATCTAGGAAAATCAAACCCTTCATTCCCTCACTAACTTCCATACAGTAATCTAGGCACTGGTTGTCTAACACATTGACAGGAGTAACCCCTCCTTGCTGGGCTCCCATGCCTGGCTCCCCTCAAAGCTATCCACTAGGGTGCAGCCCATATAACCTTTGGTGCTCGCAGATTCAACCTATCCTACGTGATCTCCACTGGCTCCTGTTCCCTGCAAGGATTCTCTTTAAAACGGTGTGCATGACATGCAAAGCTGTCTTCAATGGAAGCCCACCTTACCTGAGAGCCAAACTCTGTATCTCTGGAGGTTCCCGCACCTCCCATAGCTTGACCATCAAAAGGTTAGAGTCCATGCTTACCCGTAAGGAAAAGACCAGAAAGTGGTCCTTCTCCTGCTCTGCCCAACCACTATGGAACTCACTCCCCCTGGAGGCTCGTACTGCCCCTTCCATCATGCAGTTTCACAAAATCGTGAAGACATGGCTTTTCATCACTTCCTCCCTAGGACTGAAACCCAGACAATCCCCCTCAGTCCTGCATTCCTGTTAAAAACACTAACCTCTGGCTTCTTCTGAACTCTGTAAAGCATTCTGCTGCCTACAAGCCAGGTTCACGGCATAAACAATAAAAATAAAATACTAGAATGTGGGGGAGCATCAGTTTCTCCTCAGAGATTGATGGCAACAATTGCAGTGCTATCGGAATGTTGTTAGATTGGCACAAAGAGAGCTGTTCTCACTTCAACGGAAGCAGAATTGAATATTTACTAGAACACCAGAAGGTTGACAATTTTCACCAATAACTTACCCTTGCATTTAGTGCAAGGATGTGACATTAGACAGGTAGGCATCCGCTCTGACAGAAAGCATGATAACATAGGGGATTTCGCATATGCAGTATCAACAATACGGTGAATCTAGCTTCAAATTAGTGCATTGTCCCAAGTTAGAACTCCACTGTCACAGCAAGGGGAGTTTCCCACTGAAGAAAACTGAAACTCGTTTCAAGCAGTCTCATATGTTTACTCGTTTGATGAAAAAAAGCTGTTAATCATTTTATGTGAAAATCTTTGTCGAAGCAATTAGTTTCCTCAAACACTTGTCCTAAAATTCTCATCTGTCATGTGGCAACTGGGGATTTCTCATGTGAAAGTACCTTCCTTTCACTTGCTTAGTTCTAGCACATTTAATTTAGCAAGTGGGGTATTTCCAAAGCTTTTCAAGGCAAAGGAACATTCTAAGAATAAATCCGTTTGTAAACGAACTTCACTTGCGGGTGGTAACTACAGCTGAATGTTGTGAATAATACAGATAGGCATATATTTTAATGTACTTTCATCAATCATTTGAAAAGTTCTGAAAAATGTGATTAAAACTAATAGAGATATATTTTAAATTTATGTACACTTACATTCCTCAAATTGCGTTAAATCAAGAAAGATTGCACAACTACAGTGAAGAAGCTCAAGTGAGATTAACACTGGACTGACACAGAGGATTAGGTTTTAGAAATACTGATGTATACTGATCGTTACACAAAGAGGACAACTTAGTGAAATAAATCTCAACAACATCTCTTTGTTCAAACCATCTGTTTTTTATACTCCTCATTCATGGGCTCCCTTGCCAGAATATATTCCTTTCTCAGTCACTTACAGTGTTGAGGGTTTGAATGCCCCCACACTTCCTTTTTGTCTCTTATGTCTGTAGATTCAGGATCTCTTCCTCCTTCTTCTGGGTCTCAGGTCTCTGGATGAGCCCACACACTAGGACTGGTGGTAGTTAGAGCATGGCAAGCTGTACATGATCCGACATGGTTGGTCACCTGAGTTTCTCTCCAGCTCGTGCAGTATTACTTTCTCTGCCTTCCTGCCATGATGGCTTTGCTCCAAACTCCAGTACATCATATTCACCTACCTCCTCAACAAGTTGCAGTGGCCTTGTACCTACAGAAGCTCTCCTACAACCCACCAACTGTATTTTCTCACTCCCCGACCTTGCCTCTTGCTTGGACATGCACCACTCCTCCACTTGCACCCTTTGGTGCGAGAGTGTCTCTTCTCATTCCATACAATGGTTCAGTCTTCAGTACCAATCTTCTCCATGTCTCCTCTCCCAATATCTTCACTGGCCCCTTCTAGGATACCAATCTATTTTCCACCTTTGTGGTCTTCCAAAACTAGCTCCTGACTCTTCTCCACATTCTCCTAATGATCCACCTGTGCACCTCTTATTCTTCTTGACCTCCTATCCTTCATTTCTTCTCAAACTCCTTCACTAGTCATGCACAGTAGGAAGGTCAGGCACACCAGGCACACCACCTTACAGAACACTCATACCCGCGGTGATTCTCTGACACATAACACAGCGAGAATCTCCAAGTCACAGTCAGCCCTTCACATGATCACGCTACCTGTGGTGCGAGGGAAACATCACCAATTTTCAGGCTCTATCAGAAGGCGGTACTATTTGTTCCCTCGTTTCCGCTGGCAACTGCCATGGAGATTGCGAGAGGGCTGGAGCAAGAGTAATCGACAACAACTACTTCCTGGTTCCGGGCCGAACTCTCGGTCACGTGCCCTGAGCTCCGCTCACGTGATCAGGAGTCGACAGGTATAAAAGCGACGCACTTTGAATCACTCGTCGCTTCACAGCTGTTTCGCGACACTGTTTGGCGTTTTCAAGTCACGTTGGATTCATTTGGTTACAGATCTCTAGCTTACGGATTACGGACTGGTTTTTCTTGTTCCTTGGATTTGGCTTTTGGATTCTGCTTGGATTTATGGACCTTTTGACTTTAGCTCACGTTTCATGGATTTAGTGGATTATCCTTATCTGCTTTGTCAAGTATTCTACGCTCTCCAGAGTTCCTCGAACTGCCACGTTACCACAGATTTCAGAATACTTCCAAGCATCATCAGGTGGTAGCCAGTGCTGAGTTTCTGGCGCTTTGGCTTTGAAGTATTAGCAACACTTCCCTGCACCACAGCCTCAGAGATACTGACAATTAGAATATAACCCTTGGGTAAGCCCTATTTCAATAACAGTTACATTGTTTACAGTACTGTGTTTGTTTGTACTAATACCTAATTCATTCCACAGCTCTGGGGTCCTCGGCGGCGTCTGGTCCTCCGAAAGAACAACAACCACCTGTGGTCTTCAGGTTCGCACAGGGAGTGATTTTTCTTCTCTCCGTATGGAACTTGGGGACAGAGGCCCAAATATTATTCACAACGAGTCAAGTTACGACAGACTGTGAAGCCGCAAGCAGTGGTGTTTTACAGAGGACTCAGTAATTCCATGAAGGACGCTATGGCTGTCATACCCTCTCTGCCCACACAACATGTGGAACTAGTTGACCTTGCCCTACAGATAGACGCACAGCGTTCTGAACGTAAAAATTAAGCAGGGTTTTCTAGTACAGTTCAGACCTCTTCTTCCACAGATACAGGTGGCGAACCCATGCAGATAGGCGGAATCCGCAGTCCGATTTCCCAAATAGAGCGAGAACGCTGTAGAAAGGATAACGTCTGTTATTATTGTGGCTTAAATGGTAATTTTGTAAAGACCTGTCCTCGACGTCCCAAGACTTAAAATTCGGTTTTTCGGACTGCTTGACCCTAGATTCGAGGGGCGGATCGAGCAGTTCATCCACCCCCTTGGAAATGATACCTGCTTTTGGCAGGGTTAGGCCAGTGGTGGTACAGGCTACTTTGAAACCCACTCCAGAGGTCACTCACACAGTTTCTATTGTTATTGATTCAGGTGCCACAGGCAATTATGTTGATATAATATTGGCAAAGTCATTGAATCTACCCATGGTTACCAAGCAACACCCAGAACCTGTACAGGCAGTTGATGGCACGGCATTGATTTCCGGTCCGATTAGACAACAAACTGCCCCAATCACCATGACTATACAGAACACCCATCAGGAAGTGATTTCCTTTGACTTAATATCGACACCACAGTTCGGGTTGATATTGGGTATTCCGTGGTTAAAACAACATAATCCCCTGATTGACTGGAAGTCTGGGCATGTTCATTTTGAGTCGGAAATATGTCAAAATGTTTGCCTCACCGCACCCGAAGGCATTGATTCACCTCTATGTGCTTTGGGGGCCATAGCACAAATCACGTTGAACGATGACACTTCTTCTTTATCAGAGCCACACTTGGTGGGGGCGGTTGTAACTGGCATTCCTTCTGAATACCAAGATTTTCAGGAAGTTTTTGATAAGGGTTCTTCTGAAATTTTCCTCCGCCTCGCCCTTATGATTGTCCTATTGACATAATTCCTGATTCCATCATTCCTTCAGAGCGCATTTATTCATTATCTCCCTCGGAGGAACAAGCTCTCAAGGATTACATCCAAAAGACCATATAAATTGGTCACATACGACCTTCTACCTCACCAGCGGCCAACCCTATTTTTTTTGTTCCCAAAAAGGAGGGCGATTTATGTCCTTGCGTGGATTACCTCCGCTTGAATTCCATCACCATAAAAAAATCGGTATCCTATTCCTTTGATCACTCCATTGTTGGATAGATTAAGTCACGCCACGGTTTTTACAAAACTCGATCTCCGTGGAGCATATAACTTGCTTAGGATTTGCCCCGGAGACTAATGGAAGACTGCTTTTTGTACTCGGTATGGGCTGTTCGAGTATGTGGTTATGCCCTTTGGGCTTTGTAATGCTCCCGTCACATTTCAACGGTTCATGAACGAGATATTCCATGACTTGCTGGATGTATGTGTAGCGGTATATCTAGATGATATTCTAATTTTTTCACAAAACCTAAAAGAACATGTGACACACGTCTGCGAGGTTTTGTCCCGTCTTTGCCAAAATTCACATTTTGCTAAACCTGAGAAGTGTCAGTTTCATATTGACAGTGTGGAGTTCTTGGGATTCCATATTACGCCCGGGGGTCTATCCATGAATCATTCTAAAGTTCGTGCTGTGTTGGATTGGCCAAAGCCCAGTAATCTTAAGGCATTACAATCCTTTCTGGGTTTCTCAAATTATTACAGGTGTTTTATTCAGGATGTTTCCTCCATTGTAACACCCCTGACTGCACTAATCAGTCCCAAAGTGCCTTTTGTATGGCTAGAAGAGCATCAGACAGCTTTTGACGCATTAAAGACAGCGTTTACTACTGCCCCCGTTCTGAAACATCCCGATCCAGAACCCCCTTTCATAGTGGAAGCAGACGCATCCTCATTTGCCATTGGTGCAGTGTTATCCCAGCATTGCCCTTATTCAGGTCAATTACATCCAGTGGCCTTTCATTCCCGGAAATTTTCCCCTACCGAAAGCCATTACACTGACACAGAAAAATAATTATTAGCCATCAAAGATGCCTTTCAGGTTTGGCGACATCATCTGTTAGGGGCCAGATTTCCTATCACGGTATTCACAGATCACCGTAATGTCCAAGACTTAGCCTCACTCAAGTGTATCAATAGCCGGCAGGTGCGATGGCATTTATTCTTTGCGGCCTTCGACTTCCAGATCAAACATAGATCAGGCTTGTCTCATGGAAAGGCAGATGCACTATCACGTTCCCCTAGCACAGTCTCCCTACCTGTTTTTCCGGAAACTCTATTAGACCAACATGTCATTTGTCCATGTACACCTCCAGTACCATTACTGAAATCGATTCGAACATGGGTTTCATTACATCCTGAACAAGTCTCAGAGTGGAATCCAGTGTTTCATGATGGTTTACCTTTCACCCAGAATAAATTATGGTTACCAACAACAGAGACCCGCAACTTTGCTTTGCAGTGGTCTCATGACAGTGCTATCAATGGACATCCTGGACAAAAGAGGACGTTGGATCTCATCAAACGCTGGTGTTGGTGGCCATCCATGAAACACGATGTTGAGGGCTATGTGAACACATGTGAAATTTGTGCCCAGTGCAAGCATCATCGGGGACGTCCGTTGGGCCTTTTACATCCTTTGCCTGTACCCCCTCGACCTTGGCACACAGTGTTGATGGATTTTGTGACAGATTTACCCCGAACCAAGGGCTTTGACACAGTTTGGGTGGTGGTGGATTCTTTTTCTAAACTTGCTCGATTTATTCCATGTTCTGGCATACCGTCCACCCCAACCCTGGCCAATCTGTCTTCTGTCTTTTTGGGTTACCCACGGTTATCATCTCGGACAGAGGGCCGCAATTCACATCTCGGTTCTGGCGGGCGCTCACAGGTCTCCTGGACATTGATTCCCGTTTCTCATCCGCCTATCATCCCGAAACGGATGGCCAGACTGAGAGTGTGAACCAGGCCATGGAACAGTATTTACGCTGTCTCATCTTACAACACCAACAATCATGGTTAAATGTCTTACACCTTGCTGAATATGCTTACAATAACTCCTTGCACACCTCCACTGGTTCTTCTCCCTTTTATGTTCTGTATGGTCAACATCCCCATACCTTGCCTGTTCCTGATTTCTCACTTTCTGTTAATCCCGCTGCTATTGCTTGTGCCCGTGATCTATCGGCTATTCATGCCCAGACACTCACTCATCTTCGCGAGGCTCAGGCATCAGCGAAGTCTGCGGCTCATAGACGGAGAGCTATGGCACCTTCCTATTCTGTGGGCGACAGGGTTTGGCTTTCTTCACGTCACCTCCAATTACCAGGGTGTCGAAAATTGCTTCCCCGTTTTGTGGGTCCTTATAGGATTTCTGCTGTGATCAATCTGGTGGCTTACCGCCTCTCAGTTCCCTCTTCCTGGCGCATCCATCCGGTATTTCATACCTCCTTGTTGAAACCTTGCCCCGCTCCTACCCGTCTTCGCTCTGCCCCGGGACCTATTTCTGTGGGTAGTTCTGAGGAGTATGAGGTATCGAACATTCTGGGGTCCCGTGTGGTTAAGGGTGGTCTCCAGTATCTTGTGGACTGGGCGGGTTTTGGCCCGGAGGAGCTATGTTGGATCCCTGAGGCAGATGTCCATGCCCCGCGGCTGGTTTCTCGTTTCCACCTGGGCATCCCACATGCCCACGTGGTCGTGGGCCATTGGGGGGGGGCTCTGTCATCTGCAGTAGGAAGGTCAGGCACACCAGGCACACCGCCTTACAGAACACTCATACCCACGGTGATTCTCTGACACATAACACATCGAGAATCTCCAAGTCACAGTCAGCCCTTCACATGATCACCCTACCTGTGGTGCGAGGGAAACGTCACCAATTTCCAGGCTCTATCAGAGGGCGGTACTATTTGTTCCCTCGTTCCGCTGGCAACTGCATGGAGATTGCGAGAGGGCTGAAGCATGTGTAATTGACAACAACTACTTCCTGGTTCCGGGCCGAACTCTTGGTCACGTGCCCTGAGCTCCGCTCACGTGATCAGAAGTCGACAGGTATAAAAGCGACGCACTTTGAATCACTCGTCGCTTCACAGCTGTTTTGCGACACTGTTTGGCGTTTTCAAGACACGTTGGATTCATTTGGTTACAGATCTCAAGCTTACGGATTACGGACTGGTTGTTCTTGTTCCTTGGATTTGGCGTTTGGTTTCTGCTTGGATTTATGGACCTTTTGACTTTAGCTCACGTTTCATGGATTGATTGGATTATCCTTATCTGCTTTGTCAAGTATTCTACGCTCTCTAGAGTTCCTCGAACTGCCACGTTACCACAGTTTTCAGAATACTTCCAAGAATCATCAGGTGGTAGCCAGTGCTGAGTTTCTGGTGCTTTGGCTTTGATGTATTACCGATGCTTCCCTGCACCACAGCCTCAGAGTTACTGACAGTTAGAATATAACCCTTGGGTAAGCCCTATTTCAATAAGAGTTACATTGTTTACAGTACTGTGTTTGTTTGTACTAATACCTAATTCATTCCACAGCTCTGGGGTCCTCGGCAGCGTCTGGTCCTGCGAAAGAACAACAGCCACCTGTGGCCTTAAGACTTGCACGGGGAGTGATTTTTCTTCTCTCTGTGTGGAATTTGGGGACAGAGGCCCAAATATTCTTCACAACGAGTCAAGTTACGACATCACCTCCTTATTCACCTGCACCTCCTCCATCAGGCCACTGATATCCAGCCTCATTCATTCTGTTCCAGCAGGTTGTTCCCCAAATTCAACTTTACCCTACATTGTTCCTGCTCTTCCTCCAAACACAGCCACACTGTCTGAAATAGGTATTTTATATAGCATTCTATCTCAGCCATTTGGGATGTCCCTCACAGCATGAGGAACACTTTGCCTCATTATTGTATTCCCACAGGATTTTCTGTCTGTGGTTTAAGCTGGTGGAATCACCTGTGTTTATTGATTGGGCACAGTGTGGCAAGGCATGGTGACACTGGACTTTGGGTACTTGGCTTGCTGTCTGCGCACCATAGAACAGACATATTGCCCAGATACTGCATGGCTCTGCTGCCTGAAATGTTTGTTTCCTGTAGTTGCTGGGGGTACAGCAGGACCCACCCTGCTGCAAACATAATGTTTGTTATGTAATTTGGATAATAGGTGACTGTTTTGTAGACAGTCACGGCCTGAGGGTACTTGTGTTTTCCATGACAAATATCTGCTTTCATGAACCCCTCTCTTGAGGGAAAGTTAAGCATGTGAACGTTCAGCTGTATTCGGAAGCCAAGACATGTCTGGGGATGCTTGTGGTCTTGTGCTGAAGGGATGTGACCTAGCAGTTCAGGCTGGACTGTGACTTTTGGGGTGGGACCATGCCTGATTTGCTTATGGTCTTTCCCCTTCTGTAGTGAATTTGCAGGCTGGCTGAAAAACGATTGTCTGGGGGGTTGCTCAGATCTGCACCATCACCATCACCTTTTGGTTTTGCTTACTCTGGGGTGCCTGCCACTGGTAGTGTTGGGTCCTGCAGTTCATGTAAATGTTTTGAAGATGCTTTCACCATGAGATTGCGTCAAGTCAAAATGCACAGCTCCTACTTGTAGTTCCTCTAAAGAGCCTTTTATTTGCGGCAACACGCCCTGGCCAACATAAAAGGGCATGGTGGGGCAGGCTATGGGATGCTCCCTACACTGCCATAGCATTGCATATCAGGTGGCACCACCAAGCCCCAATGGCCTCCACATCCTTTACTCCAAGTGCCATGCATGGGAATTAGTCACCTAAGATAGCACTAGCTTTTTGTCAAAATCACAGTAATACATTATATGATATAAAGCTATGGTATGGTATGGTATGGTAGGATGACATTGTACTAGAAAGGCATCATGGGGCTGAACAGGAGGACTCCACAAAGCAAAGAAAGATGACAAATACAGTTCCCATTCCCATTCCCGCTGAAGACCCAGTTATCATATGGGAAACAGGAAGGTCTTTATTTTATGTCTAAAGTCTGGAGAGGAGCGCCTGCTACCTTTTTTGAAATATCTGCAAGGAACTTGGGGTTGGTCACCCTAAGTTACCTGGTGGCAACCAGACGTGGACTCCCTGCTCACTGTGCTCAGAGAGGCACAGCTTCACCTCACTGATGAGGCCCAACAAGTCTGAAACACGTGTATGGGGTTGCTGTTGGTACTCTTGTTCAGAGAGAAATTGTCATAGCATTTCGGTGCTGGACTGTCCATGTGGACGGGACAAAGACTTATATGCAAATGGTTATTTCCCATCTGTGAAAGGCACAGTGAGCAAATGGCGTGTGCTGCAAACTCTCATATCAGAACAGGTTGTCATGCCATGTTCTTTCTAGAGAGGAGCGCCTGCTACCTTTTTTGAACTAAATTCGATGTGGTTCGAGGTGCATTGGGGGGCCAGAGACAGGGAGTTCCAGAGTATCACATCTTGGACAGAGAATGAATGTTCACCCAATATTTCCAACCTAAATTTGGGGATGAAGAGGGGGTTCACCCAAGCTGAGCAAAGCACTCTAGTGGGTTGATACAGTTGGCATTTACTGCTCAGGACACCCAGGGCCCGGTTACAAAAGGCTTGTGAGTAATACCGAGATCCTTAAATTTGATAAATTGGTCAACAGTTAAGTAATCTAAGGAAGGAGGGTCGTTGCGATAGGCGCTCTATGGCCCAGATTCAGCAGTATTCTTGATGCTGCATTTTAGACCATCTGAAGCATTTAAATAGCCTCTAAGGGCAGCCCAAGATAAATGACATTACAAAAATCCAATCTACTTGAGTTAAAAGATATTGAGAAACACAGCTGACTACCAATCCATCCGATAGCGTTAAGAAATCCTTTTTGCGCGTTACTTTATTGTTAGCATGTTTTGTATAACCACTATCATACATACTACAGACTGAATCAGGGACCCTAGCAACTATAAAAAGGGAATGTAGGGGAATCCTTTGAAATTGTGAGAAGTGTTTGCTGTTGGAGGGGTGAGAGGTATCTATTTACTAGTACTTATCACGAAACAGTTCCACATTGAGCACTTTCTGATTCTCACATGTGCAACTCGCATGTCAAGAAAGCTTAGGAGAGCTTGGGCACTAGACCCCTCCATAAGTATATGTGTGAATCAGTCAGGTATATAGGTTTACTTGTGATTTGCTACCGTATATAAATTGCAAAAACTATATAGAAAATAACGACCACTTCATTGCCCCTCGATATATAAAACATAAACTCAAAAAAGGGCAATGTTTCTTCACAGACAGAGCAATGTATGAATGTAAACTCACTTTTGAATGCGTTTCAAATGAATGCCAAATCAAACTGTGAGAGAGATATAAAACCAACCCACCCACAAAACATGTATTGTCTTTCAAATGATCACCTCAAATGATTTTCTTATCGGGCAAAGGGGGTATTAAATAGATGCGTTCGTCTTGCCGAGACTAAGCATCCGTTGTAAATGGGAATTTTCCTCCTACTCTTACAGTAGCATTTTTATTTTTTTACTTTTTATTTGAATTTTGGATTTGGTAGGTGCAAACCTGCAAATTAAGTTGCTTCTAGGCAAAACAGCATTGTGTCACAACACTGTTGGAGCAGAAATGACTGAGAGTGATTAATTGAAAAAGAAGCATCCCACTGCTTTTCCGAAAGTCATATAATTGGTAACAAGGCAGATTACCAAAGGAAGAGCATTCACAATTTGGCAGCAAGCACTGAAATTGTCTCACCTCTAGACTTATATTGTGCATAAGGGACCTCCAACGGGTGTTGTTCTGTGGAGCGCAGTGCTGTTTTAGGTAGGTAAGACTGGGCTCAAGCGGTTGTATCTTAATTTAGGAGAGTAAGGTAGGAGAAACAGAATCCATCGTCCGAATCCATCGTCGTTTGCGTTTCATGTCAGTTTTAGTATTGGCGATTCCCAATATCTGCATTGGCTGGCTGGGATCAGTTATCTGATTGGCTATTCTGTTCAACAATGCCTGCTCTCTAAAATGTTGTTACATTGTTTGATGTGAGATACCTCGGAAGCTTCTCAATCCATCATGGATTACGTATAATCTCTTCCTTTCAGGGGGTTTTTGGTTGTATTTACTGGAGACAGCACAGCACTAAATTGTGCTCCAAATCTTCCTGTAACTAACCTCTGTTGCTCCTGTGCTATGATTTCGTACATTAACTCTGTTGGCTCTGTCCTTTGAAAGCAGTAGAATTATTTCATCTC
The DNA here is from genome assembly GCF_040938575.1 of Ambystoma mexicanum. Taxonomy (NCBI): domain Eukaryota; kingdom Metazoa; phylum Chordata; class Amphibia; order Caudata; family Ambystomatidae; genus Ambystoma; species Ambystoma mexicanum. The sequence continues at coordinate 281,531,942 of NC_090929.1, read as the reverse complement.
AACCCTGGGGTTACTTGCATAACTTTGTCCATTCAAAAGATGCCATAGTGGCTTTAAAAATGCACGAGCATGTCATACTGTACATCAATACATTTTTAACAGCAAAGAAAATAGCTGTTAGTCCCAAGCATTCTAGAGGAGAATAAACTATTGAATCATTTCCAAATAAAATATCTTTCAATTTAAATCCACTTTTGTTGTCTTCGTTATTTCAAACAACCTCTTTTTAATTCACTGATGTTATTGTTGTGTCTTCCAAAGACATTTTTATAAATATCTTTTGGGAACAAAGATAACATAAGTGAATTAAAAGATGTCTGCATATCATAAATTCAGATGTCATTACATTTGCCCTATCAATAAACATGCATAAATTGCCACATTAGATGATGACCGGTTTGTGAAAGTCTTCTACTCCTAACACAAGTATAATTTTCTAGTTAAATAGCTGTGATGGATTTCACTCTCCAAAACACGGTGTTGTTACATTTCATTTACATATATTATTGTATGCATTGTTATATTAGAGGATGGCAGATCTGTGGAAGTAATTTAAATACAACTGGTTTACAAAATGTATTTTTATTCTACTAGCTAGAACAAGCTGTCATATATCTTTTATTAATCAATGTTCATATAAGCGTAGACTTCCCATACACAATTATGGATTTAAAAAAAATACATAATATTGTGTAAAACATGTGGATGTTTTTATTCGAACTGCATAGACAATGGGCCTCATTACAACTCAGGCGTTAAGGGTTAACGCCACCGTTAACCCTTAACGCCTGATTCTGATTTTAACGCCTGCTTTTAGCAGGCGTTAAAATCCATGGCGCTAACCTGCCATGGTGCTAATTACGCCGCCGTAATTTACGGCGGCGTAATTAGCGCCTTCCCCACTCCCATTATGCCCTATGGGGCAAAAATGGGAATGGGGAAGGGAAAATGGGAAATGGGGATTTACCGCCCCACTCACATTGGAATGGGGCGGTAAATCCGCCATCCACCATGGTGTAAACGGAGTTTACACCATGGTGGTAAAGTTGGTGCACTTAGCACCAAGGTTGTAATGAGGCCCAATGTAATGAACCGATGGGACCAAAAAGGGTGTTACACATTCAAGCTGGTGCCTTCAACTGCCCGTTGAGAGGAGAGGGTTCACACAGCCTACTTGCTGTAAAAGCAAACATTTGGGCTTTAAAACCCCGAGAAACAATCTCGGACAGTTTCACTAACACGGAGGTGGAGAGAAAGTTTATTGGATGCCCTAAGATTTCTTCAATGCGGCAAGGCTTTGAAATATACTGCTAGTAGATTGAATGGATGAAAAAACAGATCCAACTGCATACAACGTTGAAACACTATAAAGACACGAGCTAGGCAAGCCCATAATATGGCTTTATAGACCTGCAGCGAGGGGCGTAGCAGGCATTATGGGCCTTGAAGACTGAGTTAATGGGGCGAACAAAGCGCAGGCCTTTAACGTGGTATGAGGGACCATTACGCCCCGTACAGCCCGAGCTGCAGGTCTATAAAGCTATTAGAACACCCTCATGGCCCGATTCTGAACTTGGCACAGTGAATGTGCTAAAAATCAGGATTCACTGCGCCAAATCAGTACGCCCAGGCTCCACCAGTATTTTCAAGTGGGCCTGGGCGTCCTCGTAGTACACGACAGTGCACCTTCAGGATTGCGACTGTTTGTCGTAACGGGCGCAATCCTGAAATCTCAGCAGCATTTTTGTAAAATAACAACAAATTTGTTATTTTACAAAAATGCTGCTGAAAACATGCGTGTATATGAACACATTCATATAAACCAAAGTAAGCAGCTTCAGCGTTGCAGAATACAATGTTGAAGCTGCTTGCTTTGATGTTTGTGAAAGTGGTCATGTGGTGTATATGAACACCTTCATATACACCAAAGGAATACACACTTTGGTGTTTATGAAAGAGAAAATAAATTGTTTTTTGGTAATGATGGATATGTGACCCATTTCTCTGTGTCCAATATGATGATTTTCTGAAAGGGCCACATTTTTTATTTCTTGAACTGTCCAGCATGCAGTTAATACTTATGCAATTTGTATTACGTATATCTCAATCCCATTGCTGACAGGAAAAACAATGGGTCTAGCTTTTGTTCGGGTAATTATATTAATGATAATATGGGACTGTTTTTGCACAATTACTCCAATTGTGTGGGTTCTTTTCATCAGACGTTATTCCAGCCACATCAGAAACTTCACACGGCAAACATTTTTCTTATCTCCACCAGAGTATCATGGGTCTTCACTTCCATTACCAAGTATGAGCTGTTGACTCTGTAACTATGAGACTGGAGAGAACACAGGTTGTGTAATAGTACAGAGATCTGAAACAGGACGCACCAGATGACCCAGATGGTATAACTCCCCTATCCTCCTTCCATCGGAAGAATTATTCTGTGATTCAAATTGACTTTCATGTGAAAGAAATAATGAAGGACAAGGTGAAGTGTAATCCTTGGAACTCTTGTTAGCCCAAAAGTGAAATTTAGGAGGTTAAGGGTGACTATGATTTAAATTCAAAGCCAGCATATGCTGCTGGGTCAGAACATTATTTAACTCAGTTCATGGATGGCTGGCTCCTGCAGAGAATAGTCAGCATGGGTGGTTATGCCTATATCCAAATTGTGGAGTAAGGGTCATCTGTAGCAGGATTGTGTTGCACATTCGTGGAAATTGTGGGGAAATGACATGATCCACATTGACCAGGGAAGGTTAGGATGGGTGAGCATGTTTCAGGTTCTGTGATTTCTAAAATTGCCAATCCGTTGTCTGTGGTTCCTCACTTATTTGTAGGTGTTTGAACGATTACAGGCAAATCTACTCACAGTCTGCACAGAGAAATATGAGTTGAGTAAGAGTCTGTGGAATATCTTGGGGTCTGTTTTGTCAAATGATAGGTTGGCAATTGGCCCTTAGAAAATAGGAGCAGTGTTTGAGTCCCTAGAGCCACTTCCTGTGAAAGAGATTAAATGTATTTGGAGATATTACAATACTTATAAGGATTGTCTATACATTTACCATTTTACTTCAGAGAATTCTTGCTCTTTAGAAGGAGAATTTACAAGAGGGATTCCATTAGAAGCTGAACGGGCTTTTAAGGCTCTGAAGATGGTCTGTAAATATGTGCTCTTTCTGAGGCTGCTTCATACTTATGAGCTTTTTTTGGTGGAGCACAAGATGCTGATCATCTATAACAGGGTTGTCCAACTGCAGGCCTTGAGGACTGGAAACATGTCAGATTTTCAGTACCCCTCATTAATATTGATGAGATACATTTGCATACAGTGAGTCAACAGTATGCACATTTCATCTCATGAACATTAATGAGCGATATCCTGAAAAACTGTTAGTATTCTGCTACTCGAAACCTGGAGTTGGAAACCCCTGAGGTTCCGGTAGGGTGCTCCTTACTCTGGGTGGCCACCAGGTAAATGCTTGCTTTTCTGTGGTTGTTAGTTTGCAGAGTGGAGAAGATGATGGCTCAGTTGTCTGGTGTTTGTATGAGGGATGGGTTTGCATTTGTCATGATGGTAAAATGCGAGTTTGAGGTGGATGACTTTGAATATGGGGTACGGGGAGCCACTGGAGCTGGGTGAGAGCTGAAGTGGTGTGTGAATTTTTGGGTAGGTGAGGATTGAGTGTGCCTGCTGTGCTTTGTATGGCTTGCAGGGGGACAAATGTTCTGTTAGGGAAACCAGTGCAGAGAGCAATACGATAGTGGACCTAGAGCTAGTGCTAGGACTGCAATGTGTGAGTCATCATGGAGAAATATGTGTCCAATCTGTTGTGGTAGGTGTAGTTGTAGTTTGCATGTTTTGGTGACAAACTATGTGGTGTTTGATGGAAAGGCTTGGGTTGTTGGCAAAGCCAAGGGATTTGGCAGGTATCTACAGGGAATGTGTGGGTTGTCCGTGGCAAGGTCTGCAATCCAGGGTGTGATGTGGCGTTTGTCAATGGCGGTGTAAATGAGAAGGTGTTTTGGAAAGGTTGAGCTTGAGGAAGGTGGTGGCAAAACAGGTGGTGATAGTGGATAGACAGCTTTTGAGGGCGTGGCATTGTGAAGGGGATAAGATTTGCATGTCATCTGCGTATTAGTGGACATGGATGTGCTATTCTAAGGGTCGGTCCAAGGGATTCTTTGAGCTTCAATGATGAAGGTGTCCCAAGAAGAGCTATCTGTCTATTAATCCGTCCTCTAGATTTAAATGAAAGAAGCCCTTCATCACGGCATTGTCGGTAACTAATGAACCTATGGATTATGCTAGTTCAGCATGAGAGGACATTTTCCAACAGGGAGGAATATTCTGCTCAATGACAGCAGCTTAACGTGTGTTCTTGATAACAATGATGATCAGTTCAAGCTCAAAGGTAGGCTGAAACTTGAGGGGTGTTGAGAGACGATTCTAACGGTCAAGTGAGCCAGTATAATGAGCTGATCCTCCAGCCAGACCATGGAATACACTTCTGGAAAACATTTGACACACTGATAATTGTTTGACTTTCCAATGGAATGTCAAAACAAAATAAATATAAGAGATAATGGTATTTCCTGAAGATGAATTTTAGAATCTGGGCTAAGCCATGGATGAATGCAACAAAGCTAGGATTGCAAAGACTTCATTTGTTCATACATAGGCCCTCATTACGAGTTCGGCTGTAGCCATGCCGCTATTGGCGGCATGGCTGCTGCCGAAATCGCGTCCAGGTCCGGGTCCTCAGAATGAGGAATAACCGGGGCATTCCGAGTTCGGAAGGCCCGGTAATTCCTCCCTCCAAGGACCCAGACCCGGTCCTTCCCCATTCCCATTTCAGCCCCCATAGGGCTGATTGGGAATGGGAGAGGGAGCAAACAACGGGCCATTACGAGTTGGCCCGTTGTTTGCTCCCTTTTCCTGTCGCGGGACCCGGTAAGCACGCCTGGTTTGACCAGGCGTTGCTTCCTGGGTCCCGCGAGGGGACCTCGTAATGAGATGGTATGGGGTAAATGGCACCAGCACCTTTTTACGGCATCATTTACCCCGTACCGCCAGGGTCGTAATGAGGCCCCTAGCATAATTATAAGACGACATAAATGGGTCGTTCATTGTGGAAAGTCCTTGGATCTTGGTGTTAGGAAAAGTTTCTCGTTTTAGCAATTTTCCTTCCATATTCTATGGACCCCCAAACTTTTTGCTTTTGTTTTTTACCATGTCCTGACTTTTTACATTGAAGTGAAGCCTTCAGCTTCACTCCACTGGGCTTTTGCTCACATGCTACGGTGAAACTGAATAGTCCTTCAGGCTGAAAGCACTGGGAAACTATGCGCCCCTTAGTCTTTGTTTTTGCAAACATGTTATCATTGCAAAATACATATTCCAGTTCAGTGCAATGGGGTTTCTTTTGTATGACGCTAGACTGCACTCAAAGGGATGTTTGGGTCATCTAAGGTATGCCTAAGAACAATCTGTTGGCAGCACTTACTTTATTCATACCTTTACTGTATTTTTCTTTAGTTGTACTGCATTTACCATGTTTGATTACAAACAGTGGCTAGAGTCTCAAAATGGGCGTGCCACACATTTTATTTTATCCTTTCCTTGGCCATATTGTTCTTTGGCCTTCTTCCTGCCCTGCTAGGTCATGAAAATCCTTGTATCGTCATGCACTTGCTGGGAAAATGCTTGATTTTCGTGGGCTAGTGCATACCATGTGAGTGGTGTCCCAGGAAGTGCGCTGGAACTGTCTGGTCCCAATCCACACATTCGCGCCTGAAAGTCTGGTGTGCATGCTTGAGTGAAACCCACAGTGTTCCCTGATTGGACCACTGCTGGTGTGCATGTGATGTGCAGACTTGATGATAGGAGATTAAGAAGTGTCCTGCAGCCATTCCAGCAGATCTGAAGAGGAGCCAAGTATCCTGTTGTAGCTGTGAAGACCATGAAAGACTTGTGAATGATGCTTGAAGAGGCTTGGTGACCAAATCTTGCTGGGTTCCCTGTGGAACCCTGTCTGGCTACTGATCTCTGAAGACACTGCTTGGTGCTTCAACCCTCTGGACCGCTAGGAACAACTGGTCCTGGTGTCTTCTGGTACCCCAGCAAGTAAGTGCCCTCAGAAGTGTCCCTGTGCCATCCAGTTGTTGACCAGCTTGTGGACCAGCTCTCGTTTGGCCTACCACAACAGAAGGGCCACTGCTCAGAGCTTCTGCTCAGAACCCCATGGGTCTTCAGCTAGTGCAATAAGAGGTCCTCCTGTGAAATGTCTGCTCTTTGCCATTGCAATGTTCAGAAATAGGAGGTGGTCTTTGACCGTGACAACTGTGATGCCTGGTGTCTCTGTGCAATGGTGACCATGCATGAAACCTGCTTTCCCATGCCTGGTTGTATGCCTAGCGGAGACCTGCATCAGTGTTTCTTGGATTGTTCATCGAGAAGAGGTTGCACCATGCTCCTGGGACCGACCAGAACTCTTCTTGTACTTGCAGCTCTTGGGTACAATTGACCGGAACAAAAGTTGTGAAAGGATACCTCAGGCGACTCTCTGATTACCCACCAAGTCTTGGAGTTCGGATGGTAAGTTGTAGCAATACTTACCCAAATCTCACCCTTTGAAAAGTTTGAATAACTTTTAAAACATGTACCTTGATTTGTTGCCGAAAGCCCACCGAAAACAGGAACTGTATTATTTACTAGAATACATCTGCATCTAACCTTTGGACCCATCCCCACGTCCCCAGGACCTCTCTCCTAATATTTCCCAGCTCATAAATGCTTGGAAAACTTTGAACTCTTGCACACAAGGACCCATACAATTTTCTGTTGGACTTCCCAAGTTAGGATGGTAAATTCTGTGGACAGATGGTGCTACATTAATCACTTGCCTTCCTTTACAGGTAATGGGTGGTGGGGTTGTATAATTTTGCACCAACTAAAGTGACTGTAACTATGTTTATTATAGTGTAATAATTGTGTAATGACATTACTTGCATTAGTCACTTTTCATAGTGTGTTTTCTGGGCCTAGAATAAATATAGGGCCTCATTCCATCCTTGCCGGTCCAGAAACAACGGTGCTGGTAAGCTTATGTGCACCATTGTTTCTGGTCCGGCAAAGTACAAGTCTGCTGGGTGGGTGCCCCCGGCACCCGCCCACAGAGTTTCATGGAAGCACTGGCACTGTTATTACCGGTGCCAGTGTTTCCCTGGTCCTCACTCCCATAGAGTCCAATAGGACTCTATGGGAATGGGGAACAACATTTTACTGGCGCCTGACTTCCTGGCCAGTGTTACGGGAAGTCAGGTGCCAGTAAATGTTTACGGGTCGGACGGCAACCTGCCAGTTTTACCGGCACGGTTACCACCGGACACGTAATGAGGCCCATATTCTTTTTTTATAACTAACTGTCTAAATGTAAGTCTTTCACTGTGTGGACTCATTGTGGAGCCCTGACCAACCTCACCTTTCATGAGATTTAGCATTGGCCTCTCTCCATTCTACCTTGATTGGTTTGGCTAAACTCCCAGACATTGCTCCCTGTTCACTATAACAAGGGTGGCCTCCTATACATCTGTCCATCAAGTTTAGAAATCCATTCTAACACTTGGCTTAGTGGAACCAGGCCGGAGAAGTAATGAGAAAACTGAACAACATAATCTAAATGTGGTGCAGAAAACTATTCCTAAAGGTTGTCTGCCCTTTTTGTGGTTTATGAAGTAATTTGTAAGGCTTTCTTGCATAAGCACACAGGAAGGAATCTAGAGGGAAATCATTATGTTTGCAACCCACGTTATTTAAAAAAGCTGAGTGCTATGTCCTACCCTTTATGCTAGAAACAATTTTAAGTATTGGTGCACTGCACTCTGATTGGCTGATATCATGGGGAAGTCACCATAACCTCCACAATATGAATATTCACACACACCCTTATGCAGGCACACAAATACACTGCTGCTGTAGGGAAACTGACAATGCACACACTCAGGTTCCTTGCTGTTCATCATGGTTCCTAGGATGCCATTATAATTATAATTGCTCTTGTATAATGTGGTTAATACTAACAAGTGGTTTCTAGGTGCGGGATCGGGATTTGAACATGTGTTGTGCTGCATTGTCTTACTTCCAAGACAAACACGTTGCACCTGAGCCATACTTCCCCTTCCTCTAGCATTGGAATTCCCTGGTGTAAATGGGTGGGGTTAAGGACAGGGACACAATTTAGGAATGGTTTAAAGTAGCTGCTTATATCCCTGGCTACAGTTGATGGTAAAACAAGATATGCAACGCTGCACCTTAATATTCGTGAGACTGCAATACCCACACTGTTAGAATTGATAGCTTAATGAGGAAGACTTTACATCTGACATCTGTCCATGCTGCACTTCATAAATTCAAAAATTGGTAGGGTCACCACAACCCTTAATCCTTGCGAAGTTGATAACTTTTAAAGTAGTTACTAATATTAAATATTATGACTATGCTTAGAAGCAGGAGGAATCAGCTGGAAGCGCAATGTAGATTTGTTTTATTATGAAGCCTTATCTGGCATTGAATGTCAATATGGGGCAAATTGAGCAGCACTTGGCATAAAATCACAGCAAATTGACTTGTGAGGATGTGACTATTGCAGACATTAATCCATGCTAGATGACATTTCTGTATCCTTATAGACTGCACATGACATATGATGGCAGAACCTGCACATGTCTATGAATACCTACAAAGTGGGAAGTTTACCCAGGCATTTAAAGTAATTAATAGCATTAAATGGCATTACTGTATCTTTCATATTGTTACTATACCATGCAAAGGAGGCATACACTGGCATTCCTTATGCTTGTGATGATGCATGTGTATATGATGTTAGCACCTGCACATTTGAGGCTGATCCTTCCATATCGTTTCAGGAAGTAACAGGCATGAGCTAGCAGTATCTGTATAAAGTGTGATACATTTGGCCTGTTATGGCAGTGTATCGGTTTATTGAGAAGCCACCCTCAACACAGGGAGTTCCTTCCCTCCCCACTCAAGGTGTCACGCAACAAACTGTTTAATGTATTCTTTTCTTCAGCCCTATTTCCGATGCATATCATGCCCCTTGGATCCCTCCCCCTGAGCTACCAATGAGCCAAGAACCAGGCTGGGTTACAGGAAATATATTTATATTGATTAAAATTAGATGTTATGAATCTTGCACTAAAATTTCAAACACCATTTTATCCTTGGCAAAACACAATAAACTTCTTTCAGCATAAATAAATCACACAAGTGAGTGGAAAAGAACACAAATCACCATTCTTTACTTTCTACAAATTTCACTTCAAGAAATAATTAAACTGATCAATATCCAAACAAACAATTGTAAATGTGGTGCTGTGCAATTTTGATTTTCCTGTGCGCTTTAAATGCTAGCAGTAGTGTTTCTAGATTGGTACAAATGCATATGGAAATTTTGATGTCACCCACACTTTTGGTTTAAAATAAACAGTGTGATTTGATGGTTTGTGTTTTAGACCACCCCCTTCTTTGGACTGTGTTGGGGAAGGATAGATCCCTCTCCTCTGCTTGTTCCTCCCTCTGGAACGGCCTCCCTGCCCCTCCTCAGACTTGAGTAGATCTTCTCAAGTTCCAGAAACTTCTCAAGACCGTCCTTTTCTCCTCTTCCTTCCCTCTCCCCCTCCCCTGCTAACGCTTCCCCCTACCACTGTGACTGGGGCATGGCCCCTTCAGAGTCATAAAGGGGCAAGACCACCCCTACCAGTTCCTGGAGCACCAACTGCCAGCACTTGCCCTGTGGCTCCCTTTCCCGGACTAGCTCTATCTGGTCCTCCGGTGGTCCTCCGGTCCCCACACTCATCCTCCCTCCCTCTTCTCTTTTCCCTGGCACTTGCCCCCCCAGCACTTGCCCTAACCCTCCATTTAGGTACCCCACTCCTGCATTTTTCCCTCTGCACCACCCTGCACGTACCACCTCCTCATGTGTATAGGTGCCATATAAATGTCCAATAATTCGGACTGAAAACAATTTAATAATTTGGGAATTTGGGATTTTAGAACCCCCCCCCTCTCTCTCACACACACACACACACACACACTCTTTTAAAGGCCTGTGCTGAGGAAGCTGGATGGTTTAGGGATTTCTTTTTTAGTTTTGGGACCAAGACATCTCGCTTCCTAAAGAAAGTGGGGGTCAACAGGACAAATAGGATCACCCAATTTAATACAGTCTTTCGTTTTCAGCGCACTCCGGGGATGAGATTTGTTTATTTTGAATTTTAACAACAATCACCCTGTAGTGTTCTTCCAAAAGGAATTCATTAAATTCATATTTTTAGTTAAATAGGCTAAGGATAAAACAGTTTTGCCCTAAGACCACTATAAAGGGAAAGGATTTAGCAGACACCCCCACCGTTTTTTTTCCCAGCGATCAGTTCTAATTACATAGAAAGCCTCTGGTTAAAGTTCTTGAAAGCCAGCTACATGTAAGGCCCCCTGGAAGGATAGGGCAGGAATCTTGTCACTCATCTCCCCAGGGTGGTCCCCAGCTCTACCACCATAGGGTCTGGTCAGGTTTTTTTTAGGTTTCCCCAGCAAAAGACAGCTCCAATAGACAACTCTCCCAAATGTAACTTCTGCAATCTCTTCTGGTGTTTCCTTGTTGCTGTCAGATGGTGAGTTTTACCAGCTCTCCTTTGATGGTAAATGTCAGCAGCTCTCTCTCTCCCTCATAGTGCATTCCCCATTGTATAGCAGTGATGACATCTGGCAATTCCCGTTTGTAATCACCATGTGCTCTCATGTCACAATTTTGACAAAAACTAGTTATGTCGCAAAACTTCATAATTTTACTCACAATTGCCATAACATATATATTTTTAGATTCAGCTAATCATGGGGAATTAAATAAGATGGCAGCCATGCCTGCACCATTTTGCATGGGCGTGTGGCACATTTCTGCCATTTTCACAATAGGTACAACCAATAGTAACATGCCATTTATTCCCCATATTCTCAATTCAATTTCACTCTCCGCCCATTCACCAACTCCAAAATGTGGAACTTTTTCACATCGGCCAGAAACCCATTTTAGATCGCCATTACAGTTCCCATCGCCTAGACGTATCTAAATAATGACACATAAATAAAGAAAATGTGACTTATGCCTGCTGAGAAAAATGCCTAAATAATAGTAGTCCTTTTAAACAAAGGGACTCTTCATATGTTGAAATATGAGCTTCCCTTCCTCCATGCCATTTGCACTCTGGACCAGCATGTAACCAGAGTTTATAATAGTCTCTTTGTATTTGGAGTTTGCCATTTGAAGTTGGAGTTTCAGCCTCCCTTTATAGTATCTCCCGTTTGCACACCTCCTACTTATATTTTGGTCAGGCATCAGCCAAAGGAAATTGTCCTGTAGAGACAGCCCACCCTTCAGAGACAACAACTCTCAGGCAAGCCACATTTGATTGCAGTTGTAAAATAGCTGGGGCGATGTAAACCAGGCTTTCCATGGGGGAGTTATTTTTGACATTTGTCCCACAACAAGCAAAGGGTTTGCCTCAGGCCTACAGAAACTTTTTCATGGAAACAAAGTGGGCTTTTCTTTTCAAATGTCTGCTGGTATTTTGCATGTGAAACATAATATACATTACTTTTTGTCAACACATGCCATGTCTTTTTCCCTGACGATTTTATGTTAGCAGGGTTACATTCTTTACATTTGAACTGCAAACACACATGTAAAGCTGGTTTTGTGTCAGTGTTTAAAAATTCTGTTTTTCATGTGAAAGGGACCCTGAATTTCTTCTTCCTTTGTGAATTAAGATGCTGCTTTTCCTTTGGTAATGACAGGTAGACCTCTTTCACATGGCCCTTCAGTTTTAACTTGCACACACACATGCAGGGCAGTTTTGTGCCAGTGTTTAAAAATCCTGTTTTTCATATGAAAGCGACCCTTGAATGTCTTCTTTATTTGTGAATAAACCAACATGCTGCTTTTCCTTTGGTAGTGACAGGTAGGCCTTTTCCAAATGGCCCTTTAGTTCTGTTAGTTTAAGGCCCTTGATTACACCTCACATGCCATCCCCTGTTCTTCCCGGATTCTTTGCTGGGGGAAGAGCAGCGCAGAGTGGGGTTTCATTCAAAGTCTCCTTTTCACTTTTCTTTTTCTTTCTATTGGAGCCCAACCGGCTCAATTTCCTTCATTAGGGAGTTGGCACGCCAGTCTCCCCTTCCGTCTCTGGGTTGGGGGGTATAGCATGGTACCCCCTTTATTCCTACATTAAGGAATGGGTAATCCAGCCTCCCCTCCCATTTCATCCTTCTTTCCGGGTTCCCTGGGGTTCTCACCGGACTCCCCTTTCTCCCCCAGGCTAGAAGTCAAGGAGGTTAGTTCTCTGATAATAGAAAGTAAAAGAGGTTCAGTACTTTTTGCACACATATTTCCCTGGAAGATTGACATAGAATTGGCAAAAACAACAGCATACAAGTATACAAAGACATTTTCACCATTTCACAAAGCACATTTTATTTATTTTCTTCATTTTTACAATGATCACCAAGAAAATGACTTGCTTTTATATATATATATATATATATATATATATATATATATATATATATATATATATATATATATATATATATTTGTCTTAGTTTCGATGCAATTTTACATCCTTCCTTTTTATTCTTCAGATGGTTCCACTGCTTGACTTTCAGTTGGCTTCTCAATCAGTCGTAAAGTAGGGTCTGTGATTAAAGCTTTTCAACTGATTGATGTGGACCCATTTTTCTTCTTTCTGTTCTTCTTTCTGTTCTCCTTTTGGGATGTGTATCTTATAGGCAACAGCTGATATTTTATCTGCAATTTCAAATGCACCACTCCAAAATGGAAGGAATGTTTACTCCTTGGCCCGATTGCTTTGAAAATTGGCCCCTACTTCATATTCTTTCTTGGCAGTCTTTAGGTCATACTAGGCCTTCATTCCTTCACCTGACTTTTCTAAATTGCACTGAGCTCATGCAAAAGCATGCTGGAGGTGCTTCCTTAAACTGTCAATGTGCTCATGAGTAGTGGACGCATGTATAAGTGTCTGCTCTTGAGTTTGTTAGAGCAGATTCTGAGGTAACACCATTTTTAATCCGGTCATGAGCTCAAATGGAGATATCTTTGTTACAGAAGATGGTGTGAACCTAATAGCCATCAGGAGGAAAAGCAATTGGATGTCCCCACTGGGTCCAGTAAGTAAGTAAATTGCAGGACAAGAACACTGGCACACCCATCACCCAGGCAGGGGCTTACCAACTGCATGGGCTAGGAACCTTCTCCAAGCATTCTATCATTCACAGCCAAACACTCCAGGTGACATCATAACATTCCACAATGCAAACCAAGCACTACACAACATATCTCCTTCCATTACCACACCTCACACATGTACGCCTGAACAATCACACTCTTCCATCATCCGGTTACAGGCGCTATACAACACATCTCTTTCCCTTTCATAATACACACACACACACACACACACACACACACACACACACACACACACACACACACACACACACACACACACACACACACACACACACACACACACACACACACACACACACACACACACACACACACACACACACACACACACACACACACACACACACACACACACACACACACACACACACACATTCAACCCAACCTTAAACCCAGTGTGAACATTTACACACGATCCAAACCGACCTAGCATGTCTCATATACCATTCATTCACTGGGCGCAACCCGCCCTCTGCAGAACTGACTAAGCATCTCTCTCGCATGCCATTTAGATCAACCACACCTATTGACCTAGCATGATTCACACACTATCCATACTGACCATGGCACCATACTAATGTCATTCAGACCTGCCAAACTGTAACACTACCGTTCCTCGCCCACCATTCATACTGACCATGGCACCATCACATGCCATTCAGACTGACCAAACTGTTATGCTGGCATGACACACACAGCACCTGGACTGACCATGACAACATACACAAGCCATTCAGACCAACCAAACTTGTATGCTGGCGTGACATACGCACCACCTGGACTGACCATGACAAAATACACAAGCCATTCAGACCAATCATACTATTACTGGCGTGACACATACACCACCTGGACTGACCATGACAACATTCACATGCCATTCAGACCAACCATACTATTACTAGCGTGACACTCACAACATCCGTCATGACTATGACAACATACATATGCCATTCAGGCCAACCATACTTTAACTTGGAGCGACTTTTTCCACACCACATTCAATATGTGTCTTCACCATACCAAAATTGTGAAAACGTTTACCAATATTTTTGGATCTTGACAACTGCAACAATCCATATTTCATAACCAAACCACTACTGCAACATCAAATGTAGGTCATTCAAACTTATGCTAAGAGTCAGTCGCCTGTGGGAGGCTCTAGTCCATACTTAGAATTCTTAAACCTAGGAGTCCATGTTGCAATGAGGCAACTTAACTGCTGAAAAGCCTCAAAATATGAAAACTATATTTTACATGCAAACATGTACCTTCAACTCCCTGTGAACTCCTATTACACAATGACAACATTTGCAGTATGGCTAATAGTCCATGGGTGGATGCACAAATCCCTAACCTGCAACTCCTCAAGCAGCTTATAGCTAATTCAATACATATGCACCATATAGATTGTCTGCATATCTTACCTTCACCCTAAAACAATATCACCATATTTCTTCAAAACACGCATTCTGCACACTCTGACATTTCCCGGGAGGATAGCTCAGCGGCAACGTGCTCGCCTTGGAAGCAAGACGACACTAAGCAACACAGGTTCGATCCCCGGGGTCCGCGCTTAGAAACCTCTGGGTATTTAAGCACGTTATAAAAACGCAACTAAGACAAAAAAAAACTACCACGCAATTAAAAACAAACAATTCCTGTAACATCGCCTCAATGCCTGCGGGCTGTGTGAGCGCTTTAAAAGTGCAAATAAATTCAAATAAATAAATCGGGACTTCACTGCACAGTGGATATAACCCCATTACTTTGAGTCCCAGTTAACTAACTCCATTCCACTCCATATTAAAAAGGATACAAGTAGGGCCTGTCCCATTCCTTGAGACCGCTCCATCTGCGAAACACAGCTTGTTAAAATCCATTGCCCCCTTAAGTAAAATCCGAGAAAACAGATGCTCCACCATGTTTCCATGTCTCCCCTCCTCACCAGCTTTGACTAAGCGTTGCCTTTAAACTGTACCTCCTGACTTTTTACATCACTTTCCTTCCTTTGAGACTCCACTACTCTCCATATATTCATGAGCACATTGAAGAGACGTTATCATAACGCAACCCCAGGTGAAATCAATCTCTGAGGCTTCCGTATTACAATGACGCGCTTCCTTTTTGTCCTTTACTCGAAAGGCATTCTATCATCCTGTGCCCTTTCTTTACGCTGCATGTCACCAGTCCCAACAATGACGGAGCTCCTGGATCAAGCGTAAGTCACGTCACAGTTTCATGTGATTTCCAAGTCCCCAGTAAATCCTAATCGCCTTACTATGAACTTCGCCATCACTCTTCACAGAACGTTGAGCCCCGTGCTTCTGCTCTTCGCCATCTCAGCTTGCTCCGGCTGTGACATCATCAGACACACAGCTGAATGGAGCTGGTCAGAACTCCTCCTGACCAATGGTCACCATACGGCCCAGCATACAGCACTGCTAGAGAAACACTTTACCCCTTTAACGCCCCTGTACAGTGATCATTTCAGGTCATTTACCATCCCTGAACAGTCACCTCGCCCATACTGCTCAGAGGTACACTAGACATACCGGCAGAAACTTCTCATGGGCAGACACCCACCACACGCCGCTGTAAACTGACCAAATGATGATGACCTTATGTGCCTTTTGATCAGAATGTAATGCACATATCCATAACTGTATATGGAGCAGGCAAAGCTTGACAGCCCCTCCATTCTGCATATGGGCACCGCTTCCAGTTCATAGCATGGGGACACTTCTGTCTTCCAATCTATAAGGCAGATCTTCCCCTTTAGGCCTGAAAGACTCTTCATTCTTCTCCTTAGGGCCTGCTTCCAACTTCAGCCCCAGGACCCAGCTTTCCCACCACCTATGGGCTGCTGAAGGTCCCGCCTGCTGAGGGGCTGTCTTCTCCCCCCTGCCTATGCCCTGGGTGATGCCCTTACTTGATTTGTTTTGGGGGCAGTGTGTCCTCTTGCTTCTCCTTCCGCACCCCACCACAGCAGATACTCCAGATCTGTTTCCATAATTTCATCTCCTTACACCCAGGTTCCTTATCTTGACCAGCGTGTTGCCAATGTAATGGGGTGACTCTCTCAGATATCTTGTGGTTACTTTATAGGTTTATTAACAGTTCTCAAGTTACAGGAGTAAGTTGCAGGACAAGAACACTGGCCTACCCATCACCCAGGCAGGGGCTTACCAACTGCCTGGGCTAGGAACCTTCTCCAAGCATACTATCATTCACAGCCAAACACTCCAGATGACATCACAACATTCCACCATGCAAACCAAGCACTACACAACAATCACCTCACTGGCTAAATGACTTCCTCGATTGGACTCAATCATTTGTGGGAGTCCGAAACATGCGAAGATGTGATTGATCATTAGTGCAGCAGCAGTAGTCTCTTTCTTACAATTCATGGCTGAAAGACATTATACCCACTTTAAAAACAATCATGTCACAGTCAACATGTACTTGTTTCCTCTAGAGGAGCGAATCATGGCCTGATGAAATAGACTTGCAAATCTGGCCAAGCCAGTGTGATTTCCCTAATCTGTAGGGGAGCTCTGTGTGTGAGTGAACTGGGTAGAAATTGGGCACACACAAGACACCCCTTTAGGTAAGCGTCGAGGTCCTGGCCCATGTGTGGTCAGTGGGCAACCTTGCAGATGATTTCTAATGTTGTGTGAAACTGCCTATGAACGGCAGTGGATCCGTCATGGGTGTGGTTCAACATCAGGCTCCAGAATTAAGTTGGTACCACCCACTGTTCACAGCCAGATAGGGCTTTCCTTACTAACAAACTGTCTTGGAACCGCAACATCTTAGAAACGTCATCAATACCCATATATCTTATTTACCAGTATAAAAAGACTCTGTCAGAGGAAAGCTCACAGGGTCTTCAATGTGTCTATACAATTTCCCAATGATTGGGTCCCCTTTCTGTGGAGTGGTCACATCTGTATCTGGGGTATCTTTACTCCACTAGGCTGTTGAGAGTTTGCTGTTAGCATGAGTTTGTGACCTGGTGATAGCAGCAATTTGGATTCTGTTTCTATGAAATCCCCCTACAGAGATCCAGTTTTAGCCAGCTGGTCAGCCAAGCCATTCCCAGTCTTATCTGCCCCCTCTATTTTGGAATGACCTCTTATCTTCTTCTAATAGATGGTCACCTCATTGGAGGTCACCCGATCATCAATTGACTGGATCAGTTCGGCATGCTTTAGGGATTTATTGTTAGCACGAAGCATGCCTCAATTCTTCAAGTTAATCACATGCTCCACAAACCTATTGCTGACATAATCAGAGTTAGTGATTATGACCAGTTCATTGAGTTGGTGGTGCACGGTAGTGAGGATGGCTTGATGAACGGCCATCAACTCTGCAACCTGACTACTTTGGGGTCCTATTTTATAACCAGCAGAGGGTTCTTGGTTATCATTTACTCAGACATTCACAATGCCAGCCACCAGTTCTGTTTCCCCGTTGAAATCAACATGATAGGTGACCCAACTTCTTCATAGACCTTGTGTGGGGAAGTTAAGCACGGCTCCATGTTGTTGTTGGTCATTAGACTTTCATCTCGAGACAGTTTTCTTGAGCACAATCATGCAAGTCCGCCAACTTTTGAGCTAAAGGACTCTTCTTGTTTTGGCCATGTCTGTCCTCCACAGGAAAGCCTTGCATGGACCGAATCCATGCAGTAATTCTGGAATTACAAATGTTCCCTGCCCAAATTCTGTCACTTTGGGGATATAGCAAGGGTTGGTGGGGAGTCTCGACAATGATGTGCTCCCACTAGATGAATAGGCCGTAATTTTTCAACATCCATACTGTTGCCAGGAGTGCCTGCTCGCAGTCACTGAATTTTTCTTCACAGAGGACAAGGTCTTGCTTGTGTATGAGATGACTTTGTTGACCTTGTTGTGCTTTTGATAGAACACTGCTTCTTAGGCAAGTATCTGAAAACCCTGTCTCCAAGAAGAATTCCTCCTTTATGGGGTAAGCCAAACAAGGAGCATGGGAAAGGCTAATTTTCAGTTGTTTATCTGCCACAGATTGTTCCAGACCCCACTTCCACTTGACTCCAGCCTTTAATAAATAGCCCTTGGGGTCACGTGACCTCTGCATAGTCTTCAATGAACTTCAGACTATATTTAGTGAGCCCTAGAAGGCTTCTTAATTCTCGCAGAGTAGTAGGGTCTTTTAATTTCAATAAGGCTCCCACCTTCTTTGCCTGGGGATTAAGACCCTCAGGGGTGATCACGTGCCTTAAGAGGTTCAATCTGGCCTTACACCACTGTGCCTTCTGAAAGCTCAGTTTTGCTCTGGCTTTCTGCAACTGGGTTAGAACATAGTGGATTTCTGCTATATATTCCTCCACAGTTGAGCTCTTGATAAAAAAAAAAATCACCCACATAGGCCAGGTTTCCCCTTTCGCCCATATCGGGCATGGATTAATGTAGGAAGATGTTGAACTCATTGCCAGAGTTTATGTATCCAAAGGGGGCTCGGGTCCATGTATACTGATGCCCCCTGAAGGTAAAGGCATACTTGTACTGGTCTTCCCTACATGCGGGTACAGTCAGTAGCCATTGGTCAGGTCAATGGTGGTGTACACCTATGACCCTTAGATCTGGATCTGTGCCCGACCTCGATCGATGTAGGGAAGCAGCCATATTGACATATGGACCCGTTTGTTCAACTCCCTCAGGTCTGCACATAGTCTTCATCAGCCATTTGGTTTGAGTATCTCCATCAAGTGTAGAAGCTATCTTGTTTATTTAGTGCCATTTTTTGTAAGTAGGCCCAAGCGTGGCAAAAGGCACCAAATGTGTTAGCAAGAGATGTGCATGGCCCACACCGACATAGCCCGTACCATGAGCAAGCTTTGGTGAGTTACAAGCCTTCCATTGTCTCAGAGGCTGTAGGCCTCTGTGCCCCAGTAAGAATGTGGTCTGCAAGGCCACGAGAAGGGGGCAGAGCACATCCCAGCAGTTACCATTATACAATACAGATAGCATGACCCCTACATGCCAACACCCCACACCTTAGAATTACAGCATTCCAATGCTGTGATCACATGAACCCCAAATGCCACGGCACCAGCCAGATGCAGACCTCCGACCATAAAGCTGTAAGACCCCTGATTGATCAGAAAGATCAGAAAGCAACGTTGTTTTGCCTTCACATTTGGGTCACGTGATTTGTGCTGTGAAGTGCCAGGGAGGGATGAGATCATAGCTGAAACCGAGGGTGGAGAAACTTGGAGTTTGCTGGCACATCTGGGAGTGAGTGAAGTATGGAAGTTGGTATGACCTTGGCTCTCACACTGGGCTCAACTGTGTGTCTACCAGTTGCACCATTAGAGGGATAGAGTATTATTGTTTTTAGAATAAGAAATTGCTTGTTAGGCCCTGTTTCATCACTGATGATGAGCCCAGCAGCACCCACATGGATGTGGGTCACCCATTTTTAGGGTCACTCCAACCAGCCTTGTGGGTTTTTACTATATATGATGACAACATTGATGATGCGAGGTGTCCTTTTAACTTGCTGCACATCCCCAATTTGGCAGAACCTTCGGCTGCAGCATAGTTCTTTGCTGATGCATTTGTATTTTGTATAAATAAATACCCGTTATCCTTGCAAGCAGTGACTTGGCCCATTTTCTTAGCGGGTTGCATTATTTCTGGAGTGAGAGTAAAGGGGCATGCCTGCATCTGCTCCTGATAATGAATAGCTAAATCTGTATATGTAATGCAATGGTGCAGAATGAGGAGACTGATACACAGGTGGCATTTTGATGACTAAAGACTTTAATATGAGACGAAAAAGAAAAATAAAACTACCTCTTCCTATATCTATAAGGGGTTTCCCAGACTTAACTAAAGTGCTAATGGGTCTGTCAGGATGTCTTAGTGACTTAAAGAGGCCACCATCCTGTGTCCAAATGTCCCTATCTCTGTCCCTTACACTTATAACTAGACTAAAGTGTTGTACCAAAGTTCTTGGTCCAGGAGAAGTACTCCCTAGTCCTGGACTAGGGGGCACAGTTCTGGTTGAACGTTCTCCACCAGGGGGAATGACCCCCTTATCTTGGTGTTAATGCTTCACAAACAAACATGGTTACAGATCCTCTAACACTCTGCTTTAGAAATTCAATACTTTGTATCCCAGGTGGAATTACTCCCTTCCACTGGATCACTGGTTTGCTCCTCATTGTGGGTTCAAATGCTAGGAGAATGACTCCCTTCTTCTGGCATTCTTCAGCTTTTCTTTCCAGTTCGCAACAGCAGGTGTGAATGCCTCCCTTCCCATGGTTTTCCTTGAACTCTAGTTTACAGTTCACAACACCAGGGGGCAGGATTCCCTTCCCCTGGTCTTTCTCATAGAGCAAACATACAACGGTGACTAGAGTCCCAGAACCCGGTGTCTTTTCTTCCCCCAGAAGTACTTGGTATACTCTCCTGCCAAGTACTGAGTCCCGTACTTCTTTGTGACTTGGTTTTGGCAGGCCTGGTTCACTCCCCTGCTAGGTACTGCCATGAGAAAATGTACTTTAAATATACTTTCTCTTACTGTCTGCTTCAACAGTGGTTTGCAACCAGCCAATGAGCTTAGAAGGATGACTCCTGAAGCACTCTCTCGCTTCTTTCACTATTCAGTCAGCCAAACAACTTTTATTCGGTGTTCAACCTTCAAATGCACAAGTCATATTAAAAAAATTAAGTTACAGTTTCCAGCAATGATGCACACTTGAATAACGCAGAGCAAAAGCATTAATGAATACAATATTATTTGGCATTCTATAAAAATAGGGTAATAGAATAAAAAACTCTTAAGCATTTCATAAAACGTAAGTAAAAAGATAACACTGACCTATACATTTGTGAGGAGAGAAAACACACAGCACTGAAAATGTAAGAGAAGGATACAAGTAGTTAATAAAAGAGTAGCAATCTAAAAATAAATGCATCACGTTGCAATTCACCCTCATTTTCCATACCTTAAAGACCAACCAACTCTATAGCTCTTTTTCTTAACATCCAAGCTCTGTGTAAATAGCATGCAGTTGCAAAAACTACGTGCAATGCCAATGAGTATATAATACAATTAATTGCTTCATGGGCTGTGGGCACTGCAGCCATCCTAACAAATGATCTCTAATAGGATCTTCTCAGTATGGTGATCATGGCACACATAAAAAAAAGTGAATCCGTCTCACTTTCAGCCCCACATAACGGGCATTTCCCTTTGACCTTTGTACTCCAGGATCTAGTGAAAGAAGCTAGGGGCAAAGTCCCCAGAATAAGATGAACAGTGACCTATCAAATGGTGGTACAATAATATCAAGATGGGTTTCAAATCCAGATCACATTTTATAGGAGAGGTGTGCTGGGACTAGTTTCAATCTAGTTATCTTCTCTACCAGCAATTCCTTAGATGCAACCTTTTAAAATCTCAGTAAGAGCCTGTCCATCTAGATTTAGCGGATTAAATCAATATCCACATTAATCAAGAGCAAATATATTCTTCTTTACATGGGTAACCCATCTTGAGCTTTTACTGCCCTCCAGGGCCATTCGGTATGACAAACCGAATCCAGTAAAAAAAACTGGCTTCATGGCAACCATCTCTCCAACAGGGAGTCTACCAGGCACAAAACACTTTGGGAGCTCTGAGGGAGAATTAACAGATGTTTTAAAAACATATGTTCCAAAATATCAAGATCATCGGTACTATAACAGCCTCAGATTTCTGCACGATAAGTTGATGATGGAAGAGCCAGTTTTCTATATAAGTCTAATGCTGGTTAGATAGTACCGCTGGTGTGTTTATAGAAAAAGGATTTAGTAGCCCCACTGTGTTTTCCCAATGTAATGCACACCTTTGTAATCTGGGCAGACCAATGCCCATTCTTCTAAAATCTGACCTCTAGAATTTAACATTCTCTTAAGTCATATCATCGACTTTTATTTGCAGGTGGCCGTGGGTAGCTTCTTTCACTAGTACTGTCACAATCGGTCCCCACCCGGACATTCTTGTTCTCCCGTTAGCACTTTCTTGGGAGCTCTTCGTCGGTTCTCGGACGGTCTGCAGGTCTTGATTTGTGATGTCTCTTTCCATTTGGTGCACTCCTGCGTGGCTCTGCTGCAGGATGGTGCTGGTGGTCGCAGTGTTCTTTGGTGACCATTCGGTCCACCTGCTTCGAGTTTCGCCTCCGCCTTCCAACTCCCAGCTGTGCTCTGGACTTGTTCCATGCCACTGGACCAAGGATCCCCTCTCCAGCCTCTGGATTTGGACAGCGGGTTGCTCATGGCTTCCTTGGCATCTTCAATTGAGCTTCCCAGGCTGGACTGCCACCTGCTGGTTTGCTGGCTCTGCTCGTGTGGCCCTTTATTTATTTTTATATGAGCTGGTTGGCAAAGGTTGGCATTAGGCTTTAAGTCCCTTTGTGATGTCTATGGCCATTCAATCTTTATTCCTCTGCACCTCATCTTTGTCCCAGTACTTCTATCATCACTTTCTCTTGCATAGTCCGTGTTCTTCTTTGTCTTAGTGGAAATCAGGTCTGTGGACCTACATAGGTTGATGGGTTGGTTAGGTATATGACTGAGGTTTTGTAACGCTCACCTGGTATCCACGGGGACGTCACTCAGCCTGTTCTGACCTCTTACGACCTCAAACCCTTCCCTGGAGTCTACTCGACTGGAGACTGGGCCTGAAAAACAGGATTGGTAGAGTTTAACTCCCTATTGTCTGTGTGTGCGTGAACCCCTTCTTCCCCGGGGTCCAACCCTTCCCCTTGATCCACAGCTCACCTTGTTTTCTTGAAAAGTGTGCTCTCCGTCCTGATTTCAGTGCAGGGGCGCGTTGATTGATGCGGGCTCGTTGCTGCCTAGTTACTTCACTGGCAAGAGTCCGACAGGTAAGTATAATGAATCTTTTGAACAGTTCTCTAACTTCGTTCCTTTCCTTCCTTAGATGATGACCTGTGTCCAGGATGGAGACGTGCTGCTGAGCAACCCTTTCGTATTTGTATTGAACTGAGTTATTTTTCTGTGTCTTTTAGGTGCCCGAACGTTTTCAGCGTGGATGCCGGTTAGGAAGAAGAAATGTGGTGAGTAAGCGCGGTATGTAGCGCCTCTAGATGTTTCCACGCTAACCTGGAGTGTCTTTTCCCTCTTGCAGATGGATGAGAAGTTCCAGAGACAGAGTTCCCCCAGAGCGGCTGGGATTCAGGTAAGTGTTTGAAGCTTGTACAGTCTTTAAAAATAAGCAAAGATTTGCTGAATGCTTACTAATGCCTTTTTTCTGTTCTTTTCCCTTTTCCTTAGGAAGCGGCGTGCCGGGATGGGAATGACACCGCCGAAGATGCCCGCAGAACAGAAGAAGCGATGAATGATGGGCAGAAGCGCTGCAAGGAAAGCCTGTTCCTAACGGTGTTCTTGTTCTTGCAGAAGCTGAGCGCAGGAGAAAGATGCAGGCCTACTGGAGACAGATCCGAACACGGTGGGTGTCATGCTGCAGGTGCAGAAAACACAAAGCATGTTTCTCAGCCTGGGCGTGGCTTAAATAGTCTCTAGGTATCCCAGGTGTCTCTGGGCTGAACCACACCCAAAAGACTAGACTGCACATGCAGTTCTGGGAACCGAAATATGCGGGGGCATCCATCTTTTCCCTATCAATGCACTACAAGTCCAATCCCCAATCTTATCCTATGGGAGTGAGTGAGTCTGGTGCCACAAGCGCCAAGTCTGACTCCAAGTGGATCTTTGGAGGGATAGAGAGGCCCTTGAGGGCCATGTAGGTGATCGTGGCCTGGCTCCAGCCTTACATCTTGGAGGGCTGGGGACATGAGGGGCAGGAATCATAACAGCACCCCCCTCAGGCCACTCTCAAGGTGGCACTTCTGTCTGGTCCTGGTTTGTTTGGGTGGTTTTGATGAAATCGTCTAAGCAAGCGAGGTGCATGGATGTACTCACAAGGCTCCCATGTCCTATCTTGTGGACCATACCCCTTCCAGTCTACTAAGTAGTATAATTTGGATCTGACGTACTTTGAATCCAGGATGTCCTTGACTTCGAATTCTGGCTCACCGGCGACTACTACTGGCTGCAGTGGCGTTGCTACCCGGGTCCCAGCTTGAACAGGTTTAAGGAGAGACACGTGGAACACAGGATCAATCTGCATGTTTGATGGCAAAGCTAGTCTTAACGCCACAGGATTTATCACAGAGGTGACAGTGAATGGACCCAGGTATCTTGGATGGAAATTTCGGGTTCCTTTAATGGACATGTGTTTAGACGCCAGCCAGACTTTGTCTCCCACTTGGTAGTTGGGAGCCTTTGCTCAGTGTTGATCACCAAACTCCTTTTGGCGATTCTTAGCTTGAAGTAGGTGTTCAGCTGCCCTTTTAAAGGTTTGAGAAATGGTCGTGTGCAATGTTTTGACTGCTGGCATTTCCAGAGTTGTAGGAACGTCCAACTCAGAAGTACGAGGGTGCCTGCCATACATGGTATTAAAGGGTGTCTGCCCAGTGCTGGTGTGTAGGGAATTATTATAAGCATATTCAGCTATCCATAATAGGTCGAACCAGCTTCCTTCAGCTTGGTGTAACATGCAACGCAGATACTGCTCGAGCGTCTGATTTGTCCTCTCAGTTTGGCCATCCGTTTGGGGATGGTGACTGGTGGATAGCCGGATGTCGATCTGGGCCATAGAGCAGCATTTTCTCCAGAAGTTAGATACAAATTGAGTACCTCGGTCTGAGACTAAAACTGAAGGAAACCCATGGAGCCGTACGATGCCTTCAAGAAATACCTTTGCCAGAGTGGAAGCATTTGGGAGCATTAAGAGGAATGAAATGTGCCATTTTTGAAAATAGGTCCACGACCACAAGAGTAGTGTTAAACCCTTGACTGGGTGGGAAATCAGTAATAAAATCGAGGGACAACGTGTGCCAGGGTGCTGATGGGATTTCCAATGGTTGTAATAGCCCAGCCGGTTTCTGCTTGGATGACTTGTTTTGAGCACACACTCCAAAAGATAGAATGAATTGGATAATGTCTTTACTACACGTGGGCCACCAATCATTTTGTTTTACCTTCGCTAGGGTTTTAGCGATTCCGGGTTGGCCCTCGATCGAGGAATCATGATAACCGGACATGAGTTGTTCTCGTAGTTCTTGGTTTGGTAAGAATAACCAATTCCTGAAGTAGGGCAACTGATCTTTTATCATGTAATGTTCTCCTTGTGCACTCCACGCTTGTAATTGCTCCAGACTCATCAGGTTTTGGATTTCTTCATGTAATTCTTTCTGAGTTATGGTTGCTGTGATTCTTAGGAGCTTGTCACTCGGGATGATTGCTATTGGGTCAGGGGTCTGATACCCTTGCTCTTCCACCCCCATACGGGAAAGAGCATTCAGCAAAATAGTAGTTGTCGTGAGGATTGGGCCTTTGCCGTTTTTAGGTATTGGAGGTTCCGGTGGTCAGTTATTACGGTGATTGTGTGTCTGGCGCCCAAGAGGTAGTGCTGTCATGCCTTAAAGGCTGATTTAATGGGCAGGAGTTCATTGCCTGTGATAGCATAATTGAGTTCAGGGGGTGTGAATTTACATGACCAGAAGGCAACAGGGTGTAACTGGCCCGTTTCGGGGTCCTTTTGTGAGAGGACGGCTCCCATAGCCATGCTTGAGGCATCCGTTTCCACCAGGTATGGTAGATCAGGGCGAGGGTGGCGTAAGATTGGGGCAGATGTGAATCTTGTTTTGAGTTCCTGGAAAGCTTCCTCGGCTTCTGTTCTCCACTAGAACTTTTTGTTGTTTTTCCTTAGCAATGACGTAATGGGATGCACGATTTGCAAAAATCCTGGGATGAACCGGCAGTAGAAGTTTGCAAAACCCAGCATGCTTTGAACCCCCTTGAATGAATTTGGGGATGGCCAGTTCAGGATAGCATCTACCTTGTGTACATCCATTCGGATTCCATTCGGGCTGAGAGTAAAGCACAGGAATTCCACCTCGGACACGTGGAATAAGCACTTTTCGAGCTTGGCGTAGAGCTGGTGTTCATGGAGTTTCTCCAATACCTATCGGACGTGTTTAACATGGTCCTGCTGTGATAGGGAATATACTAGAATATCATCGATGTACACTAGAGCACAGACATCAATCAATTGCCATAGGACATCGTTCATGAAGTATTGAAATGAAACAGGCGCGTTGCAAAGGCCAAAGCGAAAGGGCATTACTTGATATTCGTACAAGCCGTATTTGGTGCAAAAAGCGGTTTTCCATTTGTCCCCCTGTTTTACGCGAACAAGGTGATATGCCCCCCTCAAGTCTAGTTTTGTGTAGATTTGGACATCTTTGACTTGATCAAGCAATTCAGGGATTAGTGGCAGTGGGTAGCATTTTTTTACGGTAATCTGGTTCAGTGCGCGATAGTCGATGCACGTTCTCAAGTCCCCCTCCTTTTTCGGTATGAAGAATAGAGGACTGGCTACTGGAGACTTCGAGGGACGGATGAATCCGTTGGCCAGGTATTGGTCAAGATAGGCCTTCAGGTGCTGGTTTTCTGGTTCTGTGAGTGCGTAAATTCGCCCACAAGGGATTTTCGCGCCCGGTATCAGGTCGATTTGGCAATTGTATGGTCTATGCGGTGGCAGGGTATTAGCCTTTTCTTTCTGAAAGACATCTTGAAAGTCCTGGTAGTCACTTGGAACGGTGCCGATTGCCACAGTCGCAAGCGTGGAGGTTCTGGTGTCTATTGGTTGTTTCTCTTGGCGATAACATGTGTGGGCGTAAGTCTCGGGAAAGGCCAATTCTTTTGCTCGCCAATCAATTAGAGGATTGTGAGCTATCAACCATGGCATTCCCAAAATCAACCAGAACTGTGGTGCCTTAATGAGGTTGAAAACGATTGATTCTTGGTGTCCATCCTGGCACAGAAGGGTTAAAGCTGCAGTGCATTGGGATACTGAACCAGAAGCTATTTCTGTGCCGTCGAACGTGGTAACAGTGTCGGTGGTTGATTCAGGGCATAACGGAAGCCCCATCTTTGCCGCAAGATCCTGGTCGATGTAATTCCCAACGGCTCCACTGTCAATGTACGCTCTTACTGCGTGCATCCGAGATGGTTGTTGGTGATTGATCAAGACCACAGATAGTGCAAAATGGGAGGTCTGTAGTTCACTTTCTTCGCTCGACAAGTGGACCCCCACACTTGCCGGGCTGAGGAGTTTTCCGATTACTTGATGGTATCTTCCTTGTCCGTGGCCCCTACCGTCCTCCTCGGTGGCTTCACAGGGCACTCTTTAAGAAAATGACCTGACCTTCCACAGTACAGACATAACTGCTGCTGTCTCCTTTTATCCCTTTCCGCTTTAGTCAAGGGGGATCTGGCCCCCCTGATTTTCATTGGTTCTCCTGAACCTTCCATTGTACGGGCAATATTGTCCTTTGAATGCACATACATAGGGCGAGGGTCCGCTCTGATTCAATCTGCTCTTCGGTCCTGCAACCTATGATCCAGTTGAACAACAAGGTCAATGAATTCTGAGCAGTCTTTCGGGGGGTTCACTACTTGTGCGAGAACATCCTTGAACTCCCCCCCGCAACCCCTGATGAAATAACGTGGTTCTCTTCTCCACTGGCCATTCTGCTTCAATTACGAGTCTATTGAACGTGGCTATGTATGTTAATAGGTCTTGATTCCCTTGGCGTAGGGACAGAAGTTTGTTGTCTAATGCCTGCCCATGAGTACGACGGGCGAACAGCTTTTCCATCTCCTGCTGAAAGCCCATGAAGTCATGCAGCAAAGGATCGTCTTGGGCCACAAAAGGTACAGACCAGTCCACAGCGCTACCACTCAGGTAGGATACCACAAAAGCGACCCGTGATTGGTCATTCGGAAAGGCCCCTGGTCTACAAAGGAAGTGCAGGCGGCACTGGTTCATGAACATTGCAAACCTCTTGGGATCCCCCGTAAATCGTTCGGGCGGGGCCAATGGAACTGCCCAGGAAGGGTTATCTGAACGGGATTCGCTGATGGTGCTGGCATCGAGGGCACGTTTCCCGGCAATGGTGCATGCCCTGCTTGTGACTGGAGAAGTTGCTGGCTTAAATCATCAGTGCATTCTTTGGCTACTATCAGCTCTCTCCTCAGGGTGTTGGTCTCCTGCCTGGCTGCATGTACTTCGGAACGTAGCTGCCCCAACATGTGGGCTAACTGGTCGGTTTCTGACGTTTCCATGACAACTAGGTGGATTTTGATGTGAGGCTTTGTGTTCTGTAACGCTCACCTGGTATCCACAGGGACGTCACTCAGCCTGTTCTGACATCCTACGACCTCGAAAACTTCCCTGGAGTCTACTCGACTGGAGACTGGGCCTGAAACACAGGATTGGTAGAGTTTAACTCCCTATTGTCTCTGTGTGCTTAAACCCCTTGTTCCCCGGGGTCCAACCATTCCCTTTGATCCACAGCTCACCTTGTTTTCTTGGAAAGTGTGCTCTATGTCCTGTTTTCAGCGCAGGGGAGAGTTGATTAATGCGGGCTCGTTGCTGCCTAGTTACTTCACTTGCAAGTGTCCGACAGGTAAGTATAATGAGTCTTTTGAACAGTTCTCTAACTTCGTTCCTTTCCTTCCTTAGATGATGGCCGGCGTCCGGGGATGGCGACGTGCTGCTGAGATGAGTAGCGCTGAAGGTGAGTGAGAGCGCGATGCGCAATGCCACCCTTTCGTATTTGTATTGAACTGAGTTCTTATTCTGTCTCTTTTAGGTGCAGCGATGTTTTCAACGTGGATGCCGGTTATGAAGAAGAAATGTGGTGAATAAGCACGGTATGCGGTGCCTCTAGATGTTTCCACGCCAACCTGGATTGTCTTTTCCCTCTTGCAGATGGATGAGAAGTTACAGAAACAGAGTTCCCCCCAGAGCGGCTGGGATTCAGGTAAGCGTTTGAAGTTCGTACAGTCTTTAAAAATAAGTGAAGATTTGCTGAATGCTTACTAATGCCTTTTTTCTGTTCTTTTCCCTCTTCCTTAGGAAGCAGCGTGCCGGGATGGGAATGACACCGCCGAAGATGCCTGCAGAACAGAAGAAGCGATGAATGATTGGCAGGAGCGGAGCAAGGTAAGCCTGTTCCTAACGGTGTTCTTGTTCTTGCAAGAGCTGAGCGCAGAAGAAAGATGCAAGCCTACTGGAGACCGATCCGAACACGGTGAGTGTCACGCTGCACGTGTAGAAAACACAAAGCATGTTTCTCATCCTGGGTGTGGCTTAAATAGTCTCTGGGTATACCAGGTGTCTCTGGGCTGAACCACACCCAAAAGACTAGACTGCACATGCAGTTCTGGGAACCGAAATATGTGGGGGCATCCATCTTGTCCCCATCAATGCACTTCAAGTCCAATCCCCAATGTTATCCTATGGGAGTGAGTGAGTCTGGGGCCACAAACGCCAAGTCTGACTCCAAGTGGGTTTTTGGGGGGATGGAGAGGCCCTTGAGGTCCATGTAGGTGATCGTGGCCTGGCTCCAGCCTGACATCTTGGAGGGCTGGGGATATGAGGGGCAGGAATCATGACAGGTTTACAAAGTGGGGAGGTGTATAGGATGCTGGATGAGGGTTTTATACTGCATCTCCCTTAGATGGTCGTCCTTGTTACAAGATGTGGTGTCTCTCCCCATGAGATCCTACCGCTGAATACCACCCCCTAGGGAAACTATCAGGTAGCATCCTCAACTCGCTGGCATCATGGTAAGGGGCCTCCCCTCGGGAAGAAGTGATGACATCCAAAGATTCATCACATTATGTATGTATGTATGCATGTATGCATAAATGCATGCATGCATGTACTTGCTGTGTTTTGTACAGTGCAAACCTAGCAGTGACACAATTGGACACTGAATTGGACACTGCAAGTGTGTCACTGCAAGCAACAGAGCCCTCTACAACAGTGAGTTACAGTAATTGGAAACATATTATAGCTAGAATTAGTATACGATATTAGGAATGGCACACCATTCTGGATTAATTTGTTGGTGGATTCCCAGTTGCATCCTTTTGAAGCTTCTTTCCTGTGAGTATCACATGATCAAACATGCCAAACTACACTGCCAAATCTGGAACAGAGTTTGACGCCCTGGACTTCCTGTTCGAAAAGAAGAGAAGCAAAGTGTGTTCCCTTTCAATCCCCCTGGAAGTACGCACGGACACAAACACACACAATCATTAAGCAACTCCTCAAAGATGTCCTGCCTTTTTCTATGCCAATGTTTACCAGCTTGACAAAGCATCTCTCAATTACATTGTTGGTGTTTCTCTACTCTTAAACACTTCCAACTATAGCCACTTATTTCAATGTATTTCATATGGACATAATCAGGAGAAACATCCACCAAACAAAGATGTAAAAACTATACTGGGCCTCCACTGTATAAATAAATAGGTGCCCACTTGTTAAGCGAAAATGGCAAATATCAGCCAGACAGGACTAAATGACCAGGTTTAAAAAGAGAGAAAGTATGCCATTGCAGGTTTTAAAATGTTAATGGATGTCACAATTAAGTATTCTGGTGGCTCTGGTAAGGGAATGTTGGAGTCCTTCCTACGACAAGCAGGAGAGCATCCCTCACCACTCGGGACAGCCCCAGGCAAAATGTGCATAGTCTCCAAAGTTGAAGAAAATACAGCTGAAAGAATTGGAAAACACAGTTTGCTGACCCCAGACAGCCCTCACAACTTGAAGAAAGGGTCTCTAGATCAGGCCAAGCCAGAACAAAATCAGCACAGTCGTCGCAGTGTGTTGTTATGCTCCAAATGCAATGAGAACACAAGAAGAATTGGGCACTCCAGGCAGTCATGCCTCACACCATGGGCACAGAATTTAAGAGAAGGGCAAGCACTAACGACATCACCACAGGATTCAGGAGTCTGACACTGGTCTCTCCTGATGGGGAAAGTCTCAACCCTGCTCCCCAACAAATGTCTAGCCAGTGGGATGGTTTATTTTGTAATGCAGTACAATCAGTTTGTTCAAAACTGACTCGCTGACAAGTGGTATCAGGGTATGAGCCGGATAGTTGTTAACCACAAACTCAAGTTATAAGCATCCGAATTAATAACAGACATAGCAGGACATAATAAGACCACAGAGGTTTGCATGAAGTTGCAAAAACTGCATGACATAATATAGCATAGCACCCTATAGCGCGGTAAAATGTCGCATATAATAGTTTGCACTGTGGGAGTGGCGGCCCTTATGCATATGTACTGTCTTTTAATCTCTCTCTCCCCTCCTTATTCTTTCTTTTACTTCCCTAAGAGATGAGTGTGTTCTGTGAGTCATAGGGCTTCATTTACACGCGTGTTCAAGTCACATTGAAAAACGCTTTGTAAATCAGGTCCATGGTCTGTTAGGTTGAATGGGACCCAATGGATATGACAAATGCAAGCCTTCATTTCTTCATTCTTAGGTCTTGATTCACGGAGCCTTTTTCAATGGGATTACCCATTGCAAAAACACTACTGTGAATCAGGGCCTTAGTATGCAAGGAGCAGCACACCATGGCGCCTCTGCTTGCACACGTGTTGTGCCCATCTTCCTTAATAACTATAGTCCTCTAATTATTAAGGTAATAGCTCGTTTTTGTTTACTGTGTTCAGTTTTCTGGCACTAAATTAGAAGCCAGTTGTGTTTTTAGTCATCTTTGAAATGAGCAGCTTTCGTGCTGCTGGCATTTCCACTGCTGCTGTGTGCAAACGTGGCCCAGATCTGGCTTGGCATGTTACTGCTCCAAAAGGGAACGTGTTTGATTTCTTTGGACTCTTGCTTGTGAAGTATGACGCTGGCACGCTTAGCTCCCCCGTGTCTGTTTTCTAACACGTTGGCGACATGGGAGTTGTAAAAGTCTACTTTTTCTTACTGCACCATATAGAACCTAATTCCTCATGATCATGGCTCTTGAGCAATCAGCAACCATCAGTGCGCATGGGTTATATTACAGCCCTTTTTTTGGATACTCTGTGTTTGTTCTCTGGCACACTGGCATATGTTTACTCACGTGGAAGCAATGTGAGAAACTAATTGAAAAAAACAGCCCATCAGATTAAATGGCATGTCTTAAAGTCAGATCATCTTCCCAGCCTGGCAACTTGTTAAAAACTCAAACTAATTGGACCCAATGTCCGCTTGAGCATTGATCATAAAAGGGAAAACACCTAGTTTAAACCGTTTGAAGGGCCTGGAAAAGAAAGCTGGTCGGTCCTTATGCCCGCACAGCAAGTGGTAGGCGACTTAGTTGCTCTTAAGCCATTTTTCTACTGGCCTAGACTGTGGAGCAGATAGCCTGGGGAAGTACCGAGATGCATTAAACATTTACCAAGTCTGGAAGGGGGAAATGCATACCCTTTGTTGCACATGTCCAGGAGCGACTAATCTGGCTAAGCGAGTCTGTTTTATGGGGAGCTCCTGGAAATATTGACAAATCTGCTATAGACAGGATCAAGAAGGCAGCGATTGTAAGGAACACACAATTGATGACAGAGGCTGCTATAAAGCTTGAACTGGGCCCTGATTATCTTGAGGGCAAGATAGGTTTCAGTTTTGAGAGCTACCTTGAACATACATACCCACCTTGTATAGTCGGTTTAGGATGGGAATATTACCACTGCATTAGCATGTTTTACTAAATCTTGGGACCTGGGGGAGTTGGGTGCCTGCCCCCTTTGTGATTTAGCTATGGAAACAGTCACACATTTTTGTTTATTTGTGTAAAAATTGAAAGATTTAAGAATTCAATACATAAGAACATTATTTAAAGTGATTAGCATACAAACTACTAGTGAAGCACTGGAATTTTGCAGGGATCCAACCATGCAGTGGGCCCCATTCTAACCTTGCCGGTCCGGAAACAACGGTGCCACTAAGCTTACCGGCACCGTTGTTTCTGGACCGGCAAAGTACAAGTCATTGCCCTCCCGCCTGGTAGGTCTGAATTGCCGGGCAGACCGGCACCCGCCCACAGACTTTCACGGAAGCACTGGCATCATTATTAATGGTACTGGTGCTTCCGTGTTCCCCATTTAAATCATTGGCTCAAGTTAATGCTGAATCTGATATACAGAGGTGGTGTAACCAAGCCGTGGCAGTGGTGGGCTTGAGACCCATAAAACTATGCCAGAGACAGGATAGAATGAATCCTTCACTTGAAATGTGAGAACAGTGGAGACTGGCGATTCAGGCAAAAGCAGGTGCTTAAGGGAGATGCTGTGGAGAGGGACGGATGGCAACATCCCGGCTGGGCCACCATCTTGCTGGAGCAGGCACCAGGGTTGCACAGGATGGATGTAGGGAAGCAGAACCACAGAGAGAGAGAGAGAAACTGACCAGGAGGGTTACGTGAGTACTAGAAACCTGAGAATTGAATATTGGAATGAAGCACAGATACAATCGCAGAGGTTAAAGAAACAGGAAAGCCAGAGGGGCCTAGAGAGCCTTTGAGAAACCAATAATATTAGTGAATCTAAAACTGACAAGGAGGGTTACGGGAGCCCTAGAAACCAGAGTGCCGACTATTGGCAAAGAGCTTGGCAGTGCCGCAGAGGTTACGAAAAATGGAAAGCCATGCGGTTCTTTAGAGTCACACAGAAATCAGTGACATTTGTCAAACTATTAGAAGGCTGTAACTGGGAGATTTCAATCAACCTGTTCAAAATACAAAACCATTAGAGAGAGCCTTTTCATGGTGATGGAAAAGGAATAAGGTAAACATTCATCCATGTAAAGTATTTGACACATTTGAAAAGTAGTAAAAGAATGTGGTAGGTCAGAACAATGAGATGGACCAAATGGAGGCATTCTTATCAGGTCTGTTTATTTAAATTATAAAGTAAAAGGCTTATCTGTCCCTAATAAAAAAAGGTTTTTCCTACCTAAAAATTAATTGATAGAGAGACAGTGAACCTGTTGGTCTTGTAGCACATCCAGCCCACGCATTTGCAGGAAGTCTCCTGGCCGGAGATGCTCTAAGACTTTATAGACACTCTAATGTTAGTTAACACTTGTGGTGCTGTTGTGATGATGTATCGAATGAAATACTCTTTACGCATATTTGTATTCAATGTTTTGCTAGGGTAATGGCTTGGGCAAACTATATAGTTGTTTGAGATCAGAATATGTAGTTCCTCTGAACGGACCAACCCATTATTTCCTGTCGTTCTCAGTCTGGCTATCCAGGGGAGAGCAGTTCACAGCATCTGCATTGTGGAACAGCTACATTGGATCCAATGGCATCTGACATGGACATCCCTCCTCCCCAGCCACCCCCACCACCATCACCATCTGGAGTGCCTGGAAAGAGCAAGAGGCATGAGGATGCAGAAGAGGATGAGGAGGAAGACTAAAATGAGGTCAAAAAAGTGCCTACCTCCAGCGCTCGGAGTGATTGCTGGGTGTGTCCGTTTTTCACCATCACTGGGGGTGTACCAAAGGCAGATTATATGTGTTGAGTGCAAAGTTGTACTCAATCGCAGAAAGCCTGGCTTGTACTCCTCTGGGACCACCTCCATGTGCTCTGAAAAATGCTGTACTTTTTTCAGGGAGAAGCAGGTTGATGGTCTCTACCCTGTCTTCCTCGACCTCTCCTGTCACCACACAGACTACTCCTGAGGGGCAGAGGATCCCAGCGGCCATCTTGCAGCCAAAAGAGAATGCTGTTAACCCTGACCATTCGAGGGTCATAGTACTATGCTTGTACTGCGATGCAGCAATCTGCAGGGGGGAGCAGTTTCATAGTGCTTTCCAAGCTGCGGTCAAGCAGCATGAGAAACACTGCCACCAACCTTAGATTTAAGGCCCGCCCAACATCTTCCTCTGTCCACCTGCCCCTCTGTCTCTATGGTTGGTGTCCCTTCCCTCTCTTACATTACCTTGCTTCTTCTGAAAAACCCCAGAAAAAATACAAATAAATTCAAAATCACAAAACACCCAAAAAAAGGTTCCTTTAGGAGCCACCTTTCACAGTAAAAAAAGAACTGAAAACAAAAATCAAAGGACCCTTTTTCAGCCTGCATAGTCTGTGGACAGCATGGTAGTCCGCAGACCTCTGGAAAATTCCAGCCATTGGGTGAGAGAATTAAAATCATTTAAATTGTATTTCATTCAAAAATTGTGGTTTTTAAAAGAACCTTTCTTTTCTCTTTTTCGCTTTTTTATATATTTCTTTCATTCTTTGGTTTTATGTACTCAACTAAAAATTATTCTACTGAACTTATTCCATATATTCATAACATAACATTTTCCAGAAAAATTTGATTGCCCACATCATCGAAAAATATTGACAATATCAAATTTAATATTTACGTTATGAAAAGATGTCATCCCAACATCCCGCAAACAAATACAACCTTATTCACATATCATCTTGCTTTTTCAATTTGTGGACAAAATACATTCAAACACATCCACATTTGTCTCTGAGCTCTCCGGGAAAAATATCTTTTCATGTGGAAATAGTTCCATCAACTTTCCAACTACATCCTTCATTGCAAATTGTAATGAAATTCCAGTAACATAGCCGAAACTGTTGCCTCCACAGTGCACTACAATGATGTCTGGATGCTCAAGTTAACCATATCCTCACAAGACGGGAGGAATTCTGCCCACTTCATACATCAAACTCCATACCATAAAACTTGAAATTCATCAAATACAAGATTGTGAAACAATCCACAGTACTCAGAATACACCTTCAGCCGATGGATCCACAAGTCTCTAACAATAAATTCTGCTTTTTCAAAACCATAGCCATCTTCACTGCACACAACATAGATAACTCTTGTTACCCAGTCTTCCTGTACACTACAAACCACACCCAAGAAACCTGATGGACTGATCCCCCGAAGTCCGTGGGCATCCACGACTGTCCGCGTTCTCCACCGTCCCCTTTCCATGCCATGCATCCTCAAAAGACCGGATGTGGCAAGTGCCATCAGTGGAATACCGCAGTGTCTGTGGATCCCATAGCACAGGGCAGCCCTTCTACCCTTTTCATGTTCATGTTTATAACACTCCCTCATTTGTTGCTTTTAAATAGTCACTCATCCATCCACCAATCACATAAAAAACTCTACATGTTTCCTTGTCATCTCAGTTCCACACTTCAGATGTACACCTGAACTCTCAGAGTGCGTGTCTACTGTTGCTCACAGCCACCTGCATCAAAAACTACTGTAAAACTTTCCGGGATTTCTTTTTGCAGATTCAACAAAATCTGCATCTAACAAGACATAGCAAAGGTATGCTTATATTTGTAAAGTATTTTTGCCAGCTCTTTTCTAAATGTTTGTATGCAGGGTTCCTGCCACTTACCCTGTACTAATCTTCACAGGAAGCATCATTTATTTTTTAACCACTCTATCAAATGTCTTGTATTGCAGCATTTAGCACCTGCTCACATAAAGTGGCAGTTACTTACAACGCTGTTTGTTTTTGAAGCATCTTCATAAAGGTTAAAAATGCATACGTGCATTATTAGCAGCACTGTGTTTAACTGTTTTCTAAAATAAAGGAAAAGCAGATACAAAAGATGTGTGCAACATTTTTAAGTGGCACTTGGTGTATGCAAATATGTTACAATTAAATGCATGCTTGCCAACATGACCCATTCCGAACTATAGCTGCTTATCAAGTCTTGGTTTCTTTCTTTGAATTCTGTGACTTCTAATACCACTCCTCCCGTTACACAACTCGGACTACAAGTCCCAGAATGAAAAAGAAAAAACTAACCAGGCCTAGACTGCAAGATTAAAAAGTGTCACAATTAAATTAAATGAACAATGGAAAATACTGAGCATTTGAAAATATTTCTTTTTAGGAGCATTTTCACTAAAGTAACAAAATGTGCATGACCATTTACAGCATAACTGTGTGTAACTTTTTTCTAAAACAAACAAAAAGCAAATGCAAAACATTTCTCCAATGTTTGTAAGTGCCACTTAGTGTGTGGAAATTCAATATCTTCATTGTACATGCGTACTTGCTACCAACACCCATTCAAATCTGTAGGTGCTTATCCAGTACTAGTTTCTTCTATGCATTCTGGGGCTTGCACTCCAAGTTTACTAATGGAAAAGTGCAAGTACAACTCCCAAAATACAAAGAAAATGACCAATACTTTATAACCACCTACATATTGCAATGGGTCATGTTGGCAATTATGTACCCACTGCCAACATACTAAAGTTCCACACACCATCTGCCACTTAAAAGTTTGCTACACATCTGCTTTCCTTTACTTTCACAAAAAAATAAAGTTACACACAGTGTTGCTATAAATGCATATCTGCATTCTTTTTTACTTTCATCAAATGCTCCTAAAAATAAACCTTTTTAAACAGTCAGCATTTTCAATTTTCCATTCCATATAAATGTCACACTTTCCAACCATCCCTTACACTGCCACCACTCTCCGCCTGCTCACACATATGTGTATACCACCAAAGAATCTATATACAACACTCCACCTTACATATAAAGTTCTCTTCTTTCCCAACCTATACAAATACATTACACCAAAAACACAGCACTTCTTGTATTAAAATCAGCAGCACAAAAATAAACTAGATATGCACCATTTCCTTACACCCATTTTTGCCCTGTTACTTGTACAGGAGGACGGAGCGACCTCTGAACGGCCCCATGAGATTCAGAGCTCACTCTCCAGTACGTTAAGACGCGATAGCTGCACCATGAGGAGGATGGGGTGCAGGATTCTCTTACTCCAACACCAATCAATAGGGACAAGTTAATGGTTTGGCAAAGGGAAGTCTGTTTAATGACAAGTACAAAAAACATGGAAAGAAATGGAAATCAACAGTGATGCGATCGTCTGTCTCGCTTCAACTTCCCAATTCTTCATTTAGACAGCAATTCTTATAGGCAAAATTTGTCATCATTGACGTGTAACACTCAAAGTTTGTCATGCAATTCTATTGGCCGGAAAAGGTAACTTAAGTATAGGTACTATATCTGTACATAGTAACAGAATGTGAGGATTGGATAACTCTTCTCGTGATAGATGTCACTGCAAGTACGACGTCTCATTGGTTCTCCTAGCTATAGGACCCTAGATTATTTGATCCATTGTGATTGGGTGGGTTACACCCCTAGGCATAAATCTCTACTTTAATTAGCAGCATGCAGATCGGACACCCAGATGTGGAGTGCCCCAAGATTCACCCTGCTTCCCTTCCATCAATCAGTACTTTAGGGCTATGTGTCAATTAGTTGGCTGAGGTTGGCCTCGAAACTGTAGCTTCTCATCAGGAAAAGTTATGGCATCCTCTGGTTTGGGTGACATCAGACGTTGATACCTCTTCGCACTTGGCTGATCACGTGTCAGTTCACTGTGAATATGCTTCATTCTCCCTCAATTTGTGTATTTGATTCTTTGTTCGGCCTCACCACCTGCCGGGTCTCCTTATCTCAACCTTCACGGGTCAGGCTTCTATGCTCTTAAGTTTTGTTTCTTCGAAGTTGCTGCTCTCCTCCCTTCCTGGAGTTGACCTTGAATTCCTAGGCATGAGCTGCTTCTTACTGAGTTTCGATTCTGCTCTTTGTCTGGCTTTGATCTAGTATCTGAATTCTGGCCTGTTTGTCCTTCACCGTCCAGAGCTTAATTCTGCATTTATAAAATGGAATCACACTTGTATAATGTGCTTCTTGAGGTAGATATATAGTTGGCGCTTGCCGCTCTATCCTTCTACTAAACATTGCAAGCAGTATCGTTTCCTTAGCTTCTTGCATTCCAAGCCTATTTACAGACATTTAGCCAGTTGCATAATTCAATACTGGTTACGTCTCCTTATATTTCAATATCGTCTCCTCTTCAATGTTCATTACGTCATTATTCGTAACATTTCATCTTTGTGTCTTCGATTAATGCCCTTTGGGTCTCTTCGGGGTCAGTTTGTAAGTAGTCTTCATTTCGTGTCAACTGCTGGTATGGTTGTCTCAATGGATACCGTGCAGCCCATGGTTGTCTGGTTATTGGCGCTTCAATAGGTATACAAGTCCCTCTGATGGGTACTGGACAGAGTCCCACTGTGGCTCTCAGTTGGTTTATTTGTTCCTTATAGATCACGTATCTTGGTGAGTATGCTTCTGGTATCTCAAAATGGGTGGCTGGAGTGCAGGCCAGATTTGGGACCTCCTCTACACTCCCCCCTCTGGTCGGTTCATCGACCACTTCTGCTTCCTCCTTTGGATTAGTCTCACTTGGTTCTTCTGTATCCACTTCTTTGTCTTCTGGGCTTGTACATGATGGTGTGAACGTGTGTTTCTTTGGGGTCCCTATTTTTATCACTCCTTTCAGGCTTCCTGCTGTTTTCATGTGTTCGTTTTTGTTCCAGGTCATGAGCTGGCATTGTCCATTTGGGCTCCAATAGATCCATATTCCTTCATGCCTTCTCCGGTTCCTGGGGTACACAAACTTTGTTCCTTCTGGCGCAAATTCGCTGGCCTTCACAAAGTCCCTTATTTCTTCATCTGTCAGGTCTCTTGGCTTCCAACCTGGTTTGAGGTTGATCATGATCTTCATCCCAATGGTTTTCTTCGCTGTTTCCTGGCATTGTCTGATGATTATCTTGATAACACAAAACCCTAGTAATATCATCAATAGTAGGGCTCCCAGAAACTTGAATATATCTGCTATCCATTGTGGGACCCATGAGACTACAGTTCCAAACCAGCTGTCATCATCTACTTCATCAGTTTCATCAATCATATGGTTCTGTAGGTTTGTCAGCATACTTATGGCTTCTGTTAAGGTTCCATGATCATGAGGAATTAGGTTTTATATGGTGCAACATGATTCTCCGATTTTTGCACAAACACCTCCATCCATCGCAGTGATCATGTCAAGTACATATCTGTTCTGGAGAGTCATCAATTGAATTGCTCTTAGTTCTTCTTTGATTGCGTTGAATCCTTTTATTGTTGAGTTGATGGTTTGCAGCAGCCCCCATCTGGTTATCTGCAACCATTTAGTATTTGCTCTAACTTGTAATCTCGGCATAAGGATTGTTGCGAACACTGATGAGGTGAGGCTGAACAGTCTATGTTCATATGGAATTGCCTGAAAAGCTTCTTCTGATTTGGCAGAGAAGTAATTCTCTATCTTCATACGGGATACTAGCTCCACAGATCTCTTCTTCCTTAGATGGGCATCTGCCTTCGGGAAGCTGTCAATGTTCAGGTCACTTTTCAGGATCACTAGTGCTGGAACGTGGATGTTTACTATTGTGCATATGCCTCCCCAGTTTCTTGGCAATCTTATGTATGCCTTGGATCCACACGCCCAGGAATGATCCATAATTACTGCAGTTCCGTGAGTCATTCCTGGAGCTTCGAAGATTCACCCGCAGTTTTGATTCTCTCCCATCATCCTCGTGCCATTGTTTCTGAAGCATCATTTTGGACTTTCTAGTGGCATTATCTGCAAGGGTTATCCTCTATCCTCGACCCATGTTAGTAACTTTACCTTCTTTGGCCATAGAGGTTTGCACAACCTCTGTAAGCTTTCTATTGCTTCTTTGCAGGCTCCAAGGACCATCCAGGCTCGGCATATCACTACTCCCCCTTCCCATCCATCTGGTGATAGCAATGTTCCCCAGATCTGCATTTGGCCTCTGTTCTTCCAAATTTTGGCTTCTTCTGGAGTTTTTCCTTGGACGTTCAGTCTCGGGTTTATTTCCCATCTTGTTCCTGTTCCTTTAACTTCTGGCTTTTCATACCTGATCACATGATTCCTAGTATGAGCTCTGTTTCTTGTCTTAATGTCCTGGATATAATCATCTTCACCGGGATATGCTGTTTCAGTTGCTAATATCAGTGAGGCATCTTTTCCCATAAACTGTCCTCTGGTGTTGCACATTGCTACGTGTGACAAACAGTGTGCTGTCGGGACATCAATTTCTACAGCCACGAAGATCTTGGATTTTCCGAAGCTGTATGGTAGGAGAGCACACACAAAGCAATCTCCTTCTGATTTCCTTCTCCCAACTTCTTTCATGTGCTGGTACCAAAGGTTCTTCCCCAGATGCGCTGTGCTGTCCAGGTAACCGGTCAGTTCATTGTTATCTTCATGTGGGCTTCTCTTGATTCTTAGTGTCTTCCTGTAGTTAGCTATAACTACATCTCTAAACGCGTCTGTGTGACTCTTTTGTGCCGGCGGACTCTCAGGCATTTCAGTCCATGGTGCAGGCTTTTCCATCTGTGCCATTTGAGTAGACACGATTATGTCTGCTCTTTCCTGGTCCTCATGCATCTTTTCTTTTCTGTGTGGAAGTGCCCATGTTATCCAGCCCGATATTGGTCCTGCATATGGCTGTATGGTCGGTCTGATGCTTGTCCTTTGGGTTGAAACTTGTGTGCCTGTCAATTCAGTCTTTGCGGGTTTAGTGTTCAGTTCCTCATGATCTAGCAACATTTTTGTCCTTGCAGTGAATTCTCTCGTAGCCACTTCTGTCTTTTCGAGGGCTTTTGCTATGTCTATATTGGACAGCCCTTCACTCGGCTCTTTTCGTTCTCTATCATTGTTTTCTGGGACTGATTGTTCGGTAGGCAGCCTTGTGCTCTTTGCTTGAGGTTCTGCAGCCATTGACACTTGCCCAGTTTTGTGTGCATTTAGGGTGTGGGTGCGTGTAGTGGTCAGTGCTTGTTTTCATTAGTTCCGTGCTGACCCTGTCTCCAGTTTTTCTTTTTATTCATTAGCTCAAGTGTGTGTGTATTACTGCTAATCACATTCAATTTTAATTTGTTTACCTTACCATCAGATTGTCTTGGAACTGGGATAACTATATAGGGTCTGGGTGCTTTTGGGGGACTCATGCATACATTATCTGGTGAGTGCACTGAAATTGGAACGCTTCGTGCACCAATATAGAATGCAGTTCTGATTGTTAATGACAGAAAGACAATGATAATCTCTATACGTATACACATAATCGTGCGGCATGACAATTGGCAGCATTTCCTTCCAGGTAAACTGGGGCGCCCCTCTGTTTGTGGGAGGACCAGGATACTGTTTTGGGCCCCCATTTCACTCATAGCAACTGTCAATGTTTATTCTTTTCACTTACTCCATTATTGTTTCTCAGAAGGTTTGTATCATAAAGTGTCTGGTGCTTCTCAAGTGTCCCCCCTCTTGCGGGTGACGATTGTCTCTGGATACGGGATACAGTTCCCTTGCTAGACTATGGAAAATAGATTAGACTAACACCTTTGTTGAGTAACATTCATCGTGCATATTCAAAATAGGTGAGTTCCCAGTTCACCCCTGTATCTGCCTCAATCCTGAGGGCATGCTGAAATCTGTTCAATGTGATGCAAACATGGAAAAAATTGAAAAAAAATGGCAGTTAATCAAAAATCTTGTCTCTGTCCTCTCGATCTTTCACTCGGTGGAAAGCTTCACTGGAATCTCCTCAGATACTCTCTTTGAAAGTTGGACAGCTCCACTTGGAGAATAATGCCATGGAGGAGCGTTCCCATATGCGCAACATTATCCGGATCGCTGATGAATGTGATGACGTCAACCTCGGCAGGTCTTCCCACCATTTCTGGAAAGTCAGTGACTAGACGAAACAGGACATTGTGCGCCATTCGGCTGTCCTCGGGAGACAGGGACATTTGTCCTGCTTTGCAGGGTTCTGGATCACAGGCCTTTCTTTTGACGTGAACAGTCTCTGCACTTTCCTGCTGCGTTAATTGCTACTAAATAGTTTAGTTTAGTCCACAGATGGTTCAAATGTTCAGTGTTTGTTGGATCTCGAATGAAGGTTAGCGTGTCAGTGGTTCTTCCGACAATGGCTGGGCACTCCTCTATGATGCGAAAGAAGAGTGTATTCACGAGTTCATCTATAATTGCCTGCGGTGAAGCATTTGTGTCTTTGTCACAGTATTCAGGCAGGGAAATTAAGGCCTCTGCGATGATGGTAAGTAGATTTCTTTCTAGTTGACAGGATCTTGGATAAAGTCTGTGACACTGGTGACTCTCCCTACAAGTTACGGATATGTCTCTAGCACTAGTTGGAAACAAGACAGTACATCCCTTGTGATATTTCTGCTAGGTGACACCATAGATGCTGCAAATCGATGTCTTGCTCTTCAATGAGTCGGGATGCTGCGTTTAGCTCTTTAGGCAAAAGTCCTTGATCACAGTATATTTGAGTCTTGTTTCTAAACAACGCTTCAGTGTGATTGATTTACAAGTTCGTGTTTACAAATGTGTTGTGGCTTAGATGCACAATTGTCTTTTTCACCCTGCAACTAGGATGCACAGAGTGTCTGTTATGTCCTTATCCCTTCTTTTGTTCAGAGGGAGTGTCCAGTTTAAACCACAACTTGCAACCGTGTTCTTTGTCTTTGCTTTGCTGCTCATGCGTCCTTGTTCCTCATCATGGATCTCGTTTGCACGTGCTGAGGTTCTTCCCCGTTGTCTGTAATTTCTTCGCGGTGGGGTGCATCTTGAGGGCTTTCTCCGATATAGTGCTCAATGTCATTTAGAAAAATCCATGCTCTCCTGCCCTTTAATTTTACCGCTGATGGAGTGCAGTCCTCTACGATGAAAGTGCCATTGAATCTTGGCTCGTCCCACCTTTCCCTTGTGTAGTTTTTTACCAACACAGTGTCTCCAGGAAAGATGAGAGGCATACATAAAACTTGACTGTGTCTGTTTCAGCATCTCCTGCTGCGTTTTGGGCTGTGCTGCACCCTTTTCGTCGTTGCTGTAGTTGGTCTGAAATTACAGTAAGGCTGGATGTCATGCAGTTCAGATATTCTTGCAGCTCGGTTCCCAGGACCTCTGCTGGACTGGGCATCACATCTAACTCTATTTCAGGGAGTAAGGGGGGGTACTCATTCTTCTTCCTGTGACTATCTTGTGCGGCGTAAGATGATGGTCGGAGGCTGGTTGGTTTCCGAAGAGAATACAATGCCAGTGGAAAGCAGTCCAATCATCCCCTCTTTAGAGTAAGCGTCAACTTGGCTATCCTTTCCTTTAACAAGCCGTTGAATCTCTCGCATATGCCATTACCTTCCGGATGATACGCCGACCAGAACTTGTGCTTTATA
Organism: Ambystoma mexicanum; assembly: GCF_040938575.1. Lineage (NCBI taxonomy): Eukaryota > Metazoa > Chordata > Amphibia > Caudata > Ambystomatidae > Ambystoma > Ambystoma mexicanum. The sequence goes on along the minus strand of NC_090929.1, from coordinate 281,487,453 downwards.
CCAAGCAACGAGCTGATCTGCTCAAAGACTGTGTTAACAAAATGAGCCCTGTTGTCTGATCTCATCACCTTACACACCCCCCATCTAGGGAATACTTCCCTCAACAGGAATTTGGCAGCACAGGTTGAGTCTGGGTGTGTACAAGGACCTGCTTCTATCCATCTAGAGAATGGACACACCACTACAATTAAGTACCTGTACCCGTTACACACTTGAATCATGTCGACATCGTCAATGTGTAAGTGCTGAAAAGGCCCATTTGGCCGGGGGAGGACTCCTCTCACTACTTTTAATGTGTGCCCAGCGGTGAATTGCTGGCAGATTATGCAGTTCACCATGAAGATTGCAACATGCTCAGCTAAATTCGGTATAAACCAGTCTTCCGCGAGTGTTGCTGCTAGATTCTCTTTTGACATGTGAAATGGGTAATTTAATTGCTCCAATGCTATCTTTGGTAGGGCTACGGGCATTACTGGTTTACCAGTGCTGTCTTGCCGCCACAATCTGTCAGAGGGGTTTAAAGAACACCCTAGACGTTTCCACAGGTTCTTTTCGTCCTGAGGTGAGTTCCCTTGAAGCTCCATCAGTTGTGTCTGCCCCATATTTCTATAGGCTTCTGGTGTGGCTCGTGCTATCATCATTCTCTCATGGGTGCACGCCACTTCCACTTCCATGATCGGTTCACTTTTGGATGCCATACGCTTGGCTTCCGTGTCTGCTGCGTGGTTTCCGCGTGACACGAAATCTGTCCCATGAGTATGGGCAGCGCATTTCACGACCGCTATGCCCACTGGGAACTGTAGTGCCTTAATCAGTCTGTCCAATAAGGCTGCGTACTGTACTGGCGTGCCATCCGCTCGGAGGTAGCCCCTACTTTTCCAGCATGCTAGGCCTGCGTGCACTGTGGATGTCACATAGGCAGAGTCACTGTACACCGTCACTTCCTGATCTGCATGATCCTCAATGGCGAGTATCAATGCCAATAACTCTGCAGCCTGCGCTAAATAATGAGATGGTATTCACGCACTGACAAGTACTTGAAATTCTCCGTTTGCTATGTGTTTCATCACAGCTACGCCTGTATATCTTTGTAAGTCTTCTTGGTCGATTCTCGAAGAACCATCAATGAAAACGATTGCACCTCCCACCAAGGCATTTTCTTTCACCCTGGGCATTTCATCATAGAATTCTTCATAGTTTGCAAAGTCATGTATCAGCTCTCCTTCAGTGACTGACTCAGCTATGCATGTAGCTGGGTTTACTGTTTTACATCGAACTATTTTGATCGATGGATTAGATATGATCACCTCATAGGCAAAGGCTCTTTGAGATGTCAACATACCCTTTGGTTTCTCTAAAATGGCAAATAATGAGTGCTCGACGTATAATGTCATGCAACATCCCATTACAATGGTTGTCGCTTTCTCTATGGCGAACGCTGCGGCAGCTAAGCTTTGTTCGCATGGGAACTGGCCTCTCATTACTGGGTCCAGATTCCCACTGTAATACGCCAGGGACTTGTACTCCAACAAGGTTCTTTGAGCGAGCACCGCCGTCATAACGCTGCCATTCATGTGCGAGAACAGGTAGAATTCCTCTGCATAATTAGGAATCCCAAGAACTGGAGCCACGCAAATTGCTCTCTTTAGTTCTGTGAACCCTTTTTCCATGGCTTCAGTCCATTCAATTTGTTGTTTTGTCGCTTGGGCCTTCTTCAGGGCCTGGAGCAAAGGCTTGGTATATGAGCTGTAATAAAAGACCCATGCTCTAAAATATTTGCATAGGCTTAGAAAGCTCTGCATTTGCTTTACCGTGAGTGGCCTTGCCGTGTTCATGATAGCCTCAGCCCTTTCTGGGGTTACCTTTTTCCCCTCGTGCAAAATTAACTGGCCTATCTACAGCACCTCCTGTTGGCAATATTGCAGTTTTTCCTTTTCAACCTTATAGCCTTTCTCAGCCAGTATAGTCGGTAACTGAACAGAATCGCGCCTGCATTGCTCTTCTGTTGTGTTGCAGATCAGAATGTCATCCACATACTGCAAGACAACACTTTCTACTGTGATATTGCTCAGGTCCATCTGAAGGACTCTGTTAAAGATGGATGGGGACTCGCAGTACCCCTGTGGCAACCTTGTGCTTTTCAGACGCGTTTGTCTGAATGTGAATGATGTCAGATTTTGTGAATCACTGTGCAACGGGATTGAGAAAAAGGCATTTTTTCAAATCAATCACTGTGAAATATTTTGCCTCGACAGGTATGTTACACAAAATTGTAGATGGATTAGTGACTAGAGGGAACTCGGCTTCAACAATATTGTTTAATGCTCTCAAATCTTGGATTAAACGCCAAGACCCTCCCTTTGATTTCTTGACAAGATAGATCACTGTGTTACAGGGTGACTCTGACGTCACTAGATTGCCCTGGTCCATCATGGTAGAAATTGTCTTCGCGATTCCTTCATCTGCCTCCCTGGACATTGGATATTGTTGTGCTTTTGGTAAAATTGCTCCTGGTTTCAGCTTAATTTTCACTTCTCCCACCACCTTCAGGAGGCCTACGTCATAAGGTCCTGTGGTCCATACTGAGACAGGCAACTGGGCCATGTCGTCATCAAAATATTCTGGACGTATCAGTGCCAACATCATTCTCTGAGGCACTTCTCTTTTGATCATTTTCACCCAAAATATGAGACTCACTTCCACCTCGTCTCTTCTGAGTCAAGTCGTTCTTCAAACAAATTATCATCGGTTACGTCAGTCACTCGATACCCCTCTTCAATGGCGATGATTGCACACCATTGTCTGTCTTCATCATTGTATCCTTCGACCAATGCTACCTTCCCTCGTACTGCTGCAGTATGTATCATCAAGGGAAATACTTGCCCCTCCTCTTCATGCATAGGTATTCTTGGTCTGAATAGAAACTCATCCGGGGTTCTCATAGTTCTATCTGCGAGGCCTGGCAAACCTGCCATAAGCACACGCATGCCACATGCAAAGACCTCTGGCTCAAGAGGCGTGGCCCTCATGGCTATGTGTCCTGAGTATGCCCTTATTATTTCGCACACGTTTGAATAATGCATTCCCAGAGTAGGGCATACTATGCCCTCCTCTGTAAACAAGATGGTCATATTCAATTTTGTCATTAAATCTCGACCCAAAATGTTTACTGGGGTCTGACACGAATGCAACAAAGGTCCATTCATTTTGCATTCTCCTATGGAGACTGGGAGTGCGTCTGTAAAGGGAACTCGACTGTGAGCTCCTGTAAAACTATGAGTATCTATAGCCTCGCCGGACAAGGAAAACTTGCCTTCTCATATGCATGTGCGTGTTGCCCCGGTGTCAACTAAGAAGGAATATTCTTTACCCTCTATGTTGAATTTCACCCTAGGTTCCCTATTAGGGTCTGGTATCACTGATAGGATAGAGCACATCAGGGTTCCCAGTGAGCTGTCCTAGTTCATATATAAGTTTTGTCCATGGTACACTTGTGGATTTTCTCCATTCCCGGGGTTATCTCCCCTAACAGAGTTTGTGCCCTGTGGAGGTTGCGGTGGTGCCTGTTGGAATTGCCCTGATGGCAAATTCCCCATGCTCAGGGGTTGAACCCCCTGCTGCATGCCTGGTGCTTGCTGCTGCACTGTGTGATTCTGTGCACCGCTCTGTTGGGAGATCGCACGTGAGTTCGCTGCACCTGCTCCCATTCCTTGGCCATTTTGCCACGTGCCTTGGCTTCTGCATGAGCGCACCAAATGTCCTGTCATTCCACCCAGCCAACATACTGGTGGTGGTCGGGCTATTTGTCCATACGCCATATCTGTGTTGTCCATTTGAACGTTTTGAAAACCTCCTTGATTCCCTTGGAAACCCCCCTGGTTACTCTGCCATCCCCTTCCTCTAAATCCTCTTCCCCTGGGATAAAACCCAGTACTTCTCTGATTATTCTGCTGCAGATTATTGGCCTGCTGTGTATTCTGTTCAGCCGAGCTAGTTAGCATGGCTCCTTTATGGGCGCACTTGGATAATTTCTTTTGCACCAGCTTTGCTTCCTCACCTTTTCTAGTTGCCTCTTTTTTCCGATTCTTTTCTTGTAGCAATCTACAGTAGCCTCAACTCCTACCAATTTCTTGAGTTGCTTCGGCACTGGTTCTGGCAACCCTAAGCATAAAATGTGATAAAACACAGGTATGGATTTTGTCCAAGATTCATGCATTTCCAGCATCCACATGTCTTGGAAATTCTGGGTATAAATCAGTGGATCTTCTGACTCCTTCATTTTGTGAGTCATTATAGCTACCATGTCGGCAGTGTCTGGGTAAAGCATTTGTAGCGCTCTCCATACTGCTGCTCTGCAATTGTTGAATGGCACTCCATTGTGGGCTTTGTTAATTGTAGTAACACCAGGGTACTCAGCCCGTGGCCACACATCGTCTGCTCTTTCACAGAGTATGGCGATCAGGAGACCTTTAATGTCCCCTATAGCTAGCGTGACACCCCCTGTCATCTTTTCTAACTCATGTATCCCCTTCCAAGCTCCCGATGTCAGCATTGGAAGCTTGTTTTTCAAGTTCTCTCGGTCCATATGTGGCCATGGAATATATTGCGGTCTTCCTCCCTTTCCTCATTTTTTTTCTAAAAGCGGGAATTGGAACGCACAGACTTCCTTGTCTTTCCCCATAGCTCTCCTATCTACCACTCGGGTAATGTTCCTGCACCGCCGTCTTCCTGGCAATGTCATCAACCTGTCCACATAGGCGGGCACTGACACCCCCCTCTGACCATGGGGTGTTCCTTCATGTCGTTCAGACTGTGATGTAGATTCTGATCCCTTGAGGCGGACTCGCTAGCGTCTGACCATCTCACCCCTTGGGAGCCACTTTTTGCGCTGTTTCACTTCTTCATATGTCTCGTACTCCATATCCTCTCTGGAGTCGGACATCGATCATTCCCAAATCACGCAATTTATTGCATCATCATCAGTTTTACTGATTTCTAGCCTGTCCAAGGACAGTCTCCTGCTCCCGCTGCTTCAAGTGATGCCCTCCATGTCATACAGTTGAGTGCTTTCCAAGCGCTCGTCTTCCCCCTCTCCTTGAGATACTCATTCTAATCCCATCTGATGATATATCTTATCGATCGTTTCCCTGATGCTTCTGGTGTCGAAGTCATCTTCAATATTTGTCCCACTTGTTCCTGGTACTGAATCGTACGCAGGGAAGAATTCTTCTATGTCTTCTCATTCTACAACAGGATTGGGTTTTTTAACTTCCCACTCCAGATATTCGTGATCGCATGCTCTCTGTCTACGCTTACGTTCAATGTCATCATCAAATTCTTTGCACTTCCTTGCTTCTTCTCTGACCTTATCTTCTTCCCTTCTCCTTTCATTTCTACTTTCATTTGCCCTTCGAATTTACTCAACTTTTCACCTCTTTATCCTTTTTTCACATACCCTTTGCTCTTCTTCAAAACTTTTCTGATTCTGTCTGTACTGGTGATAGGCTGGCTTCTGTTTGCGATCAAGCAGCTTTTCTTGCTCTTCACGATATAGCTGTTCTCGCCTTAGCCTATCTTTCCTTTTTATCCTTTCGTCCTTATTTCCCGTTCCTTCTCCTTCTCCTTTCTCTGTGTCTCATCAGACCTCTCCCTTGGTCTCACATCATCACTTCCTTTTCCATCGAGTTTCAACAATATCTGTCCTCCCATCCGTTCGTCTTTCGCGAATGCCATCCCATCGGTTCTGTCTTCACTTTCTTTCCATTTTGTTCCCTCTCTCTCTTTATCGAGAGGCGCACTTGTCTGTGCCTGATCCTTCCTCTCATCATCGCGTCTCTCCTTGTCCCTTGGGACTGCAGAGGCAGAATTTTTATCCTGATCCTTCCCCTTAATTTTGTCACTACTGTACGTAGGTGACTCATATGCAGGGTTGCTGTACCCTGTAGCTGCCTTGAGCTCTCTTAGTGGGTAGAGTCCCTCTGCCTTACTTCCCTCAGGTTCTATTTCTGGTGGGGCAGGTGGCACGGTAGGTGTCTCAGCCCCTTCTGTGCATACATTTAATATCCAGTCTTCAGGTGGCTCTCCTCTTTCGTCTGTTCGAACATTTTCCAAAGCTCTAGAACAGCAAGGCATTTCTCTAGTTTTTTGCCTGTATATGTGACATGCAAATAAATCCTCATATGTTGTAAAACAGCTTTAGATAAGAACCCCTTTTGTGGCCATGGCATAAACATCTTGTGGGCGGTACCCTTAACCCACTCTGTACTGTATTTCTGAAGCTTGGGTGCATGTTTAGGCAATTGTTTACATAAATGAGCTAACAGAGTAATATCTTCCATGCTTACTCTGTACTAGCAATACTTTCATGCAACTTCACCACACCCAACAATATGAGCGAGCACCAAATATTGCAAGCTTCAATCTAATTCTTTCCCGCCAAATTTCTTTCTCACCAATTCATTCAAGGACATCAATTCATGTGTGATTCCTTCTTTACTATAGAATCGCGTAAAACCCTTAATCAATTTCAAACATCAGGAAGACAAATTTCCGTACATGTGACACATCAACAGAACATGTATGAAAAATGTTAAACAGACTAGACAGACACCAGCTGGACACATATATCTCTGCCTTCTAATCAATACCCCGACATGGAGTTTAAACAAACTCCTTTTACGACATCTTTAATCGTCGTAGTAGCCTAATCTTTCCCTATTATGTGGGACTATGAGTTCACGTTTCTTCTGACCGCTATATTAAAGTGCAGGAACAAGGCATATCCTCTCTCTTCTCGGGTGTCCTCTCCGGTATCCTCTCTCTTTTCTCTCGGGTGTCTGCCCCGGTATCCTCTCCCTTTATCTCAGGTGTTCACCCCGGGAACCTTTCCCTTTATCTCAGGTGTTTACCCGGTATCGTTTCCGTTTATTTCACATGTTTACCACAGTATCCTTATTCAGTTATTCATATATATATATATATATATATATATATATATATATATATATATATATATATATACAGTCTTCTCTACTTGTGACTATTTTGGTTTTCTCCACCTCCCTCCGTTACCTTGTCCCTTACTTGTTCTAATGCCTAAGGACATTTGCCAAAGCATCATTTTTTGTTTCACTCACCGCTCGCATCGTTCCTCTCTGAATCCTCAGGATCACCGCCTCCTTTACCACCTCCTTCGGGCTTTTCATCTGACTGGCTGCCCGTAGGAATGAGAAGGGTTATGCTCTGTAAGGCAGGTTCCTTCAGACCCACTGCAGTTTTTTGATGGACTTACACTATCATTGTGCACGGGAAGCTTCTCAGTCTACTCAGCCAAATGGCGAACGTCTCGTGATATTGCCGAAGATCTAGAGTTACTTTGTGTCGATGGTCAATAGGTGTCTTATCAATAATCAAAATTCACTAGTTGATGGTCAAAACCATCCTCTGCTACCAAGTGTACAGCAGGACGGAGCGACCTCTGAACGGGCCCGTGAGATTCAGAGCTCGCCCTCCAGTACGTTAAGAGGAGATAGCTGCCCCTTGAGGAGGATGGGGTGCAGGATTCTCTTACTCCAACACCAATCAATAAGGACAAGTTAATGTTTTGGCAAAGGGAAGCCGGTTAATGACAAGTACAAAAAATGGGGAAACAAATGGAAATCAACAGTGATGCGATTGCCTGTCTCGCTTCAACTTCCCAATTCTTCATTCAGACAGCAATTCTTATAGGCAAAATGTGTCATCATTGACGTGTAACACTCAAAGTTTGTCATGCAATTCTATTGGCCGGAAAAGGTAACTTAAGTGTAGGTACTATATCTGTATATAGTAACAGAGTGTGAGGATTGGATAACTCTTCTCGTGATAGATGTCACTGCAAGTACGACGTCTCATTGGTTCTCGTAGCTATAGGACCCTAGATTATTTTATCCATTGTGATTGGGTGGGTTACACCCCAGGCATAAATATCCACTTTAATTAGCAGCATGCAGAACGGACACCCAGATGCGGAGTGCCCCAAGATTCACCCTGCCTCCCTTCCATCAATCACTACTTTAGGGCTATGTGTCAATTAGTTGGCTGAGGTTGGCCTTGAAACTATAGCTTCTTATCAGGAAAAGTTATGGCATCCTCTTGTTTGGGTGACATCAGAAGTTGGTACCTCTTCGCACTTAGCTGATCATGTGTCAGTTCACTGTGAATCTGCTTCATTCTCCCTCAATTTGTGTATTTGATTCTTTGTTCGGCCTCGCCACCTGCCGGGCATCCTTATCTCGACCTTCATGGGGCAGGCTTCTGTGATCTTAAGTTTTGTTTCTTCGAAGTTACCGCTCTCCTCCCTTCCTGGAGTTGACGTCGAATTCATAGGCATGAGCCGCTTCTTACTGAGCTAGTATCTGAATCCTGGCCTGTTTGTCCTTCACAGTCCAGGGCTTCACTTAATTCTGCATTTATAAAATAGAGTCGCACTTGTATAATGTGCTTCTTGAGGTAGATATATAGTTGGCACTTGCCGCTCTATCCTTCTACTAAGCATTGCAAGCAGTATCGTTTCCTTAGCTTCTTGCATTCCAAGCCTATTTAGAGGCATTTTGCCAGTTGCATAATTCAATCCTAGTTACGTCACCTTATATTTCAATATGGTCTCTTCTTCAATGTTCATCACGTCATTATTCATAACATTTCATCTTTGTGTGACTTCTTTTGATCCGCGTTTTGTTCATCTGTGCGTCTGTCCGGGCCCTTGTGTTGTTCACCATTTGCCTTCTATTAAGGCCCTTTGGGTCTTTTCAGGGACAGTTCGTAAGTAGTCTTCATTTTGTGTCAACTGCTGGTATGGTTGTCTCAATGGATACCGCGCAGCCCATGGTTGTCTGGTTATTGGCGCTTCAATATGTATATAAGTCCTTCTGGTGGGTCCTGGACAGAGTCCAACTGTGGCTCTCTGTTGGTTTATTTGCTCCTTATATGTCACGTATCTTGGTGAGTACACTTCTGGTATCTCAAAATGGGTGGCTGGAGTGCAGGCCACATTTGGAATCTCCTCTACATACTTCTTACCTTAATCATACTTCAATTGTTCTAACAAAATAGTTAGCACACTTAAGTATACCACCTATAACACAACTTCATTAACAATCTTTCCGAACAACTTCCCCAACCTTAATACATAGCAACCTACATAAAATCCTTGCTTACTAAAAGTACTTCACCATTCCCACATACACCCACTAACTTTCTTTCACAATTACAGGAAAGAAGAATTACAGCTACAAAAAAAATATAACACTCTTGACATTCTACAAAGTAAGTACATTAATATAGCATGTTTATTTAACTACATGGGCCTCATTACAAGTTTGCCAGTAGCTTTGCAGGTGAAACCAGCAGGTTGCTGCCAAGCTTGCAATTTTTCTGGCACCCGTGAATGGGCAATTACCGGGTAATTATGGCTCTGCTGGAATAGGTAATAGCCCGTTTGCGGGCAGCGGAATGGAATGCTCCCCATTCCCATTTAAACCCAATAGAGCTCAATGGGAATGGGGAGGTCGGATGCACTGGCTCCATTTAGAATGGTGCTGGTGCATCTGACATGCTCTGCTCACGAGCCCGTTACGGCCGCCATGTTAGACCTGCGGCCTAAATGGCACCAACATGCAAAACTCGTAGTTTGCCGGTCCGGGAACTACTGTACCGGCAAGCTTACTGGTACCGTAATTCCCGGACCGGCAAACTTGTAATGAGGCCCATTGTCACACCAGATGAGACAACTGGCAAATATTCAGTCTCAACTTTTGAAGGAAGCCTAGTAAAGCGTACGCAACCCAGCCTCATTAATCATATAAAGTTATCTTTAAATCTCCACAACATTAAGAACTTTATTACATGGCCCTACTGCAACTTTTTTAATCTTGGAGAAAAGTAGAAGCATTATTAGATGACCATAACTCATTAGACGCTGCATTCAAAGTAAATGAAAGCAGTATAACAAATGTGAATTTGAAACAATACAAATAAATGTTGGACAATGACTGCCAACAAAAGGAAGAAATTGAAGCTCAACTAGATAAAGACACTCCTGAGGGCAGTCAACCTTCCCTTACAGGAAGCCAAGAACCACTTGGAGAACCACTCATTCTAATGAAGCAGAAATATCCATGAAAGGGGTAGAAAATACCCTGTATCAATCTAAACAATCTGAAGAAGACTTGTCAGTGCTCAAACCACAGCTAAATGATGAACAACTCATTTATCTAGAAGTAATTGAAGAAATTGAACATGGTTTTAGCCATGAAATTAAAACTTGTAGCTGTAAACATTATAAACCTCTGCTCCTTTAGGTAAATGGTGAAGCTTGTTCTGGTAAAACTTTCCTAATGAAAATAATCAGCATATTTCTACAAGACTTAACAGACAACAATCTTTCCGCTGTTCTAACAGCCACCTGAGAGAAAGCTGAAGGTATTCTCCCCACCTATTCTCCCAGGATCTTCCTTTTAGGTGGCCAGGAAAGGGCCATTGCTTTTGGATCCTGACCCTGGGCATGGACAACCGAGAGAGGATCACCAGAATGGAGGGGCACAGGATATTGAGAGGAAAATGCCTAAATATGAGACATGGTATGCCCCCTTTTCCCATTATTCATCACAACCATCTTCCTCAGCTTTTATGGGATATTTCCAATCCCATTTCAAAGTCCCATCCCCATTTGCAACATGTACTGGGACGAAGAAGAGGCAATCGACAGTAGCAAGTATTACCCATAGGAATACAATTGGGAGGCAGGAAGAGGCCTACAACCTTTCACCACTAGGCTGTCCCACTAATAGAGTCAGGCAAGGTTGGCTAGCTTGTCACCTTAACCATAAACACCTGACTCCACTAGACTCTCAGCTAGGGTATAAAAGGTGTGGCTCTGCCAAAGAAAGCCTGGAAGATATGGAGGAGATATGGACACCAAGATGCTGACCCAGGGTGTCAGAGGGTTTGCAGCGTGTCTCCAGGGATGCTGAGTGAGGTGTGATGTAATCTGCTGGCCATGTCCAGGCCAGTGCTCATTCCCATGGGACATGCGCCGACCCCAGGTGTGTCTGAAGGGCAGGTGGTAAAACCATGACATCAACGTACAAATCCTGAGGACCTGCTCTCCTGCACTGTGACCGCGGTGAGTTTCGCAAGGAAAGAGAGAGAGAAACTCAGTAGTGTGCGGGTGGCTGGAGCAGGACCAAAAGTGATGAAATATGCAAGCAGTGTGTTAATCGCAAAGCAGAAAGAAAGCGAGGAAAACCAAACAAACAGTGCGTTGGCGGCACGAAGACAGAGAAGGACAGAAATAGTGAATTTAAAGGGAACGGAAAGCAAAGAGAGGTTGCGAGTGACCCAAAGGAAGGAAAGAGGGCACAAACAACCCAAAAGAAGGATAAAGTGAGTGGATGGAAGAGAGAGTGTGCAAGCGACCTGAACGTCGCAACAAGAGTGAGAGCGACACACAAAAGAATCTTAAGAAAGTGGAAAGCAAAGAGAGGGTGCAAGCGGCCTAAAAGCAGGAAAGAGGGTGTGAGCGACCTGAAAGTAGGAAAAGGAAAGTGCAAGTGTGCACAGTCAATTGAGAAGAGTGTGCCAGGGGCACGGCAAAGAAAGAGGAGTGTGCAAAAGGCAGAACAAAGGGAAAAGGAGGTGCAAGTGTGCACAGCAAAGTAGAAAGAAAGGTAAAGGAGAAACAAGAGCCGAGTGGAAAAGGCACCAATGGGAAATGGAGCAAGAAGCAAGAAACAAAGTGTAAAGAGAGGGTCAGAAGTAAGAGTGGTGGTACAGGAGAGGAGCAAAAGCCACACAAGCTTAAAAGTTTCTGACACTGCCCAATGAAAGGACTGTGTACTGAAAGGTACAACATTACAAGGTTAACTTTTCTTTGAGACCAGAGGGGACTAAGCTTGAGGAATGGAACCCTGAGAGGCCCAGAGACAATTGTAAACAACATTGTTATAAATAGGAAGGCCAAGGCTTGGGGAAGGGAACCCAGGGAGGCCTAAAAGAAACAGAGAAGGGAACTGTGAATCCTCATTTAATACAAGAGGGGCAAATACCTTGGGGATGGGAGTCCTGATAGGCCTAAAAGGAACTGCCTTTTCATTTATAACCAAAAGGATTGAATTTTGCAGTGTACCTGAGACATTGTGAATTTCACAGGAGAGGACTGGACTTGGGGTAGAGAATTCTGAGAGACCTAACAGGAACTGGCCCTCATTACAACCCCGGCACTAAACCATGGCGCTATTAGCACCATGGTTGGTGCCGGTGTTGTAACGAGTCCGCCATGGTGGAATGGGGAAATACAGCCCCATTCCAAGGTTGGCGGGGCGGTATTTCCACATTTCACCATGGCCCTTCCCCATTGCCATTTTCGCCCCATAAGGCTCAATGGGACTGGGGAAGGCGCTAAGTACGGTACCGCAAATTGCGGTACCGTAATTAGCACCGAGGTCCCTTTGCGGCACCCTACATTAACGGCTGGTAAAACCAGCCGTTAAGGTCGGGTCCCGCAAAGGGACCTCGTAATCAGGTGTTAAGGGTTTAACGGCACTGACACCTTTTACGGCACCGTTAAACCCTTATCGCCAGGGTCGTAATGACCCCCACTGTGTCTTTTTGTTTTCAACTGGAAGATTTGTAGTTTGGGGAAGGGAACTCCGAGAGACCCCGAGACATTGTACACTATATTGACTTGCTGCAAGAACCCGACATGGATGGTTCTGAGGGAAACCCTTTTGAGTTGGACTTTTTTAAACTGGCAGAACTTCACCTGATTATAAGGCTACCTGAAACCAATGTTGGTTTGCATTTCTTTTTTTTTTAGTCACCATTTCTTTCTTTAAGAAGATCCCATATCACATTTTGTCTAAGAGTGAGGGTAAGTATACCTTGTGACGCAGACAGATTTTAGTTGGGAACTTATGGACAGCCCTTTGAAACATCAGTTTAGGGAACAATCCCCTTACAATTAAGGCCAGTTAGACATTACACCAACCCAACAAAGTTGTTCAGTAAAGATTTTCAATTGGTTACTTTTGAGTTTGTGGGGGTCATTATGACCCAGGTGGTAACCATGGTGCTAGAAGCGCCATGGTTGCCACCGGCATTTTACCGATTGTGCCATGGTGAATGGTGGAATTACCGCCCCATTCCAAGGTTGGCGGGGCGGTAATTCCCCATTCATCATTGGTCCTTCCCCATTCCCATTTTTGCCCCCACAGGGCTCAATGGAAATGGGGAAGGCGGTAGTAACGGTACCGCAAATTGCGGTACCATAAATACCTCCAATGTCCCTTTGCAGGTCCAATCCTTAACGGCTAGTAAAAACCAGCTGTTAAGGTCGGGACCCGCAAAGGGACCTCGTAATTAGGCGGTAAGGGGTTAATGGCGCCACCACCTTTTACGGCGCCATTAACCCCTTACCACCTGGGTTGAAATGAGGCCCTGTGTCTCACTTGATACCATGCCTGTCTCACCCCCACAGGTTTAGCTGCCTACAATATAGGAGCTGTAACTTTACACTGAATACTGCACCTACCAGTAGAACACCAAAACAAATGAGAATACTACACTTTATCAGCAGAAGCTGCTACTGAAGTTCCAGAATTATGAAACAGATGAACGTGCTCCTGATAGATGAAGTAAGCATGGTTTCCAACCGCATGTTGCCTTTCATTCATCTCCGAATTGAAGACGTCCTAAAAACTGACTATGAAGAACTGTTTGGAGGAAAACACTGTATTGTTTCCCGAGACCTCCTACAGTTAACACCAGCAACAGTTCAACCTATTTTCAAGACATTAGGACACAAACAATGCCGTAACACACTTGGCAGCATTGGAAATGTAAATCCCCAGCAACGTTTTTGCTACAGAGAACTAACTCAAAACATACATCAGTCTGCAGATTTCACCTATGGTCAATTTTAAAAAGCATTAGAACTGGTCTGCTTACTAAAGATGAAAAATGCATCTTAAATACTACACTAATACATGAGCTACATGGGCAAAACACATCTGCTGCTGATGTCATGTAACATTTGGCTCAAAAAAATATATACAATGCATATCCTAAATGCCAACACTTGCAAGCTGCAGTCAATACAACGATACAATGTTAAAAAAAGAAATGCAACCCATACGGCATATCAGCTCCACAGACAAACTATAAATGCACAGCATGACACTCCTTATGTGTCAACGGTTCTATTTCATTTCATGGACAGTTATTTTTCGATGGTTCTATTTTTTTTTGGGGGGGTTCCCCAGCCAAGCCCCCCTCCTCTATCATTTCTTTTACTATTCCCACCCCAACCCTTTAAATGACCTTTCCCAACCCACTATATTTTTGATGGGATTTTTCAGTGAAATATTTTCATTAAAAACACATCACAAAATATCTGTTGATGAAAGGACATTGTACCGTGTCAACAAGCAGCAGAATGACTAAATAGCTTGTATCTACAACACAGCTGGATTAGAAAAAGTAATAACTATTTGTCTAAACTGCAGAGTAATTCTATAACATAACCTTGATGTAGAACATGGTTTAGTAAATGGAGAAATTGGTACAGTTGTTGACTTCCAAACATTTCCACATGACAACAACATTCAATTGATCAATATTAACTTTGACAAATTTGCAGACGTTAAAAAAAGAGGCGGCACAATAGCATCTTTCCTTCTTTTCAAAGACATACTTACGCAGACAACAATACTTTCTATCTCTTGCATATGCTATCACTATTCACAAATTGCAAGGTCTAACTCCATATCACGCATTGATTATCATTAGCAGTACAGTCTTTAAAGAAGGTATGAGTTACATAGCATGTTCGTGTCTGTGTACACACAATGGTCTATTCCTAGTTAACTTTGATGCAAACAAAGTCAACACTGACATTCCTTGCATCCTAGAAGACAACAGGCTATGTGCACTGTACACCCCATCTAGATATCTACCTGTACCTTCACAAACAAAACCTTTAAAAGAAAACTAATACAAACAGATCCTACAGCAGATCTCCCAATAATACCACTAAAAAACCCAATAACAACTGCTGTTCCATCAAATAATGCAACCACAAAACTGTCTTGTTCAAAATCAACTTCACGTCCATCCGAAGAGAAGAATACAATGGTCTCTTCTCAAAAAAACAACTAAAGGCCCATGACAGTATACAGAGGCCCAAATCTTTGGTCCATTTCAATTTAGCAACACAACTGGAGTAAATTGCTATGCTAATGTAGCAATAAATGTTCTCTTGCAATTGGCACCAATTTTTCACAACCTTTACTAAAACAGCCCAGACCAGTTGTGTTTGCAAATGCTATTCCTTCATAGAAATGACACAAATAATCCTGACAGCACTTACTGTATCTCAGGTATTGTAACGCTCACCTGATTCTCGCAGAGGCGCCGGTCTTGACTGGGCGACTACCGTATCTTCAAAGGTGATGTGTAGCACCCGGTTGGCTCTTTGGGCTGGACCTCTGTGCACTGTATGCCTGACGTGTAGAGTAAGATGTCTGCAGATAGAAAATAAGGGGTTAATGAACTGGGGTTATTGGGGTGTCCCTATCTCTTTCCTCTTCTCCTCTCCTGTAGACCCCCAAAGGTTAACGCTCTCACCTTAGGTAAGTGAATGCCGAGCTCTCCATCTGCCTCGGGGCAGGGTGCTGTAACCAGTTTCTTCACTGGATAGGTAGCGCAGGCCTCTTGACTTCAGAGGACTGCTGTCCGTCGTTTACTGCACGAACGGTAAGTTTCGAGTCATTCAAATGTCTGTAAAGTCTTTAGTAATGATGTCTCTTGTTTTGCAGGGTTCCGGCGATGGCGGATGACGGGCTGAAGTGAGTTGAAGATGGAGCCCGTGTGATGAACAGAAGCGCCTGGAAGCACGTAAGTAAGCGCTTGTTGCCTGCTTCACGATGCGCTCTAACTGTCTTTTTATTTTGCAGGTACGAGTTCGGAGCGGCTGCAGGGTGCCGGAATACCCACTGGATTAGATGTGGAAAGGAGTAATGGCACGTGAGTATTAAAGTTCCCCAATGTCTTAAACGCACCTTGTTTTGTCTTTCAGATGCGGGATGCAGCGCCAAAGGCCTCCGGAGCGTGCCAAGAGTTGGTAAGCTTTTGTCTTTCAGATGCCGGAATGCAGTGTGAAGACCTCCGGAGCGCACAAAGAGTAGGTAAGCCTTTGCCTTTCAGATGCCGGAATGCTAACCTGTTCTTCCTTGTCTTTATAGGTGTTGCTGAAGACTGGATTCAGGATGGTAAGCCTTTGCCTTTCAGATGCCGGAATGCTAACCTGTTCTTTCTTGTCTTTATAGGTGTTGCTGAAGACTGGATTCAGGATGGTAAGCCTTATTCCTTAGGCCCAGGACCGGATGCAGAAGACACGATGAGCGTTCTGCTGCAGAGGTTGCAGAATAACGCAAAGCAAGATTCATCCACCGGGTGTGGTTTAAATAGCCTCCTGTAGTGCTTCAGTGTCTCCTTCCACAGCCACGCCTAGGTAAGAAAAGAGTTCCTGCTTTCCAGAAGAGTTCCAGTGTTCTGAATCTAGGGAGTGGCTCCAGCCCCACCCAACAGGAAAAGTAGTTCCAAACAGAAGGGGATCAGAGGCTCAACTGGCAGGCAAGTAAGCAGCATGGTCTGCTGCAGGTAAGTCCTCCCAAGCATTATGAGCCCGGCGCTTCCAGCGCTGGGACTGGGCATATTTATGAGCCTGGTGCCACTGGCGCCAGGACTGGGTCCAAAAGGTCCCAATTGGGACTGGTTGGCACTCGGAACCTGGGTTATGGATCTGCTTCCAAGGGAGTTGGGAAAACCCTGACCTTTTGGAAGCAGAGATCATGACAGGTATAAGGCAAGAATTGGACTACTGTACAGGAATTGTAAAATTCACCATAAACTCCCAGGAAGATTGACACACATTCATAATGTACTTACTGCAAGTACTGGAAACCAAAAACATCCCTATGAATTAAATCTTACAGATTTCATAGACGTGAAAAAATGCATGCACTCTCTACAACCATGTTTCACAAAACCACATCCCTAATGAAAGATGTGTGTATGTATCCGTACCAAATTATGAATCCATTCCATTTGACCAGCTTCTGCAAAATGCAAATCATAGCATATTATGCCTTTATTAAAATTCAGAAAATCGTTCCAACATACAAATAAACTCACATGGCCAATATGTGATACTAATGTTTCTAAGGTACCATGCAGATGGTACCAAAAACAACTGTAAGCTTACTAGCTTCATACATAGCCAAGTATCTCTTGGCAAGAAAACCTTCACAACAGTGGACATAATCTACCACACTGGTGCTACAACCACTTCAGGCTACTATACTGCATATGTCAAAAAAAGAAGTGCTTGGTTTGAATCTAACCACACCTCCATTACTCCAAAACATAGTTTATCAGCAAATATAACAAATGCCTTCTTAATATTCCTTCAACCAAAATGTAGTCACTAAACCGTAGCACAATGTACAGTTAGAATATGCCAACAGGTATTTAACTACTTGAAAAACACCCTTCATTTCAATACACTTCAAATATGCCATTACAGTTCTTGTTACTGAAATACTTTTGTAAAATCCAATATAATTACAATACGCAACATTAACACCAAATCTGACAAATGCCTACTTAATATTCCTTCACCCCAATTGTACTCACTAAACTATAGTACAATAAACAGTTAGAATACGCCAACTGATAACAAACTACATGTAAAATACTAAATTGTACATTTAACACCCAACACAGTTAGAATACGGCAACGTGTATCAAACTATTTGAAAAATACCCTTTGTTGCAATACACTTCACATATGCCATCACAGTTACCACTGCAAAACTTCTTGTAAGTCCAATATAGTTAGAATACGCTAACCAGTATCTAACTACTTTAAATATTCTCTTAATTACAACAAACTTGAAACAAACATGCTATCACATTTATACTCACAAAATTATAGTCTTTTTTTTATTCTCTATGGATTTATTTTCTCCCAATAATTATTTCATGTCAATACAAAAGCAGTGTAGCACACACTAATGGATTTATGAGGGTCAAAAAAGTACATCTACATGTAACATGGTATGCAATTAAAACCTTTAAAGTATACTGCTTAACAAATTATGGCCCTCATTACGACCCAGGCGCTGGACCATGGTGCTAATAGCAACATGGTCCATGCCAGTAACTTACCGACTCCGCCATGGCAGAATGGGGAATTACCGCCCCATTCCGAGGTTGGCGGGCGGTAATTCCCCATGCCGCCATGGCCCTTCCCCATTCCCATTTTTGCCCCATAGGGCTCAATGGGAATGTGGAAGGCGCTAAGTACGGTGCCGCAAATTGCGGCACCGTACTTAGCACCAAGGTCCCTTTGCGGGTTGGTTTTTTAACACCTGCTAAAAGCAGGCGTTAAAGTGCCACCCGCAAAGGGACCTCGTAATCAGGCATTAAGGGTTTAACGGCGCCGCCACCTTTTACGGCACCGTTAACCCCTTAACGCCTGGGTTGTAATGAGGGCCTATGCATTTTATTTCACAGAAAAAGAACCAGTGATTCCAACTGTATTACCATATGCAACTAAGTAACCATACAAAGTATTATCCTATTTGTTATCTTCACAAAGAAACAAATAAATATTCCATAATTACTATCTTCAATAGTACTACAATCATAAATACCATATACACTGCAATCATATCATTCCACCATATTACAAATACTTTATACTCCCCTTACAGTTCCTATAATTACTATACACATATTATTGTAGTATGTGTGGCCAGTGGCCAGATTCTTGGGGGAATGCCCCCAAAAATCTGGCCACTGGCCACAACCACCACAATATAATTAAACCATATAACAAGTACATACAATACACCTTCAAATAACAAAACTTGCCCAGAACCCCCTCCAATCCAAATGATACCGCGGAAAGCAAAATTGATTGTGAACTCGGTGGCACCAGCACACCTTTTTTTCACCTATAAAAACAGCTCCATGTCAACTTTATTCTACTTCCCCACCCATTCCAGGCACCCTTGCAGCCACCAAATAACCCCAAATGTGTTTTCCAGGCTCTTTTTTCTCACTGCTCCGTCCCCGCTTAGTGGTGACATCCGTGGACTCGGCAGCACCTGCAAAACATGTTTTCACCTATAAAAACAGCTATATTATCAACTTTATTCCACTCCCCCATGCTGTCCAGGCCCTCTTTTGGCCACCAGATAACACCAAATGTGTTTTACAGACATTTGGCTCACCACAGTATCCGCAGTTCCAACATGGCAACCGTGTAAAAAATCATGACGCAGCTCATTTTTGAACATCCAAACAGCGTGCATTTTTGGTGTCTGCCGAATCAGGGAACCGGACATAGATATCACTAATTTGCTTTTACCTTCTTTTTGGTCATTTTCCAAAACATCTACTAGATGGAGTTACACCAAATTTACAAAAGCACACTTTCAGGACCAAGCTGCCGCTTCTGGGCAGCTTTGGTGAAAATCCATTGAGCGGTTTGGGGTGTAGGGGTGAGCACACATTTATTTTCCATTGTGTCTATGACGATTTTAAAAATGTTGGGACCCCCCCCATAACTTTGCCCCCTCTTTCCCCTCCTTGAAAAAAACGCACCAAACTTTCAGAGTCATTCTGAGGGGGCCATATACTGTTTTGGTGAGGACTCATCCAGTGAGGCAAAAGATATGAGCCACTCAAAAAGTGCTCTTTCCATGAGTTGAGCAACTTAACTATAGGCCCTGCAATATATATATATATATATACGTCAGTGGTCGCTGCCCTATAGTTAAGGTAAGAAAAGATACAGAGCTATGAGTTTCGATGCCCTAAAGCATGGAATAAACTTCCAATTGCTTTGCGTGTCTGCCCGTGCCTTTCGACATTCAAAAAGGATCTAAAAACATACCTTTTCAACAATGAGATAGATTAATTGCATCCTTCCGAGGTGAATGTCTTATTTGTCCACAGTCCCGGATGCCGTGTGTTTTCTTAGTTCCAAATCCAGTGGTCAAACTGCAAGGGTGTCCACATGCAAAGAGAAGCTATATGTGGGTAAGGAGCTGCCCGGCTTGCACGTGCAAGGCAAACTAGAATAACCTTTTATTTTTTATATAAAAATATATATATTCAGTGAAATATCTTTGTTAAAGGGATGTTTTGGTTAAGTTTCACTAATAAAAACCTATCAATTTCAGGAAAAAACTTGGTTAAAGGGACGTTATGGTTAAGTTGCACCAATAAAACATATGAAATTGAGTGGAAAAACTTTGTCAAAGGGACGTTATGGTTAAGTTGCACTAATAAAAACCTATCAAATTCAGTGGAAAAACTTTGTGAAAGGGATATTATGGTTACAATTAAAATAGAAAAACCCTGCACCACCACTGTGCACTAAGACTAACACCCAGGACATCAAAGATGACATCACAATTTTCATTGTTGACATCACTTATAACATCAGAAATCTGGGCCACTTGGTTTTGTTCATGACACACAATCAAGAATCTGGCCACTGGCCACAAACACCACACCACAACCTGCCCTGAACTTCCCTATTCAGATGAAATGGACCGCCAACCCAATTTTTCACTGCTGAAAATATCCCCATATCATCTAGATTCCACACCCCTACCCAGACCAACCCTCTTGGAGTCACAAAATAACCCCAAATGTGTGTCTGAAGCTGTCCACCCAAGCCCTCTTTCAATCACCAAATAACCCAAGCTGTCTGCCCAAACCGTCTTTCAGTCACCAAATGACCCCAGATGTGTCTCAAGCTGTCCAGCCAAGACTCTACCCGTGGACTACTGCGTTATCCTCGGACTACTGTGCCACCCGTACACTCTACTTCCACTTAAGCAATGAGCCCCATATCATCTTTTTCCCACTCCCTCACCCTTCTCAGTCCCTCTTTCCAACACCAAATGAGCCGAGACTTCTTTTGAGACATTTTCCACACTGCAGTCTCTGCGGTCAGTAGTATGCAGATCCAACATGGCTGATGTTGTGGAAAATATGACGCACCTCATGCTTTTCACCATCCAATCAGCGGTCACGCCTGATATCTGCAGACATTTCATCACCCCCTGGGCCAATTGGAGGCCCATCTGCAGAGCGAACAGGGAAGTGAGTCCGCGGACCGAACCCAGATATCACAAATTTTGTTTTGACCTACTTTTGGGCCATTTTAAAAATAACTACTAGACTGACTTACACAAAATTTACAAAAGCACGATTTCAGGACCATTCTGCCATGCCTGACGCAAATTTGGTGAAAATCCATCCAGCGGTTTGGGCTGTAGACATGAGCAAACATTTTCTTTTCATTGTGTCTGTGGAAAATTGGACATTTTGGGACCCCTCTACAACTTTGCCCCCCTTTGATGAAAACACACCTAACTTTCCAGTACAATTCTGATGGGACCAAATACTTTGAAAGTTTGGTAAGGATTTGTCTGGGGGGGGCACAGTTAAAACCACCCAAAAAGTGCTATTCCTATGGTTTGAAAAATTAACCATAACTACAGGGCCGCTATCGCAGGCACTGTAATATATATAATATATATCTCCCAGTGCTCTCTGAGGGGCTATTTTGTTTGCCTTTTGCTGTAATTGCATTATGGTATTTGTAGTCTCTCGCTGCTTTTCAGGGCACAATTAAAGGACACATGTGGGTGGACAACGTAACTTTTAAGAGGGCGGACGCAACCCCTTGGTTTTCTTTTAGGTTGGCAAGCTTGTTCAAGTATTTGGCTACCAGGAATTTACTCAGGTTGTCATGTTCCCAGTGTGGACGCTTACCCATAAGACCTTGTCTCGTGTTGGGATTTTACTTTCCAGGGAAAATGTAACTACAGATTGCTAGATTTAAAAGGTGATCACCCTTTATAGTTTGCCAGCATATTTATTGGAATATTTCCTCTCTCAGGTTATGTTTCTGGTGGTAATTACTCTTTTTAAAAGTCCAAGGCTATTTTGTCTTGCAAACTTTCTTCTGAGGGAAAGGTCAATTGAACTAAATTTGTATATTCACTTTAAGATATATGCTCACTAACTGTGCGCATATTCATGGGTGCCAGTTTATGATTTTCACTACGGGGGCAAAAGTACCTGTACATATGTTTTTCTTGCAGTCGGTCATTCACTTTTCTGTGCTACTTAAATGGGGCTAGTTGGGGTTGTGTAATGTATCACAACAGCCACCAAGAGACCAGTCATAAAACGAGGGGCATGCAGCACACAGCATTAACCAAATTGTGTGATCCTTGACAAATAATTTAATCTCACTGCACATTGCCCAAAACAATTGTGAATTCTGAAAGCCTGCCATATTTTACACATAAAAATACCACTGTCAAAATAGGTAAAAATAAGCACAGCATTGGGATGCTGTCAGATGGGATCAAAGTTTTGATTTCAGAAAGTTATTCTGAAAAGGACATATTCGCAGAGATAGACAACCACAGTGCAGATACCCTCTTTTCCACAGTGTTTGCACCTAACTGCACACTTGACATGACAGACATGAATTGAAAAAAGTTTTGAAATCTTTTACAACAGACTCAGTAACTGGAGTCGCTGCGTCCTATACAATTGCACTGTCTGTAAAAGTACATTTGTTTATCATCAAATAACCACACACTATAATGAAAAAAATACACCGCTATCTAATCAACGCAAGACCAATGTCTAAACACTCTACAGAGATCTACGATCTACTCTACTATGGTGAAATTGACATACTATTAATCACAGAAACCTGGCTAGAAGACATCTACAAAGTCACACTACACAGCTGTCTACCCGACAACTTCAAATGCACTCAAGTAAACGGAAATGGAAAAAGAGGAGGTAGAGTTTGAGTAGCCTACAAAGAACATCTGAAAATAAAAACAGCTGTCCCACCGAACATCCTGAACTGCAAATCCCTTGTCCTTCACCTGACGTTGGACCCACAAACAAACCTCACATTCATAATCATCTATAGTCCACCGACCTATAACACTACCTTTGTATACACCTTCATAGAAGCCGTCATGAACCTGGCCATCACACATGATCACCTGATCATCTTTAGGGACTTTGACATATGGTTCAAAGAAGAGAACGCAAACTCACTGAAATCACTAACTAAGCTACTTGAGACGATGAGACTACATCAGATGGTGAATGGAGCGATACACACGGCAGGACACACTCTTGACACAAGCTTCGCCAACAAAAAAGGATCTCAACTGCACCACCAATACAAATACTATGAAGCAATAACCTCATTTTACCATTTGTGATCCAGTTACCATCTAAAGCATCCAAAAAGCCCCAAAGGCTCCCCCCGATCTGGAAAAGAAACTGGAATACCATCAAAAGCAGTAACTTAGAAGACCAACTAGAATTCTCAAAAACATTGCTCATAACCTTGGACACAACTGATTTAGACGAAAAAGCAGGCCTAATCCAGAAATAGATTGCAGAAACAATTGACACCATCACCTCCCTGGAAAAACCCCTCATCCCATCATGAAGGAAAGCAGTCGCAAGATGGTTTACACCCCACCTCAATAAAATGAAGAAGAAAAAAGCAAGAATAGAGGAAAAACTTCAATCAAGACTAAATAATGATATGATATGATTTGGCATTTATAACGCGCCTATACACAAGTGATTTATCAAAACCAACTCTTAGCAAACAAAACGGAAACACTTAAATCCAAAAAGAAATACTATGACGACCTGATCTATCCACCAACACTTAGAAAGACCTTTTCAACATCATAAACGAGATGAGAAAACAACCTGGATACAATAACACACCTATACCTTCATAAAAAATATGCAATGATCTTGCAGACCATTTTAAGAATAAAGTCTCCAAAATACAAAAGATGATACAAAGTAGACCAACCAACCAGACCATTCTCCATTCCAGCAAAACACTCAGGTATAAGACAGCGCCAAATCCAGTTGTTCAAAAACAAAGGTTTATTATCATT
Organism: Ambystoma mexicanum; assembly: GCF_040938575.1. Lineage (NCBI taxonomy): Eukaryota > Metazoa > Chordata > Amphibia > Caudata > Ambystomatidae > Ambystoma > Ambystoma mexicanum. The sequence continues at coordinate 281,463,367 of NC_090929.1, read as the reverse complement.
ATTTTGAAGTTGCCCTTGCTGATGACACGTGTTTCGGCTGTCTTGACCAGCCTTTTTCAAATCAGGGCCTAATCACTCCTTATATATACAAGCTTAAATGCATGTTTTCCTGGTGTCATTATTCTGATGTTCAAGTATAAATGGGTTCAATCCCTGCAGCACTGATGTGGCAGCGCTTGCACGCGTTAGTCCATGTTTCACAACAGCATTCTCCATTCCATACCTATCCCGGGATCACAGAACAGGTTGAAAAGATGTGTCCAAATGTCAAGAGAAAAACTCCTAAACCTGGTGAAAAAAGCAACGCGGCAGCCTCCCCAATGGACCCCTCCCCTCCAGACATCTATAAATCAATGCTTACACAGGGCACACCATCAGAATGATACCTAAATCTCTTCAACATATCACTCTCAAAAGGGAGAGTACCACAAGCCTTCAAATCTGCCTACATCAAACCATTCCTCAAGGACACAAATGGTGATGTGGAAGACCTCTCAAACTACAGACCAATCTCAAACATTCCTATCTAGCAAAACTATTATAGACCTGAGACACCACCTGTGGAGCACCACAAGAATCATCGCTATCCCCGCTTGTCTTCAACATCTATATGATGCCACTAATCAACCTCATCAAAAGACATGGTTTCACTTGTTACAGCTATGCAGATGACACCAAATCATCTACAGAATTGGTGATGAACAAGAGGAGAACACAACTGTAATAGACCGCCTCAAAGAAATCTACCAATGGATGAACACTAACAATTTCAAAATCAACCCGGGCAAAACGGAAATCATGATTACATCCAACAACCAAGGAAGCAACCATAGATCCCTTCGTCCACAGAATTGGGAACAGCACCCCCACCATCCAAAGTTGGCAGAAATCTTGAAATTCTAATGAATAATGAGCTAACCCTTGAGCCTGAAGTAAACGCGATAATCAAGAAATTATTGTTCCATCTACACACAGTCAAAAAGATTCTATCGTTCCTCTCCGTCTTGCACAAAACACTGGCCATCATCTCCCTCATCATGTCCAGGATAGACCATGCCAACAGGTTATACTTCAGAATGACAGATTATTTACTGAAGAAACTGCAACGTATACAGAATGCAGATGCCAGACATCTCCTCAAACTCTCATGAAGGGACCACATCACTCCAGCGCTAAAGATGCTACATTGGCTCGAAGGCAAAAAACAAATCACCTTCAAAAACAATGTGCATAACACACAGAGCAATCCACAGCATTGGAGTGGAATTCATACAAATGAAAATCACCATTTACCAGCCTACTACGACACTAAGATCCAGCGACAACATCTGTCTAAAACCTGTAATTTACCAAGGCAAACATTTGGTGGATCGGTATTCTCTTGCTTAGCCATAAAACCTTGAAACTCCCTCCCCCAATGAAATACAAACCATGAAGGAATATCTAAAATGTCTGAAAACATCTAATAACCTGACTGTTCAACTCAGAACAGGATGAAAACGAATGAATAACACCCACACCCCATGAAATGAACACACAACTGAAAATAACTGGGAGTACGCTGGACCAGAGTGAAGTGCAGAGAAGTAGAGAGATATCTGAATGGGAGGGAGACCCATAGAGGGTCAAACCAGAACTGGGCAGAGAAATGGTTCCAACTTAATTGGACCACAGATAAATGGCCTTAGATGAAAAAAAGGAAGAAAGAGATGTACCGAATTTGGAACTGATGGACCATGGGGCACATGGAGCTCATTCTCCCTGGGGGGCCCGTAGGGCTGGTGGTTGTGACACACCAGGGTGTGCTGGGGAGAAGGGATGTGGGTGGCAATTGGTCTGAACACAGAGTGGAGAGGATGCGGCCACTGAATAGCCCTGCTGAGGACCCACACCTCTGCACACAACACAGAAGTTATAATTATAGCACACCAGAATGTATGACATAGGAAGGGATATGTGCCACAGGCAATCAAGATGTAGGGGGAAGGATAGGGTACTGCCACTAACCAACCCTACTAAACACTCATCCTTCTGCATACTCCTCTCAAACTCTGAACCAAATGCAACCAAACCTCTACAGCACAACAAACAAAATGCACTTCACTACACCACAAACACGAAACAAACCACACATAGTCCCACCCAACAGTACACAGCGGCTACCAAACGTAAAATACACCTACTCTCAGCAAATGCTGTAAACCGAACTGAAGCTGGCAACAGCACATCACAGCTTTCTTGCTCTTTTCTCCTGCTCAGTCCTACTAGCATATCCCCCCACTCCTCCTTAATTTACAGATCCGCCAGAGTGCCAATAAACCATGTAGGTGCAACAGTGCGCGGTACAAGAACCTTTAACATAAAATACAAAATAATTAGCAACTTTAAAGGATGCCTCTGTAACAACATTTGCATTGCAGCTTTTAGTTTACCTTCTTTTTAGGATCACAGACAGCGTCCTTTTGTGAATATTATTTTCGTAACTTGTGTGTATAATTGCCTATCAACGCTGCACTTTATTCCCACTGTAACCTGAGCACCGTAGGTTAAAGATGCACATTTTCTTTTATGCTGGAAGAAAAAAAAATGTGCCCACTATGGATGGAACTGGACATCTTTTGCCTTTTTGTTGGATGGTGCATCCACATCTGCCTCCAGGATTTCAACAAGGGTAGTTTGTGTCTTTTTTGGGGCTGCATGAGAAAAAACAATCTGAGGAGTATTTGAATCAATGGCTCTCATTACATGTTTGCCGGTCTGGAATTAACAGTGCTGGTAAAACCGTACCGGCACCGCTTTCCAGACAGGCAAATTACGAGTTCTGCGGGCGGGTGCAATACCACCCGTCAGGTCTGACCTGGTGGGAGGAATGGCACCCGGCCGTAGAGATGCACAGAAACACTGACACCATTACGACATGGTGCCGATGTTTCCATGTTCCCCAGTCCAATGGAATCTTATGGGACTCCACCGGAATGGGGATTAACAGAATTGCCGGTGCCGGATTTACTGGACCACCAGGGTTTTAATGCCCCAGTAAATCCAGCAAGTCCGGCACTGGTAATTCACTACGGGTCCGGTGGAGGCCTGCCGGTTTTACCGGCATGGCTAATGCCGGACTCGTAATGAGGGCCAATTTATTGTACATTTTCTTTTTCATTTTTTAAATCAGCATATACCAAGTTATCTTTGTCAAAATAAAATCCTCTGCCAGTTTAGCATAGCCCTAATTTATGCACATTGCTCACATGCCAAATCCCAGAATTCAGCCAAGGAAAAGTAGGCCAAAGCCTACTTTGTTGACTACCCTAAATGTTTTTGTCAAAATAATTGTCAAGATTGAACACAATTATCATGTGGAAACCAAGTGATCAAGTTATATGCAAAAAGTGTAAAACACAGCACTACTAACATTACATTTTATAGTGATGACTTAAAATGTGCACAAATCATATAACAACCCAACCAGACAATATACAAATCATTACATAAAAAATCTGAGCGACAAGAGTATGGTTGTAGCAAGGGGTGACTAAGTCAAAATGGGTAGTGACCTGACACCCATCTACCCTCCATGAAGGATGCCATAACACAGAGAATAGCTCACAGGATCACCTCCTCTCCATGCTGGAATCATGCAGGTCATTTTGGCGTATGACCAATGGGTCATGTCTGGCTTGCACATGCATCTCCCTGTGTCATATTGGAATTGTCCATGTGTTAGAGAATTGCCTGTTAATTGGATGGTGTTTTGCCCAATTTTGAGCAAAAACACTGCTCATAAATTGCACCATTTCAACCCAGTATTGAAAGCCTGAAAACCTCTGCCAAAATTTGAACGTATTCATAGAGGTTCCCCACAGATCTCTGTAGATCTCCCCATTTGTGTACATAGCAAAACGGGATCAACCCTATGAATTGTTCACCCATCCCATGGTTTTCCTTAGGGTTCTCTCCCTGTATTCACCACACTGTTACTTAGTAACAAGGTTTAGGCTTTATTAATCCTATACATATCAAAGTACATACATACACACCACTGCTCCCTTTTCCTACCTAATTACTTCATTTGTATTCCTGTTTCATAAAACAAAGGATAAAACAATAAAAAAAATATTTGAGAGTTGTAATCCTGCCATTAATGGCACATGTGACTTTACATTCCTGTTTAGTTTTATAAATGTACTAGCAAGCAGCAAAATGTGGTCCTGTAGTAGTTTTCCACATTTACATAAGTGTCAATTTGCGGTTAGCGGTTGAATTCCTATATTGTGATATGCATAGTGGTGGCTCCTCCATATCAAAGCAATTCCATCTTAGCCTTTAATGTAGTTGGGGTACTAACAGGTACCCAGTATCTTCAATTAAAACAAAAAATCAGAGTCTCACCATAAACATCAACACTTAATTCTAGATGTACCTTTTTTCTTGCAAGCCGTGATCACAGATTATCTTTTTTCTAAACACACAAATCCAAACTGAGCAAAAAATGATTACACTTGTAGCTTTATGTTCCTCATTATGATTGAAGGCATGCACATACTAGCATGCAAAGTGTTAGGAAAGATTTCCATTTAATGTGTAATTTTCCCTCCAGTTGTGTACCCCCCAACTTTTTTCTGCTGTTAAACACCATAGTCTGACTTTACCAGAGGAGCACAGCCTTCTGCTGCACTCCCCTGGGCTTTTTTGCTTACTTTATAATGGGGAAACTGACATGCCCTTACAGACAGTGGGCCTCATTACGACCTCGGCCGTAGCCATGCCGCTATTGGCGGCATAGCTGCTGCCGAAATCGCCTCCGGGTCCGGGTTCCCAGAGTGAGGAATTACTGGGCCATTCCGAGTTCGGAGGGCCCGGTAATTCCTGCCTCCAAGGACCCAGACCTGGACCTTCCCCATTCCCATTTCAGCCCCCATAGGGCTGAATGGGAATGGGAGAGGGAGAAAACAATGGGCCGATTACGAGTTGGCCCGTTGTTTGCTCCCTCTTCCCTCGCGGGACCTCTTAATGTGGAGGAACGGGTTTAACTGGTCTGCATCCTTTTGCCGCACCCGTGAACCCGTTCTGCCAGGGTCGTAATGAGGCCCAGTCAGTACTGGGAGATTTTGTGTCCCTTAGTCATTGTCAATGTTGCAACCTTTCTGCAACTTGTTGCAAGTGCACATTGTACCTTCCAGTATAGTGCACTTGGGGCTACCTGTCATTTCTAAAGGCCCTAGATACTCTCAAAGGATTCTTTAGAAGTGCAGGTGTGCCTTGGACAGAGCTGGTGGCAGCTTATCTTTTCATTTGCTTTTAACCCTTTCCTGCCAGGTAAAACGCAGTTGCCATGTTTGGCACAAATAGGTGGCCTGGCTCCAAAATGGCCATGCCACAAGGTTCTTTGTCCTGTCCTTTGGCCATCTTGCCCCTTCACCTTCCCCAGGTCGAGCCAACCCGGGTTAGTCCTTATTTGGGCATGCATTCTCCTGTGAATACGCCAAGGTTTTGCAGGCTTCTGCATGTCTTGTGTGTGTGCTTCCAGGATGTGGGCTGGACTGACTTGTTCCAATACACATCCTGGGTGCCAGAGAGTCTGGTGTGCTGTGAATGCCCGGGACCACTGTGGTCTATAATTGGTCCACGTATGGTATGCCTGTATGTGAGCGGATCCGATTGGGTCCTTGTCTTTTTGGCGCAATGGAGATTTTGGATAAGAGAAGGCTCCAAACACCCATACCATGTCAATCTCTGGAGTGCTCACTGAACGAAGGATAGGATCCAAGTATCCTGAAAATAAGAAGCCGAGTCGAGGAACCGCTGGTTACCCGCAGGAAGGTTTGGAACCCTGAGCCCACTGTCCTCCCGCTGGACCCCTCTGCATCTGATCGTTCTAGAAGGTCTGCGAAGGTGCTTCGACCCATTGGAATAGTGAGACCAAATATTCTCGGCACCTTCAGTAAACACTGCAAAGTAAGCCTTCTCGGAAGTGTCCCTGGGCCAACCAGTGGGCTGACTAGCTTGCGCAGGACCTTTGCTCTGATACCGCCAACATTTCAAGGAGGCCATTGAAACTTGGTAGATCGCAACCTCTGTGTTCATGGCAAGCTCACACCAAATTTCCTACACTTGGCATTCCCAGGTCTGGAGTAAAGAGAGAGCGCCCGATCCAGAGTACACGCAGTTACCGTGACAAACTTTGCAAGTGCACTGCAGCTGTTCCCCTCTGTGCCCTGTGGCCTGCTACAGTGCTACTGGCCTGATCCATACACCAGGAGCGGAGAAATCGCCATTGTCCCATTTGGGAATCAATGCCGTGACTTTGTCGTGGAAAGCCGCAGAGCCGCGAGACTGCCACATTTGAACCTCCAATCGAAGTGGACTCGACTGCCGAAGTTTGGTCCGGAGTGCGCGGGGGGTCGGTGAGTAATTGCAACTCTTGCCAGTGGCCCCTAGTGCATCCATCCATTTTTACGCACAAGTTGCCCCTGAGGGCTCCTCTCCTTTCCACTGCTAGTGCGAACTAGCAAACTATTTCCAACTCTTGGAACCTGCTCTGCCCTCATGGTGAGACCCTCCATGAATAGTGGGAACCTATTCTGCATCACCTCACCCACCTTCCTGAGCTGCTACAAACCCTGCAAGGGACCCCGTTTTGCCCATCTGCCTTACAGCTTGCGGCAGCATTGCAAGCACATTTGAGCAATAGGCTCCCCTCTTCTTATGGACTGGACTGCCTTTCAGTTAGGATTGTGTTTGATACAGAACTGCCTAAAGACTATTTGCACTGCTTTCTTCCTTCCCTTCTCTAGGTTGTTGACCCATTTCGCGCATTAACCCTTTAGGCCCCTTTGGTCTTATATATATGTATTTTAGTAGGATTGTATTGGTTTAGAAGTGTTACTGTGATTATTACTGTGTGTTGAACCTCAAAGACCTTGAATACATATATTTGTATTTTTATATATATATACACCTGACTGGGAGTGTAGAGGAGGAGCCAAGTACCCCCACCTCACCACCTCATTCATATTGCCTATATGTTGGGAGCCTGGATGTGAAAATCGTGTGGTACCAGAGAAAATACCAATACCTAGGAGAAGGTTCCCATTGGGAAAACATACCTGCATACAAGAATATATGATGGCCGTTTGAATGAAATCCCTGAAGAAACAGAGCAAATGAATGGTCAAGACGAATGTTGACGTCACACAGAGCTCAGCTGACGTGCCTAGAAATGATGCAGAGACCAGAGAACACAGATATTCTATAAGGCATCAAAAAAGTACCAAGGATAAGTGACATCTTGGGATCAAGGTGAAGATATCAAGTCAGTTTACACGTGTACAGATGCAAAAGAAACACAAGCAAACAAAGTATTCTTGAGGCTAGCTTTATAGTTAATAGATTGCGTCATGCACCAATATATACATATATGCATAAAGAGTAAAAGATGGATGTTTCCACTACATGTTATAGCAGAGTTGGGGTAAAAAAGAAAGGCCTCTTCTCACCGGCAGTAAGAAAACACATGAATTAAAAGTCAATCACGAAAAGGCAAGGCTGAATGAGCCATGAAGCCAAGCCAAGAAGCCAAGGTCTTATCAGGATGAAGTTAACTAGCATTGGATACAAATCGTGGGAAAGAACAAAACTCCTGTTCAAAAGAAACGAACAAACAGGAAGACATCAGAGGTCTATTAAAAAAGTATTTTAAAGACAGTGAAAGCTCATCATCATGGTCTTCAGTCACGTGGAAAGATGAAGTTGGACGAGCAAGATGCTCACACCTACGCATGAGGGCAGAGCGTGCCTTCACTCCCCTGATTCTCCACAGTACAGAACAAACTCAAGGCCGAGCTTCAAAGCCTAATTGACTACGATGACCACTGGGGTGATGAGAGATTGATATGCTAATTGGTGGGAAGCTCTGTTTTAGACAAGCTCACCAGCACCTGGAGGTCCAATCTGCGTGATGCTAGACGTAGGTGAAAAAGTACTGACAGAGTTTAGATTGCCAACCAGTTGTAGGGGGCTGCGTAATTAAGTGTCCTATAGTTTGTGTAGCCAATGGGACGTTGTGTATTTAGTGATGTTCATAGTGGCCATTTTGAAGGAAGGGTTTAGTTGCCTCACCTGATGTTAAGAAACCTATCATTTCCACTCACTATCTCATACTAGATTAGAACATATACTTAGATATTCACTAAGATCCTATCACAGTTGCTATTATGTTTTTGTAGTTTGCCACGTAGGATGACGTTGGTAGTGACGTAGGTCAACGTCAATGATGATGAAGTTTTGAAATTGCTACTCATCTTAAAGGGCTGAGATTATTCAGTTCACTCGGTAGCGGATGGTTTAAAAAATCCATCGACATAAGTAAACTTTGGAGTCCCGGCAATATCGCACAACCTCTGCCATTCGGCTAACAGGACGTGAAGCTCCCCATAGATAGTGGTTTAGTTTAAATTGTTAAAATTTTGCAAGTAGGGTGTGACAGATTCCAGATGGGTTTTAGACGGAATCCCCTCCCACGGTCTACGAGAAGCTGAAAGAACGGGAAGTTGGCAGAGGCAGTAAAAGAGGCGTACCATCCCGAGTGTTGGAAGACGAGCATGCGAATGGTGAGTAAAAACTGAGCAACTTGGCAAAACTGTGTATGGGTTATGAGTGATGAGAAGTGATAAGGGAAAGAAATGTAACAGAGGGAGGTGGGATAAAGATAACTTGAGAATATTATGTGTTAAATATTGAATAGAAATTGACTTTTGTGTGGCCAAGCCATTAAGAGGTATCGTGAGGAGGCTGCCACAATAATACAATATGCCCTGTGCCTGCATTTTGAGGAACGTAACAGAAGAAATCTTAACCTAAAATACCATAGCGAAAGCATTAGACGACCAGTTTGGTTAAAGATGTAACTTAAACAGGTTGATTTAAACTCCTTAGGAGTATTGATTTAGAGGGCGAATCTTAGAGAAAAGATTGTAAGAGATAAGAGATATATTTGACCGGTCGAGTATGTCTGTTTGTCTGATGTATCTATGTGTTGGTGATGACGTAATAGTTAAAAGTGATTGTTGAAAAAAGGGAGAAACACGAGGTTTTGGTGAATTTAAGTGTGTGTTGATGGTGTTTTTAGCAAGATCAAAGTAAAACACGTGATTTAAAGGGATTGGCGCTGCTCCTATTGGTGCACGCTCATATTATGTTGTTTTTCTGAAACATATTGTTTTTATAAACCTGTAACAAATGCTAATGAGTATTGACAGCCAAGAGTGACGAGTCAAAAATGGAGGACGTTACTCCACTTGTGCACCTCTACAAGCAATTGCCGAAACATACACCTAAGCTTAGACAGTTTAGTGTGGAATGGGTTAAGGGAACCGCAGAAAACATGTTTATGCCATGGCCGCAAGGAAGGTCACTATCGAAGGTAGTCCTGCAGCAAATGATGACATACTTGCATGCAGCTCATTAGGGAAAAAAGCTATACAAGGAACTAGCTTTTTTAGAACTCTGGAAATTTAGCTGGAGGAAAAAGAAGAGCCGCCTCCTATAGATTGAATTCTTAATATGTGCAAAGAGGGGGGTGAGGAGCCTTTGGCTCCCATACCCACGGGAAACAGATGGTGAAAACAAGAAAGACGACGGGTTGTACCCATTGAGGGAGCTTAAGGCAGCAACAGGGTACAGTAAGCTGGCATATGAGTCGCCTGCGCAAAGCAGTGACGATGGCTCGGAGAGAAATTCAGAGAAAGATGTAATTCCTATGGTCCTGAGGGACAAGGAGAGACGCGACAAGGAAAGAAGTGATCAAGCAAGCACATCTTTAGATATAGGAAGAGAAATAAAGAGATGGAAGAGAGAAAGAGATAAAGCTGATGAGTTAGTACTTATACAGAACGAATGGATGGGTGGACAGATTTTGCTCCAACTCGATGGTAAAGGCATAGAGGATGTAAAACAAAGAGAAGATCAAGATGGGCAAGATAAAAAGGATAGAGAAAGGGAAGAACAATCGAAGGAAGAAGAGGTGGAAAGAAAAGATAGACAAAGACAAGAGCAGTTATATCAAGATGAAGAAGCAGGAACAAGCAGAGTAGCAGAGAAAACGAGATAATAGACAAAGTGCTATCGATTAGCGGGAAAGGTTAGAAAGAAAAAGAATAGAAGAGGAGAAACAGAAGTTAAGGGATAAGAGAATGCCAAGATCAAAGGATGAGGAGATACTGAGGGCAAACGAAAGACGGGATATGAAGAAAAAAGAGGAAGACAGGGTGAGGGAGGAAGCAAGAAAGCAGGCAAATAGCATGCAATCTCGATCACCTAGAGAAGGAAATAAGGAATCCTGATCCAGAAGTAGCATAGAGGAGTTCTTCTTGGAATATGAGTCATTACCTGGCCCTTCTAGAGTAAATCTAGAAGACAAGTTTGACTCTAGAAGCATTGGGGAAGCGATTGACAAAGTTTATCATGACATGGGAGCCTAGAAAGAATTAAAAGGGAAGGGAAAAAGGATCAACTTGAGAGTACACAGTACGATATAGATGGAGCCTCATGTAGTATCAGGCCCAAGGAGTTGTCTTTAGATAGACTGACTCTAAACAGACATGAGGAGACATAAGGAGGAGAGAAGTTGTACAAGTTGGGCACATGAAATGTCAGACGAAGAAAGAGACAACTTCTGTGAAGAAGAGAGGGGTGACGTATGTGATCCTGAGGGTTGTTTTACAATGGATAAGGAAGTGTGATGGTCAGATTTGGATGTCCCTATACCTCGGGCGTCAAAATAATTGACGCAGTCAGATCAAGCTAAAGTGAAACCCCATGGTGAAAGGGGGGGAGCCGCCACAATATGAAAGCAGATTAAAGTCGCTGCCAGGAAGAATGCGGTGAAGAAATATTGTCCCTGCCATGAATAGACAGACGATGGGAGATGAGAGTGAGTTTTGGTATTTACAGTTTCCCTTGCTAGAGAAAGGGGGAACTAGACCACAGTACATACCTTGGCCCCAGATGGACAAGGATCATTTAAGTTGTAAACTTCTGAGTTTAACTTCTGGTGCTGGGAAATGGATACATGAATTAGAAAAGATGACAGGAGGAAATACATTGGCTATAGGGGACATTAAGGGTCTCCTGATTGCCATTCTTGGAGAGAGAGCTGATGACATTTGGTCAAAAGAAGGGTATGCTGGTGTTACTATGGTTAACACTACTCATGACGGAGCACTGTTCAATAACTGCAGAGTGGCAGTCTGGAAAGCTCTTAGGGTACTGCATACAGACACGTCTGATATGGGAGCGATAAGGGCAAAAAAGATGCAGGACGGGGAAGACACACTTGTTTACATTCAGAATTTACAAGAGCAGTGGAGCTTGGAGACACGCGAAGCTTGGGGGAAATCTATACCTGTGTTCTATCACATACTAAGCCAAGGGCTGTCAGACCCGGTACAGAACCAGCTCAAGAACTTAGTGGGTATGGGGGCAAAACCATGGTCAGAAATTCAGATGACCATTGCGCATTATTGCTGACTCTTGCAGGAAGAGAATCGCAAAGAAGATGATATCAGGAAAGGCAAATAGGCAAAGTTAGTGCAAAAAACGTTATCTAACTACGCTATTGAAGGGGCAATAATAACTAGTGGAGACGGAACTAATTTACAGCAGGTAACAAACATGCCACAGGTGAATAATCAAAGGCAGTTTGATCAGGGCAATAATGTATTTGCTCCACGAGGAAGAGGAGGATTTTGAGGTAGACATGTTCCAAATAATCAAGGGAATTGGCAGAACATTCATGGAAACTTTCAGAGCAATCAAAGAAGGTTTCAAAATATGCACAATGACAATCAAGATATGCAGGATGGGCAGAATAGGAGATTTCCGCCTCCTATATTTTGGGCATGCGGAATGACAGGGCATTTAGCTTGTGCATGTAGAAGTCAAGGATTTGTGCAGAATGGTCAATTTTCAAGAGGGGGGACTTAAAATCCGTTTGCATATTACCAGCAGAGTGGAGATGAGTTTGCTCAGAGTCAAATAGTGCATCAGGCACAAATGCAGAGAATGCAGCAAGATTTGCAAACGCAGCAAGCAGCAGTGAATCCGACGCAAGGGCAGTCACAGCATTCACCTATGCAGATACAGCAAAGCACAAGCACGGGACAGTTAATGACTCCTAGGATAGGAGGTGTCACTGTAGAGGGAGTGAATTCTTTTACAGGTACAGGAATGAGGCTGTATCCACAATAGGACAGCTCACTGGGAGGCTTGATGTGTTCAATACTATCCGTGACGCCAAATCCTCACGAAGAACCGAGGGTAGACGTCAGTATAGGAGGCAAAGGTTTTTCATTTTTAGTGGACACGGGTGCAACACGCTCTTGTATAAAAGAGGGAACATTGTCAATGCCTGGCAATGCCATGAATTATCAAGGTTTCACAGGAGCTACAAGCAGAGTTCCTTTTACTGAAGACTTACCAGTTTCTATAGGAGAATGGGACATGTCGGTTCCACAGCTGTATTCAAGGCAGACACCTGTCAATATATTAGGATGAGATCTGATGACTAAGTTGAATATGACAATCTTGTTTACCGATTAGGGTATAGTGTGTTCAACACCAGGAATGCATTATTTAAACGTGAGTGAATTCATTATGGTGTTTGCAGGGCAAATAACCACGAGAGCAGTCCTGTTAGAACCTGAAGTGTTTCAATAGGGGGTATGCATTTTGTTGACATGTTCAATACTATCCGTGACGCCAAATCCTCACGAGGAACCGAGGGTAGACGTCAGTATAGGAGGCAAAGGTTTTTCATTTTTAGTGGACATGGGTGCAACATGCTTGTGTATAAAAGAGGGAACATTGTCAATGCCTGGCAATGCCATGAATTATCAAGGTTTCACAGGAGCTACAAGCAGAGTTCCTTTTACTGAAGACCTACCGGTTTCTATAAGAGAATGGGACATGTCGGTGCCACTGCTGTATTCAAGGCAGACACCTGTCAATATATTAGGATGAGATCTAATGACTAAGTTGAATATGACAATCTTGTTTACCGATAAGGGTATAGTGTGTTCAACACCAGGAATGCATTATTTAAAGTGAGTGAATTCATTCTGGTGTTTGCAGGGCAAATGACCATGAGAGCAGTCCTGTTAGAACCTGAAGTGTTTCATTAGGGGGTATGCATTTTGTTGACATGGCTACCAGGCCTAGTAGGCAGAACTATGAGAATACCTGATGAGTTTCTATTCAGACCAAAGATACCTATGGATGAAGAGGAAGGGCAAATCTTTCCTTTAGAATTACAAGCAGCCATAGTGCGAGGAGAAATGGCTTTGCCTAATGGGAATGATCATGATGGCAGACTGTGGTACACAGTGATTGCCATTGGGGAGGGTTACAGATTAACTGACGTCACTGATGAGGACATGTTTAGAGATCATCCATCAGATGATGAAATAATATTTGAGATGAGCATTACTTATTGAGTACGAGCCATCAAATGAGAGGTTCCTCAAAAAATGATGATAGCACAAAATCGTCCCGAGTATTTTGAAGAAGACATGGCAAAAGTGTCAGCTTCATTATGGATGACAGGTCCTTATGATGTAGGCCTATTGAAGGGGGTTGGAGAAGTAAAGATTACATTGAAAACAAGAGCAATTTTACCTTGAGCACAACAGTATTCTATGTCTTGAGAGGCAGATTAAGGTATTTTAATACAATTTCCGCCTTGATGCATCAATGCATCTTGATGATGTCAGAGTTACTGTGTAATACGTCAGTGTACCCGATCAAGATATCTAAGGTGGGTCATGGAGGCTTATTCAAGATTTACACTTGATTAACCAGATTGTGGAGGTTGAGTTCCCTCTAGTTCCTAATCCTGTAACAATGTTATGTAACATACCTGAAGCACGATATTTTACAGTGATTGATTTAAAAAATGCATTTTTCTCAATCCCCTTACACAAAGACTCGCAGGATCTGACATCATTTACGTGCAGACAGACTAAGTTAAAAAAGCACAAGATTACATCAAGGGTATTGTGAGTCTCCGTCGATTTCCAATAGAGTTCTCCAGATGGATTTAAGCAATATTGATCAGGAAAGTGTTGTGTTGCAATACGTAGATGACATTTTAGTTTGCAGCACTTCAGAGGAAGGGTGCAGACTTGATTCGATTCAGTTGATGATTACACTCGCTGAAAAAGGATATAAAGTTGACAAGGAAAAGTTACAATATTGTCAACAGTAAGTGTTGTACATCGGTCAGTAGATTTCTCATTAAGGAAAAAACGTCAATCCTGAGAGAGCTGAAGCTATCTTGAAAACCACAAAGCCACACACGATAAATCACATGCAGAGGTTTCTGGGATTATGTAACTATGTCAGAGCATGGGTCTTTGATTACAGTTCATATACAATGCCTTTGTTACAAGATCTAAAAAAAGCACAGGCAATGCAAGAGAAAATTGTTTTGACTGAGGAGATGGAAGAAGGGTTTGAGGAATTGAAAAAGGCAATTTGTACAGCTCCAGTTTTAGGGATTCCTAATTATGCAGAGGAATTCTTTTTACACAGAGAACCACATTGGGGTAAAAGCCCCTTGCATATTACAGTGGGGTTTTAGACCCAGTGATGAGGGGTCATTTTCCGTGTGAACAATCTTTGCCCGCCGATGCGTTTGCTATTGAGAAGGCTACAAGTATAGTGATGGGATGCACTATGACGTTGTTTGTTGAGCATGCATTATTTGCCATCTTGGAGAAACCAAAAGGGACGTTAAATCCTTGACTAGTGAATCCTGCCATATTTGTAGCTGAACCACTGACAGAGGATGAGCATGCACACGACTGTTCGAACTATGAAGAGTTCTATGATGAAATCCCTAAGATAAAAGAAAATGCCTTGGCAGCAGGAAAAATAGTTTTTATTGACGGTTCTTCAAGGATCGATCAAAATTATGGACAGAGATATACAGGTCGCGCTGTGGTAAAACACACAGCCAATGGGGAGTTTCAAACATTGGCAAGTGCATAACTCCCATCTTACTATTCAGCACAGGCTGCAGAGTTAGTGGCGCTGATAGTCACGCTCGAGAATCATGCAGACCAGGAAGTAAGGGTGTACAGTGACTCTGCCTATGTGACAACGATGGTGCTTGCATGATTAGCACGTTGGAAAAGGAGGGGCTACCTCCGAGCGGATGGCACTCCAGTGCAACATGCCACCTTATTGGACAGGCTTATTAAGGCACTAGAACTCCCAGTAGCCATTGCCGTCGTTAAATGCGCAGCTCATACTAAAAAGGCAGATTTTATCTTACGCAGAAATCAAGCAGCAGACGATGAAGCCAAACCTGCTGCATGTTCAGAAAATATTATGACTTTTGATATGCCTAATGTTAATGAAAAAATGGTGGCGGTGATGGTGAGTGTGTCTGAATCCTATAGCAATCTTTCAAAGACACAATTAATAGAGGTTCAAGGAGAAGCACCTCAAGACAAGAAGGATCTGTGGACACATAGAGGGTGTTCTTTAAACCACTCTGAAGCATTGTGGCGACAAGACAGCACTGGTAAACCTACCTGTAGCCTTATTAAGGGTGGTGCTGGAACAGCTACACTACCCTGCGCACACAACTAGAAAAAACCTTGTTGCAACTATTGCAGAAAATTGGTTTGTACCAAATTTGTTTGAACATGTTGCATTCTATGTAGTGAATTGCATCGTTTGTCAAAAGTTCACCGCTGGGCACACACTGCGCACAGTTAGAGGAGTTATCCTGTGGCCTAATGGCCCCTTTCAGCATTTGCATATCGACTATGCAAACTTGCAATTTTTTCCGGCGCCCACGAATGGCCAATTACAGGGTCATTACAGCCCTGCTGGACTTGGTAATTGCCCATTTGCAGGTGCCGGAATGGAATGCTCCCCATTCCTATTTGATCTCCATAGGGCTAAATGGGAATGGGGAGGTCGGATGCACCGGCACCATTCAGAATGGTGCCGGTACATCCGACATGCTCTGCTTGCGGGTGCCAGCAGGGCCGACAGCTCAGACCTGGCGGCCATAATGGCACCCACGAGCAGAACTCGTAGTTTGCTGTTCTAGGAACTATCGTACTGACAAGCTTACTGGTACCGTAGTTCCCAGACCGGCAAACTTGTAATGACCCCCTATGTCTCTCACCTTTCAACACACCTCCCCACAACACCACCTGCAACAGTACTCTCTATCTCTGGACACAAAAGTGCTTCCATCTCTCACTCTTTTCCTGTATGGGCATACTGGCCTGAAATGTTATTAGAGAAATTTCCCAATTAGCAAGTTAAACAAAAGTGCTGACCATACAATACTTCTAAACTGGGGATGGGGTGGAGAATTCTGGTGGTGACTTCTAGTAGAGACTTCTGGTGGTTTGCTGCTTTCTTTAAGAACAGAACAGCACTGTAAATTCCAGGGAACTTTCTCCTCATCTCGAAAACATACACAAGTGCACTACCTCATTAGGCCTCATTATGGGTCTGGCGGTAGACGTGCCTGTAACAAAGGCACAGCTGCCGCTGGACCTGTGATTTTACTGGCACCCGCGAATGGGCAAATACCAGGTTATGCCGAGGTCGGCGGACCCGATAATGTCCCATTTGCGGGTGCTGGCAATAAGGGACTCTGCATCCCCATTCGGCCACATAGGGCTGAATGGGAATGGGGAGCTTGGATGCACCGGAACCATTCATAACGGTGCTGGTGCCTCCACAAGTTGTTCTCATGGGTGCCGCACTGAATGCCAGGTAGGACTTGGCAGGCAGAGCAAGACCCACGAGCATAACTCGTAGTATGGCGGTACGGTAGAAACAGTGCCGTTAGTCATACCAGCACCGTTGTTGCCTTACCGCCATACTTGTAATGAGGCCCATTGTCTCCTCTCCAACCCTGTACAAAACAAAGGGTGGACCAGTGGATCAGGGTGACAACAATAACTATTTCAATTAATACAAATTGTATTCAATAATTCATTACATAAACATATATCTGTATGTACCAATTAAAACGATACTTCCATTTATACATTAAAAAATCACAATTCTTTCACATCTCAGGCACCAATACTCTCAATCCCTCATTCATACATGCATACATAAAACCATTGCGGCCTTCTATACACTGTGTAGTCATACTCAAATACAACACCAATGTTTACAATAATGTCCTTGCATCTAGTTATAAACCCTGTCCTTATTTTAAGGTGTCGTATATCATCTGCTTATAATTCCCAAATAGTTTGTGTGGTCGATGACATGTGTTTCGGTCAAATTGAACAGTAATTGCTGTCCTTATTCTTCTTAAGACCTTCCTCAGGATGTAGGGCAACATAAAGATGTCCTGCCCTTCATGGACTGGAGTAAGCCCTTTTCAAATATAAAAGACATACAGAAAAATAAAACCTATCAGGGTTTTTGTGTCATCCCTATTTCTTCAAGAAATGTGACTCTAAATGTGACATGTGCAATTCTAAAGAGTAAACACATAACATCCTACTCTCCCCCGTATCACCAATCTGGAGATGTAGACAGATGATGTATTGGACTAAATCCTTTGCTGGCGCCTATGAACTTGTTTGAACATGCCCTGTGAAATAGCAGAGGAAAAATTCTAACTCATCTTCCCCTAATAAAATTATTTATGTGCATATGTTTCAAAAAGCAAAACCACTTACAATTTCCAATGTCCTCTGAACGGAAATGTTTCTATCACCGCCAATAGCCAACATGCACCATCTGGCTCTGGATCCTATAGGAACAGAACAATCCATATGTATCCAATTCATCTTTTACTCATTAGATAGCTACACAAGAATCTTAAATATACTTACCCCCCTTGTGAATCACATCTGGGTTGGGAGTGCTTATAATGGATAACTTCCTTCCATTGTCATGTTATCAATACCAAAACATTCCTTATCCGGTTAAATCCATGCTCCAGAATTTCTACAAAGGAGATCAAATTTTAATGATATCTCTATATACTCTGTCACCAAAGCGAGGCACTCATCGACCACACCATACCATATTGTGTTTAGTATATCCCAAGCAATCAAGGAAATATTAATGCGTCAGAGACTACTCCTTTACCGCATGTCTAATATACCCACGTGACAACTTTCTCACTTTCAATATTGTCGCAGGCACAAAACAACCATTCCTCCTTCTGCAGTCGTGCTGACATCCGAACTCAGAGGTGTAGAGCCGCGGACAAACTTACAGCCGAAAATCGGAAGAATAAACCTCCTTTGCTTGCGTGAAGCTTCCACAAAATTGCATCAGCCCACGCAAAACTTAGACAGATATTGAGAAGGACACAAGTCTTTCATACAGTGTTCAGTACTTCCATGGAAATCCACTTACTACTATTCTCGAAACAATCCGTCTATTTTTCGATGTTTAGAACAGAAAATAGATTTGTCCTGTATCTCCATGCACTAAGCAGAATGAACATCAAAAAAGGACTTCTATTTACCCTCTCCTCGTAATCGTTCATGGAAAAAGAAATAAGACTGGTTTAGCTTTTGTTAAGTGTAACCGTAATGTCGTGTCCCGTCGTACCCAATCGATCCAGCAAAAATCAGCGGGGCAAACCGGCAGACTGTCACAGAATATCTTGTTATTATTTGTGTCCATCCAATGTCATAAATGGACAAATTATGATAGTGAATACGCCCAAACCAACACATTTTGATTCATTAGGCAAATACAATCGGTAACATGTCCAAGTGACCTATACCTCTGAAATGACATCACTAAACTGTCATACGGGATGAATATGTCCAAAGATGGCTTCTTCTCAGTGATAAATTGAAACGGGATGTTTTGTTCCACATCCATAATCAAAACCACTTATTCAGTGGTTATGCTATTCAGTACCACCAACTTGCCATATAGAACCCCAATTTTCAACATCATCCTGTGACACCCATTTACCATGTAGTAAACCAATGTTCCTCATCATCCTGACTTCAACTTATAATGCATCACATAGGAATAGTACAACTGATAAAATATATCGCCACTTTTCTCAGTGGTTTATATCCACACAATTACTTATGTGGGTACCTATGTGAATTGCATTAAATTCCTCTGCCTGTAATAGACTCCCTTTCTAGTGATTAGAGCATTCCATTCTACTGAAACATTTAGACCCTTCCGGACTGTATCCAAAGTATGGATCCAATGCTGTTCAATGCAACGCAGTGATGTACCTACATCACCTCCTCGTATGTTGACCTTTATATGTTGAAGAACAAACCACCTCATGTCAGTGTCCTTATGTTTAAACTTAGTAAAATGTTCAACCAGAGGCTTATCTACCACCTTATTTCATATGCAGCTTATATGCTCCGATATGCGCTGCCTTACTCCTCTGGTTGTTTTGCCAATATGTAGAAGTTGGCATGGACAACTGATAACATGAATCACATTCTTAGTGAGACAATTTCTATGATGTTTCATTTTCCATACCTTAGTCCCATAATGAAATTCCCATTTTGTTTCGGTGAGTGGACAAGCCACGCACTTTCCGCATTTATAATAATTAAATTTAAAAGCTTAAACAATTGAAATTGGAACGAAAAGTTAACAAATTACAAAAGGATGTTGCCAATTATAGTGAGGAGAGACTTTACCCTTACTTGAGACAATGTTTTTTTACTGATCCACTGATTGGTGGGAATAATTATCGAAGGAATAACAGACATGCTACCTTTTCTAATACCTTTGGTTCCTCAAGTGGATCGGACCTTCCCTTAATGTTCAAGCTGGGACTAGTACAGGGACAACAGCATTTTTTTTCAGAGGGTTCAGAGAGGCTGACCGAGACAGAGACAACCGCAATACAGACAGGGACAAGAAATGCGAACCAGGCAATGGTATTGGAACCAGTGAATTAGGTGACTTATGACCAATTGCCTATTGTCAAGCTGTCTAGTTACCATCTTGATCAATCTGACTTGGACTTATTATCTAAAGGTCTCTCTTACGTTCGTATGAAAGCGGATGCATTTGACACAGAATTAGAACTGCAGACGTTTTTTAGTAATATAGGCTTAAAATATTTTTTGGAGTTGTTTCTTCCTGTTCATCAGGGTGAAAAGAGTGGAAGTGGTGACGCTATACCCAATGTGAGTGGTTTAAAAGTGAAATCTACTTTTGTACCCCCACCACACACACATGTTAGCCAGAAATGATGTCCTTTGAAAATATTGTTACAAAGAAAGTGTTGA
The DNA here is from genome assembly GCF_040938575.1 of Ambystoma mexicanum. NCBI lineage: Eukaryota > Metazoa > Chordata > Amphibia > Caudata > Ambystomatidae > Ambystoma > Ambystoma mexicanum. Next base: position 281,443,082 of record NC_090929.1, on the reverse strand, counting down.
ATGCAGTCATGAAAAAGAATCATAAACCTGACAACCTGACCAAAGGTGAAAGAAGAAGTTTGACAAAACTGAATCGATTACAATAAAACTGGCAGACAAAGGGGGTGAGATTGTCATCTTGTAAATTGTGGCATATGAAGCTGAGTGCATGCCTCTCCTGAATGACAGGAACTCATACAAAACATTTTTTTAAACCTTTTGTATTGGAGATGCCGTCTTTTGTAAAAGATTCCACTGATATGATTATGATCATTGACAGTATCCAGATTAGTGAGGAAGACAGACTTGTAACTATGGATGTGGAATCCCTATATACAGCTATCCACAAACAAAATGTTTGCAAGTTTTGGGAGAATATCTGGATAGGAGAACTAGACCTCATCTACCACCGACTGAATTTGTTCAGGAATATATCTGACTAGCTATGACGGAAAACCTTTTCCTTTTCAAAAACCAACTGTACAAACAGGATGTCAGTGTAGACTGGTAACTTGCCCACAGAGTGTAGACGAAGAATTCTACCCAACAATGAAACCCTGTGTAGGGAGTGAAAATACCATAACAAGGGATCTATTATTTGGAAGAATGGACCCAAACACGAACAGCAGACCTAGAGCCGGAAAGGAAAAGGCAGGTTAATAAAGGCCTTTCACTTTTTGAGGCAAGTAACAGTGTATCCAAACAGGACTAACATTAACAGAACTTCTCACAAGTACAGAATAACACAACCCTGGTTGGTCGAAATAGGTAGAATCAATTGAGTAGCAAGGAGGTATGCAATTCTGGAGGGAACAAGGTAGAAAGATACAGCAGTGAGGTTTTGGTAAAATGAAAAGAAAAGGGAAGGACCAAGAGATCAGGAATCTTGTTGATGATTAGCCTCTGACGTGAAGAACAGATGAATGATCACTCTTGAGGTATTTCCAGAAGCAACACCATGGCAAAAGACTACTCCTGCGCACAATGGAACGCCTAGTGGCCAGGAAGTCACTTGAAGAGCCCGTCGGAACGCGGACGCTCCCAAAACCCCTTCCAAGTACCAGGAAGTATCTAGTCCGTACCGGGATGAAAGGGAGTGAGAGGCTTCCGGACTAACAGGCAGTGATCAGAGGCGGGGATCCAATCCAGAGTGCAGATCAATGGAAGTCCGATGTGCAGGTAAGGTTAGAAGATCAAAGACGAAAACAATCCATTAAAACAATCCATTTAACAATCCGGGTCGGCAACGTGATGGCAAGAACAATCCAAAATCGAGTGGATGAAGAAATCCGAGGCGCAGTCTGGGTCGGCAACGTGGAAGACAAAGGTAAGCCAAAATCGAGAGGAGACAGAAATCCTTTGAGCTGTCTGGGTCGGCAACTTGAGAGGTTAGGGAGATAGCAGTTCACAGAAAGCAAAACAAAGTGAAAAGGGCTGGAGAGACACAAGGTAACAAGGGTAGGAGTCACGTGGAGCAGAAATTCAAGGAAAAAGTAACAGGTCAGGAAACTAATAAACCAAACTTGAGTATTCACTAGATACGTAGCATACTTCAATCAAAATCAGAAGCACTGGTTCAAAGTCAAGGCAGAGTATAAATGGTCATGAAATCACGTGACAGAACGTGTGCGTGATGACGTATGCCTCATTGTTTACATCCTAGTTTCCACGGCAACCGCCATCGGGCTGTAAAAGGCGCTCGTTTCTTTAAAACAGTGAAACCTGTAGTATGACGCTTTCTCTGAATAGCAAAAGGCAATACTTGGGAAGGTTTGGACAATCTAGAAGTATTATAAGACAACCTTCTGGGAATACGTGATGTAAATGTGGAGGAATCACTAGGGTTCCTGACACAGGAGAAGAGGGTGAGCATGGGGGCAACTTTTGCCCTGATGTGGCAAACTTGTATATGGCCGACTACGAGGATAAATTAATTCTAGGGATTGATAACCTCTTAGATCGACATTTGGTACTTTGCGCACACCTTTGAGTGTGGCGTCGGTGTTCTGACGACGTTTTCCTCATTTGGAGGGGCTCTATAACATCTCTGCTGAAGTTCCATGAACAGTTAAACAAGTGTGACATTAACATCAAGTTCACAATGCAGTACAGTTATCGGCAGGTTAGCTTCCTGGATCTTATGATAAAGAAATCAGAAGATCGGCTAATTACCACCCTTATCAAGAAACCCACTGATAAAAGTTCCCTCCTTCATTTTAGTAGTTTTCATCCTTCTAGTCTACAACGAAATTTGCCATATGGCCAATTTGCCGCAATTGTACAGAAATATAGGAATTTAAAATACACGCAGACCATCTGAGAGGGAGGTTGGGTGAAAGAGGATACCCAAAAAAACGAGTCAAGGATCACCTGAAAAGAGCGGAGAATACTGCTAGGGACATTTGCCTGAATACTCAAGAAAAACAGGAGAATGAGCACCAAGTATGTGTAACCACATTTAACCCGATCAGTGGAGATTTGAAGAGGATCATTAATAAACATTGGAATCTGGTAAAACAGCCTGGTTCCTTATCACAAAAACCTATGTTCGCTTTTAAAAGAAACCAGAACTTGAGACAAAAATGGGTCCATACATATAAGGAACCGAAGAAGGAACAATCGATCGCCAATCAGTGGGGCTTGCCTCCCATTACTGGGCATTATAAATGAGGAAAGTGCATGGCTTGTCCACTCACCGAAACAAAACGGAAATTTCATTATGGGACTAAAGTATTGAAAATGAAACATCATACAAATTGTCTCACTAAGAATGTGATTTATGTTATCAGTTGTCCATGCTAACTTCTATATATCGGCAAAACAACCAGAGAAGTAAGGCAGCGCTTATCAGAGCATAGAAGCTGCATACGAAATAAGGTGATAGATAAGCCTCTGGTTGAACATTTTACTAAGTTTAAACATAAGGACACTGACATGAGGTGGTTTGTTCTTCAACATATAAAGGTCAAAATGCAAGGAGGCGATGTATGTACATTACTGCATCGCATTGAACAACGTTGGATCCATACTTTGGATACAGTCCTTAGGGGTCTAAATGTTTCAGTAGAATGGAACGCTCTAGTCATTAGAAAGTGAGTCTATTACAGGCAGAAGAATTTAATGCAATTCACATAGGTACCCACATAAGTAATTGTGTGGATATAAACCACCGAGAAAAGTGGCGATATATGTTATCGGTTGCAGTATTCCTATGTGATGCATTATAATTGGAAGTCAGGATGATGAGGAACATTGGTTTACTACATGGTAAATGGGTGGCACAGGTTGATGTTGAAAATTGGGATTCTATATGGAAAGTTGGTGGTACTGAATAGCATAACCACTGAATAAGTGGTTTTGTTAATGGATGTAGAACAAAACGTCCTGTTTCAATTTATCACAGAGAAGAAGCCATCTTTGGACATATCCGTCCTGTATGACAGTTTAGTGATGTCATTTCAGAGGTATAGGTCACTTGGACATGTTACCGAATGTATTTGCCTAATGAATCAAAATGTGTTAGTTTGGGCGTATTCACTATCATAATTTGTCCATTTATGACATCGGATGGACACAAATAATAACGAGATGTTCTGTGACAGTCTACCGGTTTGTCCTGCTGATTTTTGCTGGATCGATTGGGTACGATGGGACACGACATTACGGTTACACTTAACAAAAGCTAAACCAGTCTTATTTCTTTTTCCATGAACGATTACGAGGAGAGGGTAAATAGAAGTCCTTTTTTGATGTTCATTCTGCTTAGTGCATGGAGATACAGGACAAATCTATTTGCTGTTCTAAACATCGAAAAATAGACGAATTGTTTCGATAATACTAGTAAGTGGATTTCCATGGAAGTACTGAACAATGTATGAAAAACTTGTGTCCTTGTCAATATCTGTCTAAGTTTTGCGCGGGCTGATGCAATTTTGTGGAAGCTTCACGCAAGCAGAGGAGGTTTATTATTCTGATTTTCGGCTGTAAGTTTCTCTGTTGCTCTACTCCTCCGAGTTCGGATGTGAGCTGGACCACAGAAGGAGGATTGGTTGTTTTGTGCCTGCCTGGGACAATATTGAAATTGAGAAAGTTGTCACGTGGGTATGCATTGATTAGTAAGGTTCGGTATATTGGACATGCAGTAAAGGAGTAGTCTCTGACGCATGCATATTTCCATGATGGCTTGGGATATACTAAACACAATATGGTATGGTATGGTTGATGAATGCCTCGCTTTGGTGACCGAGTATATGGCGATATCATTAAAATTTGATCTCTTTTGTAGAAATTCTGGAGTATAGATTTAACCGGATAAGGAATTTTTTGGTATTGATAACATGACAATGAAAGGAAGTTATCCATTATAAGCACTGCCAACCCAGATGTGATTCACAAGGGGGATAAGTCTATTTAAGATTCTTGTGTAGCTATCTAATGATTAAAATATTAATTGGATACATATGGATTGTTCTGTTCCTATAGGATCCAGAGCCAGATGGTGCATGTCTGCTATTGACGGTGATAGAAACATATCCGTTCAGAGGCCACTGGAATTTGTAAGTGGTTCTGCTTTTTGAAACATATGCACGTAAATAATTTGATTAGGGGAAGATGAGTTAGAATTTTTCCTCTGCTATTTCACAGGGCGTATTCAAACGAGTTCATAGGCGTCAGCGAAGGATTTAATCCAATTCATCTGTCTACATCTCCAGATTGGTGATACAGGGGTGTGTAGGATGTTATGTGCTTACTGTTTAGAATGCACATGTGACATTAAGAGTCACATTTCTTGAAGAAATAGGGCTGACACAAAAACCCTGATATGTTTTATTTTTCTCTATGTCTTCTAGATTAGAAAAGGGCTTACTCTAGTCCATGAAGGGAAAGACATCTTTATTTTGCCCTAAGTCCTGAGTAATGTCTTAAGAAGAATAAGGACAGCAATTCCTGTTCATTTTGACCAAAACATGTGTCAACGACCACACAAACTATTTGGGAATTATAACCAGATGATATACGACAGGGTTTATGAATAGATGCAAGGAAATTATTGTAAACATTGGTGTAGTATTTGAGTATGACTACACAGTGTATAGTAGGCCATAATGGTTTTATGTATGCATGTATGAATGAGGGATTGAGAGTATTGATGCCTGAGATATGAAAGAATTGTGTTTTTTTTTCTGTATAAATGGAAGTATCGTTTTAATTGGTACATACAGATATATGTTTATGTAATGAATTATTGAATAAAATGTATATTAATTGAAATATTTATTTGTGTCACCCTGATCCACTGGTCCACCCTTTTTTTCGTACCTTGTATCTTACCTGAAGGACCAGGGATTATATTGCCGGTAACCCCTTTATATATATATCCTCTCCCACCCTGCATGTTCAACACTTAAATAAATGTGTGTTGGCATCCATCATTGAGGAGTTCATCCCAATTTCTCATCTACATTAAATGCTTTGTTCTCCGGCACTTTATACCCTATCAACTGGTACCTGTCCTCGACATGCACAGTTGCAATCGGGATGATAAAATGCTCAATAACATAGTTTGAAAGTACCGATAACTGAGCATTCTGGATGCTAAAGTGCCAGGAAATAGAGAAAATTGGCCTCATTACAAGTTTGGCGGTAGGCTTGCCGTAAGACCGGCAGGCTGCTGCCAAACTTGCAATTTTTTTCCGGCACCCATGATTGGGCAATTACCAGGTCATTACGGCCCAGCCAGATCTGGTAATTGCCCATTTGCGGGCTCCGGAATACATCACTCCCCATTTCCATTTCTGCCCAATAGGGCTTAATTGGAATGAGGAGGTTGGAGGCAACGGCACCATTGAGAATGGTGATGGTGCATCTGACATGCTCTGCTTGCGGGTGCTTGTGTTTTGTAAATGTTCACAGGGAGTGGGGGAATATCATTCAGATGCCATTTGCAAATAATTTGCATTTTTCATGTTCAAGTTATGTAGCATCATTACAAGTACCGGTCTGGAAAAAATGACAGAAAAGAATTCTGGTCATTTAAGCTCTAGCATTTTTTCTGGACTGTCACACTTCATGTTTCCCGGTGATGGTCATGGATTCCCCGGGCAGGCCTGTCCTGTCGGTAGATTAGGCCCTTACAGGCAAATAAATGCTGCAATTACAGGCACTAGTAAAACCGGTGCCAATAATTTTGGCATTCCCATCCTATGGGACTCCAGGGCAATGGGAACTTACCAGCACACCACCACCCATAATATCCTGGAAATGCTGGGATATTGGACAGAAGAGAGGGTAAGGGTAGTTTCCTGGTATCCCAACAGAATGAAGCCCCTGTGGACTGGCAGAAGAAAATGTGCGCATAAAAGAATTGATGTTTTAAGGATTCTGGATAGAAATGGCTTTACTGTATATGTAAAAAAAACAGGTCATGTTCATAATGAATAACCCCACATCAGGCCACCCTCAGGCTTTGATGGATAGTCTTCACATGCTACTGCAACGTACGTGCTGTGTTGTGCTCTGCTGGGCCCTTAATAGTATCAATTGAATGGAAATATGTCATGCCCCACATGAAAAGGAGGTGTGTGGCCCCTGCCTCTCTTATAATAACAGCATGCAACACTATTTATTTATTTTATTGTGCATTTGTAAAGCGTTTATACATCAAGTACATTGTTTTTCAAAGTGCCCACGTGGCAACAGGCAGGGAACATGTGAAAAAAATCAAATAGGACAATGAAAGTTAGAGGCAGACTTACTATGCCTTGTGAGCATTCAGATCCTGCAAGTGCAAGGAGAGAGAGAAAATATGAGGGAGTGGGGTAGATGCTAGATGTACAAGGAGGCACGTGCTAGGGATTGAGCAGCTGTAAGTGCCTGGCTGCCAATAAATAAGTAACTGCAAGCCTATGGTGGCATAGGTCAGTGGGTGCCAAGGCAAGTGATGGGTGTGGGCTGAGGCTGACGGCAATTGGGTGTGGGAGACCAGGGCCAAAGAGGACACATAAGGACCCTGGTGGCCAATCTCAGCAACTTTGGGTTTTTTAGCAGAGGAGGGAGGGAGGGAAGGAAATGGTGACAATGAAAGTTTTGAGGAGCTTCTGGAATTTGAGGAGATGCGGCTCAAGGAAAAGAGGAAGGTGGAGGCTGTTCCATATTAGGGAACCTGCTGAGGAAAGAGATTGGCCAGCAGCTATCTGTTTAGCAAAGCACTTCACACAAAGAGAGTTTGTGCCAGAGGAACGTAGAGATCTGGAGGGAGAGTATTTAGTCAGAGCAAGTTGTAGATAGCATGGTCCCCATCCCCAGAAAGTCTTATGGAGAACGTAGAGGGATTCAAACTTCATCCTTGCAGCAACTTGGAGCCATTGGAGAGTTTTAAGGACTGGAGAGATTCTGTCCCTGGGTGTGAGGCCAAGTATACATATTGCAGCCCTATTCTGGATTAGATGGAAGGGTCACACAGAAGAAGAGGGTAGATTAAGGGAAAGGCTATTGCAGCAGTCTAGCCTAGAGATAACCAGAGATCTATAGACATTGAGCTTCCGGGGGAAAGGGAGAAATGGGAGAATTCCTATGAGGAAGTACATTCAAAAGTGGCCCTTCGTGGCAAGGTCCTGAATGTGAGGGAGGAAGGAGAGAGAGGGGTCAAAGATGAGTCTGAGATTTCTGGCTTGTGATGAAGGAGAAGGGGGAGAGCCCATGGAAGATGACAAAAGTAAGGGGAAGAAAGAGGGAGCAGGAGTCCCAATACGAAGTATCTCAGTCTTGCTGGCATTGAGGCAGAGATCATTGGAAGTGCACCAGGTCTGGATGGCAGATAGGCAGTCAGGATTAATGGAAGAAGTAACAGGATGGTCAGAGGGGAGTTTGAAGAAGAGTTGTCTGTCATCTGTGTAACACTGGAAGTTGGGGAGAAGGTGGAAATGAGGTGTGCAAGTGGAGCAAGCTAGGTGTTAAAAAGCCAGAGAGAGAGGTTGGAGCCCTGGGGACACTGCTGGTGGAGATAGAGGTGGGGGGAGGAGAAAGAGCCCAGAATAACCTGGGATGGATGGTAATTGAGAAAGGAGGTCATCCAGTCCAGTGCCCACTGCGTGATACCCAGTATATCATGGAGCCATTTTATGTAGATGGAGTTGTTCACCATGTCAAATTCAGAGGAGAGATCGAGTAGAATGAGAACATCTGGAACGTTCGAGTCAAGAGATGGAAGCTGTTCCTCACAGGTGTTCCAGAGAGCTGTATGCTTGCCTCTGGATGCTCAGAATCCAGATAGATGGTCGGGGAGGCAGGGGTGTTGCTAGGTCTGGAAAAGATCCAGGGCTACACTAATGTTGGGAGAGTCAGGACTCAGGGATAGCTAGCCTTTTGGTTTTAGCCCCAGAGCTTTTATCCAGGCCTGCAACCAAAAGACCCGGGGGTATAGACACCTCAACCATCCCCTAGCAACGCCTCTGCGTTGAGGCAACCAAGTGTGCTGGGTGAGTTGGGGGAAGACCAGCTTCCCCAAGAGTTTCCTCAAAGAACGGGTTTATAGATATGGGGCTATAGTTGGCTGGGCAAGATGGGTCTTCTAGTATAATTTAGCGTGTTTTGGAGAGCAGCGCCACTGTGCAATATTTAGAGGCAAAATTATTTGCACATGGGACGTGGTCATCGAATAGTACCTCAGAATGGCATGACCGCATTCATGGTGAGGTGCATAAAGAAAAACTAGACAATGTTTTTGCTGATGCTGAAGGCAGCATAATTCAGGTCTGCCTTCTAAGGTTATTAAATACAGCCGATAAAAATGCAGAGAAAGACTGTTTGATACGGCTATGCGCCAAGATCTGGTTTATTTGAATAGGTCCCTGTGAATGCAGGAAAATGATACCCAGCTAATTAGCAGGTTAAAGACTGACTTAGATGGGGCAAGTAAGAAAGAGGAAATGTTAGGAGCGGAATTGGATGTATGTCAAAAAGATATGCAGTTAAAATGCAGAGATTTTGATATTCAATTGTCCAAAAGCATGAAACAGTTTGAAGACAGTGAGCAAGAATTGGTACACTTGAAAGCATTGGTGGACCACATTAGACAAGATAAAGAGGAGATGGTTTCAGAAATGCAAGTGTTACAAAAAGAACATTTTGAAAAAGAAAGTGACCTCCAGAATGCAGAACATGAATTGGTTACAAGAGAAATAAAGAATTTAATGAATGCCAAATGCAAATATGCGACATGCAGGAGGTAATTAATACAATGAGTGATGAAAACAACTATTTGCAAAACGAAGCATACAGGATCCTTAAATGTGTAAGGACTTGGAACTGCAAATGTGCATTCCCAGGTCCCAGAAGAGGCTGGAGGGCACCACATTCAATGGTGTTGAGGTGAATTCTATTTCTACCCAATGAGCTAATGCCCCAGTGAATGGGCCGGTGACTGAACTTGGTTGCAGTGCCCTTGGGGGATTTCATACTCCCATTGGGGGCCACCACCAATCCCATACACCTGGAACCAGGGTTGAGTCACCAAGTAGTGCAATTCCATGCATTGCAACAAGTAGCCCCATAAAGGTAATGAAATCCATTAAAGCCCTGATCAAACCATTTAAAAAGGGAGGTGAATGCTGCATAGAGGATCACTTAGAAGCGGTTCATGACATTTTTAAAGCCCTCCAGATACCTAAGGAACAGTACAGGCAGTATTTTCATTTAACTTTATATGCTCCGACGGACAGTATCATAAGAGGATTGAATGAGCAGCAGAATATGACATGGGCAGATTTTGTAAAAGAGATTAGGCGTAATTTTTCTCCTTTCTAGTCATTGCAGGAGGCAAAGAAAGTCGCTTACACAATCACTGCTGGGCCTAATACATCCCCTCGACAGTTTTTACAATACCTAAAAAGAACATTTTCTGGCTTTGATGTATCTTTTGACCCCAATTCCAATGAATTTAAAACTGCCTACTTCTATGGGCTACAGAAAGACATCATATCCCAATTGGTCCATGAATTTGACCGTGACAAGTCCCTGGAATGGATTGTACACCAAAGCACAAATCTATATGAGTTACTCTATTGTCACGGTAGAGAAAGTGATAAAATGAAAGATACTAGATCTAAATCTAAAGAACCCTCAGCAACAGTGATGGAAATCAGGTCAGCCAAAATGTCCCTTGAGTCTGCTCAAAGTCCAAGTAAAAATAATTTGGCACCTGAACAGAGGGGTAATCAACAAAGGTCATCACACCCTGCACCAATGTTTCAATCACATGATCCTAGTAATAGGGAGAGCTACATCAGCCCCAGGTACTTAGGAGATAGGCCCCGGGCAGGCTATCGACCTGATATGTCAGGTATGAACAATAACCATAGACAAAATGAGGATCAAAGAAATGATGGTCCTTATCAGACATTGGGGACACAAAGCAGATTTGATCCCAATACTATGATATATGGTAATCAGGATAGACCATGATATGTGGATCGATTTGCTGATAATGGGAATCAACATAGGGGCCAGTACCCACAACCTGAGAGACAGGACATGAGGCAGAACATGAACTACACTCCATGTCAGTACAATGATTCCGCACCAGGGGACTACAACCAAAGGATGGGCGCACCCTGCTCCCCTACACAAATGAATCAAGAGTTCAGGAACCAACCCAATAGAAATCACTCACTTGAGAGGTATCAGAATAGATCCAATCAGGGGGAAAACAACCAATATCAATCTAGGCCACATAGAGAGGATTCTAGAGAGATGGAAAGGTTCCTGTTCCTCGAGGCCCAAGTTAAAATGAGCAAATAGGAAAGCTCTGTACATCGCAAAAACAGCCATCCAAGGAGGGGGCAGAAGGCCATAGCAATGACCGGGGGGCTTCTGAAAAGTGACTAAGTACTTATGATACCTGCAGTGCAAAAAAAACAGATTGCTCTGATGTAATTTTGCATAATGACTATGAGATGCCTAATGATTTAAAAGTGAAAGTACCAGTAAATGAACATGTAACAGAAAGTACAGGACAAATCTATTTGCTGTTCTAAACATCGAAAAATAGACGAATTGTTTCGATAATACTAGTAAGTGGATTTCCATGGAAGTACTGAACAATGTATGAAAAACTTGTGTCCTTGTCAATATCTGTCTAAGTTTTGCACGGGCTGATGCAATTTTGTGGAAGCTTCACGCAAGCAGAGGAGGTTTATTCTTCTGATTTTCGGCTGTAAGTTTCTCTGTGGCTCTACTCCTCCGAATTTGGATGTGAGCTGGACCGCAGAAGGAGGATTGGTTGTTTTGTGCCTGGGACAATATTGAAATTGAGAAAGTTGTCACGTGGGTATGCATTGATTAGTAAGGTTTGGTATATTGGACATGCAGTAAAGGAGTAGTCTCTGATGCATGCATATTTCCATGATGGCTTGGGATATACTAAACACAATATGGTATGGTGTGGTTGATGAGTGCCTCGCTTTGGTGACAGAGTATATGGCGATATCATTAAAATTTGATCTCTTTTGTAGAAATTCTGGAGTATAGATTTAACCGGATAAGGAATTTTTTGGTATTGATAACATGACAATGGAAGGAAGTTATCCATTATAAGCACTGCCAACCCAGATGTGATTCACAACGGGGATAAGTCTATTTAAGATTCTTGTGTAGCTATCTAATGATTAAAAGATTAATTGGATACATATGGATTGTTCTGTTCCTATAGGATCCAGAGCCAGATGGTGCATGTCTGCTATTGACGGTGATAGAAACATATCCGTTCAGAGGCCACTGGAATTTGTAAGTGGTTCTGCTTTTTGAAACATATGCACGTAAATAATTTGATTAGGGGAAGATGAGTTAGAATTTTTCCTCTGCTATTTCACAGGGCGTATTCAAACGAGTTCATAGGCGTCAGCGAAGGATTTAATCCAATACATCTGTCTACATCTCCAGATTGGTGATACAGGGGTGTGTAGGATGTTATGTGTTTACTCTTTAGAATGCACATGTGACATTAAGAGTCACATTTCTTGAAGAAATAGGGATGACACAAAAACCCTGATAGGTTTTATTTTTCTCTATGTCTTCTAGATTAGAAAAGGGCTTACTCTAGTCCATGAAGGGAAAGACATCTTTATTTTGCCTTAAGTCCTGAGTAATGTCTTAAGAAGAATAAGGACAGCAATTCCTGTTCAATTTGACCAAAACATGTGTCAACGACCACACAAACTATTTGGGAATTATAACCAGATGATATACGACAGGGTTTATGAATAGATGCAAGGAAATTATTGTAAACATTGGTGTAGTATTTGAGTATGACTACACAGTGTATAGTAGGCCATAATGGTTTTATGTATGCATGTATGAATGAGGGATTGAGAGTATTGATGCCTGAGATGTGAAAGAATTGTGCTTTTTTTCTGTATAAATGGAAGTATCGTTTTAATTGGTACATACAGATATATGTTTATGTAATGAATTATTGAATAAAATGTATATTAATTGAAATATTTATTTGTGTCACCCTGATCCACTGGTCCACCCTTTTTTTCGTACCTTGTATCTTACCTGAAGGACCAGGGATTATATTGCAGGTAACCCCTTTATATATATATCCTCTCCCACCCTGCATGTTCAACACTTAAATAAATGTGTGTTGGCATCCATCATTGAGGAGTTCATCCCAATTTCCCATCTACATTAAATGCTTTGTTCTCTGGCACTTTATACCCTATCAACTGGTACCTGTCCTCGACATGCACAGTTGCAATCTGGATGATAAAATGCTCAATAACATAGTTTGAAAGTACTGATAACTGAGCATTCTGGATGCTAAAGTGCCAGGAAATAGAGAAAATTGGCCTCATTACAAGTTTGGCGGTAGGCTTGCCGTAAGACCGGCAGGCTGCTGCCAAACTTGCAATTTTTTTCCGGCACACATGATTGGGCAATTACCAGTCATTACGGCCCAGCAAGATCCAGTAATTGCCCATTTGCGGGCTCCGGAATGCATCACTCCCCATTCCCATTTCTGCCCAATATGCCTTAATTGGAATGGGGAGGTTGGATGCAACGGCACCATTGAGAATGGTGATGGTGCATCTGACATGCTCTGCTTGCAGGTGCTTGTGTTTTGTAAATGTTCACAGGGAGTGGGGGAATACCATTCAGATGCCATTTGCAAATAATTTGCATTTTTCATGTTTAAGTTATGTAGCATCATTACAAGTACCGGTCTGGAAAAAATGACAGAAAAGAATTCTGGTCATTTAAGCTCTAGCATTTTTTCTGGACTGTCACACTTCATGTTTCCCGGTGACGGTCATGGATCTCCCCGGGCAGGCCTGTCCTGCCGGTAGATCAGGCCCTTACAGGCAAATAAATGCTGCAATTACAGGCACTAGTAAAACCGGTGCCAATCATTTTGGCATTCCCATCCTATGGGACTCAAGGGCAATGGGAACTTACCAGCACACCACCACCCATAATATCCTGGAAATGCTGGGATATTGGACGGAAGAGAGGGTAAGGGTAGTTTCCTGCTATCCCAACAGAATTAAGCACCCGTGGACTGGCAGAAAAAAATGTGCGCATAAAAGAATTGATCTTTTAAGGATTCTGGATGGAAAAGGCTTTACTGTATATGTAAAAAAACAGGTCATGTTCATAATGAATAACCCCACATCAGGCCACCCTCAGGCTTTGATGGATAGTCTTCACATGCTACTGCAACGTACGTGCTGTGTTGTGCTCTGCTGGGCCCTTAATAGTATCAATTGAATGGAAATATGTCATGCCCGACGTGAAAAGGAGGTGTGTGGCCCCTGCCTCTCTTCTAATAACAGCATGCAACACTATTTATTTATTTTATTGTGCATTTGTAAAGCGTTTATACATCAAGTACATTGTTTTTCAAAGTGCCCACGTGGCAACAGGCAGGGAACATGTGAAAAAAATCAAATAGGACAATGAAAGTTAGAGGCAGACCTACTATGCCTTGTGAGCATTCAGATCCTGCAAGTGCAAGGAGAGAGAGAAAATATGAGGGAGTGGCGTAGATGCTAGATGTACAAGGAGGGAAGTGCTAGGGATTGAGCAGCTGTAAGTGCCTGGCTGCCAATAAATAAGTAACTGCAAGCATAGGTCAGTGGGTGCCAAGGCAAGTGATGGGTGTGGGCTGAGGCTGACGGCAATTGGGTGTGGGAGACCAGGGCCAAAGAGGACACATAAGGACCCTGGTGGCCAATCTCAGCAACTTTGGGTTTTTTAGCAGAGGAGGGAGGGAGGGAAGGAAATGGTGACAATTAAAGTTTTGAGGAGCTTCTGGAATTTGAGGAGATGCGGCTCAAGGAAAAGAGGAAGGTGGAGGCTGTTCCATATTAGGGAACCTGCTGAGGAAAGAGATTGGCCACCAGCTATCTGTTTAGCGAAGCACTTCACACAAAGAGAGTTTGTGCCAGAGGAACGTAAAGATCTGGAGGGAGAGTATTTAGTCAGAGCAAGTTGTAGATAGCATGGTCCCCATCCCCAGAAAGTCTTATGGAGAAGCTAGAGGGATTCAAACTTCATCCTTGCAGCAACTTGGAGCCATTGGAGAGTTTTAAGGACTGGAGAGATTCTGTCCCTGGGTGTGAGGCCAAGTATACATATTGCAGCCCTATTCTGGATTTGCTGGAAGGGTCACACAGAAGAAGAGGGTAGATTAAGGGAAAGGCTATTGCAGCAGTCTAGCCTAGAGATAACCAGAGATCTAGAGACATTGAGCTTCCGGGGGAAAGAGAGAAATGGGAGAATTCCTATGAGGAAGTACATTCAAAAGTGGCCCATGGTGGCAAGGTCCTGAATGTGAGGGATGAAGGAGAGAGAGCGGTCAAAGATGAGTCTGAGATTTCTGGCTTGTGATGAAGGAGAAGGGGGAGAGCCCATGGAAGATGACAAAAGTAAGGTGAAGAAAGAGGGAGCAGGAGTCCCAATACGAAGTATCTCAGTCTTGCTGGCATTGAGGCAGAGATCATTGGAAGTGCACCTGGTCTGGATGGCAGATAGGCAGTCAGGATTAATGGAAGAAGTAACATGATGGTCAGAGGGGAGTTTGAAGAAGAGTTGTCTGTCATCTGTGTAACACTGGAAGTTGGGGAGAAGGTGGAAATGAGGTGTGCAAGTGGAGCAAGCTAGGTGTTAAAAAGCCAGAGAGAGAGGTTGGAGCCCTGGGGACACTGCTGGTGGAGATAGAGGTGGGGGGAGGAGAAAGAGCCCAGAATAACCTGGGATGGATGGTAATTGAGAAAGGAGGTCAGCCAGTCCAGTGCCCACTGCGTGATACCCAGTATATCATAGAGCCATTTTATGCAGATGGAGTTGTTTACCATGTCAAATTCAGAGGAGAGATCGAGTAGAATGAGAACATCTGGAGCGTTGGAGTCAAGAGATGGAAGCTGTTCCTCACAGGTGTTCCAGAGAGCTGTATGCGTGCCTCTGGATGCTCAGAATCCAGATAGATGGTCGGGGAGGCAGGGGTGTTGCTAGGTCTGGAAAAGATCCAGGGCTACACTGATGTTGGGAGAGTCAGGACTCAGCTAGCCTTTTGGTTTTATCCCCAGAGCTTTTATCCAGGCCTGCAACCAAAAGACCCGGGGGTATAGACACCTCAACCATCCCCTAGCAACGCCTCTGCGTTGAGGCAACCAAGTGTGCTGGGTGAATTGGGGGAAGACCAGCTTCCCCAAGAGTTTCCTCAAAGAACGCGTTTATAGATATGGGGCTATAGTTGGCTGGGCAAAATGGGTCTTGTAGTATAATTTAGCGTGTTTTGGAGAGCAGCGCCACTGTGCAATATTTAGAGGCAAAATTATTTGCACATGGGACGTGGTCATCGAATAGTACCTCAGAATGGCATGACCGCATTCATGGTGAGGTGCATAAAGAAAAACTAGACAATGTTTTTGCTGAAGGCAGCATAATTCAGGTCTGCCTTCTAAGGTTATTAAATGCAGCCGATAAAAATGCAGAGAAGGACTGTTTGATACGCCTATGCGCCAAGATCTGGTTTATTTTGAATAGGTCCCTGTGAATGCAGGACAATGATACCCAGCTAATTAGCAGGTTAAAGACTGACTTAGATGGGGCAAGTAAGAAAGAGGAAATGTTAGGAGTGGAATTGGATGTATGTCAAAAAGATATGCAGTTAAAATGCAGAGATTTTGATATTCAATTGTCCAAAAGCATGAAACAGTTTGAAGACAGTGAGCAAGAATTGGTACACTTTCAGAAATGCAAGTTTTACAAAAAGAACATTTTGAAAAAGAAAGTGACCTCCAAAATGCAGAACATGAATTGGTTAAAATGCTTCAAGAAAGGGACAAGAGAAATAAAGAATTTAATGAATGCCAAATGCAAATATGCGACATGCAGGAGGTAGTTAATACAATGAGTGATGAAAACAACCATTTGCAAAACGAAGCAGACAGGCTCCTTAAAAAGTGTAAGGACTTGGAACTGCAAATGTGCATTCCCAGGTCCCAGAAGCGGCTGGAGGGCACCACATTCAATGGTGTTGAGGTGAATTCTATTTCTACCCAAAGAGCTAATGCCCCAGTGAATGGGCCGGTGACTGAACTTGGTTGCAGTGCCCTTGGGGGATTTGATACTCCCATTGGGGGCCGCCACCAATCCCATACACCTGGAACCAGGGTTGAGCCACCAAGTAGTGCAATTCCATGCATTACAACAAGTAGCCCCATAAATATAATGAAATCCATTAAAGCCCTGATCCCACCATTTAAAAAGGGAGGTGAATGCTGCATAGAGGATCACTTAGAAGCGGTTCATGACATTTTTTAAGCCCTCCAGATACCTAAGGAACAGTCCAGGCTGTATTTTCATTTAACTTTAGATGCTCCGACGGCCAGTATCATAAGAGGATTGAATGAGCAGCAGAATATGACATGGGCAGATTTTGAAAAAGAGATTAGGCGTAATTTTTCTCCTTTCCAGTCATTGCAGGAGGCAAAGAAAGTCGCTTACACAATCACTGCTGGGCCTAATACATCCCCTCGACAGTTTTTACAAGACCTAAAAAGAACATTTTCTGGCTTTGATGTATCTTTTGACCCCAATTCCAATGAGTTTAAAACTGCCTACTTCTATGGGCTACAGAAAGATATCATATCCCAATTGGTCCATGAATTTGACTGTGACAAGTCCCTGGAATGGATTGTACACCAAAGCACAAATCTATATGAGTTACTCTATTGTCACGGTAGAGAAAGTGATAAAATGAAAGATACTAGACCTAAATCTAAAGAACCCTCAGCAACAGTGATGGAAATCAGGTCAGCCAAAATGTCCCTTGAGTCTGCTCAAAGTCCAAGTAAATATAATTTGGCACCTGAACAGAGGGGTAATCAACAAAGGTCATCACACCCTGCACCAATGTTTCAATCACATGATCCTAGTAATAGGGAGAGCTACATCAGCCCCAGGTACTTAGGAGATAGGCCCCGGGCAGGCTATCGACCTGATATGTCAGGTATGAACAATAACCATAGACAAAATCAGGATCAAAGAAATGATGGTCCTTATCAGACAGTGGGGACACAAAGCAGATTTGATCCCAATACCATGATATATGGTAATCAGGATAGACCCCGATATGTGGATCGATTTGCTGATAATTGGAATCAACATAGGGGCCAGTACCCACAACCTGAGAGATAGGATATGAGGCAGAACATGAACTACACTCCATGTCAGTACAATGATTCCCAACCAGGGGACTACAACCAAAGGATGGGTGCACCCTGCTCCCCTACACAAATGAATCAAGAGTTCAGGAACCAACCCAATAGAAATCACTCACTTGAGAGGTATCAGAATAGATCCAATCAGGGGGAAAACAACCAATATCAATCTAGGCCACAGAGAGAGGATTCTAAAGAGATGGAAAGGTTCCAGTGCCTCGAGGCCCAAGTGAAAATGAGCAAATAGGAAAGCTCTGTACAGCGCAAAAACAGCCATCCAAGGAGGGGGCAGAAGGCCATAGCAATGACCGGGGGGCTTCTGAAAAGTGACTAAGTACTTATGATACCTGCAGTGCAAAAAAAACAGATTGCTCTGATGTAATTTTGCATAATGACTCTGAGATGCCTAATGATTTAAAAGTGAAAGTACCAGTAAATGAACATGTAACAGAAAGTACAAAAACATTGGATATCTGTACAAAAGAAAAAGAAACACCTGAAATTCCAAAAGAAAAATGACTCATGCATGGGGAATACCAGTGAACAGGGAGTAAGTGGGGATACTATAGCTCCTTCCCTGGGCAATCAAAACAATGACCAAACTCAGGCAGAAAAAAGGAATACTCAAAAGGAGGGTACAGGTCAATCACCTGAAGAATTCTTTGAACCACATATTTTTGAAGAGGTTAAAAGGGCTGATACCATACTGAATAATCACAAATGCACAGAATTAGACAATGACAAATCGCCAAGTGATGTTGTTACACATGTTCAGTTGGAGGGTTGTAGTGTGACCTCTGATGATACCTGGATGGATGGGCGAACAGTGGCCACACTCCAAAAAACCTCTTAACATGGAGAAATGAATAAAGTCTCTCACATGGGAATGGGCAAAAGGAGGGAAAAATGTCTTTCCATTTTCCAATGTGCTTAGCCAAAAGTGGAAAAGGCCTGAGAAAGGTGAGCCCTGAAATCAGTAAGAATTAGCATTTCTTATGTGTGTTAGAGGAAATTGAAGACAGGTATTATGCTCCCATCACTGTATAAGAAAAAGCCCATACGTTTGCAATGATTGACACTGGTGCACAGGCCACAATTATGTCTAAAGAATTAGTAAAGAGTATCAATGAAGAGAGATCCCCGCAGAATCAGATCACAGTGAAGGAAAATCAAGTTCCAGTGCATAATTTTAACGGGGAGGAGGTGCCTATTATAGGCGTCACCGAGGTTGACATAAAGATAGGTAAACACAGAATGAAACAGGAGGTATTGGTCACATCCATTTGTGAAATACCATTTCTGATGGGAACAGATTGCCTAAAAAGATTGTCTCCTCTCATTGATGGGGTGAATGGAGTACTGTGGTCCTTAACTAACTAAAAAACCATTGAGACCTAAGAAAATAAAATCACAAAACAGCAATATAAATGAATGTCACACCTTTGCCAAAACAAATGATGCAGTGGAGGTGTATCTCCAGAATAGCTGCATACCTAGCGTCACTGTCATATTAATGTGTCAAGAAAAATGCAGAGTGAAAATGAAAAATTACCTGTACAAATATACTTAGACCCAAGGAAAGAATGGCAAACTGCCATAGATGAGCACACCTTACATGTTTATTTAAAAGAGAAGACATGCAAACAGAATACTGCTCATAGAGCAGGTTCAGAAAAACACATTACCACTCTTGCTGAAATACACATGGAAGATGAGCAACCATGGGTTCATGTTGGCATAAATGACTATTCTAGAATAATAAAAGCCACTTTAGCTCTTGAGCAGGAAAGGAGCTTCATTAATGAGAAATTGTTGCAAAAAATAATGGAAAGGGAGGAGATCCCGAAATTTAGGATTAAAAACCAGTATGTTTCTGGTTTGGACGGTCCAGACTTTGAAAACCGAATTGCAGGTAGATGCATGCTGAAAATTAGCATTGGACAAAAAACAATTTACCATAATGTTTGGATAGTGAGTGGAACACAAAATGACTTTTACATGGGCAATGGAACACAAAATGACTTTTACATGGGCAATGACATCATGCACAGAATGTGTATGGTGTTAGATTTCCTTAATCAAAAGATATGGTCACGCCTAGGTGGGTCGGCACCTGAATTTGAAGACAAAAGAAGGGCTTATCTTTGCGCACAGCTGGTCCCTTATGCGATTGAATTACAAATGAGGAAATATACTATTATCCCTGTATTCACAAAGCAGTTTGCAATAACACTGAAATGCAAAAATGGACAGGAGATGAAAGATTCTGATGCATTTGTGTGTCTGAATGAATCCATAAAACAGCAAGGCCTGGATTATGAATACATTCCATTGGTAGATGTGGGTGAAGGGTCTGTAAAAATGATCCATTCATTTAGAGGAAAACTCCACATTAGGAATGGCCATACAAAAATCACATTACACAGCAGACCTAAATAACATGGTCATTGGAAATATCCCTGAAAAGTATGTAGATGCTAAGGGTGAATTGCCAGAATACCTGGACTCTCAGCCCAAAGGGATATTTAAAATTCATTCTGTGTACCCTTATGATTCAAGCGAGACAGTGTGCTGTCATCAAGAGGATTGCATAACATTTAACTTAAATGAAAATGAAATAGAAAATCAGCCCATTGAAGTGGAAGCTGATATGCCAAAACATTTATAAGTGGCAGTTTTAAAAAGAGACACAGCCACACAATTTGAGGAAAGCGCCGATATTCCCCTGCCAGAACATTTTCCAGAATTCTCCAAAATGGTATAGGAGCAGATTTTATCAGCGGATGCATGTGGCAACGATGAGGATAGAAATGAACTGAGGAAGATATTTATGGAGTTTAAAGATGTATTTGCAAAAGATGCTTATTATTGCGGGCTAACTGATTTACATGTGGCCATGCTACCGGAAGGGTGTAACAGAAGTCCAATATTTGTGCGTCAGTATAGATTACCACTGGCATGTTTAGAGTCATTGGCAGAGATTATTAAAAATTTGGAGTCGCAGGGAATCATCAGGCCCATCCATAGCACATCCAATACACCTATTTTAGGTGTGTTAAAGCGAGTCCATGGCGACTGTGTGCAGATTTGAGGGAGTTAAATAAAAAAGTGCCAGTATCCAGATGGCCACTGCCATTCATTGATCAGGGATTAGCTATAGTTCAAAAGTATTTACCACATTATATCTCACCTCTGGATATTGGTGCGTGCCATTGGCAGAGGAGATACAGAATTTATTTTCCTTTTCATTTGATAAGACTCAATACCCATGGGTTAGAACTCCATTCGGGTACGTCAATAGTGGGAGTGAATTTGGCATATTTTTGAGAAAAGCTATGCCTGGTGCAGCAGAAAGAGGAACCATAGTTTATGTGGATGATGTTCTGATAAAAAATGAAAGCTTGAAAAGCCATTTTGATGAAATAAGACATGTGCTTGGCCAATTGCAGAAAGCAGGCACCAAAGTATCTTTACAAAAAGCACAATGGTGCAAGAAAAAAGAACTTTCTAGGCCATGAAGTGACTGAACATGGACTAAATCCACAAAAGAAAAAAATAGAGGCCATACAAAAAATAAAAGACCCTAAAAATGTGAAAAATGTAAAACGTTTATTAGGAATGACAGGCTATAACAGAAAGTTCATTGAAAATGATGCTGAAATCACTCAACCATTGACCAAAACTGCTTAAACTGAATACACCCTGGAAATGGGAAAAAGAGCAGTCTGAGGCAGTGGCTAAATTAAAGGAATGTCTTGTAAAGGCACCATGTTTAGCATATTCCATAAAGGACAGGGATTTCTTTATAGAAATAGGTTTCTCTGAACATTGTATGTCAGCAGTGTTATCACAAAAACATGATTTGAATCACAAAACCATTGCCTATGCAAGTAAGGCGTTTTCCCAAGTTGAAATTAAATTCAATGAATGTGAAAAGGCCCTATTAACCACTGTGTGGCGCTACAACATTTCCACCCATTTGTTCAGGGAGAAAAGGTGATTATTGAGACAAATCATCAACCTTTGCAGTTTTTAGAGAGTAAATGAATTAGGTCAGGTAATCTAGCACAGTCCAGAATCACTTCATGGACGCTGGCAGTACAGGGGTTTCCTGTAGAATTGAGATATGGCCAAAATAAAAAAAGCCCAATTGCCCAAGGTTTAGCAGATTTACATGACTGTGCAGCTGAACAAGTATTAAACGAAATGGAAGTGGAACCTACTTTACAGGAATTTGAACAATCACCACACAAACCTTTTGATGAAAAGACATGCAAGGATTTGCCAACTGTATATGTTGATGGTTGTGCTTTTCACATTGAAAATGACAGTAATAAAAAATTAGTGTCAGGGATAGGAAATGTCTGGTTGAAATGTGAAGGCATCCCCAGTACAGGGGTGAGGTTTGGAGCTAGGAGCAGTCAAGTAGCGGAATTGGCAGCCATTTATAAAGCAATTACTACTGCAGTTGATAATAAATTAAGTGAAATGGTCCTGGTGACTGATTCTGACTATGCACAAAATAGCTTTGTGGAATATTTACCTGGCTGGAAAGCGAAAGGCATGATTACATACAACAAAAAGCCACTTAAACATGGAAAAATTATACAAGTCATAGACAAATTTGTGTCAGAGAATGATTTAACAATATATTGGAGGAAAATGTGTGGGCATTTAAAGACTCCAAGAGAGGATAAGGAGGGATAAGGCAGATCAACTGGCTAAAATTGGGGCTGTGATGGGAGAATTGCTTCCTATTGAATATTTACTTGGTGAAATACAAATTGATGCAGTAACACGTTCTAAAGCACCAAAGGAGGTAGATTCACCAGTAGCATACTGGAGTTATGATACACCAGAACAAGATCTGATTGAGGCACAAAAGGATGATCTAATTTTGGGAATATATTATAATCATTTGATAGATGCTGAACGAAACCCTTTAACAGAACATGATTGCATGGGAAAAGAAGAGTTGAGGGTGCCATTAAAGAATAAAAAACAAATTAGACTACAGGATAGACTCATGATCAGAGGGTCCATAACAGGACAGATACAGTGGGTGGTAACCCTTTCATTTAGAGGGTTAATGCTACACCATGCACATGATGCAATAACTGCAGGCCACAGAGGTTCACAAAAACATTGGAAATACTAAAAGATTATGCTTACTGGCCACATATGTCCCAAGATGTGGAATTATATACTAGAGGATGTCTAGTATGTGCCCAATTTAAACCTGCTTCACCAATGCATAGAGCTCCATTAATGAAAAGAGGCCTAACTCTTCCATGGTCAGATTTGCAAATAGTCTATGTAGGGCCTGTGAAGAGGTCGAGCAGAGGGAACCGTTATATTTTAAGTGTGGTGTGTTTGATGTCGAAATGGATTTAGTGTATTCCTGAACCAGATTGTAGTGCGCAAACAGCAGCCACATTACTGGTGAATCATGTGTTTTCAAGGTTTGGGTTGCCACAAAGAATAGAATCAGACAGAGGAAGTCATTTCACAAGTGCTCTATTGAGTAAGGTATTGCAAATACTGGGTGTGAAAAGAAAATTACATATTGCATATCGGGGCGGCTTCTTCGGGTGGAGTAGAACACAGTAATAGGTATGTTGTGGACATATTAAAGAAATTTGTGGCAGAAGCAGGTTCCAGCTGGGATTTATGTTTACCTTTGGTTTTGATGGCAATCAGATCAACTGCTGCCAAAGCAACAGGTAATAGCCCCCATGAGGTTTTGACAGGTAGGAAAATGGTGTTACCACAACACCTGCTATACAGAACATATGAGCAGACACTTGTGAGCGCGTCCACAGTTCATGAATACATTGATGAACTGAGGAAGCATTTACAACATGCATTTGCTTTTGTACAGAGAAATCTAGAGAGAGCTGCTGACAGTACAAAGACATATTATGATAAAAAGACATCAGTGAAAGAGTATTGTGTGGGCGATCAGGTGTATAAATTTCATTTTGGCAAAAGTAAACAGAAAAATTCCAAATTCTTAGCAGCATGGCAGGTGCCATTCCGAATTGTAGATAAGATCTCTCCTGGGGTTTACAAAATTTTGAAGACTAAAGGTGAAACAGCAACAGAACAGTTTGTTCATGTGAATCAAATTAAACCATGCCACCTCAGAAATGAGATTAAACAACTTGAGCGTGTAGAAACAGATAAAGTCCCTTGAACATACAAAGGTAAGGTAAGTGGGTCTAGTCAGAAGGCAGCGGCAGAGAAGTTAAATAAAGATGGTTGATTATTATAATGGAACATAAATACTGTGATATATATATATATATATATATATATATATATATATATATATATATATATATATATATATATATATATATATATGTATATATATATATATATGTATATATATATATATATATATATATATATATATATATATGTATATATATATATTGAAAAATAATAATAATAATAATAATAATGGAAGCTGAAATTATTGGAGTTGGTTTGCAAAATGAAAATATATTAAATGTTGAATGCTATTTTATGTATGTTTGTTTTCTCTTTAACATGTGCTTAATTTCAGAAAGCGAGAAGAGGAGGGCAAAATGATTTATGAAGTGCATGGATATATATATATATATAATTTTATTTTTGGCAAAAGGGTGAAGTTAGTATTATGCTATGTACTTAATCTGTTTCTTTTCTATTTGATTTAGAATATTAACCCATTTTGGCTTGGAGGTTACGGGACCGGAGGACACGGGAGATGATGGAGTCCTGGAGTACCCTGGATGAAGATCAAATGATGCCTGCCTCCGGGAGGAGGTGAAGACAACTAACCGGAATGCCAAAAAGAGATGACTCCTATGGAAAAAAGATCCAAGGGTGCCAGGATGAAAGAGGACCCGAATGAACCAAATGATGTGACATCGCTGGTCGGGACATATCAGAGGCAGACAAGTGTCCTGGAGTATGGAGTTCCACGTGTTTATTATTTTAATTAATTATTTTAATCTGTTATGTTAATTCTTTATTTTAACTATTTGTTTTATTTTATTGTTTGTGATTGACTTCAAGTACAAAAGTAAGACACTGGACTTTGGACACTTCCATTGGGAAGATATATGTAAAATATTTTATAAGAACTGATGGACTCAGAGGTGAATTTTGGTATTATGATGATTGAACAGTGATTTTTCAATTTTCATTTTTCACATATGAATATTAATTTTGTTGGATTGCTACATTTTAAAAGAAGAAAGGGAGCGTGTTTGAGTTTCTTCCAATTGTGGCTTGGACCACTGCCAAATTCTCAGAAAAAGGAGGGGATATGTAGTATAATTTAGCGTGTTTTGGAGAGCAGCACCACTGCATGGGATCACATTTTAGCTGTAAGGTGGTGCAGCAAGTCATGTGTTGCCAGGGTAACATATGGACAGGTATATGAAGACAGGCTATCTATGAACATCATTGTTTTTCTACATTTTCCAATACTTAGTTTAAAAGAACAGCATTTCTTTCTCAATTGAAAATGCCTCAATTAAAGGTGACACATTAGATACTTGATTAATTAACTTAAGTAACAAATACTAATCACTAATACTAATCACATAACATCATAATGTGATCTCCATGTGAAAATGAGGTAGAAAAGACAGGCTCTGAAAGTCATTTTAAACGTGCACTTGGATTCATTTTTTTTTCTCTGTTCACTGTGTTAGCTGGATGCAAAAACTGCATGCCAGGAAGTGAGTAGATACAGTTTCTAAACTGTATAAGCCAAGCCATTGTTGAAGAAAGAGGATAGATTATTTTGGACTTTGATTGGGTGCACGTCATTTTAAGGGTTGTGACAGAGGTTTCTTGAAGCAGCTCGGGGAGAAGGAGAGTTAGTGGACATTTTGCAGAGCTTCAGTGAAGACTTGGCTGGAGTTGCTGTGGGGTTGCCTGGCTGGGCTGCTGGGAGGCGTTGTTCCAGTGCACTGCTGACATTCGGAGACTGGGGTTCCAGTCAATTAGCACCGTCTTGAGAACAGAAGATTGCAGATTGGAACTGCATGTTCTCGGGTACTTTAAAAAGAAAACCCTGAGCCACTTATCAGAGGCGACAAGCCAGGAGATCGCGTGTGGGAGAGCTACAAATAGCTGGTAAATATACAAATGGAGTGAGTTTGCTGTGACGGACAAATGATTTATTATTAGGCAGGCAGTGTAGCGATAGTCACTATTGGGGAATCACTGTGTTTAAATGCCACATTCTAATGTTGCCATCTAAATGCAAGTCAATTGATGTACTGTTCTTTTATTGTTGCAAAGAATTTAAAGAAATGCCTTGTATTTTTGCAATTGTTTCTCTTCTGTTTATTCTAGAAAAGACTACCTTGCAAAGCTAGTAATGTATGATTTTGAAATGAAACTGGTATAAATCACAACCTGTGTAAAGGTTTGTTTTGCTTCTGTCTTTCTCTGGTGCATTTAGCCCATATCACATGATAAAAGGGGAGGTTATTAGGTAATATATGTGCCAAACTGCCTATGTAGATAAAGTAATGTTATGAGCAATTATAAATAGCTGTGTGCGTGGTTCCACTCAGTGTATATGTATGTGTGTGTCTTCTGAGTGGAACATAACACAATAGTCTGCTGGACGTACATGAGTCAGCAGAGAGAGAGGCCTCTGGAAATATAATCTCACTAATGTAAATAAATTAGTGATAATACCACACGTTATTGTGAATATTCCACTGAAACATAATCACACTAATGTAAATAAACTAGTGATAATACCACATGTTATTATGAATACTTTATGGAAGCATAGCTCACTGGTGTAGCTAAATCAGTGATAACAGCCATAAGTGGCACTCCATATGAAAATGTGGTGTTATTGAATAATGTAGAAGCCTGAGGCCTCTAGAGATCACAAGAACAGTCTAAACAAAAGAAAGGGGTTTTGTATGTTGGGGCCACAAATAAAACAAAGAAATTATGCTCACCACTATACCACAACGAAATGTATACCAACCAAATGTATCTGTGTACTGAAATAATGCATAGCCACTATATCACTATAATACCAACCCCAATCTAAATACAAGAAGTGGTTATTACTAAACTATTTTTGTTTTTGGTGGTAAGAAAATACCACTAGGTCCCAAATCTACACAAAATACCCAACAGTCTGCAGATTACTTTTTCAAGAGGGCACACAAGGTAGTGCTTGAGGGAGGAGGGAAAAGATCCAGTAGCAAAAGAGTGGTTTCAGAAATTGGCAAGTGCAGTGGCAAGGGACCCAATGTTGTCCTGAATGGTTCTGGAGGAACAGGGGGAAAACAGTTTGGAGGAGACCTTCATTGAGCGGACATCTCTGGTGACCTCATCAGGTATGATAGGGGGGAAAGGCAGAGGGAGGGTGGGAGGGTATAGGAGGCAGAGGGGTGGAGGTAAGGGGATTGGGAAGTAAGAGTGCTCAGGATGTCATGAGTTTTTGCAGTGAAGTGTGTGGCCAATGCATTGCAGAGGGCCTGGGAGGCGAGAGGAGAGGAGGAAACTGTGTAAGGGTTGGCTACTTCCCTGTAGATTTTAAAGAGTTCAACTATATTGTTGGATGCATCATACACTCAAGTCTGGATGTGAGCCCTTTTCTTGGTGTGGATGGTGAGTGTGTGTTGCCTTTGGAGCAGGTGAGAGGTCAGTTTGTCAGAGGGTGAGTCTGAGGTTTGCCACTTCCCTTCAGCAGCTCTGCACTTGTGTTTCAAGGCTGCGAGTTTGGGGTAGTGCCAGGTGTTATGCTTTGAGGCATGTTTCAGGCTGATCCTCATGACTGGGGCAAGAATGTCAAGGGTATCAGTAATGGCAAGATGGAGGTTGCTGAGAGTAGTGTCAGAGGTACAGTCTGCACTGGGGGAAAGGGTGGGCTGAAGGTGGATTTGAAGGCAGCAGCTGACACTTGTTTCATCAGATTTATATTTGAGAATGAGATTGGCAGGTGCTGTCAGAGGGCTGAGAGGACCCAGGTGAGAGGAGAGGAGCGAGTGGTCTGAGCAAGAGAGAGGGGTGATCGTGGGGAGAAGAGTGAAAAATCTGTGTGGATGAAGGCATCAAGAGTGTGTCCGGCCGAGTGGGTCAGACCGGAAAGGAGAATGGAGAGGGAAAGCGTGTTGCCCTGATTGCGGAGTCAAGGTGAATGTTGAAATCACCTACAAGAAAGAGTTTAGAGGTGGTTGTTAGGAGAGAGGAGTAGAAATCGGCCCATTCAAAGAGGAACAGAGCGGTAGAGCCAGGTGGTCTATAGATAGTGGCAATGGTCACAGTGAAGGTGGAAGATATGATATCAGTGAATACGTTTCTGGATGTTGCGCTCACATAGATGTCTGCAATAGGTAGGGCCGGGCAGTGGTCATGATGTCTTTTTTAAGCTTTCTTCTTCCAGACTTCATGAGAGAAGGAGGATTGGTGATTGTGTAGCAGTTAGAGAAGATAGGGGAGATGATAAGTGCCAGAGGAGCGGCAGTGGATAGTTGGAAGAAAGAGGAGGGCTGCATAGCACAGTCCGAGCACAAACTCACCAGTTGGCCTAATAGCCAAGACAAACAAGAGCACAGATGCACTGTGAATACTCTAGTGCGGTTGTAGGTCAAAGGATCGAAAAAAACGGGTCGAATGACAAAAGGGTCGAGTCAATTCGACCGAAAAAAGGATCGAATTATTATTATTTTTTTGGGGGGGTCCCCCCACCCCAACCT
Source organism: Ambystoma mexicanum (assembly GCF_040938575.1). Classification (NCBI taxonomy): domain Eukaryota; kingdom Metazoa; phylum Chordata; class Amphibia; order Caudata; family Ambystomatidae; genus Ambystoma; species Ambystoma mexicanum. The sequence goes on along the minus strand of NC_090929.1, from coordinate 281,414,644 downwards.
CTGTTTTTGGGGTAAAAACACCCTTTTAAAGCTACAATAGAGCAAAAAATATATACATATTTATATCTATATATATTAAAAAGAAATTAGATCCTTTGTTTTTCGGTCGAATGCACTCGACCCTTTTGCATTCGAGTCTTTTGCTTTCGACCCTTTAACGGGACACCCTCTAGTGCTACAGACGGTGACAGGTATGTTAATGAGACCACACCAGGCTTCAATTTTTGCAAAATGGACACAAAATGCAGTACAGACAAAATGGGTGCAGGATGTTAAAACACCACACCAGGCTTTGATTTTTGCAAAAATTGACACAAAATACAGTTCAGAAAAAGGGGTGCAAGGATGTTAAAACAATAAACCAGGCTTCGCTATTTGCAAAATGGACGGAAAATGCAGTTCAGGAAAAAGGGTGCAGGATGTTAAAACACCACCCCATGCTTCGATTTTTGCAAAATGGACACAAAATGCAGTTCAGAAAAAGGGGTGCAAGGAAGTTAAAACACCACACTTGCTTCGATTTTTGCAAAAATGGGGACACACAGTATTTTGATAGAGGAGTAAGTGATATTAAGCAAGGCAAGGAAGGCAAAAGAGTGTAGGCACAACGTCGTACAGTAGTGTTTGTAGTTAGTGAAGGCAGTGACAACGTTCAGCCATCACACACATTTTCTTTTTTTTTTTTTGCAGGTTGCTGGGGTTGCAGAGGTCCAACATTTGCTGGGCAACAAGGTGCATACCTGCTGTTTCCTCTTTGGTTCTCAGCTGTAAGGCCTAGTTTGAGACCCCCTGCACAGTGAGCACAATGACCATGTTTGGAGCGAATACTTCTAATCTCTTAGGGTTATAATTCAAAAGAAAATGATCTCATTAGAATGATTGAAACTTTAATAAAAGAATTGTGTGTAGATGTTCTGAAATCGCAAGTGGAGTTCAGGATCCAGTTCAAGGTGTCTGCCGGTCAGCAAGTACATGCACTAAAACTGAATTACTTCATACAGAAAGAAATGTTACAGCTTGCAGCATATTTTTACCGACTGTATGAAATTTTGAACAACAAATCTGCTCCCTTCCCAGTGAATGATTTGGAAAGTCATGTGGGACAGCAGAGTTTAATACTGCTGCTGTTCTGAGAGAGGAAACAAAGCACACTAGTGGCAGTAATGACCTTTGCACGGGTTTCATACATGCACTGATGAATGCTATGTTTTTGTAGGCATTTTAAAGCACATCTCTTTCATGAATATGGGATGCACAATGGAATGCCTAAATATGTCATGTCTAACCCCTTGCTTTGTGCCATTGTTGACAGTGGGTGATGGGAGACCATTCAGATGCCCTTTGGAAATAATGTATATTATTCTTTTTTAGACATGGACTGGTTTAACAAAGAGCCCATGAAGGCAATAAAATGGGTCTAGTAACAACTATAGAACCATTATTGACAGGACAAGTAATAGTTCGCTAGAACTTGTAGTAGGAAACAAAAAACTATTTTGAAGTCCCTTTTTTAATCTTGCAGGAGAGTAGTTCAGTTTAGGTTTAAGTTGTTCATGTAGGAGAACAAGAGATGGAGTAGCCATTGATCTCACATAAGGCAATATCTGACCGTAGCCGTGGAGAAGAAAGGTTGGGGCAGAGCAGGATGGTGCTGGGGTACAGAGCCAGAATGGCGGTAGACAGAGCTGTAGTACAGATGTTGTTGGTGAGTGGTTAGGCTGTGGTAAAGATGGGCTGTGGCCATTATGTCTGGGTGTGCTTGTTTGGACATAAACTTTAATGCTCGAACATTGCAGATTTTTGACAAGGAAGTTGTTTCAAACATTATCTGTGGTAAGCCAAAGTGATCCAGGTGGTTCCATCTAAAACAGTGTTACTAAGGCATGTGTGGTTCGTCTTTGGGATTTCTCTTGTGAGGCAGAAGCAGGAGGTTGCAAGAGCAGTTTAGTGAGTAAGTTTACTTCAGAATGAGGCCGAAAATTGATAGGATTCAGTTGCCTGAGGGGTAGAACATTTAAATAAGCTTTCGTTGGGACATGTAGAAACCTAAATGGAATTTAGGTGAAGGAGGACAGAAAAGATAGTTGAAAAAAGATACATCTTATTGTCACGACGTCTGACTTTACATCCCAGTGACCACTTTGCAATGCAATAAGTACACATGACATTTCTTACCATTGTGAGGAGATTTAAGTAGTATATGGGGCCCCTTTTTTGCAATGTTACATTTTTGACAGGTGGGAACGCCCATTGCATCCGGCCTTAGTCCGGCCTTCCTTTTGATATGATTGTTGATATCAATTTGATATACATTTAATATAAAATTGATATGAAAGATGATAGCTATTGTATATCAAATGTATATTTCATAATATGAATTGTTTTTGTAGTTTGATATGAAAAACAATATAATTAATATTAGTTTGATATAAATTGAATATAAAGGTAATGTAAAAAAGTGCCTCGGAGCGCATTTGTGCGCTGCTCCTTTTTTCGAGGTCGAAATTAGTTGTGGAGAGAGACTGCAAATGTTAGGGTTTTGTCGTGGTGATGCATTGATGACACAGGAGAGGGTTTGGTTTTTAAATATAGAGCCAAAACTATGAGTTTATAATACTTTTTATAGATATTTAATGTAAATTTAGGCACAGTAGCCGATATAATGATTTAATGAGTTTTTTATTTAATGTAATATAAGTCTAGGCACGATAGCTGAAGTCACAACTTTATTTAGATGTAATATAATTCTATGCGCATTAGCTGACATCATGAATTTATATAGATTTAATATAAATCTAGGCTCACAAGCTGACGCCCGATTTTTTATAACACTTTTATAAAGTTTTAACATAATTTCAGGCGCAGTAGCTGACAGCATGATTTTATATAGATTTAATTAAAAAAAGGAGGTTGCGTTATTAAGGCACAACGTCATAATTTTAAAATGTAAAGGAGAGGCTTGACATAGGTTTGGGAGGGTTTTGACATTTTAAAGCGGATAAAAGCAGAATAAAAATGTATAAATGCAAAGAGAAAATGTTCTTATACTAGGTTGAGCCGGAGCGGACATGTCCAGATATGGAGTGGTTCATGAAACCATTGAAAATATAGGATGCCAAAGCAGATCTCGAGATCTATTGCATGAATACAAATATAGAAAGTGTTACTGAAAGTTACTGACACTAAACCTAAAAGAATGAAAATGGATGTTGGTAAATTGGTAAAAAAGGCAAAGGCCACTTTACAGGGGTTAGACCAAAAAGTTGTAAACTATTGTTTCTGCTGGTGTAAAATGTAGATTTACAGTGCTGAGGCATCGGACTAGAGCAACAGGATTCTGCAGGTGCTGGTCAACCACGAGTGTTAGGCCATTTGAAACTGTCAAGGCTGCAAAACACAGTCCTATGCAGGCAGAAACAAAATGTTGTGGCATTGGATTCTGCCACAATGTTTGACTGACACACACACACACCCGCACACGTGCACACACCCACACACACCCACACACCCACACACCCACACACACATACACAAGACTATGGTACCAAATTTACAGCTGATGACAGTGGCATGGGCGTGAGCGCACAATGTCTTATCTCTGAGTAGCAGGTGTTTTGTAAGCATGACTAATGAACTTACAGAGGGAAAAGTAATACTCTATGTGCAAAATGTCAGGCACGGTTATGGATAAGTGAATAGAATGGGTGTGGGTACTCACTGGAGGCCTTCAAAAGCAGTGCTTGGAAGCCAGCCAAAATAATGCTTTGAAGCTATGGAGCATTGCTGTTTTCCTGCACTGTGAATAACTGTCATCCTGTTTTTGGCTCAGAAGAGGCTCCCTTTTCATTGGGTTTTTAGAAAGAACAATAAGGTAAAATGGATTTACTTTTATTTGAAAGGCAAAATGTTTTAAGCAGTTCTATGAAGTGTTTCTATTTAGAGGATGAGAGCAGCTGGGGAAGATTTAGTATATAAACTTATTTTTTTCCAGCTTTGCACAGAGGTGTGAAGGTGTTTAATTTTAAAATAAACAGCTGTGCTTTCTGACATTGTAGCTTGGTTGTGATAATCTGTAAAATGTGCTTATAAGTGTGAAATATGTAATGTCTTAAAATGTAAACATAATTATTTTTTCTAGCGTTGATAAGGTGCTCAAATGTGCTAACATGTGTTGTCTGACTTTGCAGTAGTTGTGGAAAAGGTGTAACCAGTATTTTTATACAAGGGGACGAAATTGTTGATTGATTTTTAAACACAGTATAAGTGCTAGGGCACCGCATAATATTGCTTGTTGTAAAAACCAGCCTACTTAAATTGTATGTTCTAGATTGTTTTGAATCCATCTTGTATTTCTAAGTATTAGTCTGGTTGAAACGTGCAAACTGACATACTTTGTAACAAATTCTGTAGCACAGCTCTATAACTGACACATGTGCAGGTTGGATTAAGTGAAGCCTGCATTTTTATATATGAAAGCTTCAAACATGAAGACCATTTTTTTAGTTATTATAAAGTTTGGGCTTGTGCGACTATGTAAGCGCGGTTTAAAAATACAAGCCGTTGTAAATATTTATTTTTAACTATGTGAGAAATATTCACATTCTGCCTGTGGAATGTACCTGGCAAGATACGGGCATCTGCAAACTATACTTATATTAGGGTGAGACCCAAAGTTACTTGGTATGCAAAACAGAGGGGGAGTCTGGGAAACTCTCTACCAGCATGAACACCGCCCATTGACTTGTTCTTGGGTGGATGGCCCCTGGGAGAGTCTCAACCAAGTCTTTAGCTCACTGTTCTTTTCACAGATAAGAAATGTCCCTGCATATCAGTCTTTGTCCTGCCCAGGGGCAGTCCAGCACCAAAATGCTAGGCAATTCTCCTCTGGACAAGAGTACCAACAGCAACCCCATACACGTGTTTCAGCCTTGTTGGGCCTCATCAGTGAGGTCAAACTGTTGGTACTCTTGTTCAGAGAGGAATTGCCATAGCATGTCAGTGGTGGACTGTCCACTTGGGTGCAGTGGCGTCGCCAGGAATCAAATTTAGGAGGGGCACAGAGGAGGCCAATGACAAAAGTAGGGGGGCACAGACAAAAGTAGGAGGACAACATGGTCACTGCTCGTCTTAGGTAGGGGGGGCGCAAAGGGGGGCACTGTGTTTTGCAGGGGGGGCCCCGGCCCCCCCAGGTCCTCCCCCAGCGACGCCACTTTGTGGGCGGGACAAAGACTGATATGCAAATGGATATTTCCCATCTGTGAAAGGTACAGTGAGCAAAAAGCGTGTGCTGCAAACTCTCATCTCAGAACGGGTGATCATGCCATGTTCTTTCTGGAGAGGAGCGCCTGCCACATTTTTTGATATACTTATATTAGTTTTAGGGCTGGACAGTGTGTAGCCCTTATGAGACTTGGCTTATCAATGTTTATGCAGGCTGCCACAGGGAGGGCATTTTTCTGCAGTGAAAAGTGTATTGGTGTTATGGAAAGCTGACTTCAAAGTTTCTGTATTCACACTGCTTTAAATTGCAAGCCTTTGTGAAAGGTGTAGAAGCATCTGCTTTGTGCAATTATTTAAACTTTTTAAATTCCTAGGCTTTTAAGGGTGTAACTGTGAACTTTGATGTGCAACCTGTGAAAGCGGATACGTATAGAGGATATATTGTGCATTGTGAAGTGGCAGATAAACATGGGATAATAGGACTTTTTTTTCTGTCACACAAGCCACTGTAAATACTTATTTTAAATTATATGAGGAATTTTCACACTCTGCCTTTGAAATGAGCCTGATGAGATAAGACTGATGAGATAAGACAGGCTCACAGTAAATACTTTAATGTGACGTAGGGACCTGGCAGGGTGTATGCCTAATTAAACTTGCCTGTAGATAACATAGGCAGCATTCTAGGTGTAAATGAAAACTTACTGTTAAGCATTTTTTGTAGATTTATAGATTTTGTAGGGTGTTATAGTGCACATTGATAGTAGAGGGGCTGCACACAATATTGCTACCATTTTTTTAATTACAATATTAAACCTACAATTATTTTAACTTGTTTAGTTTAAAAAATGCTGAAGCCTGGCTGTAATTGTGCACACTTCGTTTAGCACAAGCTACATGAGGAATTGTGAAGTGGCAGACAGCACATAGGTTAATGTTGCCTTTAAGATAACTCAGCAGATTGAGCGCTCGCTGCTGCGATCTGAGCGTGATCTGCAGGTTGCGGGTTCAAATCCCGGCAAGGCCAACTCAGCATTTCATCCTTCCGAGGTTGATAAATGAGTTCCAATTTTGGTTGGGTGATATTGTATGTAAATATTGTGCTCTGTAAATCACTTTGGATAAAGGTGCTATACAAATAACACATCATTACCATTATCATTAAACAGTGCAAATCCCATAGAGAAAATGCCAATTCTTTCAAGCACACAACCAAAATGAAAGTGTTGCTTTAAGCAATGTTACAAGTGCATTCAGGGTTGGACCACGTATAAACACATTTTAGTAGAATAAATACATTCACAAACGTGACAAACTTGATAACCCTGGCTTTTACATAGGTATAGTGAAGTTTGCTTGAATCGACCAGAAATGTATGGAGAATGTTAGACCCATGGCTTTATATTGTTTATAGTGAGTGTATTTTGAAGCAGTGTTTGAATAATTTAGTGTTTTTGAAGAATAGTAGGTTGAGGAGAGTTGAGGAGTAGTAGTCTGTGCAGTCTGCTGTGTATTTCTATTGTGGCCTTTGCTGTCGGAGGAGCCATTAACTTAAAAGCACCATACGACAGTGAAGCAGAGTTGAGGAGTAGCAGTCTGTTGCAGTCCGTGCACGCCTGCCACAAGCTGCTTCTATGGTAACCGCTCTGTGCCTTCGGAGAGCAGGAACTTGGCTACATTGTTACCTCTAGTGCCCCTGTGTAAACTGGCTGCATAGTAGCATAGTTCTCTTGCCACCCTGCTAGTGGTCCCCTCTCTTGCTTTCAAAGGACCAGCTTATTAAGGACCGCTGTAGGTTGATTTGAAGTAATTTTGTATCATTTGAACTACGATCTACAGTGCTGTCTCGAGAGACTGAGACTGAGAATCAGGGGCTTGGTATAACAAGAAAAGCAGTTTGACTTCTTCCAACACAGGAAATTCGGAAACCCAAAGTTTTCTTCTGGGTGCTATTGGCTGCCATAATGGCATTTAGGTCTTGGTGCTGAACCACACCTACACCCATTTCTTGGATATTGAAAACTCTTCTTTACAGTGACGGTGCCATCCACGCTGAACTGTAATCATTGCTGGCTTTGGAGTCACCTTGGCACCGGACTTTTCTCCTGGCCTAGGGCATTGTATGCTAATCAGAAGTTGTGGCATCTCTTAGCCAGCATTAGGGACAACGCTAGCCCTAGTCGATGGGGGATTGAGTTGCTTATGTTACAAAAGTACTGAGCCATGAACTGCCATGACTTTTGTTTATTGAACCTTCTACAACGGTGTTCCTTCTTTCAAAGCTTGCTTGTTTTATTTTATTTATCGGTCCCAGATCTACACTGTGACTTGAGGCGACTGTGGGCCTAGGGCCTTTGAGCCTCATTGTCTTTTGCAGCAGAGAAAGCTTAATTTTGTTCTTCATTGATGGCCTTGTAGTTTGGCATTGTGCCTTTGCGCTGCTACATGTTATGCCACAGCCATTGCACCTGGTTGGATTAAACACATTTTTTTTTTCTGTGGGGCATTGCTGGGAGGTGACTGTGGGCACTGTGCCCTTGAGCCGCCTCAGCGCTAGACTCAGCCACTGACTTGTTTTAGCTTTGCATTATACCCTTTGGAAGTGTCTGGTTGCACCTGCTTTGGGATAGGAGGTAACAGTGGGTTCTGCTAACAGGATAAACCCGAGCCCCCAGTTGCAGTGGGTGTTGCCAGGGTCCACAGCTTACTTAACCACTCTTGACCTCGGGGGTCTGAGAGACCCTTATTTTCCGTGCCTTTGCTGTTGTGCTTTAACCTCTTACCAGCATTGACAACTACCACACACTATTTAATGTCTTTCTCTTGCCTCTTAACTGTGTTCCCCACACTGGAAATATGCCGACTTTGAGGAGCGGCTTTGGCCTAAGTGGGGAAATTATTTTGAAAGAGACAGGCTTAGTCTCTATTAAGACATCTACCATGATCAGTAGGGAGGTGCTCACCTTAGACTGACTGCCTAGGTTATTTCCTAAATTAGCAAGTTATCCACATGATAAGAGGAACACTCTGTCTGAGGAGGGGGCACGGGAGATGATAGAGGTTCATCTTTCGGGGTTGGATGATGTATTGGTCACTGGTATACCGACTGAGAATGGTAAGGGGGGTCTTGTATAGGCCTATCATTTACAATCAATGCTGATCCGCAAACACTTGAGAGCACACATATAAATGGGGGTGTACTGGAGTTGACAGATGCCGAATGCCTACAAGAAGGCCTCTCAGCCACACCTGTTCTTGTAATGAGGAAGATGGTTAGATTCCATGCTTCTACATGTCAGTAATCAAGTCAAACTAGTAATGTGACAGGAGCTAGATGCTCGATGTGCTGCAAGAACTAATTTAACTATAGGGAGACTGTTAGTTTCCGTGGTGAAACGATGGCTTCAACCGTGGCTTCCACATCTGGCTATCCTAATGTTTTTGTTTTTTGGAAATCTGGTAAGGAACCTCTGCTTAACTCCAGACCCCAGCAATTGTTTGAACTGGGGGGTGGGGGGAACTATGAAACACCATAGTCCTTGTTCAAGGGACGAAGAGATGGAGACTCTCAAAACAAACTCCTTGGAGCAGCATCAAGCAAGCCTCTGTTTGAAGGTCTCATTTCCTCAAGATGCTAATGCAACAAGGGAGCTGCTTAAGGACATCAATGATCTAGAAATGCCCTCTATTCTAGATGAGTCTTCTCCTACAAGAGAATGTAGGCGTATGTCTGGGGGGAGTGTGTGTGATGGTCCGAACACTGGTATATGTCGAGGTGTGTGGTCCAGGGGAAATTAGCTCCAATTGAGCTACAGAAGAGTGTCTAACTTGGGGACCCAGAGGGATTATGGGTTGGGAAAGATAGCCCAGATCATTTCCCCTGTGAGTGCACAATGAAAACTTGATCAATGCGATATGGCTAAGAATTCCATGTCAATCACCGCTCTAAGAACTGGTGTTTCATGTGCTTCTGAGGCGAGGGAAGGGTGCCCTAGTTTGCCGTTCATCCAGATGGAGCCCATCATTGAGCTTGGATTCCCTGTTGTTATTACTGCAGCTGCGACGTCCGCCATCAGGGAGAGCGCTAACTCATAGAACCTCTCTGATTGTACAAAACATACCAATGTGATGGGGTTTGTGAGTTCATATCCCCATTACTGTCAAATCTGCATGTTAGCTTGAACCTTGCCCTTAGGACCCTTGGTGATATGCAGGAGCATTGGGGGCGGGGTACTGGCTGGTCAACAAACAGCCTTTAGTGAACTCTTAGTATGTTTGGCATTCCTGGATGGCTTTGCTAAGGGAATGGTTCCATCTAATGATAACACAAAGCCCGACAATGTAATGCCAGATGAATATAATGAAAGATTACTGAATTTGGATGCTAAGGTGACAATGATTTTGGAATTGACATCCTCTAGGGACTATATCCCACTTAACACTCCTGAGGGCCTAAGTGTGGATCAGGTGGGCAACTCAGAGACTGCCCATGAACAGACATTTGAGCATCAGGCTGTTGTTGCTCCTGATAGTCTGTCGGCTCTTGTGGAGGCCCTCTGGCAGATGTACGACCTGCAGGCACAGCAAGATGTCAACTTTGTGACTGGTGCCCTATCTGGAGGCATCATTAGGCCTATTCATAGTACATCAAATATTCCAATGATAAGTGTTCTGAAACCCAATGGCCATTGGCATTTGTGTGCAGACTTAAGGGAATTGAACAAGAGTGTATTAAGCAGGGCCTTGCTTAGTTCATTCGTCAAAGGTATTTACCACATCGGATCTTACAGCTGGATACTGGTGTGCGCAACTAGCTGAGGACATTCAACGTTTATTTCTATTTTCATTTGCCAAATCACAATATGCGTGGTCCTTGACCCCTTATGGAATCTTAATAGTGGGCGTGGGTTTGGGATATTCCTGAGCAAGGCACTTCCAGATGCAGCTGAAAGAGGAACAATAGTTTATGTGGATGATTTACTAATCAAAAATGAAGATTTGAAATGCCATTTCAATTAAATTAGACATGTACTCAGTAAGCCACAGAAGGCTGGGGCAGAAGTATCTCTACAGAAAGCACAGCGGTGTAGAAAAAGATTAAACTTCCTAGGCCATGAAGTGAAAGAACATGGGTTACATTCCAAAAGCTAAAGGTGGAAGCAATTCAGAAACCAAAAGATCCACAAATTTGAAAAGTTTAAGAAGTCTATTAGGAAAGAAAGTTTATTGAAAATTATGCAGAGATTACACAACCTTTGACCAGATTACTGAAGCTGGGTGTACCCTGGAAATAGAGCAAGGAACACAGTAAGGCAGTGGCCAAGCTAAAAGGATGTCTAATGAAAGCGCCTTGTTTGGCATATCCAATGAAAAACCAGGATTTCTTTATAGAAATAGGACTCACAGTTCAATGTATGTCAGCCATGTTAAACCAAAAATACGATGCAAATAACAAAACCATTGCATATGCCAGCAAGGCATTGTCACAGGTAGAGACAACATTTAGTGTATGTGAAAAAGCGCTTCTGACCACTGTCTGTGCATTACAACATTTATGCCCCATAATTCAATCGGAGCGAATGAGTGTCGAAACAAATCAGCAGCCTCTTCCATTCTTGCAAAGTAAAAGGATCAGGTCTGGGAATTTGGCCCAGCCAAGAATAGTTTCATAGACATTAGCACCTTCGTGGATTACCAGTGGAGGTGAGATATGGACAGAACAAAAAGAGCCCAATTGCCCAAGGGCTAGCAGAATTACATGACTGTGCAGCTGTTTGTACACCTAAATATACCTAATTATAAACAAATGTAGCTGAATTTGAGCAAGCTCCACATAAGGCTCTCAATGAAGAAACATGTAAGGATCTCCCAATCGTGTATTTATTTATGTACATTTATATCACGCACATGGCGGACTGAACCGTGTAGCGGCACAGTTGGAACAGACATTGATTTAACAGATAATCAAATCCAGAGAGCAAAGCAAACCAAAACAGGAAAATGGACAACGGAAACCTATCTAAATAAAAATGTCTTCAGGGCCTTACGAAACTGATACAATAATTCAAGGGTCCTAATTTCTAAAGGAAGTGAGTTCCACAATTTTGGACCAAAGACAGCAAATTTATCTCTAACATATCAGGTGGAAGGTGATTCTGAAAAAGAACTAGTGGCAGGAAAAGGAAACTGGTGGACTAAATGCAATGGGATCCCGAGAATAAGTACGAGGCTACGCCCCAAAGGAGTCAAGTTGCAGAATTGGCCGCCATTTATAAGGCAATATCAACAGCGGTGGAAAATGAACTTAAAGAAATTGTTTTAGCCACTTATTCTGATTACGCGTGAAATAGTTTTGTGAGATATTTACCAAGCTGGAAAGTGAAGGGAGTGCTTGCTTATAACAAGAAACCACTAAAACATGGCAAAATGATTCAAGCTATAGACAAGTTTGTTTCAGAAAAGGACATAATCATCCATTGGAGGAAGATACGTGGTCATTTGAAAACACTAGGGAAAGACAAATGGCCTGATCCATGGAACTGATTTATAATGGTGCAATCCCATAGGAAAATGTTCCATGAATCCGGCTAAAAGAGGGAAATGACAAGGCATATCAATTAGCCAAAATTGGGGCTATGATGGGGGAGTTATTTCCCACAGAACACCTGATGGGTGAAATCCAAGTATATGTGATAACCAGCTCCAAATCTCAAAAAACTATTGATTAGCCTGTGGCACAGTGGAGTTGTGATACTCCAGATCAAGACATGATTAAGGCACAAAAGGGGGATCTTATTTTAGACCTGTTTGACAATCACTTGCTAAATGCAGAACAACATCCTCTGACCGTAGAATACTGCAAAGGGAAAGAAGAAATGGGGGTGTTATTAAAAAGCAAAAAGAGAATAAGTTTACATGATGGGCTGATGATTAGAGAATCCATGACAGGCCAACACCAATGAGTAGTGCCTTTGTCATTTCGGGGATTGATGTTAGATCATGCCCACAGTGCCATAACTGCAGGCCACAGACGTTCTCAGAAAACTTTGGACATTTTAAACGATTATGCCTATTGGCCACACATGTGACAGGATGTAGAACTCTACACCACTGGATGTTTAGTGTGTGTGGAATTTCAGTCTGCATCCCCAGCTCACAGATCACCATTAATGAAAAGAGGCTTGACACTCCCATGGTCTGATCTGCAAATCAATTTTGTATGGCCCGTGCAAAGGTCAGCTTGAGGAAACAGGTATTTGTTGGCGGTCATTTGTTTAATGTTCAAATGGGTGGAATGTATTCTATCCACAGTGTGCATTGCCCAAACCGTGAACAATTTGTTAGTCAATCATATCTTTTCAAGATTTGGTTTACCTGAGAAAATAGAATCTGACCATGGAAGTCATTTCACTAATGCACTAATGACAATAATGTGGCAAATCTTGGGCGTAAAAAAGAAGTTGCACATTTTATACCAGCCCTACGCTTCAGGGGGAGTAGAATGGTGTAATAGATCAATAGTTGACATGTTTAAGTTTGTAGCTGAAGTAAGATCTTTCTGGGATCTGTGACTTCCTTTGGTATTAATGTCTATCAGGTTGACACCATCTAGATCGACAAATATCAGTCCCCACAAAATGTTGACAGGTAGGAAAATGGTTTACAGAACAAATGAATAGGTCCTTGTAAATGCATCCACAATCCATGATTATGTGGAAGTTCTGTGAAAGCACTTGCAATACAGTGCAAAGTCATATTATGATTGGAGAACATCTGTGAGAAAATATGAAATAGGCGACCAGGTATATACATTTAATTTTGGAAAGGATAAACATAAATACTCCAAATTCTTTGTATCATGGTGCGGTCCATTTGAGATTGTAGATAAGGTTTCACTTGTAGTCTACATATTCTCCAAAAAGGAGGGAGAGTTAACAGTAGAACAATGTGTACATGTTCACCAGATTAAACCCTTCCACCTGAAACACCAGTAAAAATGAGAAAACAGGGAGAGAGAAATGTGGGTATGTTCTGAAAATAAAGCATTTGTATTTCAAATAGACTCACCACAGCAGGAAAGTAGGTGTAAATATTTTGAAAAATATCAAATTGGAGTGTAAAGGGGTCAAAGGGAGAAATACATCAGGTTGGTAATTGTGTATATCTTTATAATGATATGTAAGAAAAGGAGGGAGCAAACAGGTCAGTACATAAATGGAAATATGACCCCAACGTGTTCAGGAAGTAAATACATATATAAACACATAAATAAGAGAAAGGGGTATTCTAAATAGGTCAAACATTTAAAAGTATAATAAAATAAATATAAACGATGAAAAAGGCGGGATGTAGATTTGGTAAGTATGATTAGATTGAATGGGATTTTGAATATAATCACAATTTTAAGCAATGCTTAGTCAATTTGCATTATTTTTCCATTAGATGCTGTGTTGAGATTGGTTGTGTTTGAAACATATGCCTGGAAAAGTGATGTGTTATATTCTTGTGCTCAATTTATGTTATTTTCGTATGGTCCTGAAGAGTTGTTCTTGCTGCATTATATTGTATTGTTGTGTATAATCTGCATTTATACTGCAATTAACTACAAACAATAATGCAATGTATTTTAACAATGAACTCTTTTATTGTCTACTTAAAAGTTGTAATAGATGTGTATTAAATGATGTTTCATTTGATTGTAAAATGCTGCTTGCGGCTAGAATACAAAAATAAAAAATATGCATAATTCATTTTGATTTCAGATATCCAAATGAAAAGGGAACAATGAATGGACTGATGTATTTAATTCTTAATTTCTCTTTTTATCTTTGCTTCAGAAATTAACTGATTATCCTGCCAACGCTCTGGTAGTTGGAGTGCGCCGGATCTCCAGAGGATGACACTGGAGTGAAGTCCCCTAGAAAATACCCTTGGACCGAAAAAGGGGGTGAAGATGATAACCCCAGAGTGAAGTCCCACTTGCAGAGGATGGAGGTTTACTTCACCAAAGACCATTACCTGAACAAGAGTCTGGCTGGATATTCTGAATGCACCCTTGCTTTGGTTTGACGACTTTGAAACAGCATGTTTTGTTTTATTTTTATAATGTTTACAAACATTGACTTTTCTGGATTAGACTGATGCCACTGATACAACTATATGGACTCATTGTTGTTTTGAATTTAACATTGTTTTTCTTTTAGTGACTTCTTTATGAATAAAAAAACAAAAGATACCAAAAACAAATTCTAAAATGTAAGTGATATAAAAAATAAAAAGAAGAAATCAAATAGGAGACCACCAAAAGAAATAAAAAAAGAAAGATACAGGTGATCAGAATAATACAATAAGATGGAAAGATAAAAAACATTTTCTTTCCAAAAAAATAATATATATATATATTCAATATCTGTTTCAATATGTATTAGCATTACCAATTGCACTTTATTTGATTTGTATAGCTTTGTTTGATTGAGTTAACTCATAGAATCAAGGTACAATCAATTTTTGTGTGCCCAAGATCACATGGATGTATTGAAGCCAGGATTATTGCACTTATTTTCCTGCAGCGATTTTGATTATGTTGCAGCAGCAAAAAAAGGAGGGAAGTATGGGGAGCAGTGACTCCTAATTTCAATGGTGACTCCACATTTTTACTAGGGCTCCACATTTCAGCAAGGATGGAAGATTGGTTCCAGTGGTGAGCAAGAGTGTGAGACTCATGCTGAATCTAGCAGATGTCAATACTGTGAATGCTGGTAAGTGCTTTATGCATTCACAGTATTGACATCTGCTAGATTCAGCATGGGATGTGGTTATGATGGAAATATGTCACTGGCAGGCTTTCCAATATTTTATGAAAGTAAGATTTACATTATGGGCAGTCTTATTTCAGATGGGTTAAGTAGCAGAGCACAGGAGCGCTGTCTCTCTCACTCTGACTCCTGGACTGGCAGTTGTCTCACAAGAGTTTGCAGTCTCAAGCACTCTTACTCTTTGGGTGACCCTGAGAGAAGCATGTGGCAGAAAGGCTTGCAGAGAACTCTTCCGGCACTTTCCAAGCACAGAGGGAGAGAACCAGATGAATAATGAGTCTGTCAGGCAGCTAGACTGTGGTCGTGAGAAGTTCAGGACACACGCAAGATCAACTATTACTTTTGGTGAGATCAGTTAATTGAGGTGAGCGTGAGGGAGTTAACTGTGATCAGATACTCTAGGGTTGCTAACTCAATTGTTTTTAGGTGCTGCACTGTACATTTTAAACATAGACAGCTGTGTTCATGTTTCTGCATTAATGCGATAAAATTCAGATGTTACAGAGGCTCGTACTCTGCCAAGATTAGTTGCGAAGTTCAAGGCTAACATTTGCATAACTCTGGGCATTATCACAATTACAATGTTTTGAAATTGCAGTAAAGGCTTAGTGTTATACAGCAGATCATTTTGAAGATCATCATTCATCATAGGGAAAGTATCGGCAAATGAGTTGTGTTTATTATGCTCCCCTTTCATCTTTGAAACAGGTTTATAATGTAATGTAGATATTGTGCATTGCACATGTTATTCAGTATTTTGCATATTTTTACTTCTGATAAAGAATACAAGAAAAAGTGAAATAGCCTCATTGTGTTCAGGTTTCTTGGGTGCGCATACCGATAGATAGAGAGCGGGTGGTAGATTAATTTTACCGCAGGCAGTAATTCATATGACTGTGTCATATGTGGTAAAATGCAAAGCAAAGGCAGCCACTGTAAATTGTATTATTCTAAGAGCCTCTTAATGAATGTTCATATTTGATTTTACATTGTAAATGTATTCTTAGATGCAAACCAAAAGGGCATAATGTGGTTTTGTAAATAAAATACAGCAAGGGCATAAAATCAAAATTTAGAGTGTACTAAGTCCAGTATTTTCTTACCTTTAGCGACCCAGTAAGCAATATGAACAATTAACAGGCTGTGCTCTAATGTTAGGCTCATCGCAAAATACCACTGACCCAAAATATCACCAACTATAAATACCACCAAAATACCTCTAACACTGCCCTGTCCCCTTTTACTTTTGCCAAGCGTGCAGTTGATGCCATCTCATATGGGCCTACAGGGAAAAGGTGCTCAAATTGGTAGCCATCTTCCCAGATGAGACATTTTTTTTGGATGGCAGTTGGCAAGATGCCCTTGTTACTTTTTCATTAACTCCACATTCTGGATTATTTAGACGGGCTAGGACAGGCACAGAACTCCCATCTTAAATTGCTCTTGTCAGTGAAAGAAACATGTGTGGGTGCTGTTGACAAAGGATCCAGTGATGTTGACGAGACTGCCTCCAAAGTTTTTCCTCCACTAGAATGTGTTTTATGAACATTTTTGAAAAACACTTTACCCTTGCACACAGGGAGTGTATGATGCTTGCTTCCTGCACAGTTCTTCCATGTAACTACTGCATGGATTCTTCAGTGCCTGCCCCCTCTTGTTTTTTTCCAGCATCCCTGCTTGTTGCTAATCTGTGGATTAATCTCTTTGTTGCTGGGTTGATGCCTCCCTTTTGTATCTCAGTTGGTAAGGGCTAGAATTCCACCTGCACCTCCCAAACTCGATCATCTGGCACTTGATGCAAGTGCAAATGCAGTACATGCACAAATACATTTCTACCCGGTGCACCACATTCATGTGAGATGGATGCCCATTTTCATTGCAGAGGAAGAGATTTGTGATTGACTGCCTTGGCCAGTGCAGAGACCCATGTACTCTCTGGGCTTCTCAAATGCAATTAGTCGCTTCTGTGGCCGGTAACAAATGCCCAACAGATGACCTCCACCCTGACCCCTACCCCAATATGTCAACAAGCTTGGGTTTTTCAGGCATGCACATTTTCTTTGCCCAGGCTCGTCAATAAACAACTTATCTAACAGTGCTTTGGCATTCTCCTACTTTCAGAGAATGCACATGTGGCTCTCAATATTTGGCCTTCCCTTCCACATTTTAAATGCACATGGTGGTTCTCAGTGCTTTTGCATTCTCCCTCTGCTAAAGACGGGCAGGGTTCTATTTGATTTGGCATTCCCCTCTGACTACTAAATGCACACTGAGTTCTCAGTGCTTTGCCTTTTCCTACACCTCCAAAATGCAGGTAATGTGCTCGATACTTTGGCCTTCTCCTCCATCTAGTAAATGGTCATGGTGCTTTCAATGCTTTTACCGTATCCTTGGCCTATAATTCATTTTCTCATTTATCATTGGTTATTTATAACCCACTTAATACCTGGAGGTTTCTAAGCGTGGACCTAACCTGTGTTGCTCCATGTCGTCTTGCTTCAAGTTGAGTGCTTTGCCCCTGACCTATACTCATGAGGCAAAATTCTTGTGGGTTTCTCAGTGATTTGGCATTTTCGTATGCCTAATAAGTGCACATGGTATTCTCACTGCTTCGTCCTTCTCCTGTCACTACTAAATGCACATAGGGCTCTCAGTGCTTTGGCCTTCTCCCCCACCTCCTAAATGCACATGTTAGTCTCAGTGATTTGGTCTTCTCCCCTGCCTACTAAATGTACCTTGGGAATCTCACTACCTTAGCGTTGTCCTCTGTTCACTAAATTCACAAGGGTTTTCAAATGCATGTGGGGTTCTCAGTGTTTTGTAATACTTCTACACCTACTAAATGCACGTGGCATTCTGAGTGTTTCGGCTTTTTTTTCCTCAGCCTAATGAACGCACATTTGGTTCTCTGTGTATTTGCCTTCTTCTAAGCTTACTAGGGCTTTCTGTTTTTTGACCATCTCCAACACCTATTAAATGCATGGAGTTTTCTTAGTGCCGCTGCCTTTTCCTATGCCTAAATGCCATTGGGGGTCCCAATTCAATTCATTGACCTTCTCCACCTACTAAAAGAACCTGGGTTTTTTTGGTGCTCTGGCCTCCTCCTATGCCTACTAAATGCATAAAGGATTATTAATGTTTTCAATAACTATGCTAAAATAATGTATGTGTTGTTCCCAGTGCTTTGACCTTCTCCTTTGCCTCCACAATGGGTATGGAGTTCTCTGGGCTTCGTTCTTCTCTATCTACAAAATGTGGGTAGGGTTTTTTGGTACTTTTACCTTTTCCTAATCCTCGGAAATAAACATGGGAGTACTTCCATGTCTCTGACAATTCACACCCACAGACACACCTTTTATATCAATTCCCAAAGAAAAGTCAAACTTAATAACCTAACACTACCTAGGCTCTAGTCTCAATTTAATTTGCTCCAGCCTACACTAGCCTAGCTACAGTTACCCTCCCTGCTCTTCCATAATTAAATTCCAATCAACAATTGTCCTACATCTCTACTCACCTGCCTCTACAGGAAACATGGTGTCAAATCCAGTAGAACCTTTTATCTTCAACTTAAGGTATTGAGTTTTGCACAAGCCATCCTGCCCAGGTTTACCTAGTGCTAAAACTGTTCAAATAGGAGGGAGATCCTTCTTTCAAATATATTACTATAATATTGTGCACTCAAAATGCATTAATGAATCTAAAATTAATATTCAAGAAAGGTTTAAGCAACCTGCCTTTTAAAAAAAATAACCCAATTTTCACAACACTTTAAGACATATCCCCCTCCTCCACACATACTATCACATTCTTTTTATTGTGTTACAACAGAAATTCGGTTTCTCACATGTACAAAATCAATAAAACACATTGTCAGCTTTCCCTGGAATGTAATGATAACACATATCAATGCCCTTAACAATGTTCTGATTGAATAACCCATACAACTGCAGGACCCGTACTACATTTATAGTCAGTGACGCTTCATGGCTGGCTATTAGCCTATCCCAGAACATTGCTGTGGTCAGTAAAGTAACAAAAACACCTCAGTCTTACGTCCAAGGTCCCCTTGCAATCCAACAAGATGTGTGTAATAGACTGCCTGCTCAGGTCCTCACAACCAGCGCACAGTTTTTTAGCATCTCTGCCCCACCACCAATGGGATAGCACCTCCCCAGTGTGAAACAGAGTGAGGCAAAATCTTAGAAAGTTTTGTCTTACTTTTTTAGTCTGGAAACTTTCTCAAATACTTTGGGAGAAAGCCAATTTTTTATCATAAAAAGAAAGTGAGACTGCTACTGATGACTTGCGCATATTATCTATCATATGTATCCAATCCATACCCATTACGCTTGTTTTACCTTCATTGTATTGGCTATAAGGGTTTCCATGTCACTATCACAGTCAGCCAATGCTCTAACTACCACTTTCTGTAGATTGGACAATAGCATTGACCATGAATGTTTTAAATGAACCTGTAAGTCCTCATGAAGATACTCCTGGAAAAACACCAAATAATTTTTCCTGAAGATCTCTTCCTTCATGACTGATGTTCTGAAGGTACTAGAACCCAGTGTGTTCCAACTCACAAATTGGCACCTCCTCCAACTAAAGAGATTCCTGTCCCACCCTAGCTTCTGAAATACTTAGGTTAGAATCTGAGGAAGCACTGACCACACTTGCTTTTGTGATTCACCTTGTTCTATCAAACAACCATTGGTTTTCTCAGCTTCTGGGTATCCTATGATATTAGAGCCCTTCTTTGAATTGTGGGCCACTCCCAAAACATAAGTTCCCTTTTATTCTATTGAATCCATTACTGGCAATGCTGTAACAACCTCCAGACCATGAATGTGCAATGATCTGGAGGCTGTCAGGATTGCTTTGCCCCCCCACTTTAGATTTAAAACCGACCTCAGCCATCAGAACAGTATGAGGGCAAGGATATTTTACAAACTCTCTGTCATCGTATGAGAACAAGTACAGATCTGGATCTTTCTTCAAATAGGCCAATATAGCGCCTCGGTTCAAGGATTTATAGTTTGAGATTGGTATTGTGAACTTTAGCCAAAGTCTTGGAACAGCATATGGAGCATTTTGTTCAATATATGTTATTGGCTCCTGACTTATTACTCGGTCATCCACCAATCTCATCCCTTGTGTTCTTCATTAGACTCTTTGCCATCCTTCAACTTATCTGGGGCAATGCTTAATGCATTCACAGACTTATTAAACCCACTTCCTTCTTGGCTTCCAAAAGCTGGTCCTTGGCTGGAATATTTTTGTCACTCACTGAGCACTCCTCTTGGGATCTTGATTTTCCCAAAAGGAAAATTGGAGCCCCTTTCAACTCTTGAGACTGCTGTATTTTGGGTGGCTCTCCACTTTTGCCGAGTAGAATCCGTTTTTTCCTTGTATGAAAATTGGGGCCCATTTGATTGGATTCCTCATCGTCTTTGGTCACAAATTTTCGTTACGAAGCTGTGCTTTTCCATTACCCAGCAATGGCTTGAGTTTATGGAGACTATTTTCAGTGGCACACTTCTTATATGCTGGTGTCTCCTCTGTCTGAATGCCAATGGTCGCATTAGTCTCTTGTATATCCATATACTTTTGTGCCTTGGCTTTTTTCATTGATTGCTTATGTTTGATTGTATCTTTAAGCCCTGTGATGTATTTCAACTGACTTTCTAGCAGGCTGAGCTTAGAGTGTTCAGTTTCAGATATGTTAATGTCCACATTACTAGGGTCACTTTGTGCGTCGATAAAACTTTCTGTTCCTGTATTTTTTATTCTTTTCATTTTCTTGTTCTTCAATGTCTTCCCCTCCCATTCTACTGGAGGTAAGGATTACAAATTTCTCTTTTTTTGGCACTTACTTTTGGCCTTCCTTCTCCCCTGATAGTTCTGGTGTGAACTCTCCCTCCAAGTTTTTTCCGTAGTCTTTCCTTCTTGTGAAGGATTGCAGAGTGTATCTGATAGTAGGTCCATGGCTTCACATAGATCGCTCTTGACAACCTGTGCCATTCTACAAAATCCCTCCAGCACTGATTCAGAAAGGGGGGTATCATCGAATGGAGTAGCAGCCCCATCAGCTAAGGTTACTGGCTCTCCTCCTAGAGCAGACTCTATTTTTCCCAATGGTATGATTAAATAGTTCCATGATTAGGCTCTGTGTTTCCTTATCCCCTATTCTTATTTCTTCGAGGGTCTTCTTGATACCAGAAATCTCTGAGGTTTGTTTTGCAACCTCTTCTGACAAGTTTAGTATTTAGTATTTAGAAACATTTTTAAACCCATCATTGAAGAATCACATTGTTTGACTTCATTTTTTATTTCTAGCAGCATCCCCGAACGAGTCTGAAGTTTTCCTTTCAACATTTTGAGCACGTTAACCAGTGAGTTCAGCACAACATTTAAAGCTGTTAGTATAACTTTCACGGTATCAGGTAATATTTTCGCCACCAAAAATATCGTCGGGAATGGCCATAGGTGATATTTTTAGTGTCAAAAATATTAGGTGCGGGGGTTGCGGGGGTGTCCCCCGCACATAAAAAAATGATGCAAGGGCTGCAAGGGTGTCCCCCGCAGGGTCCATGTGTTATTTTCACCGCAAAAATATGGCGATATTTTTGCATCACAATATTTTTGCGGCGAAAATAGCACATGGAACCAGTTTCACTTGTGTCCTGTGTTATCCTTTGTGGGGTGGCATGATGTATTGGTTCACCCATAGCTTGCCTTGTGGCTGTTATGTCCAGCAGTCGAATGCAATTCACACAAGATGTTTTGATTTCCATTTATTGTTATGGGTGATAGACCAGAATCCTGGGGAAAACCTCTTTCCATAGTAACAATGCCTGTGAGCCTGTCCATTTCAAATTGTTTTATAGACAAGTGCTGTTCTTCTGGTGTCCATGTGTTTAGGTCTCCCATGCTCCTATGCCTCCGCTTTAGGAAACATTCCTTGATTGTTTCCTTAATGTTTGTTGCTGTGAGGGTAAATTCACTTTCTAACATCAATAAATGGTCCAGGTTCATTGTCTCCTTTAGTCTCAAACAACTACGCGGTGGTGATTGAAAGTTATCTGTGGTGGGCACTTGAGCACACACAATTACTTCTTGCCCCTCTGTCATGCCTTGCTCTATTTGTGTATCCAGCGTGGCAGAAGCAAGATTATTCGTTGCCATAATTGACCCATCCCACTCTGGAGCTCGCGGGTCATCCACAAGAGCACCTCTGCGCAGATAACATTTGGCTGGCATGCTCCCCCTTATTCGTCAGATACATTATTTTACCCTGCTGTTCACTTTTGCAGGTTAAGTAATGATGAAATTTCGTGCCGCTTGCTGCCTGTATGCGTTGGCAATTACATTTCAATACGTTCCCAGGTGTAAATAGGGGCGTATTATGGCTGGGTGAAAACCGCTATATACTAGTGGTTCAATTTCTTAAATCTCTTTATTGAGCTCAATAGCAGGAAGCTGCAATGTTCCCTCTCCAGAGGAACGTCTGAGCAGTTCTTGTTCCTGATTACACAGAGAATATGGGTTGGAAATGTGATACAAGCTCATTAAACACTCACCTAGGGGTTTCGCCAGCTGTTGTAGAATAAAGGCGGTGTCTCCGGCAATCATTTCTTCATGTTTCCCGGGCGGACCGCCAGCAGACCGGCTCTTATTCCCCCACCAAGCCATAAGTAAAGACAGGGGCACTAAAGCGCAGAATGCTCATTTGCCAACGACTGCCCAAGACTCCAAAAGACTCAGTGACTGATTTTGCAATGCTCTGCGTGCAATCAGAGTCTTTATATGCAAAGCCCCGCCTCCTCTGTGAAGTGGGACAAATGACTCTTTCTCCTCCATTCTGCACCAGCAAGGAAACAAAGTTGCAATGAAACAATGTAGCTGACTCAAAAAGACTCAGCGATTGACTCTGCCTATCACAAAAGTACATTCCCATAATGCATCTCTCCCTTACTATGTTTGTAAAGCTACTTCCTGCTTTCTCATCATCTTATCTTTAACTTGCTCTATTTCTTTCTTCCAGTAGACTAAGGCTTGCATACCCCTGGTGGGGGCACAGCGCACCACTCAGTAGCCAAACCTAGGTCCTCTGATAATAGTAGAGTGATGATGCAGTGTAAAAGCATATTCACACTACATAACCTTTTACGAACGAGTCTGAAGTTCCCCCTTCAATATTTTGAACACGTTAACCAGTGAGTTCAGCACAACATTTAAAGCTGTTAGTATAACTTTCACTTGTGCCCTGTGTTATCCTTTGTGGGGTGGCTTGATGTATTGGTTCACCCATAGCTTGCCTTGTGGCTGTTATGTCCAGCAGGAGTTGTTCAGTGGAATGCAATTCACACAGGATTTTTTGATTTCCATTTATTTTTATGGGTGATAGATCAGAATCCTGGGGAAAACCTCTTTCCATAGTAGCAATGCCTGTGAGCCTGTCCATTTCAAATTGTTTTATAGAGAAGTGCTGTTCTTCTGGTGTCCCTGTGTTTAGGTCTCCCATGCTCCTATGCCTCCGCTTCGGGAAACATTCCTTGATTGTTTCCTTAATGTTTGTTGCTGTGAGGGTAAATTCACTTTCTGACATCAATAAATGGTCCAGGTTAATGGTCTCCTTTAGTCTCAAACAACTACGCGGCGGTGATTAAAAGTTATCCGTGGTGGGCACTTGATCTTAGCTTTATCATTGCTTATTAATTCAGAAATAATTTTTCATTATTGTACAAAGCACATGTCACAACTACTTTCGTGGTCATTAGTGAATCACACTTAGTTGAGTCAAATGCAAAATGTAGACAGCCACAATGATCTGTTTTTGAAACATTCCAGTGACAGCAATTGTTACTGTTACAGAACTATACTCAACCAGGGCCATCTTAAGCACTTTAGGCTCCCTGGGCACGGACATGTTTGGGGCCCTCCTCCACCAAACCAAAGGAATGAAGTGATCAAGAATATCAGCCCCCGCCCCTCCATCGCAATCACAACCCAGAGGCTGATATGCTGCCTCACAGCATTACAAATAAGGATGTTTACTCCCTTTAAGTCCCCTTACCCTCTTCATTCTTGCTCAAATCAGAATGATAAACAAGTACCATTTGAAGGCCAACATTATCAGTCTACGAAATGGTTACTTCTGTTCTAGCATAGATTCATGAGACTGTTTTCAATAGAATCCAGGAAGGTATGCAGCCTGTAGTATTAAGGCAGGACTGTATGTAAAAGGTACATGTAACCCAGAATAGATTGAGAACTTACATTTGCTGCCTCACAGAATGCAAACGTGCTCACGCATAGATAGAGAAGACCAATTGGTAGGAAGGAGAAAGCTACACATAGCATGGATAGTTGATGCAGATTAGAAGCTACCAGGAAGGTGTCTGTATCCAGACAGACTGAGATTATAAATGGGACATGGTTTTCAAATAGTGTTGCAATTAGAGATCAAAACAATAAAATGCCTGTGGTGTACAATATGTCAATGCCTTCTATTATAGTGGAAGCAACACAATAGCCAGTTAAACCATGAGTGAGGCTGTTTTGAAGATCATACCATGAGAAGGAAATCTCTCTGAAGGGATGACAATTTTGAAAGCTTTAGGGACTGGCAAGCTAGGCAATACAATATTAAATTAGATGCCCAGCATTACACACACTGGTTAAGGGGTGAATCTGGGATTTATACCAACTCTGCAATTTCTGCATTTGAACACTTTCATTAACAGTTCTTACCATGAACTAAAATAATCTCATTTTATAAAACTGACTTGGAAAGTACATCAATCACATTACCAAACATGTCAATTTTTAAAAACAAAATATCAGAGAAGGGTGTAACATAGAATGATTCTAGCTTAATTCTCTCCATCACCAAGAGAAGTACATCAGTACTAGCATACCAATGCTAGTAATACTGGCTGGTGAAAGTGTCATTTATAAATGTGCAGAAAACCTTTCACTTTTACAAACATGCAAAGTGTTTTTTGTGTCAAATGAGGAGACTTTAAAATATGCGTGCCCGAGTCCTGCAACTTCTGGTCTGCTCCCTTCTGTCTACAACCCCTTCCACTCAAATGGCCTACATAAGAAGAAAGATCAAGTAATGGGCTAAACGATGCCACCAGCATGCGAGGAGGCAAACTTCACAGAAGACAGTACAGTAATGTACTATATATTAGATGAATTGACCAGGATCACTGTATTGTCTGCTGACAAAGCCATGATACAAACATGAATGTTTTGATTTCAAATTTGGATACTTATTAATCTCTTGGACTAACAGTTTATGCTCAACGTTGGAGGTGATTGCCTAGGTTTTACAACACCCCATCTGAACAAACCAATTTCTAGACCTTCACCAAAAGGAGGACATGTTTGTTCTTATAGCAACCCCTATCTCGTGCAGGTACATTGCTGATAATAGCACCTGTTGTGCTGCAAGACCAACTACATACACAGGCAGGTTGAACAACTTCAGACATAGAAAAGGCTCAGGAATGTGCTATTCCAATCTTGTATATATTTACACATATCTCTGCAATGAGTGCCTAACACACCGAGCAAACTTTTGAACCATTGTGGCACAGAGTTTACCAATATGCATTTCAAATTTGGCTATTGCACATTATTCCCGCAGGGAGGAAAGAATGCTACAGGAGTTGTGCTGCAAGGAATGAACACACAAACTATATATACCACTGTGAACACAGAAAGCATCACATGATTAATTGTTTGAGGCAAAATGTACTTGCCAAAACAGATAGGCAATAGGTTTAGAGCCTCAGCACCATTCCATAAAATATCCTGATGTGTGCTATTTAAGTCTGGTGAACAAAGGAATCTTACTTCTTTAGATCAGGCAGCCTTGTGGAGCCCCTTCCAAGGTGGGGGCCCTGGGCAAGTGCCCCTTTTGTCCTACCATAAAAACGTCTATGTACACAACGCACATCGGTGGGGCATCACTGGGGGCCCCAACAATTTGGCTTCTTTCCAAACATGTGGAATTCCCTCTTTAACTCAGTGAATCACTGGCGAATCCCTCATTCTGTGTACAACCCCAGACCAGGATGTGTCCTTACTTTATGCAACACTTTCTAATTACTTGCTCACGTTGGACTTCCCCTCTGATCTATTCAGTGGTTAAATATAGTATTGCTTATGTATTCTTCTAGAAATGTACTAAATGCATTATTTTCTTTTTAAATTTTGATATGGCTTGTATGGTTTATGTTCTGCTTATGTGTTAAATTGTGTAAAATCCTAATAATTTGGATTATATCACAATAAAGTATTTATTTTTATTACTTGCTCATTGTTAAGTGGTTGTAACCTTTTAATTGCACATTAATTATACATTCATTAATCTATCGTGTGTGCAGCCTATTATATACTGGAACCGAAACAAACATTGCACTTGTAAAGCAATAACAGGGGCAATGTTAGTGTTCACACTAAGACACACACACCTACCTATCACGATATACAGCATGAAAGGAATGGCGATAGCACAAACACCCATTACATTCCCACAGCAATGAACTGAATGATATGAATGATGAGAATGTGTAAACACACACACGCACCACCTTCCTCCATGTATAAGACTGCGCCTCTGAGCAAGGGATTAACATGTCGCATAGGAAGTGTCAAAGTCAGACACTTTCTACTGGCCACATTCTGGGCTCACGTGCCACGCCTGGGGAACACGAGATGAAATACATACATCACGTTCAGAAGCACATGGAATAGTTCAGCTGAAGGAGGTGCAGTAGTCACGAAAGGAGAACGCTGGACTGCACATTCCTCATTAACACATGTTCAGACTAACAGAGATAACTCTCCGAGACGTCAAGCAGTAAAGCTCGAGCTGCCAGTCTGGATTAAACGCTGTCATGCAGTTATTGTACAGCAGGGCTTTGAAAAAGGACGGCGCCATTTCATCTCGGCCCCAGTCACAACAGATGTTCTGACATTCTTGGTTAAGACCAGAACTGTCTCCTTTCACTTGAAAATAGAGATAGAAGGCGGTAACATATCCATTTTTAGTTGGAAGGATGATTAATAATTATCAAGAGCCTCTTACCAAACATGGATATTGGATAAGTATTGTAGAAAAACACACCAAGTGTCACTGCTCCTAAACATGTTGATGGACGTACGGTTTCATAGATAACCTCCATATTAATGTCAACAATAGAATTAAATAGTGCAGTTCACTTGCAGTCATGTATCTACCATTCATTCCAATGTCCTCTGTGCTAACCAACCGAGTAAGGGCATTCACCGCCTGCTGCTTCTTGCTTGATCAACGATTGTTGCTCAACACCAAAGGACAACTTTTGAATGCATCATGAAACAAGGAAGTGCTTTACACTTAACCCAAGTCGTAAAAATCTTAAATGTAGTTGTGGAAAGGGCAAACAAGGGGATGTGGTTTAGCTGTTGTGCATTCTCCAAATGCATTTAAAATAATAATACTCTAGATTCAAATAACACAAACAAATATGGGTAGTTACCGAACAGGACGCCCACCCTTCGCATTGCATGTGATATATGGACTACATTTCTCTACCCCCACTACTTCAAACCTACGCATCTTTTCACTTTAGGAGCCATCTAGCACTACATTTCGAATACTGAATCATCTGACTCAGCTCACGATTCCTGACTGTTAGGGAGAATTCTCACCCAAGTGCTCAATTCCCTCTAACTTAGAGTCCTCCAGCTCTTTTGCTATATTTTGGGACTTTGAACTTTACATTTTCAATGTGTTTTCTGTGTTTGTGTTCTTTGGATATGGAGTTTTAGACAAACTCCTAGGCATCATCCTTTTCTTGTGTGTCACACAGCACCTTCAGTGCAGTGGCACAGGGATGTTTTTCAGACTTCCAAGGGCTAAATACCTTCTCTGGGACTGACTTCTGTCTCCCAGTGCATGTAAAGTTAAATTGACTTTGCTAGTCTTTTTAAATTCATAGACTCAGCACAAACTATCTTCCTATAGAGTGCTGGAGGGGTTAGAACAAACTACCTTGATTTTTCCTGACAGCAAACACTGTTAGTTAAAAATCGGGCCAGCCATGTTTTTTAATATGGCTCCCAAGACGCATCTGTAAAAACAGACTCCGGTCATCTTTTTTTGCCGTTTCTCTTAGGAAAAAGCCTTCTAGTGTTTCTCTCTGCACGCCAAACCAGATTTGGTCCCTTTGTTCGATGGCCTTTGGCGGGCTTCAGTGCTGAAGCCCTCCTCTAGCGCCTGAGTTTCTGGGGTGGACAGGATGCGAGGGAGGTGCCCGAAACTCCCTGTGCTTAGTCTACTAGGTGACCTGAATGCACTCTGGCATGATTGGCTGGTTGACTGTCAGGCAAGGACAGCCACTCTGCTGGGTGAGTGACAGCTAAGCTGGAATGAATGGGAGAAAACTGTTTAAAAGCAGGTCTCTGTGACTTGGAAACCAGAGTCGACCACTGGAACGAAAGAACCGAAGACAAGCTGAAGGAAGACGACTGCTGCAACTCCTTGACTGGTGGTTTGTCCGGTGAAGCCCTGCTGCAGGTCTGAATTTCCTGAAACTCTCTCGACAGAGAAGCCCCTTCAAGAATGACTTCTTCCCTTGAGCTGGTGGGAACAACCAACTTGCAATGTTGGAATTGAAATAATATTATGCCTTCTATCGCAGTATTTGAATGTGTATTGGCCTACGCCGAGTTGTCTAAAATATCATGTAAATAGACGAAAGTAATGTAAATAGACGAAAGTAATGTAAGTCGCCATCTTGGATTTAGCCGCCATTTTAGGTTCTCTTGTAATGTGGAAGTCACCCTGAACATCAAAATGGAGGCTGAATAATATTCTGAGTGAGATTCTGGCCGTTGTGACCTCCGCACATACGAATAATTAATATGCCTGCAGGCCACTTGTCGGGGTCGCGAACTGAGACCTTGTCCTACCACTGACCTATGTGTAAATGAACAACTGTATCAGCGGAACTGATCAAAATGCATACATTATAGGATTGACCTGGCAAGGAACCCTAGGCCTGATCCCAAGAATGGTTAACCCGCGAGGGGGTTGGCCAAGGGCTGGATAAAGGATATAAAAGCCCAAGTATTCCAATGTACGGTCTCTCTACTAATGCATCGAACCCTCGTTGAAGTTCGTTATGTTACTCTGAGAGCCGAATAGCTATCCGTTTGTCAATTGACTTTGGTAACTGTTGTAGCTTTTAAATAAAGCACTTGTATGTCCTTTGTAACCTGTGTTGGTGTGTTTCTTTTGGGCTTCCCAGCCTCATATCAATTTTTATGTTTTCACAGCAAGCCACCTCGACACCGACTCCATACAGGTCGAATTTTCTTCAGAGTGCTGTTGAAAACCGGATAGCCAGTGAGAAGGATACCAGTTTGTGGACTATAAGGCACTCACACCTTAAAACCGATGGTTAGCCAAGCTTGTGGCTTCTTCCCTGGGCAGTGCAGGAACCTCCCGACGTCCTCCTTCTTGTTCCCACGACTGAATCTCAGGAACAGCGAGATCTGCAGGAACTGCCAGGAACAACTGCCTCAGCTACAGCTTTTCTTCATCATAAGGTACTGTGCAAACGCGGTGTGGAAATCCTTTCTGCCGCAGTGAAAGTTTGTAAAACTTTCCCAACTTTGGAGTCTTGTTCGCTCCTATTCCGACATATAACTCTTTTTCTGGCAACCTACTTCTAAGAACATTGGCAAAGACTTAACTGTTTACTACCAGAACTGTGCTATCCTATCCAAGACACTGAACCATTGACTTTGGCACAGGCCTCTTGAATTGAACTGCCCTTGTAGTGAACTGCAACTATTTGCCCTGTCTCTGAAAGTAATTGTGTTTGGATTCTTATAACCTTAGTTTTTCTACCCCTTTTGAAAGTTACTGAAGTGCCATTTTGCTCCCACTTCAGGGGAGCCTAACTTGTTCAGAAACGTATTGGTTGAGTACTGTAGTGTATTATAGTGTGGTATTTAGCTGCTTCTTGCTAGTGGAATGTTTTCTAACTAAATGTGTAAATAAATGTATATTCTTTTACCAAGAAACCTTGATTAAGTGTTTGTTTGAACTACTGTGATTGCAAGTCCTTTGTGTAACATCTTGTACTGCTCACATCCCTCTTGAGATGAGTCTGGCTGCTCAGCCACTTCTACCACATAACTGTATAGTACAGGCTGTACCAAAGGTGAAATTGTGCTTACACCTGTAGTCATTATTGTGTGTATTGTTCCCAAAGGGTACTGCATGTAATTCTTCCTAACACTGACCAGTATCCGGCTTTGAGAAAGACCAAGTGTCGAAACACATGCTGGATGCAAGTTCTGTGTTTGTGAGACAGACTGAGCCATCAAACATTCCTTTTGGGAATAAACCATTTGGAATTGTATTTGCTTCAAGCCATCACCATTCATACATATTTGTTGATTTTATTTGAATCTAGTGTATTATTAGTTTGAATGTATTTGTAGAATGCGCGACAGCTAAATAACATCCCCAAGAGGTTTTAGGGTATTGCCTCCTGTCACTTAGCAACACTGCAAGAATCCACATTTCTATTGTATGAGCCTGAGTGTACAACATACCGGCTATACTCCACACTTTCTCTCCAGTTGTGGAAAGGGGTACTCTAGAATAATAATGAATGAAATGTGTAGTGGCCATGTAATAATCACCAATTATAGTGTTGGGAGTGGATGTCTTCCAGAGAAAGACACTGGGAGTGTGTGTGAGAGAGGATCAACAGTTGTACTGCTTCAGTGATGGCAGAGAGGTGTCCACATGTTTTTTGATATGTATACATGTACATCCGTTACTCATGGAATAAAGAATCCAAGTCTCCCCAGCAGTGTTGCATTCCTTCAACTGGGGACCGGCAGACTGGTCTTCTGTTTTTCTTCGCACCTGAAGTCAAGAAACCCTTTCATTTCTGAGGCCAGAAATCTATTCCATAAGGAACTGGCGAACAAGGTCAGATCCTATGCCTTGTATCGCAATGTTAATATTTGGACCAGGAAATACTAAGCATGAGCAAAAGGAACAAGGGTGAGCGAGGACGTGAGTGAATCCTCAAACGTGGATGACAAATGTGTGGCTATTTTTTTTTAATTTTGCTTCTTCAATATTAGAAGAAAGGACCCTGTAATGTGGGAGAAGTGTGCCACCATTTTTGATTTAATTGTTTTTTTGGTGAAGACTTGACAAGCATTGCATCAGCCAAGCGGTAATGCATAGTATTGGTTAAGTAGCAACATATTGTATCGATACAATAAAGGGCTTGACTGTTTAGGCTGTTTTACAAAACTGGATTAAACTTGAATTTATGTTAAAATTCAAGGTATGACAATACACCCACCACAACCATTTTTGGCAGCACTGGGAGAACCGCCAATTCCATGGATTGAATGGAAGGAATATCGGGCAAAATGCATGGGTACAATTGATAATGAGAGTTTTACACTAGCAAAAACTGAAATGTTTTTACTGCACTCCATGGGATCTGAATGTCAATAAACATTCAGTGAATTAACACCATTTAGATTAGGAGAAGTGGATGGAACAATGAGTGTGAGCCAGCATGGAAGCGTTTAGATGTATGTTATTACCCCAAAACTAATATCGCAGTAAATTAATATTACTTTTACTCTAGAAAGAAAGAAATTGAGGAATCCATGGATGATTATGTGAGTACACACAGGAAATTGGCATTGACATGTAATTTTCAAGGGGAGTGATGCAGGATGAATTTATTAGGGATCAAATTATAATCCATACGAATAGTAATATTTTACAGGAAAGTCTATAGTTGTGTGGTTTTCCTTCATCAAAAGAGATCATAGCAACTGCAAAGAAAGTGGAACACACCACAATTTGTTTCAAGGAGATTATAGAGAATGAAAATAATGTACACAAGATGACACAAATTGCTGCAGTTAATCAAAAGGAAGTGAAGGAAATGTCTTTATGGAAAGACTTGAGAGTGAGCTTGAACAAAGCTAAAGAGGAAAGGAAGAATGTACAGACACACGATGCAGGAGAACCAAGGGTGAATTTTCAAAAAAGAAAATGTTATCGTTGTGGTAAGAAGAGACATTATGCAAATTCAAACGAATGCCCTGCTTTAAATCAGAAATTGTTGAGTTGCGGGATGAAGGGTCATTTTAGAGTTGTGTGTAGGAACAATAAACAAGGCAACAGAGTAAGATGGGTACATGAAGAAGCGGAAGAAGAAGGGGAAAAGCAAGCAGTGGAAGATGTTTAAAATAGATGGAATATCCTCAGAGTTGATGGTGGATGCAGGATCCCCATATGTTATAATTACGAAGGACACATGGGTTGAATTGTGTAAGAAGGAATATAAATCGGAATTGAGGAAATCATATATCAGGAACCTAGGAGTATTTGAAGGTTCAGTTATTAAAATGATAGGTTATAGAATGGCCTTGGTGGAGTTCAAAGGAAGGATGACCGAGTTGAAGGTGTATGTAGCTAAAACAGATGTGAATGTTTTCAGTTGGAAAGACCAAGCGAAGCTCAAAATTAAACGTAATCTGGGAAGTGATGAGCCTGTGTCAATAGTGATGACGAATGACATTTGTTAATAAATATTTAGAAAGAAAGCAAGAAAAATTATTTCAGAGTGCATTTAAAGAAGGAATAGGAATACTTAGAGGGGATTGTCATAGAATAGAACTGAAACCTGTAGTAAAACCTGTATCTCATGCAGTGAAGCATATTCTGATGTCTTTAAGAGAAGACGTTAAAAAAGAATTGGAAAGACTTAACAAATAGGGTATTATAGAAGAAGTGGAAGTACCTGAATGGATTTTTCAAATAGGAGTAGCTAGGAAATCGAATGGTAAAGTGAGGATTTGTATGGACTTGAGAGATTTGAACAAAGCTATGCTTGTGGAAAAATATCCTTTGCCAGTGATTTCAGAAATGTTGAATTTGATGTGTAATGCTGACACATTTACCACCATTGACCTATTTGCACCATGCCACCAAATTCAGCAGCATCAAGAGTCTAGGACATACACTACATCTATTACCCCATTCGGAATGTATGACTATGTAAGGATGCCTTTCAGTTGGCAGCTGCAGTATTTCAGCGAGTGATGTCGTACATGTTTGATGAAATGGTGGGAGTGCAAATTCTCCAAGATATGTTAATATATATAAAAGGAAAAAAAGAGCAAAGTAAGACTACCTGTTGATGAAGTAATTCTAAAAAGGGCTTATTGTGGAAAATAGCAAATGCAAGTTTTGTAAGAAAGAAGTAGATTATTTGGGTCATACCTTTTCTAAGGGAGGGTATAGACCTGGTGTAAAGGCCATGAGAGCAATAGAGGGAACCCTTTGCCCTAGTAATAAGGAGGAACTACATTCATTTTTAGGTTTAGTAGAATATTATAATACATTCATACAAAGGTTTGCTGAGATTACTTAGCCTTTAATAGAGTTTATGAAAGAAAAGCCTACATTTGAGTTACCTGAGGTTTAAGATCAAGCAGTGAAGGTAATAAATAAAGGTATAATAGAAGTAACTTTATTAGGAGGATTTGTGCCAGGTTTGAAGTCAATAGTGATGGTGGATGTGAGTTGTAAGTGTTTAGGTGCAGTGTTATCCTAGATGGATGGAGATCATGACTGGATAATAATATTCATGTCATGGGCTGTGACGGGTACTGAGACGTGTAATTCTGTTATAGAAATGGAATTGTAAGCTTGGCATCGGGGGTCAGAGCATTTTAGGCAGTATGTTTGGGAAGAGGAATTTATTTTGATAATGGATCACAAACCAAAAGTTCTGACAGTACAAGGGATGTCTAAGGCAACTCAGAGAATAGATACATTAGGCTTGAGGTTGATGGGATATAATTGTGTTCTGGAATATTTGCCTGGTAGAAGGATCATACTGCAGGTGAGACAATTGAATTTGAGGAACAAGAGGGTGGTATAATAAAGGCACTAAAAGGTGAAGAATGAGAAGAATATTGTAGAAAGAATTAACTGTTAAACAAGGTTGTGCAATGTATTACCAAGGAATGGCCACAGAAAATGCTTTAGAAGAGATGATGGATATTTTATGGTTAAAGAAGAGTTTTCTGTTGACAATTGATGACTTATGAGAGGATGCAAGTTGATACCTCCTCAGGGTGTAAGAGTAAATATCATTCAATTGGCATACAAGGTTCATACTGGGATGACCATAACAAAGAGGGAGGTATTGGAAATATACTGGAGGTCGGCAATTGACACCCAGATAGAAAGGATTGTAAGACTGTGTGCACCATGTGCTAATTGTGACAAGAATTTGGTCACAAGTACATTTCAGCTAAATCCCATTCCTGTGCCTAAGGGACCTTGGATGGAGTTGGGAACTGATATTTTGATACTTAAGCAGACTTTAGGACAAGGAAACAGATTTATTTTAGCATTGGTAGATCAATACTCAAGTTGGCCTTGAGTGGCTGTTGTGGATACAATAATGTCTCGTAAATTTGTAGCATTTTTAAACAACGTTTTAGGAGGGAAGGACATCTTAAACAGGTGCGCAATGATATGGACTTCAATTAAGAGACAAAAAAAATCAGAGAATTTCGTAATGAATTGGAGGTTGGATGGACATTTTCATCAGTATACCACCCTGAGACAAAGGTTGAATAGAGTGATTTGAGAGTGTGTACAGCAGGCTTTGGCTAATGGGATGGATTGGAAGATAGCTTTGAGTGCTGTGAAGGCATCATGAAGCAAGACACAGACAACAGATTCAAAGTTAAAACACAATATGTTATTAACTTAAATGTCAGGATGGTGGAAGGCCTAACTTGCCCCATGCTAAGATGGGATTTTCCCTACCTAAAGAAACTAAGGATAGTCCAAGTCAGTAGGTTTAACTTAAAAGTATATCTGTGTCCAAAACCTATGTTTGCCTTCACAACTAAAGCTAAACACTGTGTAGGCATGTCAACAACAAAATAAGCAGTGTTCAAAAGTTCTGAGCTTCTTCCAGCTCTTGGCTTACTTTCCAGCATCCCTTCCCCAAGTACAAAACAGTTCCAAAAAGGCTTGGGGTTCACTTCCTGAAGAAGACAACACCATTCTAAAAGGGCCTTGGGTTTCCTTCCCCATGGCAACAACAAAGTTCACAAGGTCTTAGGTTTCACTTCTCCAAGATGTCAGCTTGTCCAGCTTGCCATCTCACAATCAATTTGAGTCTCTTAAAACCAGTACCAGGTCAACTTTACACTCCTTCAGAGTCTTCAATAGTTTACATAGATTGATATCTTCTGTATTCACTCCAGCAATCTATTTCATAAGTGAAGTTTTATTATTAGTATTTTTTGTTGTGTGTTTCCTCCTAGCCAGTCTTTTGACTTTGCCACAATAGGCCTCATCAGGAGTTGGGCAGTAAATGGTGCTATTTCTGAGAAGCTGAGAAGCGGAAATAGTGTCACCGCTGTGGCATGGCGCAAATGCCGCCGCATCACATCATTGCAAGCATGCGCCCTGCGGAACTAGTGCTAAAACAAGGGCTACCACTGAATAACCCGGCACAAATAGTGATATCGCATATGGCTTGTGCTATTAGCACCGGCGCTAATACCGCTGACGGGAATTGCCTTACTGCCAACAAGGGAAGCACTTCAGTGGCTATTTTGAAAATCACAATCCATCAAATAGCACATCTCCCTGTAGCCATCCAGACCTGCAAACAACACAGAATGTCCGAGGAGAGAATCAGGGGCAAGGCTACCCAAGAACGGATCCAAAAACCAAAATTCAATGAGGCAGAGCTGGTGGTTCTTGCTGATGAGGTGGTTGCACACCATGATCAACTTTATGGGGCCAGGCAATGGAAAACATCTGCCCAGTGCAGAACAGCCATTTAGCATATGATCAACCAGAAGGTGATAGCGGTGTCCACCGTCCCCCGGGACCAAAAAGATTGCTGTAAATTCTGTAATGACCTGCGGGTCAATGTCCGAGGACGGCTGTCCCAGCACCAGCAGGAGAGCATGGCTACCGCTGGAGGGACTGTAGAGCCACTGTTACTCACCACATGGGAGAAGTTTAGCTCAGTGATGGACATGGAGGGCATTGAGGGAGTTGGAGTTGCAGAGGCAAGTGCCAGCAGCCAGGATTCAGAAGGTGAGTCAACCCCCCAGGCAATGTGCATGCATCATTGATAGACTAGCTCACCGCCACAGAGGACACACCTCCGAGCCCAGTGCTCTCAGAAACACAGGGAGACAGCAGCCCTGACACAGCTCATGCAGTAGTGCCACCAAACCCTGAGCACAGTCTCTGCCAGCAGCCCTCCACCACACCTGAGAGCCCACCCTATTGTCAACAGTGTGGACAGACCCCAGAAAGACCACCACGCTGCCGGTGCATGCATACGCTGGAGCCGGACACTGTGACACCATCAGTTGGGTCCCCTGTCAACAGCGCACACCGACAGCGCAACCCCTCACCAACACAGCTTACAGCAACACTCAGCATGCTGATGCAGAGGCTGGGGGACATGGAGCAAAGACAGAGGGAGATGGAGGCCATTGGGCACACCCACTCTAGATCCTTTGAGGCAATACGTGACAGTATCCAGAGGGGCACATGCAGGATTGATTGGGACAATGCAAGGAGATGGAGGGTGACAACTGCCAGTATGGTTGCACTGGCAGCATTTGGCCAAAGAATCAAAGAGATGATGGAAGGCGTCTCTGCTTTTGCATAGGCCATCTGCCAAGGCAATGAGCTGGTATGCCAACAACTCCTGGGGGACAGCTCCATCCCTTCTAGGTCAACAACACCAACAGGGGACTCCCAGGAGAGCCCACCTAGGTGCCTGTCCCTGTGCCAGCTGCATTTCAGATCACCGGCCACAGACATAGACAATGACGTGAAAACATTTGCCCGGAGTAGCCATGCTGTGCTGTGGAATTGGTTGTGGGTGGAGGGGAAGGGGGATGGTATGCTGGGGAGTTGTTGGTGGGTGGGGGAAGGGGGCATAGTATGTTGGGGAGTTGGTGGTGGGCAGGGAGAGGGGGCATAGTGGGCTGGAGAGTTGGTGGTGGGCAGGGTGAGGGGGATAGTTAATGCAGAAAGTTATATTAAAAAATGTTGAACATCATTCGTGCAAGGACACTCCTCATTGTGCAGTTTATTCACAGTGCTGTAGTGGGCTTGAGCCAATGTACTGTACTAGAAGAAATTGTCTATTAGTGCCTGCCGGGCCAGTCTCCCATCCCTCACGTAATACCTGGGAGTGATTGCTCTGGCTCCTGCCTCATGCTGTTCATCAGCGTCTTCCTCTGGGTGTGGTAATTCTGCATCTGGGGATAGTGAGACATTCCCCCTAAGGCAGATGTTATGTAGCATTGTGCACACTAGCACAATCTTCCCAACTTTGTCAGGGGTGTACATTAGGGCACTGCCAGTATGATCTAGGTAACGGAATCATGTATTGAGACCGAAGGTGCGCTCAATGCACACACAGGTCCAGCTGTGGGCACACTTGTAGGTGGTCTTGTGCATTGTACTTGAGCCGCGCACAGGGGTCATCAGCCACGCCAGCTGCAGATATCCAGAATCACTTTCAAGGGGTGGAGCACAAGGATTGGTCACTTGTGTCATGACTTGGATGGTCTCACACAATATCGGGGCATTGGTCACTGTGGGCATGTATGTGTGCATCCCGCTCATGTTATGTGTATGTGTGATGTCTGTGCAACCGTTGTCATTGGTGACATGCATTCCTTTGCCTGCACGTGCACCCTGTGACTTTGTGGCGGTGTCCAGTCAAAGGATCGAATACATTGTTTCGAATTACAATAGTTTAGAAACAAAAGGACCAGAAAAAAAAGGTTGAATGCCTTTTTTTAAATATATTTTTATTTTTGTGGCTTCTGTATAGGAAAAAAGTGCTTTTTAGACCAAAAACGGGGGTTTGCGTGGGGACCCGCAAAAAAACCCCAAAAAACATTCAAGCTTTTTTTTAAGGTCCTTTTGACTCGTACCTATTGCATTCAAATCAATTGCAGTCAACCCTTTAACCTACAATCGTTGTGGCAGTTGTTCAGTGCTATGTCCCTGGTGGCTGTCTTGCGGAGGCGTGCAGCTCTCATTCATGGGGCATGCTGGGTTGCCTGGCATCCTACCCACTCTTCTAGGGGCAGTTGGTCTACATTCCCAGGTGGCAGCATGTAGCAACATTGATGTAGCACTGGCTGTCATGCTGTTGGGTGCTGCAGTGTGGTTATTCACTGTGCCTCTTTTCTGCTGCATTTGGTCATGTGTGTTGTTGTCATTGCTGCAGTATGTGTTTGTCAGCCTGTGTGTCCTGGTGTGTCCGATGAGAGCGTACTCCCTTGGATATCCCCTGCAGTTGGTGTTGGTGCTGCTAGTGCATTCACTTGTCATGCCATGCTTCTTGTCAGTGTTAAGATTCCCCTACCCCAATTTCCCTCATGTGCTTTACTATGTATATGGGGTGGACATTTTACTCACCCACTAGCCATGTCCGTTGTCCTCTGTACCTCTCCATTTATACTGACAGTGTGCTGTTCCATAGAACCATGGAGTTGCCGGTGGAACCTGGGTAGCGCGCACAGCAGTGGGTGATGAAGAGGTCAGGTTTGCAGGTCACCTGCACCTTGAGGGAGTGGTAGTGCTTCTGGTTGCTGTATACAGCCTCATGGGGCTGGGGTGCCACCAACGCAACATGGATGCAGTCAATGGCTGAAATAACATTCTTCAGTTGAGCAGTGGCATAGAACCTTGGTTTCATGACATTGACCCCAGGAGCTGGAGGACTGCCACCAGCTTCACCAGTGGGGGAACAGCTGTCCGGATGTTGATCCTGCTCTGTATGTTTTCAGGACTGTGCCCAGCAGATCAGTGATGGTCTCCCTGTTGGTACAGGGTGACCAACTGAGTGTCGGTGAGGGCCCAGGGTGATGGTTGGCCTGACCCTGAGGATGGGTGCTCACCTTGCTTGGACAGTTCTCTTCTCCTTCCCCCCTGGCCACGGTCTCCTATCTCTCAAGATCCAGGTGGAGCATGAGCAGCTGCATGTCCCAGCTTTTAGTGAATAATGGCAGCATGGTGTTGTAAACCGTGTTTGGGGTAGGGGTGTGCTTTATGTAGCCCTCTGGGGTGGATTGGGTGCACCTGTCACTTCATTTCTGGCACCTCTGCTCATTTATCTCTAGCTGGATGTAATTATCAGCTGTATTAGTGCCAGTTTTCAGTGCTAATGGCGCCCGACATGCACATGGGATACAGCTGAAATTCTGTTTTGTGTTGCCAGTGCTATTAGAGCCAACTGTTTTTGCGCTGGCTGTAATAGTGCCAGTTCATTTTTTGTACGGCACTATTTGCGCCGACTCCTGATCCGGCGGAGCAGTATTGGTGGTGAAAATTCCATTACAAGCGGATTTAAGGGCTACCGTCCAATATATGATGAGGCCCAATCTTTTCTTTCACACAATTCACTCTGTGGTGCTCACTGTTTCAATACCTTACTTTCACAATCTTTAGCGATGTTCATTACTTGGTTTTCACATTATTCAGTAAAAGTTGTTCTCTGGGCATCTTCTCTCTGCATTGTCGGCTCCATACACACATCTCTGCAGCTTTGCGAGCAGTGCCTGCCTTTTGGAAATCTCACTGTGGTTTCCTGGTAGCTCTGCCCGTCACTCACAGATGCTACCAGTGGCCTGCAGCACTGGGGTCTCTTCTGTGCTCCACAGCTCTGGCTGTGGGCACCCGACCAAGGAGGCTTTGACAGCTTTGACAATCTTAAGGCCCACTGGGGTCCCGGCATCGCAGTCTCTCCTTAACAATTGTCTGCATCATGTCCTCCAGGCCAGACCTTACTCGGCAGCATCCTTCTTAGCAGGATTTCTCCCCTCTCAGGCACATAACACCCGGCCGGGCTTCTCTCCTGCTGGTCTCCTCTTCTCAACTGGGTACCTTTTATACACCTGTGACCTGTTAACAAGTTGCAGGTGCAAGCCCTTCAACTCAATGGCCTGACTCCAATTACTTATGTTCTTGCGACATGCCTAACCCTTGCAAAAGTTTCCAGGCCTCTTCCTCATCTCACTACCAGAGTGGTGTAACTGAATGTTAGCGTGAACAACTCCTGGTCGCCTCTTCATCATCCTAGTACTAGAGTGGTGTGACTGAGGGGAAATAAAAGAAAGGACAGGCAATAAACCTATGAAGGTTGGGGGGTAGGTTCTGTTATCACAATGGAAAGGGCGATATCACGCCTCGCCCAAAGACATTCTCTCCCAATTTCCCAAGGACCCTCTACCCATGAAATGCTCCCTTGCATCTCCACCCCTTAGGGTCAGGATCCAAAAACAATGTCCTCTCCCTGGCCACCAGAGAAGAGGATCCATGGGGAGTAGGTGAGGAAATGCCTCAGGTTTTTCACAGTGCTTTGATATGGAGAGTTAAGGTAACACCTCACAGTGCTACGGGAGACTCACGTTTCTGTTTAATAAGAGGGAGAGAACCAAACAGTATGTTATGAATGTTTGGGAATTAAAAACATAGATGAGGGATGTATTGCTTGCAAGATGTTGGAAACTCAGATGAAGTACAAAGAGGGGCATCACAAGAGATGCATGGGAAGTATAAAAAGGAAGGGAGCTGAGATTTAGGTAGGAGAGTATGTTATGGTAAAATGGGGAAGAAAAGAAATGTCCAAATATTCTGGTCTGATGAAAGTTATAAAGTGTTTTAAAAACGCTGTAACAGTGGAAGATGGAACTGTATGGATCTTGCTAGGAATATGAGAAAGAGGGAAAGGAAGATGGGGCAGAGCATATGGGATCATGTGGGAGAAACAATCTTTCAAGGAAAAGTTGTTCACAGAAAAGAGGACGAGATGAGGGATGTCAATGGTGAAAGGAGAAAGTGGAGAGGAAGGACCATTTGTCATGAAAGAAGTGAAGGGAGAGAGAAAGGAATAATGAGGAAGAGTGAAAGGAGTGGGAAATTGCATTACGTGCTTAAGGTGTGTACAAATTAATAAAACAAATAAAATGGTAATATCTTGGCACCATCCATTCACCAGCTTGTAACTACTGTGTTTCAAAAGTGGTGCACACCCTTTTTTTACAGGTCACCAACCTCTTGGTACTGCACATTGCAATATTCAATAGTACCATCTCTGTCCTAAATTTGTAGCCTCTTGAATGCATGCCCTACGGCCTACCTCCTTCGCCCATGTACCCATCAGTCTACGCCTTCAACAGTCTCACTTCTACATAATGGCACCATCCATTCACCAGCTTGTAACTACTGCACATTACGAAATGCAATAGTGCCGTGTGTGTCCTGAAGTCCTAGCCTCTTGAGTGCGTGGCCTATGGCCTACAGCCTTCAACCATGCACCCAACAGTCTAGGCCTTCAACAGTCTCATTTCTACATAATGGCACCATCCATGCACCAGCCTGTAGCTGCTGCACATTTCCGACATGCATTACTGCTGTGTGTGTCCTACAGTCTTACCTCTTGCGTGCATTGTCTATGTACCGAACAGTGTGCACTTTCAACACTATTACTGCTATACATAAGTGCACCATCCATTTGACCATGTGACCAACTTCACCGATCCACATACGCAGCACTACCGCCAGCAGCACTACCCAACCTGCTCACCGCCATGTACCTATACAGCAGCAAATAGCACCACTTACCCTAATGTACAAAGAAAACACTCTCTCCTGCACCACTGTGCACTTTCATTCACATACTATAGCCGTCCCCACTTCCATTCCTACACTATTGTACCGTGGCCAAAGTGCCCAAATTTGGTTTGCAAATGTAGCCTACTGCAATCCTTTTAAACACACTGCACTATGCAAGCACCACCCTGCACCGAATGTACACCCAAACTTGCGTTAGTGCAGTGGGTATGGTAAAAGGCTACGCTCTTCACTTCATGCCCCACTGTCTACGTCCTTACTCCACGCAGCCAATATTGTAATCCTTCCACTTACCCAACGCAAGTTCCTTAACCCATGCATACCACCATGTGGCCAACTACCGCATTCCAACCGCATAGCACACCCACGTTCGCTACCTCCCAACCTATGTCATTGACTAAATGTACCCCTTCTAAAACATACATACCTGCCACCACTCTCCACCGAAGTAGGTGTCCGCAAACAAGTGGCAGCACAATGTATGGGGCCGTTGCGGCACCTGCCTCCAATCACCACACAAAGTACTTGCCTGTGTAGGCACCTGCCAGTTCAGACAGTATGCACAACCACTACAGGCACTTCTCCGTCTTCTTCAACGTACATACATACATATTTCACATTACCCACTTTTCACTCCCCCACCTGTTCCGTACTGTCCATTTTCCACACCTTTCTGCCAATGCACTTTCCTCTGAAGCAACATGGCAGCATTTTCTGAAAACTTTGACAAAGATCACGCTTCCCTCCAGCCAACCATCGGCCGTGTCCAATGTTCGCCACAAAAAAGTAGTGGTCAGATTTCCAACAAACGCACAAAAGCACGCTCCTGCCGCAAATTTGGTGAAAATCCATCCAGCCGTTCGGCCTGCAGACGTGCGCAAACTTTTTGCCAATTCACTCTATGAGGAAAAATAAATGTTGGGACCCCCACTATAATTCCCCTCCCACTAAACCTCGCCAAA
Source organism: Ambystoma mexicanum (assembly GCF_040938575.1). Taxonomy (NCBI): domain Eukaryota; kingdom Metazoa; phylum Chordata; class Amphibia; order Caudata; family Ambystomatidae; genus Ambystoma; species Ambystoma mexicanum. The sequence continues at coordinate 281,371,871 of NC_090929.1, read as the reverse complement.
CTCGGAGAAAAAATTAAAAGCCGCCCATATACTGTTTTTGCAAAGTTTGGTGAGGATTCGTCCAGGGGGAGGGAAGTTATAAGCCACCAAAAAAGTGCTCTTCCTATAAGTTTAGCAACTTAACCTTAACTACACGGACGCTATCGCGAACCATGTAATATATATATATATTATATGTTTGTGTATCTATATATATATATTCAATGAGAAATCTTTGTTAAAGGGACGTTATGGTTAAGTAAAACAGACACATTTACAAAACCATGTTTTCAGGTCCTTGCCAATGCTCCTTACACGAGTTTGCTGAAAAAAGCGCCATGTTTTATTTTTTGAAAAGTGTCAAAATGTATGTACAGAAAATAGTCATATAACTTAGCCCGTGCTTGACAAAATCCATTCAGACTTTGCCCAAACAAGGTTATTTTCTGATGATGTCATGGCTGAGGAGTTCACTGTCTTATGTGGGGTCCCAGAGGGCTCATGCATGGCCCGACCCTTTTTAACATCTTTATGATCCCATTTTTGAGCAACTAGATAAACTTGGTGTGGTGTACGCGAACTACGCAAATGATATACAGTGCCTTGTGCCCTTGACTGGTGATTACATGTGTGACTCCGTCTCTTTAAACTCCACCTATGAAATTTGCCAATCATGGATGCAATTAAATAACCTGGCCCTAAATAGTTCATAGACTAAACTCATGGTGCTGGGAACTACAGCGCAATTGAAGAAGCTTAATGCGAAATATGTATCCTTTAAAACTGCAGACGGTTATATCAATACTCAGAATAAGGTCAAGACACTTTGTGTGATCTTTGACCAGGAATTGACTATGAAAAACCAGGTTAATTGTCTCGATTCCAGCATGTGTTATCATTTGAAGCTTTTAGTTCAGTTACGGCCCTTCCTGTCATCAGCCAATTGTGCCAAAGTGGCCCGTGCCATCATCAGAGCTAAAATTGATTACTGCTCCAGTCTACGTCTAGGAATCTCTAAACAAGATATGACCCGCCTTCAGGTGATCTACAATAGCGCAGTGCGCATTGTTACAGGTCGGTGAAAGAGAAACCACATCACAACAGCAAGGAGAGCATTACATTGGCTCCCCATTCGTAGCCGTATTACCTACCGCGCGATGTGCATTACGCACAATTGCATCTCAGGGGAAGTGCCAAGTATTTGGCCAATCGAGTGCTGAGATCAAATAACACTGGTCTTCTAGAAACTCCCAGAACGCATCTGTCCTATGTGGAGCATAGATCCTTTCTACATGCTGCTATTTAGTTGTCCCAACAGCCTTGCAAATGGCCAGAAAGTAAGTAAAAGAAAAATAGTGATATCTGAGTTCGTGCCGCGGACCCACTTCACTGTTCGCTTAGTGGACAGGCCTCCGATTGGCACAGAGGGCGGCCTGAGGTCTGCTGACATTGGTTTCGCCCACTGATTGGATGGTGACAACGATGAGGTGCATCAGATTTTTAGAAATGGCCACCATGTTGGATTTGCGGACCCCCGCGTGTGTCCTCTAAAATTGCGGAAATAACATGTTAAAATACACAACATTGCACCTGTTAAACTAATGAAATGATCTCTGAAGAGGTGAGGGGTGATTGAGATGGGATATGTCCTTAAGCAGCCCAATCTATGCCTATTTCTGCATTACAGGGTTGGTGAAAAGCAGTTTTTGGATTGCTTATAACTTTGGCGCCACTCAACGAAACTGCATGAATTTTGGCAATTTCATTCTAGACTTGACTCGGAAGGGTTCTGCAAAGTGGGGTGCTGTTTTGTCAAGAGGGATAAAAATTAGAAGTAGTGGTCACAAAATATTTTAAAGGCTTTTAAATGTGGCGCCATTTGACGAATCTGCACAAATGTTTGCAAAAAGATTTTAGACCTATATATGAATGTTTTTGCTAGGTTTGATGGGATTTTGTCGAGAGGGGATAAAATTAGAGGGGGTGGTCTCAACATTTTTAGATGGCTTATGACGAATGTGGACAAAGGTTTTCAGGAAGATTATAGACCTAAGCTTGAATGTTTTGGCAAAGTCTGAATGGATTTTGTCAAGCGGGGGCTAAGTTATATGACTATTTTCTGTATGTACATTTTGATACTTTTCAAAAACTAAAACATGGCGGTTTTGCAGCAAACTCGTGTAAGGAGCATTGGCAAGGACCTGAAAACATGGTTTTGTAAATGTGTCTGTGTTTTATTTTTTTCAAAGTGTCATAATGTAGGCACAAAAATAGTGATGTACAATTGATGACTGAGGTACAGCCTGTGGCCATGGGCAGTAGGCCATGCCACAAGGGACCAGCAATGGGGTTAAAATGGGCATGCCCACCAGGGACCGTCTATGTGGTAAAGTCTTTCGAAATTGGGATAGGTTTGAATGGGAAAATAAATCTGCTTTCCAGTTCTTGCTGACGTTCCTCGTGCATATTGGCTGCAATCCCATCCAGCACTTCAACCTGTACCCATGAGCAGATTATCTTAAGTTCTTACCTCAACACCCTTGCAACTAAAGGTTTGTCCTTGAATTTCAAAGGTTTTGCTCCAATGTATTGCTCGCCTGAACATCCCTGCAACTAAAATGTATTTCCTTGAATTTCAAGGGTTTTGTTATTCCATGGATTATGTGAAAACTACCAGACCACTAGCCATGGCCTTTGGCCATGGCCGGTGGGCAAGACAACTCTATATTTTAAAACACTTGCAACCCATCACACAAACACGTTCTTCAATCACAAACTGATTTTGACATGTTATGTATAAAAGATTGCAAGATTTGAGAACTCTCAATGTTTTTAGTCAATGTGCAGTGAGATTAAATCATTTTCCGAGGATCACACACTTTGGTTAAGTGGCGTGCTACAAGCCCCTTGTTTTATGGCTGGTCTCTTGTTGACTGTTGTGATACTTCGCATGACCCCTACTAACCACTTTTAAGCAGCACGGAAAGGGAAGAAATGATTGGCTGCAAGAATAACATATGCTCAGGTACTTTTGCCCCTTAGCAAAAATTAAAAGCTGACATCCATGAATATACGCACAGTAAGTGAACATATATATTAAAAAGAAATACAAACTGGAAGAAATTGGCTTCTCTGAATCAAACCTGATATCAAATCCAAGCAGTGTAAAGAGGAGACTCGTGGACAACGATTGGATTTGTACCCTAGATAAGGCAGCCTCCTGCAAACTCACCAGCGATTTACCTCAGAATGCCAAAAGATTAAATCAACTGCGGATTTACTTGCTAACATTTCCAAACAGGGCATACAGAGAGACCTTCTTAAGAATGTAATTAAATTTGCGCCCCACCAACGAGATTAACGCAATTTGTGACAAAATAGAGGGAAACAGCTGTAGATTCTGCTTCGTGCTGGACCAGGTGGAAACCATCAAGCACCTACGAGTCTTTTGCCCCCGGATAAATCATGGAATGGGAAAAGTTCTTAGTACTTCGGGTATCTAAGTTCCAAACACATGATGATGAGGATCGGTGGGGACACTTGATCAATGGAGAAAAGATAGCATGGGTGATAGCGGCAGTCTCATTTATATGAAGCATTTTTCCTCTGGGATCAGTAAAACAGGGAAGATGAATTACAACAATCTGAGAATTGACATATGTGCCCTGGCTAGTATGACACGATGAGCACTAAATTGAACTCACTAATCTGAAAGTTAACTTTGAGCTCCAACCACTGCTAAGCCTCCATACCATGTTGAGGCAACATTTTCTTTCTCTTTGGACCTGACCGGATTAATGATGCTGGGACAGAACAGTTTGGAACCTTCGAAAAGACATTTTCAATGGATGGGATTATTTGGTGCTGTAAATTTGTAAAAATTGTAATCAACTAAATCAAATAAATAAAAAAATAAAATATATAGAAATGTAGTTCATTTGACCTTCCCCTTAGAAGAAAGTCTGGACGACAAAATAATGAACCTGAGTGAGTAAATGTTCCAATAAATATTCTGCAAGGTATAAAAGGTACTCACCTTTGAAACCCAGCAATCTGTTGTGAAATATTCCCTGGTAAGCAAAATCTCAATATGGAACACTTGATGGTGGTCTTTTGTTTTGGGTAAGCGTCTGCACTGGGAACATGACAACCTGAGTAAACTCCTGGCAGCCAAATACTTGAGCAAGCTTGCCAACCTTAAAAAAATGCAAGGGGTTGTGTTTGCCCTCTGAGAAAAAAGTTATGCTGTTCACCTACATGTACTCTATACTTGTGTCTGAAAATCAGCCACAATCAGGGGCAGAGAACTGCACTAGTGTCCAGGATTGGAAACTCTCTTGCCACATTGTGGTCCAATACTCATGAATTACTTGCCCTTTCATCATATTCCCTGCTCATATGCATGTCTGACTTCAACAATATAAAGATAACTTGAAAAGTATGTGTACCATCTTGTCACTCAAATCTATAAATCATTATCGAACTATGTTAGGCAAAAAGTGTAATATTGTGGCCTTATTCACCGATCTTGACTGGGAAACTACAAATACCTGAATGCAATTCAGCAAAATACAAAAGAGTATTCTCTAAGTGCAATACTTTCAATGACTGGCATTAGTAAAACATTGTTTTAAAGAATGTGTATGCTGTGGGTTTTCTTAATGTGTTATGATATATTTAAAACTAAGAAAACACACAGCAACCGTGGACTGTCTCCTATCCATGCAGTAATCGGGGCCGACCCTGCTTAGCTTCAAAGTGGAGAAGGTGCCTGCCCTCTCAGACCACGTTGCTCTAAGACAAAGTGATCTTTTAACTTGTGCTCATTTATTAGGCAACATGGCCTATGGGTGCCAGCCTTGCCTTGAAGCAATGCAGCATCAGTCCTGGTTACAGCCTGGTAACTCCTTGGATGGGTGTCCCGGATGCCTATTTCAGTGATTTTTCACCCCGACGTCATTGTACTTGTCAAAATATCTTTAGAAATGTCTTTTCATTTTTTTTTCTTCTATGGCCGTGGGTACACAAATACAGATATCCTTGGCTATCTTTAGTTAATGTATGTATGAATTACAGATAGCCGTGACTATCAGTAGTTTTCTATAGGCACAAGTATAAAAAAACGGCCAGATAAAAAATGTTTCTTGCCCCCCAGACCTTCACCAAGCGCCCCCATCATCTGTGCCAGCTCCCTTCGCTCTTTCCACCCACAGCACACACTGTTTCTGTGACGCAGTCTGCTTTGAGATGTTAGCTATTTGTGGATATAGCTGAGGTTACAGAAAAACTTTGTGTTGCATACTCAGTCCCCAGAACCCCTTAAACTTCCAAATTTCATCTGGTGCCCTCTACCCCCCCCCCCTCGAGAATGATGGCATGCAAATTGCTTTTTTCCTGCATTTCATTTTCCGATAACCTCAGCTATCTCTCGCATAGAGCAAAAACATAGATGGCAGTTGTTTCATATCTAAAGAAAACGGTTTTGGCAATTTGCCTGAGATATATGTATCTATTTTTAGAAGGAGTCACACCGTTCACCATCAAATATTTTAAAAATTACTGCACAGAACAACCCCAAAACAGGCCACTTTTAAACGCTTTGTGCCCAAGTTGTTTTGGGCCTGGTCCAAATCCATCCAGTGGTTTGTCTGTGTGGCCCAGTAAAAATGGACCTTGTTTGTCTAAGGAAAAATGAATAGGAAGTAAGCCACAACTTTGACATTCTTCTTTTTGTCTTCTTAATACCTTTTTTATTTATTAACAAATCTTTACGAAACCTTGCAGTCTGGGGGCAGGGAGGGTGGGCAGCGCATCCCAAGCCAACTTCAGGATTTAAGCCAACACCTTTACTCAAATCAAAAGTTATTAACAATAGAATTTAATGAGGTTCCTATTGGAGTCAGTCCCCCCGTAACTATAGGGTGGCGACTGCCGCCCTATAATATAAATATATACTTTAGTTGCAGGGACGTTAAGGTGAGAACTTAACGCAACAAAACCCCTGAAATTCAGCTAAACCCACCTTAACTTCACACCCCCTGTAGCACAGCCTATGAACACAATGATGGCATCAGAGATTACATCACTAATTACATGTTGTATGTGAACAATGACAATATCACAAATAGTATCACGTATGACATCACTGGTGACAACACTAATTGCATTGTATATAACAGATTACATCAAAAATCAAATTAGATATAACATCATTAATAAGTTAGCTCTTAAAAACTTAGATTATCTTAATAACAATTTAGGCTGTGTTTAGGCTGTGGAATGGCCGTCACCAAACACCATAGCTAGTGGTCAGTTAGTGTTGTAAAATATAAATGTGCATGGTGGGAGACACCTGAGGTATTCTCCCTCCTATTCCCCATGGATCTTTTGCGCAGGTGGCCAGAGAAAGGCCATCACTCTTGGATCTTGACCCTGGGTGTGGACAAGCAACAGAGGATCACCTGGGTGGAGATCCTTTGGGATTGGGGAGAGAATGCTGGATGGCGAGACATGGTATCCCACCTTTCCTAATATAGACTCACCCTTCCTTCCCTCAGCCTTCATGGGCTACATTTAGTCATGCTCTATTTCTCCTTCTAAATGCCCACCAAGTACTGAGAAGTGGAAGAGGCAACTAGCAGCAATGCAAACTTCCTATGACCAACACCACTCTAGTACTGAGACGAAAAAGAGAGGTGTAACAGCATGCAGTACTGAAGGTCAGGCATGTCCCATTATTTGGGCACATTATAGCCAGGCAATTCAGGTTAAAAAAAACACACATGAGGCCTGTTATTAGTGCCCAGGTGCATAAAGGAAGGAGAGGCAACTGTTTGCGGGGAGAAGGAGAACCGCTGGGTTGGAGTGAGACTAGTCACTCTGAAGACCAGAAACCATGCCGAAGACCTGCAGGACCCGAGGAAAACGGGTCATGTGGCATTCACACTGGGAGCCTTCAAAGTGGAAGGTGGGCAGACGGAGCTGCCAAACTGCTGCAGAATGGAGCTGATAGCAGAGTGAACGCAATCTGCATTTGTTGCAAGTTACTGGGAAGCTGGCGTGTGCAAGGACGTGCCTGACGAGTGAGCAGAACCAACACGGTCTGCTTCCTGACTATGGAAGAGGTAAGCAGGAGCAGCTGGGACTGCCATTGGGGAGATTCAAAGAGCCAGTGAGTGTCAGAGGACACTGGAAAGACTGAAGCGCTCCCATGAGACCGCAGGTAATTAACAGTACATAAGGACAAGTGACTACAATTTACATTGAAACCAAACTGAATGGAAATGGGCATTTCAGTGAAAGCACCTCATATTGAGTACCAAACTGAATGGAAACTGCTATTTGATTAATAACAAGTAATATTGAATACCAGAAGCGAACATTTGGAAGTTAAATCAACATTGTGAATAGAACTACAGCAAGTGGCAAATTGAATAAATACTTAAGTATTCAAACTACATATGTGAGGAAGATTTATGAACTTGTGGCACAGCAAAGACTGGTGCAGAAAAGGGTTGCACTAGCCAATAGGAAAGCCAAGGAGGGAAAACCCAAAGCCCATGGCAGAAGAGTCTGACCAAAGCCCATGGCAGACCTAAAAGGGAGATCTATGGTTGTGCAACCAGTTATCGGTGGACCGTGTGTTCTAACCACAGCACCTACACTAAGCTGCTCCCTAGTGTGAAGATCACAATCATCCTGTTTCAAGCCAAGCAGAAGCGTAGGGTTACTGGTAGCGTAACCTGTGATGGGTTAACCGTGTGCTCTGACATTGTGCCTAGACCAGGGAGCCCTAAATGATGACCAGCAAAGGACATTGCAAGTAAGCCACTGAGAACTGTGAACTAATTGATAATGCAAGCCAGAAGACAGATCAAGTTAACCTGTAGCTTTCTTGTGTTGAGTGACTTTAGAATAAGAACTACATTGAAATTTTGGTGAAAGGAACCCTGAGAATCTCAAGAACTGAGAAGCATTCTCTTGGGGAAGGAAACCTCAATATCTTCTTTATGTGTGAACTGTACCATATAGAACTTGGGGTAGCGAACCTCAAGGCCTGGTTGAACATTGGTGAAAAAAACAGCTATTGGAACTTGATTCAGCTTGAAGCTCTAAGTCATGTCCTCTGTTTTGATATCATTCCTGTCTCACAATGATTAAGAGCCATGCTTAGTGGCCCGTCACTCTTTTAAAATATACAGTGGACAAGGTTGTATGCTTTCTTGCTCCCCCAGGCCCTAACCAAGTACCCCTATCTTCTGTGTCAGCACCCCCCAGCCCCAGATGGCCTCCTCCCCCCATCTGCCCTCTCCCATCCCCCCACAACACACTCTGTTTCTGAGACACAGTTTGCTTTGAGATGTCAGCTATTAGAGTCTATAGCCCTCCAACTCCCAAATTTCACTTGGTGCCCTCTAGCCACCCCCACCTCTAGCCTGATGGCATTTGCATCATTTTTGACCAGCATATGGCTGTTTTCCTAGTTTTCTTTTTCCCACAACCTTGGCTATAACATGGAATATCCCTCACATCTAGAGATAAACAAGATGGTGGCAATTTCATTTCTAAAAACACCCAGTTTTGGTTAAAGGCACGTCATATAGCTATCTATTTTTGAGAAGGTGGCACTGCCTTATCTGTCAAATATTTAAATAACTACTGCACAGAATAACCCCAAACCACAAACAGTACACTTTTAAATGCTTTTTTGTTTTGTACCTACTCCAAATCTGTCCAGCGGTTTAGACTGTGCACTATGGCAAATTTGACATTCATTATCTATGGGAAAATGAGGGGGAAGTAGGCCTCATCTGTGGGAAATGAATCCTGTTTGTCTTCTTAATACATTGTTTTTATTTTTTTATGAATCTTTACAAAGCTTTGCAATCTGGGGAGGACTACAAGTCCCTAATCACTTTCAAAATATCGGCCAAATCCATTACCTGAATCAAAGGTTATTAACAATAGAATTTTAAGAAGTTCCTCTTGGAGTCTGACTCACCTTAACTCTCACTTTAACTATAAGGCGGCTATCGCTGCCCTATAATAAATTGCAGGGCCTGGGGTAGCAGCCCTGTAGTTATGATTAAGTTGCTCAACTCATAGGAAGAACACTTTTTGGGCAGCCTTTTAACTTTGTCCCCCCGGACGAATCTTCACCATACTTTGGCCCCCTCAGAATGGTTTTGTGGAGCTTGGTGCAATTTCATCCAGGGGGGGCAAAGCTATAGAGGGGTCCTAACATTTCTGGAAATCCTCATAGATGCAATGGAAACATAAATGTGCTTCTGCCTACATCACAAACCACTGGATGAATTTTCACAAAATTTTTGCCAGGCCGGCGGCTTGATCCCAAAAGTGTGCTTTTGTAAATTGGGTGTAAATCCATCCAGTAGTTTTTTGAAAAATGGCAGAAAAGTAGGTAAAAAGAAATTAGTGATATCCGGATACGGTCAGCTGACTCACTTCCCGATTCGGGGTCTGTGGACACTTCTGGGGTAATCGAATTGGGGGCGGATGTCCATTAGATTTTTTTAAACGTTCACCATGTTGGATCCACTCAGTTGGGAAAACGGCTGCAAAACACATTTGGGGTTATTTGGTGGCTGAAAGAGGGGCTGGAAAGGGAGGGGTGAGTGCAATAAAGTTGATATGGAGCTGTTTTTAAAGGTGAAAAATGGGGCTTGCAAGTGCCGCTGAGTCTGCAGACACAGCTCTAGTCCGCGGACAATGCTGTGAACAAACAGTTTGGAAAACACATTTGGGGGTGTTTGGTGGCCGAAAGAGGGCCTGGAAAGGGTGGGCGGAGTGAAATGAAGATGATATGGAGCTGTTTTTCCCAGTGAAAAATGGGCTGCAGGTGCCGCTGAGTCTGCTGAGACCTTTTTGTCCGTAGACATCATTTCAATTGGATGGGTGTTCAGGGTGAGTTTTGCTATTTTAAGGTGTATCGTACATACCTATATGATTTAGTTCTATTGTGGTGGATGTGGCCACTGGCCACACACACTATAGTAATATGTGTATAATAATTATAGGTAAAGGAGTGGGAGTATACAGTATTTGGTATATGATGGAATGATGTAATTGAAGTGTGCATGGCATTTATGATTATAGTACAATTGAGGACACAGCTTATGGAATATGTTTTGTTCATATTTGGTATAGGTACTTTGTTGCATATAGTAATACAGCTTGAATCTCTGGTTCTTTTTCTGTGAAAAAAACTTTATAATGTGTTAAGCAGAATAATTTAAAAGCTTTAATTGCATGCAATCTTACTTATATGCTTACTTTTTTTGACCTTCATAAACAACATATTCTATTTACTATGTTTGGTCCAACATTAGTGTGTTCTACACTGTTGCTGTATTGACATGAAATAATCATTTGGACATTGGGAAAAGAAAACCCATAGAGGATTTTAAAAAACAGATTATAATTATGTGAGTGTAAGTGTAATAGTATGTTTGTTTGAAATGTGTTGTAATTAAGGGAATGTTTAAAGTAGTAAGATACCTGTTGGCGTATTATAACTATATTAGACTTTAAGTGTTGCCGTAACAAGAACTGTGATGGCGTATTTGAAGTGTATTGCAATGAAGAGTATTTTTGAAGTAGTTGGATACCTGTTGACCTAGTATAACTATCTTGACTTTTAAAAGTATTATTGTAATATTATGGATGTAGTTAGATACCCATTGGCGTATTGTAACCATTTATTGTACTACAGTTTAGTGACAAAATTTGGGTTGAAGGAATATTAAGTAGACATTTGTTAGATTTGCTGGTAACATTTGTTTCAGAGTAACAGAGGTGTCGCTCCATTCAAACCAACCACTTCTTTTTCTGACATATGCAGTATAGTGGCCTGATGTGGTTGTGGCACCAGAGCGGTATATTATGCCTACTGTTTTGAAGGTTTTCTTGCCAACTGATACGTGGCTGTGTGTAAAGCTAGTTAACGTACAGTTATTTTTGGTACCATACCTTAGCAGCATTAGTAACACATATTTGCTAGGTGAGTTTATTTGTATGCTAGTACAATAGTCTGAATTGCAAAAAGGGCATAATATGTTATGATTTGCATTCTGCAGAAGCCAGTGAAATGGAATGGATTCACAATTGGCATGGATACTTAGACAAATCGTTAATTAGGGATGTGCTCTTATGAAACATGGTTGTAGAGAGTGCACGTATGTTTCCATGTGTATGAAATCTGGAAATGTCATTTATAGGGATGTTTTTGGTTTCCAGTACGTGTAGCAAGTTGATTAGGAATTCTTGTGGATCTTCCTGTGTGAATTGGACCATTCCTGCACATTAGTATAATTCATACCTTACACCTGAAACACTATGAGTGCGGTCAGGATAATTTCTGTCATTTCTATGAAGGACAAGCATTTGTAAACACAACTGTTCCGAGCCATTTAAGTAAATGTCATGAAGAATTGGTGGCAATTGAAAGAGAAGATTGATTGTTACATTTGCATAGCAACTTACTCCAGTTGTGTTGCTGAATTTAGATGGACCATAGAGTTGTTCCTCTGCATCTCTTGATGGGCCTGCAGTTCTTTTTTGAGAAGAGATATTTGTATCTTTGTTTTTGATGGACTTGAAATTGAGGTAATATTTGATGGAGAAGCAGTTGGTCGTAGTTACTTCAGCGGTATTGTTGGGAGATCAGTTATATGATCGGTTTGTATTACTTTTCCTTTAAAAAAAAATATTTTTGGAGGTACAGGCATTTATTTTTTTAACTTTTTCTCGTTGAATTGACTGCAGCTTGTGTATGGGAGGATAGGTCTGTAGGACCCCCCCCCGTCATATCCCACCCCTGTGAGGTTCGTGGCTCATCAGCGGCCCACCATGTGCCTTTGTTCAAAGGGCAGGGTGGCTTCTGATCGACACGCAGGGCCAATCGACTTGTACTGTAACATACCACAGACACCATTTTGAAAGCATCAAGACTCCATTTTAGATATGAACAACCAAAACCCCAGTGACACAGCATGCCTGCGAGGGCTACAGGTTGGCCCCCGTTCGCTGTGAAAGGGAGCCGCGCACTCCCCCTGTGCCTGCACCCCAGGCAGATCTGTTAAAGGCCCGTTCTCACGCACATCCAGACACAAAAGAGTATCAGAACAAACACTGTATTATTTACCTTCCGCCCTACATCACTGTCCCTGGAGTGACCTGACTCGTGGTTTGAGTCTGGAAAATAACAAGAACCATCCCAATCGAACAGGCCTCGACCTGGCATCTAACCACTAACAGTTGAAATATATGGTGTCAATAACCTTCCTGTAAAGACCCCTGCCCACATTCTCCCAGATGAAGTGTTGTCTACATACCAAAGCCCACCGACTCTCAGGGTTGTTTGGAAATTATAATATGGGTGTTGGAAAGGGATGACGTTTATAACGCTGATAAAGCCAGAGTGATCTCAGTCCACTGTAAAATACCATGTGCCTCGAAGACTTAATGAAAGGGCTTGATAAAGCCCACCCTAACGCTAACCAATGATGCAAAGGAAGGCAAATAAGCATTACTAAGAATACTTGTGTGCAATATAGTGAAACGCGTTTAAGTTAGTATAACCAAAAATACAAATGCACAATTGTATATGAACGTATTGCTTCTATGCTCCTGAGTACACGATCCAACTTGATGCTACCTCACATGTTATCTATCTGTTGCCTTATGCATTACCAATATGCGTTCAACTAATGTTATGTATGTGCCACTGCCAAACGTTTATAGCTATGTATGAAGTAGTGAACAAATGTATAAACAATAGAAATGTGTAATCATCCTAATGCTACTAATTTTACTAACCGCTCCCTCGTATGATATATTGTGCAGCCCAGGCACAGAGAATCGCGTAAAGCCACAAGGCCATCTCCCCCTCCTCCCGCCAAGACCCACCAGGGCTTGCTGGTGCACGAGCAGCACAGCCTCAGCTACCCTCATTCTGCTGGACCCGCTTCAAGTATTCACTTCCCCCGTGTCCGAGGCCGCCATAGTCGGCAAATGAATTATTTACAACCTAGTCATAAACCCCACTGCCTCAAGGGGCCAGAGGTGTGCCATCGCTGATCCAGTAGTAATCCAGTTGACCCCAAGTTAATGGGCCTTGGAGATAGATATCAAACCCTGTACTAACATATCATAAAGCAATTCTTCACCACATCTAACAGAACAGAACGACAAGGCAGTTCACCTCGTGCCCTCAGACCAGATACCCCTATTTATGACACCCGGTCAACAGGTCAAAAGTAATAGTGCACTGATATATTGGTGAAGCTTCACATTGCATGCTGTTTCTCTGGTCTCCTCTTAATTCTTAGAGTAACACATTGTAGGATTTACAGGACAACTGGAATCATCTAAAGGATGAGTGTCTGTGTGTGTGTGGCCACAAGGGCAACGTCTTAGTGCAGCCATCAATCATCGATACAGACCGTGCCTGGCCTGGCAGCTCCACTTCGACGAGCCCAGCTGACCCATCCACCCCACGTTGGCACAGCGCAGGTGTCGACCAATCCTGGAGCGGCTCATCATTGCATCACCTATAGTTTAGTTGACACCATCTAATCCCGAGACTATGTGCCCCCTATAGCTTGCAGGATTTGTGACGTGGTTTTGTAATAAATATGACTGTCTTTGCTATTGTCAGACAGAGCATTCTCGGAGCTTGCAGAGTCCTTTGCATGCCCTAATTTGATTACATAAACCTCCTTTTCCATCACCCGCACTTGATCTTGGTCTCATTCCCATCTGGGGTGTGTCCCTATTTGCCTCCTATTGACGGGGAGGGAACTGCCTTTTGGGGACGCTTGCTTTCACTTGCAAGGGCTGGCATCAAGGACATGCATTTTATATTTTGTTCAGTTAATTGACATAAGGAACAGATGTGTTTTGCCAATGTAGCTCATGGATAAGTTTACTATATAAGCTGGATTTTGCATCTTTAGTAAGCAGACCAGTTCTACTGCTTTTGAAAATGTTAAGCATAGGTGAGGTCTGCAGACTGACACATGTTTTGAGTTAGTTCCCTGTAGTGAAAATGTTGCCAGAAATTTACATTTCCAATGCTGTTAAGGCATTGTTTGTGTCCTAATGTTTTGAAAATAGGTTGACCATTACTGGTGTTAACTGTGGAAGGTCTCTGAAAACAATAATGTGTTTTCATCCAAACAGTTGTTCATAGTTGGTTTTTAAGACTTCATACATTCTGATGTGATTTAAAGTCAACATGAGGTTGGAAACCATGCTTACTTCATCTATCAGGAGCACACTCATTTGCTTCTGAATTCTTCAGTAGCAGCTTCTGCTGATAATTTGTAGTATTCTAATTTGTTTTGGTGTTCTACTGGGAGGATCCCTAGTCGGTGTACACCTACTTTGTTGTAGGCAGAAAAACCTGTAGGGGCTGTTACAACAGCCAAAGGTTTGATGTGTGTTACGTTTTCTAGAAATTTGCTGATTATTTTAATTTACATTTTACCAGGACCAGCTTCACCGCTTACATACAGGAGCAGAGGTTTATAATTTCATTTTTAAAAACCATATTGAATTTCTAAAGAGACTTAGAGATAAATGGTGAGTTGTTCATCATTTAGCTGTGATTTCAGAACTGACAAGTTTTCTTCAGATTGTTTAGATTGGTACATGGTATTTTCGACCTCACTCCTGGCTATTTCTGCTTTATTTAGAATGAGTGGTTCTCCAGAAGCTATTGGCTTCCTGTTAGGGAAGGTTGACAGCCCTCAGGAGTATCTTTTTCTAGTTGAGCTTCCATTTCTTCTTCTTGTTGCTGTTCATTGTCCAACATGTCTCTGTATTGTTTTAAATTGCCATTTGTTATACTGCTTTGATGTGCTTTGAATGAAGCTTCACATGAGCCACGGTTACCTAATAATTTGTCTTCTTTTCTACAATGTTTAAAAAGTTGCAACTGGCCCATCTAATGCAGTTTTCTATGTTGCAGAGATTTAAATGATAACTTTATATGAATAATTTAGCAGGGATTGGTAAGTTTCAATAGTCTTCCTTTACAAGTTGTGACTGAATATTTGCCAGTTGTCTCATCTGGTGTCACATTGTTTTTGTCAGAGTAGTTTTGGGATATGTCGTACAGGTGCATATTTTCCAAAGCAGTACTTCGGTTTGGGTAGTATGTGTCAATTAAATTGTTTTTTAAAATGCCCTGGCTTTTGGGATCATTTGTGGCTATTGTTTTTCTATCTCTTGGTAGGATTTCAGCACTCTTTTTCATGATGAACCTGGACCAAGGTTTAGCCAGACAATATGTTCAGATTTGCCATATAAGGCTGTACCTGTTGACCTGTCTGCAGCTTCGTAGCACCAACATTCTCAATGGAGATCATTTTTATACAGAAGCTGTACAATTTTTGTGACCGTGTTTTGTCTGATGAATTGTCATCCCAGAGGTCTTTCAGCTCTTTTATTCTCAGCGTTGGTGAGATAGGCTGTGACATATCTTGCAACTGCTGTGGAATTGTCTGTAATGTATTGTATGTCCATTTTTACACTGTTTCTAACAGAAGAACATCAATCTATTTACTTGTCCTTTTTTGCAAACTGGTCTAGGGAAGCCAAAGTTACATTTTGTATAGAATGTACCTATGTTTTTATATCAATGTCAACAGTATTTGCCACACTTATGTTTTTGGAAGCATAAGATTTGTGTATATAGGTCACTATGTGTGGTTTCTGAAGGGATGTCACGGGTAGTGTATCTTTCAATAAACTGTAAACAGTAGCATCACTGTAATATCCACAAAAGCATGTGGATGTGTGGTGCTCCTCTGGATTGATATTCTTTTCTCCAAAAGAAGTGTTGCACTTCTCCGAGCGCAGGGGTAGTTTTATTGCAGGTGAAGTGCAGCATGGAAATAATTATTTCAATGGTGAAAGTACCTTGATACATTGACAGGGTCAAAAGAACAAAGTTCTCCTGGTGTTATATCTATTCCATCTTTATTTTGGTTTGCAGTGCGTAAGAAGTTGTGCAAGTCATCCCATGCGTACTCTGCACAAATTAAAGTGACAAACCATGTGGGTGGGCCTATGTTCCTTAGAATACAATATACATCAGTGTGATGTCAGAACCAGTATTTTTTGTACCACACATTTGCCAAGAGATTTGTGATACTCTCCTGCAAAACCTCATCTTTGTTTTTTTATCTTTTGAAGCAGTGGGGCAGCAGACGTGTTTAAAAAATGTGAGCCTGTTTTAATGTGTGTGCAGTTCCATAACATAGAGTTGCTAGTTCACTTTCAACCAGGTGGTGAAAGATATTTTCTACATTTTGTCAGAATGTGGGGTCTTCAGAATACATTCGTAATGAGCAATATTCTGATGCATTAATTTGTGTGGATCTTTCATCATACCATCTGCCTTTCCCTTTTGGAAAGAGTAGAGGAACAGAATGTGCTTCTATACTTTTTTACCATATGCTTATTGGGGATCCTTTGGCTTGACGCATTGGATATGTTTTTAATGCATGCTCAATGGTGTCTTTGGAGTATAGTGGATGAATTGTATACTAGTCTAAAATGTTGGCTGCAGTAACAGGATCTACACGTTCAAATTGGCCAGTTGCTGGTGAATCTAGAATTATTTGGTTGGTTTATCTTAAGTTTTCCTCAATTTTATATCTTCGTAGTATTCATTGTTTACTTTCAGATATTATAGGACTTGTCTAATTTAGTTTAAAACGACTAGTTGTTGCCACATTCATTTGTTTTTTGTCGGTACACCATTAACTAGTACAATCTAAGATTGATCGATTGGCTGTTGTATTCTTAGAGATTCTACATATTCTTTAACATATAATGGCAAATATACTACTTTGCCATGGATGCCTTTTAGTAACTCAGATGGAGGCAATTTGGCTGTTTTCTTTTGAAGGCGTAGCATAGCTAGAAATGGGTTTTTGTTTGGATTATAGTGCTCTCATACAAGTTGTTATTAGAGATTGCACGTGATGGCATTTGGTAATTGTCAAGATTTGTTTTGCAGTTTGTGCAAACTATTGAGGGGTCAGTTATTTTGTGTTTCTTTTCAGCTGTTAGATATAAAGCTAATTGGAACCTTTGGGATTAATCATTGTCCTCTATTTTGAAGGCCATATATATTATTTGTGTGCTCCTTTTAAAATAATGTCTTGTTTGTATGTCTTTGTTAGGAGGTTGGTGTTGTGAGGTTTTCGCTAATGTTTTCTGAAGTTACTGAATTTTCTAAGTCAACTTCAGTTCCAACGTATTTGCTTTGGATATGTTCTATTTCGTATTTTCTTTGGCAGTAACATGTAGGAGAAAATTATTTAAATTGTGTAGTTTTACAGCAGGACATTTTCCATAGCATAGTCTATGCACAGGATTCCATGTAGCGGAATTGTGTGTGGCTAACATTTTGATGTGGTGGAAGGTTCTTTTGCAAAAAGTTCCTGAAATGCAGGATAATATATGTCCTCGAAGTCCAGTGTGGCTGTGCACTGGACAATAGTCCATGGTTTATACATTTTTTGATTTTTGTTTTGTCTTTTAGTTTCACATAGTGATTGAGGAATTGTTGTAAAGATTTTGGATTGTACATTACACATTGAGCTGCACGTCCATTGGTACACTGGATGATTGGTTTGGGCAAAAGGAATATTTGTTTGAAAATGTATTGGGGATGTTTTTTCTATTATGGTTTCTTTTGCCACAATGGTGTCTCCTACCATTTCATACCTACAGTCATTACTCTTTATGGTAATTGAAGTGTTTTATTTTTGTTTTCAAGCCTCTTCTTTGAAATATGGTTTGAACAGGTATCTCTATTGACATTGTGCATGTTGAGTAGGACTTTTTGTAATGTATTGATTCATTTAGTTAGTGGTTTAATTCTGTTTAAAATCAATATAAACAACTTTCTCTTTAGTAGAAATGTGCTGTCAATTTAGCTTCTTCCAGGGTTAGTCTTCTGTTGAAGGTTTCAAGGGTAGATTCAGACTTTTCAGCAGTCTTTATACGATTGTGAAAAACTCTACAGTGGAACATTATTTGTAAAACTATTCTTGGGGTATGCTTTACTGAGGCTATCTTAACATTGGTAGCTATTGTCTTAGGTGCTTTCATTATACATCTTTTACTTTACATTTTTGGAAGACGGGCCATACTTTCTTTAGTGGTTGCTGGTTTAATTTTGTTGAGTGAGGTTACTAGATGTTTTGTTTGAATGTTTTCTATAAATTGTCTTAGAGCTGGATGATTATATGGCTTGCTTTATTTCTTGTTTGCTCTATTTTATCTTTTTTTTCTGCAGAGTTGCTTTTTAGAAGACATTCTGTTCTGTCTGTTGGGAAAAAAGAAAGTTTGGGTTTGAAACTCATAGAATGTATGTGCATGTATTGTAAATAGGTGTGTGGGTGTGAATGTAGAGATGAAGAGAGTGCTGTGTGATTGTGTAGTGGAATGATAGGTGTAGAAGGTTGTATAAGAGTCTGTGGAGATGTTATGGGCGTCCCATTCGCGAACGTGTCTGCGACGTCATCATGTGACCGCACCCACGCTAAGCATAACAAACACTGTCCGGGCCCCCAGACACCCAAAAAGTGTTTTTTTGAGCAATCCAAGGTATTTTCCTGGGAAAGTTCACCCTTACACATATCCCAGACCATGTTGCTGGCGATCTGTATACTTCTTGGGACTTTTTAAGCCCTTTGTTGATGTTCGAAGTGTCCGCAGACAGCGCAGTTGTCCGCAAAGCGCACCCACCACCCCTATAAAAGGCCACACCCCAGAGCTGATGCTCATTCTGTCTTACTAGCACAACTGGAGATTGATCCTGGTTTTGCTACTTAAGAATCAAGATTTGATACAGCTGTCCAGATGGCATCCATGGCTGCAGCTGGCGCTACTGCTGTCTCAGAACCAGCCCCACCCCCTCCACCACGAAAACCTCCCCTAGGGCCTGCAGAGGGGAACAGGCATGAGGATGCAGAGGAGAGTGATGAAGAGGATTGAGGGGATGAGGTAGTGGAAGTCCCTACTACTAGCACTCATTGTGAATCTTGGGTGTGGAGGTTATTTGCCCCTCTTGGTGGAGTACCAAAAGCATGTGAAAACAAGGTGACCTGCACTCAGTGCAAGTTGGTGCTGAGTCGTGGGACATCAGGTTTGTACAACTATGGTACTATATCAATGAAGCGACACCTAAGGTTTTTCCACGGTGGGGCTCTTCATATGGTTGGACCTTGCGATAAACATAGTAGGTTGAGTTTCCCTGCAGCATCCTCTGTTTCTGCTCCTGCCACCACAAGAGACACTCCTGTGGGGCAGCACATCCCTCCAACTGCCTCACAGGACATACGTGATGCTGTTGACCCTTATCTTTCGAGTGTCACAGCATTGTGCATGTACTGCGATGCAGTACTCCGCAGGGGGGAGAACCTTCGAAGTGCTTTTGAGACTGCGGTCAAGGAGCATGAGAAGGACTGCTACCGAACTGAATAAGGCCCACACTATATCTTCCGCTCTCCACCTGTCCTTTCTTATGCCTGTGGTTGGTGTACCTTCCTTACCCTCCTTTCCCTTCCTTTCCTTGTGGGTCATGTTTAAAAAAAACTAAAAACATATAAAACAACAAAAACCTTTTCAGAGCCACCTTTCACAGTTCAAAAATAGAAGTGTAAATGAAATGCAGCAGGGCCCTGTGTATTTTTAGAAGTCTGCGGACAGTCCGCAGACTTCTAAAATGTTGAGGTTGCTGCCCTATCAGAACCATTGCACTTTTCTCCTGGAGGAAGTGGTGGCTCTGAAAAGTGCCTTTTTGTGGTGTTTTTTTGTGATTCAGAAACTTCAAATAGTCAACACCTACTGCAAAAGGGATTGCTGTAATTCCAAACAGGGTTGCAATGTATTTTGTATATTTCACAGAAAAATCTGATTGCCAGTATAAGTAAGATGTATTCGATCTCTGGGAAAAATGTGTGTACAACGAAACAAAATGTTTTCATTGTGAAAAGAGGACATACCAACATCTCTCAAAAAGGCACAGACAGCCTTGTTAACATTGCGTCTTGCTGTCTCCATTTGGGGACAAAATGAAGAAGAATGCAGCCACATTTGTTTCTGTGTAATAAGGGAAAATATTTCTCTGGAGTTTGGATACATGTCCATGACTTTTCCAAGTCCTTCTTTCATTGCAAATTGCAAAGAGATTCCACACACATGCCCTAAACTGTTCCCTCCACAATGAATAATAATAATGTCTGGATGGCACTGTGTCACAAAAGTAGCACAACGAGGTACCAAATCCAGCCACTTCAGTCCACGCACTCCATGCCAGTGCACTTCCACATGAGGGAATCCAAGCTGTACAGCCACTCCACAGCGACCTGCATGCACTTCCAATCAATTTATCCACAAATCTCCCAAAATCC
Source organism: Ambystoma mexicanum (assembly GCF_040938575.1). Classification (NCBI taxonomy): domain Eukaryota; kingdom Metazoa; phylum Chordata; class Amphibia; order Caudata; family Ambystomatidae; genus Ambystoma; species Ambystoma mexicanum. The sequence goes on along the minus strand of NC_090929.1, from coordinate 281,351,436 downwards.
AGACAATCTGCTTTCTGAAACACACAGCCATAGCTATCTGCTCTCCTCTCAGGAAAAATACTTTCTGACAAAGTCTCTGTTCACACATCACACCGAGTAAACCTTATTGACCAATCCCTTGCCCTGCTAAGTCTCATTTGCACACCTCTCAATCTCAAAATGTCCGTATGTAATATGCATTGTACGCGGACAACCGCGGTGTCCGCGGACAAATCGTAAAATATGAGCATGGAGAATTAAAATTTAAATAGTGTGCACCATTTCCACTTTGAGGTTGGCTCTGAAAAGAGCCTTTTTTGTTTTTTTGCAGATGCTTCAGAAACACCTTTTATTGTGTATTTTTTCCTTATTTTCCTCCAAAAATCTTCACATTATCTTCTCCAAAGCAATCCTTATGTTCCAAAACAGCATGCCATTTCCCATAAAAGATAAAGACATCCATTTTCTTTAAAGTAATCAACATTACCAGAGTCAATGTTGTCATTGTTGCAAAAGAACATGCCAGCTGTAGGACAAAAAAACAGAACTATTGTCCAATATTGCCCAAGGTATCAAACCAGAAAAAAGTATCTTGGCATTTGGAAGTATTTTCATTACTGCCTGAACCAAGTTTTGCAGATCTTCCAACAAAGTAGGGGTACTTACATAACCCAAATGCAAAGCACCACAGTGCAGGACAACCACAAGTGGACTGTTAACCCTAGTCATATCTTGACAAACTTCTACCATTTCCTGCCAATTGAAACCGGGCACAGTGCTCCACACCACCTCCACTCCTTTTACATCAAAATTGTTTCCCACATTCCTACATTTTGCATACTGCTCCAAACCATTCACAAGCATATCTCCAAGCACCAACACCCTGACTTTCTCCACCTCTGCCATCTTCACTACACACAGCTTCTCTCAATACAAAGCAGAACCTCAACACCTGATTGGCTAATCCCCAAAATGCACTCCCATTTCAAGCTCGGAAGCCCCGGATGTGGCACGCCCTGTCTGCGGACAGCCGCGTTGTCCGCGGAGTGCGTAACACTGGAGCAGCCCTTCTACCCATTCCACTTCATTCGCTGCACCATTCCCTCAAGTGCTACTGTTAAGCAGTCACACAACAATCCACCAATCACATCCAAGAATGCTACATTTGACTCCCTCATCACAATTCAGCACTTTAGATGTACTGTTGATCACTCTGAGTACAATTGGGCTGTGACTGCAAAGCACCTACAGCAACTACTAGTAAACTCTCCAACATTTCTACTTGCAGATTCATGCACATCCACATGCATGAACACAAAATACAGGTATGAATATTTTCTGCACAGTACATGTACATCTCTTGTATAAATGCATATAAACATATTAACTGTCACTTACCCTGTATAACCTGTAAAACAAGCTTACTGTAATTTCTCCCATCTGCTATGATCAAGTGTCACTTGCAAAGTTGTCCGTTCTCCAAATTTGTATTTACCCATATTATTAACTGCAATGTGCAAACTGTTATTTTTTTCATTGATTCTATCATTTGTGTAACCACTGCCACCTATTTATGCACATTTCAAGCATAATAGCATTTAATGCATTTTAGTGCATATGATGTACATACAATTTCCTTTCTGTACATTCTTCATATTTAACATACATTCACTTATTTCAACTTCCTTTACAAATGATTATAATAGTAATCAGACACAACACACACAGCTATCTAACAAAGTGTAATTTCATGTTAAAAGATGAAAAAAATAACAGTATAATTATGGAAAAAGGCTTTCTATTGTGTTATAAAATGACACACAGCCAGGATGAGTACATGCATCTGTATTTATGCACACAGATAGCCAATATCATTTGGAAGGCTCCCAGCTGAAACAACACCACTGCTTCTACAACTGTTCTCCCAATCTTGACAGCTCTCTCATTCCAGCTGGTTGCCCATTCCATTCTAGAATTTACAACAGCATTCAACTATGCACAGGTGCTTTCATGTCTATCACATCATCTACAACTATGTACAGTGTTGTAAAGCAAGACATCCAACATCTCCCCCTTCCCTTCAGTCTGCAACACAAGCACCAGATCCTTCCTTGCAACCCTTACTTTATTTCAGACTCTCCCATCTCGAAGCACCACAGAATCACCCAGTACTTTGGTAATCACCTACTGAGTAATAAGCTGCTGACCCCATCAAATCATTTTGCTTTATTTCCCACACCTTCACAAATGCATACGTTGCATATTTTTCCATACAGTTCTCTTCTATCTCCTAACATCCAATAACACACCGGTGCTCTGTGTGCTTATTATTGTACTCATTTCTAAAGCACATTCAACTAACAGATTCTAAATACAATTTACGGAATGCACATAGGCAAAGGAAAGTGCATGTACATGCTATGCACAGTTATCAAAAAGCACTACTACTGCAAAAACAAAGAAATGCATGTCTAACAACAGTGCTATTAACACATATATTTACCAACTTCTTTCTTCCACAATTGCAGTGAAGAGCACTCCCCTGAAAAGCAGCAGCGTCTGAAGTATGAACGAGAACTCAGAAGGAACCTATTCTTTCCATCCAAAAAAGTAAGTGCAATACTGCCATAATGTTCTAACTGGTACCTAAACACTCTAGAATACTAGTATTCTAGAACAAACAATTGTATTAACCCTGCAACATTAGATTCAGTATTAGTGCTTGCCCTCACTAGCTCCAAACTTTGTATTGTAATCTGAACACCAGTATAGTAACACACAAATACAATAATAGCCTTCCCAACCTGATGTAGCAACCCATTTCACAATCACACACCTCTACATGAATCCTTACCATGCACAAAGCACACATACACTGCACAAGATCCCAACCCACACTTTTTTCCCCAACAGACCCCAAAGAATGCCTACCAAAAAGCAACTCTGTAGAAAACAACGCAAACGTAAACAAAATCAAACTACAACTCTCCAAAATAAGCATCCACCTCTAGCAGAATGTGCACAAAAAGTTCAAACAAAACAGCTAATACAGTTCTTAAGTGAAACAAAACAAGCTTCCATTACAGAAACGTTGCCTCCTCTTTCAAAATGTAAAATCAAACAGAAAGTGATTAACAAGACTGCTGCTACCACTAGTGCTAACATTGCACCTATACATCTTACTGTAGCGGCAAGTAAGCATACCAAAAGAATTATTTTACAAAAAATGTTGCACCACAGAGTTCTTCAGAGCCTTTTAGAAACAGGAGAGAAATCACGCACAACCCTTAAAATCAACCGTAGAAAATTAATGTTACAAGCTCTCATAGCAGTGCAATTCATCTCAAAAGAAAAATATTTATTTTAGTATTAAACAGAATGAAATCACTAACAAAACGAAGTACTAAACTACAAAAAGACTTCTCAATAAACGGAATATCAACAAAGATAACTTCATAAACATCTGTGGAGGTGAATGGAGTCACACCACAAGCACAGAACCATATTTCAATGAAGAAGCATACGAACAAAAGCAAATACACTCAATTTCCATACATAGCAGTGGACGAGGTTATGAAAAACTAAATAATACCATTATGGAACAAGAAACACTGCTCACAAAAATATCCCCAGAAAACTCAGTATCAACTGTCCAATCCACTGAACCAATACATCTAGTCTACAAATGGCTGTGCACATCAATGTGTAACATTGCCAAAAAATCTTTCAAATCGTTATGCCAGTTCCTCAATCAGTATGTGAAAGGAAAAGACAAATTAAAAATAAAACTACTACAATATATGGATTCCTGTCCAGTGCGCAAATACACAGGACTACAAGGCCATTTATTAGCCTGCATTTTTGGACCTATTTGCAAAAGCACCTTCCATCATATCAAAATTATATCAACACATCATTGAACTATAATTAATCTGGTCTATAAACTGTACTATGCCAAATGTCCTGCTTTAGCACTAGCCAATTTAAATAACAATCTTCTATATGGTACAGCCAAACAACTACTTGGAGAAATAGAGCATATCCAGAGAAAATATATTGGTACTGGAAGCCACTTACAAAATGCAATAGGTTTACAACAGACTAGTGACAACTGTACAGATGGACACCTTCTATTACATACATAAAAGAAATGTCAAAGTTTAAAAGTGCATCTGCTGAAGTAACAAACCATTTGTGTGTGTGTTGCCGCAGGACCTTTTTTATGAAAATAGCACAAAAACTGTAGACATAACATACAAAATAGAAGACAATAAAGATTCCAAATGGTTTCAATTAGCTCTCTATCTTATAGCAGAAAACAAATACGAAATACCTGATCCCTTAATACTTTGCAGTTACTGCACTGCAAAACTTGACAACAACCAAGCACCTTCATGTGCTACCACATTATTCCCACTACCAAAACACCTGCAACAACTCAACTTATATGAGAGCATCATAATTCAAACAGTGCACACATTTCAAGCAATAATACGCCTTCAACCAGAAACAGCAAAACTACATCCCTCTGAATTAGTGAAAGGCATTCGTGGCAATGTAGTTTATTTGCCATTAGATCTCAAAGAAAAGTCCAATAGAGACAAAATAAATTGGCAACAACTCGTGGACTTCTAAAAGTCTAAACATATCTTAAAGACAACAAAGAATACTACAATGAAATTAATATTGAAGAAAACCTGAGGGAAACCACTGAAATAATTCAAGAGTCATCAGAAACTGGTCAATTTCAACTTCTAGATCATGCTACAGAATCCAATATTTTAGACCATTATACAATTCATCCATTACACTCTAAAGACACCATAGATGATGCACTGGAAACGTACCAAATGCAACAAGCCAAAGGATCTCCAATCAGCATATGGGAAAAAAGTATAGAAGCACATGTCTTTCCTCTACTCTTTCCTACTGGAAAAGGAGGAAGGTACGATAATAGACCCACACAAATAACAGCATCAGAATACTGCTCTTTACAAATGTATTCTGAAGACCCCAGATTCAGACAAAACATGGAATACATATTCCACCTTCTCTTTGAAAGTGAACAAGCAACTCTGTGCTACGAAGTTGCACACACATTGAAATCAGGTACCCATTTTCAAAATTTGTCAGCTATGGAATTCCTACAAAAAGTGCAAGAAAAAGATAAGATTTTACAGTCAAGCATTACAAATCCTTTAGAAAAACATGCATGGTACAAAAGAATGCTGGTTCTGACATCACGGAGATGTACTCCTTATGATAAGAAACCTTGGCCCACCCACTTGGTTTGTGACATTAAGTTGTACAGAATATGCATGCGAAGATTTACACGATTTCCTATACATAGCAAACAAAAACAAAACAAACATAGATATGAAAACACCAGGAGAACTCTGCTCTCTAGATCCTGTAAATGTATCAAGACATTCCCATCATCACTTCATTGCTATGCTACACTTCATTTGTAATAAAATTGTTCCTCCCCTCTAAGAAGTGCAACACTTCTTTTGGAGAAAATAATTCCAAGCCAGAGGATACCACACATCCACATGCGTTTGTGGATTAAAGATGCTCCTAAATTTGATCAGGACAGTTATGCCACTGTTTTGCAGTTCATCTAAAAATATGTCACTTGTGAAATCCCTTCACAAACAACACATAGTGACCTTCGAGCACAAATTTTACAATTTCAAAGACACAAATGTGGGAAATATTGTCATTGCAAATATAAAAACAAAGGGAAATACTACACCAAATGCCACTTTGGTTTCCCTAGACCAATTTCAACAACAGGTCAAGTAAACAACTTCATGTCTTCAGTTAGACATAGTGTCAAAGGTAAATCACCTAAGAACACATATTACATAAAAAGAACAGAAGAATGAAAATACATCAATGATTAAAATGCTATCATTGCCCTCCTATGGAATGCAAACATAGATGTGCAGTACATTGCAGACAATTCCACTGTAGTTGCACGATATGTCACAGCCTACTTAACCAAAGCAGAGAAAACAGAGTTTCAGGACCTCTGGGATGACATATCATCTGACAAAACACTACACAGAAATTGTACAGCTTAGGCATAAAAATGCTCTCTCATAGAGAATGTGGCTGCTATGAAGCTGTAGACCGTTTAACCAGTACTGCCTTGTATGGAAAATCTGAAATTATAGTATGGCTAAGTCTTGGTCCTGCTAAATCTAGACAAAGAGTTCTCAAATCATATGAGGAAATAGAAACAATAGCCAAAAATGATCCCAACACCCAAGACATTTTGAAAAACAATTTACTGGACACATACTACCCAAACAGGTGTACCACTTTGGAAACATGTTTCTATACCACGTAGCCCAAAACCTCACATACAAAAATAATATTAAACCAGATGAAAAGAAATGTAGATAGAGAGTAGCAAATTGTGAACGCAGCTTAGGGAAACTTACCAAACGCAGCTTAATTAATCATATCAAATTGTCATTACAAATTCCTCAACACAAAGAAATGTATTACATGTCCCTGCCACAACTTTTTAAACAGGGGAGAAAAGAAGAAGAGTTACTAGATACCTATGACTTCTATGAAGACGCTTTCAAAGCAAATGAAAGCACTATAACAGACGTAAACTTTACAGAGTACCAAACAATGTTGCACAATGAACAGCAACACGAAGAAGAACTCCAGGCCCAACTAGATGTGTACACTCCTGACAGTAGTCAACCTTCTGTAACAGGAATCCAAGAACCACTTGGTGAGCCACTGATAGCAAATGAGGCAGAATTAGCCATGACAGAGGTAGAAAACACCATGAGTCAGTATGAGCAATCTACAGAAGAGTTTGCTGTACTGAAATCACAACATAACAATGAGCAGCATAGCATTTTCCAAGAAGTAACAACACAAATTGAACATGGTGTGCAAAAAGAAAATAAAAACTGTACCTGCCAAGACTACAAACCTATACTGCTATACATGAGTGGTCAAGCTGGTTCAGGCAATACATTCTTAATCAAAATCATCAGCAAGTTCCTCCAACAATTGGCAAACAACAAACTGTCAGCTGTTGTAACTACCCCCACAGGTTTAGCTGCCTACAGCATAGGCAGTGTCACTTTACACTGATTACTACTCTTTCCAGTAGAGCATCAAAACAAATTAGACTAATACAAACTTTCTACAGAAACTGCAATGGAACTAGCGCAGAGTTTTCAAACAAATGGAAATGCTGCTAATAGATGAGGTGAGCATGATCTCCAACCTAATGTTGGCTTTTATTCACCTCAGATTACAAGAGGTCCTCAAAACAGACTACGAAGAACTCTTTGGAGGAAAACACATTATTGTTTTCTGAGATCTTCTTCAATTAACACCAGTGGAAGATGAACCTATTTTTAAAACCATAGGGCACAAACTGTGCCGTAAAACTCTTGGCAGCATAGGAAATGTCAACCTTTGGCAACATTTCCAATACAGATAATTAACTGAAAATATGCATCAGCCTGCAGACCTCACATACACCAACATTTTAAAAAGTATTGGAGTTGGTGTACTATCTCAAGAAACAAAATCTATATTACAAACCAGGCACATCCATGCACTCTATGGCCATAACTCATGTGCTACTGATGTCATGGAACAATTAGCACACACAAATGTCAATTGTATGTGCTTGATGCCAACTCTTGCATGCTGTTCAAAAGTTAATGAAACAATGTTAAAAAAAGAAATGCAACCAATAGTTCAAATTGGCTCCACAGACAAACTGGACGTACATGGAATGACACTACCCATGTGTCAACAAGCCACAACAAGGCTATACACCTTGTAAAACTCTATCTATAACACAGATGGTTTAGAGAAAATATTAAAATAATCTTTAAACTGTAGAATAATGCTTAAACGTAACATTGACGTGGACCAAGGACTAGATAATGGAGCACTTGGTACATTTGTCGGCTTTCAAACATACCCATGTGACAACATTCAATGTGTCAATATTCTCTTTGACAAACTATCCATAGTTAAAAGGATAGGACACTCTACCGCCCCCTTCCTTCTTTTCAAAGACATGTATGTACGCAGAGAACAATTTTCTCTAACTCTAGCATACGCAGTCACCATTCACAAATCACAAGGTCTTACCCTAGATAAAGCATTGATAGATATTGCTAGCACAGTCTTTAAAGAAGGCATGAGCTACATAGCACTATCACGCTTATGTACACTTGACAGACTATTTCTAATCAACTTTGATGCAAGTAAAGTAAATGCTGATATTTCTTGCATTCTAGAATACAATAGACTGCGTTCACTCTACATCCCCATCTAAAAACCTATCCTGTTCCGCAAAAAGCAAAACGTTGTAAAAGAAAACTACTTCAGACTCAAACTATTCAAGATCTCACAGCAATTCCTCCAAAGAAAGTAAAAGAAGCTAATACTTCATCAAGGACCATAACCAAAGAAGAATCTATTGCTCAAAATACGCACACTCCGAACAAATGACAGAACTGTCAGGTCCATTCAAATTTTCAAATACAACTGGTGTAAATTGCTACGCAAATGTAGCAATAAATATTCTATTCCAATTGCTACCAATTATTGACAACATTTACTTACACGGTACCAACTAATTGTGCTTGCAAATGTTAGTCCTTCATAGAAATGCAACCAACAATCCTGAAACAGGATTATTCTGGAATAAGGCAGGAATTGGACTACTGTACTGGAATGGTCAAATTCACTATAAACTCACAAGAAGAGCCACAAGAATTTGTAATGTACTTACTACAAGTTCTAGAAAACAAAAACATACCTATAAATTAAATCTTACAGATTTCATACATGTGGAAACATACATGCACTCTTTGCAGGCATGTAGTACAAGAAGAAGTTACTAATGAATGCTTTGTGTATGTATTCATACCTAACTGTGAATCCATTCCATTGCAAACCATGGCATTTATGTTATAATGCAGATGGTACCAAAAACACTGCAAGCTAACTGGATTCACACATGGTCAGGTATCACTTGGTAAGAAAACCTTCACAACAATAGGTATAGTCTACCACGCAGGAGCCACAACCAATGCAGGTCACTACACTGCATATATGAAAAAAGAATTGTGAATGGTTCGAATGTCATGATACTAACATTACTCTAAAACAGAGATTACCAGCAAATCTTGTAAACGCTTACTTAATATTCTTAAAACCAAAATGTAATAACTAATCTGTGTATGAACATAAACAAAACGTGAACTTCAAAACTATGACCAGTTAGAATACGCCATCAGGTATTGTCGTGGCCCACGGAAGTGATGAAGCAGTGACCCTGCGGGGTACCCGTACTTCAAGACTGCTTAACCTTAGACATGTAGACCATGGAGAAATACACCTTTTCCCCAAAAACACGGGCTGCAGGAATTGTACAATAACTGACGGGCCGAGGGTTTGGGTAAAAAGTCAAGAGCAGCAACAGAGCTAGGGGAAAAACAAGAACAAACGCACAAGTTCAATACCGAACACCAGATAGTGGAAGCTAACCACACCCCCCTTAGCTGCCCCACTCTTACCTGCTTTCCGGATGGTAAAGGCATTGGACCTACTTGACAGGAAGAGGAAACCAGGTGCACGTGTAGTTTAGAGAGTTGTAGTTCCAATAATCCAAAATGGTTTCTGAGCGTTGTAGTCCAGCAATCCAAGTGGGTTCTGGATGTTGTAGTCCCCACAATCCCAAGAAACCTAACCCAAACAACACGAGGGCACAACTACTAATGTCCAAATCAATCCAGATGAAACAGCATAGGTTCCTATCAAACCAGCACTGGGAGTAGCACAGGAGTGACAAGGAAGTCCAGGCGTCACCAGTAAGAAGAGGTAGTTGGAGGGTGCAGAAAGAAACAAGCAGCAGTGTGTCCAGGGAATACTAGTGTAATGTATATGTGTGGTCTAGCAATCAAAACAACCTGTGTGCCCAAATAAATAGCAAATGTGGTAACCGTCGGAAAGAAGCAGGTCTCAGCAAAGAAGTAGAATGATGCAGCCGGGCAGAGTAACAGTTCAAGGCAGATGGCAAAAGGCAATGTCGAGGACAGACAAAATGTTTGGCAGCCAGGTAATCAATCGAGGGGAGTGATCAGGAGCCAGAAATCAAGAAGGGAACAGACAAAAGACAGTCTAGGAAACAGTCCAAAGTTCAAAAGTTCTGGGAAATCAGTGATACAAAGTGTGACTTAACGGGACGTGAATACTCAGTTAAGGAGCACCTGAGAGGCGTTCCTTAGCCATAGATATAGTCCTATGGGGGATGACGGATGGCACGTTGCGTGTGGGTTCCGTGCTTGCCTTTGGAGGGAGAATTCTGGGAATTGTAGTTATCTGAGCGCCAATGTAATGCCAGGTGCCAGGGTAGTTTCCATGCCTTCCAGGCAGAGTGTCTAAATGAGCCGCTGGCCAGCCGGGACGTGACAGGTATCTAACTGCCCCAAGATTCTGCACAAACAAACAGATAAATGAATACCATTAAAATGAAACAAGAAATAAACAGTTAGAATATGCCAACAGGTATCTAACTGCCCCAAAAATCTGCAACAAGCCAACAGATAGATGAATACCACTAAAATGGAAAAAGAAATAAACAAATAGAATATACCAACTGCTATCTAATTGCAACAATACCACCACCACTTCCAAATCAAAAACCATACACATATTCAATTCCTCCTACTAAACTCAATGAAAAAAATATATTGTACCACAACGTATAATGTTTTTTTTTTAATCCATGATGTATTTTTTTCCCACAGACCCAATGATTTAATCAACACACACAGGATCTGAGCAAATTGCACAGTAAACTGGTTTGAACTATAGTACTTCTAAAGTACTAACTATGAGGTTCGAAAAAATACAGAAATGTCTACTATGCAATGGAATACTCATTATAAACTACCTACACTAACATGTGTTTTATTTTATTTTATAACAGTCATTGAAAAAAAATGTCCAACAACCCATGTCATGAAAAAACTGAATACAACCACAAAAAGTCAAATATATAATGATTGGACTCACAAACACTGCAGCATAACACACCCATTCAAGCAAACACCTGACCATGAACCACAATCCAAAATGCTTGCTTCCATGGGTATCTTATGCTGCAGCACTTGTTGCCAAACACTACAATCTTGACCGCATGTCCTGGCCAAAACTCTTCATACAGCCTCAACAAAAGAAACAGTAAGTATATAATAATTAAACTCACAAACACCTCAACATAACACAGCCATGCAAACAAACACCTCATCAATAAATACAACCCAACATGCCCAGAGACTTCAATACCAACATTCTGAACCCAATCAAACAAACAAACTAACACACATTATCTCACTATCCTATAAACACTATTACAATACTACAAATCAGTACACACATTTTTGAAAACATATCCCCTAAGCAGCCCACATGCCACAGTCAAAATCTTTGGTAACATGGCTGTGTTATGCTGCAGTGGTTGTAGCCAGGGCCTAGAGTCTTGGGTGCATGGCCGAAAGGCCTACGGTGCTTCGGCCATGCACCTAAGACGCTAGCACCACCACAGCATAGCACACCGATAGAAACAAACACCTACCAAATGACCACAACCCAAAAACATAAAACATCCACCTCAAAACCTATCCACTTCAATTAGCATTCTAAAAAATAATCACAACCAATGCACAAAATCTTCAATACATACCCTCTTCACCCAATGCTCTTCTAATGACCCAAAACCAACATCATACTAAACGAAAATAGCTAGTAGTGCGCCCATTGTTTAGTTTGTCAGCGGACAACCGCAGTGACCGCGGACACCCCCAACACACAACAGCCTTCTCCCACCTAAGCAAATACAGCATTTGACCCATCTCTTACTCCCCCACCCTCTCCAAGCACTCATACACACCAACACACTCCCCAAAATTGGATTTATGCTCACTTCCATGATGCGCTGTCCACGGATGTCCGCGGATCCAATATGGCGGGCGCATCAAAACAATGTGATGCACCTCACGACTCATCTCAGCCAATCAGAGAACACGTTGCATGTCCGTGGACATGACGCAAGCCAATTAGCCAATTGGTGTCTTGTCTGCAGAGCGAACAGGTAAATGTGTCTGCGGATCAGACATAGATATCACACATTTTTTTGCCTTATTTTTTGGTTGTTTTAAAAAAAAAGATAACTGGATGGATTTACACCAAATTAACAAAAGCACGCCTTTGGGACCAAGCCGCCGCTCCTGCTGCAAATTTGTTGAAAATCTGTCCAGCGGTTTGGGCTGCAGGCGCAACAGACAAAATCAGAGTGGGCCATATACTGCTTTTGCAAGGTTTGGTGAGGATTTGTCCAGGGAGAGCAAAGCTATAAGCCACACAAAAAGTGCTCTTCCTATCGGTTTAGCAACGTAACCATAACTACATGGCCGCTACCGCAGGCCATGTAATACATATATATTTTTAGTGAAAACACTTTGTTAAAGGGACGTTATGGTTAAGTTGCACTAATTGAAATGTGCTAAAATCAGTGAAAACAGTTTGGTAAAGGGATTTTATTGTTACAAGTAAAACTGAAAAACCACAGAATTTCCCAAGTTATGGTAAGGTAAGCAACCATAACTCGCGCCACCACTGTGCACTGCTAAGACTTACACCCAGGACATCAAAGATGACATCACAATGTTCATTCATGACATGACTGATTACCTCAGAAATCTGGGCCACTTGTTTTTGTTCACTAACATATGAAAGCCAACTGGTTTTCTTCACTGATTGTAAAAATGTTTAAATGGAGAAGTTGTGATATTTTCCAAAGACGTTAACTTTCTTCTATATTGTAGAAGTATTTGGGTTAGGGTTTGGTGTCAGCCAGCTCATAGTACACAGATATGGCCAAGAAGCAGGCCCTACACACACAATTAATTTGAGTACTTGCTGATGAACAATAATGTTATTGACATTTTGTATTGATGTTGTTTCTGTCTTCTGTACTGTATTTTGCAAGTATATGCATCTAATTTGTATGCATTGTGGGTCTTGATATGCATTGTTTGTAGTAACACATATATGTAGTATGTCTTGACTTATTACCTATGTATTCCATGCTTTGAATTGCTGAAAACTCTGCAAGCATATCTTTCATTATTTTACAAAGCAAAATTAGCAAAATAAAAATATTGTACTGCTACAGTGTATGCTGCACCCATTTCTTATGTGTATGCATGAGTAGCTTCCTGTATGAAGAACAGCACTGTAATATAATGTTTTATTTACATAAGTACATTTGTTCATGTTAAGTAGTTTTGCATAGATCTCCCAATCACCCCTAACACTTTGCTACCAACATTACAAACAGAAGCCCTTGTAAGGACTTGAAAATTGTGATGTAATTTTTGATGTCATAGGGTTAGTCTTAGCAGCGCACGGTGGTGGCGTCAATTATGGTTGCTTAACTTACCATATCTGGTGATTTTCTGGGGGTTTTCGGTTTTACTTGTCACAATAACATCCCTTTAACAAACTTTTTTCACTGATTTTGGTACAATTTTATTAGTGCAACTTAACCATAGCGTTCAATTAACAAAGTGTTTTCACTAAATTACATGGGTTTTTACCAGGATACCCTTAATTTTTCTACATTTCCCTTACATCAGAGTGAACCCCGGCTCCCAACATCAGAGCCGCAGAGTCTGCAGACTGTGCGGCTGTCTGCGGACTGCAGACAGCATTCACACTGCACAGGGGTTACCTTACATTGCTGTATCCTGCAACGGGCAAAAACATGTACATGAAACTTTAAGAGATATATGTACCACATCCAAAAATGAATGTGTATAGTAATTCTGTACTTGACAAACCAGAAGTATGTTTTCGTAGGTTGCACAACATAATGGAATGCACAAAGCACAAAGGTTAACAGTACACCAAACAAAAGCACCTCCGTAGAACCTTCCTTACTCACTGAGAAGCAGCTGGCAGTTATTCCAGAAGAAACCCTTAGAAAACTAAGTGCACTATATTTCTTTCTGTACCATTACAATTTATTAGGTATACATACATTGTAAGAAATAGCAGTATTGTTTTCTTTCAACAGAAAATGGTAAGCACCCTGGAGTGGTTAGGGGATCATTCCCCCCCTCACAAAATGAGTGATGGAAACAACTGTAATGGTACATAATATATAAGTGTTATTTGTTAACATGACACTAAAACATGGTTTTCATTTGAACAGTACATAGTGCGAAGGAAGAAAGTGGGCCCGAATTATTATTAAATGACCAGGAAGATGGCCACAGACAACCACTAACTCCAAATACAGAAAATTAACTAAAAAAGTATATGCATAAATGGGTGAACTAAATAATAATTGTATGCATTTGATGACATTTGTTAAAAATCATGTCAAAGAAAATATCTGATATCACAGCCCGACTTGCACCTCTGCCAACTCACCCTATCCCAACCAATAAACCCCATCAGATTCCCTAAATCAAAGACGCTACAATGAAACCGCAATCCCTTCCTCCCCTCATGAACAGTGTGTAGAAAATCCCAATTTGGACATATATGTTTCCCATTCTGGCTCTCCATGTCTTTCCTAATTGATTATATGTTTTCGTTCTAATAAATATGTGTGTGTGTACAGTTTTTTTTTTAAGAGCCCAATTTGGAGTCTGCGGCCTTCGCGGCTGCCTGGGCTGTCCGTAACCAAAATTGTGGTGCCCAGAGACGTGTCTGCTCTGTTGTGTCGCACTTTTAATTAGTCTAGACTCCGCCCCTGTCCTGGAGACACTGGCACATATGTGCACCTGACCTTGTTGTGCCCTTGACACTGTGCCTGTCCGAACATGCGGCTTATACATGTCACACTTTTAATTAGTTTGGGGACTCCACCGCTGTCCTGTGGACACTTGCACGCATGTGCACCTCATCCCACACTGCCCCCAGAGACTGTACCTGTCCACATATATCCGCTTGCACGTGTCACACTTTTAATTAGTTTGGTGACTCCACCCCTGTCCTCCGGACACGGGCACACATGCGCCCCTGATCCCATTGTGCACCCGGACACCTCACCTGTCCGCATATGTCCACTCGCACATGTTGAATTTTGTATTAGTTTGGGGACTCCACCCAAGTCCTACGGACCCTAGCAGGCATGCGCACACCATCTCACGTGCAGTAAATGTCTGCAGAACAGCCATCCTGTCTGCGTCCGTCCAGGGACATTATCTTGTGACCGCAGCCGAGCTGCATGTCAGGACTATCCACGGACAGTGTCGGTATCCCTGGACAGTTAAAACGTGTATTTCTGTCCAATCCAGGATGTTTGAAGCTGAAACTTCACCTTTGCAGAGCTCCTACACTGTGTCGTACTTGACCAAACAACGTTTAATAACTTTTTAAGCTCAGTCTGTGGATCGACTGTCCGCAGACAGTTGGGCCATCCATGGACAGCCCCTCTAAAGGGACCCACCCACTGCTGCTCCTCATTGTATTTCTGGCTGTCCAGGAAAGAGCACCTGCTGCTAATTTTGACTGTTTGGTATCTCTACTTTGTACTTCTTAGAGACAATAGCATCTATGGCCACTGCAGTTGCCCCACCACCACCACCACCATTTGGAGGGCTTGGAGAGGGGAACAGGCATGGTGATCAAGAGGACAATGAGGATGAAGTACTGGAAGTCCCTCTCTCCAGCTCCCGATGTGAATCTTGGGTGTGGCAGATTTTTACCACCATTGTGGGTGTACCTAAGGCTCGGGCAGACAAGGTTAGATGTACTGAGTGCAATGTTGTACTTATTCACAGAAAGCTGGGACTTTACAGCTATGGGACCACCTCCATGTGGCGCCACCTCAGGTCCAATCACAAGGCAGCCGTTTGGAAGGTCGTACTTTTCGAAGGGACGAGCAGGCTGGCGGCCAGTACTGCACCCTCATCATCCGCTCCAGCCACCATAAGAGCCACCTCTGTGGGGCAGAGGATCCTTGCATAAGCCTTGCAGGCCATACATGACACAGTCGACCCTTATCTTTCGAGGGTGACAGTGCTCTGTATGTACTGTGACACACCACTGTATAGGGTGGAGCAGCTTTAAAGTGCTTTCGAGGCTGCGGTCAAGGAGCATGAGAATCACTGTCCCATACCTGATTATGGCCCACCCAACAGCTTCTCTCTCTCCACCTTCGCCTTCATCCCTGTGGTTGGTGCCCCTTCCCTCCATTACCTCCTCTCCATTGTCTCTTCTGTGAAAAAAAGCCCAAAAAATACAAAACACAAAAAATCTAAACAAAAAGGTACTTTTTAGAGCCACCTTTCACTGTTCAAAAATAGAAGTACCAAAGAAAGTTACAGGCCCCTATGCAGCCTGTGAAGTCCGTGGACAGCGTGGTAATCCACGTGCATCTGAAAAATGTGGGTGGTGGTGCCATCAAAAATGTTGCACTCATTTGCATGGGAAAGTGGTAGCTCTGAAAAGAGTATTCTTTAGGTGTTTTGGTTTTTCAAGTTTTAAAGTAAACTAAGCAACTTTCTACTGAACTAAACGTTTTCTTTCAACTTGCAAAACAGTAGGAATTTTGTTTTCGCAGTGCTTCCATTCATTATGTTTTCACATACTGGAAAATGATTACTATATTTAGAAAAAGTGCTTCAAAGCATTTTGAATATTTTGCAGAAAAAGCTGATTACCGGCATCAGTCAGATATACTCCATCTCTGGGGAAAATATTGGCAGTGTCAAATTTTATTTATTTATTTATTTATTTTAATTTTTCAGATATACTCCATCTCTGCGGAAAATATTGGCAGTGTCAAATTTTAAATTTTCATTATGGAAAAACGTAATTCCAACATCTCCCAAAAATGCACACAGAGCCTTGTTGACATTGTGCCTCGCTTTTTCCATTTGCGGACCAAATGAACGGGAGTGCATTCACATTTGTCTCCACATCTGTCTCTGGGCAATGTGAGAGAAAATTAGTCAAGAGTTTGGGAACATTTCCTTCATTTTTCCAAATGTCTCCTTCATTGCAAACTGCAGTGAAATTCCAGTTACATACTCTAAACTATTCACGCCACAATGAACAATGATAATGTGCGTATGTTGCAGTGTGACCAAATTGACACAAAATGGGAGCAATTCACCCACTTCATGCCTCACACTCCATCCCATTGCACATGAACATCACGAGATCCAAGATTTTCAGCCACTCCACACTGCTCTACATACACCTTCAACCAATCGAGCAGAGTGTACCAGGACTTGCTGCAGAGGATTGAAACACACACGTTAATAGGCAGTGAATGTGCACGACCAGTGATACTGTTTTTCTCTTCCCATGTGAAGATGAGCAGCAGATGTTACTGTGGAAGGTCTTCATTGATAAGCATGTTATGATTCCCTGTTGCCTTTTTCCATCTTAATGATACTTTGTCATGTCAACAACTAGTGAAGCTTAATTGCCATGACTCGTTCTGGTACCTTCAAATGGACATAAAGTATTAGAAGGTTCTTGACTAATGACATCATGTAATCCATCCCCTGGAGGTATACTTCGTTGCACCTCTGTTAACGCTCTTGAGCTCAGCTTGAAGTCATGAATTCTATCAACTTGCAAGTGCAGCAGTCCCACATTGAAGCATAGCTGCCATACTGAAGGTCACCCAGTGCAGATCGGGACAAAGGAATGTAATGCATTTTGGCATTCTATAAGTCGAGTCGGTACCATCAATTGTGTGAGTATGCTTAGTAAATGTTATATATGTAAATATATGGTGACCATCTCCGCTGTTATTAAGTGCAATCTTCACTCAGTGAATGTAAATAAACACTGACGAATTGGGTTTTATACACATGGCTACCCCACTTGGTGGCATCCATGAAAGGTGTAAATAATGTCCTAACTAAAGCTCTGCCGTAAGTGTTGACATAATCTTTGATGGCATCACAATGCTTGCCTTTCCTGCTCAACAAGTGCCAAGTACCATTTTAACTGGTGGCCACTGAGGTCTATAGTTTATTCAGATGCAATTATGGATCACCTGAAGATGGTACAGTTCATATTTGCTATGGTAAAACCAGCTGAAATGAGAGCTGATCTTCTGGGCCCCAGTGAACATTTCTTTCATTAGCTGATTATTATTGATAATTCATGTGCCCACTTGGTGAAGGACATTATGAGGAGCCAGGAATGAGACACGGGCACAGAGAGCTCATGTTTGTGGCCATATACTTTTATTGAAAATAAAAAGGGTTTGGAAATTACCTTGTTGTCCTTACTCTAAGAGGTATTTTGCTACCTTAACCAAAACTAAGGGTCTGTCAGATATCAAGATGTCCAAAGAAAAATGTCCTGTGTCCACAATGATATTCTTGCCCTCACATTATAAAATTGACTCTAACGTGAAAAGGGTAATGTTTTTAGCCATGAAAGTTCACACATGGTGAAGTTCAAAAAGGAAAGGTGCAACTCCAACACAAAATGGTGCCCATGAAACAGTGCAAAGTGTATGCAGCAGAAGCTGTGGCATACGAGTCTGGAGACAAGCCGTGAGTAGGAGGCCGGCAGGACCAAGGGAAGCAGTCCTGAGTATCCCACATCACTGTGGAAGCATTGAAGCATTGCTGTGTGTGCCCAAGCTGATAGGAGACCACCAGGAGACGATGAAAGCGACTGCATGGAGAAACATGAACCTGTGCCTGCAGAAGGACTTGCGAGGAGCCAGAAGACTGACTGTGAGTGAAACCAGAGAGGGGGAACACCGGGCTGGCAGGCAGTGATGCTGAATGAAACAAAAGCATCCGAAAGCATATATTGAATACTGAATGAAAGGAGAGCAAGGTATTTTGAATACAGAATGAATTTATAGCAAATGAAAGCACATGTTGAATAATTAACACCTTGAAAGCAAACTAAAGCACTTTTTGAATACTGAACGAATTGGAAGCAAGTTGGAAATACTTCTGCATATTGAAAGGAGTGGAAGAAAGATTGTGAACTTTAATGAAAGGAAAGTTCTGAATCACATGAAAATAATAAACTGCATTAACCGAAACAAGTGCTAGCAAAGCCAAGAGAGCACAAGGAGTTCAATGCAGGATATGAGAAATCCAACATTGGTGTAAATAACTGTATAAACAAGCATTGGCAAGAGCCAAAGAAACATAAGGAGGTATGGTAAGTGCAAGGTGGTTAAACAAGCCACAATACGGTGTCGGTAGAGTGTGACACATGTGACTGAGGCAAATATCATTGCTGAGGAGAAGCAGTGTGCTGGTGTCAAAGGAAAAGC
This sequence comes from Ambystoma mexicanum, assembly GCF_040938575.1. Lineage (NCBI taxonomy): Eukaryota > Metazoa > Chordata > Amphibia > Caudata > Ambystomatidae > Ambystoma > Ambystoma mexicanum. The sequence goes on along the minus strand of NC_090929.1, from coordinate 281,332,112 downwards.
ATTCAAGGAAGGATACAGTTTGCGTGACCTGTAATGGGTGGACCATGTGGTGCTAAAAAATGAGTACAGTTATAACGTAATTTTATCTGTACAATTTAGAAGAAGCTGGGGGAGAGCAATAGAGGCAAAGTCAAGGTGTAAACCTATTTTTGTTAACAACACAGGAAACAGGTTGCTCCCGGTTTGGTCTAACGTTAAGAAAATGATTCAATTTATTGAAATGTGTTGGGATAGCTGGTTGCCCCCTGTCAAGTGGTGCAAGTGCTTGCCCCCACCTATAAACATACCTTGCACAAATGGCTTGTGTCCTTTGTTGCATTACAAAGTTGGCACCCTCGTCAGTTTGTTAAGGACACCGAACATGCCTTGGATGTCATTATCAGAATTTGCAAAAGGCAAATGAGATTGACCATTCACAAAGTCAGAGGGTGAGAATCCAAGTCTTTGGCAAATAGAGTTTTACAGGTCAAGAGGATTAGACAGAGCTGCAAGAATTGGCTTACATTTTATACAATTTTAAATCATTTAAAAATGAATCAAAATATGATGAAATGATTAATTGAGAACAATGTAAGCAGTATTTGCCGATCTTTAAATGATCACACGTAAACAGAATTCTCTCCAAACCAATTCTGTCTTTGAAAGCTCTTGGAATCAATACTTCTCTATTTTGTTCACAACAGGCGTAGACATACTAAAAGTATTGTAAGGCTCTCAAAGTCACCTTTGAAGCTAAACCTTTACTTGGAAGAGCTGGAATTAACTTTAGCAAAACTTAAGACTCCAGGGCATGTGGCCTGGACAGTTGGTCGTATAGGGTTCTGAAGGGCAATGTCACATTATCGTCTAATAGCTTTTACACTTTATTTGCATACATTGCTGAATATCTGTCTTTTCCATGTTCATGGGCAAAAGCAATCCTAGTTCCCATCTTTAAGAAGGGGGACATGATGTTTCCCAATAGTTATACAGTAATTTTTTTAATTAACAGTACAGTTCTGCAGGCTTTGTGTTAAAGGACTTTGTCAGGTGGATTGGCAGTAAAAAGAGCCTGAGTATCTTCCAGGCAGGTTTTCGTAAAGGAATGGGAACATCACTAAATGACTTAATGTATACATGTCACGCCGCGCGCTCGCTCGTGTGCGCCACTTACCTACTACGGGGATCCGGGTCCTCGGCCTCAGCAGTCTCCTCCTTCATGGAGACTCTATCCGCGGTGGCGTCTTTCCCCACGCCGTTCCGCGGTCCGTGGGCGCAGCCATCTTGCGTGTTCTGCGCATGCGCGGATCGTCAGTATTCGACGTTCGCGCATGCGCAGTAACACGAAATTGCGTCCGAGGCCTTGCTTTGGCCCCGGACTTTAAAAGGGCTTCGCATACACGGAGACAACGCGTCTCAACGCGGTTGTTGCCGTGTATGCGCTGCTGGAGCTTGTTTACCTGTGCTACAGTCTCTCCAGTTACCCTTGCTTAGTCTTGCCCTGCCTTGTCCTGCCTTCCAACCTTCCTCCCCTCCCTGTTCCCTGGTTCTTTCAGTTCCTGGTTTCCCAGCCCTGTCTTGACCTTACCTACTTTCTGGTTTTGGGGTTTGGATGGTTCTTGTCTGGGTTGCCTGTCTAGCCTTCTCCCTTCCTTGTCTCCTGTCCCGTGGGATTTCCCTGGTCAGTCCTCCCTGTCCTTGCTGCCTGACCTTTTCCCTTCCCCTGACTTGTGCCCTGCCGGTACCCGTGCCTTTCTGCCTTCCTGGAAGTCCTGAAGAACAGCTCATCCATCTACTGGTGTTACAAGGACTCACCCACCTTCTCTGCCAGTGGAAACACTGTCCCGAGGTCACGTTAATGCAGAGAAGTGCCACCCGTGGCGTTGGGAGTTGGTTCAGTGCTATCCTGTCATTTATTGTCAGGAGGGTGTTGGGTTAATTTCCCGCATTACTGCTTCATCGGCATTGTTTCTCCGACAGACTGGCTGCCTCGACTCCACGAACCCTGGGAAGAAAAGGTAACCAGCAATCCTGTGAAACCTCGTTTAACAATACACTCTGTTTGATGAAAGATGTTAGAGGAATAGCCCATTCCCTTTACCCGAATAGTTTGGACCTTTCTTCTGCCTTCGATAGGGTGGATAGAGCTTGACTTTTGACTAAGCTCATTGAGTTTGTAATTGAGCCGGGCCTGCTGTAAATGCTGCTCCTCTGCCACACTGATAACAGTGTGCAAATCTGCCTGAATTCTGAAGGCAACCTCTCAAGAGCGGTTCTGGTTGGGAAGGGTCTAAGTCAGGGGTGTTTTCTGGCTCCGACCCTTTTCAACCTGCACATCTTGGATCTGAAGACATAGCTCTGTAACTCCTCTCTCTGTCCACCTAGGCTGGGTTCAATGAAGGTTGGTTGTTTGGCATATGCCGACGATCTGATTTTGTTGGATCAGACTCCCTTCAGCCTTCAGAGGAGCCCTGATCAAATTAAGAATTATATACTTCCATAAAAAGGGGAAATCAAAAGGTTTTAGGTGGTCTATTTGGTGACAATCAGATTGAAGAATGTAAACCATTTTATTTATTTAGGGTTTATCTTTGCCAATAGGTCCCATATGAAACATATTAAAGACAAATTAGGGGCAAACTGTGTTGTCTTTATCTCTCTTATGAAGACAATCCAGGCTTAGTATTGTGGCTATTCATTACACCCTCTTCTGGAATTTTACAAAGCAAATATCATGTCATCAGTGATGTATGGGTTAGAGCTTCTCACTTAAAGCTGCAGGAAATGGCTCAAAATCATAGAGGGGAAATGTTGGCGGTCGGTTCGGGGGCTTCGAACTTCTGTCCGGATTGGAGCCATCTGATTAGAGTTGAGCATTAACTCTTTGTGCTCTTTGTGGCTGGTGTATAAGCGGACGAATTTGGATCTCTTCTTTAAGCTAAAGGAGGCGTGGGTGATTCTCTATTTTGCTACTCTAGGAGATAAGAGAGGGATGCCTCTTTAAATGAGTACATGAGCTATTGGGAAAACCTTCCTGACACAAGCATGCATAGATAGGGATTCCCCAAAGGCAAAAATACGAAAAAGGCTGAGAGAATGGAACAATATTGAATCTGTGGAGTCGGTTTCTAATTTAAAACTATAAAAAAAATCTATGGTTGTTCCTAGCGGCTCAAAGCAGATGAAGCACTACATAATGAAATTCCCATTGAGGAACATTAGAAGATGGTTCTTAAAATGTAGGTTGAATTGTCTCCACACTCTAGTATTGATTGGCCCGCACCTCGGATTGCCCACAGGTAGTAGAACGTGCAGAAGGATTGGTTGATTATTGGCAAGTACAATTTGGTCATTGGAGAATTGGTCGCAATTCTGTGTGCATTTTGCTGCATACATTTATGTGGGGGGTGTATAGGGGTATAATTAATGGGAAGCGGTTGAGGGGAACAGCTGCGGAGGGTCTCCCCACATATATATGTAGCAAAACATACCTGTCAAAACAAAATTGCATCCAATTCTCCAATAACAAAAAAAGATTTGCAGTAATCAACCCAACCCTGTGCAGACTGTGTAAATTGGATCATTTAGAAACCTTACATCACTTATTTCTTGAATGTCCATTCCTAATGCAGACAAGAAATTTATTTCTGGGGAGGTTTGATCATTCTACTTTGTTAAATATCTCCCAGAATCTTTGAGAGAGGTTATTCAGGAGTTGTCAATTGTCTATGACCATTGCCCTTATTGCTTTTGTTAAGGATATTTTTTGCAGATGGGGGATATCGTTGTTTAATCTGGTGTCTGTTACATTTGCAGGATTCATTTTAGGGTGTATCAGATGATTGTGGTCAAGAGAATGCTAATAATAATACACTGAATTTTTAGTTGTAGTCTATTCTAACTACATGATCTCTTGGAGGTATTCATTAGCATTGTTTTCTATTTAGTGCATGTTGTACAGAGTGAACAGCATTTCATGTCTATGTTTAGACAGAATTGTCAAAGGTTTTATATTTTTTACATTAACCTGTATACAATTACTGTTGTCATATGTTTGCATTGTAATTGAAAAGGTGTTTAACTGCCAACAAAATGTATTCAAATTTTACTTTTTGTATTTGTGAAAAGTTTGAATTTAAACTATAACATACAATAAAAAAATGTTAACAATTATACATACAATTGTATTATTGAGAATATATGCAACAAAAGTGAATATTTTGAAATCGTGACAGCTTGCTCTGAGGGCCCAGTGCTGATTTACCGTATTGGTTGTAACACTGAAAAATCTTTTCAAAAAAGACTTTATGCTGCTATGCATTTAGTTTGGTCAGTTCTTTTGGATTTCTGCAAACAATACGTGTCCTCTTTGTGTTGACAAAGTAGTATAATTACTAATACCTACATGAAATTGAGGGGTATATTACCAGTGTTTGTATGGCATCTTGCCTTGTAGGCTAAGCTTCGAAGTTACACGTAGTGAGACGTGAAATCCACATCTAAATTCAAACCTCTTTAGTTTAGGTGGAGCTTGTCCCAGTAAGGTGCCCCATACTTAAGTACGCGGATGAGGAGTAGGGATGTGCAGGTAATGCTGGGCTGAGGAGCTGATTATGGGGGTTGGAGTAGGGGGTCAGAGGGAGAAGATTTGTGTGAGGAGAGTGGAGTGGGAGCTGGTTGCTAAATCGGAATGGAAATCCATGGTAAAGAAGGCATGAGATGTGTTATTAGTGGCTAGACTGGCATTTTGGTGCAGCTATTCTAGCCATGTATTACTGTGGCTTGACATTATTTAGTGGGCATCTCTGCTAAAGCAATCCTGATAAGTGTAATTACCTGGCTATATTAGTATTTGGGTGCAGCCAGTCTAGTCATTCCTTAGTGTGTCATGACTTGTTTTACTGGCTTCTATAATAAAGAAAGCATGGCACATGTTTTTACCAGTGTGACTGGAATTTAGGTGCAGACAATCAAGCCATTTCTTACTTTGAAATGGCATATTTTGCAGGGCATTTATGATGAAGTAAGCATCATAAGTGGTATGTCTTAGCTAAATGAGAATTTTGGTGCAGCCAATCTAGCCATTTCTAATTGATGCTTGACATTTTTTACTGGACATCTCTGATAAAGCAATCCCGATAAGTGTAATTATCTGGGTAGACTGGCATTTGGGTGTAGCCAGTCTAGCTGTTTCTTCTTGTGGCATTGTGTATTTTTCTGGGCTTCTATGATAACGCATGTTTGATCAGTTTCATTACTTGCTTAGACTGGCATTTTAGGGCAACCAGTCTACGTATGCCATACTGTGTCATGCCATGTTTTACTGGGCATCATCAAGGCTAAAGCAAAGATGAGTGTTATTACATTGAAGAGAGGGTCCCTGGAATGGCCCTTCTGTCCCCCAAGCAATGAGAACTGGGAGATGGCAGTCGCTGTTTGGCCAGCCCCCAGGAGGGCCAGTACATTCTACATATGTGAGCAGATATTCTCTTAGACAACTGTTCAAACCCTATCCAGCTGATGTCTTCGTGGACATAGGTGCTAGATCCCTGGAGCAGGTTGTCTAATGATATATATCCAGCCGTGCTGAGGTCATTAGTGACAATGCGACATAGTAACGTTAGCCACAAAGCAAACTTGCATCCCTGCACAAAGTTACACAGACACACATGTGCACATGCGAAGAACATGCATACACAGCTCTGTAGATAGAGGACAGATACATGCACATACTGTCAGAAGCGTTTTTCTTTCTTGCAGCCGCTTATTGCTGCTAACCGTATAGAACTTCAGGTACCTGGAAGAGCGGAATACTAATAACCTTGAGAGAAAGCAATACGAAGTGTAAATATATATATATATAAAAATATGTATATATATATATATATATGTATATTCAATGAAAAAACTTTGTTAAGGGGACGTTATTGTTAAATTGCCCTAATAAAAACCTATGAAATTCAATGAAAACACTTTGTTAAGGGGACGTTATGGTTTAGTTGCACTAACAAAAACCAATGAAATTCACTGAAAAAACTTTGTTAAAGGGACATTATGGTTAAGTTGGACTCATAAAAACCTATGAAATTCAATGAAAATACTTTGTTAAATGGACGTTATGGTTCCAAGTAAAACTGAAAAACGACTGAAATTCGCCAGTTATGGTAAGCTAAGCAACCATGACTCACGCCACCACCGTGCATTGCTAAGACTAACACCCAGGACATCAAAGATGACATCACACATGTCATTGATGACATCACAAATGTCATTGATGACATCAATGATAACATCACATGTGGATTTACCTTTCATGAAAAGTCTGTACAAGGGATTCTTATTGTAATGTTAATAAAAAAGTGTCAAAGATATCATGAGGTACGTAGTGCATTAAGTAATACATTAATCCAAATAGCATTGTATTATGAAGTTTTGTTTCCAATATACTAAGGTACACATGTAGTAACATAGGCATAGTGTGTAGCAGACATGATGAAGATGCAATATTAATAATCTTACCATGTTAAATACCAAAATTATAAATGCTTTCTTATTAGAGTCTTGCATACTGTGAAACATGTAATAAGTACCTAATCAAACCCACTTACTACATTATTGCATTACTGCACACAAAACATAAACAGACAACAACACATACAAATAGATCATATACAGGGAAAGTGAAGTAAACATACAAACAGCAGTATTACCCGACAATCTTCATAACCTAACTGATTATCTTCATGCACAGAAATTATTGTTCTGCTTCAAAGCTACTGCTTCCCTATGTACAACTATCACATATTGCGACTAGACCCTAAGGAAAGTAGTGTAAGTGCAATGTGTACAAATATGAGCATATCCAGGGAACGTACAGTAGTAAAAAAACAACAGAACTATAAAACAGTGTTGATAACCTTACTAATCATCTTCATACATAGAAAGCATTGCTGTCTTCCAAGTCTGTGTTTTCCCCTTTGTATATGTTTCATATGCTTTGAGTGCACCCTAAGTGAATTACTGTAATAACATATTTGAAGTATAAGTCTACAAATATAGTACTTTGTACTATAGTATAGTGAAATTTTAGTTCCTGACTGTTACTGGTCTAGATATATCAGTAAAGGAAAAAAGAGTAAGCCAGGCATGTGATGTCATCAGTGATGTCAGCAATGACATTTGTGATGTCATTTTTGATGTCCTGGATGTTAGTCTTAGCAATGCACGGTGGTGGCGTGAGTCATGGTTGCTTAGCTTACCATAACTGGAAAATTTCAAGGCTTTTTCGGTTTTATTTGGAACCATAACGTCCATTTAACAATGTTTTTTCAGTGAATTTCATTGGTTTTTATTAGTTCAACTTAACCATAACTTCCCCATAACAAAGTTTTTTCATTGAATTTCATAGGTTTTTATTAGTGCAACTTAACCATAATGTCTACGACCATCTGACTTCATTTCAGACCTTACGGAGAGTGCCACATGACCATATGCTGGCGCGCAGCATGATGACGTGTCCGAAAACCCGTACGCACTTCACGATAAGATCTGTGTTTCGCGGACAGTTCGGAACTGCATTTTCTACTGATCTAGGAACTTTCAACTTCAAAATGTCCCTTCCACAGCTCCAACATCTATTCCTACTCATCCATTAAAAATCTAGTACACAGTACATACTTTTAGCAAAACTGCTATTTATCTTAAAATATAATCAGCTAATGCCATCCCTCCTCCCCAAGAGGCACCACCACTGCTGTAATGAAGGAGCATGAGAAACACTGCCCCCTAACTTAGAAATAACACACACGCAACATTTTCCCCTGTCCACCTGCCCCTCCAGATTAGTGTTTGGTGCCTCTACCCTCATTTCCCTCCATACCTTTCGTTCTAAGCTCTCCTGCCAAAAAATATGCATCCAAAAACAAAATAAATTTTCCTTTAGGAACTACCTTTCACAGTTAAAAAAATAGAACTAAAAAAAAAAGTATCTACTTTATATTTCTCAGTAAAGTACATAGACTCAATAAGATTTTCTAACATTTCCATTTGCATTTTGTGTTATGGTAATGGGAATATTGTGGCGTTCATCCTCCGTTCCAGGCACTGGAACAGTGGACACCAGCCCAGCAGCCCAAGTTATCAGCCCAAGCGAAGAGAGGGTGGATAACAAGGTCTCTGGACCATTATCCCCCCATTCCAGCGCCTGAAATGGGGGATAAAGGCCATCAGCAACCTAGGTTCCCAAGGTGCTAAAAAAGAGGATTTTGCTTCCTACACCGGGACGCCTGTGGCATCCCGGTGTAGGAAGGAAAATACTTTTCCAACATGGCCACCATGGAAAGAGAAGGCTAGGCCCTCTTCGCTTTCCTTGGCAGCCTGCAGAAGGCAAAAAGAGAACCCTATGACCATATTACCACAAACACATTTTTCTTCCCTTTCAGATCTATCCTAATTTCGAATAACTTCACCACAAAGCCAGTGCCAGGTGGACATGGCCACTTTAATCCTATGTTTTGTCCCTTGTGACATGACCAGTAGCCAGATTGTCTGGATCATGACCTTATTCCATGAACCGGACAATCTGGCCACAGGCTACCCCTCAGTCACTAAAGGTATACCGCTATTTTTTGTAACTATATTATGACACTTGTCAAATAATAAAACACTGGCACATTTGCAAAACCATGCTTGCAGATCCTTGCCAATGCGCCTTACGCAAGTTTGCTGAAAATCCACCCACGTTTTATTTTTTCTAAAGTTTCAAATGAATGCACATACAATCGTCATATCACCTAGACCCCACTTCACAAAATCCATTCAGACTTTACGAAAACATTTATATCTAGATCTATAATCTTTTTGCAAACCTTTGTGTAGGTTTGTCAAATGGCACCACATTTATAAGCCTTTACATTATTTTGGCACCCCACCTCTGATTTTGCCCCCTCTTGACAGAATCCCACCAAACTTCGCAAACACATTTATATATACAGATCTATTATCAGTTTGCCAAAAGAAGTATAGATTCATCAAATGGCACCTCATTTATAAGCCTTTACATTATTTTGGCACCCCCCTCTAATTTTGCACCCTCTGGACAAAATCCCACCAAACTTCACAAAAACATTTATATCTAGATCTATTATCAGTTTGCCAAATTAAGTGTAGATTCGTCAAATTGCACCTCATTTATAAGCCATTACATTATTTTGGGACCCCCTCTAATTTTCCCCCCTCAAGATATAAACGCACCAAACTTTGTAAACTCATTCAAAATCAGGTCAGAAATATCTCATCCCATCCTCATCACCCCTCACCTCCCCAGAGATTATTTGATAATTTTGACAAGTGCAATGCTCAGGAAATATTATTGTCCCGAGGGTTTGGGCATGTATTTTTATACATACGTTGATCCATCACACAAACATTTCCAATGCACCTTAACTTAGTTTTCCTCTTTTGTAAACATGCGAAATCTGGCAGCAGGGCGTGGCCATCTTGTGCTAATCTTACCCATTGCTGCAATGGCCTAAGGTAAACTGCCCTAACGTCACTAAATCATATGCCCCGCATATTAGCATTGAACCTGGGGGAACCGAGTGGTGGTCTACATGCACCTCGATGCTGGACTCCCCATGTGCGCATTAGAAAGACCACTACACACAAAGGTTGTACTTGCGTTTCATTGCAATATGCCACACAGAACAAACGAGTAGAATGTAACCCAGAAGTAATGAATAAGTTGATGGTCGTTCGAGTATAAAATCGACGAAAATCAAACTTACATTATATTCACCATTTCCATTCTCTTGGCGTAACTCAGACCATAACGCACACTCCGTTTGCACCAACAATTCTTCATAAACTGAATTTACATGTTCCTTAGCCCAGTTTTGGAATGCATAACCTTATCATGTCTTGCATTATTACAAACCTCCTTTCATTTAATTCCTTTTGGAATGGTCCCTTTCTCTCAAGGTCAAAAAACAATTGAACCTTATACTGTGTGTCCGATGTGTGGGCTTCCTTAGCTCGCAAGCAAAAATTCAAAGCTGGTTACCTTCACTCAGAATCAACATACATTCTTAGTTTGCAACAACTTGCTTCACTGCATCCATGAAAACTGTATTCTGATACACGTGCAGGGCCGGTCTTTGCATCAGGCACTGCAGGTGCCAGACACTAGGGGGTGCCAGTCTGAGTCCATTATTATTTTAATTACATTTTAACACAGACATCATTAGCCCTTTATTTGCCTCGCTCTGGGTGTAGCACCAGCACATCAATTTATAAACATCAAGCGTTTTAATTAAGAGTGTAAAATAACCTGAAATTGCTTCTATTTAATATTAATAAATATTGGGCAACCAATATAAACAATATAGAGGAACGGGCATTCGGAATGTAGTATTACTTTGTAATACCACAATGTAAGGTTGGGATTGCAGACTGCAGAAGCAACAATCTATCTGTACAAGTCCACAATTCCATGATTATACATCTCCATCCCTTGAATGCCAAAATGCAATCTCTTTGGCCTGTACTTTAGGCACATATTGTGGAACACCTCCAAATCTACAGTGTGACTTTCGTGACAAAAAACACCTGTTTTTTGCTTCTTGCAGCCATATCCCATCCCATCCTCATCACTCCTCACCTCCCCAGATACTATTTGATAAGTTTGACAAGTGCAATGTTGTGTTTTTTAATTTGTTTTTACCGCGATGTCCGTGAACACCAAACACGGATCCAAGATGGCGGGCGCATCGAAACAATCCAACGCACCTCATGATTCATCCCAGCCAATCAGCGAACACGTCGCATGTCCGTGGACGTGATGCAAGTCGATTACCCAATCAGTGTTTTGTCCGCGGAGGCAACAGGGAAGGGTGTCCGCGGAGCAGACATAGATATCACACATTTTTTGTGACCTACTTTTTGGTTGTTTTTAAAAAACTACTGGAGGGATTTTCACCAAATTTACAAAAGCACGCTTTCGGGACCAAGCCGTTGCTCCTGCCACAAATTTGGTGAAAATCCGTCCAGCGGTTTGGGCACTAGGCATGAGCAAAGTTTTTTCCCCATTCAGTCTATGGGAAAAAAATACATTTTGGGACCCCCCCCTATAACTTTTCCCCCCCTGGACCAAACCTCACCAAACTTTGCTAAACAATTCAGAGTGGGCCATATACTTTTTTTTTTGCAAAGTTGGGTGGATTCGTCGAGGGGGAGCGAAGTTATAACCCACCCAAAAAGTGTTCTTCCTATGGGATTAGCAACTTAACCATAACTACACAGCCACTAGCGTGGCTGTGTAATATATAGTATCCGGTCATATTTTCCAAAAACTTATTTTCAAAACGCAATTTAGTCTAAAACATTTAGCAGAATATTTTTTTTGTAATGTATTTTTTTATTTATATATTTTTTTGGGGTTTCGGTAGTAAAATAAAGTGTTAAAAAAATTAAAACGGGAGCTTGGGGGGAACCCCCCCATCTAAAAAAAAAACATTTGAAATATCTTTTTCTGACAAAATGTTTTCCAGAAAATGGCATTCGAAAATAAGCCATTCGAAATAGTCACTATAAACCGTAATATATGTATATATATATATATATATATATAGAAAGAGAGAGAGAGAGATTGAGAGAGAGCCCATAGAAAGACTGTAGTGAAAATGCACAAAGCCAAAGGCCTCAGAATAACGAACAAAGAAATGAGGATTCTGCAGTATGAAGCACAGGGGCAGTGCTCGCAGCCAAGCCAAGGACAGGGGCGGATGGAACATTCCTCACTCCAGGGGCAAGGAGCCACTTGCAAAATAACAGAATAAATCCTCACTAATTGCAGACCGAAAAGCTCTGTTTTGCGGTCCTCAACCACAAATAGCCATTTACCCATGGTAAGAATAGAAGCTGTTCTCAGCGAAGTAGACAAGAGCTGATACATGTGTGGCCAACAAACATTGAAATCCACAAGCACTCTCTCAGGCTAGGTGACTATACCAGTGGCAACAATTGGGAAACACAGTCTTTCTCATTATCTTGAGAAAGTGCACTGAGCGCTGGGAACAGAGCAGAGTCCTAGGCCTTGGAGACCCACTCCAGCCAATCAGGGAACCTAAATCTTGGGGTGGCGTGTAATGGGCAAGGGCCAATGGTAGTCTTGTGATCCTGCAACCATGTAATAGATAGTTTTTGGGGAAGTCTCAGGCAAGGCCACCTGACATGGAAGGACCAGTTAGGCCACTCATATCGGCAACTTCCATAGGTACTACCAACCAAACCACCCAATAGAATGGATTCTAATGTTTTTTGGCAAAAGTTAGCTTGTGTGATGCCATTTTGTAATAAAAGCTTGTGACACCGGCCCAGAAACGGGCCCCCTGTATGATCCCGGTCTATTTGGATAATAAAAGACAGTTCTACCTTGCATTCGTCTGAGTCCTCTGCCATTGCCGGGAGAGGGTTTTTTGGGTCCTGGGTACTCTGCTGAACGGTGACTGTGTAGCACGAACCTCAGTCCTGTGGCATACCTTTACAACATGTCTAGGCTGGCCTAGATTGTGCTGCCAGTTTGGGCATGTTTTCTTATTGTGGCATGGCATTCTAAATAGCAAAGCATTACATTACAGAATACATTAATGATTCTGTGCACTTTTGGTGATTTCCATCTATTGAATTTTTACTTTGAAATTAACCTATGAAAACAATCACAAACACTTTGGCTTTTTACTACATTTTTCACAGAGAGTATGCTTTATAATGCACCATTTTAACCCATTAATCAAACATGTATCTTGGGGAGGCAGGAACACTGCCCCAATTTCCCGTTGTATTTTATTTATGCTCTCTGCCTACACTCAGGGACTCTGGTGTATTTGTGAGAAATGTGCCCCCTCAATTAAATAAAATCACTACCCACCACTGGTCGAGTGACTGCTGGGTGAATGAGTGCATGCATGCTTTGGGCCTGGGCAAGAGGCATTGGAACATGGATGTTTTCTTATGTGTTTTACAGAAATGTATGGGAAAAGTGAACTTGATGAATGTTATTACATTTAGGGGGGTTTGGGATGGGGAATGTATAGCAAAAGGAGGCAGACAGAGTGTACATTTTCTGTCACTTGGCATTGTTTATTCAGACATGGGGCAAGACCACTACACTCTGTGTTCTTTCATGGTGGATAGAGGCATTTGTGCAGCCAAACAAGGACATATTTCCTTACTGGTGCATTGCATGTTTCCTGGCGGCAAGGGCAAAGTCCACTTGAAGAGTATTCTTGCTTGGTGGTGCGAGAGATGGCCACAAATATGTGCAGTGAGCAATAATGTTTATTGTGGCAGTACATTTTTACTGGCATTAATGTCAAAGCCAACAAGAGAATGCTTGGAAATGGGGATACTGGAAGAGTCAGCAATAACATATTTTCTTATGGTATCATTATAGTGGAGAATATTTCTGGGCATATGCAGAGTTGGCTGGTACATTTGGGTTCCCAGAGTCAGGCACAGCCTGCTTGTTTCCACACCAGGGGAAAGATTTTTGGTTTGATTAAAACACATATTTATATCTTTCTCATGGTGCAGTGCACTGCGTGCCCCGGCAGCAGCATGATCATCGAGTGAAATGTGCATGCCGGTCCAGGCCAACCTGGAGTGTGGCATGACATATGCTTTGTTGCTGAGTTTCGGGGAGCAGGGAGTTGGGGTTCAGCATGGCTTGAGGGAGGTGGGCACAATATTATGCTATGCCACTGACAACAATCATATGTCAAGCTTCATCACAGTGACAACCTTCAAGTGGACAAAGTATGATCCAGGAATCCCTCTGTGGAGAGCATTGACACTGTCTAGTGTGATGAATCCAAGGGAGTCATCACTGTTTTACCGGTGATGACCACCTCCATGTGGCCAGGGTACGGCAGCCGTGACCTGATCTTGACCCTTGGATTGGATTTTGGACTCAGACTTCCTTAGTTTCATTCAGGTTGAGAAATCCCACCTTAGCATATGGCAGGTTAGGCCTTCAACCATCCTGACATTTGAGTTAATAAACCATTTTATTTTGAACTTTGAATCTTTTGTCTGTGTCTTGCTTCATGATGCCTTCACAAGGGTGCCAACCCCTTTTATCTATATTTATAAAAGGTACAATGTGTGGGTTTGTTTGTGGCATGGTGAAGTTTTGTTCCCTTTACAATTTCACACACCGTTTCACTGATCTGCGCCAAATTGTGCATGGTTACCTGTTAGGACCCTCCAGACATTACTGGCTATATGACATTTGGACCCCCCACCCCTTTCCCCTGACTTCAGCTAAATTCGATAGGCCTGATTCGCAGAGCATTTTCCATTGGGGTTTTGCAATTATAAAATGCTTCTGTGAATTATGCCCTAAATTTGTTTGTGGGTTTGTGGCTGGTCAAAGGGTTGTTAAATATGCAATTCCACATCGTTTCACCAATCTGCACCAAATCTTGCATAGTTCCCTTTTGGGACCATCCAGACATTACTGGCTACATAAACTTTGGACAACCCAGCCCTTTCCCAGATTTCAGCATCTTCACGCATGAGACGGTTGCCTGAAATCGGCGCAACATCAGTGTGGTCGTAGAAGGACCGATCCTCAACCCTAGAATGCACGGTTTCTGGCAAATTTTCACTGCAATGCACCACAATGAACTGCAACACACCATAGTGAGGCATAGTGAGGCAACAGGTGGGGAGAGAGCAGTCCCCTTATGTAGCAGCACACCAACTCTTGCCTCCCCCAACCTCTGCTCGTGGGTATGGCAGCCAGCCACACATGTCCATTCTCAGTGCAGTTTACTTCAGAGTGCAAAGCACAACAAGCGATAAGTAAATCGGAACAGCGACATACAGGATCATTAATTTTCAGAAATTGATAGGAGTGTTGTCATGTCCGTCCACCAAACAACCCATTTGGGGAATGGGTACTTCTTCCTAGTTTTTAATAACAGTCTTTATCCATAATCATAACTCACTTGTGTCTGAGTTTCATTCCTGACTCCTCACACTATATAAGAGAAAACTAGGACATGGCCAGTGGTTCTGAAGTCATTGACATGAACAAAAGGCTTCATTTTGCTGAGGAGAGAGAGCTAATACCAAACTGCGTTGTCTTTGTGATGTGGGTCCATAGTGAAAGTTTGTAAGAAGATTCAATTCAACACTACAGCTAAGTCAATGCCTAGTCTGGGATACTGAATGGAAACCCTTATTGATATATCTTTATGTCCAGTTCATGAGTTCTGGATGACTACCCCTATATAACACCCCTCTCTTAGAATCCCCCTGATCCCACTGAGCCAAGAAGTAGTTCTGTTTTGCAAGTGTATAAGGTTTATTTGAGAAATAAGACAAAATATAGATACCACGCTTTTATAATAAATTAATAATCGATATCGCCCTTATAAATATAATGTTAATCAACAATGGGTAATCTGACACTAGCACACTTCTTTATAATCAATGAGGAGTTAGTATAGGATGGATCAAGTAGCAAAAATACTTTTATGATTTCAAGGGAAAAGCAATGAGGAATAAAATGCAGTACAGAAATACTTGAGATGATTTTAGCAAAAGATAATATAATCACTTTTTCTCTGGCAATTCACCCCCCTCCCCTATGCAATGTAAGACATGGAAGTAGATGGAAAGAGGAGCACACAGTTCTCAGGAATGCAATCAAATACAATATGAAATTCAGTTCCCCCCCAGCAAGCTTAGAGAAAACCGGTATGAGTTTTAAAACACAGGCCCAAGTGCTTTGAATGTGGTGGCAATGAAGTGAGAAATATGCTGAAAATGCTTTTCATTCCCTTTAGGAGGTTCAGGGTGAGTGAGAGATACTTGGGATGAGTTCAGGCTCACTTTAGCAATGATTCAGAGATGGTGATTAAGAGGCAAACACATTTTTAGCAAGGAAAGAAATGACTGCTGATGGTTACACGTGGCTGGGTTTTTAACCAAATCGCAAATCGCGGTAAAATTTGCAAGTGCGTGAATCGTGATTACGGCAAAAGTATAAGGAGTAGCAAGTCGGTTCTAGGTTTGTTGGAAAGCTGAGATTCTAAAAGTTAAATTTCGTTCCTATCCCAAACGGTTCCAGAGATACGGACAATTAAATAAAGGTAGTTTTTCGGATTTAAAGTAAACTCAAAATGACAGGTGACGGGCTTGCAGCTTCAGATTTGATAGGTGACAGTTTTGCAGCTTTACAAAAGACAGATGACATGATTTCTAGGAGGCTGTTCTACTTAGGTTAAAATAGTTTGGATTAGATTATTTTAACTAAGAGATTGGTTCTGCACAGTTCTGCTAGGTACTCACAATATAAATTTGAAATAGGCCTCGCCACAGATCTGGTCAGGTTTTGGATCGGACTCCGGTTCTGGTCTCGGCACTTCACAGTGATCTGGGTCAGCTCTCTGGTTCTGCTCACAGCGGTCTGGGTCACTCTGGATCTCTGGTCTGGTCTGTCCGGATACAGCGGTCTCTGCACGGCTCCTGGATCTCTGCACTGGTCCTGGCAAAAGTTCATGGCAAGGGATTCAAGCAGCTCGCCCGGCTGTGAGTAGCTTGCAATGATTTGAGGCCTGCTGCAGAGAACTCAGCTTGTGGTTTTAGGCCTCTGATTTAGGTTCTAAAGTATAAGTTCTAGGTTCTGGAGTATGTAGCTGGAGTCAGTCTGGAACTGGTATCTTCTGGATGTTGTTTGGTCCGGCAAAACGCTCCGCAGCAACTGGATTTGAATCTCTCTACCTGTCACAGCAGTCTCTTTTTATGTGTTTTGAAAATGGGTGTGTGCCTGGGCCTAGCTAAGCCTGCCCCTCTCTACTTGTCATTGGCCCAATTCTCCCCTCTCCCATGATTGGGGGAAGGAAATGTGAGTCAGAGTGATGCTGTAGGTTTTATGGGTCAGAGGATCCTCCCCTGGTCAGTTTGCCCACAAATCTATATTTGATTCAAATACATCCTTCCCAGATATACAATTTGTTGAAATTACATGTGCACATTATATATTCCTTATGGTCCATGCTTGTCTGCCTCTGATCTTCCTGGGGGCTTGCATTAAAAAATGACAACATTTTGCGCTTTTTAACTGGTTTTGCAATTTCGGACATTTACCCACATGTGCGCAAGGAGTATGGACATTAATTGATGAAGTGTCAGATTTTTAACATGCAGACATTTGGAGTGAGACCCTATTTTCTGCTAGCAACCCCCCAGAATACACCACAGGGTCCTAACGCATCTCAAAATGTTCACAGAAAAATCACAAAAATAATGATATTACTTATATAATTCTGACAAGTCCGCACGTTGAGTTATCTATCTTTTTAAAATTATGCCCTGGTCAAAAAGGGGTGTGGCTTCCCACATCACAGGGTGGAATAACTGGTTTATCCACTTCCCCCAAGCTCAGCTGCTAGCAGAGGCACTGCCCCTCCCAGTTTCCCCTAAGAGGAAGCCACTTTTACGACGCCCCCAATATAACATTTGCCTGAGTCCAGGACAGGCCTTTGTTCACCTCCCTGTAGTCCCCAGCTGCTCCACCCCTAATCTAATCAGAGAGGTGACAACTCCTTTTGGCAAGGGGAAGAGTGGCTGAGCAGGTTTTAACTCCTGTGGGGGTAGATGTCAGGCAGAATTCAGTTTCATTAAGCCAGGTTTCAGCTAAATGTCACTTTTCGTTCCCAGTTTAAATCACTTACAATTTTTACATATACATTAAATAATTACTTCCTTCAAGTCATTTCAGAATATAGTTTTACATTGTATCCACCTCTTAGCAAGTCTTTCCTTGGTCTAGTTTTGTTTCATTTGTTCAGTTGTACACAAAAGTCTGGTGGTTTTAAAACGCCGGCTTTCTGATAGTGGTGAGTACTGGTAATGCAACCATTTTTGGGATTAAGAAAATGAATTCCCCACAAGAAGGTTGTATGTTTGGAGTGGTCTCGTGCCAACTGCGCAGTTCTCCTATTCTGGCGTGAATGTGGGCGGCGATAGCTCATCCCCACATCCATCCAGTCTATTGATTTAGTTTGTTCTGGGATAGAATAATGGGCGGCGACAGCTCATCCCCACATCTACCCAGTCTATTGATTCAACATGGGTCAAAACCCATGACAAATCCCCCCGCCCGACTGCGCTTTGATTCAAGTCGAGGGGAAGTCGGGTGCAAAGGAGGTTTTGAGCCCTTGCGCTGGTATGTCCCCATTATCTTCTTCCAATCCTGTAGGTGGCACAGTTCAGCATCTTTTCCTCCCTCCAGTCGATCAATCAGTTCTCCTTGCTGGTCCTGATGGGAGGATTGGGCGGTACCCTGGGCCCCTTGGGTCTCTGCTTCCGCTCTCCGGATCGTCCTCCTTGGCCAGAATCCAGGTTTTCTTTCTCCTAGGAGGACAAAGGAAAAGCGGCAATAACTATTCGTAGACATTTTTCCATCACTACTAATGGTGTGGCAGACATATATATTTTATACTTTAACATACCTAACATTTTACTTTTGAGATACAAGTTATCATTCAAAGACAGTGGCTTACAAGAGTATAATATTTTAGAGACTATATGTGGGATATTTTAGGGTTGGAACTGAATTACTCTGGAGCGCCCCCCTCTGGGATTCCAGTGGATTCCTCCAGTTGTTGCAGAGTGTGCCTGGGATGGCAACACTTTAGCTGATTTATATGTACCCACTTGTCTTCCCCCTCTGCCAAACCGCCTTTGGGGATGCGGATCTTGTAGGACACAGGGGAGATTTTGTCTATAATTTCAAACGGTCCCTTCCATGTAGGCAAAAATTTTCTCTGTTTGGCCTGGTTTCTTTGGAAATTGTATAGATAGACCCGATCACCCACCTTATATTCCTTTCGGGTAGTTTTTAAATCATAGTGGGTCTTCATGCTCTCGGCTGATCTTTCTAGATTCCGCTGAGCATAGGCAAAAGCATGCTGAAGGTGTTTCCTTAAATTCTCCACATACTCATGAGTTGTGGAGGCATTTATCAACATTTGCTCTTGGGTTCTGTAGAGTAAATGCTGGGGAAGCACCAACTTGTGTCCAGTCATCAACTTAAATGGTGACATTTTGGTTGCAGATGAAGGGGTAGATCTGATGGCCATTAGGACCAGAGGTAATCGGATATCCCAACTTGGCCCAGAATCTGCCACAAACTTTTTTAAGATGCTCACAATGGTTCGGTTATATCTCTCCACTGCTCCAGAAGAAGCTGGCCTGTAATCAATGTGTAGCTTCCTTTTAACCCCCAGTATCTCCCACATCTTTGTCATTACTTCACTGGTGAAGTGGCTACCTCTGTCTGACTCAATCCTTTGAGGTAGACCAAAACGGGAAAAGATGTGGTTAATCATCAGGGCAGCTGCAGTTTCTGCCTTGCAATTTGGGGCTGGGAGACATTCCACCCACTTGGTAAACAAGCATGTCACCGTCAACATGTACTTATTCCCCCTAGCAGAGCGAATCACGGGCCTACAAAGTCAATTTGCAAATCTGACCATGAGAGTGTCATTCCCCTCGTTTGGAGAGGTGCGCGGTGTGTGAGGGATGTTGGCTGAAATTGTGCAGACACAAGACAAACCTTCACATATTGGTTGAGGTCCTGGCCCATGTGTGGCCAGTATTCAACCTCTCTTAAGATTTCCAGTGTTGTGTGAAACCCCCTATAACCGGCGGTGGCCGCATCATGGGCGTGACTTAACATCAGGCTTCGGAATGAGGTAGGAACCACGCACTGATCATGGCCAGCTTGGGATTTCCTTACCAACAAACCGTCTTGGATTCTGAACATTTTTGGACATTTCATCAACACTCTTAGGTCCTCTTTCCCAATGTAATCAGTATCCGTCAGGGGAAAGTTCTTAGGGTCCTCAAGGTGTTGGTAAAACTTACCAATAATTGGATCCCCCTTCTGAGCTGTAATCAAATCAGCATCAGGGGTCTCCTTGCTCCATTGGGCCATTGAAAGATCATTGTGAGCATTTGTCTGGGACCTAGTGATAGCAGTGACCTGGATTTCCCCCAACAGGGACTCTATTTCGATTAGATCCCCTTGGATGGCCCCGGTTTTGGCCAGCTGATCAGCTAATTCATTTCCAGTTTTGTCTGGTCCCTCTACTTTGGAATGACCCTTGATCTTTTTCCAGTTGATGGTCATCCCATTCGATGTGACCAGATCATCAATGTTTTGGATTAACTTCCCATGTTTCAAGGGTTTGTTATTACATGCCTCTGGTTTTCCAACTAACCAGGTGCTCCACGAACCCGTTCCGTACATAATCCGAATCTGTGATTATGACCAGTTCGTGGAGTTGATGTTGGACAGCAGTGAGGATGGCCTGATGCACAGCCATCAAGTCTGCCACCTGACTACTTTGGGGACCAATTTTGTATCCAACGGAGGGTTCTGGGAACTCCTTCACCCAGGCATTCCCTACGCCGGCCACCAGTTCTTTCTCCCCGTTGTTGTCAACATGGTATGAGCATCCATCCACATAGACAGTGGGCATTCCCTCACACTTGTCTTCTTCAAAGACTTTGTGTGGGGATTTATGGTATGCCTCCATGTTGTCCTTGATTTTTAGACTTTCGTCCTCGAGACAGTTTTCTCTGGCACAATCATGCAAGTCAGCCAGACCTTGCGCGAGGGGATTCTTCTTGTTTTGGCCATATCTGACCTCCACAGGAAAGCCTTGCATTGACAGAATCCAGGAAGTAACTCGGGAATTACTCACATTTCCGGCCCGGATTCTGTCACTTTGGAGATATTGCAGAGGCTGGTGTGGAGTCTCCACTATGATGTGTTCCCCCTGGATAAACGGGCGGTAATTCTTCAATGCCCACACCGTTGCCAGGAGTGCCTTCTCACAATCGTTGAAATTTTCCTCCACAGAGGATAAAGTTTTGCTTGCATAGGAGATTACTTTATTGACCTTGTCATGCTTTTGGTATAATACTGCCGTCAAGCACGTATTAGAGAACCCCGTCTCCAGGAAGAACTCCTTGTTTCTGACAGGGTAGGCTAGGCAAGGTGCTTGTGAGAGGCTTCTTTTGAGTTGTCTTAGCGCCTCGGATTGTTCTGGACCCCATTCCAACATGACCCCCCCCCTTCAAGAGATGAATCAGGGGTCTAGTGATCTCTGCGTAGCCTTCAATGAACTTTCTGCTGTAATTAGTCAGTCCAAGGAGGCTCCTTAGTTCCCGCAGAGTTGTGGGGTCTTTCAGTTTCTGAAGTGCTTCCACTTTTTTTTCCTGGGGACAGAGACCCTGAGGAGTAATCTCATGCCCCCAGAAATTAACACGGGTTCTACACCACTGTGCTTTCTGGAAGGAAAGTTTTGCTCCGGCGGCCCTCAACTGGGTCAGAACATAACGGATCTCCGCTATGTGTTCCTCCACAGATGAACTTTTGATGAGGACATCATCTACATAAGGCAGGTTACCCCTTGCACCCAGGTCGGGCATGGTCTTGTGTAGGAAAATGTTGAATTAATTGCCGGAGTTGAGGTATCGAAAGGGAGTCCGGGTCCATGTGTACTGCTGGCCCCCAAAGGTAAGAGCCAGCTTGTATTGGTCCTCCCTACTGACAGGCACAGTCCAGTATCCATTGTTCAGGTCTATTGCAGTGAATACCTGTGACCCCTGAATCTGGGCCAGCCCTTGGTCAATGTAGGGCAGAGGCCATGGGGAAGTATGGACCCGTTTGTTGAGCTCCCTAAGGTCGGCGCAGAGTCTCCACTGGCCGTTTGGCTTCAATATTCCCAGCACCGGATTATTGAAAGTGCTGTGGACTGGACGGATTATTCCCCAGGACTCTAGGTTCTTATTTATTTCAGTAAGGGACTCCATGGATGCGAGAGGCAAGCGATATTGCTTCACAAACACTGGAGTCATTCCAGGGCCCGTGGGAATTGTTGTGGTGTGGATGTCGGTGCGACCACAGTCATATATGTCTACCGCAAAGCGATCTTGGAAATCCAAGAAAACTTGTTTCAACTTTTGCTTCTGTTCCAGAGTCACACAGGCATCAGCTAGGTTGACTCTCTCTTCCACCATCTGCCTGAAGCCTGGAAAGACTTCTGGTTTGGCTATCTCAGCGGCCTCCTCCAGCTGGGTGGAGAAGTCCCTGGTCAGTGTGCTGATTTGTCCTGGAGGCTTCAGGTGGGAAAGGCAGCCCTTATGGACCTGGAAAATCACCTCATCCCTCCTGAAGTCACAAGTCACATCTTCCTTACCGTAAGGGCAAGAAGTGTACACCAGGAAGTTCCCCCCATGCCGGTTGAAGATCCTGTGTGGTGTTGTTTTGTCATCACTGTCACTGTCAAAACAGTCCTTGGGGATTGGTCCTAACAGTTCATTTCCTAGATCAATGGAGAAATGTCGGTCATCAACCGCCATTCCAATAATGGTGCCTGCGGCTAGAGTAATACTCTTTAAGTCGCTGTTATCCACCTCTATTGGAATGGTGTCATGTTCTATGTTGACTAATGGAGTTGGGTTTACCCCCAACCCTTGCTGTTGGAGAGAAGCATTTAGATGTATATAAGCCTCAAGGTTTTGCATTTTGTGTCCTCTTTTAACATTCACTTCCAGGGAGAATTGTCGGGTCCTTTCTGGGATGGTGACTTCCTCTTTGATCTGAATTTCAACTGCATAAGGTAGCAATTGAGCTGACCTAAATGCTTTTTCTGGATCATCAAAGCCCATGGGATTATCCGCTAATCGGGACTAAGCTTTGAATTTTATTAGGTCCAAACTAATGGCAAGGCGATTGAGAATGTCACTGCCTAAGTAAAAGGCGGCAGTGACGTCTCGCACGACACAACAATTATGGACTATGCTCTTGTTGCCAATGGAGATTTTGAGCATACACCTGTTTGGAATTAGGTGCTTCCAGGTCCATTTCCCATTTGTCTATCAGTTTGAATGTGGGAATGGCTGGATCTTTTGGGAGTTGGCGGAACATGGCTTCGCTGATGAAGCTCTTACCATTGTTCACGCACACTCGAGTCCTTCCCATCATTTAACTGAACAGGGATGAACAACTGCTCTCCAATTTGCTTAATATCAGCCAGGCTCTGAGCTGATTTCACATCTTTCTGGACTATAGGAGTGGGAGTTTCTGATTGTGGATTAGTAAAGAATTTCAGGGTGTTTCCTTCCAGTGTGGAATACCACCTTAAATTGGAAGGAAGGTTGATTTTCAGAAATAGAGAGGACCCCCCATCACCAGTCTGTTGTCCTACTGCTATTACTGTCACGTCTGGAGTTTGGTTGTTCTGGAAGTGAAATTCTACTTGGTCAGATTTTTGTTCAACCATGTGGCAGGTGCTGTTTAAACTAACATGGTTGACACTCTGTTTTAATTTTATTGGTCGGCTAGTCTGGGTCCAGAGGACCTTGTTTACACAATCTATTAGGGGTGATAACCTTCTCAGGAGGTCATTCCCTAGTAAACAAAGGATGCCCTCTGGAGTCACTACTATGACCGGGTGTTTCACCTCGTGTCGCCCAATTTTAATGTCCCGTCAAAGTTCTGCAGTTGTCCAGGAAGAGAGGTGAGAGGAATTCGGTAATTCTCCCCCCTTCCTGCATTTAGTTCCTCAAAGGCCCTTTTGGACAGAAGGGTAGCTTGGGATCCAGTGTCCACCAGTGCCAAAAATTGTACCCTGCCCCTGTTCTTGTACCGGGGCATAGTATCTTCCCTCCTTCTCCTCAAGGGGGCACAGATAATGCACATTTTTGGACAACTGGTGGGCTAACTTTCTGGTTTTGGACATTGCTAGCGAAGAGATTTGGGCAGAATTCTGTGGAGAGCCTTGGGAATCTGAAAGAAAAAGTTAGCAACTGGAGATCAGAGCCATTGTGGGTTCCCCTGGTTCCGGTTCTGGGCCGCCCCCGCTTTTTGGAGGCAGTCACCAGGATGGGTTTGAACCAGGGGATTTCGGTATTGTGGGTTCTGGGATGAGATGATGGGCGGCGGTAGCTCAGTCTCCATATCTCCCCAGTCTGGATTGGAATCCCTTGGGACCCATTTTTCTTTGGGAGGAGTTCCCCCATCTCTGAAGGAGAAGATCCTTTTCCCTCAAATTGGAAGACCTGTACCTCCTCCACAAAGTGGGTCTGTTTGGGTCCTTTGTTTCTCCTACCCCCCCTCTGCTCCTTGGGAGGCAGGCTTTCAAGGGCAGGAGATTTTGTTTCCGGTTCCTGGTTTTCCAGGGGCTGTTTACAAGTTGGGAAGGAAGCTTCCTCCAAGGCTTTACACCCCCCTTCCCCTTGTGCCTCCTCCCTGGGAACCGGTGGGTTATCGGGGTGCTGCCCCCGTCATTGTTCTGAAGCACCAGGTCCCGAGTTTGGGGCATTCTGCGGTGGCATGCTCATCTGAGGTTTCTGTTGAGCCCTCAGTATGTGACCCAGATCTCGTGCCATATTTTGGTCCTGGCGCTCAAGTTGTGAAACTCGCTCAGGCCTATACGGGGCTCTATTTTCTCCCCTTGGCTGATCCCGGGAAGGGTAGCTATCCCTTCTCTGGTAGTAACCCTGGTTGGGAAGATTTTGGTACTCCTCCGCCCTTGGCCTCCCCTCTCCCGGATTAGGTTGTCTGGGCTCAGGGAATTGGGGAAAGAAGGATGGATGATTTTGGGGCTGGAAATTGGGTGGATACCTGGGGAAAAAGTTCTGCCCAGGATTTGGAGAATTTCTGCCCTCCTGTGGGAAGTTGGGAGGGAAGTTCCCTGGGTTAGGTGCTTGGCCGGATCCCCCCCTTGGGCTGGAGGAGTCCACACATAACCCAGGATTGGTCGGTTTCCCTTATAGTGGGGATTTACATAGTCAGGGGAGCGGGGGACCCCATTTGTCGGACTACCTCCTCGACTCCCTGTCTGTGACTGGCCCGAGGGCCTTCTGGGCTTTGAATTATTTGGTGCAGGCAGGTTTTTAGGCCCCCCCATCTCCAAATCTGAAACGGGGGCAACCTTTACCTCTGCCACCTTGGCAGCAGCAGGGGTGCTGTTGGTTTTGGGGTTTTTCGGCGCGTTATTTTTATTTTCGATAGGCTTCTGCACCTCATAGATCCGGGTAGCCTGTTCAATGACCCAGTCTAAAGATCTTTTCTCATTAAAATCTCTCACGAGCTGGGTCATTATATATTTAGGGAGAGCATGGACAAATATATTGACAAACTCTTTGCTGTCTGTGCGCACCCTTCTGGTGGTCTGCGCAAAAGCACGCTTTAATTCTTGCACAAACTCTTGTGGGGCCTGATCCTCCCCACATTGCAAATTGTAGGCTGCCTTGCAAGCCTCTTGAGGATTTCTGTGAACAGAAAAATGTTTCAAGATGGCCGCCTTATGGGTGGACCATCTTAAATGATTTTGGTCCTCCAGCCCCGCAAAGAAACTGGAGTATTCTGGGGAGAATGTCCATTTGACGTACTGGATGCAGCTACTGCTGTCCTTCAAATGGAAAGTCTCCATCATTTGCTCATAGAGCTCCAAGTGTTCCCAAACGGAATACTTGGCGTTCTTATGATAAGGAGTGATGACACTCCTGATTGCCTTTTTTTTGTTTCAATGGGTCCTTAAGCAAGGCCCTTTTTGCCTTATTGGCCTTTTTGGTTCGGGTAACCCTGGTCCATTCATCCTCTGACTCAGAGGCACTGCTCCCAGAGGTTCCTGTCTGATCTTCCAGGTTTTCCCGGATTCTGCGAGCCTGGGAATGGCTGGCAGAATGTGGGGACCTGGTCTCCTGTGTCCTGCGCCGTTCAGAAGAGTCTTCAGATTCCTCCTTGCTGCCAGGATTTGATGGGTACCCCTCCACTGACCTAACTGGGCAGAAGTTTTCTGGATGCCCTTAATGGGCCTACTCTCCTGGGGTTCCCCACTAAATTGCACTGTGCTTGGGTGTCCATACCCGGATGCCCGCCCCTCCATTCCTGGGAGGTACTGGCCTATGAGCCCCATACTTCTGGTTGGATAGTAATCTGCCATCCCTGTGGCCCGGTGCTCATGTGCGCCAGGGGACATGGGGTTGGCAGAGTCCAGGGACTGAGAGATATGAAGGCCTCTGGTACTAGGGCTCCTGAGGTTATGCTCAGGAGTATCCCTCTCCCAGCGAACCTGGTCTCTATCCGCCCTGCTCCCTGTTGCAATGCAAGAGCCTGCGCTTTCGGTTCCTCAGTTAAGGCCTTACTAGACTCTATGAGTCTCTCCTGCATTGCTACCTGTTGCTGGAGCCTATCATTGTGCTGACAGAGAGCCTCATTTTCTCTCTGTGCCTCCTGATTGGTCCTGGAGTACTGGGACAGTCTCTGCTGCAGGAGGGTTACCTCCTGAGCTGTGTCCCTATTGGCCTTGCCAGAGCATCCTCCACCCACCTGGTGTGCTCTAACAAGTTCTGGTGTTCTTTTTGGAGGTCACCCAGTCCCTGGAGGGCCAGGTGATTTTCTTCCATTTTCCTTTTTAAGTGGCAGACTTCCTGGCCTAAGGTATCCCTTTCCTGACTAAGAGTCTGCATCTGTACCACCAGGTCGTCCCTTTGCCTTTGGAAGGCACCAGCTTTCTGGTGTTCTTCATCAAACTCTGCCTGGTTATCCAGGTCTTTCAAAATCAATGTATTGCTTTCCTCTTTCTCTCTGTCTAGTTGGATTTGCAGGGTGGCTACCTGCTCTGTGCATGCCCTGTTGAAATTGATCTGTTGCTCCAGCTTTTTCTGGCTCTGCAGTAAGGAGTCCAGACTGTCTTGGTGCTCCTTCTGCAAAGCCAGACTTCTGGTATCCTGGTCCGTCTTTTCCTGTTGCAGGATATCCATATCCTTCTTTATTTTAATAATGTACTGTCTACTCTCATTTTCGGACTCCTGGCTTCTGTGCAGCCTCTGCTCAGAAGAGTCTAGATCAGATTGGGCCTTCTGTAATGCCAGCAGTTGCCTACTCGCCAGATCTTGGCCTTCAGCACATTTGTCCTGCATGGCTCCCATATGTAAATATAAATATGCCGCTACCCTGGCAATCTTGTTGTGCTCATCCTTGGCCTTAGGGGCCATATATAGTTCACTCAGGGCCACATGTAAGGGACCCTGGTCTCTCCATTTATCTGACCCTGTTTCAGTGATCTGGGGTGCGATTGCCTGCAACCAGACCGTCTGGTCCTGATGAGTCCACTCACCTCTCACAAATAGCTTATGTAAGAACTGCTCTCTGGCTATTTTCATATCTACCAAGGTCGTCATTCTGGAATTTGAGTTCCTTCCTGACTTACAGAAGTTTGTATTTTATTTTTGCAAAACAGACCTTTCCCTTAGAGCGTCCTTTTGAGGAGTGCTTTACAGCGTAACACAGCGTGGCGATCCGACCGGATGTATGTATCTTGTCAGTTAGCACACTGTATTAATCTGCACAAGTGATAGTCCTAATCCGGAATCCCCGGCTACGAGCCCCCAATTTGTAAGAAGATTCAATTCAACACTACAGCTAAGTCAATGCCTAGTCTGGGATACTGAATGGAAACCCTTATTGATATATCTTTATGTCCAGTTCATGAGTTCTGGATGACTACCCCTATATAACACCCCTCTCTTAGAATCCCCCTGACCCCACTGAGCCAAGAGGTAGTTCTGTCTTGCAAGTTTATAAGGTTTATTTGAGAAATAAGACAAAATATAGATACCACGCTTTTATAATAAATTAATAATCGATATCGCCCTCATAAATATAATGTTAATCAACAATGGGTAATCTGACACTAGCACACTTCTTTATAATCAATGAGGAGTTAGTATAGGATGGATCAAGTAGCAAAAATACTTTTATGATTTCAAGGGAAAAGCAATGAGGAATAAAATGCAGTACAGAAATACTTGAGATGATTTTAGCAAAAGATAATATAATCACTTTTTCTCTGGCAATTCACCCCCCTCCCCTATGCAATGTAAGACATGGAAGTAGATGGAAAGAGGAGCACACAGTTCTCAGGAATGCAATCAAATACAATACGAAATTCAGTTCCCCCCCAGCAAGCTTAGAGAAAACCGGTATGAGTTTTAAAACACAGGCCCAAGTGCTTTGAATGTGGTGGCAATGAAGTGAGAAATATGCTGAAAATGCTTTTAATTCCCTTTAGGAGGTTCAGGGTGAGTGAGAGATACTTGGGATGAGTTCAGGCTCACTTTAGCAATGATTCAGAGATGGTGATTAAGAGGCAAATGAATTTATAGCAAGGAAAGAAATGACTGCTGGTGGTTACACGTGGCTGCATTTTTAACCAAATCGCAAATCGCGGTAAAATTCGCGAGTGTGTGAATCGTGATTACGGCAAAAGTATAATGAGTAGCAAGTCGGTTCTAGATTCGTTGGAAAGCTGAGACTCTAAGCTCAGTCGTTCCTATCCCAAACGGTTCCAGAGATACGGACAATTAAATAAAGGTCGTTTTTCGGATTTAAAGTAAACTAAAAATGACAGGTGACAGCTTGCAGCTTCAGAATTGACAGGTGACAGTTGTGCAGCTTTACAAATGACAGATGACACGATTTCTAGGAGGCTGTTCTACTTAGGTTAAAATAGTTTGGATTAGATTATTTTAACTAAGAGATTGGTTCTGCACAGTTCTGCCAGGTACTCACAATATAAATTTGAAATAGGCCTCGCCACGGATCTGGTCAGGTTTTGGACTGGACTCCGGTTCTGGTCTCAGCACTTCACAGTGATCTGGGTCAGCTCTCTGGTTCTGCTCACAGCGGGCTGGGTCACTCTGGATCTCTGGTCTGTTCTGTCCGGATACAGCGGTCTCTGCACGGCTCCTGGATCTCTGCACTGGTCCTGGCAAAAGTTCTTGGCAAGGGATTCAAGCAGCTCGCCCGGCTGTGAGTAGCTTGCAATGATTTGAGGCCTGCTGCAGAGAACTCAGCTTGTGGTTTTAGGCCTCTGATTTAGGTTCTAAAGTATAAGTTCTAGGTTCTGGAGTATGTAGCTGGAGTCAGTCTGGAACTGGTATCTTCTGGATGTTGTGTGGTCCCGCAAAACTCTCCGCAGCAACTGGATTTGAATCTCTCTACCTGTCCCAGCAGTCTCTTTTTATGTGTTTTGAAAATGTGTGTGTGCCTGGGCCTAGCTAAGCCTGCCCCTCTCTACTTGTCATTGGCCCGATTCTCCCCTCTCCCATGATTTGGGGAAAGAAATGTGAGTCAGAGTGATGCTGTAGGTTTTATGGGTCAGAGGATCCTCCCCTGGTCAGTTTGCCCACAAATCTATATTTGATTCAAATACATCCTTCCCAGATATACAATTTGTTGAAATTACATGTGCACATTATATATTCCTTATGGTCCATGCTTGTCCGCCTCTGATCTTCCTGAGGGCTTGCATTCAAAAATGACAACATTTTGCGCTTTTTAACTGGTTTTGCAATATCGGACATTTACCCAAATTGACACACATGTGCGCAAGGAGTATGGATATTAATTGATGAAGTGTCAGATTTTTAACATGCAGACATTTGGAGTGAGACCCTATTTTCCGCTAGCAACCCCCCAGAATACACCACAGGGTCCTAACGCATCTCAAAATGTTCACAGAAAAATCACAAAAATAATGATATTACTTATATAATTCTGACAAGTCCGCACTTTGAGTTATCTATCTTTTTAAAATGATGCCCTGGTCAAAAAGGGGTGTGGCTTCCCACATCACAGGGTGGAATAACTGGTTTATCCACTTCCCCCAAGCTCAGCTGCTAGCAGAGGCACTGCCCCTCCCAGTTTCCCCTAAGAGGAAGCCACTTTTACGACGCCCACAATATAACATTTGCCTGAGTCCAGGACAGGCCTTTGTTCACCTCCCTGTAGTCCCCAGCTGCTCCACCCCTAATCTAATCAGAGAGGTGGCAACTCCTTTTGGCAAGGGGAAGAGTGGCTGAGCAGGTTTTAACTCCTATTGGGGTAGATGTCAGGCAGAATTCAGTTTCATTAAGCCAGGTTTCAGCTAAATGTCACTTTTCGTTCCCTGTTTGAATCACTTACATTTTTTACATATACATTAAATAATTACTTCCTTCAAGTCATTTCAGAATATAGTTTTACATTGTATCCACCTCTTAGCAAGTCTTTCCTTGGTCTAGTTTTGTTTCATTTGTTCAGTTTTACACAAAAGTCTGGTGGTTTTAAAACGCCGGCTTTCTGATAGTGGTGAGTACTGGTAATGCAATCATTTTTGGGATTAAGAAAATGAATTCCCCACAAGAAGGTTGTATCTTTGGAGTGGCCTCGTGCCAACTGCGCAGTTCTTCTATTCTGGCGTGAATGTGGGCGGCGATAGCTCATCCCCACATCCATCCAGTCTATTGATTTAGTTTGTTCTGGGATAGAATAATGGGCGGCGACAGCTCATCCCCACATCTACCCAGTCTATTGATTCAACATGGGTCAAAACCCATGACAAGTTCACTGTCAATGCTGAATCTGAGGGGTTTCATTTGACTGTGATTTGAGGTGAGAATTCATAAAGTTTCTCCAGGTCTGTACTTGAGTGTGCTTTGCATAGTTTTGAAGGAAGAAGACTTCTGACTTTCTTGGGTTTCAATTTAGGTAGGCATCTGATGTAAACTAGGTAATAGCATTGTTTAAGTGGTGGCTTTCATTGGAAGTCCTGAGGCTCACATAGAGTTGTGCGTCATCTGACTTGCAGTAAATTTTGTAATTTAGGTTTCTGTGGAGTTGCCCCTTGTGTTTGACACACGGGATAAGGATAAAAGGGGTGAGGATGGAGCCTTGTGGAAGGGCACAGGCAAAGGGTGACCCTGTGTTTTTGTTGGTGTAGTGGTGGGTCGGAAGAAGGACACAAACATTCCAAGGACATGTTTCACAATATTTTATTAAGGTAACTCTATAAGGTCTAACTTTCCCTATCGGTATGTGTGGTCCCTGCATATGTTACTAACTAAGTTGTGTGTCAGTCAGTTGTGAATGTCCAAAGAAATAAGCCTGCTGTCCAAAACTACCCTACCTGATACTATCACTATGTAAACTGAATTAGGTTGGAACGACTTCCACCTTCTGTGGGTACTTCGAGTTCCATTCTGTGGGATTCGTCATTACTACTTAATCTTCAAATAGTTTCTTGTGATTTCATAAATCACTCTCTTTGTATCCGTTCAAAGGGACTGTTCTCTTTTCTTTCCTCCTTAGGAATTACTTTTGGAGACCTATTATACAATGGATATTCTTGGTTGCAGGTTTTTTATATGGACTTGGAAATAAATGATTTGCATGATAGGCTTTCCCTCCTGGGAAATTATAGTCCAGCTTGTTTTGTTCTTCTTGACTTTGCATAGTTCAGTTGCCTAGTTCCTCTGAATTCTGGCTCATAAAACTCCTTCTCTTTTATATAATATACTTCTTGTATAGAATATTTAGTTTCCTTCTCCTTTTCCCAAGGTATTATTATACAGGGTTCTTGTCTCTTTTTATTTAGATTTTTAGCAATTTGTTCTTCTGTGTCATAATTATTTAAGTTGATACAATACAAGTTGAACGTCACCTCTTGTTGTACGTGATAATGATTATCTCTGGGCAACCCATTATTCCTGCTCTCCCCATTACTTTCAGCTGAGAAGGAGAACCTCTCGGGAACCCTCATCATTGGGGATCTCCTTTCTTGCACCACACCAGCATTGGTTTCTTTAAGTCCGTATTTTCTTCTTCCTCACAGCGTCTCAGTCCCTCTATGCCTGACCTGATACCCTGCTGCTTTATGCTTGTGGTGGTGTCGGCGATGGTTTGTGGAGTCCAGCACGTATCCCTTGTGGTATCACCACCACCTTTGTTCAGGCTCACTGCCTGTCGGCTGCTCCGTCTCAGGACTCCCTGTGCTTCTGGCATCCGGTCCTTCACTTTCGTGTGAGTTTCAAAATTGCAGGCTTCTTCTCTTCTGCTTATTCCGCCCTCTCCCTCTTCAGATTTATGCTGCTTGGGGCCTTCCCATGCCTCTGTTTGCGTTCCTCTCTTTCTCCAAGTGTTACGCAGCTCAAGCCTTTCCATGCCTATCTATGATCTTCTCTCTCTCTCTCGGTGTTGCGCAGCTCTGGGCGTTTCTGTGCCTGCGTATGATCTCCTTTCTCTCTCTATTACTTGTTCGGTTCCCGTTATTTAACTTACTCGTCCTAGAGGATTTGACATCTTGATTTAAAGGGACATGTTCTTTTTCCACGTGACAGTAACATCTCTTAAGTGTTTCTTCATTCCAGTCTTGATAGTTAAATGTCTCTGATACTTTAGAGCAACCCATGTAGGCCATGGTGTGCGCAGCTTGAGGGAGTTCTTCACTGGAATGGGAGTCCTTGTCCCCTAAGGGAGAGTCTCTACCGGTGAGGTCCCACTTGCCTCTACCCCTTGGGAGGGTATTGCAGAGCAGGCTCACCTTCCTAGCCTGCAATATGGGGCGTAGGGGGCTCTCCCTTTGGCAGAAAAGACAAATTCCCTCGATTCATTCCATTGCCCATTGGGACAAGCTTGTGTCTATTAGTGATGTGGGGGTGAACCTGTGCAGGGCTGATACTAATAACACCCATGTCCCTGGCAAGGATTTGGTGGAATGCCTTGTATTCAATGGCTTGAACCATACATGTCATATCGTTTAGTGGACTGTAGATGTAACGCCACAAGTATTGTATGCCAGCAAATCATGTATTCTGGCTACTGAAATTATCTACATCAGCCAGCGTGCGCGGACTTCAAAATGGCTTCCTTGGAGTTATATTAAGCTGCATCCGGCAACAGGCTGTGTGCTCTGCAGGTGCCACCCATGATGTCATTGTTCTTTTGAGCCCTTATGTCTGAAGGGGCAGGCTCTGGTGTCCGGTTCCTCGCACTCCAAGCAAGTTCAATTTTAGATATTTCATGGCTCTGCAGATTTTTTTTCCGTTAGCCTTTTGGGTTTTTGGTTTTGAAATGATCTCATGGCTGCTATATTTTATGACACTATCCATGATGTAATTCTTTCAAGTCTTTAACAATGGGAAATGGAAAATGTCAACCTTGTAAAAAAAAATACAAGGAACGTTCTGTTTTAAGTTACTTGCATTTGTCAAAATGCTTCTAGTTAAAAAACGGAAGGGTCTTAAATCATGTATACTGCAAAAACGTTAGGTGAGAGGGCGCAAAGGTCAGCTGTCTAGCCGAAGTGACGCTCGACGTTAGCAGAATTAAAGAAAGCACGAACATTGCAGAAACATGACTTCATTTGAAAGGCTGTTAAACGCATGCCACGATGTATAATTTCCTCCTGACTTCATACACGAGCTCATTACCCCATCTTGCCCTCCCGTCTACCGTTCTTTTGTGCTCCACGCATTGAATTCACTTTTTCACGACTACCTCTTGGTTCTGGGGGCTTCTTCCAGATGGCTTGGCACACACCCAGGTTATCCTCGCAGTTTTGCGAGAGGGATGTTTAAAGAGGTAATCTAGTGAAGAAACCTCCACAATTTAAGGGTACACTTGAGCACATCAAGACCATCAAACCACCATGGGCTGAAAACCTGCCCTCATGGCAAATAGATCAGCATCACTGGTGGTCTCTGGCTTTGCTGCCTGTGTTTCTAGCAACATTTCTTTAATACGCTACTAATGATCACACAGCCTTGCTCCAACAATCATGCACCCCCCCACTCCATGACTATCATGCACCTCCCCCCTCAACTATCATGCACCTCACCCCCTCAACTATCAAGAACCTTTCGCCCCTCAACTATCATGCACCTCCCCCCTCAACTATCATGCACCTCCTGCCCCTCAACTATCATGCACCTCCCCCTCAACTATCATGCACCTCCCCCTCAACTATCATGAATCTCCCCCTCAACTATCATGCACCTCCCCCTCAACTATCATGCACCTCCCACCACTCAACTATCATGCACCCCCACCTCTCAACTATCATGCACCCCAGCCCCTCAAATATCATGCACCTCCCGCCCCTCAACTGTCATGCACCTCCCCCTCAACTATCATGCTCCTCCCCCCTCAACTATCGTGCAGATTCTTTTTTGTTTGTCTTTGTTTCTGTCCTACACTCCCTTCCGTTCACAATTCAGTCTAGTCCACCAAAGGAGGGTTCAAAATACACCAATACCCAGACAAATATTGGTGCCCTAGTCCACTAAGGGTGATGATGAGCGCAGAATAGATGCTAATTAACATAAAATAAAACTTTACAACTGATTACATAAAATGTCATTGGTGACAACACGCATGGCAGCTCATATGGCATCGTGGATAGCATGGATGATGACAGCACACTACTCTATCTACATTCATTTGTAGCCCCTTCCGTCTCTGACTTAGTGCCAGTCAGAGACCCTCGCATGTCAGACTTCAGTCTTAAAGACCACTAATGATTGGGAAGCGTAATTCACACGTCAGGCTAGCGGCGCGGAAAAGCCCAGTAGGCAAAGTGCAATGTCATTGCATGTCCTCGTCATTTCTGAAAGGTTGGTAGAGCTGAAGCATCCCTGAAAGACAATCTGCAGCAGGGTCAGACCGGGGCATACAATTGTCCTGAGCACCTATTAAAAAGAGGCCCACAGTTGTAAATGGAAAGAAATGTATTGCTTTGGTGACAGACTGTTAGAATAGTACCCAAGGGGGAGTTTTTTGATAAAATGTGATGTCAATTGTGCGTTTTAAATATTATTTATTCAGTAACGCTGGTCAAAACTACTAGCCGCATGGCGAAGTAGCTCATCAAACTGGCCCATGTTGGCCAAAAAAGTGTCCTACTTTGACCAAAAAAACGGGCCCAATCTAGAATTTTGTGTTTTGGTTTCGGGAATTGTCCTGTTGCCCTATGGGTCAGTCGGAGCCTGAGCTGCAGCCACACATGCAGATCATCCAGAGGCAGAGGCAGAGGCAGGCTAGTTCTACCAGAAGGCTGGTATGCTTAGGCGATTGTCTGCCGCATATCACGTTTGCCTTTGAAGGAAGGTTGTTAGGGCTGTTGAATTGCCTGTCACATGGCAAGCCACCGCTTCTGAAAAGTCAGGGTGGCTGAAAAAGTCTGAGGATGACTCAGTCACTTCTCAAGCTGTTGCTTCTGAAAGGTTGGAAGTGTTGGGGCACCTACTCATTTACATGAAGTGTTTCTTCTGAATGTCTGGTAGGTTGGAAAGTGTTCTGATGTGAACCTCCAGTGCTGCAGGGGTACACAAATGGTGTTCAGCCCGCTTGGGCCCACGGCGCTCGCGTAGCTAAAGAACACACGCAGCCGGTGGGTATAGTGCATACACCCAGACTGACACTTACTGCTTCCTGATCTTCCCTCACTTGTTCTTTCGTGGCTCTACTGCGGATATCAGGTGTACTCGGTGCACCATCTTGCTTGCCTTTTTCTGCCTTTCTTTCTCGTGTCTGTCTGATGAGATGCTTTCTTCGCTTTCACTGCTGCTTGGTGACCTTTGCGAGCAGTCTACTGCTCTTGGTCTTCTGCTCCCTTTTTGCTGGCGAGGCGGCTCTCTTGGGGTGAATCGTCTTCTTTTGTCTCATTGTTGTGGTAGTTGTTCTCTTTCTTTCCTGCCAGACGGATGAAGGCAGACTGCTGCAAAGTGGTAGAGGCACTTGCACCCCATGCAGTGTATGGTTCACCTCGGTGCCACGGGTCTCCGCACCATTTGCACATGTCGTCTTGCCTTGGAGGTTGGTTGGGCCTGGATGGGTTTGGGTTGTATCCACCCTGTTCTCTGGTGGGCTGCCGTCTCTTGATGCCTGCGATTGCTTCACTTTTCACAGGATTGTCTGGAGGCAGGCATTGGATTGCCACTTATATGACGCCGACTTGGTCATCAGTGCATTCACGAAGGTGTCCCATTTCAAGAAAGTGTGACATTGCTATGTTTTTCTTGGACAGTATGGCTCTCCGCAGCTTCTCAGAGGATAACCTGTGAATGATTTGGAGGCGGATTGCAAATTCTTCATCAGGAAATTCACATCCGACAGCCATTTCCCGTAACCTTGTGTGGAAATTGTCCATGTTCTCATTTTCGCGTTGCCTGGCCATGCAGAAATGGAACCTCTCATAGTCCGAATTGCGGTCCGGTTTGAATTTTTCGGTTAATGCTGCCTTGGCCGCAGTGTAGTCGTCAGCAGCGCCAATGTTGGGGAGCGTGTTGAAGAGGCGGAAGGTTGCAGACCCAACATTGAGCAGAAGAAGCGTGCGTTTTCTCCTGTCTGCAGTGATTTCTCTGGCCTCCGGGCGCATCTCGAATTGTTGTAGCCAGATGCCCCAGCGAACTGCTGCCCCTGTGGTATACGGGTTGAATGGTGCCATAAGGGTGGTTTGTGCTGGGTCCTGACGATCAATGTTGAGGTTAATACTTCTTCTGTCAGCTGCACTCGCTCCCGCCCTTGTTGGGCTAGCATTTGTGCTGGACATGGTGCTGGCTGGTGTGTGAGCGTAATCCGGTGATGCAGAGGCACACAAATGGTATTCAGCCCGCTTGGGCCCACGGCGCTCGTGCAGCTAAAGAACACACGCAGCTGGTGGGTATAGTGCATAAACCCAGGATGATGCTTACTGCGCAGTTCCGGTGATTCCTTTATTTCCCCGGTCCCACCCCCATCAAGTGAACTCGGTCAACCGCAATACACGTGACATCACAGAAAGCAGTCAGTCGCAATGGCGTGAGTTTGAAAACCTAGTAGGTCCTAGGAAAAGCCATTTGCATCTCAAGCTCATGTCTGAAAGGACAGAATTGCGGGCCATTAATGGCATTACAGAGGCTTTCAGTCAAATGTCAAGCGCATATTTAAAGGGTCAGTAGGACTTGTTTGAGGTCCTTCTCGCTCTATGACAGCCTGCAAACTGTCATTTATAGGTGCCGATTCACTACCATTGGACAAACCAGGTCACATGTCAGGCTGGTTCTTCTGAAAGGCCAGTACATATGAAGCGGATTCCATAATGTCATAACCAATTCTAAAATGCTAGTAGAGCAAGTAGGGGTGGGAAAGGTCATGTATATCTTTATTAACCTCTGAAAACACGGATACACTGGAACTCAGTACATCACCTGCCCCTCAGAAAGGCTATTGGAGATGGAGTGGATTTTGTCAAATGTTAGTTGCCTATAGATAACCAGTAAATGGTAAGAGGCAGAGGCTGTGGTCACTTCTTAATGCATGGTAGGGCTGGCGAATAGTCAGTCACATTTCAAGTGTTCCGTCTAGTAGAGCTGGACAAAAGCTCATTCAGATAGACCTTAGTGTTTAAAGCCCATTTAAAGCCACCGGGAATATTGCTGGTGGCTTTAAATGTACAGAAACGAAGGCATCACAAATGAAATCACGTAATGCAAATGCATCATTGATGACATGACAAATCAAGGATAAATCAAGCAGATGTGTCCAGGGGAGTTGCTAGGTCTGGAAAAGACCTGGGGCTAAGCTGATGTCGGAACTGTTGGGACTGGGGGCTAGCTAGTCTTTTGGCTGTAGCTCCTGAGATTCTATCCGGGGCTACAACCAAAAGATCAGGGGCTATAGCCCCCTTAGCCCCCCCTTAGCAACGCCCCTGGATGTGTCTAAAGTGTCAAGTCCCCATTTAAATGTGCAATCAAACACTGCGTGGTATGTATGGAAACAGCTAAACACCCTCACACATTTTACAAGCACAGCATTACACAGGAAAAGGCAAACCGAAAAAAGGTGGTCTTACAGTGTCTGTAACAGAAACAACATTGATGTGCGTTTAAGGGAAGGGGCAGAGCACTGCATAACTCTGGAGCTGCACTCCTGAATGTGTAAAACTCATGTGTTGGGTTAAGCATCCTTCAAACCGTGAGACACAGCTCTTGTGAGAAAATGAGTGCTT
This sequence comes from Ambystoma mexicanum, assembly GCF_040938575.1. Classification (NCBI taxonomy): domain Eukaryota; kingdom Metazoa; phylum Chordata; class Amphibia; order Caudata; family Ambystomatidae; genus Ambystoma; species Ambystoma mexicanum. The sequence goes on along the minus strand of NC_090929.1, from coordinate 281,294,235 downwards.
GGTCACCCTCGAGGTGAACTACATAGACTGCAAATGTAGTGACACTCCTATGTACTAAGATGTAAAGGCTAGGATAAGCCAGCGTGTGCTTAATACAGATAAAGTATCTGCAGCCAGTGTAGATCACGGAGAATTCCAATAATGATTTATTTTCATAGCACTTTTTGCCAAAGCGCTGTACATAGAACATATGAACATACAATTATCACAGAAACAAAGTTAGTACTCAATTATCAACCTTGGAAGTATGAAAGGTAGGATTTGCCGTGATTCAGAGCTTGCACACATTGCAACCACAAGCACTAAAACCACTGTACTACCTTGCTGGTAAAAACACAATGTATGAAGCGAGAAAAACACTGTGATTCCTGCAACTGGGTTCGACAGCAGCTGCAGTTTTAGAGGTAACAACACAAAGGTGGCCAAGCCACTTTTATTTATAGATTAATGAAAAAAGGAAAACATTCTTCACATAGTTGGCAGCCGCACAAAATACTCAACATAAAATCCCAATTGGTATTGACATATATTTAATGTCCTTTATTATATTTAATGCCCTTTGTGAGACACGTGTTTCGGCAAATGCTATGCCTTTTTCAATCAGGGCTATTCACTTTTAGAAAATCATATATGTTGCATCACAATTTTCAAACACATGAAAAACAGGTACATGCCATAGAAACATAACCATTAAGAGTCATTTCATATCAAATGAAAATACAAAACAACCACATTCATCGTTTGGTGCAATGTGCGGTCCTGTGTTTCTTTTCTTTTCCTAAACATCCACCCCTTTCCCCCCTCCCTTTTCTTTGTGTCTAACTTATACCAAACGATGATTAATGTGGTTATTTTGTAGTTTCATTTGATATGAAATGATTCTTAATGGTTATGTTTCTTTGTCATGTACCTGTTTTTCATGTGTTTGAAAATTGTGATGCAACATATATGATTTTCTAACAATGAATAGCCCTGATTGAAAAAGGCATAGAATTTGCCGAAACATGTGTCTCACAAAGGGCATTAAATATAATAAAGGGCATTAAATATATGTCAATACCAATTGGAATTTTTTGTTAATTATTTTTGTGGCGCTGCCAACTATGTGAAGAAGGTTTTCCTTTTTTCATTAATCCATTTATAACGGAGCAAGGGGTAGTCTCCGTACCTTCACAAGCAGACGACACCACTGTAGGCGCATGGCAACCTTTGTTGATATCTCAAGACCCCAATAGTTTTTCACTTTTATGTATACACAGGGGCCCATGAGGCCGCAAAACAAAAGACAGAAAAGAGGGGGACCCTATTTTAATCTTCAATTATTTAATACATGGCATACTCCTACAGATAACATATGGAACAGAAACTTGATATTCAATTATGCAGTTTATATGATAAAATATAATGTGGAGTCAAAAAGTAGCACACCTTCAAGGTCCCTGTATACACACATACATAAGGGACAGACCAAATTCTCAATGTTAATTATTCAAACCCTGTGCCCCCTAGGATCTGTAATTGATCTTGGGGGAGGCAGCGCATACAACCAACATTCAAACATCATACTCATATTCGACTGATACACACAACTCAGACGAAAAACCAACTGTGATTAATAAAATGTAAACAAAACAATATCACAAGAAGGAAACATATTAACGGGAGACTAATAACTTAAATCAGCTCTTTTCATCTGGTATACAATTCCAACAAGCACTGTTAATTGTAAATATTCTGCGCCATTACTCTGTAAAAACGCGGCGAATGAATGAGTATAACACTGACGTCTCTGTAATTATGAAACAATGCTCATATACTCAAAGGAACCCAAATAATATAAGAACAAGGCAAGTTGACTGTGCCAATTCGAGTTTTGGCCAGCACAAATAGGGTGCCTATATGGGTCACAAAGGGCCTTCTAGGGAGCAAGAAGAGAGCATGGATGTGCGTCATAATATTGAACGAAGATATCTGTCAAGAAAAGATATAAAAGGCAGGTCTAAGTAATTATGAGCATGCATTGGTTCAACTACTCAACTCAAGTGTCAAAAACTGCACTCTCCTATCCACGCCACCAATGGTCTTCCGCCACTGGGTGACCCTGAATCCATGCCGGGCTGGACCAACCCATTTGTATAGCAGGATGTGCATCAAATGCGTGATCTATTAACCTGTGTCACCACATGCAGATCCATATATTTACTGCCTTGAAAACCGGGTGAGTCACATGTGTGATCCAAAGCTTATGCCACTGCATGCAGATGTGTGCAGGCTGGTGCTTGCAGGGTGTGAGGAACTCATGGTGGCAACAAGTAAGACAGACACAAGTGATCACAGTTCAAGGGTGTTTATTGAACAATGAATGCTGTATGCAGGTTGAAAAATCTAAACCTAAATCTTAGATGGAAGCAAGCATCGACCATCAAATGAAAAATAAGAAAGTCCTGGTGGTGTTGTGTCAAAATTAAAGGCCTATACTAAGAAACCTATTGCCAAACCGCACAACTAATACAAACAAAAGGGTGTGGGATAGTTCTCAAGAAAAGAAAGAAGTGTTCTCAAATGATATGTCAGGATGGGGTAGCCTCAGGCTAAAAGTCTCAGGCTTTTCCAGCATGAGATGACAGTTCTATTGGCAGCTCTCAGGCCACACTCTCGAGCTTCTCTAGCATGAGATGACAGTTCAGCTTTTAACTCTTGAGCTTTCAGGTATCAGGGCCGTCAATGGTCAAATTTTGTTTCATTTGAAAGTCTCTTCCCTTCGAGGACCTGACGTGTTCAAATAACAAAACAAAAGTTCCTTTAACAAACGAAAGTTTGTTTCCAATGTTCGCTGGGTGATGGGTTCACCCCTGGGTCTCCCTCTTCTCGGCATTGACCTTTCTGAATTGTTTAGCACAGTTTTGCATAGGTTGATGACTTCAACCCTTGGTCCCCCTCTTCTGGGCGTTGACCCTTCTTACATATCTCATTCCACAATTTATATGACAGTTCATTTTCAATGAACCTTTGAGTAAAACTTCACCCCTGCATCTCTTCACTGCCAATTTTCGGATTAGGACTTCACCCCTGGATCTTCCTCCGTCGGGCTCAGATGCCTCTTGACTTCACATTCACTTCTATTCGCGGGATTCACTTTTCTTGCTTTCTCAGATGGCGGGATTCACTTCTCTTGTTTCCTCTCACTGCAGGATTCAGTTCCCTTGCTTCCACACAGTTTATAGAGGCTTACACAGATTTGGCTTGACCCTCAGTATGACCACATTGACCTACTCCGCTGGCTCTCTTATGGCCTCCTGTTATCTGTAGTTTCTCTCATATGGGGCTCGACCAGGGTCTCTCGAGTTAGCACCCACATGGTGCCAGTTTCCCTCTGCAGCTGGTCTCCCCCTTCATCACTTGTTACAGTTCTTTACACAGTTCATTAAACTTCGTTCAAACTTGCCACTCACGTATTCTCTCACTCAACACAGCCCGGATGTTATCAATTCTCCCCTCGACTCACCGGCTGACATGAACTGCTTGGCTTTTGGCTTTCCTGGAATCAAGGCCGGTACCACGGGCGTCGAAGCTTCCCTCGCTCCTGCTTATCAGCGTAGACTTGCCCCGTGTACCATTGAGATTTGCTGCAAGACACTTGTGCTATTGTTCATGGTCTTATGCTCTCCTCCACAAAGGTTCTGCAGGTCTGGGACGAAAAGAGAAAGGTGACTTCTCTCCTCGCCACCCTCTTGATTCCTGCCGCCTTTCTACTTCTCTTGAACTGCTGCACCTGCAGAGATGTGCTGTCGTGCTGTCTTCCGTGCTCGCCTTGCTCGTACTGCACCCTCTTGCTCCACCTTTTATCCCTGTGGGGAATGGACAGGGCTGTCAGGTGTGTGTGGTTCTGATCAATTGCCTGACTTTGCCTGACCCTTGCATTGGGACATGTCAGGTAAGCTTCTCTGGTGTTAGTCCGTTGTCCTTTGTGTTGAGCGAAATTGTTCATGTCTGGAAAGGGGGGGTGGTTTTGAATGTTCTACGTGAGAGGAGGGGGGAAAATATGTCAACGGTAGGGGGATACCACATCTCACCTGTTGGTGTCCCACTCCCACTCCTCAAGGACTCACTATGTCAAGGTGAGTCTGCTTGTTTTATCAGCAGAACCCCTGGTGTGGTGCTGCAGCAACACCTCATGGAAACTCTAAAATGAATAAGCATAATGGGCCACTTTTAGCAGAAGGCATGTGTACAGTGTTGCATGTAGTGAATTTCCATAATTCAAACAAAAGCATTGATGAATGATTTAAGGTCAGTCAGTGAAGCAAGGGAGTGGAAACCTCTGCCTTTCTGTAGATAATAATACAGAGTCTTGCCCACAGCACTATCTTGTGCATTTTTCAGCTGTTCAAAAAGACACAGAGTATTACTGGTGAGTAACAGGAAAACATTTTGCACCATTTACAAACAGCAGTCCTTGCTCTGACGTGTCTAATTTTACTTACCTTTCCAAACCCACAGACATTATTTCCATCTTGTTTAGGTTCAACTAGGACAGATTCCGTCCATATAAATGCCAACTCCAGACAAATACCTTGACAAGGCTGGAAAAACATTTGCCTAACAAACAAACTGATCAATAACGAGAGAGGCTACGCCTCGAGGGACCCCTTAAGGGAAAGGGACAAATGGCAAACTATAGCGACCTATGTTCACTTGCTGGGTCTTTCCCAGGAGGTTTCAAGGGACCCGTTTGAGGAGGATTCCCCAACTAAATGCTTACATTTTCAGGCATTTCCCAATTACCTGACTTTTGGGTGTGTTTGTGACCAGTAAACTTCCCAGAGATTTGTCTCCAGAATTTTTAGGTTATTAAGGTAAACATCTATGGCCCTCCAAGAGAACACAGCCTGTTGCCACCCATTTGTGGGCCTACAAAGAGCCCTATATCCTTCTTGGCACCTGGTAAGTACGTGCAAAGTTTATTTTTGTCCCAGCACTCTTCTGAAAGAAAAGTCTCAACGTTTACCTTCCTCAGTTCAAGGAAATATAGTTCCAGAACAATCCTTGGGGATTCCTTCCCCAAGTTTTAACCAACAAGGATTCTCTGGTCTAGACACAGTTGTTAGACCACATGGTCCACCCGCCACAGGTCACACAACCAGGATTCCTGGACTCTAATTGACTGGTTTTGAGGTGTCCTTTGTTTTCACTATTCAGGGTCCTCTGGTCTAGGCACAGCTGTTACACTGCACGGTCCACCCATCATAGGTCATGTAACCCAGGTCCCTGGACTTCTCAGCCCACTCAGCTCAATACATATATTTCTTGGCACTTGTTCCTATGCACCAAGTCACACTTGCTTAACTCTGCTAAGTTGTTCTTCAAGCATTTAGGGTGTAATCTTATATCCTTTGGCTTTTCCTGGGTTACTTCGTGGCTTTGCCACAATGTATCACACACCCTTCACCAAGTAGCAGACATGCCACACTGCATTCATTCATTAAAGTTAATTGTTCATGCTTTCTTTAGACTTTACTGTGGTCATTTGAAAGGTTAGATGTAATTCACTGTGCAACACTGCTGTAATATGATTTGAGTTACAATCCAGTGTTTGTGCAGTTGCACCTGGAGCCCTGCACCTGGCGTTACAAGTGCCAGATGGATATACCATTAAACGATCTGAGACCCAAATAACAGGATAGACTCAAAGAATATGGCCAAATACTACTTCATTATCAGCTCAAATAAAGTAGGGAAACCTGGTGGACACACAGGTTGCAGATCGCTCACTCTCGAATACATTTCCGTTACACAAAAGCTTTATACCTTGATGTACGTCAGCTATGATGTCATCCTGCGTGGCAAAAGTAAAAACCGAATGAAAGGAGGGATTGGTTAGGGGTACATATATATCGGTACTTCGTTTAGGTGTTATTAGCACAATTGGCTGCCCCTTATCTGGTAGGTACGCCTTGAACTACCTCTAACTATGTATAATACAGATTAATAGCAGAATAAGGTACAGCATTCATTCATTGCCCATTTTTATTCACTGCATTTTTGGATGGAAATGTTTGCCCAAAAAAAAATCATCGTAAAATATGGGGTGGGGTTTAAGGGCATATAACGGGTAGGGTGGGGTGGGATATACAAAATACATAGTAGGAGAGGGAGGGCTTGGGGACCCCGCTCCCACCAATAAAAAGAAAATGGATTAATTGTTTCCACCAAAAATGTTTGGCAAAAATGCAGCGAAAAAAGTAACTGGGGATGAATGAGCATAGAACCCAGAATAACAGCAGCAGATTTACTTCTGCAAAATGTATGGTCCATTGCTACATAGGGCTTTGTATTGTTAATAGTATTGTCCACATATTATACACATTGTTGTGACGATAAACCAGTTGTCATTTAGATACTGTGATCCACTCCACTAGCGAAGATTTGTGTACCGTTGTGGAGTGTGTGTCTTTTTACTTTATATTATTCCCAACATGTTTTCTTAGTGTTTTATGTGTGTGATATGTACAATAAAATTTGGAATGTAATGTTTGCTTAAACATGAGTCTTGAGTTGAGATTCACATTTGTGAGTAAAGGATGAAGCACTTGAGCATCCTTCCTTCTGTGTAAAACAAGTTCAGTACCCACAAAGTAAGAAGGCTGTGAATACCCCCTGTGGGACTAGCCATTGTGAGACCAGTCCATTGCTACATAGGCCCTCATGATTGGGTGGTATTCTCTCCCAACCTTGGACTTTTGGCTTGTTAGCAGCACGTAAGCAAAATGAAACCCAGGTGCGGGGAACAACGTTGTATCACTGCCCACTTGGCCAATTAGCCTACCATCTCTCATCAGTTAAGCCGTTAGCCAAGGCTTCTTCTTTGTAGTTGACCTTTCTGACTGTTCTCTTCCTCTGGACTTTTAAGGGAGTGTAGGTACATTGCTATCTTTGTCTAGAGCTGAATGAACAGGCCTTGTTTTCCTGTCTTGCGCCTGGTGTGAGGTGACCACGATTTTGTACATTCTGACCTTTTATTTAGTGCAATTTGATTCAATTATACTGGGTGTTATTACTCCGCTTGGCCTCTGGAGACTTGGTTGCTTCATCTTACATATGCTTTCTGCATCTTTGATTGTTCAATACTTGGCACTTGCAAATGTTCACTCCTTTACTTAATCTAAGAGAAATATGTTGTGTGTATGAAGCTTATCCTCTTTGTGCCTTGCAATTACTTCTGATGTGGCATCCTTGATACCGAACAAAACAAATATTTGTTGTTCCTTCCATGAAGCTGTTTTTCAGTGCCTGTAAGCTCTGCAGCCTTGGCCTCTCTCCTTCGGGTTTCTTGCTTACTATTTATAAAGAGTCGACGTCCATCTTTTCATCATGGCCGCTTTACCAGTGTTTTATTTTCTACTGCAGCAAGCTTCTATATGTATCATCTACCTTACATTTCTGCATATGCACATAGATCTACTGCATCTCTTTTCATCTTCTCAGTGTATATGATTTCTTCATAGCTGCATAAATGTTTACTTCGTTACATCATTCACATGTTTATTCTTTAATTATTTGCATATCGTTTCAGTGTGTCCTTGTATCTTCTCTTCATGACATCATTTTACTCTTGTCAGAATTCACTTATAGCTCTTCTATGTTCAATGGTGTATGCAGACATCCATCTACCATGTCAGAGTGAGGGTACATTTGATACAGTTGTCTGAGCGCATAACATCTCTCATATCTTCGGTGTAGTATTGGGATGATACCTTGTGTCATAACCAGTATTTGTTGTTGTTCTTCCAATATGACTGAGGTGAGGGGGCGGGCACTAGAGATGATGTGTACATCTGCCTCTCTACAAGTTCAAAAAGTATTCTTAGGTTTATTAATCAAATTCAAGTTGAAAGGCACACATGTGTTGTTTCAAGGTAAAGGTGTTTTAAAGTTCATAATTCATTGTGTTTGTTTTTCAATGAGACGTTTCTCTATTATGCGATGTTCAAAAATCAAACTGACACTCACCAGCGGTCTGCTCCTGTTCCCTGCATTTCCCTGGCCACCTACATAGAGGATCAAAGTGGAGTAAGAGTGAGACTACCCTTGGGTTTCTCACACCTGATAGTTATCAAAGAAGCCAAGATTTTCCAAACATTTTGCCAAACAGGGGAAAACTATTGACTCCAAAATCATCCATTACAGTGGAAGATTGATAATAGTATTATAATTACGGACAACATCATCACCAATACCTGCCTTTGAAAAGGAGGTCTAAAATGGAGCCCAGGGAAGAGATGGATGGGGCCATCACTTCAAAAGTTGCCAATTTTTGATCTTTTCCAAACAGGACTCCACTGAACCCAAGTACCTCTTAGACGAATCTGATGGGCAGGGGGCACACCAGAGGGGTTCAGTGGTGGTGACAGGGCAAGATGTGCTTTGTGGTCAGAACCAGGACCTGGAACTTTGCTAATACAAACCCAGATGGCCTCAATCATACACTCAAGGAAAGGTGGAATTAATTGCATTTGTCTTCAGAAGATGCAAACCTGGTGGTCACACAATATGTATAGATGAGGCTGCATGTCATCTTGAAACATTCAGCAGGATGGTTAATAAAATGGCAATTCCCCTTGTGATAATGGACTTCATCTTCATCGTCTGTTCAGATTCTTCTCTTGTAACCTCATTGACAGATCACTAGGAATAATTTTTGTAATTAGTTTTAACCCAGTATCGAAAATCACAACTCATGAGTCTCAGTGTTTGACTGTTTTAAGATGGCATTGTATGCAGAAGTAATGTCCACAGAGCAAGTGTATTCTTCTCCAGGCAGGTGTTGAGCTCATTGCTCAAAGCTACCAGAGTAGCAAACCCTTTAAGGCTATCTCATATAGACTTGGATCAGGAGCCTTTTGGGAACACACAGAGCTATGACTGTGATCTCCCATTTGAGGGAGTCCAGGGTGCATTTAGTTTAATCCATTTCTGAATCTCCTTATAGTCTGTCCATATCAGGAAAATAAGGTAATGTGGCTCGTTATGAGAGTGCCGATGCAGTAATAATGTGCCAGTATTACTGCATGCAGGCACACTACTGCACCGGCACATCCAAGTATGGTGGTGGCATGCCGAATTTACTTGCAGCTCTGAGCTGCCAGTAATTCCAGCACCCCACCACCAATAAATGCCATTATTACCTGTACCGCTAATGCCGGAAATTCCCACCATGGAGCCCTATGGAATGGGGATTGACACTGCTTACTGCCACTTGTAATCTGCCGCTAATTCCGTTAGACCAAGTGGCAGTAACAGTATTACCATTTGGTGGTATCCCACCAGATTTACCGGCGGGATACCACCAAATGTGTGCTGAAGCCCAATGTCTCCAGCAGATATACTATGAGTAAAGGTCAGGTCCAACATATTGCCATGTTATCAAGGCCTGAATAAACTGTTTGAATCCCTTTCACCAGGAAAGTATAAAAAATGCCTGTTGCCTCTGAGATGCTGTAATCTTCTACCCATCTGTTGAAGTATCCCAATACAATCAAGAGCCGGGGCTCTACCTGTCTGGAGCTGATCACCTTCCACGGTTCAAGAATAAAATAACTCCCACATCGGAGTGGTCCATTCATTAGGGTAAAGCATACAGCTTGATTCTCCAAGGCACGATGTACAGATTTGTACTCAGAAGAACCCATCATCACCCCAGGGTAGTGGTGCAAGAAGACATTCGGTTTGAATACCATAGTAATCATCACCTCTAGTCTTTTTACTACTACTGGATGAATGCTACACTGCAAACCAGTCACGTTAATGATCACCCAAAAGATGTTGGCCAAGCTGCAGTGATTACAAACAGGTGTGGACAACCCATATACATTGATTCACAATTCAAACTGGCACGCTGCACACTTGACTTAATATTCATTAACATTATTCTTAGTGTTGGATCCTCCCTCTAGCCAAGGGTCAGCAACTGCACATGAAGTTTATCCTTACATAAAAGATCAGTTCACATGCTAAGCTGGGGGAGCCTAGCACCTAACTGCTAAAGCATGGGGAGATGTTGAGGACAGCTGCCCACATGAATCCTCTGATTATGACCAGAGAGTGGATACCATGAATATCTCTGGCAATCGAAGAAATCTAGCTTCTCTCATCATAAAACCTGCCAGTTCGACCAGGGATTACACGAGTGAGGTGTTTAGCTGCAGAGTATGATACCTTTCCTGGATCACTTTAGATCCTACTCACACACTGACAGGGGATACATATAAGCACACACACATGGCCAATAAAGAAAATAGGAAGTTGTAAGGTGCTTATACATCGACAAAATTGTGTTTCGAAGTGTCCACAGGGCAACGGGGCTGGGGAACATGGGAAAGAAAACAAATATAACAATGAAAGATAGAGGCAGACCTACTAGGCCTTGCTAGGTGTACCATAGAGGGAAGTGCTGAGGAGTAAACAGCTGTTAAGTGACTTGGGGAGAGTGGTCAGATGCCAATAAATAAGTGCAGGCCTGTAGTGGCATAGGCCAGTGGGTGCCAAGGCAAGTGCTGGGGGCGGGTGGAGGCTGAAGGGGATTGGGTGTGGGAGGCCAGGACCCAGGAGGTCACATAAGGGCCCTAGCCAGCAATCTCATCAACTGTGGTGTTTAGCAGAGGAGGGAGGAAGGGAAGGAGGAGGTGAAAAATAAGGTCATGAGGAGATTCCAGAATTTGAGATCTGGCTCAAGAGGAAGTGGGAGGCTGTACCATAGGAAGTAGGATGCAGAGGAAAGAGATTAGCCACCAGTGTGCTGTTTAGCAAAGCGCTTGACACAAAGAGAGTTGGTGCCGGAGGATCATATGAATCTGCAGGGAGAGTATTTAGTGAGTGCTAGTTGTAGATAGCGTGGTCCCCAACTCCAGACAGCCTTGTGGATGATGCAGGGGGATTTGAATTTGTACCTTGCAGCAACCAGGAGCCAGCTGAGAGATTTTAGGGCTGGAGAGATGTGATCCTGGGCTTGAGGCCAAGGATAAGTCTTGCATCCCTATTGTAGAGTAGCTGGAGGGGTTGTAACCAAGAAGAGGGTATATTAAGGCAAAGGCTATTGCAGTAGCCTAGCCTAGAGAGAACCAGTGCTCTAGAGACATTGAGTTTCTGGGGGAAAAATGAGGAAAGGAAGAATTCCTTTGAGGAGGTGCAGTTGAAAGAGGGCCTTCTTGGCAAGGTCCTGAATGTGAGGGAGGAAGGAAAGAGAGGAGTCGAGGATGACTCAAAAGTTTCTGGCTTCAGATAAAGGAGAAGCAGATAGCCCATAGAAGATGGCCAGAGGGAGGGGAAGAAAGAGGGAGCATGAGTCCCAATAGGAAGGATCTCAGTCTTTCTGGCATTGAGGCAGAAATCATTGGAAGTACACCAGGACTGGATGGCAGATAGGCGGTCATGGAGGAAGTAAGGAGAGGGTCAGAGAGAAGATTGAAGATGAGTTGTGTACACTCTGCATAACACTGGAAGTTGGGGAGAAGGTGGAAATGAAGTGCGCAAGCAGAGCAAGAATAGTGTTAAAGAGACAGGGAGAATAGTTGGAGCCCTGGGGTATGCCACATGTGGAGATATAGGTGGGGAGGAGAAAGAGCCCAGAATATCCTTGGACAGAAGGTCAATGAGGAAAGAGGTCGGCCAGTCCAGTGCCTGCTCTGAGATACCAAGGGTATTGTGGAGTCATCTCATGATTACGGCATGGTTGACCATATTAAATGCAGAGGAGAGATCAAGTAGAATGAGAACAGTTGGAAAGTTGGAGTCAAGAGATGCAAGCAGTTCCTCAGGGGTGTTCAAAAGTGCAGTTTTTGTGCCTTTTGATGTTCAGAATCCATATTGATGGTCGTGTAGGCAACCAACAAATTTGGTGTGTTTGGTCAGTTGGGGGAAGACGATCTACTGCAGGAGTTTCCCCAAGGAAGAGGGTGATGGATATGGGGCAGTAGTTGGCTGGACAAGACGGGTCTGAATAATGTTTTTTCAGGAGGTGGCGCACAGGGAATGCTTGAGGGAGGAGGGGAGAGATCCTGTAGCAAAAGAGCGGTTGCAGAAATCAGCAAGTGCAGGGTCAAGAAAGCCAATATTGTCCTTAATCGATCTGCACACCAGGGATTACACAAGTGAGGCGTTTAGCTGCAGAGCACAGGGGAGCCCTTATTTGGAGGAGACCTTCATGGAGTGGACAACGCTGGTGACCTCATCAGGTGTTATAGGAGAGAAGGAGGAGAGAAAGGAAGAGCGGGCATGGGAGGACATAGGGGGAAGGAGGTGGGGTAAGGGGAAGGGGAGGGATGCAAAGGTGCTCAGGATGTCCTGAGTTTTTGCAGTGAAGTGTGTAGCCAGTGTGTTGCATACGGCCTAGGAGGTAAGAGGTGATGAGGAGACTGCAGAAGGGTTGGCTAGTTTCTTGCTGATTTTAAAGAGTTCATCTGTGTTGTTGGATGCTGCAGAGACTCAGGCCTCAATGTGGACTCTTTTCTTGAAGTGAATGGAGAGTCAATAATGCCTTTGGCACAGTCGACAGGCCAGTTTGTCAGAGGGTGAGACTGAGGTCTGCCACTTCGGTTCCGCAGCTCTGCACTTGTGTTTAGGGCTGCAACCCCAGAGTTGTACCAGGTGTTATGCTTGGAAGCATGTTTTAGGATGGTCCTATTGACTTGGGCAAGAGTGTCAAGGGGGCTGAAGGCAAGGTGGGGGTTGCTGAGAGCAGAGTCAAAGGTAGGATCTGTAGTGGTCAGAGATGGGGGGATGAAGGTAGATGCAAAGGCAGCAGCTGACACACGTTTAATCGGATGGATCTTCATGAACGAGGTTGACAGGACTGGTGGAGGTGGGGTCTGAGGGCCAAAAGGACCCAGGTGAGAAGAGAGGAGAGAATGGTCTGACTAGGAGAGTGGGGTGATCAATGGGGGGGGGTGAAGATCATTGTGTATGTCCAATCGACTGGGTAGGACTAAAAGGGAGAATGGAAAGGGAGTGCAAGGTGCAGAGGTCATGGAAGAGAGTAGATACCATGATTGAGGAGTCAGGGTGGATGTTGAAGACACCTAGGAGAAGAAGTTTAGAGGTAGTTGTGAGGAGAGATGAGGATAAATTACCCAGAGAGGAACAGGGTGGTAGAGTCAGGTAGCCTGTAGATAGTGGCAATGGTCAGAGAGGAGGTGGGAGAGAAGACCAGCTTGCAAACCAGGCTCACAAAGGAAGAGTAAGGCTGGGTGGGTTTGAGGGAAGAAGGGATCAACTCAGGGAATATAAGCGCAAGGCCACCATCAGCATGGTTAGGGTGAGACTTGGACATGATCTTAGACCCATCAGGGAGAAGGGAGTCAAAGAAGTGACTGAGCTGGCATTGAAAAATGTCTTGGTAAGAGCAAGCATATCGAGGTCAAAGTCTTCCAGGACTAAGCAGGTGTCAGCAGAGAGTTTGATAGCAGAACGAGTATTAAGCGTGGCTAGATGCAAGAGGTCACCACCTTTGCATGTTTTTCACGGAGTGGTTCAGGGGCATGGTGTTACACTTACGTGGTATCCACAGGGACGCCACCCAGCCGGGTTACTCGCTGGTGTGCTTCTCAGCTTTGCCCAGATGTGGTCTGCCGGGGAGGTTCTGCCTGGTGGTAGAATTAGGCGTGCTCTCCGTCCCGCCTTCTTTGCAGGGGCGCGTTGTCTTTCTTGGGGGTGTGCGGTCCAGTTACTTCACTGACGCTGGCCCATTTGATATTGTTCAGTTAGGTCTTATTGCTGTTCTTTAGTTTTGTTGCTATTCTGCATGCCTTTCTTTGTTTAGAATGTCTCTTTTTCCTCCCTTAGGTATGCAGAACTTCAACGCAGTGAACTGGCTTGGTTGAGCCCCGCAGGTAAATGATGGCGCATTAAAAGTGCTATGATGCGGTAAGTAAGCGCTATGCGCAGCGCTGCAAAGTCTTGCCTTTGCTAACCCGTGTTTTCCTTCCTTGTAGGTTGCAGTGTTCTTCAGCGCAAATAGAATGTCTGGAATGGTGCCAGCTGTGATGGGACCAGCCAGGTAAGTATTTTGAGCAGTTCGTAATTTACAAATGTCTCTACCGCTTTCTTTAATGTTGCCTCTATCTTCCTCTTCCTCTTTCAGGTCGTTCTGTCAGGGAGGCGTGCAGATTCTCAGTAGCTGCGAGTGTTTAAAGATGAAAACTGCAGGTAAGATGCTGCTGCTAATGATGTTTCTTTTGTCTCCTTGCAGGTTCTGCTTCGTCGAGGTTAGAGGGAATAGCTGGACACGGTGAGCGTCACGCTGCAAGCTGCAAAGTAACGCAAAGTGCGTTGTCTTGCTCGGGTGTGGTTTAAATGGCCCCAGCAAAATAGTCCAGGTAAATTAGCCCCTAGGCTACCACACACAAAACACTAGACTGCATTGCTTGGTTCCTGGGAACCAAGCTATGTGGATGCCTCCATGTTGGCTGGCAACACAATAAGTAGTTCCCAAGCACATGTTTCTCATGGTGTATGAGCCTGGTGCCATAGGCGCCAGGAGTGGCCCCAAGAGGGCTTTGGACAAGGATGCCTGGCTCTAGAGGCCCGAGTCCTGACTCCACCTGGCCAATGGGTTTGCCAGAGGGGGTTTTTGGGAGGGTTGTGACAGCACTTCCCCCTAAGGCCCCTCCCATGGTGTTCCTTCTGTCTGGCCCAGGTTTGGTTGGGAAGTTCCGATGGAATTTCCTGATTAGATGTGCTGCGTGGATATTCTCACTGGGCTCCCAGGATCTATCTTGTGGTCCAAATCCTTTCCAATGGACGAGATAATATAGTTTGGTCCTAGAATATTTAGAGTCCAAGATATCTTTGACTTCGAATTCTGGTTCTCTGTCAACAAGTATGGGTTTAGGTGGTGTCCCAATTCGTGTGGCGGGTTGTATTGGTTTCAGGAGGGACAAATGAAATACCGGGTGGATTTGTAGATTAGGCGGTAAATCCAATTTCACGGCTACCGGGTTGATAATTGCCTTAATGGTATAGGGTCCCAAGAATCTGGGATGAAAGGTCTGGTTTCCCTTGATGGGTACGAATTTAGCGGCTAACCAAACTTTACCTCCTACTTGATAATCAGGGGCCTTTTTCAGGTGTTGGTCGGCGAATCTCTTTTGTTTTTCTTTGGCATGAATAAGGTGTTCCTTTGCCCTTTTGAAAGCTTGGGTAATGGTTGTGTGTAAAGTCTTTACCGCTGGCATTTCCAAGGTTGCTGGAAGGTCTAGTTCAGAGGTACGTGGATGTCTACCACAAAGGGTATAGAAGGGCATTTGTCCCGTGCTTGAATGCAAAGAATTGTTATATGCATATTCGGCTATCCATAGTAGGTCTTTCCAATTTCTTTGTTCGTGGTGCAGCATGCACCGTAAATATTGCTCGAGTGTCTGATTGGTTCTCTCGGTTTGGCCGTCCGTTTGAGGATGGTGACTGGTAGATAGCCGAACGTCAAACTGCGCCATTGCACAACATTTTTTCCAGAAGTTTGAAACAAACTGGCTGCCTCGATCAGAGACCACAGTCGAAGGGAAGCCATGTAGCTTAACCACGCCCTCCAGGAACACTTTCGCTAAAGTGGCTGCGTCTGGGAGGCCTTTGAGAGAAATAAAATGGGCCATCTTCGAGAATAAGTCCACAACTACAAGGATGGTGTTGAACCATGGGCTTGGAGGTAGATCAGTGATGAAGTCAAGGGAAAGAGTGTGCCATGGAACTGGAGGAATGTCAAATGGTTGTAGGAGACCAGATGGTTTTTGTTTCTGTGATTTATTTTGTACGCAGACACCGCAGGACTGAATATACTGAATGATGTCCTTACTCCAGGTAGGCCACCAAAAGTTCTCTTTCACCTTAGCTATGGTTTTGGCGATCCCAGGATGCCCTTCGATCAGTGAATTGTGATGGTTTGAAATAGTATGCTGTTATAATTCCTTCTTGGGTACATATATGCGATCCCTAAAAAAGGGTAGATGGTCCTTGATGGTATATTGTTCTCCTTGAGTTTGCCATGCGAGGAAGGCATCAGGATTCATTGCCTGTTAGATTTCTTTTCGAAGTTCTGCTTGTGTTAAGGCTGTTGTGATACCCAAGGGTTTGTCTTCAGGTATAATTGGTACTTGGTCTGGAGTTGTAAATACCCTTTCATCTATGCCCATGCGAGATAAGGCATCCGCCTTTCCGTTCCTGACTCCTGGTCGAAATGTGATTACATAATCACATTCGGCGAAGTAAAGGGCCCACCGTAATTGGCGCAAGGACTGGGCCTTGGCTGTTTTGAGATATTGCAGGTTTCGGTGGTCTGTGATGACTGTAATGGTGTGTCTGGCCCCCAGAAGGTAGTGCCTCCAGGCTTAAAAGGCGGATTTGATAGCCAGGAGTTCCTTGTCCGTGATGGCATAATTAATCTCTGGAAGTGAGAACTTTTTCGATCAAAAGGCCACAGGATGTTGCTGGCCATTTTCCGGGTCTCTCTGTGAAAGGACAGCCCCCATTGCAAGACTAGACGCATCAGTTTCAATGACATAAGGGAGGTCTGGACGAGGATGTTGCAGGATTGGAGCAGGGGTAAACCTTTAAGTTCCTGAAAGGCTTCTTCTTCTTCTTCTTCTTCTTCTTCTTCTTCTTCTTCTTCTTCGGGCCAAGCAAACTTTTTATTGTTTTTTCATAATAGTACTGTGATTGGGTGCACAACCTGAGAGAAGTCTGGGATGAAACGGCAGTCGAAGTTTGCAAAGCCCAGCATGCTTTGTAACCCTTTCAGAGACGTCAGTGAAAGCCATTTCAGAATGGCATCTACCTTGTGCACGTCCATTCTGATGCCTCCTGGAGTAAGGATAAAACCAAGAAATTCTACTTCGGTGATGTGAAAAAAGCATTTTTCAAGCTTTGCAAACAAGCGATGTTGACGGCGCTTGGTGAGGACTGAACAGACGTGCCTGACATGATCTTGTTCCGAGGCTGAGTATACTAAGATGTCATGTATGTACACTAAGGCGCACACATGATTTAACTCCCTTAAAATGTCATTCACGAAATATTGGAATGCCGCAGGAGCGTTGCATAAACCGAAGGGCATGACTTGATATTCAAACAAGCCGTACTTAGTACGGAAGGCGGTTTTCCATTCATCTCCTTTTCTGACTCAGACCAGGTGGAATGCTCCTCGAAGGGCCAATTTGGTATAAATCTGGGCATCTTTAACTTGGTCTAGCATCTCAGGGATAAGTTGCACGGGGTAGCGGCTCTTCACAGTGATCTGGTTCAATGTGCGGTAGTCAATACAGGTTCTCAAGTCTCCTTCCTTTTTCGGTACAATGAACAAAGGACTGGCTGCGGGGAACTTCGAAGGACGGATAAATCCGTTTGCAAGGTACTGGTCTAAATAGGATTTCAAATGAAGGTTTTCCGGTTGTGTGAGAGCGTAGATCCTGCCGAAAAGGATTTGTGCACCAGGAACAAGGTCAATCTGACAGTCATAGGGCCTTTGCGGCGGCAATGTATTGGCTTGATCCTTTCGGAAAACATCCTGGAAATCATGGTATTCACTTGGCAAGGAATTAGTTGCTCCCAGGGTTGATACTGTCGCTCCGGGAATCATGGGGATACAGACGTCGGATTTCTCCTCTTGGTAATAGCAGGCAGGGGAGCAGTCACTAGGGAAGGTTAATTTCCATGCCCGCCAGTCTATCAAAGGGTTGTGAGCAACCAACCATGACATCCCTAGTGTTAGCCTGAACTGAGGTGCCCTGATGAGATCAAATCAAATAGACTCCCGATGTCTGTCTTGGCACAGCAAGGTTACCCTGGCTGTGCACTGGGTTACTGGTCCGCAAGCGATTTCTGTCCCATCTACGGTGGTTACCTTGTCCATAGTTGGCTTAGAACACAAAGGAAGCCCCATCTCTGCTGCCAGTTCTTGATCAATATAATTTCCAACTGCTCCACTATCGATGTATGCTTCAACGACATGCATTCTTGACGACTGTTGGTGATTAATTAAGATCACTGGTATTGCAAAGTGTGAGGTCAGCAACTCCTTCTTCTCACTCGACAAACTGACCTCTACGTTTGTCGAGCTTGGTAGTTTTCCGATTCCTTAGCTTCATCCTTCTCTGTGGCCCTGACTATTCTTCTTGGGGGTTTTACTGGACAGTCCTTCAAGAAATGTCCTGGTTTCCCACAATACAAACAAAGTTGTTGTTGTCTTCTTTTGTCCCGCTCTTGTTTTGTTAATGGAGGCCGTATCCCCCAATCTGCATGTATTCTGCAGTATTTTCAAGTACACGGGGTGTGTTTTCCCTTGGTCGAACATACACGGTCCGAGGGTCCATCTTAGACCGGTCTGCTTTTCGGTCCTGCAACCGGTGGTCTAACTGCACGACCAGATTTATGAATTCGGCACAGTCTCTGGATGGATCAACCACCTGGGCTTTAATTCACCTCGTAAGCCTCGATGGAATAATGTGGTTCTTTTCTTTTCTGGCCACCTAGCTTTGGCAACCAGTCTGTTGAAGGTAGCAAAATACGTTAACATGTCCTGATTCCCCTGTCGGAGGGACAAGAGTTCATTGTCTACTGCTTGTTCCTGGGCATGGCGAGCAAAACGTTTTTCCATTTCTCTCTGGAACCCCCAAAGTCATGTAATAGAGGATCGTCATGGGTTACCAACGGCACCGACCAATCTGCTGCGCTACCACTCAGGTATGATAATACAAAAGCTACCCAAGCTTGGTCGTTTGGAAATGCTCCAGGCCTACAAAGAAAATGAAGGCGACACTGATGAATGAACGCCGCATACTTCCATGGGTCGCCTGAGAACCTTTCTGGTGGTGCCAAGGGAACTGTTCCAGGTAACATGATCTGTACCGTAGTGGATGATATGGCGGGGTTTTGCATCATTGGATTGCTTCCAGGTAGAGGCGTCTGTCCTGCCTGTGATTGCAAGTATTGCCTGCTAATCTCTTCAGTGCGTTCTTTGGTCACTATTAGGTCTCTCCGGAGGGCATTAGACTCTTGTCGGGCAGAATGAACCTCAGCACGAAGCTCTCCTAGTAATTGAGCCAATTGGTCCGTTTCCGATGTCTCCATGGCGCCCAGGTGGATTTGTTATGGTAGGCTTTGCGTTCTGTTACGCTCACCTGGTATCCACAGTGACGCAACCCAGACGGGTTACTCACTGGTATGCTTCTCAGCTTTGCCCAGATGTGGTCTGCGGCGGAGGTTCTGCCTGGTGGTAGAATTAGGCATGCTATCCGTCCTGTCTTCTTTGCAGAGGCGCGTTGTCTTTCTTGGGCGTGTGCGGTCCAGTTACTTCAATGACGCCGGCCCGTTTGATATTGTTCAGGTCGGTCTTATTGCTGTTCTTTAGTTTTGTTGCTATCCTGCATGCCTTTCTTTGTTTAGAATGTCTCTTTTTCCTCCCTTAGGTATGCAGAGCTTCAGCGCGGCGAACTAGCCTGGTTGAGCTCCGCTGGTAAATGATGGCGCTATGATGCGGTAAGTAAGCGCTATGTGCAGCGCTGCAAAGTCTTGCCTTTGCTAACCTGTGTTTTCCTTCCTTTTAGGTTGCAGTGTTCTTCAGCACAAATAGAATGTCCGGAATGGTGCCAGCCGTGATGCGACCAGCCAGGTAAGTAGTTTGAGCAGTTCGTAATTTACAAATGTCTCTACTGCTTTCTTTAATGTTGCCTCTATCTTCCTCTTTCTGGTCGTTCTGTCTGGGAGGCATGCAGATTCGAGGAAGCTGTTCTCAGTAGCTGCTAGTGTTTAAAGATGCAGACTGCAGGTAAGATGCTGCTGCTAATGATGTTTCTTTTGTCTCCTTGCAGGTTCTGCTTCTCCGAGGTTCGAAGGAATAGCTGGACACAGTGACCGTCACGCTACAAGCTGCAAAATAACGCAAAGCGTGTTGTCTTGCTCGGGTGTGGTTTAAATAGCCCCAACAAAATAGTCCAGCTAAAGTAGTCCCTAGGCTACCACACCCAAAACACTAGACCGCATAGCTTGGTTCCTGGGAACCAAGCTATGTGGATGCCTCCATGTTGGCTGGCAACACAATAAGTAGTTCCCAAGCATATGTTTCTCATGGTGTATGAGCCTGGCAAGGAGTGGCCCCAAGAGGGCTTTGGAAAGGATGCCTGGCTCTAGAGGCCCGAGTCCTGACTCCACCTGGCCAATGGGTTTGCCAGAGGGGGTTTTGGCTGAGGGTTGTGACACATGGTCCACCAGTCGGAGGGGGAGACATAGAGAGTGGAAGAAGGAGTAGTAGGTGTGGGAAGGACGTTGATGAGGGATGGCAGGCACTGGTCAAAGAGGAGGAGTTTAGGTTTAAGACCCTGAACCAAGATAGTGCCAGTGTGATAGATATTAATTATACACCTGGATGATGAGAAACCCACCAAGAGTAATCCCATCTAGTGCCAACATTAATGGGTGAAGATGTGAGAGTAGAGAGAGAAGAGATGGTATGAGAGTCCATAGATCTGGAGAGGGGACAGTAAAGAGGATATCAGTGAAGATCTGTCCAAAGGCTGCGCTGACATAAGTGTCTACGATAGTAAGGCCAGGGTTAGTGGTCAGGATGTCTTTTTTAATAATTTTTCTTCCAGACTGAGAGGGAGGATAGGTTTTAATATAGCAATTACAAAAGGTCGGAGAGATGGTGAGTGCAATAGGGGTGGCGTAGGATAGGAGGAAAAAAGAGGAGGGGCTGCACAGCACAATAAGAGCACAAACTCACCAGGCAGCCTAGTAGCCAACGGAAGCAAGAAAACAGATGCACTGGGAATACTTTAGTACCACAGATGAGTGCAATGCAAAGTGGGGTGCATAGATGTTAAGAAACACACCAGCATTCGAATTTAACTTTTTAAACTTTTTTTTATTAATGTGATATAGTTTATATGTAAACTTTACACATATAATACAGAAAAGAAGAAAAAAACAACATATAAAATAAAATAAATACTACTTAATGGCCCTCATAAGATCAGAACTTGGTCTCCTCTCTCTAAAAGCTGTTGTCCTAAAAAAAAGAGCTGATTTCTTCCTGAGGACGATTGGTGGTTCCACAAATCCGCTATTGACAACTGTCCGACAGGAATTAGGCAAAAGCTGTGCCAATAGATCAATATATGAGCCTATGATCAAATATCTAACAGAGATAGGATGGAACTGCAGAAGAATTAGCTACTCGAAAGTAGTGCAAAATGTGCTCCATAAGCGAGTTGCCTTATGGGATTGGTTGGAAAACTATGCCCATTTGAGCAAACTAAGGAAATATAATTTTGTCCACCATAGACACTATGACTTTATGAAGCCTCAGGCATATTTAAACCTCTGCCCTGACATAAGACTCAGGCGATTCATCATCTTGCTAAGACTGGAACAACTTCCCACTAGGATGAACTTGAGCTGTAGAACAAAAACCCCTATAGAAGATAATTTTTGTCGGTTGTGCAACCAAGCAGATATCCCTGAGACAGCTAGACATCTACTTACTCAATGTCATACCATGATTACATTCACACAGGCAATATTAACGAAATATGTGCATAATCTAGAAGCTATCAGTGAACTGTCTTTTTGGCAATACTGCATGAACTGTGGGAACATGAGCCTATTAGTGGCTTTATACAATATATGGACAAGGATTGAATCCAGCCTGGGCCCTCTATTATAAAGTGTGACAAAAGTATCCAGAAAAAAAGTATGTATAGATTGAGATTGAAGATAACTTGAATTTGATTTGAACATCAGTATAACTCTCGAAGGCCGCATTTATTTGTTTTTAAACCTCTTGTTATTAATAGGAAGGCATCATGTCAGTTTAATTTGCTTTTATGGGAAAAATGTTTATATTTTGACATTGTTGCTTATGTGGTTGATTTTTATTTTTGATGATTTTTATTACTGTGTTCTATGTACTGTGTAAGTTTATTTATGATATGTGTAAAGTTTAAGATACTTAGACTAAATCACATTAAATAAATAATTTATGACATAATCTCCATTACATGACAATTCATCCACATTAAAACCTTCAAAGGAAGATAATATTCTAATCCTAATATTAATATATATTTTTTAAATTAACTAATAATCTAAAACCTCATCACAGTCAAAAAGAGATCAATGTTAAACAATTTAACCTCAGAGAATATCAAATTTGTAGCTAGAGTTCTTCAAATTGAGATTCCTAGTAGGCTTTCAACAACTAACCATACATTGTACATTGCAATGAAGACCTTGATGTTAGTAGTATTGATACTGCGCCACCAAAAGGCTGCCTCCGCTATATTTTCTTCTTCATGTATGTTTCTGCCATACTGGTTCTTGTATGTTTTTACCATATTGGAGCACTTTGTCAGTACATGTTTCCCAGTGTCAGTATATTCTTCATTCTTACATATGCAGCAGAAGCGTTCAGTAAGCGGCAGCTGATTTATTATTCCAGTAATTGCTAGTACCGGCAAGTTGTTTAGTCTAACTAATAATATGAAGCGTCTTAACCTAACTGCCAGAAATAAGTTTAAATACAGCTGCATTTTTTTAAAGTGTACAGTGACACAAACTGATAACTCTTCAGTCCTTCAAGATGGGCGTAATTTTCCAACCTATCCCATGAATCCGCTTTTTTTGATAGGCCATTTTTTGCTGCTAAAAAGAAACCCCCACCTCGTGAACTCCAGGCGATCTCGTTAAGGTAGTTAATCATGTTATTTTTTAACTTTATGCTCCCTGATCCCTCCCGAGTTGATTATCCTTAGGGTCCAACATGTTCAGGTACAATTATGCTCTTTTCTTAAGCACTATAGATTTTAATGACTATAGGCCCAGTTCAAGCCTAATGATTGCCACTGGTATGCAGGTAGGAATGCCCAAGATCTTTTTCCAGTACTTGCCTTCGACTACCTGCAATCATTTAAGGTCAATCGTCTGTAAGGCTTCCAGGTCATAAGTGATCATCGGGGCTAGGACTTGTTGGTATAATAAGCGGGCAGCCCAGACCATAAATCCCCCATGGCTGGTAATGAAACGGTAGACCAAGGCCGTCATTTGGATGGCTCTAATCGTTCTGGCGTATTCACACTGTACATAATCTTCCTTAGGTTCGATTTCGAGGCCTAGGTATTTTTTCCAATTTGCACAGGAGACACAGAATGCAATGCAGAATGGGGTGGAGAGATGTTAAAAAACATGCCAGGATTTGAATTTGCACAGAAGACACACAATGCAATGCAAAATGGAGTGCAGAGATGTTAAGAAACAGACCAGGACTCACATTTTCACAGGGGAGAAAGAATGAATGCAATGCAAAAGGGTGCAGAGATGGGGTGAAGTGATGTTTAAAACACACCCGAACTTGAATTATCAAAAGCATAGATAAACCAATGCAAACATATAAAAATGGTGGTGAAAACATGCCCAGAGATCCTTTAGGGAGAGACGATTTGGTAAGGATGAAGGCAGAATGGGCACACCCAGCTTAAGACAACAAAGTGCGTCATTGAAGATGCATAACATTGTCCCGGTCAAGACCCACAGGTTCTGGAGCACAAGCATTGTGAGGAAGTCTGAGATCTCAGAGTAGGGGTGTCCACAAATGTACACGTATTCAGTGAAAGGGGGAAACCATGAGGGGGCTGGAGAGTATCACAGGAGTGAAGAGGCTTACCAACAGAGCGGTGTTGGTGGATCAGATGAAGACAGCAGCAACACATGCAAGGAAATAAGATCATCCATGCCTACCAGTGCCCAGACAGGGGTTTTGTTTGTTTATTTTTTTATTTATGGGGAGCCAGGAAACCCTTGGGTAGCTGTGCGCACAGAATAACAAGAATGCTTAGAACTTGGTTACAGGTTGCATATTACAGGTTGTTGGTAACATAAATTGTATACAGTAATTACATTATGTACATTCTATACATGTAAGGGTGGAAAGGTGACAAATTATATACAGTAAATACATTATGTACATTTTACATGTAAGAGTTGAGGGGTACGTGTGTCATCAGATCACAATGCTCAGGGTAACCGGTTTCAGAGGTCGTTGCATTGAAGCCAGGTGCGGGTATGGTGCCTGAAGCTGTTGTAGGGCTGGTCCCTTCTTAGTTCAACTGGTAGGGTGTTCCAGGACTGGGCTGCTTGCACAGGGAAGCTATTACCTCCTGTTTTTTCAGTCGGAATCTAGGGGTTTGGAGGCAGAAAGAGTTGGCTGTTCTTGTTGGTCAAGCAGTGGTTTTTCTTATTATTCTACCCTAAGGTATGGGGGGGCTGCATTGTTCAGACATTTGAATGTTAGTGTGATGATTTTGAAGGTGATCCTATTGCTAATTTTTAGTGGGTCTTGGTGCCCCTTAAATGTGGCCCTTGAATGGGGACCGGATTTCGCCTCACCGGGCCAAGTGGAGCCCCTCATTGCCCCAAATGTTTGGATGGGAGTGCCTTAATTCCCCCACCTTGCAGCCCGCTCCGGCTACATGTGTCTCATCAGTCCCTGCAATTTTGCAGAGGGAGCCTACTGGCGTGCTGCTCCAGCGCGTCCTGGCGGGGCCCTGATATTGGCTGTCATGTGCGGGGGGATGAAGGAGCTTTGCTGCACCTGCAGGGATCTTTCCACTGGCCTGAAGGGGTCTAGCAGGTGGCCAAAGCTGCTTTCAATCT
This sequence comes from Ambystoma mexicanum, assembly GCF_040938575.1. NCBI lineage: Eukaryota > Metazoa > Chordata > Amphibia > Caudata > Ambystomatidae > Ambystoma > Ambystoma mexicanum. The sequence goes on along the minus strand of NC_090929.1, from coordinate 281,269,548 downwards.
ACTGAGGCTTTGTCTGCCTCGTTGCAGGGACTCATCCCCCCGGGCTGTGCCGTTGGGTAATGTTAAAGCCATTCTGACCCCGTGTCCAGCCGTTCGGGCTCCTTGCCCCACTGTGTGCACTGCATGCTGTTGGGTTTTACCTGTTCTGACTATATGGCTATTTCCTGTATGTGTGTATGTCTGGGCTTAGAGTGTTGGAGATGGACTGTTGGCTTGTTGGAATGATATGATGTAAGTTGCTTAGATTCAAGAAAAGTCAGTTGGGAACTTATGCTTGGCAGAAGGGGACTGGAGGATGCTTCTCTCCCATGAACCTGTTTTATATTTGCCTTACTTACTCCTGTGTACTTACCTGTAACTAAAAGAAACCAATAAAGACCACCTATCTCAACTGAGACTCCTGAGTATCTGTACAACCCCAATTCCTCAAATTTAACACTGGTGACGAGGATTTGTGGAGACTGATGGGTACCAGGAACGGTAAATGAGCAAGGAGCAAGCTTTTGCAGAAAAGGACCTGATGGCCAGGAAGACAAGGGTGGCAAGGAAGTTGCCCACCAGTAAGTAGTTGGAATCAGAGGCATCCACCACCCCCCACTTGGCCCCAAGGTGAGCGCACCCCAATGTCTGTAGTGAGCCAGGGCTCTCAGAGTGATATTGGGGGCTGTGCTACGCACTTTAGGTGAAGATGACGGTCACATAGCCATTTGTTTAGACCCTTCACCACATACAGCGCTTGGAAGGAGTGTTGCAGCTGTTCTGCACCTGACACATAGTGCTCAGGAAGGGAGTGGTGGTTTAAATTGGCAGTGGCTAGGGAGCCGGGCCAACAAGTGTGTGATTTGGAAACTGCAACTCAGCGTAGTGGACGGCACGCCATGCGACGGGATGTCAGTGCGCATTGGAAATCATCAGTGTAATGACTCTTCAATGTGGTCAATGGGGGATGTACCTTTGTCATAATTGCATGGATGACCGTTGGTACCTGGGGCTCCTTGCAGCTCAGCGCTCAACTCAGCTATGGTGACGTCATCTGGATACGCGGGGTATCAGCGATTCTACAAAGGTGAAGCGAACATTCGAGGCAATGTTACATAGGACTGTAACAATGATATTGCAGCAATGGTTCGTGGAGGGGTTTTGAGTAAAGAACCCTGCAACTTTCTCTAGGCATCCTATGGAACTGTTTGGAGTACGCAACAGCTTATTACAGTCGATTCAATAAGGAACCTTCCACTTTACTGAGATGTGTTGCAGAGCTTGAACAATGGGTTGTGTGTAACGGCATATGGTGGCGAGTTCCTGGCTAAGGATTTACTAAAGGGTTTCAAGTGGCGGAACTTCATTTGGGTCAAGAAAAGGAAGTTTATTTCATCATGCATGATTGGACTTGGTTGCCTAAGGAAGTGGAGCCTGCCACATCGTTTGAGGGGACTGCAACGCGATCCCATATACAGGGAGGTTTTTTTTGTGCTGTTTTGGTGCAATTGTGACTTAAATGTTGTAAGCGACTTCAATTCAACACTACAGCTAAGTCAATGCCTAGTCTGGAATGCTGATGGAAGCCCTTATTGATGTATTTTTTTGTCCAGATTGTTTACTCTGGATGACAACCCTTATATAACACCCCTCTCTCAGAATCCTCCCCCTAACCCCGCTGAGCCAAGAAGTAGGTTTGTTTTGCAAATTTAAAAGGTTTATTTGAAAATTAAACAATATATATCACACTTTTATAGTAAATTAATATTTGATAGCACACTTGTGAGGATGATAGTGACAATGGATAATGTTACAGTCGTACACTCTTTTGATGGCTTAGAAGTTATATAGAGAGGATCAAGTAGCTGAGAATGCTTTTATGGCTTCAAGGACAATGCAATGATGAATGAAAATGCAGTACCGAAAATAAATTTGATGTGACTTCAACAAAAGATAATGTAATCACTTTTCTTTGACTTTCCCCCCCCCCCCTCCTATGCAAGGTAAAGAGATGGGAGGAAAGCACACAGTTCTCAGGAATGCAATCAAATATAATTCAGTTCCCCCCTAGCAAGCTTAGAGGAAAACAGGTAGGAATTTTAAACACAGGCAATATACTTTGATGTGGTTGCAATTAAGTGAAAAATATGCAAAAAATGCTTTTAATTCCCTATAGGAGGTTCAGGGTGAGTGAGGGATACTTAAATTAATTCAGGGTCACTTTAGCAATGCTCTATGAATGATTGTCAGGTTGCACACGAATTTCAGCAAGGAAAGCAAGGACAAATATTTTTTACACGTGGCTGAAATTAAGCAAAATGTCAAATCGTGGCAAATTTAGTCGCGTGTGTCGAGCGCAATTACGGAGGCACTATAAGGAGTAGGAAGTCGGTTCTAGGCTCGTTGGAAAGCTTAGAATCTTAGCTTTAAGATGACAGTTAAAACTCGCTCCTAACGGTTCCAGAGAAACGGCCGATTTAGTAAAGGTAGTTTTTCGGATTTGAAATTTTAAAGCTCAGAATGACAGATGACAGTTTTCAGTTTTAAAAACGACAGAATGACACGATTTTAGGAGGCAGTTCTAATAGGCTAAAATAGTTTGGATTAGATTATTTTAAACTAAGAGATTGGTTTTGGCACCATGCTAGCTGGGTACTCACACTAGATTTTGGACAGGAATGCGACTTTGTCACCGATCGGGTCAGGATTGGCTGGACTTCTGCTAGCAGTTCTTCACAGCGATCTGGTCTCTGGTTCTCTCTGGTTCCGGATACAGCACTGCTTTCTGGATACTGCTAAAGGTTCTTGCAAAAGTTCTTGGCAAAGAATTCAAACAGCTCGCCCGGCTGTTGAATAGTTTGGTTGGTTTTGAGGCCTGCTGAAGAGGATTCAGCTTGTGGATTCAGGCCTCTGTGCTACAAATTCTGGAGTTAATTTCTGGTCTCTGGAGATTGATGGATTTGAAGTCTGGAGTCTCCCGGAAAAGCGTCCCGCAAGAAAGTGGAAAGTGAATATCCCTGCCTGGGTTTCAATGTTACTTTTATGTGTTTTGACAAATGGGTGTGTGGCTGGGCCTAACTAAGCCTGCCCCTCTCACTTATCATTAGCCAAGCTTTCCTCTCTCCCTTGATTGGGGGAAAGAAATGGAGTGTCAGAGAGATGCTGTAGGTTTTATGGTCAGAGGAACCTCCCGTTGTCAAATTGCACACAAATCTATTTCTGACCCCAAATACATAGTTATCTTTGTACCATTTTTCTAATGTTATAGGTCCAGTTAACATATTTTCTGTAGCACCAAACCATCCGATCCCTGTCTTTGTACAATGTTGTGTCCACTTATGACAGAATTCTCCCCTTTTCATCCAGATAACAACCTTTAACCTTTCCAGGTTTTACACAAATGTGCACCAGGGATATGGGTTTCAGATGATAAAGTGTCAGATTTGTAACATGCATACATTTGGAGTAACAACCTTTTTTCCGCTACTATCCCCAAGAACATACCACAGGGTCCTAACACCTCTTAAAATGTGCACAGAAAAATCACAAGAATGATGATGTTATTTATATTATTTTGACAAGTCCACACTGTGAATTATCCATCTTTTTTTAAAATCATGCTCTGGCCCCAAAGGGGTGTGGTTTTCCAAAGCACATGGTGGAATTTCTGGTTTATCCTCTTCCCCCAAGCTCAGCTTGCTCTCACAGGCATTGCCCCTCCCAGTTTCTCCCAAGAGGAAGCCATTTACGACCCCCCTAATATAACATTTGTCTGGGCCAGGGACAGTGCTTTGTTTAGTTTCCTGTAGTCTCCAGGTGCTCCTCCCCTAATCCAATCAGAGATTGGTAGGGGCAGCAGAATGCAGCCAGGCCTGGGAAGAGTTGTTGAGCCAGTTCAACTCCTGTCGGGGGTAGTTGTCAGGCAGAATTCAGCTAAATGTCACTTTAGTTCCCAGTTTTCTACATTCAAATCCAACTTACAATGTTTTCACATGCAGCTAGAACACTGATTCTAAGTTCAAAACTATGACATTTAAACAATTGCAACCTATGTGACACTCACAAGTAGGTCTCTCATTTATTCTAAACATTTCGATTTTACTGGCTTTAAACCCAAATTCGCTTAAGCTGCTGACATCCCCAGCAATTTTTTATATATACATTAAATAATTACTTCCTTCAAGTCATTTCCGAATATCGTTTTACATTGTATCCACCTCTTAGCAAGTCTTTCCTTGGCCTGGTTTGGGTTCATTTGTTCAGTTCTACACAAAGGTCTGGTGGTTTTAAAATGCCGGCTTTCTGATAGTGGTGAGCACCAGTATTGCATCAATTTTTTACATTAAGAAAATGAATTCCCCACAGTTCTGGGTTGCTTTTGGCAATCAGCATTGCCATTCCCAATGGTTTCAGGCTACTGTGTGGGTAGCCCAATGGTGGTTTTAGGCAGTGCCCTCCTGTGCTCACAACATAGGCAAAAATGGACGGCGCTTATTCTTCATGTTTTCCCTGTACACTCTCTGGGGAGTTCTGGCCATCATGATGTTTTCAATGCCAGTAATGCACAGTTTTATGGTAGGGCTTGGATGCATGGGTAAAAACATCCCACAAGCCCCCCCTCTTGCGATGGCCATTCTGATCTTTCTCTGATGGAACTTGCAAGATCTGGGATGTTCGCCTCATCTTCTTCCAATTCCGTAGATGGCACAGTTCAGCATCTTTTCCTCCCTCCAGTCGATCAATCAGTTCTCCTTGCTGGTCCTGATGGGAGGATTGGGCGGTACCCCGGGCCCCTCGGATCTTCGCTCCCGGTCCCCAGGTCGCCTTCCGTGGTCAGTCTCCGGGTTTTCTTTCTCCTAGGATGACAAAGCAAAGCGGCAATACACATTCCTAGACCTTTTTCCACCAATATTAATGGTGTGGTGACCATTTACATTTTATACATCCGAATACATTTTGCTGTCTGATTTTAAAACAAGATATAACAGGAAATATTTTCTTTCCAGAATAATCATATTTTAGCAACTATATGTGGGATATTTTAGGGTTGGAACTGAATTAATCTGGAGCGGTCCCCTCTGGTATTGCAGAGGACTTCTCCAGTTGCTGCAGAGTGTGCCTGGGATGGCAACACTTTAGCTGATTTATATGTACCCACTTGTCTTCCCCTTCCGCCAGACTACCTTTGGGGATGCGGATCTTATACGCTACTGGGGAGACCTTGTCTATAATTTCAAACGGTCCCTTCCATATAGGCAAAAATGTTCACTGTTTGGCCTGGTTCCTTTGGAAATTGTATAGATAGACCCGGTCTCCCACAGTATATTCCTTCCTGGTGGCCTTCAGGTCGTAGTGAGTTTTCATGCTATCAGCTGATCTTTCTATATTCCGCTGAGCATAGGCAAAAGCATGCTGAAGGTGTTTCCTTAAATTCTCCACATACTCATGAGTTGTGGAGGCATTTATCAGTGTCTGCTCTTGGGTCCTGTAGAGTAAATGCTGGGGAAGCACCATCTTGCATCCGGTCATCAACTCGAATGGTGACATTTTAGTTGCAGATGAAGGGGTAGATCTGATGGCCATTAGGACCAGAGGTAATCGGATATCCCAACTTGGCCCAGAATCTGCCACAACATTTTTTAAGATGCTCACAATGGTTCGGTTGTATATCCCCACTGCTCTAGAAGAAGCTGGCCTGTAAACAATGTGTAGCTTCCTTTTAACCCCCAGTATCTGCCACATCTTTGTCATTACTTCACTGGTGAAGTGGCTACCTCTGTCTGACTCAATCCTTTGAGGTAGACCAAAACGGGAAAAGATGTGGTTAATCATCAGGGCAGCTGGTGTTTTGCCTTGCAGTTTGGGGCCGGGAGACATTCCACCCACTTGGTAAACAAGCATGTAGTGGTCAACATGTACTTGTTTCCTCTAGACGAGCGAATTACAGGGCCTACAAAGTCGATTTGCCAATCTGACCATGGCAGTGTCATCCCCCTCTTTTGGAGAGGCGCACGGTGTGTGAGGGATGATGGCTGAAATTGTGCACACACAAGACACCCCTTCAAGTATAGGTCGAGGTCCTGCCCCATGTGTGGCCAGTATGCAACCTCTCTTAAGATCTCAAGTGTTGAGTGAAACCCCCTATGACCGGCGGTGGCCGCATCATGGGCGTGACTTAACATCAGGCTTCGGAATGAGGTAGGGACCACCCATTGATCATGGCCAGCTTGGGATTTCCTTACCAACAAACCGTCTTGGATTCGGAACATCTTTGGATATTTCATCAACACTCTAAGGTCCTCCTTCCCAATGTAATCGGTATTCGTCAGAGGAAAGTTCTCAGGGTCCTCAATGTGTTGGTAAAACTTACCAATTTTTGGATCCCCCTTTTGAGCCGTAATTAAATCAGCATCAGGGGTCTCCTTACTCCATTTTGCAGTTAAAAGATCATTGTAAGCATTTGTCTGGGACCTAGTGATAGCAGTGACCTGGATTTCCCCCAACAGGGACTCAATCTCTATTAGATCCACTTGGATGGCCCCGGTTTTGGCCAGCTGATCAGCTAAGTCATTTCCAGTTTTGACTGGTCCCTCTACTTTGGAATGACCCTTGATCTTTTTCCAGTAGATGGTCATCCCATTCGAGGTGACCAGATGATCAATGTTCTGAATTAACTTCCCATGTTTCAAGGGTTTGTTATTAGCACATAGCATGCCTCTGGTTTTCCAGTTAACCAGGTGCTCCACGAACCCGTTCCGTACATAATCCGAATCTGTGATTATGACCAGTTCGTGGAGTTGATGTTGGGCAGCAGTGAGGATGTACTGATGCACAGCCATCAACTCTGCCACCTGAGTACTTCGGGGACCAATTTTGTATCCAACGGAGGGTTCTGGAGACTCATTCACCCATGCATTCCCTACACCGGCCACCAGTTCTTTTTCCCCGTTGTTGTCAACATGGTAAGAGCATCAATCCACATAGACAGTGTGCATTCCCTCACACTTGTCTTCTTCAAAGACTTTTCGTGGGGAATTAAGGTATGCCTCCATGTTGTCCTTGATTTTTAGACTTTCGTCCTCGAGACAGTTTTCTCTGGCACAATCATGCAAGTCAGCCAGACCTTGCGCGAGGGGACTCTTCTTGTTTTGGCCATATCTGACCTCCACAGGAAAGCCTTGCATTGACAGAATCCAGGAAGTATTTCGGGAATTACTCACATTTCCGGCCCGGATTCTGTCACTTTGGAGATATTGCAGAGACTGGTGTGGAGTCTCCACTATGATGTGTAACGGGCGGTAATTCTTCAATGCCCACACCGTTGCCAGGAGTGCCTTTTCACAATCGTTGAATTTTTCCTCCACAGAGGATAAAGTTTTGCTCGCATAGGAGATTACTTTATTGACCTTGTCATGCTTTTGGTATAATACTGCCGTCAAGCACGTATTAGAAAACCCTGTCTCCAGGAAGAACTCCTTGTTTCTGACAGGGTAAGCTAGGCAAGGCGCTTGTGAGAGGCTTCTTTTGAGTTGTCTTACTGCCTCGGATTGTTCTGGACCCCATTCCCACTTGACCCCCCCCCTTCAAAAGATGAATCAGGGGTCTGGTGATCTCTGCGTAGCCCTCAATGAACTTTCTGCTGTAATTAGTCAGTCCAAGGAGGCTCCTTAGTTCCTGCAGAGTTGTGGGATCCTTCAGTTTCTAGAGTGCTTCCACTTTCTTTTCTTGGGGACAGAGACCCTGAGGGGTAATCTCATGGCCCAAGAAATTAACACAGGTTCTACACCACTGTGCTTTCTGAAAGGAAAGTTTTGCCCTGGCGGCCCTCAACTGTGTCAGAACATACTGTATCTCCGCTATGTGTTCTTCCACAGATGAACTTTTGATGAGGGCATCATCTACATAAGCCAGGTTACCCCTCGCACCTAGGTCGGGCATGGCCTTATGTAGGAAAATGTTGAATTCATTGCCGGAGTTGAGGTCTCCGAAGGGAGTCCGGGTCCATTTGTACTGCTGGCCCCCAAAGGTAAAGGTCAGTTTGTATTGGTCCTCCCTACTGACAGGCACGGTCCAGTATCCATTGGTCAGGTCTCTTGCAGTAAATACCTGTGACCCCTGAATCTGGGCCAGCCCTTGGTCAATGTAGGGCAGAGGCCATCGGGAAGTATGGACCCGTTTGTTGAGCTCCCTAAGGTCGGCGCAGAGTCTCCACTGGCCGTTTGGCTTCAATATTCCCAGCACCGGATTATTGAAAGTGCTGTGGACTGGACGGATTATTCCCGGGACTCAAGGTTCTTAATTATTTCAGTAAGGGACTCCATGGATGCGAGAGGCAAGCGATATTGCTTCACAAACACTGGAGTCATGCCAGGGTCCGTGGGAATTGGTGTTGTGCTTATGTCGTTGCAACCACAGTCATATGAGTCTACCGCAAAGAGATCTTGGAAATCCCAGAAAACTTGTTTCAACTTTTGCTTCTGTTCCAGAGTCACGCAGGCATCAGCTAGGTTGACTCTCTCTTCCACCATCTGCCTGAAGCCTGGAAAGACTTCTGGTTTGGCTATCTCAGCAGCCTCCTCCAGCTGGGTGGAGAAGTCCCTGGTCAGAGTGTTGATTTGGACTGGAGGCTTCAGGTGGGAAAGGCAGCCCTCATGGACCTGGAAAATCACCTCATCCCTCCTGAAGTCACAAGTCACATCTTCCTTACCATAAGGGCAAGAAGTGTACACCAGGAAGTTCCCCCCATGCCAGGTGAAAATCCTGTCTGGTGTTGTATTGTCATCACTGTCACTGTCAAAACAGTCCTTGGGGATTTGTCCCAACAGTTCATTTCCTAAATCAATGGAGAAATGTCGGTCATCAACCGCCATTCCAATAATGATGAATCAGGGGTCTGGTGATCTCTGCGTAGCCCTCAATGAACTTTCTGCTGTAATTAGTCAGTCCAAGGAGGCTCCTTAGTTCCTGCAGAGTTGTTGGATCCTTCAGTTTCTAGAGTGCTTCCACTTTCTTTTCTTGCGGCTAGAGTAATACTCTGTAAATCGGTGTTATCCACCTCTATTGGAATGGTGTCATGTTCTATGTTGACTAATGGTGTTGGGTTTACCCCTAACCCTTGCTGTTGGAGAGAAGCATTTAGATGAATATAAGCATCAGGGTTTTTCAATTTTTGTCCTCTTTTAACTTTCACTTCCAGGGAGAATTGTCGGGTCCTTTCTGGGATGGTGACTTCCTCTTTAAGCTGAATTTCAACTGCATAAGGTAGCAATTGAGCTGACCTAAATGCTTTTTCTTGATCAACAAAGCCCATGGGATTATCCGCTAATCTGGACCAAGCTTTGAAGTTTATTAGGTCCAAATTAATGGCAAAGCGATTGAGAATGTCACTGCCTAAGTAAAAGGCGGCAGTGACGTCTCGCACGACCCAACAATTATGGACTATGCTCTTGTTGCCAATGGAGATTTTGAGCATACACCTGCTTGGCAGGAGATGTTTGGAATTGGGTGCTTCCAGGTCCATTTCCCATTTGTCTATCAGTTTGAATGTGGGAATGGCTGGATCTTTTGGGAGTTGGCGGAAAATGGCTTCGCTGATGAAGCTCTTACCGTTGTTCACACACACTCGAGCGAGAACAGAGTCCTTCCCATCATTTAACTGAACAGGGATGAACAACTGATCTCCAATCTGCTGAATATCAGCCAGTCTGTGAGCTGATTTCACATCTTTCTGGACTATAGGAGTGGGAGTGTCTGATTGTGGATTGGTAAAGAATTTCAGAGTGTTTCCTTCCAGTGTGGAATACCACCTTAAACTGGAAGGAAGGTTGATTTTCAGAAATAGAGAGGACCCACCACCACCAGTCTGTTGCCCTACTGCTATTACTGTCACGTCTGGAATTTGGTTGTTCTGGAAGTGAAATTCTACTTGGTCAGATTTTCGTTCAACCATGTGGCACGCGCCGTTTAAACTAACATGGTTGACACACTGTTTTAATTTTATCGGTCGGCTAGTCTGGGTCCAGAGGACCTTGTTTACACAATCTATTAGGGGTGACAACCTTCTCAGGAGTTCATTCCCTAGTAAACAAGGGGTGCCCTCTGGAGTCACTACTATGACCGGGTGTTTCACCTTGTGTCGCCCAATTTTAATGTCTAACTCTGCAGTCCCCTCAATGGGAATTTCCTTCCCGTCAAAGTTCTGAAGTTGTCCAGGAAGAGAGGTGAGGGGAATTTGGTACTTCTCCCCCCTACCTGAATTCAGTTCATCAAAGGCCCTTCTGAACAGATGGGTGGCTTGAGATCCAGTGTCCACCAGCGCCAAGATTGTACCCTGCCCCTGTACTTGTACCCGGGCATAATATCTTCCCTCCTTCTCCTCAAGGGGGCACAGATAATGCACATTTTTGGACAACTCGTGGGCTAACTTTCTGGTTTTGGATATGGCGAGAGAAGAGATTTGGGCAGAATTCTGCGAAGAGCCTGGGGAATCTGAAAGAAAAAGTTGGCAACTGGAAATGGTTTTGGGTTCTGGGCCGCCCCCCCCCCCTTTTTGGAGGCAGTCATCAGGATGGGTTTGACCAATGGGATTTTGGTATTGTTGGTTCTGGGACTTAATGATGGGCGGCAACAGCTCAATCCCCACATCTACCCAGTCAGTTGATTCGGTTTTAGGTTCCCCTGGTTCCGGTTCTGGGCTGCCCCTGCCTTTTTGGAGGCAGTCACCAGGATGGGTTTGAACCAGGGAAGTTTGGTTTCGTTGGTTCTGGTATAGGATGATGGGCGGCGACAGCCCAATCCCCACATCCACCCAGTCTGGATTGGAATCTCTTGGGACCCATTTTTCCTTGGGAGGAGTTCCCCATCTCTGAAGGAGAAGATCCTTTTCCCAGGATCCTCTGAGGATCCCTCTCCCTCAAATTGGAAGACCTGTACCTCCTCCACAAAGTGGGTCTGTTTGGGTCCTTTGTTTCTCCTACCCCCATCTGCTCCTTGGGAGGCAGGCTTTCAGGGGCAGGAGATTTTGTTTCCGGTTCCTGGTTTTCCATGGGCTGTTTACAAGTTGGGAAGGAAGCTTCCTCCAAGGCTTTACACCCCTCTTCCCCTTGTGCCTCCTCTCTGGGAACCGGTGGGTTATCGGGGTGCTGCCCCCGTCATTGTTCTGGAGCACCTGGCCCAAAGTTTAGGGCATTCTGCGGTGGCATGCTCATCTGAGGGTTCTATTGAGCCCTCAGTATGTGACCCAGATCCCGTGCCATATTTTGGACCTGGCGCTCAAGTTGTGAAACCCGCTCAGGCTGATACAGGGCTCTATTTTCTCCCCTGGGCTGATTCCGGGAAGGGTGGCTATCCCTTCTCTGGTAATACCCTGGATTGGGAAGATTTGGGTACCCCTCCACCCTTGGCCTCCCCTCTCCCGGATTAGGTTGTCTGGGCTCAGGGAATTGGCGAAAGAAGGATGGATGGTTTTGGGGTTGGACATTGGGTGGATTACCTGGGGAAAAAGTTCTGCCCAGGATTTGGTGAATTTCTGCCCTCCTGGGGGAAGTTCCCTGGGTTAGGCGCTTGGCTGGATTCCCCCCCTTGGGCTGGAGGAGTCCACACATAACCCAGGATGGGTCGGTTTCCCTTGTAGCGGGGACTTACATAATCAGGGGAGCGAGGGACCCCATTTGTGGGATTACCTCCTCGACTCCCAGTCTGTGACTGGCCCGAGGGCCTTCTGGGCTGTGAATTATTTGGCGCAGGCAGGTTTTTAGGCCCCCCCCATCTCCAAATCTAAAACGGGGGCAACCTTTACCTCTTCCACGGGTGCTGTTGGTTTTGGGGTTTTTCTGTGCATTACTTTTATTTTCTATGGGCTTCTGCACCTCATAGATCCGGGTGGCTTGCTCAATGACCCAGTCTAAAGATCTTTTCTCGTGAAAATCTCTCACAAGCTGGGTCATTATGTACTTGGGAAGAGCATGGAAAAATGTGTCGATGAATTCTCTGCTGTCCGTGCGCACCCTTCTGGTGGTCTGCACAAAGGCACGCTTCAATTCTTGCACAAATTCTTGTTGGGCCTGATCCTCCCCACATTGCAAATTGTAGGATGCCTTGCGAACCTCTTGGGGATTTCTATGTACAAAAAAATGTTTCAAGATGGCTGCCCTATATGTGGACCATCTTGAATGGTTTTGGTCCTCCAGCCCCGCAAAGAAACTGGAGTATTCTGGGGAGAATGTCCATTTGACGTACTGGATGCAGCTACTGCTGTCCTTCAAATGGAAAGTCTCCATCATTTGCTCATAGAGCTCCAAGTATTCCCAAACAGAATACTTGGCGTTCTTATGATAAGGCGTGATGACACTCCTGATTGCCTTAATCTGTTTTAAGGGATCCTTAAGCAAGGCCCTTTTCACCTTATTGGCCTTTTTGGTTCGGGTAACCCTGGTCCATTCATCCTCTGATTCAGAAGCACTGCTCCCAGAGGTGCCCGTCTGATCTTCCAGGTTTTCCCGGATTCTGTGAGCCTGGGAATAGCTGGCAGAATGTGGGGACCTGGTCTCCTGTGTCCTGTGACGCTCAGAGGAGTCTTCAGATCCCTCCTTGCTACCAGGATTTGATGGGTACCCCCGCCCCCAGTGACCTAACTGGGCAGAGGTTTTTAGGATGCCCTTAGGGGGCCTAATTTCCTGGGGTTCCCCACTAAATTGCACTGTACTTAGGTGCCCATACCCGGGTGACCGCCCATCCATTCCTGGGTGGTACTGGCCTATGAGCCCCATACTTTTGGCTGGATAGTAATCTGCCATTCCTGTGGCCCTGTGCTCATGTGCGCCAGGGGACATGGGGATGGAAGAGTCCAGGGACTGGGAGAGATGAAGGCCTCTGGTACTAGGGCTCCTGAGGTTATGCTCAGGCGTTTCCCTTTCCCAGCGAACCTCATCTCTATCAGCCCCTGCTCCCTGTTGCCATGCAAGAGCCTGCGCTTTCAGTTCCTCAGTTAAGGCCTTACTAGACTCTATCAGTCTCTCCTGCATGGCTACCTGTTGCTTGAGCCTATCATTGTGCTGGCAGAGAGCCTCATTCTCTCTCTGTGCCTCCTGATTGGTCCTTGAGTACTGGGCCAGTCTTTGCTGTAGGAGGGTTACCTCCTGAGTCCCATCGCTACTGGCCTGCTCCTTTCTTGCCAGAGCCTCCTCCACCCTCCTGGTGTGATCTAGCAAGCCCTGATGCTCTTTTTGGAGGTCACCCAGCCCCTGGAGGGCCAAGTGATTTTCTTCATTTTTTCTTTTTAAATGTCAGCCTTCCTGGCCTAAGGTATCCCTTTCCTGACCTTGAGCCTGCATTTGTGATGCCAGGTCATCCCTCTGCCTTTGAAAGGCATCAGCTTTCTGGTGTTCTTCATCAAACTCTGCCTGGGTATCCAGGTCTTTCAAAATCAATTTATTGCTTTCCTCTTTCTCTCTGTCTAGTTGGATTTGCAGGGTGGCTACCTGCTCTGTGCATGCCCTGATGAAATTGATCTGTTGCTCCAGCTTTTTCTGGCTCTGCAGTAAAGAGTCCAAACTGTCTTGGTGCTCCTTCTGCAAAGCCAGAATTCTGGTATCCTGATCTGTCTTTCCTGTTGCAGCATATCCATGTCCTCTTTTATTTTAATGATATACTGCCTACTATCATTTTCTGACTTCTTGCTCCTCTGCACAGAAGAGACCAGGTCAGATTGGGCCTTCTCTAATGCCAACAGTTGCCTACTTGCCAGATCTTGGCCTTCAGCACATTTGTCCTGCATGGCTCCCATATATAGATACAAATATGCCACTATCCTAACCATCTTGTCGTGTTCATCTTTAGCTTTAGGAGCCATGTATAGTTCGCTCAGGCCACATTAAGGGACCCTGATCTCTCCAGATATCTAACCCAGTTGCCGTGACCTGTTGTGTGATTGCCTGCAACCACGCATCCTGGCCCTGCTCAGTCCATTCACCTGTCACAAATAGCTTATGTAAGAAGTGCTCTCTGGCTATTTTGATGTCTACCAGTGTCGTCATTCTGGAATTTGAGTTCCTTCCCGACTCACAGAAGTTTGTATTTTATTTTGCAAAACAGACCGTTTCCTTAGAGCGTTCCTTTGAGGGGTTCTTTCACAGTGTAAAGCAGCGTGGTGATCTAACCGGATATGTGTATCCGGTCAGTTGGCACACTGTATTAAGCTGCACAAGTGGTAAAACTAACCCAGAATATCCCGGCTCCGAGCCCCCACTTTGTAAGCGACTTCAATTCAACACTACAGCTAAGTCAATGCCTAGTCTGGGATGCTGATGGAAGCCCTTATTGATGTATTTTTATGTCCAGTTCGTTTACTCTGGATGACAACCCTTATATAACACTCTTCTCTCAGAATCCCCCTGACCCTGCTGAGCCAAGAAGTAGGTTTGTTTTGCAAATTTAAAAGGTTTATTTGAAAATTAAACAATATCTATCTATCACACTTTTATAGTAAATTAATATTTGATAGCACACTTGTGAGGATGATAGTGATCAACAATGGATAATGTTACAGTGATACACTCTTTTGATGACTTAGAAGTGATATAGAGAGGATCAGGTAGCTGAGAATGCTTTTATGGCTTCAAGGACAATGCAATGATGAATGAAAATGCAGTACCGAAAATAAACTTGATGTGACTTCAACAAAAGACAATGTAATCACTTTTCTTTGACAATTCACCCCCCCGCCCCCTCCTCTATGCAAGGTAAAGAGATGGGAGGAAAGCACACAGTTCTTAGGAATGTAATCAAATATAATTCAGTTCCCCCCTAGCAAGCTTAGAGGAAAACAGGTAGGAGTTTTAAACACAGGCAATATACTTTGATGTGGTTGCAATTAAGTGAAAAATATGCGAAAAATGCTTTTAATTCCCTATAGGAGGTTCAGGGTGAGTGAGGGATACTTAAATTAATTCAGGATCACTTTAGCAATGCTGTATGAATGATTGTCAGGTTGCACACGTATTTCAGCAAGGAAAGCAAGGACAAATATTTTTACACGTGGCTGAAATTAAGCAAAATGTAAAATTGCTGCAAATTTAGCCGCGTGCGTCGAGCGCAATTACGGAGGCACTATAAGGAGTAGGAAGTCGCTTCTAGGCCTGTTGGAAAGCTTAGAATCTTAGCTTTAAGATGATAGCACAAACGGTTCCGGAGATACGGCCGATTTAGTAAAGGTAGTTTTTCGGATTTGAAATTTTAAAGCTCAGAATGACAGATGACAGTTTTCAGTTTTAAAAATGACAGAATGACACAATTTTAGGAGGCAGTTCTAATAGGCTAAAATAGTTTGGATAAGATTATTTTAAACTAAGAGATTGGTTTTGGCACTGTGCTAGCTGGGTACTCACACTAGATTTTGGACAGGAATGCGACTTCATCACCGATCGGGTCAGGGTTGGCTGGACATCTGCTAGCAGTTCTTCACAGCGATCTGGTCTCTGGTTCTCTCTGGTTGCGGATACAGCATTGCTTTCTGGATACTGCTACAGGTTCTTGCAAAAGTTCTTGGCAAAGAATTCAAACAGCTCGCCCAGCTGTTGAATAGTTTGGTTGGTTTTGAGGCCTGCTGAAGAGGATTCAGCTTGTGGATTCAGGCCTCTCTGCTAAAAATTCTGGAGTTAATTTCTGGTCTCTGGAGATTGTTTGATTTGAAGTCTGGAGTCTCCCGGCAAAGCATCCCGCAAGAAAGTGGAAAGTGAATGTCCCTGCCTGGGTTTCAATGTTCTTTTTATGTGTTTTGACAATGGGTGTGTGCCTGGGCCTAGCTAAGCCTGCCCCTCTCACTTATCATTGGCCATGCTTTCCTCTCTCCCTTGATTGGGGGAAAGCAATGGAGTGTCAGAGTGATGCTCTAGGTTTTATGGTCAGAGGAACCTCCCCTTGTCAAATTGCATACAAATCTATTTCTGACCCCAAATACATATTTATCTATGTACCATTTTTCTAATGTTATAGGTCCAGTTAACATATTTTCTGTAGCACCAAACCATCTGATCCCTGTCTTTGTACAATGTTGTGTCCACTTATGACAGAATTCTCCCCTTTTCATCCAGATAACAACCTCTAAACCTTTCCAGGTTTTACACAAATGTGCACCAGGGATATGGGTTTCAGATGATAAAGTGTCAGATTTTTAACATGCATACATTTGGAGTAACAACCTTTTTTCCGCTACTATCCCCAAGAACATACCACAGGGTCCTAACACCTCTTAAAATGTGCACAGAAAAATCACAAGAATGATAATGTTATTTATATAATTTTGACAAGTCCGCATTGTGAATTATCCATCTTTTTTAAAATCAAGCTCTGGCCCCAAAGGGGTGTGGTTTTCCAAAGCACATCGTGGAATTTCTGGTTTATCCACTTCCCCCAAGCTCAGCTTGCTCTCACAGACACTGCCCCTCCCAGTTTCTCCCAAGAGGAAGCCATTTAAGACCCCCCTAATATAACATTTGCCTGAGCCAGGGACAGTGCTTTGTTTAGTTTCCTGTAGTCCCCAGGTTCTCTTCCCCTAATCCAATCAGAGAGGTGTCATCTCATTTTGGCAGGGGCAGCAGAATGCAGCCAGGCATGGGAAGAGTTGTTGAGCCAGTTCAACTCCTGTCGGGGGTAGTTGTCAGGCAGAATTCAGCTAAATGTTACTTTAGTTCCCAGTTTTCTAAATCCAACTTTCAATGTTTGCACATGCAGCTAGAACACTGATTCTAAGTTCAAAACTATGACATTTAAACAATTGCAACCTATGTGACTCTCACAAGTAGGTCACTCATTTATTCTAAGCATTTCGATATTAGTGGCTTTAAACCCAAATTCACTTAAGCTGCTGACATCCCCAGCTATATTTTATATATACATTAAATAATTACTTCCTTCAAGTCATTTCCGAATATTGTTTTACATTGTATCCACCTCTTAGCAAGTCTTTCCTTGGCCTGGTTTGGGTTCATTTGTTCAGTTCTACACAAAAGTCTGGTGCTTTTAAAACGCCGGCTTTCTGATAGTGGTGAGCACCAGTATTGCATCCATTTTTGACATTAAGAAAATGAATTCCCCACAGTTCTGGGTTGCTTTTGGCAATCAGCATTGCCATTCCCAATGGTTTCAGGCTACTGTGTGTGTAGCCCAATGGTGGTTTTAGGCAGTGCCCTCCTGTGCTCACAACATAGGCAAAAATGGGTGGCAGCCTATTCTTCATGTTTTCCCTGTGCACTCTCTGGGGAGTTCTGACCATCATCAATGCCAGTAATGCACAGTTTTATGGTAGGCCTTGGATGCATGGCTAAAAACAACCCACAATGTATTGCTACAGGTTTTTCAATAATATTCCTGTGAGATGTGCTAACTGTGACAATTTTATTGTGCACAATGTATTATCTGAATTACTATTGCAATGTGTTGTGGTGGGTTACCTATGTTTGGCAGTCATCAGGCGGTGATATTCAATTCTGCAGTAATGTATGAGTGTGGCGCTGTCACAGTGATGGTTATGTTATGTTATGTTATTGCAATTTATAAAGCGCACGGTCGCCCAAAGGCATCATGGTGCTCGAGAAGGACGCTGCTCGGACGAGATAACCAATGGAAGACCAGAAATTAAAACAAGTAGGTTTTCAGGGCTCTTCTAAAACCAAGATGGTCGGCGTGGCTTTCAGAAGCGGGGGGAGGCTGTTGCACAGTTTGGGAGCGGCAATAGAGAACGCTCTGCCTCCAAACCCTTCCCGATTAGCTCTAGGAACGATCAGACGGTTAGTGGTCACGGAGCAGAGGTCCCGACCCGGTATATATCTAATAAATTTAGACTGTAAAAATTCGGCACCCTGTGCATGAATAGCCCGGTGGACGATGCACAGAGATTTGAAATGGTGCTGTGAGTGTGAAAACATGCGGTTGGCAATTGGGCATGAAGTTTTTGCTTCAAGTTGTGGGAAGTGTTCCCAGTTTTGGTAGTGCTTTTAAATATGGCACGTGATGGCTATATTGGTGGGCAGTTTTTGTTGGAGCCATTTTGTGGTGTTAAGGTGCCAAAAAGAGTGTTTTGGGAAATATTCTGATGATTTTGTGGACCTACTGCATTTAGAAGAAATGTTCAGTCATGGTATACCTTGCATTAACCTAAACATTCTTCCACAGGTAGATTCGAAGATGGACTCTGCAGGCATATGTGGTGTGCAACTCAGATTCCGTTTACCATGTTTATTGCTGAATTCGTCCATCTCGTTTGGGTGGGGAATGCGTGTGGGTGATGGTGTAAGTGAGGGTGAGAACACTGATCATTTTATGATGATTTTGTAGACCTACCTACTGCATTCAGAGGAAATGCTCATGTTATATCTTGCGTTAACCTAACAATTCCTCCACAGGTACATTCCAAGTTGGACTCTGCAAGCATAACATGTTGGACACTTGTATGGTGTAACTCAAATTCCGTTTACCAAGTTTTAATGCTGAATTAGTTCATTTGGTTTGTGTTGGGGGAATGTGTGTGGGTGATGGTGTAAGGAGATGTGAGCATGTGGTTGCTCAGTTATGAGTATGTGGTTGCTCAATTGCGAGCATGAGGTTGCTCAGTGCTTGTGTGAGCATGGGTTGCTCAATGGTGAGCATGTGGTTGCTCAGTGCTGGAGTCATTATGTGGAGCATATGGTTGCTCAGTTCTGGTGCCAATAGTTGTGCGAGGTCGGATGCCTTATGGGCAAGTGAGTGTGAGCATGTGTTGCTCAATTGTGAGCATATGGGTGCTCAGTTCTGGTGCCACTTGGTGGAACAAATGGTTGCTCAGGTTTGGTGCTAATTTAGGTGCGGGTTTGGTTGATCGTGAGTTTGTTGACACAGTTGGTATGTGGCATTCAAATGCCTGCATTCGTGGATACCGACTAGTGGTTGGTTCCATACAGTGGATTTGGAATTGTTGCTTTAGGCGGTCAGTGGGGATAGAAATTTGTTTTTGTTTGTGTTTTGCACAACTAGTTGTTGGTGGATGATGAAGTATGGTTATAGGTGTGATGTTGAGTTGGTAATGGTTTGCACTGGATTGTGGGCTGGTTCACTTGAGCGAGTTCCATAATAAGGCCTGTTATGGTACTGGTGATTGTTCTGGAAATGGTTCCGCTTTTTGGTAGCTACTCTAAGGATCTGTAGGGGAATAGCTTTACGCTTGGAGTGGTTTGCTGGATGGGTATTTAGAAGGATAGTTGTCTATGGTCTATAAATTGTTGAGTAGCGACTGTTCCTTCTGTCTATTCCTTTTATTTTATTGTTATGTAAGGGGGAGATGTGTTGGGTTTTACCTATTCTGGTTATTTCCTTGTGCGTGTGTCTGAGCCTGGAATGTTGAGCATGGAGTGTTGGCTGATTAGAATGTTATGATGTAGGTACTGTGTTCCAGAAAAGTCAGTTGGGAACGTATGCTTGGCACAGGGGGACCGGTGGATGCTTCTCTCCCATGAACTTGTTTTATCTTTGCCTTACTTGCCCCTGTGTTCTTAACTGTAACTAAAAGAACCCAGTAAAGACCACCTATCTCAAATGAGACTCCTGAGTATCTGTACAACCCCAGTTCTACAAATTTAACACATGTGCTGTGCTTCTTCCCGCAGAGGGAGCATGGATGCCGGGTCCATGCAGAGTCTGGTGGGTGAAGCAAGGCTCCATCTCTGTTGCCACCAATACTTTGCCCTGCATAGTGGCAGCCGTCTCTGCGGCACTGTCCTCACTGCCTCCGGCGGATTGCTGTCGTTGCTGCTCTCCTCCCGGGGATGGAAGGAGGCCCCTCTCCCAGAATGCCCGGGATGTCCCGCATTCTGTGCAAGGCCTGAGCCTCTGATCAGGGAGGGCGCTGGTGTGCGTCACAGTCGGACGTCGCCTAGGTAAAGCAGGTGGCTGCCATTTTCGCCACCTGCTGACAGCACTGATAGCATTAGACTGTCTATACCACTAAAAAGGACACAGGAAAGCAATGCCTCTCTGATTGGGTGTGAGTGGGCCAGTCATTGGATGATTAGATAAATGTGCATAGGTAGATGTTCCATCAGGATGATGTGGCCAGGTGGATGCCCCAATAATGCTACATACCAAGGTTACCTTAGGCATATTTCTTCACCACACTGCATCCAGTGTTGTAGATTACTGTAGACTAAGCACATTGCATAGTGTTGTAAAATAAAGGCATGCTGGTAGACTTGACAGGTTTGGCAGTATTTAGCTGCTTGAATAGATATGAAGGAATATATGATATGAAGGCAGTTGCAGCCCCATTTGCAATGCATGCCCATTTTATTTTGAAAATTGAAACGGCCATATATGGACACTAACTTGCCCAATCACTGATTGTGTGCTCCTGTGCCTTGCCTTTTCGTTAATGCCTAAGTTGATGCCCAATTAAAACAATAATACGGTATTGTGAGAAAATCATGAAAGCAAAAAGGCAGACAAGTGTAAATCATGAAGAAATAAAGGTGAATCCAAAATTCTAGTATACAATAATTTAATTTAAAATTAATTATATAAATTATTAATAAAAAAAATCCTTGTTGAAGCAACGTTATGGCGGCCCGGTCAAATCGAAAGACCAAAGAAATTCGCCAGCTATATGGTAAGCTATGCAACCATAACTCGGGCCACCGGCATGTGCTGCTAAGACTGACACCCATGACATCAAAGATGACATCACTTATGGCATGTTTCTGTTTTTGTAAACATATATATTGTCTCACCTTACTGCCACCCAGTTTATCTTTACCCGTAACTGACATTTCCAAACTAACTTCCTCTTTCACAGGGGGTGAAAGCAGGTACGCCATTTGGGGCTGCAACTGCAACCCCTGAGGCATCTCTTGCTACCCATATGGTCTTCCTTGCTACCCCTACGGCTTCTGTGCTGTGGCCAGCGCAATGTGGCAGGCTTTCTTGTTCAGGCCTCTTAATTAAAAAAAAGGCAGGGTTCTACAAGTGTAACACTTTGGGAAGTGACCCTAAATAACAAAGAATAGGAATAAAACATTGCCTTTCTCGAATTCTGTACAATAATTGTTAGACTCATTAAAGATTTTATTTAGGCACGCCTCAGGGGGTGAGTCACTGATTTAGTCTGTTCTTAAACACCTCAAATTCATAATGCAGACAAAAAACATATGTATTTTGCTTTTCACAAGTTACATTTATATCATGTTTTTTTCTGCCGTTGTCTCTCTTACAATCATCACAAGACATTCCATCTCGGTGTCCTCGGTCACTTGACAAAATCCTTGTGCCTTAAAGCTTGTGTATAGTGTAGAAATGTTTGACCATAGCACATCAAGTGGCCCTTGATTTATTTGTGCTACAATTAATGCTTTGCTGTAATGTGTCTATATGTCCTATCTCCCTGGCATGCTGTTTAGGATGTTTGATTGCATGTATGAGGTAACGAGTGCCCAGAGTACAGGATGGTTTGTAAGTGCGCTGCTTTCCCTGGACTACGTTAAATTCTTTAATACACATTTATGATTCCTCCCGATGGTATTTATTTTGCCAACCTCTAAAGCCTGAAAAGTAGATCCACGCAGGCTTCACATGTGGTCAAATTTGCACCAGACCTGCAGATGAACTGGCCAGCTGTTAAATCTGTCACCAGTTTATTAGTATCTACTACAGAGTGTAATTTGCTTTCTGACTTTGAGAACATTCAGACATGCAGACTTGTAATTGTTAATTTTACTATAGCCATTAAGATAGCGATAGCTGGTAAGATAGCTCAGTGGGTTTAGCGCTCGCTGCTGCGATGTGTGTGATATATGCAGGTTGCAGGTTCAAATCCTGGCAAGGCCAACTCAACATTTCATCCTTCCGAGGTCTATAAATGAGTAACAACAGAGGTTGGGTGATATTATGTATATTTGTTCTATATAAAGCGCTTAAACGTAAGTGCTATATAATAACACATAATTATCATTTGGCCTTGGACATCTGCTTGCATTCACAGTAATTTGGTAACATGGACCTATACACACTGATATTAACGATACATATGGTGATTCATTCTTGTATGAAATGTATATCACATCCGTGATATTGTAACCATATTTATCATAGTGTACTTAAAAACAATGCTGTGATGCCACTTCCTGTTATGCCAAGGGGTGAAAGGTTGTGTTCCATCACTTCCCGTGATGTCACTTTGGGGTGGGGACAAATGAAATCACTTAATGTGATGTCATCAGAGGTCAAGGGCCGTGTGATGTCACTCCAGCTACCCCTGGCCTTTTGGTGAAATGACGTCCCTGGGTGATAGCCACACACATTTAGCTGTATGCACCTTCTACACAGCTGCAACCCAAAAATGTAGTTCCTTGCTACTCATCCATTTTGATCCAACTGCTGGACGTTTATATTCAAATTCAACGTTTTGTTTATTCTGCCCTTTTGAAATTCTTGTTTTTCTTAGGGTCATTTTAAACCAAATCTAAATAGCATGGATGGGACCACCAAAGTTAGCACTTACATATGCAATCTTAATCCATCATGAGATGGAGGGGAGAACAAAATAAATAGTAAAAAGAATAAAAGCGCAGAAAACCCACTATTTGACTTTCACCTCCATCTCATTAAAAAGAAATGCCACTGAGACCACCAGGGGCGCGGATGACATGGATTCTTAAAACGTCGTCTCCTCTGCTGAACGCAGATTAATGGTTATAACTGATTCCTAAATCCACTAGAAACTGGAACTATGTCCATTGCCGCGAAATGGCGGACCCATGCAGCTGACAGGCACGGGAGAATAATCAAGGGGCACAGGGCAGAACGAAACAGAACCCAAACAAATAAGGCTGAACATAGCAGCCCATCAACAAAGGGGGAAGTAGCTTGGCGCCCTGTTTCCCCACCACACCACACACCTAGCATTTGCTGCACACTAGTGTGCTAATGCACCAAGGGACAAGCCCGCGGACAGGAAGAGGTGTAGAACAAAAGTAGCAAAGATTGCACACCAAGGTGCGAAAGGCTGTCAGCGCCAGCCGGTCATAGGGGCAGCAGGCCCACAGAAACGTGCATAGCCTCGGGCTGTGGAAGGAGAATAAAAAGAGGCAGCTGGGAAAGGGAATTCAGTCCTTCTTGGTACTCCGAACGGAGCACCAGCTGCCATCCCGCGAACGCAGGGGACTTTTTCTTTTCCCTAACCCACCCACCTAGAAGGAAGAAGAAAAATAACAGGGCAATGAACGGGGCCCACTAAATTGTGGGATAAAAGTTGGCGGCACGGGCCAGGTCGACGTCCCCTGGACCATGTGCCCAAAAGATAACAGTGTTTATCATTATGTGTTTGTTGTTTTTGGTAAATAAATTTACCAAGATATGTTTTAGTATTATACTCTGTGTAATAAAAACCACAGCCTTTTATTGCCAACACAATGCCTCAAGTCATCATTGTACAAACAATACGCAGGGTAAGGGCTCAGGTGGCTCTGGGCTCCACAGATTATTGAGCGCAGCAGCTTGGTAAGGGAGATGGTGGTGGCCCATCAACCAATATGTTGTGGCCTCTGAATGGAGAACACTTATCCTGGGGACAAGTGCGGCCTAAATGACAACACAGAACAAATGTGGCAGCGGCCTGCCATGAGAAGCGACACCCCAACCAGTGGTGCTCTGCCTGGGATAGTGACAGTGAGTGTAGCCTGCATCATTCGACGAGAGCAGAGGGTGCAGCACCCTAATGTGCTCCAAACACTTTCCCGGGCTGCTCCCTCTGTCTCCATTTGCCAAATCAGTATTCTGTTCCCCGCTGTAAAGCCTTCCATGGGCTGGAGACCCAAGGAATCATTAGCGTTTCAGCCGAACACTGTCACTGCAGGAACTCGGAATTGCAGCAGTGGCTGGGGCAGACACAGGACTGGTGAAGGGGCTCGCAGACGGCTGGAGGGTGTTGCATGTCACCCCTGTAGGGGGACATGGTATCTTCCAGTGTGTGTTGTGGTCACATGGCTCCCCATGTTAACACGTTAATAAAAGGGACGAGCTGCTTCCGGCTCGTCTGTCAAGACTGAAACTGACTCCGGTGTCGTTCCTGTGCCGCGCCGTGCTGGCGCCATACCACGTGCTGTAGGCCTGAGGACAGGGCCCAGTACGAGGACGGTGCCCCTGCCGGGCAATGCTATCCCAAGAAGTGTGGGGGCCATGTGAGCATGGCTGTTGTGGCGACCCCGGCCTGGGTGCCCCCAGAGCCGGGGCCGCTGTGCGCCGGGTGCCCCCGGCCACGTGTTGCGCTCTGGTGATCCGGAGCGGGTGGGATGACCCCCACCCCTTGTGTCCACGGTGTGATCGCCGCCCCTGTGAGTCCCATCGGGTGCCCCCCCCGACATGAGTATGGGGCTGCCCGGTGACCCGGAGCAGCCCCCAACAGAGGGTGAGGAGCTGACCATACCCCAACATTGTAGGAACTAAAAGTGACAACTGGGGCTGACACAGAAGTTTGTAGGGACACTCAAAGACCTTTTAAAGCATTGGCAACAATGTGGAGAAACACAGAGGCAAAGACAGTACACTATGAAGTAGTGTAGCTAACAACGTACAGCAGCTTATACTGACCGAGGTCCAGTGACTCTATGGCCCTGTGGTCGTTTGCACCCCTGTATCACATGAATAAATAAACTGTGTGTAATTTTGAGGACTGGTAGTGTGAGACTAATACAGTGCATTTCCTGCCCCCTTTGCCCACCAACCATATAGAAATAAATGAAAGAGATCTCCACCTACTAACCACACACCACAAGCAGGGACGAGGACCCAACGGCAGTGAGACTTCCTATATCCAGAGAGACATCACAAACCATATGCTACCAAAGCGGGGTGACAGGAAACGCTGATCCACCTAAGTAAGGGCTAGCTAAAGGGATTGTGTCGGAAGTGGGGCTGCTTGGGCAACCCCCAACAAGAGGAGCAAAGATGCTGAAAAGCACATTGCAGCCTGAAAGCAAACATTAAAAGGATAGACAAATTGGGTTGCAACTACAGTGAGATGCAGTCGCACCATCTTCCTCGTCAAGGATATCCTGTAATTGTCTGGAATGGGTGCTCACGCAACTCATTTGGGACCACACAGATACTTGGCTAATCTCATTGAAAGACTCTGGGATTGCCGAAAGTCAATGCTAATAAAGAGGGGATTGGAGAGATGTAAGTCTTAGCAGTGCACGGTGGCGGCGCGAGTTATGGTTGCTTAGCTTACCATAACTGCCGAATTTCAAGGGTTTTTCGGTTTTACTTGGAACCATAACGTCCCTTTAACAAAGTTTTTTCACAGAATTTCATAGGTAATTTCATAGGTTTTTAGTAGCGCAACTTAACCATAACGTCCCTTTAACAAAGTTTTTTCACTGAATTTCATAGTTTTGTAGTAGCACAACTTAACAATAATGACTTTGACTTTATATACATGTCATATGGAACTGACTAGATCTTTTCTTATGAACTTGATGTCCGCAAACTTATTTAATGTTCGCGGACATGTTCGGAGAACAGTACCACCACCTAAAAACTCTGGGGAGGTATTTTTAATAGTTATATCATAACATAGGAACATTTAACAAATTCACAAAGCAGCACACATACAAAGTATATGTAGTAATACTTAAAAAATGTTACCCATATATGTAACGCACTAACCATTCATGTAAATACAATATGTTTTAAAATGGAATATACCAAAAGAAGATAAAGTGGCTTCCACCATAATTACCTCACAGACGCTCCACAACCAACAGCAAGACCAGACGTATACACTACTGATTACATATCTCACCAGACATAGTAAGTGCACTTCTTTTTACTCATATATTTATAAACTTTCTATATTAGAAAAAAAAACATATTACTTCTTTGTTTTCTCACAGAAATGTGTAGTACTCTGGACTGGCTAGAGGACCATTTCCCACGAGACGAAATGTTAGAAGATAGTCCACCTAATGGTACACACTTTACTGTATAAACCAATTGATAAATATTATTTTGTATACATTCAACATATACATTCTTTTTTTACAGACCCTACAAAAATTGCAACTACCAAAGAAAAAGAAGTGGTGGATAACACTCTTGAACACATTACCCACAAAATGGACCAATTTATGGCAAATTTTATGGATTTAAAGAACTTTGTGGAAGATCACCTAAAACCACCAACAACATACCATTGTCCCACCTGTACGTGTCCCCCCTCACCATATCCCATTCATTTATCCCCAAACTCTCTCCATGGACCACAACGTTTTGATGAGATTTGCATCCCTTCTTCACCTGATCCCACTAATATTGAAAACCCCAATTCTCCTGTTTTTGTTTCCGTTTCTGCCCCACCTTCTCAGTCATAAATTGTTTATATATGTTAAATAAAGTTACTTTTCTTATCTTGTGTTGTAATTACTTTCAGTTCCTTGTAATAAAACCAATTTAGGTGTCCACGGACACCGCGGTTGTTCGGAAATGTTCGTAAAGAAACGAAAATGTAACTGTCCTGAGGACACTACATCTGTCCGTAATGTTCTCATGCAAGTTCAAAATGTTCTAAGAACACTCGTAGTGTCCTGAAATGTTCGTAAAGAAACAAAAATTAAAGTGTTCTAAAGAACACTATATCTGTCCGTAATGTTTGCTATCAACTTAAAACTGTCCGAAGAACACAATTGCTGTCCTGAAATGTTCGTAAATAAACGAAAATGATGTGTCCTGAACAACAGTACAACTGTTCGTAGTGTTCGCTACCCAATTGAAAGTGTTCTAAGAACACAATTGGTGTCCTGAAATGTTCGTACATAAACTAAAGTACACGTGTCCTGAAGAACACTATATCTGTCCTTACTGTTCGCTACCAAGTTTAAACTGTTCTAGGAACACACGCGGTGTCCTGAAATGTTTGTTTCACGAGTGACGCACTTTTAATTACTTCAGAACCCAAACAGTGTCCGTAGGACATCAATGCGCATGCGCAAACCAATCTCTGTGCACTTGGTGTCCTGCGGACAGGCGCTTCCTTCACAGACTAGTTCGCAAACAGATCATATTACCGCGCCCGCGCTCATCGTGTGTCCTGAAATGCGGACACTGTTCGTGTCCCCGAACAATTTAAAAGTACATTTTCAGTTAATCCATAATATTTTTCAATAAAATCTCACCATGCCACAAGTCCCACATAGCAATCTTGAGTTTGTATATACCTTTTGAAACTTTACGATCCATTTTTTGTGTTCGATCTGTCCGCGCACAGTGCGCATGTCCGCGGACCGCGCACAAGCACCCCTATAAAAGACCACGCCCAAGAGCTTATTCCCATTGTGTTTCTGGCTATTCTTCAGAACACAGTGATTTTTGCTGCCACCTGCAGACTACACCATCATCGACATGGCATCCTTGGCTGCTGAACTGCCACTTGGTGCTGCACCTGCTTCAGCACCACCACCACCCCCTCCACCACCACCACCTCCCCAAGGGCCTGAAGAGGGGAACAGGAGTGAGGATGCGGAGGAGGAAGAAGAGGATGATGAGAATGAGGTAGAGGAAATCCCTACTACCCGCACTAGGCGTGAGTTTTGGGTGTGGCGGTTATTTACCATTCATGGGAATGGTCCTAAGGCTCGTGCGAACCATGTTACCTGCAATGAGTGCAAAATGATACTCAGTCGCGGGAAGCATGGTAACTACAGCTTTGGGACCACTACTATGAAGCGACACCTGAGGTCATTTCACTCTGGGGCTATTCGCAGGGTTGTACCTTGTGAAGAACGTAGCACGTTGATTTCCTCTACTTCATCCTCTGTTTCTGATCATGTCACCACAAGGACCACCTCTGTGGGACAGCGTCTTTCTGAAGCTGCCTCACAGGCCATACAGAATGCTGATGACCCTTACCTTTCGAGGGTCACAGTTGTATGTATGTACTGTGACACAGTACTCTGCAGGGGGGAGCAACTTCGGAGTGCTTTTGAGACTATCGTCTCAGAGCACGAGAAGACCTGCTCACTACCCAAATAAAACCCACTCTACATCTTCCTCTCTCAGCTCGCCCTTTCTTATCCCTGTGGTTGGTGTCCCCCCCGTTTACCCTCCTTTACCCTCCTCTCCTAGTGTGTCGTGTCTGAAAAACCAAAAAAAATACAAAATTACAAAAATAAAAAAAAATAAGGCTCTTTTCAGAGCCGCCTTTCCCAGTTAAAAAATAGAAGTGAAAATAAATGAAGCAGGGCTCTTTGTATTTTTTAGAAGTCCGCGGACAGTTCGCGAACATTAAAAAAATTGGGTTACTACTCCATCACAAACATTGTAATTTTCTCTGGAAAGAAGTGGTGGCTCTGAAAAGAGCCTTTGGGTGGTGTTTGTAAGTCAAAAATTGTAAATGCTTAACATCTACTTCAAAATCGTTGTTGTAATTCCAAAAAAGGTTGCAATGCATTTTGTACATTTCTCAAAAAAATCTGATTGCCAGCATAAGTAAGATGGACTCCATCTCTGCGAAAAATGTATGTACTACAAAACATAATATTTTCATTGTGAAAAGAAGACATGCCAAAATCTCTTAGAAAGCCACAAACAGCCTTATTAACATTGCGCCTTGCTTTTTCCATTTGTGGACCAAATGAAGAAGAACGAAGCCACATTTGTCTCTGCGCAATCCGTGAAAATATCACTTGCGAATTAGGAAACATGTCCATAACCTTCCTCAGTCCTTCTTTCATAGCAAATTGCAAAAAAATTCCAGTCACATGCCCTAAACTGTTCCCTCCACAATGAATTACAATTATGTCTGGATGTTGCTCTGTCTCCAAAGTAGCACAGAGAGGTAGCAAGTCCAACCACTTCATTCCACGTACTCCATGCCAGTGTACTTCCACATGTGGGAATCCAAGATCTACAGCTACTCCACAGCTTTCTGCATGAACCTTCAACCAATGTATCCACGAATCTCCTAAAATCCAAACAATCTGTTTTCTGAAACACACAGCCATAGCTATCTTTTGTTCTCTCAGCAAAAAGAGTATCTCAAAAAATCTCTCCTGGCACAACACACCCACCAAACTTTCCTGACCAATCCCTTTCAGTGCTTATTCTCATTTGCATGACTTCTGAACCCAAAAATCCCCGGATGTAACTCCTGATGTCCTGGAACTACCGCCATGTCCGCGGACATATCGTAACATGAACAGCCCTTCTACCATTTCCACTACACTCTCTCTGCCATTCCCTCATTGGATGTACCTCAAAAATCACATGACCATGCACTAATCACATTCAAGACCTCTACATCTAACTGCATCATCATAGATCAGCACTGCAAATGTACTCTGAATCTCTCTGAGTACAAGTGTCATATCATTGGCAAGCAGCATCTACCAGAAATACTGTACAAGTCTTCAAGATTTCTACTTGCAGCTCCACGCATATCCATATGCATGAACACAAACTTCAGGTATGCATATTTTCTGTATAGTACATGACATAGCTCTCAACCATTTTTGTTTTACAGGCGGGTGAAATCACCCGATTTTGTTTTTAGCGGGTGAGACGCCCATTGGAATGAATGGGCGTCCAGGAGGCTTGGCGGGTGAGTCTGCCCTTTACAAGGCGTGTGACACCCGCCAAAAGCGTGTGACTTGAGAGCTATGGTAGATGAACACATTTTCAAACAGACTTTTACCTTGTAAAATCTGTTAAATGAATTTACTGTACTTTTTTCAATTTCCTAAAATCAACTACCACTTATACACCTTTATACTTTTTACTTTCTTTAAACACACACACTCAAATCATGTTAAACTAACATTTTTTAAATGAAATATATAGACTACATATATTCAAACAAAATTGCATGCAAAAACAATCTATGTTTAAACCTTTATAAAAATACTTATACAATTTCATATTTTTTGTTTTTATTTATTTATTGACTTAATTACTTTAAATTAGACATGACATTGAGGCGCTATTACCTAGAACAGTTTACTTACAGAAATAGTGGTATTCACTAATATATTATAAATTTCACAAGACATAGTAAAGATATTTTATTTTTGCTACAGTTAGTCATTCAATACAATTTGTTCATTAAGTACATATCATATACACTGAACTAATGCAATGTATCTTATGTAAATAAATTAGTTTAATGGTTTTACAGAAGGCACTGAGGATTTCAATTAAAAAAATCAATATCTAAATTAAAAACAGTGCTATATACAAACAAAGTTACTAACTTGAAGCTTTTAGAGTTGCAGTGAAGACCAGTTTCCTGAAAAGAAGCAGCCGAATTCGAAGAAGAAAGTAAAACTAAGACGTTACCTGTTAATTAAAAAAAAAAAGTAAGTAAAATATCACCATAATATTTATATTATTAATCGAATATACTATAACATTAATACCAGCTATTTTGGTTTCTTAAAATAGAGATTTAGTACCATTTTGTCCAAAAATTTCCATGTCGTAAACAGCGATTTACAACCAGAATGGCCCACAAATTTCTATTTTTGGACACACAAATTAGCCAACTGAACCACTACAATGTTCATATTATAGAACAAACAACTGTTTTAATTGTATACATTAGATTTACTATTTGTACTTTTCCACACCACTAGCTTACTTTTTTTTTGTCATCTGAACCCCAGTTTAGTGACACATAAATTCAAGAATACCTATCCCCACTAGTTTTAGTTCCCAATACACAATCACACACCATTACATACATCTTTATCATCTTCCTCAAACAGTCATGCACACAGCACACATACATTCCAGAACACCCCAACCCATATCTTCTTTATTTTTTTCAACAGACCCTAAAAATGCCTACCAAAAGAAAACTCCGTAGAAAGCAACGCAAAATTAGAGCAAATGAAAATAAAGGAGTCCAACATAAGCATCCATCTCTAGCAGAATTTGTAAAAAAAGTTGAAACAAAACAGCTAATACAATCATTTAATGAAACACAAGAAGTTTCAAGTACAACAACTTCGCTTCCTCTATCAAAATGTAAAACAAACCAAAAAACAATTAACAGAAAATCAGCTATCAGTACAGATAAAACTACTTCTTCAAATTTTAATATAGTGCAAAGTAAGCATACCAAGAAAAGTATTTTAGCCAAAATATACCGTCACAAAGTCCTTCAAAATCTTATAAAAACAGGAGAGAAATCAGGTTCAAAGCTTAAAACCTATCGTAGGAAATT
Organism: Ambystoma mexicanum; assembly: GCF_040938575.1. Classification (NCBI taxonomy): domain Eukaryota; kingdom Metazoa; phylum Chordata; class Amphibia; order Caudata; family Ambystomatidae; genus Ambystoma; species Ambystoma mexicanum. The sequence continues at coordinate 281,238,338 of NC_090929.1, read as the reverse complement.
AATCTTAGAAGCATTGATGGACAGTGCAATTCTTCTCAAAAGAAATTTATTTATTTTACTGTTAAACAAAATGAAACCACTAACAAAACTAATAACTAAATTACAAAAAAAGACTTCTCAATAAGCGAAATGTCAACAGAAAGAACTTCTTAAGTATCTGCGAAGGTGAATGGAATCACACTACGAGCACAGAACCATATTTTAATGAAGAAGCGTACAAACAAAAGCAAACTAATACAATTGGCATAAATAGCAGTGGTTCGAGGTTATGAAATAGTGAATAATACCATAATGGAACAAGAAGTACTCCTTACAAAAATATGCCCTGAAAACTTAGAATTACCCCTCCATTCAACTGAATCAGAACATCTAGTGTACAAATGGCCATGCACGTCAATGTGTAACATTCCCAAACAATGTTTCAAATCTTTACACCAATTCTTCAATAAATATGTAAAAAGCAAAGACAAAATCAAAATTAAATTACTGCAAAATATAGATACCTGTCCAGTGTGCAAGTACACAGGACTACAAGGACATTCATTGGCCTGCATTACAGGACCTACTTGTAAAACCACTTTCCATGATATCAAAAGGATATCAACACATCTTTCAACTATAAGAAATCTAGTATATAAACTGTACTATGCTAAAAGTCCTGCTTTAGCACTAGCAAAGTTAAATAATATCCTTCTACATGGTACAGCAAAAGACCTACTTGAAGAAATTCACTATATCCAGAAAAAATATTTTGGAAGTGAAAGCCATTTACAGAATGAAATAGCTTTAAACCAATTAAGCAACAATTCTACACATGGCAACCTTTTGCTAAACACATACAAAAAAGAAATACTAAAATTTAAAAGTACATCAGCTGAAGTACCAAACCATGTATGTGTATGTTTCCGTAGAATTTTTTATAAAAGTAACACAAAAACTGTGGACCTATCATACAAAATAGAAGACAATGAAGATTCTAAATGGTTTGAATTAGCTCTCTACCTTCTAGCAGAAAACAAATATGAAATAACTGAGCCCTTAATACTTTGCAGTTATTGCACTACAAAACTTGACAACAACCAAACTCCTTCACGTTCTACCACAAATAATTTGGAATTATACCCAGTACCAAAACCTCTACAACAACTTAATTTATATGAGAGCATCATAATTCAAACAGTACACCCATTTCAAGCAATAATACGCCTTCAACCAAAAACAGCAAAATTACCTCCCTCTGAATTGGTAAAAGGCATTCGTGTAAAAGTAGTTTATTTACCATTAAATCTAAAAGAAAATGTGCATACTCTAGGAGTGCAAAGTCCAATGCACCAATCTATAATTATATTAGTAAATGAAGTACCTACAAAAGACAAAAAAATATGGCAACAGCTGGTAGATTTATATAAAGTTAGACAAGCCTTCCAATATCTCAAAGAGAATAATGAATATTACAAAGAAATTAATATTGAAGAAAACTTGAAAGATAGAACTGAAATAATTCAAGAAACACAAGAAGCTGGTCACTTTGAGCTATTAGATCCTGCTACAATATCAAATACTTTAGACCAGTATACAATTCATCCTTTGCACTGTAATGACACCGTACAAGATGTACTGGAAACTTACCAAATGCGTCAAACAAAAGGATCGCCAATCAGTATATGGGAAAAAAGTATAGAAGCACGTGCTTTTCCTCTACTCTTTCCTACTGGCAAAGGAGGAAGGTATGATGATAGACCTATTCAAATATCAGCTTCAGAATTCAGAATGCCGCTCATTACGGATGTATTCTGAAGATCCCAGATTTAGACAAAATGTGGAATACATATTCCACCTACTCTTTGAAAGTGAACTAGCAACTTTATGTTACGGAGTTGCACACATATTAAAATCAGGATCACACTTTCAAAATATGACAGCTACACAATTATTAGAGAAAGTGCAACAAAAGGATGAGGTTTTACAATCAAATATTACTAATCAATTAGCAAATATGCGTGGTACTAAAGAGTACTGGTTTTGACGTCATGGAGATGTACGTTGTATGATCAGAAACCTTGGCCCACCCACTTGGTTTGTTACATTAAGTTGTGCAGAATATGCATGGGAAGATTTACATGATTTCCTACGCATATCAAATAAAAACAAAACAAACATAGATATTCTAACACCTGGAGAACTTTGTTCTTTGGATCCTGTTAATGTTTCAAGATATTTTCACCATCGCTTCATTGCTATGCTACATTTTATTTGTAATAAAACTGTTTCTCCCCTTGGAGAAGTGCAACACTTCTTTTGGAGAAAAGAATACCAAGCCAGAGGAGCACCACATATCCACATACTTTTATGGATTAAAGATGCTCCTAAATTTGGTCAAATCAGTGATGACACTGTTTTACAGTTTATTGAAAAATATGTCACTTGTGAAATTCCATCAGAAGCCACAAATAGTGATCTTTGTGCACACATTTTACAATTTCAAAGACACAAATGTGGAAAATATTGTCGTCGCAAATACAAAAACAAAGGCAAATACTACACCAAATGCCGATTTGGTTTCCCTAGACCAGTTACAAATACAGGTCAAGTAAACAACCTCATGTCTTCAGTTAGACATACTGTTAAAGGAAAGTCACCTAAAAATACATATTACATAAAAAGAAAAGAAGAAGAAAAATATATCAATGATTATAATGCAATCATTGCCCACTTATGGAATGCAAACATAGATGTGCAGTACATTGCAGACAATTCTACTGCAGTTGCACGATATGTCACAGCATACTTAACTAAAGCAGAAAAAACAGAGCTCCAAGACCTCTGGAATGACCTGTCATCAGATAAAACAGTATCTCAGAAATTATACAGCTTGGGCATAAAAATGCTCACCCATAGAGAATGTGGATCTTATGAAGCAGCTGATCGTTTAACTGGTACTTCATTGTATGGTAAATCTGAAAATATAGTATGGCTAAGTCTTGGTCCAGCTAAATCTAGAAAAAGAGTTCTAAAATCATATGAAGATATAGAAACAATAGCCAAACATGATCCCAACAGCCAAGACATTTTAAAAAACAATTTATTGGACACATACTACCCAAACAGAAGTAATACTTTGGAAAACATGTGTCTATACCAAATAGCCCAAAACTACACATACAAAAATAATATGAAACCCGAAGAAAAAAAAGGTAAATATAGAGTGACAAACTGTGAAGGCAGCTTAGTTAAACTCACTAAACCAAATTTAATTAATCATATCAAATTGTCATTGAAGACTCCTCAACATAAAGAAGTATATTACATGTCCCTGCTACAACTCTTCAAACCATGGAGAAAAGAAGAACAATTATTAGATAACTATGACTCATATGAGGATGCTTTCAAAGCAAATGAAAGCACTATGACTGATGTAAACTTTACACAGTACAAAACAATGTTGCACAATGAACAGCAACACGAAGAAGAACTCCAAGCCCAACTAGATAAGGATACTCCTGACAGTAGTCAACCTTCTGTAACAGGAAGCCAAGAACCACTGGGAGAACCACTAATAACAAATGAGGCAGAATTAGCTATGATAGAATTAGAAAACACCATGTGTCAGTATGAAGATAAGGAAGACTTAACTATACTACAATCAAAACTAAACAATGAGCAAAGTAGCATTTTTCAAAGAGTAACAAAACAAATTGCACATGGTGTAAAACATGAAAATAAAGAATGTTCCTGTCATAATTATAAACCTATACTACTGTACATCAGTGGTGAAGCTTGTTCTGGCAAAACATTCCTAATCAAAATCATTAGTAAGTTCCTTCAACAACTGACAGACAACAAACTGTCAGCTGTTGTCACTGGCCCCACAGGTTTAGCTGCCTACAACATAGGTGGTGTTACATTACACTGATTACTACTATTACCACTAGAACACCAGAACAAATTAGACTATTACAAACTTTCTGCAGAAGCTGCAATGGAATTACGCAGAGTATTGAAACAAATGAAAATGCTACCAAAAGATGAAGTGAGCATGGTCTCCCAACTGATGTTAGCTTTGATTCACCTCAGATTACAAGAAGTACTCAAAACAGACTATGAAGAGCTCTTTGCAGGAAAACACATTATTGTTTTTGGAGATCTGCTTCAATTAACACCAGTAAAAGGTGAACCTATTTTTAAAACATTAGGGCACAAACTCTGCCGTAAAACTGTTGGCAGCATTGGAAATGTCAACCTTTGGCAACATTTCCAATACAGAGAATTAACAGAAAACATGCGCCAATCTGCAGATCTAACTTATGCCAACATTTTAAAAAGTTTGAGAGTTGGTATACTTTCTAAAGAAGCAGAAGCAACATTGAAAACCCGGCACATTAATGCACTTTATGGCGATAATGCATGTGCTACAGATGTTATGGAACAATTAGCCCACAAAAATGTCAATTGTGTGGCCTTAATGCCAACTCTTACAAGCTCTGTCAAATTCAATGAAATATTGTTAAGTAAAGAAATGCAACCAATAATGGAAATTAGCGCCACAGACAAACTAGATGTACATGGTATGACACTACCCATGTGTGACCAAGCCACAACAAGACTAAATAATTTAGAAAAATCAATCTCAAACACAGCAGGCTTAGAAAAGATGTTAAAATTATCCTTAAATTGAAGAGTAATGCTTAAACGTAACCTTGACGTGGACCAAGGACTAGTTAATGGAGCACTGGGTACAGTTGTTGGCTTTCAAACATACCCACGTGACAACAAAATTCAGTTTGTCAATATACTCTTTGACAAACTTTCAGAAGTAAAACGGATAGGACGCTCAACAGCTAGATTCCTTCTCTTCAAATATATGTATGTACGCAGAGAACAATTTTCTCTAACTCTTGCATACGCAGTCACGATTCATAAATCACAAGGTCTTACCCTAGACAAAGCAATGATAGATATTGGTAACACAGTCTTTAAAGAAGGCATGAGCTACGTAGCACTATCACTCTTACGTACACTTGACGGTCTATTTCTAATCAACTTTGATGCAATTAAAGTAAACGCTGATATTCCTTGCATTTTAGAATATAATAGACTTCGCTCACTATACACTCCCCATCTAAACACATATTCTGTTCCACAAAAACTAAAACGTTGTAAAAGAAAACTAAATCAAACAGAAATTCAACAGGACGTCACTGCAAATCCTCCAAAGAGAGTAAAAGAAACTAATACTTCATCAAGTACCACAAACAAAAAAGAATCAATTAGAGAAAGTAAACCAGGTACTTCTTTAAAGAAGGAAGACAAACTCCAAAAAAAGCAGTTAGATACAGAACTACCTGGACCATTTAAATTCTCAAATATAGTTGCTGTAAGTTGCTATGCAAATGTAGCAATGAATATTCTATTTCAATTACCACCAATTGTTGACAACATTTACTTACACAGTACAGACCCATTGTGTTTGCAAATGTTAGTACTTCACAGAAATGCAGCAAACAATTCTGACAACACATATAGTGTTTTTGGAATAAGACAACAATTGGACTACTGTGCTGGAATGGTGAAATTCACTATAAACTCACAGGAAGATCCACAAGAATTTCTAATGTACTTACTACAAGTACTGGAAAACAAAAACACACCTATAAATGAAATCTTTCAGATTTCATACATGTGGAAACATACATGCACTCTCTGCGACAATGTGACACAAGAAGAAATCCCCAATGAACGCTTCATATAAATATCAATACCAAATTGTGAATCCATTCCATTTCAGCAACTTGTACAAAATGCAAACCATGGTACATTATGCTCTACCTGCAATTCAGATAATCGCTCCACGTTAGTAGTACAAACACATAGTAAATACGTAATACTAATGCTTCTACGTTACAATGCAGATGGTACTGTCGGGGGGGATTCTGCCGGGGTCGGCCGGGCCGTCCGCAGACCTCCGGGCAGGGAGGCCCCAACTCCTCCCGTGTATATCTCGGATCGAGACAGAGTATGAGGCACACACAAGGAGCAAGGCAACTTCTGCCGTTTATTATGCAAACGGCAGGGATGGGTCAAGGAGCGTACGCGTTCGTCCTGACACACACACAATAGTGGGGCTCGCAGGCCCTTTTTACTACATTATGACGCGCTACTTGCGTCATTCCAAAAAGTTACCAAAAGAACCTATCGCCACTCTTGATTGGTTGCTCGAGTGGTGGGGTTAGTATAGTACGCATATAGAGAATGATATTAGTGGTTAAGATGTAGTCAGGTGGTATATCTGGGTTGTCCCTACAATTAGATACATAAGAATTGTTACATGAAGACCCCTGAGGATTGGCTAACGTTACTGACGTCTGAGATAAGAACCTCATGTTCTGATTTGTGCATCCGTGAGCTCCCCAGCCTGGGACCACCGTTGTTCCCAGCACACGGTGCACCTGTGGTTGCAACAGTGTTTCAATATGGGTACGTGCAGGCAATGTGAGGATTTATTCATAGGTGGGAGACTGACCGTTCCCACTGTAGCAGGTGTCCATTGAGCCTTTCAAGTGTGTCGGCCTGCGTCTCGTAGCGAGGTACCCAGACGCCTTTTCTCTCCTGGGTTTTGGCATCTCGTCAGGTTCGGCTTGGTCACGTGGGGAGGGACCGTGTTTGAGGCATAATTCTGCACAATTAATATTGTTTTTCCACTGTATGTCTGGTTTAATTTGCAGATATGATTTTAACATTGGTACGTGGAGTGCGAGGTTGCAACATCGTGCCTTTGAAGATTTGTTTCTTGACTGTGGGTTTGCAACATTACGACCTTGGCTGGTTGCTCCACTGGGTTCTTTCTGCAGGCTCAGCAACCTGACTTTTGCTTTGTTAATGTCCACGGGAACTCTTGCTTGAGGCCTACTTGGGCCTGGTGCACGAGTAATCCATTTAGTGCATGGATGCTTTAGGTTATAGTGGCATACAGTTTCATGGCCAGTATCGTGTTTCCATTATATCTCTCATGATGGTAACGGGTTTCAAGAGAAGCGTGAGCAAGCGTTATAAATGAGCTCATGGTGCGTCTTGCGTTTCTGCATTCTGAAAGCCTATGTAAAAATAATAAAGATGCACGTCCGTGAATAAGCCTGTCGCCTACGTCAGAGCACTGAGTATGTTCTTCGTGTAGATTGGTGTGGAAATGTTCAGCGTGTATAATAGTTCAGCGGTGCTTCCCGTTATCTAGGTCGTCATGGCATCTCTAACGATGTGTAGATTTCAGTCTAGTTGGTCCGTGCCGCAGGTGTCGGCATGGCCAGTGCGGGCTGTTGGGCAGGCAGATGGACACATCCGTATGTTTCTGTACCAGGGTATTTGGTCATCTGGTAAATGGGCAAACTCTTCTCGTGGCGGGTGTCTGGGCCGCGACCCTCTAGGCCAAGCGCGAGAGGTGAAGGACGGGAGTCTGGTTTTCCATTCTCCCACTTCAGTCCCCCCTCTGGTCGACTTGTCGACCACAAACATATCCTTCTCGTTATCTCCTCTTACTCTCCATATCTTGGTTATCCCTCCGAGATGTCCATAATGGTTTACGTGATCTTCAAATGACCAATACATGTATTCGCATGTTCCTCCAGGAGTACAGTACACCCATCTTCCTATGTAGCTCCTAGGGTTCCTTGGGTTCTCGATCTTCACTGATGGTGGGTCTAGATGATTGGCGATGATTTGGGTGCGCAACTTCTCCCTTTCGTGTATTATCACACCTGTGTGCTGGCCGTCATCCGCTGGCATCAAGGGGTGCATTCCCACCATTTCCAGCAACTCATCAGTTGAGCGCGCCTTCCGGGCTTTCCAAAATCTAATTATTATCAGTGCAGCTCCAGCCAAAATAGCACATCCCACTATTATTTTCAGTCCATCTGACAGCCAAGATGGCATCCATGACCATAATAGTGAAAACCAGCTTTTATCCTTGTTTACGCCGTTACTTTCGTCCATCATTTTGGAGTGCATCTGGGCCAATTGTGAAACTGCTTCTGTTAGTGTACCATTGTCGGCATCGTTGGCAGGTATGAACGTGCAGCATGATTGTCCTATCTTTGCACAAACTCCTCCTTCCATTGCTGTGAGAAGGTCCAATACATATCTGTTCTGTAGTGCTACCATCCTTACAGCTCGCAGCTCCTCTTTAATTGCGTTAAACCCATTTACTGTCGAATTTATGGTCATCATTAGTTCCCATCTGGTTATTTGCAGCCATTTTGCGTTTGCGTATGCCTGCAGTCCCGGATGTATTATTGAGGAGAAGAACATTGCTGCTCTGCTGAATAGTCTGTGTTCTGGCGGTATTGATGTTAGTTCCGTTTCCGACCTTCCCCACAGATAATTTCCTGTTAATGGCTCTCCTTGTCTTTTTCTCCTGTTTAGGACAGTATCATTGCTGTTGGTCCTGTTTTCTTGCTCCTTCTGGAGTGGTGCAGATCTCTTTCTTCTCCTGTCTCCTTCATCCATTTTCGGAAATTTCGCCACATCGACATGCTTCTTAGGTACCACTAGTGATGGTACATTGACGTGTACCATTGTGCACACACCACTCCACAGGGGAGGCAGTGTATGATATGCCTTTTCTCCACAGGCCCAATAATGGTCCATTATTACTGCTGTTCCCGCTCCCCCCTCAGGTAACTCCATCACACTTGCACAATTGGTGTTATATCCCACGTCCACCTCTCCTTTATGCTGGTAACATACTTTGGGCGCAGTCAATGGTAATATAGTTATCGGGTCTTCATCTTCTTCTACCCACGTGAGCATTGGTACATACTTGATCCATGTCGTCCAACATCGATGATTGTGTGTCTCGATGGTTGAGATAGTTTCTTTTGTTACCATGTTGCTGCCAACCACTCCTATCTCCCAGCTGGTACCCAGGAACACCTTTCCTGTTATCGTCAGTAATGGCCTCTCCCAGCATCCTTGTTTACCCGGAACTTCCGTGGCGTACCAATCACATGGTAGATACTGCAGTGTTACCTTCTTTGTTTCTCCTTTTTCAGGGCCACTTGTTATGTATCTGAATGCTTCAGCATGTAAACTGGTCTTGTGATAACTCAGATAGGTCTTGAGGAAGTTGTTTTCATATGGGTATGAGTCTCGTGTTTTCCATGTCATGTGCACTACTGTTCCTTGGAATCTTCCTTTCGTTTGGAACAGGGCCAAATATATTATGCACTGTGCTGTTTTTTCATCTATTTCTGTGGCAACAAATGTTCGTGAAGCGCTCATGGCGTATGGTATTAATGAGCAAACGTAACAGCTATCCTCAGTTGTCTGCTTACCAATGCGGGTCATGTGCTGGTACCATATGTTGTTTGTGACGTGTGCTGAATCTTGTACATAATTATCAATACCTTTATTGTCTGAGTATGTGCTGCGTTTAACTTTATTTCGCTTTTGTTCATTGTTACTGTTACCACCTGACGTAACACCTGTTGCAGCAGGGAGGTGGGGTACATTAGGTTTGGGTGCAGCAAAAAAACTCATAGCATAGCTGTACTGCCATACAGAGGCAGCCAAAACTCCGGTGATCATAAAAATCCCTATTATTTTTATTACATATGCTAACCTCACCGACATTTTTGCTCTTACCTTGCTGCAGTCCTGGCAGCGTATTCTTGCGACGTTAAAGTTGCCCGCCTAAAAATTCTCAAAAAGTGCTTGTTATTAAATGTTAGTTTTGTTTCATTAAGCTCTCCCTATCAAATAGTCATTCAGTGCCCAGGTGAAGAGTTGCTCCCACGCTACTCTAAGTGATCGGTCTCTCAAGACCGGCAAGTATGGGCGGAGGTGGGGCATGTAATTTTCTATGGCCAGGAGGAAGGCCGTGTAGTATACACGTACCCTTTTCTTTTTTAAGTATGTTGGCCTTTTTATTTCGTATACAAATTGGTGTGACAATTCTTCTGGGTAACTATCGTCTGGCAGCACCATCTACGCCTGCACACTGAATTTGTTAGATAACTTTTCTTAACAATACAATATTACGCAGCTCCTGTATGTGCGAGAGAAAAAGAGAACATTCACGTGTTTACATGTGTATTGGTGCAAGCGAAGTCCTTAGTTTTTATTACAATTGTATTTAGTAGTCAATGGGGGGGGGGTTTGCTCAGATGGCGGGAGCAGTTTTACTCTTTGAACGTGTGACCATGGGGTGGGCAGTGTGGGGATCACCCCCTTCTTCGTCCGTTATTCTCTCCGAGGGAACAATTGGGTCGTTGTCTGTGGTTGTGTTTTCTTCCGCTGCCGGGGATGTTGTTGGCGTTTTTCCAATGGACCTGTCGTTGGCGCTGGGGCGGGTCTGCAGTTTGTAAATTTTTACATCATGCAGGTGGTTCCACGCACGCTTATCCTTTAGTTTTACTGCTCTTGTTGATACGTCCTCTACTAAATGGGGGCCAGTGAACCTCTGCTGGTTCCACTTTCTATTAAAATTTCGAAGTAGTACGTGGTCACCTTTGGCAAGTTGGCACAAGTTCTCCTTTCCCAATTCTGTATTTTCGTCTATTTCTTGGTTGCTGGTGGACCCGCCCCGTGTGCGCTCGAGCTGTTGAGACACAAACACAACGCTAGTAATCAAAGAAGACACATATTTATACATTTCATCACCTAACACATTCGCAGAACTTTCTTGGTCGGTGAATGCCCTTGACGTTGGTGTTAGGGGAAGGCGCATTTGGCGTCCAGTAACCACCTCGTGTGGGGTGAGGTGGTGGTCGGACCCTGGCCTGTTTCTAAGTTCGAACAGTGCTAACGGAAGGCAATACAACCAACTTTTCTTTGTTGTTTGCTGTATTTTAGCAATTGCCTCCTTCAATAGGCCATTCAGGCGTTCACATACACCATTAGCCTGTGGGTGGTACGCACATGCAAATTTGTGTTTAATGTTCAGTAGGGATGTGATATGCTGGAACATTTCATTTGCGAAATGGGGTCCGTTGTCTGATCTTAACACCTCGCACACTCCCCACCTGGGGAATACCTCCCTTACTATAAATTTGGCTGCTCTAAACGCATCAGGGTGTGAACAGGGCCCTGCTTCGATCCACCTAGAAAATGGGCATACTACTACTATCATGTATCTATTGCCTTGACAAATGTTGATCATATCAACATAGTCAATGTGGAGGTGCCGAAAAGGTCCTTCTGGTCGGGGTATGGTACCTCTTATCACCTTTAAAGTATGACCGGCCGTGAACTGTTGACATGTAAGGCAATTGCTGATAAAATTTGACACATGGGATGTTAACTCGGGACAGAACCAATCTTCTCTAATTCGTGCTGCTATTATTTCTTTGCCTGTATGGGCAGGGTGATGTAATTGGTTCAAGGCGGTATTTAACAATGCCAATGGTATTACAACTTTCCCAGTGCCACCCTGGCGCCATAGTGCGTCGGTTGGTGACATTGTGCATCCTCTTTTCACCCATACTTCTTTTTCGGCCATTGGTGCAGCCGCTTGTAACTCCATAATCTGGGTGGCTGGGAGATGGGTGTACCCTTCTTTTATTAACATCTCCCTCGCTATTCCCCTCCCTCTCCCTCTCTGTGAGTCTGTGGGGTTCCATATCTCACCAAAATATGCAGCATATTTTGCATGTGCGTCTGCTGCTGCATTTCCTTTTGATATATAGTCTTCTCCATTGGTGTGTGCGGTGCATTTTACTAGGGCTAGTTCTTGGGGATCGTTTATTACTTCAATTAGTTCAGCCAACAAGAGGGCATGTTGTACTGGAGTGCCGTCAGCTCTCCTAAACCCTCTTCTTCTCCACTTTGATAGCCCTGAGTGGACAGTGGATGTAACATATGCACTGTCGGAATATATAGTAACTTTTTTATCAAAACTTTCCTTTAGTGCCAATATGAGTGCAACCAGTTCCGCCGCTTGAGCAGAGTAATGCTGTGGTAATTGTACACACTTAATAGCCACACACACTGGCGCTTCAATCATTTGTACTACTGCTGCCCCAGTCCTCCTTATCCCGTCTCCTTGATCAATAGTTGATGACCCATCAATAAACAAAAGCTCACCTCCCTCTAGTGCGTTTTCTTCAACTTTCCTAGTACATGAGTACATCTCAGTTACTTGGGTGCAGTCGTGGGCGTAATCTCCCTCTTCAATTACTTCTGCTAGGAACCTTGCAGGGTTAACCGTGCTACATCTAACAATTGCCAGTTCAGCTTTGGACAAAATAATCTCATAACCTGTTGCCCTCTGTGTCGTCAGTGTGGACTTAGGTTTATTCAATATCGCAAATAGTGCATGTTCTACAAATAGTGTAGTTGGACACCCCATAGTTATTGATGATGCTTTTTCTACTGCAAATGCAGCTGCAGCAAGACCTTGTTCGCAAGAGAATTGTCCTAACATTATTGGATCTAAGTGACCGCTGTAAAATGCTACTGGTTTATAGCCCATGCTAGTCTTTTGGGCCAATACTGCTTTCATTACTGCTGAGTCGCAATGTGAAAATATAAAAAATCGTCGCTCATAGTCTGGGGATGCTAGTACTGGAGCAGTTGATATTGCTTCTTTTAATTCATCAAATGCCTCCTTCATTTCCATAGTCCATCCCAACTTTTTCTCCCCTTTATTTGCTTCCTTCAAACCCTCAAGCAGGGGTCCTATGTAAGAGCTGTAATCAAATACCCATGCTCTACAGTAGTTGCACAGTCCCAGAAATTGCTGCAGTTCTCTTACAGTCTGTGGCACGGGAGTGCCTGATATTGCCTGTGCTCTTTGTGGTGCAATCCTTCTTCCATGTTGTGATATCAGTTGGCCAATGTAAAGTACCTGTTCCTGACAGTATTGTATCTTTTCCATGTCTACCTTGTACCCCTTTTCAGCCAATATCGTCAACATTTTTAATGAGTCCTCTCTACATTTATCTTCATTTGTACTGCAAATTATTATGTCATCCACATACTGTAACACTGTGCTTTCCAACTCAACGTTACCCAAATCCATCTGTATTACCCTATTGAAAATTGAAGGTGATTCACAATATCCCTGTGGTAATCTGGTATGTTTCCACTTCCTATTTCGGTAAGTGAAGCTTGTCAAGTCTTGTGAGTCTGGGTGTAATGGTATTGAGAAAAAAGCATTTTTAAGGTCAATCACTGTAAACCGTGATGCTTCTGCTGGAATGCCACACAAAATTGTGGCCGGGTTTGCTGTTACTGGATACTCTGCTTCTACTATGTTGTTCAACGGTCTGAGGTCCTGTATGAACCGCCAAGACCCTCCTTTAGCCTTGCGCACCGGGTACACAGCTGTGTTGCATGGGGATTCTGAGGGGACCAATATGCCATTGTTTATAAGGGCTGTTATGGTTTCGTATATGCCCTCATCTGCCTCTCTTGACAATGGGTATTGTTTCACTCTTGGTAGTATGGCACCCTTTTTTAATTTTATCCTTACACCCCCTATGCTTTTAATGCATCCTACATCATAAGGGCTAATAGTCCATAATGATTTTGGCACCTTTGACATATCTTCTTTAAAAAATGGGACTGGTGTGCCAGCGGGTGCCTCAAGTGCCATTGCAATTTTCTGTGCCACTTGTTTGTGAGCCACTGTTAGCCACATTTCTACACTCATCATGAACACCATTTCATTTTCCTCCTTTTCTTCTGAAAACAACTCTTCATCTGACACCTGGGTCAGCCTACATCCTTCTGCTAGTGCTATCACCGCCCTCCATGCTCTCCCTTCTTTATCTTGGGCGTGCACAGCAACATAATCAGCTGTTGCAATAATGCTCTCAATGTCCACTGCAAGGACCTTCCCTTCCAGTTCATTAGCTGGTGTTTCTGGTCGGAATAGATAGGCTGCTGGTCTCCTCCATATTTTCCCTCCTATCCCTGGCATCCATGCAAATGCCATGTCTGTTCCGTACTGGAATAGCTCGCCGTCTACCGGCTCCGCCCTGATCGCTATCTGTCCACAGTATGCTTGCAAAATCTGTCGTGCTGCAAGCATGTTAATCCCTGGAGTAGAGCAAATTATGCCATCCTCTGTAAAGGAGATCGTCATATTTAATCTGTTCATTATGTCCCTCCCCAGTATGTTTACTGGTGAGGCACTATAATACAAAAGTGGTACTGACAGATCGTAATCTCCAATAGATAGCGGAACGTTATCAGTAAATGGAACCAACCCTTTAGCCCCAGAAAACCCTTGTGTGTTCATGGCTTCGCCTGACATCTTAAACTTACCTTCCCTTATGCAAGACCGGGTTGCCCCGGTGTCAACAAGGAATGATAATTTTTTGTCACCTATCGTTACCTCTATGCGTGGCTCCTCCGCACTATTAGGTGTTACTGACAGGATGGGACACACCAAGGCCGTCTGTGGGCTGTCCTATTGGGGGTACAATGACTGGCCATTCCCTGTGTAAGGGTTGTGTCCCAACACCGTCACCCCACCCAATTGCGTTCGTTCAGGTTGTGGTGGTGGTTGTATTAACGCTGCACCAGTTACTTGTGGCAGGTATTGTTTTATTTGTTGTTGTGGTAGGGAATAGTGTTGGTCACTCCCTTGTGGTGACATCTGCTGTGGTTGTATGCCCTGCTGTTCTTGTGATGTCCTATGTTGTGCTTGTTCGTTCCATGCTGGTGTTCCTGGCCTGACCCTGCATGTACGTGACATGTGTCCTAATAGTCCGCAGCTCCAACACACGGGTGGTTCCCTGTTTTGCCATGGGAAGTTCCCTGTGTTGTCCTGGTATACTGGTTGCCCTGTCTGGTAGTTATTTCTGAGTCCCCCAGCCTGTTGTTGGGTATTATATCCGTATCCTCTTCCCCTCATAAACCCTCCTCTCCCTCTATTATAATTATAATACCCAGCTCCTTGCATTGGGTACCCTCCTCCCATGTTCTGTGCGTGTGATTGCAGAGGCAGCACTTGCTCTATTACCTCTTGTGGAGGCGCTATTTGAGCTGGATTTTGTGCAGCCACTACTTGCGTTGGGCTTTGGGCCATTGGTGTTGGCGCAGTTATTAGTGCCCCTTCCATGGTATATTTAGTAAGTTTTTTCTGTACTAATTTGGCCTCTTCTGTTTTCCTGTCCTCTTCCTTTTGTTTCATTTTTCCTTGCCATGTTCTACAGTGATGTACTATAGTCAGTTGTATTTCCGGCCATGGTTTTGCTTCCATCCCCACTACTTTCTTTAATTGTCTCTGAACTCCTTCTGGGAGCCCTTGTACTAGTATATGATAAAATATGGCTGGTGTTTTGTCCCATTGTTCTCTAGTTTCCATGCGCCACTTCTCTTGAATATCCTGGATATAATCAACAGGATCCTCGTTCTCACCCATCTTACGGGAAGTAATGGCTCCTATGTCTGATGTGTCTGGGTACTGCACTCTTAGAGCCTGCCATAGCGCATGTCTGCAGTTTGCAAATGGTGCCCCATCATGCGATGTGTTTGTTATTGTTACCCCATGGAATCCCGCTCTTTTCCAAATGTCATCCGCTCTATCCCCTAATATTGATATTAACAGGCCCTTAACATCTCCCACTGCTAGTTTCTGTCCTGCGGTGTGTTTTTCCATTTCATATATCCATTTACCCGCACCTCCACTTAATGATGGGAGCCTACATTTTATGTTTTCCTTATCCGTATGTTTCCAAGGTACATACTGTGGTCTAACCCCTCCTCTCTCCAGCAGTGGCATTACATTCTGTCTTGTGTCATCCTTTATGCTCCATGATGTTAACTCTTCACACCCCTCCTCTTCCCCCATTCCTTTTACTACTTCAAATCCTTCCTTACTACCTCTTCTCCTACCTCCCTCTTCTTCCTTTCCCCTTTTTTCATCCTTTCCTGTGTTCAATATGGGCACGTCTGTTTGCCTGTCTTGCCTGCGACTAGGGAGGTCCCTAAGCCGACATGCATAAGGTGTAACTTCGTCCATGAAGGGTGCGAGCTTTATTCTGTGCAGAGAGCGTGCAGTTGTTGAACATGTGGGGTGTGGCGTTAGAGAGCGTGATGGTGATGTGGGTGGCGTGTGTTGGTTGGTGAGCGTCGGTGGCGTGTGTTCGTTAGTTTGTGTTTCTCCCATTCTTTTCACTTCCTCCTTACTTCTCTCCAGCTCCTCCCATCTTCTACTCACCCATGGCGAATCTATGTTTGTTCTAGTGAGGTATAGCTTATCTAAGCTTTCCCTTTCACTCTTCCTTCCATCCTCACTACAAAAATCATTCATAAATTGCGCCCCCCACTCTGCCTTTTTTCCTTTTATTGTTACAGTTTTTAAGTCTATTAGGTCTCCCTCTTCCTTTCCGTTGTTACCAACTGTTCCCCTTAGTGCTGACGTTGTTGCTACCTCTCTATTTTTATATACTTCTCCCCATCTTTCACTCTCCCTCTTACTCTCTTCTCTCTCCCCTTCACTCCTCTCCTCCATCTCCCTACTATTTTCCTCTCTTTTCCTTTTTAATTCCTCCATTACTTCGTTGCTCATCTGTTCCAATATCCTTTCATCCTCTCTCCTCCTTTCCCATTTCACCCTTTCTCTTTCTACTATACTCTCTATTACCTTCCCCTCTTCATATTTTTTAGCTGTCTCTGATATTATCCTCCTCCTCCATATTTCCATTTCTTTTTCATTTTCTTCTTCTTCCTTCTTCTTCTCCCTCATCACTACTCTTGATACCCTTTCTGCTGCTGCTTTTACCCTTACAGCTTCCCTCTTTCTCTCCTCACTTTGCTCCCTTAATTTTTCCAATTCGTCCTTACCTTCTTTCCTTTTCCTCACTCTCTCTCTTTCCTCCCCCTCAAGTTGTTTTATCAGTTCATTCTGCTCATCCCTTAGTTTAGCTAATCTTTCCTCCAAAATCTCTTCCTTCTGCCGTAGCAGCTCCTCTCCCCTCATTTCACTCTCTCTTTCACTATCCTCGTTTGTTCTCTTTACCGCCTCCCTTTCCTCTCCAGTTAGTGATCCTCGTAATTTCAACAATATCTGTGCAGCTACCCACTCATCGTTTCCTATCTCTACAGTCTGCTCTTCTCTCCTCCCGTCCCCCATTGGTATCTTTCCATGAGCCACATATGGTGGAGGGCTGTATGCCGGGTTTGAGTATCCTTCAGCCGCCCTTAACTGTCCTTTTATTTCTCCTAATTCTCTTAAAGGGTACAACCCTCCTCCCTCTGTTTTCACTCCCGGTGTTAAGGGTATCTCATTGCTCGGTTCCTGTTTTATGTCAGCTAATTTATCAACCTTTCCTCCACCCAGTTTTTCATTCCCCATATTCTTTGTTCCTTCACTCTCCTTTTCCCCATCCGTTCCTTCTTTCTTAATCTCCTTTTCTTCCGGTGTTTCCCCCATAGTGAACATTCCATTTGGTCCTGGTCTAGACCCCTGGAACATCCTCCATAAGTTAAACACCTCCACATGGTTTGCCAACTTCTTCCCCTTGTATGTATTGTGCAGATGGTTTAATAGTGAATGTTGGGCATATGGGTCAAAGCTACCATTAGGCGGCCATGGTGTCAACATTTTGTTGTCCGTCCCCTGGGTCCACTCTATGCTGTACTTAATTAACTTCTCCCTATGTGGTGGCAGTGTGGTGCATATATGTTGTAGTGGGGTAGTGAGGGTATTCCCCCACCCTCCCAACCCTCTCCCGTATGACATACTAGCGCACCCTTTCTTACCCTTCCCCTTGCTACCAGTTTGCAACATACAACCTTTTATTGCTTACCTTGCCCCGCAAGTGTGGGGACTTACGACAATCCTTTGACAAATTATGCAATGATAATAATCACAAAAAAAAAAATTATAAAACAAATATATTTATGATGTTATATTATATTCCTTCCCCTACGGCCCCCTGCGGCCGAAGCGCACGCAGCCCCCTGCAGCTGCGTACCCCTTACGACGATCTTACACAGTCGTCCTTTTTCCCCGTTCTCCTCCCACCTTTACACTTGCCGTGGCCGGCGTTCTCCGTGCGCAGCCACGCCCCCTTCCCCTTCTCCTCTTTGATCCACTCGTTTATCGTTTATCTCCGTGTCCGCTCCTTTATCATGTTTCTCTTCCCCACCAATGTCAAACCCAAAGCTTATTGTGTTCACGATATCTTACTAAATCCCTACTGGTGACGTCACCTATTTCTTCGAACTACTGGTATATTCGTGTTATGTTCTTTAAATTCAAAATACACTTGCAATCTACCCCGCTAACCCTACAGCTGTCTTCCTGTCTCTCCTGGAACAAGGTAATCTCATCAATACTATAACCGGACTGCGCACGCTGCGTCGCCTCGCGTGTGATACGCCCCTCAACAGGAGGGCTTAACCAGCCAATTATCTTCCGTTTTGGGCAACTACGTAACTAGCCACCGCCCACAGGGAAACGTCATCTACCTATCGAGTTTCTTGCTCGAACAATAGGGAACCTCATCTACCTATCGAGTTTCTTGCTCGAACAATAGGGAACCTCATCTACTCATTGAATGATAAATGTCAAATCGTAGGAAACCACACACACCCACCCTCACACGTAGTCGCGATTTAGGCCAATCAGTGTCTTTCGAGCGGCTGCACGTGATGTTTTCGTGCCCCGCCCCCCTCTTTCGCGTAACGTTAGCCGCCTTCTCTCGCACTCAATTCACTACCATTCATTCCATTATCATCACTCAATTAAACCTTCACCCCACCTTTTTACAATACCTCCCTCCTCCCTTATTTACTTCCGCCCCCTCCCTCACAATTTCGCATTGCTTGTTGTGCGTGTCATGCTCACCAAGTTCCCTCGATGCAGGGCCGCTCGACTGCGTGCACCCCTCCAAGCGGCTCGCCACCTCCCCTCGTCTGGACCACGTCTGGACACTCGCCGACCGCGGGCGGGATACTTCTCAACCGGCTCCCGAGGGCCAATATCCGGATTGCGCTGTCCGGTCCTCTCGCAGCTCCGCGATGGTCCTGTAGTCCTCAGAAGGGGGCAACGGCAGAGGGGGCCGCGCTGTCGGGCCTCCCCGCAACGGGAGTGCCTGGAAAAATAAAAAATAAAAGTCGATCTTGGTCCATTATTACTGCTGTTCCCGCTCCCCCCTCAGGTAACTCCATCACACTTGCACAATTGGTGTTATATCCCACGTCCACCTCTCCTTTATGCTGGTAACATACTTTGGGCGCAGTCAATGGTAATATAGTTATCGGGTCTTCATCTTCTTCTACCCACGTGAGCATTGGTACATACTTGATCCATGTCGTCCAACATCGATGATTGTGTGTCTCGATGGTTGAGATAGTTTCTTTTGTTACCATGTTGCTGCCAACCACTCCTATCTCCCAGCTGGTACCCAGGAACACCTTTCCTGTTATCGTCAGTAATGGCCTCTCCCAGCATCCTTGTTTACCCGGAACTTCCGTGGCGTACCAATCACATGGTAGATACTGCAGTGTTACCTTCTTTGTTTCTCCTTTTTCAGGGCCACTTGTTATGTATCTGAATGCTTCAGCATGTAAACTGGTCTTGTGATAACTCAGATAGGTCTTGAGGAAGTTGTTTTCATATGGGTATGAGTCTCGTGTTTTCCATGTCATGTGCACTACTGTTCCTTGGAATCTTCCTTTCGTTTGGAACAGGGCCAAATATATTATGCACTGTGCTGTTTTTTCATCTATTTCTGTGGCAACAAATGTTCGTGAAGCGCTCATGGCGTATGGTATTAATGAGCAAACGTAACAGCTATCCTCAGTTGTCTGCTTACCAATGCGGGTCATGTGCTGGTACCATATGTTGTTTGTGACGTGTGCTGAATCTTGTACATAATTATCAATACCTTTATTGTCTGAGTATGTGCTGCGTTTAACTTTATTTCGCTTTTGTTCATTGTTACTGTTACCACCTGACGTAACACCTGTTGCAGCAGGGAGGTGGGGTACATTAGGTTTGGGTGCAGCAAAAAAACTCATAGCATAGCTGTACTGCCATACAGAGGCAGCCAAAACTCCGGTGATCATAAAAATCCCTATTATTTTTATTACATATGCTAACCTCACCGACATTTTTGCTCTTACCTTGCTGCAGTCCTGGCAGCGTATTCTTGCGACGTTAAAGTTGCCCGCCTAAAAATTCTCAAAAAGTGCTTGTTATTAAATGTTAGTTTTGTTTCATTAAGCTCTCCCTATCAAATAGTCATTCAGTGCCCAGGTGAAGAGTTGCTCCCACGCTACTCTAAGTGATCGGTCTCTCAAGACCGGCAAGTATGGGCGGAGGTGGGGCATGTAATTTTCTATGGCCAGGAGGAAGGCCGTGTAGTATACACGTACCCTTTTCTTTTTTAAGTATGTTGGCCTTTTTATTTCGTATACAAATTGGTGTGACAATTCTTCTGGGTAACTATCGTCTGGCAGCACCATCTACGCCTGCACACTGAATTTGTTAGATAACTTTTCTTAACAATACAATATTACGCAGCTCCTGTATGTGCGAGAGAAAAAGAGAACATTCACGTGTTTACATGTGTATTGGTGCAAGCGAAGTCCTTAGTTTTTATTACAATTGTATTTAGTAGTCAATGGGGGGGGGGGTTTGCTCAGATGGCGGGAGCAGTTTTACTCTTTGAACGTGTGACCATGGGGTGGGCAGTGTGGGGATCACCCCCTTCTTCGTCCGTTATTCTCTCCGAGGGAACAATTGGGTCGTTGTCTGTGGTTGTGTTTTCTTCCGCTGCCGGGGATGTTGTTGGCGTTTTTCCAATGGACCTGTCGTTGGCGCTGGGGCGGGTCTGCAGTTTGTAAATTTTTACATCATGCAGGTGGTTCCACGCACGCTTATCCTTTAGTTTTACTGCTCTTGTTGATACGTCCTCTACTAAATGGGGGCCAGTGAACCTCTGCTGGTTCCACTTTCTATTAAAATTTCGAAGTAGTACGTGGTCACCTTTGGCAAGTTGGCACAAGTTCTCCTTTCCCAATTCTGTATTTTCGTCTATTTCTTGGTTGCTGGTGGACCCGCCCCGTGTGCGCTCGAGCTGTTGAGACACAAACACAACGCTAGTAATCAAAGAAGACACATATTGATACATTTCATCACCTAACACATTCGCAGAACTTTCTTGGTCGGTGAATGCCCTTGACGTTGGTGTTAGGGGAAGGCGCATTTGGCGTCCAGTAACCACCTCGTGTGGGGTGAGGTGGTGGTCGGACCCTGGCCTGTTTCTAAGTTCGAACAGTGCTAACGGAAGGCAATACAACCAACTTTTCTTTGTTGTTTGCTGTATTTTAGCAATTGCCTCCTTCAATAGGCCATTCAGGCGTTCACATACACCATTAGCCTGTGGGTGGTACGCACATGCAAATTTGTGTTTAATGTTCAGTAGGGATGTGATATGCTGGAACATTTCATTTGCGAAATGGGGTCCGTTGTCTGATCTTAACACCTCGCACACTCCCCACCTGGGGAATACCTCCCTTACTATAAATTTGGCTGCTCTAAATGCATCAGGGTGTGAACAGGGCCCTGCTTCGATCCACCTAGAAAATGGGCATACTACTACTATCATGTATCTATTGCCTTGACAAATGTTGATCATATCAACATAGTCAATGTGGAGGTGCCGAAAAGGTCCTTCTGGTCGGGGTATGGTACCTCTTATCACCTTTAAAGTATGACCGGCCGTGAACTGTTGACATGTAAGGCAATTGCTGATAAAATTTGACACATGGGATGTTAACTCGGGACAGAACCAATCTTCTCTAATTCGTGCTGCTATTATTTCTTTGCCTGTATGGGCAGGGTGATGTAATTGGTTCAAGGCGGTATTTAACAATGCCAATGGTATTACAACTTTCCCAGTGCCACCCTGGCGCCATAGTGCGTCGGTTGGTGACATTGTGCATCCTCTTTTCACCCATACTTCTTTTTCGGCCATTGGTGCAGCCGCTTGTAACTCCATAATCTGGGTGGCTGGGAGATGGGTGTACCCTTCTTTTATTAACATCTCCCTCGCTATTCCCCTCCCTCTCCCTCTCTGTGAGTCTGTGGGGTTCCATATCTCACCAAAATATGCAGCATATTTTGCATGTGCGTCTGCTGCTGCATTTCCTTTTGATATATAGTCTTCTCCATTGGTGTGTGCGGTGCATTTTACTAGGGCTAGTTCTTGGGGATCGTTTATTACTTCAATTAGTTCAGCCAACAAGAGGGCATGTTGTACTGGAGTGCCGTCAGCTCTCCTAAACCCTCTTCTTCTCCACTTTGATAGCCCTGAGTGGACAGTGGATGTAACATATGCACTGTCGGAATATATAGTAACTTTTTTATCAAAACTTTCCTTTAGTGCCAATATGAGTGCAACCAGTTCCGCCGCTTGAGCAGAGTAATGCTGTGGTAATTGTACACACTTAATAGCCACACACACTGGCGCTTCAATCATTTGTACTACTGCTGCCCCAGTCCTCCTTATCCCGTCTCCTTGATCAATAGTTGATGACCCATCAATAAACAAAAGCTCACCTCCCTCTAGTGCGTTTTCTTCAACTTTCCTAGTACATGAGTACATCTCAGTTACTTGGGTGCAGTCGTGGGCGTAATCTCCCTCTTCAATTACTTCTGCTAGGAACCTTGCAGGGTTAACCGTGCTACATCTAACAATTGCCAGTTCAGCTTTGGACAAAATAATCTCATAACCTGTTGCCCTCTGTGTCGTCAGTGTGGACTTAGGTTTATTCAATATCGCAAATAGTGCATGTTCTACAAATAGTGTAGTTGGACACCCCATAGTTATTGATGATGCTTTTTCTACTGCAAATGCAGCTGCAGCAAGACCTTGTTCGCAAGAGAATTGTCCTAACATTATTGGATCTAAGTGACCGCTGTAAAATGCTACTGGTTTATAGCCCATGCTAGTCTTTTGGGCCAATACTGCTTTCATTACTGCTGAGTCGCAATGTGAAAATATAAAAAATCGTCGCTCATAGTCTGGGGATGCTAGTACTGGAGCAGTTGATATTGCTTCTTTTAATTCATCAAATGCCTCCTTCATTTCCATAGTCCATCCCAACTTTTTCTCCCCTTTATTTGCTTCCTTCAAACCCTCAAGCAGGGGTCCTATGTAAGAGCTGTAATCAAATACCCATGCTCTACAGTAGTTGCACAGTCCCAGAAATTGCTGCAGTTCTCTTACAGTCTGTGGCACGGGAGTGCCTGATATTGCCTGTGCTCTTTGTGGTGCAATCCTTCTTCCATGTTGTGATATCAGTTGGCCAATGTAAAGTACCTGTTCCTGACAGTATTGTATCTTTTCCATGTCTACCTTGTACCCCTTTTCAGCCAATATCGTCAACATTTTTAATGAGTCCTCTCTACATTTATCTTCATTTGTACTGCAAATTATTATGTCATCCACATACTGTAACACTGTGCTTTCCAACTCAACGTTACCCAAATCCATCTGTATTACCCTATTGAAAATTGAAGGTGATTCACAATATCCCTGTGGTAATCTGGTATGTTTCCACTTCCTATTTCGGTAAGTGAAGCTTGTCAAGTCTTGTGAGTCTGGGTGTAATGGTATTGAGAAAAAAGCATTTTTAAGGTCAATCACTGTAAACCGTGATGCTTCTGCTGGAATGCCACACAAAATTGTGGCCGGGTTTGCTGTTACTGGATACTCTGCTTCTACTATGTTGTTCAACGGTCTGAGGTCCTGTATGAACCGCCAAGACCCTCCTTTAGCCTTGCGCACCGGGTACACAGCTGTGTTGCATGGGGATTCTGAGGGGACCAATATGCCATTGTTTATAAGGGCTGTTATGGTTTCGTATATGCCCTCATCTGCCTCTCTTGACAATGGGTATTGTTTCACTCTTGGTAGTATGGCACCCTTTTTTAATTTTATCCTTACACCCCCTATGCTTTTAATGCATCCTACATCATAAGGGCTAATAGTCCATAATGATTTTGGCACCTTTGACATATCTTCTTTAAAAAATGGGACTGGTGTGCCAGCGGGTGCCTCAAGTGCCATTGCAATTTTCTGTGCCACTTGTTTGTGAGCCACTGTTAGCCACATTTCTACACTCATCATGAACACCATTTCATTTTCCTCCTTTTCTTCTGAAAACAACTCTTCATCTGACACCTGGGTCAGCCTACATCCTTCTGCTAGTGCTATCACCGCCCTCCATGCTCTCCCTTCTTTATCTTGGGCGTGCACAGCAACATAATCAGCTGTTGCAATAATGCTCTCAATGTCCACTGCAAGGACCTTCCCTTCCAGTTCATTAGCTGGTGTTTCTGGTCGGAATAGATAGGCTGCTGGTCTCCTCCATATTTTCCCTCCTATCCCTGGCATCCATGCAAATGCCATGTCTGTTCCGTACTGGAATAGCTCGCCGTCTACCGGCTCCGCCCTGATCGCTATCTGTCCACAGTATGCTTGCAAAATCTGTCGTGCTGCAAGCATGTTAATCCCTGGAGTAGAGCAAATTATGCCATCCTCTGTAAAGGAGATCGTCATATTTAATCTGTTCATTATGTCCCTCCCCAGTATGTTTACTGGTGAGGCACTATAATACAAAAGTGGTACTGACAGATCGTAATCTCCAATAGATAGCGGAACGTTATCAGTAAATGGAACCAACCCTTTAGCCCCAGAAAACCCTTGTGTGTTCATGGCTTCGCCTGACATCTTAAACTTACCTTCCCTTATGCAAGACCGGGTTGCCCCGGTGTCAACAAGGAATGATAATTTTTTGTCACCTATCGTTACCTCTATGCGTGGCTCCTCCGCACTATTAGGTGTTACTGACAGGATGGGACACACCAAGGCCGTCTGTGGGCTGTCCTATTGGGGGTACAATGACTGGCCATTCCCTGTGTAAGGGTTGTGTCCCAACACCGTCACCCCACCCAATTGCGTTCGTTCAGGTTGTGGTGGTGGTTGTATTAACGCTGCACCAGTTACTTGTGGCAGGTATTGTTTTATTTGTTGTTGTGGTAGGGAATAGTGTTGGTCACTCCCTTGTGGTGACATCTGCTGTGGTTGTATGCCCTGCTGTTCTTGTGATGTCCTATGTTGTGCTTGTTCGTTCCATGCTGGTGTTCCTGGCCTGACCCTGCATGTACGTGACATGTGTCCTAATAGTCCGCAGCTCCAACACACGGGTGGTTCCCTGTTTTGCCATGGGAAGTTCCCTGTGTTGTCCTGGTATACTGGTTGCCCTGTCTGGTAGTTATTTCTGAGTCCCCCAGCCTGTTGTTGGGTATTATATCCGTATCCTCTTCCCCTCATAAACCCTCCTCTCCCTCTATTATAATTATAATACCCAGCTCCTTGCATTGGGTACCCTCCTCCCATGTTCTGTGCGTGTGATTGCAGAGGCAGCACTTGCTCTATTACCTCTTGTGGAGGCGCTATTTGAGCTGGATTTTGTGCAGCCACTACTTGCGTT
Source organism: Ambystoma mexicanum (assembly GCF_040938575.1). Taxonomy (NCBI): domain Eukaryota; kingdom Metazoa; phylum Chordata; class Amphibia; order Caudata; family Ambystomatidae; genus Ambystoma; species Ambystoma mexicanum. The sequence continues at coordinate 281,212,886 of NC_090929.1, read as the reverse complement.
GGGCTTTGGGCCATTGGTGTTGGCGCAGTTATTAGTGCCCCTTCCATGGTATATTTAGTAAGTTTTTTCTGTACTAATTTGGCCTCTTCTGTTTTCCTGTCCTCTTCCTTTTGTTTCATTTTTCCTTGCCATGTTCTACAGTGATGTACTATAGTCAGTTGTATTTCCGGCCATGGTTTTGCTTCCATCCCCACTACTTTCTTTAATTGTCTCTGAACTCCTTCTGGGAGCCCTTGTACTAGTATATGATAAAATATGGCTGGTGTTTTGTCCCATTGTTCTCTAGTTTCCATGCGCCACTTCTCTTGAATATCCTGGATATAATCAACAGGATCCTCGTTCTCACCCATCTTACGGGAAGTAATGGCTCCTATGTCTGATGTGTCTGGGTACTGCACTCTTAGTGCCTGCCATAGCGCATGTCTGCAGTTTGCAAATGGTGCCCCATCATGCGATGTGTTTGTTATTGTTACCCCATGGAATCCCGCTCTTTTCCAAATGTCATCCGCTCTATCCCCTAATATTGATATTAACAGGCCCTTAACATCTCCCACTGCTAGTTTCTGTCCTGCGGTGTGTTTTTCCATTTCATATATCCATTTACCCGCACCTCCACTTAATGATGGGAGCCTACATTTTATGTTTTCCTTATCCGTATGTTTCCAAGGTACATACTGTGGTCTAACCCCTCCTCTCTCCAGCAGTGGCATTACATTCTGTCTTGTGTCATCCTTTATGCTCCATGATGTTAACTCTTCACACCCCTCCTCTTCCCCCATTCCTTTTACTACTTCAAATCCTTCCTTACTACCTCTTCTCCTACCTCCCTCTTCTTCCTTTCCCCTTTTTTCATCCTTTCCTGTGTTCAATATGGGCACGTCTGTTTGCCTGTCTTGCCTGCGACTAGGGAGGTCCCTAAGCCGACATGCATAAGGTGTAACTTCGTCCATGAAGGGTGCGAGCTTTATTCTGTGCAGAGAGCGTGCAGTTGTTGAACATGTGGGGTGTGGCGTTAGAGAGCGTGATGGTGATGTGGGTGGCGTGTGTTGGTTGGTGAGCGTCGGTGGCGTGTGTTCGTTAGTTTGTGTTTCTCCCATTCTTTTCACTTCCTCCTTACTTCTCTCCAGCTCCTCCCATCTTCTACTCACCCATGGCGAATCTATGTTTGTTCTAGTGAGGTATAGCTTATCTAAGCTTTCCCTTTCACTCTTCCTTCCATCCTCACTACAAAAATCATTCATAAATTGCGCCCCCCACTCTGCCTTTTTTCCTTTTATTGTTACAGTTTTTAAGTCTATTAGGTCTCCCTCTTCCTTTCCGTTGTTACCAACTGTTCCCCTTAGTGCTGACGTTGTTGCTACCTCTCTATTTTTATATACTTCTCCCCATCTTTCACTCTCCCTCTTACTCTCTTCTCTCTCCCCTTCACTCCTCTCCTCCATCTCCCTACTATTTTCCTCTCTTTTCCTTTTTAATTCCTCCATTACTTCGTTGCTCATCTGTTCCAATATCCTTTCATCCTCTCTCCTCCTTTCCCATTTCACCCTTTCTCTTTCTACTATACTCTCTATTACCTTCCCCTCTTCATATTTTTTAGCTGTCTCTGATATTATCCTCCTCCTCCATATTTCCATTTCTTTTTCATTTTCTTCTTCTTCCTTCTTCTTCTCCCTCATCACTACTCTTGATACCCTTTCTGCTGCTGCTTTTACCCTTACAGCTTCCCTCTTTCTCTCCTCACTTTGCTCCCTTAATTTTTCCAATTCGTCCTTACCTTCTTTCCTTTTCCTCACTCTCTCTCTTTCCTCCCCCTCAAGTTGTTTTATCAGTTCATTCTGCTCATCCCTTAGTTTAGCTAATCTTTCCTCCAAAATCTCTTCCTTCTGCCGTAGCAGCTCCTCTCCCCTCATTTCACTCTCTCTTTCACTATCCTCGTTTGTTCTCTTTACCGCCTCCCTTTCCTCTCCAGTTAGTGATCCTCGTAATTTCAACAATATCTGTGCAGCTACCCACTCATCGTTTCCTATCTCTACAGTCTGCTCTTCTCTCCTCCCGTCCCCCATTGGTATCTTTCCATGAGCCACATATGGTGGAGGGCTGTATGCCGGGTTTGAGTATCCTTCAGCCGCCCTTAACTGTCCTTTTATTTCTCCTAATTCTCTTAAAGGGTACAACCCTCCTCCCTCTGTTTTCACTCCCGGTGTTAAGGGTATCTCATTGCTCGGTTCCTGTTTTATGTCAGCTAATTTATCAACCTTTCCTCCACCCAGTTTTTCATTCCCCATATTCTTTGTTCCTTCACTCTCCTTTTCCCCATCCGTTCCTTCTTTCTTAATCTCCTTTTCTTCCGGTGTTTCCCCCATAGTGAACATTCCATTTGGTCCTGGTCTAGACCCCTGGAACATCCTCCATAAGTTAAACACCTCCACATGGTTTGCCAACTTCTTCCCCTTGTATGTATTGTGCAGATGGTTTAATAGTGAATGTTGGGCATATGGGTCAAAGCTACCATTAGGCGGCCATGGTGTCAACATTTTGTTGTCCGTCCCCTGGGTCCACTCTATGCTGTACTTAATTAACTTCTCCCTATGTGGTGGCAGTGTGGTGCATATATGTTGTAGTGGGGTAGTGAGGGTATTCCCCCACCCTCCCAACCCTCTCCCGTATGACATACTAGCGCACCCTTTCTTACCCTTCCCCTTGCTACCAGTTTGCAACATACAACCTTTTATTGCTTACCTTGCCCCGCAAGTGTGGGGACTTACGACAATCCTTTGACAAATTATGCAATGATAATAATCACAAAAAAAAAAAAAAAAAAAAAAATTATAAAACAAATATATTTATGATGTTATATTATATTCCTTCCCCTACGGCCCCCTGCGGCCGAAGCGCACGCAGCCCCCTGCAGCTGCGTACCCCTTACGACGATCTTACACAGTCGTCCTTTTTCCCCGTTCTCCTCCCACCTTTACACTTGCCGTGGCCGGCGTTCTCCGTGCGCAGCCACGCCCCCTTCCCCTTCTCCTCTTTGATCCACTCGATTATCGTTTATCTCCGTGTCCGCTCCTTTATCATGTTTCTCTTCCCCACCAATGTCAAACCCAAAGCTTCTTGTGTTCACGATATCTTACTAAATCCCTACTGGTGACGTCACCTATTTCTTCGAACTACTGGTATATTCGTGTTATGTTCTTTAAATTCAAAATACACTTGCAATCTACCCCGCTACCCCTACAGCTGTCTTCCTGTCTCTCCTGGAACAAGGTAATCTCATCAATACTATAACCGGACTGCGCACGCTGCGTCGCCTCGCGTGTGATACGCCCCTCAACAGGAGGGCTTAACCAGCCAATTATCTTCCGTTTTGGGCAACTACGTAACTAGCCACCGCCCACAGGGAAACGTCATCTACCTATCGAGTTTCTTGCTCGAACAATAGGGAACCTCATCTACCTATCGAGTTTCTTGCTCGAACAATAGGGAACCTCATCTACTCATTGAATGATAAATGTCAAATCGTAGGAAACCACACACACCCACCCTCACACGTAGTCGCGATTTAGGCCAATCAGTGTCTTTCGAGCGGCTGCACGTGATGTTTTCGTGCCCCGCCCCCCTCTTTCGCGTAACGTTAGCTTTTGTTGCGAGCGTCTGCACGTGTTGTTCTCGTGCCCTGCCCCCCTCTTTCGCGTAACGTTAGCCGCCTTCTCTCGCACTCAATTCACTACCATTCATTCCATTATCATCACTCAATTAAACCTTCACCCCACCTTTTTACAATACCTCCCTCCTCCCTTATTTACTTCCGCCCCCTCCCTCACAATTTCGCATTGCTTGTTGTGCGTGTCATGCTCACCAAGTTCCCTCGATGCAGGGCCGCTCGACTGCGTGCACCCCTCCAAGCGGCTCGCCACCTCCCCTCGTCTGGACCACGTCTGGACACTCGCCGACCGCGGGCGGGATACTTCTCAACCGGCTCCCGAGGGCCAATATCCGGATTGCGCTGTCCGGTCCTCTCGCAGCTCCGCGATGGTCCTGTAGTCCTCAGAAGGGGGCAACGGCAGAGGGGGCCGCGCCGCCGGGCCTCCCCGCAACGGGAGTGCCTGGAAAAATAAAAAATAAAAGTCGATCAGCAGTGCCTCCAACTTGTCGGGGGGGATTCTGCCGGGGTCGGCCGGGCCGTCCGCAGACCTCCGGGCAGGGAGGCCCCAACTCCTCCCGTGTATATCTCGGATCGAGACAGAGTATGAGGCACACACAAGGAGCAAGGCAACTTCTGCCGTTTATTATGCAAATGGCAGGGATGGGTCAAGGAGCGTACGCGTTCGTCCTGACACACACACAATAGTGGGGCTCGCAGGCCCTTTTTACTACATTATGACGCGCTACTTGCGTCATTCCAAAAAGTTACCAAAAGAACCTATCGCCACTCTTGATTGGTTGCTCGAGTGGTGGGGTTAGTATAGTACGCATATAGAGAATGATATTAGTGGTTAAGATGTAGTCAGGTGGTATATCTGGGTTGTCCCTACAATTAGATACATAAGAATTGTTACATGAAGACCCCTGAGGATTGGCTAACGTTACTGACGTCTGAGATAAGAACCTCATGTTCTGATTTGTGCATCCGTGAGCTCCCCAGCCTGGGACCACCGTTGTTCCCAGCACACGGTGCACCTGTGGTTGCAACAGTGTTTCAATATGGGTACGTGCAGGCAATGTGAGGATTTATTCATAGGTGGGAGACTGACCGTTCCCACTGTAGCAGGTGTCCATTGAGCCTTTCAAGTGTGTCGGCCTGCGTCTCGTAGCGAGGTACCCAGACGCCTTTTCTCTCCTGGGTTTTGGCATCTCGTCAGGTTCGGCTTGGTCACGTGGGGAGGGACCGTGTTTGAGGCATAATTCTGCACAATTAATATTGTTTTTCCACTGTATGTCTGGTTTAATTTGCAGATATGATTTTAACATTGGTACGTGGAGTGCGAGGTTGCAACATCGTGCCTTTGAAGATTTGTTTCTTGACTGTGGGTTTGCAACATTACGACCTTGGCTGGTTGCTCCACTGGGTTCTTTCTGCAGGCTCAGCAACCTGACTTTTGCTTTGTTAATGTCCACGGGAACTCTTGCTTGAGGCCTACTTGGGCCTGGTGCACGAGTAATCCATTTAGTGCATGGATGCTTTAGGTTATAGTGGCATACAGTTTCATGGCCAGTATCGTGTTTCCATTATATCTCTCATGATGGTAACGGGTTTCAAGAGAAGCGTGAGCAAGCGTTATAAATGAGCTCATGGTGCGTCTTGCGTTTCTGCATTCTGAAAGCCTATGTAAAAATAATAAAGATGCACGTCCGTGAATAAGCCTGTCGCCTACGTCAGAGCACTGAGTATGTTCTTCGTGTAGATTGGTGTGGAAATGTTCAGCGTGTATAATAGTTCAGCGGTGCTTCCCGTTATCTAGGTCGTCATGGCATCTCTAACGATGTGTAGATTTCAGTCTAGTTGGTCCGTGCCGCAGGTGTCGGCATGGCCAGTGCGGGCTGTTGGGCAGGCAGATGGACACATCCGTATGTTTCTGTACCAGGGTATTTGGTCATCTGGTAAATGGGCAAACTCTTCTCGTGGCGGGTGTCTGGGCCGCGACCCTCTAGGCCAAGCGCGAGAGGTGAAGGACGGGAGTCTGGTTTTCCATTCTCCCACTTCAGTACCAAAAACAACTGCAAGCTGACTGGATTCACACATGGTCAAATATCACTTGGTAAGAAAACCTTCACAACAATAGGTATAATCTACCACGCAGGAGCCACAACCAAGTCAGGGCACTACACTGCATATATAAAAAAGAAATGTGGATGGTTTGAATGTAATGATAGTACCATTACTCTAAAGCAGAGATTACCATCAAATCTTACAAACGCTTATTTGATGTTCTTAAAACCAAAATTTGATAAATAAACTGTATTTAAACCTTTAAATAAATTTGTGTTAAACAAATATAAACAGTTAGAATACTCCAAAAGCTATCTAACTGCTCAAAGATTCTACAACAACTAATCAGATAAATGAATACCACTAAATTAGACCAATTAATACACAGTTATAATACGCCAATTGGTATCTAACTGTCCCAAAATTATAAATTTGTGTTAAAATAATTTAAACTGTTAGAATACTCCAAAAGCTATCTAACAGCTCAAAGATTATACGCCAATTGGTATCTAACTGTCCCAAAATTTAACAATATCCAAATAGATAAATCAAAACCACTAAAATATATTAAAAAAATAGACAGTTAGAATACGCCAATTGGTATCTAACTGCTCCAAAATTTTATAATATCAAAACAAATGAAGAATCTGTTACTGCTCCAAAAAAAATACAACAAAGCTAAGTATAAAGCATTAGCCAGAAACAACAAGTGAACACTGAAAACAAAAAAACAAATAAACTGTAGCATAACAGAAAAAGGTTTTTTTTTTAGTCCAACATGGATTTTCTTTTCTCCCACAGACCCAATGATTTTAGCAACAAATACAGAAACTGAGCAAATTGCACAGTACTCTGATTTGTACTCTACTAAATATGAGGGTCGAAAAAAAATAAAAGTATATTGCTTATACAATGTAATAAGTCATTACAAAATACTAATACTAACATGCTATTTTCTTTTATTGCAGAAATGAAGAAGAAAAACAAGGACTCCCATTACTAGACCAAACAGTAAGTATACAATAAGGACAACCATAGCAGCATATCACATCCATAATATCTAATACCTTTGTTCCCTATACATTTGTTTTTCACCCAAAGTTATAAGCAAATATGAATGTGATATGCTGCGGTGGTTGTTGCCAGGGCATACAATCTTGGGTGCATGGCCAAATGGCCATGCACCCAAGACTCTATGCCCTGGCAACAACCACCGCAGCATATCACATCCATAGAGTCCAACATTTCAACTATGATCTATGGGAAACTTTTAATGTCCGCGAACAATGTGAGTGTTCTTAGAACACTTTGAACTTGCCAGCGAACAATACGGACACCGTTTTCAGGACACCCCCTACGAACATTTCAGAACAACGCGATAGTTCTTAGAACACTTTCAACTTAACAACGAACAATACGGACAGAATCCTAAGGACACCCCCTACGAACATTCCAGGACACCGGGAGTGTTCTTAGAAGCGTCTTCAGAACACCACCATCTTGTTTATTTGCGAACATTTCAGGACACCGCGAGTGTTCTTAGGACACATTCAACTTGACAAAGAACAATACGGACAGCGTCCTCAGGACACCCCCTAAGAACACTCCCCGGACACCGGGAGTGTTCTTAGAAGCGTCTTCAGAACACCACCATCTTGTTTATTTGCGAACATTTCAGTACACCGCGAGTGTTCTCAGGACACATTCAACTTGACAGAGAACAATACGGACAGCATCCTCAGGACACTCCCTCCGAACACTCCCCGGACACCGCGAGTGTTCTTAGAAGCGTCTTCAGAACACCCCCATTTTGTTTATTTGCGAACATTTCAGGACACCGCGAGTGTTCTTAGGACACATTCAACTTGACAGAGAACAATACGGACAGCGTCCTCAGGACACCCCCTACGAACACTCCCCGGACACCGCGAGTGTTCTTAGAAGCGTCTTCAGAACACCCCCATTTTGTTTATTTGCGAACATTTCAGGACACCGCGAGTGTTCTTAGAACACATTCAACTTGACAGAGAACAATACGGACAGCGTCTTCAGAACACCCCCTACAAACATTTCAGGACACCGGGAGTGTTCTCAAAAACGTTTTCAGAACACCCCCATTTTGTTTATTTGCGAACATTTCAGGACACTGCGCGTGTTCTTAGAACACATTCAACTTGACAGAGAGCAATACGGACAGCGTCCTCAGGACACCCCCTACGAACACTCCCCGGACACTTCGAGTGTTCTTAGAACAGTTTCACTTTGCTTGCGAACAAAACGGACACATATTGACTCCTTAGAACACCCCCTAGTCAGTTTATTTAGAACATTTCAGAACACCCGTGATGGCCGCAAACAAATCAAACACAAAAATAACGTCTAACACATAAAAAACAAAACTTTCATCCTATCTCATACACTCCCACCCTCCCCAAACACTCCTACACACCAACACACTCTACAAAATACACATTTTGAACAAAGTTTCACCGCAATGTCCGGGGACGTCTGCGAATCCAAGATGGCGGGCGCTACCGAAAAATCTGACGTGCTTCACGCTCCACGCCGTCCAATCAGCGAACACTTTGCATGTCCGCGAACATCACGCAAGACGATTGGCCAATCAGGACACTGTCCGCGGAGCGAACAGGGAAGTGTGTCCGCAAACCGAACACAGATATCACAATTTTTTTTTGACCTACTTTTTGGTCATTTTTAAAAAAACTACTGGGCGGATTTTCACCAAATTTGCAAAAGCACGCTTTCGGGACCAAGCCGCTGCTCCTGGTCCAAATTTGGTGGAAATCCGTCCAGCGGTTTGGGCTGTAGGCGCAAGCTATTTTTTTTTCCCATTCACTCTATGCAGAGTGAGTATAATGTATACAAATATGAGCATATAGATGGAAGGTAGAGTAATAAAAATAAAACTATGAGAAAGTGCTGATAACCATAATGATTATCTTCATGCACAGAAAGGATTGCTCTCTTTCAAGCCTGTATCTTCCGCTATGTATATGTTTCATATGATGTGACTGGACCCTAAGTCTACAAATATAGTACCTTTTCAATTTTTACTTCCTGACTGTTACTGAAGAAAACTATGTGGCTTCGATATGTCAGTAAAGGATAAAAAGGGAGAGCCAGCCATGTGATGTCATCAGTGATGTCATCAATGACATTTGTGATGTCATCTTTGATGTCCTGGGTGTTAGTGTTAGCAGTGCACGGTGGCGCGAGTTATGGTTGCTTATGTTACCATAACTGCCGAATTTCAGGGGTTTTTCGGTTTTACTTTGAGCCATAACGTCCCTTTAACAAAGTTTTTTCACTGAATTTCATAGGTTTTTAGTAGCGCAACTTAACCATAACGTCCCTTTAACAAAGTTTTTTTTACTGAATTTCATAGGTTTTTAGTAGCGCAACTTAACCATAACGTCCCTTTAACAAAGTTTTTTCACTGAATTTCATAGGTTTTTAGTGCACAACTTAACCATAATATCCCTGACTTCATATACATGTAACATAGAACATACTAACCCCCTCGTAGTGATTTTCATGTCCGCGGACTGCCGCCATGTCCGCGGACACATCGAAAATCTGAGCGTGGTGAATGTAAATTTAAATAGTGTGCCCCATTTCCCCTTTGAAGTTGGCTCTGAAAAGAGCCTTTTTTTTTTTTTACAGATGCTTGACAGACACCTGTTATTTTGTATTTTTTTTCTTGTTTTTTTTTCTTACTTTACTCCTAAAATCTTCACATAACCTTCTCCAAAGCAACCCTTACATTCCAAAATAGAAAGGCATTTCCCGTAAAAGTTAAAGAAATGCAATCTTCTTTAAAATTAACAGCATTACTGGCATCAATATTCTCATTGTTACAGAAGAACATACCAGCTCTAAGCAGGAAGGCACACATGCCTCGGTTGATGAGACACCTAGCAATATTTTGCTGAGGACAAAAAACTGAACTATTGTCCCATAATGCCCTAGGTAGTAATCCAGAAAAAATTACTTTTGCATTTGGAAGGATCTTCATTACTGCTTGAACCAAGCGTTCCAAATCAGCCAACAAAATAGGGGCACTGACGTTGCCCAAATGGAAAGCACCATAGTGCAAAACTACCACATGCAGACTGTTCATTGTGGCCATATCCTCACAAACTTGTACAATTCCCTGTACATTGCAATCAGGCACACTGCTCCACACCACGTCCACTCCTTTCACATCAAAGTTCTTTGCAACATGCCTGCATTCAGCGTACTGCTGTAAACCATGCACAAACATATCTCCGAGCACCAACACCCTGACTTTCTCCACTTCTGCCATCTTCACCACACACAGTCTCTTTCAACACAAATCCACAACCTCGACATCTGATTGGCTGATCCGTACAGTCTTCTTTCCATGTTGGATTTCCTGGAAAAACCCGGATGTAGCACGCCCTGTCCACGAACAGCCGCGGTGTCCGCGGACGGCGTCCACTTTACTCTCTGTGCCATTCCCTCATTGTATACAGCTAAGCAATCCCACAATATGAATAACGTCCTCAGAACAACCCCATTTTGTGAATTTTCGAACATTTCAGGACAATTATTATTTCATTATTCAACATATTAACATTACAAATATTATACTTTCATCTTGTACTCTGCACACAATGCTATGTTTCTCCATTAGTAGCTCAGTATACTAGATAGAATCCCATAATACAATGCTATTTATATCAATGCATCGTTCAAAGCACTAATAACGGCATATTTATTGCAATATCCTTGACACTTTTTTCGCAACATTATAATAAAAATCCCTAGTACACAAATTCCATGAAAAGTACATACACACATGATGTCATCAGTGATTTCATCAATGACATTTGCGATGTCATCTTTGATGTCCTGGGTGTTAGTCTTAGCAGTGCACGGTGGTGGCGCCAGTTATTTTTCAAAGCTTACCATAACTTGCGATTTTCAGGGGTCTTTCGGCTGTACTTAGTACCATAACGTCCTTTAAACAAACTTTTTTTAATATCAAGCAAACAATATACAAACATGGCATGCAAAAACCAACTTCTACAGATGGCTTTACACAGAATGTTGCAAAGTAAGAATTTATGCTCGTTCACAGTGAAGGCCAGCTGCTTCCACAACTTCTACAGATGGCTTTACACAGAATGTTGCAAAGTAAGAATTTATGCTCGTTCACAGTGAAGGTCAGCTGCTTCTATTTTTTTCTCGGCCCCCGGAGAGGCTCACGAAGCGGACTATAAGGTTGTATTGTGTTTTGACCTTGACAGACAGAGATTGTGATGAAAGACTTCTCTTGAAGGAGTGTTGCTAAAACATAAGAGAAGATAAAGATGAAATTTCTGAAACGAAACCACTTTAATATATGCGAAAGATCGTTGGCACACGCAGAGTCGTATTTTAGGACTGCATCACTCGTAGACAATGGAAATTGCGATTGTACTGTAAGTAACCCTTTAGATTACTTTATACCAAATATAATTACAATAGCGTAGCATTAAAGACCGCTCAAGTTGAACTTGTTCGTTGAAAGTGGCATAATGTTTTCTACCGCGCACTATCACCGCCGAATTGATCCCCTGTCGTTTAGAGGGCTCTGAAAAAGGCAGACGACACAGGGTGGGTTAATACAAATAATTTAACCGGTCTATAGGCGGTCAAGTGCTCTACTCGCTGTGCCACTTCACTGTAGCCTGTTAAGTGGCACAGCCAGTACAGCGCTCGCTTTGACATCCGTGCACAGCTTGCTAACGCAAGTTTGAATCCCGGCAAGGCCAAACTCAGCCTTTCATCATTCCGTGGTCGATAAATGAGCAACACACACCGTGGTTAATAATAAGCACTGCTTAGATACCTCACGGTTCTTAGCGCTATATGAATGGGAAAATATTATTATTTTATCATTAACATACTCTGTTGCACTATCTTCGATAGCAAATATTTTCACGCCCTAATAAATAAAATGATGATTTTTAATGAAGATCGGCTGGTGAGACTAATTTATGTTTTTTAAAACAGGTATGTGGCTCCATTTTGCCTATGTCACGATTTACAGACTCCAGCGGATTGGGTCTTCAACTGCCAGGTGCAGGTCCAAATATGCAACTTCATGACCCTCACCATTTTATGGGACAATCGCCAAGGACCAATATGCCCTTACGCAGTACTAGCGGCTACAAACAACATACCAACCAATAGGGTGGTCTAATGGCTCGTTGTTGGAGCAACCTTCCGATTATCAGAGCGACCATTTACTGCTTTTATCATAAACCAACAGCCTATCTACCGCAAAGGAACAACGCGTGGCTCCAAATAAACTTTTGCTGATCGACAGCAGAGACAATAGCAAATCGCTGAATATTCACTAAACATTTCATGTGAAATAAATGTACTTTACCAAATGTACAATCCTGCTGTTTACTTTTAAACCACAGTTTCATATTCCGAATTGTGGCGCACTGAGTTGTAAGCTGATCTAACACCCTCTGTACCGCAAAGGAACATCGCGTGTCTCAACATGAACTTTTGCGGATCGACAACAAAGACAAATGCAAATTGCTGAATATTCTCTAAACATTTGATGTCAAATAAATGTACTTTACAACATTTACAATCTTGCTGTTTGCTTTTAAATAACAGTTTCATATTCCGAATTGTGGCGCGCTGTGTTGTGACATAATGTTTGTTGTCTTCCGGGTTCTGTGTAAAGTCGCGTAGTACTGGAGACGACTGGGCGCGTTTGATTACGCACCCTGTAACGTCACAGAGAGAGGCGGGGAATATGAATGCTTTGATAATATCAGGCTTAGGGGCGGGAGATATGATTTAGTGTCACAAAAGCAAGTCAGCCAGGTCAATAGCGCCAGTCATAGGATTATCACATAATGTCGGCGCACACCAGCCGGATTTATCGTTTCTTTAGTGGACAAAAAGTCGGTTGACGCCCCTAGGAAATTGTACTATTAGCGGACAAAAGGGTTGCTCTTAAAACACTTTCACCCTGACAACGAACAATACAAACAACGTTCTCAGAACACCCCCATTTTGTGTAATTGCAACCATTTCGGGACACTGCGAGTGTTCTTAGAACACATTCAACTAGACAGATTACAATACGGACAGCGTCCTGAGGACACCCCCAATTTATTTATTTAACGGACATCCTAGGCTGTGCCCAGCAGTATGTGGCTCTTTTTTTCTAGAGTGGCTTTCTTTCTTGTTCATGTTCAAGAAATGTTTGACCATAGCACATCAAGTGGTACTAAGTGAAAACATAGTTTTTACTTGACAGAAAACTAAAAAGATCAATTTACAAGGACCGTTCTGTGACCACACAAAGCAGTAATTTCAAATCATAATGTCAGCCCCATCCGAACATGAGTGCATGCATGGGCTGACAGGTGAGTGTCTGTGTGTGTGTGTCTGTGTGAGTGCTTGTCTGTGTGAGTGTTTGCGTTTATGGATGTGTGTTGACTTGTGTGTTGTGCTGAAAAGGGGGTGGTGGGTTGGCCAAGAGAGGGTTTGGGGTCAACCCTCCCATTTTACATACCAGCGGGAGAGGGTGAGGATGGGGAAGGGATCACCTTGTGGGGACAGCAGAATGTCATGTTGCCGCATTTTAAAGCCAACACAAAAAATGGCACACAAAATCGTCTTTTTTGCGTTTGATCTTTAAAATGCAGTAATATCATGTAGAACCCATCAAGTTGCCCTTGATTTCATTGTGCCACAATTAATGATTTGTTGTAATGTGTCTATCTTTCTAGCTCCCTGGCATGCTGTTTAGGATGTTTGTTTGCATGTCTGAGGTAACGAGTGTCCAGAGTATGGGATGCCGTGTGAGTGTGCTGCTTTCCCTTTCCCTGCGCTATTCTAAATTCTTTAATACACAGTTTTGAACCCTCCGAATGGTATGTATTTTGCCAACCTCTGAAGTCTGAAAATTAGATCCACACAGGCTTGACATGTGGCCAACTTTGCACCAGACCTGCTGTTAAATCTCAGTTACCAGTGTATTGGTATCCACTACAGAGTGTAATTTGCTTTCTGACTTTGAGAACATTCAGACCTGTAATTGCTCATTTTACTATAGCCGGTAAGATAGCTATAGCTGGTAAGATAGCTCAGTGGATTGAGCGCTCACTGCTGTGATGTGTGTGTGATCTGCAGGTTGCAGGTTCGAATACCGGCAAGGCCAACTCAGCCTTTCATCCTTCTGAAGTTTATAAACGAGTACCAAAACAGGTTGGGTGATATTGTATGTATATTTGTTCTATATAAAATGCTTAAGCGTAAGTGCTTTAAAATAACACATCATTATCATTTGGCCATGGACATCTGCTTGCATTCACAGTAACTGATAATATGGGCCTATACATACTGCTATTAACGATACATATGGTGATTCATTCTTGTACAAAATGTATATCACATTACAGTGATACCGTAACCATATTTATCGTAGTGTACTTAGGAACAAAGCTATGTGATGTCACTTCCTGTTTTGTCAAGGGGTGAAAGGTTGGGTTTCATGGCTTCCTGTGATGTCACTTCGGGTTGGGTCAAATGACATCACTTCCTCCGATGTCATCAGAAGTCAAGGGTCGGGTGATGTCACTTCCGCTACCCCAGGCATTTTGGTGAAATGACGTTCCTGCCTATCTCCTATCTTCTACCCAGAAAGCCAGTTCTTAGAGGGAAGATAAATGATCATTATTTTTTTATTGAGTATTTATTGACTGCAGCGCTAGCTTCAAGTAGCAGCAGAGATTGTGTATGAGCACTAGTAGGATTATACGTTAGATGACAAAGGACGGATTGAATAGGCAGTGCAGAGAAAGCATATGCTCTAAGAGATGCCGTTGCAGAAGCCTGGAAACTGTTCTGCCAATGAAACAATGTGTCCACCTAGAAGCTGCTTGTGATATGAAGGCAGAGAATTGTGCAAGCCAACCAACAAGCAGTTTCTTAAGGTCAGGTCAAGAACAAAATACAAATCAAGATATGATTTTTCTGGAAGCATATGAAGCCTTTATTGAAATAAAAAGCAGAGAGCCAGAGAAAGAATGCAGTCAACAAGAGAAAGACAATTGCAGTGTCCCTGAGAGATTACAGGAAGAATGCTGAAAGGTGGCTGAAAAAGAGTCTCTGCCTATGTGATTTTAAAAATGCCACAACTGTAAAAAGCTGCATTTTTGTGTCATAACTGATTTTGGTGAAAGTGGCTGCGGGATGTCTCTGCTCCTCATAAAAACACACCCCATAAAACTGAGTCCCCTCATTCAGTCCAATCTGCTTCTATGGATGAGGCGACATACATAGGCTTACCTATCCAGTTGTTAGAGGCATGTCCAGCCAAAGCCTGTCCCGTAGTATAATCATCTGATGTCACCCACCTTATATAAGGTAGAGTCTCACAGAGACAACAGACTCTCTTCTGGATATTCCATATTCATCCTGCAAGGTTCCAGATTCCACTGCGAGGCCAGAGCATAGCTGGCCATATCCAGGCAGGACCATTGATCCAGAAAAAAAACACTAAAAATCCCAATAACCCATGGACAAAGGGGTAAGGTGGCTGAATCCTCATTGGGATTATCCAGTACTACCTGCTTGCCCTGCTACCCGCTCATTCCAGCTGAGGTGCCGCTGTGCCGTGACCAGGCCTTTGACCAGCTGTTTTCTTCTAGGAGAACACGCCGCTGTGACAAGTGACCAGATATTGCCTCACTGTCCAGAAACCCGATCCGCTGTCCGAAATACCCTACGCAAGTGCTTGTTGTGAGTATTTCCCTTCCCCAACAACCACAAACTACATACTTTGCTCTGTTACCTTGTATTAGGTCCTATCCCATAAAAAATCCCATAACTGCCTTAGCAGAAATCCTTAAAACTATCAGAACCCTCTGTGTATCCTGTTAATTGATTTCTAAGTGTTAGCGCCATTCTTCCACTCATTCCTGTCCTTGTGTACGTCCTAAGTACTATTTTGATTAAATAAATTAATTCTCCCTAAAAGAGGCACACAGCGTGTAGGGGTTAAAACTGCAGCTTAACCTTTCTATTCACAGGTGACATTTCTCTTTTGTAGCCACTAAAATCTAGTTTAAGTGAAACTTGTCCTTCCTTTCCCAAACTGAGGTTTGCTTGTTCACTGCTTTCATTTTTAAAACCGAATTTTCTTTCCCCTTGAGAAGCTCATCCTGCCAGTAATTTAGAGTAACTCTTTCACTTTCATATTATCCCTGTGATATGCATCTGTCACTCAGCATAAAAACCACATTCCGATTTTGTCTATTTCACCCGTTTTTTTCAAACCATTTTGACATTTAAACCTGTGTAAATTAGCAAATGCTATTTCTATGCGTGTAATTTGGCTGCACTGTGTTTTTCACTTTCAAGTTGATTTTCTGAATTGTATGCCTGTTGTTAGGACATTGCTTGTAGTCTTCTAGTGTTCTTACATCTGTGATAGTGATATACTCATATTTCCCTCATTTATTCAACCACACATGTAAAACAAATATTTACTAATTCCGATTGCTATTTTGTGAAATTGCAAAGGATTTTAATTTTGTTTGCTGCCTAGTATATCTGACTCCATGCTGCACCTTTCTATCCCCTCAAAATTCGGTTAAAAAAAGGGGTTTGAGGGAGTATTGCAGGGGAAATCTTAACGGGGATACTATATCCCCAAAAAGCAATCTTGCTCTCAGTCACTTGTGCTTCGTGTATGTTATATTAGAAGGTCAAACTAAGTGTAGTCTATCATTTTACAGTATTATTATCACCCCACTGGTGATTGCTGTCCAATATTAAATTTGTTTGATTTCATTTGAATTTAAAATAAATAAATATTGTATTACCACCCACCTGCCTGGTTCATGGTCCATTGTGACCCAAGGTATTTGTAAAAGGGGGAGTGAGACGGTTTGGGTGCCATCTCGAACTGAATCCTTAGTAAAATAAGTGAAAGTGTTTTAATTGTGTGCTGCAGCCTAGGCCAGTATCAAGAGTCCTGGTCTGGTGTGTGTCGCCCGATTAGAATCCTTAACACACATAACCTCTCCCCTTGCTAGACTACATTTACACTCCTTTTTATGGTACACTTCTACCACTGGTTGAGAAAGTGAAAGACCGTAATGTGCAGTATCGAGACGGCAATACACCTTCCACAGTAAAGAGAGTAAGGTCAGAATAGACCTACAAGAACAATCAAATTCCAAACTCATTACACTGGTAATCAAAATATCCAACCAACCCCCAAATAAATCAATCCCTGCAAGGAATTTTAACTATGATTCACCCCTCCGTGCAAAAACTACTATCTACATGGATACGGTAAGATCCCCCTTCCTTTCTTATACTACATGTGCAGTGTGTTATACTATATCCACACTTCAGTTTTCAAATTGGGATTTCCCCTGTTTTCTCTTCCCCCTTACCCTCCTGTCATCCTTACAGGTAGAGGAACCGTATTAATGCAGAAAACGCTGCAATAGTAATGAAGAGGGCACTCACCCACATGCCCACAATCTAAGCCCTGATGAATGTGGCTTAACTACCTCTTACCACAGAAACCGGTCGGCTACGAAATGACCTGACCTAGAGGACAATAAGATCACCCAGAGTCAGTGCATTTGGACTATGGATCCCCAAACCAATTAACCCTGAGGGTCCCACCTTTACGAAAGAATCGAGAGAGAAAGATTCACCGAAGAATATCCTTTTTTCTTCTTTTTTAACACTTCTGCACCTGCTTGACAGAGAAAACCCATTAAAGATTCCAATTCTTTTCATCTAGAAAGCAGCAGACACATGGCCCACTCTTTATGTGGCCCAACATGTGTTTTATAGCATGACACAGTGCACTTACATATGCTTGAAAGCCAAGCTAGAGACACATGCTCACTCGAATCATCTTTTTTAACAAAGAAACTGTGCGTTTCCTAAGTGTGACTATTGAAGTGGGCAACCCACAGTAGGCAATCCCAAAACGGTCCTTGTTGTTATATATATATAGTTCTTCTTACAGCCACGGGCTGTGGACCCAAGCTTGAAACGTCAAGCCACCCTGTACCAGATTGCCTGTAGTTTTGCGAATACACCCACGTTTTTACCTCATCTCAACAGCTCGAGCGAGCCTGCAACAAAAAGCCAACCATGACAGAAGCAAGATGCCTAGCATTCGCAGAAGACCTAGTAGAAACAATACTAGCGATTCCATCAATCCTAGGGGAAGACATAACCATACCTACACCAGGCATGACGAGCGACGAATGGAACGAACTAGAAGTCCTTAAAAAACAACTCATTAGGACCGAGCTCCATGGAGCAATCATGACCGAGTACCTAAGAGCACACGCAACGCCAATGGGCCTCATAATAAAAATTGAGCCGAGAATTTTTCTTGAACATATGGAATTCAGGAAAGACTGGAGCTACATATCAAATAAATGTACAAGGGATTGGTTGATACTAATCAAAAGCATGGCGAAATCTGTATCTGAGAAATTGATGAAAGAAATAGAAGACAAACAAGAAACCATGAAATCTTCCAATGTACTGGCCAAATACAAGAAAAGCCTTGAAGATCTGGATGCAGCAATGAAGGAGTTCAGAGACTTCAACCTGAATAAGAAAATAACTAAACTCAAAAAGGATCTATCTGTCTACTCATAAGAGAGAATCTACCCATATATCACAGACGCCTACTACGAAGACATGAGTGCCAATAACCTGGTACCATCAGGTCAACATCTAAACCAGCATAACAAAAAGTGGATCCAGAATAACCGAGCCAAACCAAACAACTGGTCCTTCGCAAGCGGTAGCTCGGGGTGTGGTTCAATTTCATCTGGCCCTAACAACTCCATGAACAACACTGGTACATTCAACGCTGCCTACCCATCCAAACCATTTTTTCAAGGCGGGCAGAAAAAAGGCAAGAAGAGAGGCAGAGGCAACTGGCAGCCTCAAGTTCGCTGGCAGAACCAATCACCAATTGTGACCCGCAGCAGAGGCCGCGGACAAGGACAACAAGGACAACCAGGACCCTCAGTCTAGCAGATCCTACAATTGAAGGCGAACCAGGGATTTATGACCCATGCTAGGAAAGCCTTGTTATGAATTTATCCAAATACATATTGTCCGTAGACGAGATAGATCTACTTGAGAAAGGTCTCTCATTTGTACCATCAGCAGACCATGATCCCTTCCAGACTCGTATAGAAGTGGCCCAACTTGTGAGGAAAATCTGGCTTAAATAATACTTCGGCTCAATCACCAACACAGGAGAAAAGGGTGCTACCAATCTACGAGGCAAGTCCACCTTTTACCCTTCACCCAATGGTATCACTCCTGAATCTATCACGTTCGAAAAGGCTCTGCTGAAGCAACTCGAAAACCTAGAATCAGAGCTAGTTCCTGGCTATAAGAACTTCTCTAAGAAAAACAGACTAGCACTCCAATCACTAGCAAATAATGAACTCATCCCCATTAAACAGTGGATAAAAGTGGAGCACAGTCATCATGGACACCTCGGCCTACAACCTGATGGTCCAAAATCTCCTGCAGGACACCGCGAGCTACAGACAGCTCGGGTCAGATCCAACAGAATCGATCATACAACTGATAGTGCCAATTTTGGAAGAAGCTAGTGCCGAGGAACTAATCAGCAACAAAGAATACAACTTTCTAAACCCTAGAACTCTGAGGAAGCCAGCTTTTTATGCACTCCCCAAAGTGCACAAAGGAATCACTCCCCCGCCAGGCAGACCTATTGTCTCCGGAATAGGCTCCATTTTGGAACCCCTATCTAAACTGGTAGATTTCTTTTTAAAACCAGAAGTAACCAAAATGAGATCATATCTAAAAGACACCACGGCAGTCATCGAACTTATACAAGAACGGCCCTTCATCTCGTCATGCGACCTACTAGTGACACTGGATATCGAATCACTGTACACGAAAATCCAAAACAGATTTCACATGGTCTATTATTGAGAAAATAAAAGTACCTAAAAGGGGTGGCAACATTCATGACCTCCTCTTCAAAAGAGAACAGCTGTGGATCTTCTGCCTCAAGACGGACAAGACTGGCCTTAACAAACCCACCAGTTGGCAAACCCTGGCCACACTATGAAGAAGGAGAGCACCTGGGAACAAGACTTGTTGTACATGTTCCCCAGCACGAGATGCAATCAGAACAGTCCCGCACGATCCTGACCACCCTACCCGGTGGTATATGATGTCGAACTGATCATCACGATTTCATGCCAGACGGTGTTACTAACGTACCATGATGAGACACGGCCTGCAAGTACTCTAACATCTGGTATAATAGACAGGCACTGGTTCTGTACATGGTGGCCTTGCACATTTGCAATTTGGCCTGACCCCAAAATGGAGGACCTTGGTCCCTTTCGGGTCGGCCATTTTGGGAAATGCACACATAACGCTGAACAGCGCCATGACAACCATAAACATTAGGGACTGGCGAGCCTCAGCGTTGAGAACTCCTCGCGCGAGGCCCGCCAGACCCACCAGACACGAGCAGCAGGTAAGCCCCTGCAGATGTAGCCAGTGCTGTCCCCGACTAGCGGGAGACAGCCCTTGCTTGAATTAGAGGAGCATGCGGATGGGACCGCAAGATCGGATCCGTCCGCGAGGTGTATTTGTAAACAGGAGCTGGTACACAATTGCGCGGCCACTCCCGCAGTGATGTAACTGCAACTTCTGGTTATTTAGAATGTTATAACATTAGTGTTTGCTGTAGCTATTGTGACCATGCACAAGTACAACCATATTAAATATTGTATTTGGCCCCTAGGTCTCAGGCCGCCTCACCCCTCTGTGCAAAAACTACTATCTACATGGATAGAGTAAGATTCCCTTTCCTTTCCTATACTACATGTGCAGTGTGTTATACTATATCCACACTTCAGGTTGTAAATTGGGAATTTCCCCTGTTTTCTCTTCCCCCTTCCCCTCCTGTCATCCTTACAGGTAGAGGAACCGTATTAATATAGACAACGCTGCAATAGTAATGAAGAGGGCACTCACCCACGTGCCCACAATCTAAGCCCTGATGAATGTGGTTTAACTACCCCTTACCACAGAAACCGGTCGGCTATGAAATGACCTGACCTAGAGGACAATAAGATCACCCAGAGTCAGTGCATTTGGACTATGGA
Organism: Ambystoma mexicanum; assembly: GCF_040938575.1. Classification (NCBI taxonomy): domain Eukaryota; kingdom Metazoa; phylum Chordata; class Amphibia; order Caudata; family Ambystomatidae; genus Ambystoma; species Ambystoma mexicanum. The sequence continues at coordinate 281,191,958 of NC_090929.1, read as the reverse complement.
TCCCCAAACCAATTAACCCCGAGGGTCCCACCCTTATGAAAGAATCGAGAGAGAAAGATTCACCGAAAAATATCCTTTTTTCTTCTTTTTTAACACTTCTGCACCTGCCTGACAGAGAAAACCCATTAAAGATTCTAATTCTTTTCATCTGTAAAGCAGCAGACACATGGCCCTCTCTTTATGTGGCCCAACATGTGTTTTTTAGCACGACACAGTGCACTCACATATGCTTGAAGGCCAAGCTAGAGACACGTGCTCACTCGAATCATCTTTTTTAACAAAGAAACTGTGCGTTTCCTAAGTGTGACTATTGAATTGGGCAACCCACAGTAGGCAATCCCAAAACGGTCCTTGTTGTTATATATATATAGTTCTTCTTACAGCCACGGGCTGTGGACCCAAGCTTGAAACGTCAAGCCACCCTGTACCAGATTGCCTGTAGTTTTGCGAATACACCCACGTTTTTACCTCATCTCAACAGCTCGAGCGAGCCTGCAACAAAAAGCCAACCATGACAGAAGCAAGATGCCTAGCATTCACAGAAGACCTAGTAGAAACAATACTAGCGATTCCATCAATCCTAGGGGAAGACATAACCATACCTACACCAGGCATGACGAGCGACGAATGGAACGAACTAGAAGTCCTTAAAAAACAACTCATTAGGACCGAGCTCCATGGAGCAATCATGACCGAGTACCTAAGAGCACACGCAACGCCAATGGGTCTCATAATAAAAATTGAGCCGAGAATTTTTCTTGAACATATGAATTCAGGAAAGACTGGAGCTACATATCAAATAAATGTACAAGGGATTGGTTGATACTAATCAAGTTTGACTTTTGAATTGGGCAACCCACAGTAGGCAATCCCAAAACGGTCCTTGTTGTTATATATATATATAGTTCATCCTTATAGGACATGGGCGGGAGTAGGAGGGAGGGTCCTGATTGCCACCCAGTCTTCATTTGCTGGGGCCCAGTCGATGCAATATTCACCCAGTCTTTATTTGCTGGGGCCCAGTCAATGGCAATAATTTGGGGAAATCATTATCGCAAACAATAAATTCCCCCACATCCCTCCCGGAAAGCATATAAAGCTAGTAGCACTTTGTGATCAAATAAAATGGCTGTTAGGTTGCTGCTGAAATTAGAATCTGAGGAAGGAGTTTAATAGCAGAGATTCCTGACAGCATTCCAAAGTCCATGGACCATTCAAGTGAGCCTGTAGCATTGAAACCTCGTATCGTCGTCCTCTGTCAGGTTAGGACTGCCCCGCTGCATGCGAACACTATCCTCCTACCAAGCTGAGCACTGCCTCAACAGAGGCAAAACAATGAAAGTGCAAACACATGCCTGGTCAATAGTCATCCACACCTCTGCGTCCCATCCCCAACTGCAGGAGTGACAGATCACTGAATTATGTGTTTGCCTTCTGATATATGTGCTTACCATGCAGGGCACATGTTCAAGTCCTGTTGGGGAAACTCAGATTCACAGAAAAAGACATACAATGCCCTCTGGCCATGTATAACAAGATTTTTAAACAAAAGCAATTTTTCAATGGATATAAAACAAACAATACTTTATTTTTGTCTATATTGTTGATCAGAAAACAACACACAATTCAAAACAACATAAGTAATTCACCTAACACAAAAATGTTTATACTCCTGATTGCAATGCAAATTTGACACTGCTAACCTACCATTTATCAAAGCATATCTACTACTTTCATATGACTCTTACATACCAGACACAGACATAGCATGAGCAATCATAAACAAACAATAAACGTTAAAATCATATAGAGTGAGGAAACTCAGATTGTCATCCTTCAGGGAATGATAAACTGTGAACCACTGACATCACTATTATTATTGATGGTGCTCCAGGCAGGCAAGCCCTATATGAAGGCATAAAATATCATCAGTTATGTTTATTTTCACTGTGGCCCACGTACCGTTTCTTAAGGTACATTTTACAATTCAAAGCAACTTTTTTTTTAAGCTAAAATGAATCATTTAGCAGGCTGCAGGGCTATTTAACAGTGGGTATTTGTATGTTGGATTTTCTGGTGGGCACTGTCACTCTGACTGTTGGATCAGTGTAACCGAAAAGTACAACTACTCTACACTAGGAAAAAAAACTGTTTTTCAAGGGCTGAAGAAAAACTATAGGGTCTACCCTAATGGGCAAGATTCAACAAGGTTTCATTTTACCAAACCTGGGTTTTTGACCTGAAATATCTGGGAAGACATTTGATAAGTTCCCCAATGATGAATAGGGGACCATCCCAGAGCAGACCCAGTGAACCATCTATAAGGCCTTGAAATGCACATGACTAGTAACAGTGCATCAGTGGAAGAGCTTGCAGCTGCAGGGGTGGACTGATATGATTAAAGCACCTCAGGCCTGGAAGAAGGCAGGCAGCTGTATTCTGCATCACCTTCAGATACCTAATTAAGAATGCAGACAACCCAGCTAAGACATAGGTGAAGGAGCCAGAGCATTTTTGGGTGGGATGAGCCAGAATTGAGAGAGGGGGTATAGTTCGAGTCTAGGGGCCAAACACGTGCCAAGTCAGCAAGTTGTCATACCTGGCTTCCTGACTCACTGTTCTCCACCACACAAGACCCCTATTTGGTGTCCAAACTCCACATCAACTCCCCTATCAGAATAGAGCACTAATTGCATCCTACCTTCCCATCCAACTCTCCCAACAACACCAAACCTCTACCTAGCATTCTCCATCCCACCCCACTCCTCTAACAGCATCAGAACCTTATCGGGTGTTCTGCCTTCACTCCCCACCCAAATACAGAGACCTCCATCTGGCATTTTCCCTCCCCATCTTACTCCACACACAGCACCACAACCCTGTCTGGTATCCTGTCACCCACTGTCTTCCTCTATAACATAAGACACCCACCTGGACTCCTGCGTCTTCATGATTTCCCAGCTTGGGACCCCTTTAATTCGAGCCCTCAAGTTTCCCCATCCCCTACATGAGAAAGACATAGCCGAGGAAGATATTTTTTTTAAAGTTTCTCTGGACAGTAGGGCATGCAGGGAAGGCTTGGCATGTGTTTTGATTTGGCAGTATCTCTCAACTTGAGTCAAAGTGGAGCCAGCCACTGTGCCGGGGCCAGCCGAGCACTGCATATCTCCCCCACCTCGTGGTAAAGGGAGTTGCACTAGTTAACACTGTAAGAAAAAGTGGCCATGACTACAATGGTGGAAAGTTCCTGAGGTGGGAAAGGTAGGAATCTGTGCAGGATCTTTAGTTGCAAATGAACCAAGCTCACCACAGGCTTAATTTGAGGAATAGATGAGTTACTGAATTTAAAACCCTAGATTTGTCCAATAATATTGGAGGCTTTGGAAGAGAACAAATGAGGCATTCCAGAGTTTTGAACTTCTTTTTTTCTGTGTTAAGCTTCAACCAATGCTGGCTCATCCAGTGAATGACAACTGTGAGGCACTCTTGCAGCAGGGCAAGGTTGAGGTGTTTGGTGCCATTCTGAGGGACAGAAACACCCACCGATCCTGCTTTCTGTTTGGCCATGCTCCCCCTGGAAATATCCTTCTGGCTACATGGTGCTCTGACATTCAAGCAGCGCTCTTAGGTAAAATCGAGACCCTGAACTTAAAAATACTCCCACAACAAGCCAAATTCAATATTGACCCAACAGCCACAAACATCAGTTGCATTCCCCACACCCCCGTTTCCTTCACCAATCAATTCACCTTCAGACATCTCACTGAAAGCAAAGTCTTAAAGCTAATCCAAAGCCTTAAACCATCTAAATGCAAAGGCGATATTTTCCCAACATCCCTCGTCAAAGGCTGTGCTGACGTGCTAGCCCCAGTCATCACAGCCTTCATAATCGCATCCTTCTCCAAAAGCACTTTGCCAGCCAGCCTTAAAGAAGCTTGGGACACTCCCACTTTTGAAGAAATACCTCTTTAGACCCTTCCATTCAACTATAGGCCAAAAACAACTCTCCCCTTTCTACGAAAAATACTAGACCGTGCAGCCTACTTGCAGGTTCAGCAATTCTCGGAGGACAACATAACCCTACGGATTCACCAATATGGCTTCCGTCCAGGACCTGGATCAGAATCAGCCCTTCTCGATTTGAAAAATCAGCTTGATGAGATCAGGGATGAAGGAAACTGTGCCTTTCTCCTCCTCATAGACTTATCTGCCACATTCAACCTGGTCAACTATCAAATCCTCTGCCAACACCTTACCACCCATGCCAATTTCTCCCCACCAGCCTCTGCATGGATTGCATTCTTCCTGGAAGGCAGAGTCATGAGAGTCTTCTCAGACACTGCCAATGCCTTCCACTCCCCCATCACCTGCTGTGTTCCCCAAGGGTCCTGTTACAAAATAACACCTTCAGAGTAGCCCTCAATATCTCGAAACGTGAACACATCTCAAAAGCTAGAAGAGAAGCTAATTTGTTGCCCATCCAGGGGCGGATCCCCTTTAAATGCTGTCCATTGCCTGCAAGTGCATCTCCAATACAGCGCCCCTTACCTCACACAAAGAATCACCAAAGCCCATTCTTCAAGGCCCACTAGGACCCCATACACAGACACAGACAGACTTCTTGTGCCCAAAGTGAGGAGTGAGCTCCAGCTTCCCCTATCGCGCTGCCAAACTCTAGAATGCCCCCCCACTCCCTGAGGGCTGAGAAATCCTACCGGATCTTTCGTAAAGATCTCAAACCTCAACTCTTCTCCTAACCTGCCCTCTCCACCCACCCTATCCATCATGTCCGCAATTTAACCATAGTATACCATCTTACAGTATGTACAGTATGACCAATATGTAGGAGAATGCTCTGTCTCTATGCAACTGTAATATGACCGTTGCTCATTTGTGTCTATGCAAAAAATACTTTATTGTATGACTAAGCTTGCCTCCTTGACTTGTACCTCCAACAGCGCCTCAATGCCTCCAGGTTGTATGTGTGCTTTACAAATGAAATAAATAAATAACTAAATGAAGTCTCTGCAGCAGTGAAGCCTGCAGCCGGGCAAGGGTGCAGTGTTTAGCACTGTAGATGTTCAGTGCATTGGGGGGGGGGTGGGGCATCTGACAACAATCCCAGCAACTCTGTGGGGGAGGCTGACTCTCTGATAGAAGAGATCCACCAATTCCTGGGGCACAGCCAGGAGGCTATGGGAGGAGTAGGAATTGCACCAGATGATGGCCACCGAGAGGTGACACCCAGCAGCTTGGATGGCTTGCCTGCCATGTCCCATGGAGCAGGTTGCACAGTTATAAACTAGGGAGTCTTAGTCACTAATGGAAGTATGTCTTTAACTGGAGGGACATCTGTGCACATGTATATTGCCATGGTTGAAGCCATTGGCCTTGCCGGTGTGAATGCAAGTGTGGATGATTCCTCTGCCCCAACCCCAGTTGGCACCTCCCGGCACTGTGGCCTCCCAGATTCCAATTTGGCATCTATCGTGCACACTAAGCATCCGTCACCTGATCTGAAAAATCTTGTTATGGTGAAGCTGCTAATACCAGCGATGGATGACGTTACCTCGCCCGTACTCACCAATTGTACCCCAACACCACCAAAGCTTACCCCTGAGCCCACTGGCCCGGCCCGTGACTCTCTGCTAGCCCTTGGCTCCTATTTAGCCAATCACATACCCACCTCTGTTTCATGTTCTTTGGCCATGGCGGACACAGAGACCTATGATGCACCTGAAGACAAACCCCCTTCTAGCTCCTCCTGCAGCACCTGGAGGGAGATCCCGTCGATCATTCACTCAGTGGCTAGTTCCTTTGTCCACTTGATCCCATTCGGGGCCCCCAAACCTCTAAGACGTGCAATTAATTATGGCACTGACACCATTATCGACTTACCTGCTGAGGATGTTCGAAGAGCATGGAGGTCTAACTGTAATCAATTGCTTGCCGAGTTGCCAGTTATTAGAAAACGCCTACTAGTCACGATAGAGGCTCAGGTCAGGAGAGGAAGGGGGCTGCTCAGGGAGTTTCTCATTGTTTCACGTGCCGCCATGGATTCAAATACTCTACCCATCAAATGCTCTACTGAACAAGATAGTTTGAGTCCATTAACTCCTGAAGAGAACACTGCCCACAACATTATGGACCCTGTGAGTCCTTATCTGGTTAATGCCTCCTAGTGCACCTAACGTTAAGACCAGGGAGCTTAGCAAGGCTCTTAAATTTAAGGCAACATCTACATTACTGGTGGCCTGTGACTCAAGTACTATGGGAATCCAATGTCCTAGCATGGAGGAACTTAGTGCACATAGTCCACGGCATAGAGGGAGTACATCTAAGTGCTGTGATCAAGGGGGGCCCAGAAGTACCACAGTATATCTCCATGGGGAACCCAAACTGGTGGCAAAGAAGCAAGAACAAAGCGATGCCCTTTCAAACAAATGTCTGCACTGGTTATGCACTGTCAGGGGTTGGGCCTTTATGTCCAAGGAAGCCATGATGGGATACTGCAAAGTGCCCAGTGAGGGCAAGAAACCCTATGACACAGTAAAACTGGAATTTTGGGATTGGAGAGTGGCCAACGGTATCCTGGGAAGAAGTGGGCAGGGTGTCCGAACGGTCAAGAGTGGGATATCAATTAGCCTGCACTCTTGCCTAGGATCTTTTGGCCAAGCCGGAACTACTACACTATCTGCTCCCCTGACTGATGCAAATCTTACCTTAAATCTTAAAATCAGGGACTTCTAATCCACAGAGCTACGTGCTGTTCCTGTGAACCTCCATCCTACTCACATTGTTGACCCGTGTGTTGAAGAAACTCTCTCCCTTGGGGGTGAGTACACATGTTTTTTTATCTTTGGGATCAGACTTGAACAGACATCACCAATAGCACAACTTTTCAATGAAACTCCAGTTGTACTTTTGTTTGCTAATTGTTATAGAAATACCAGAGGTATTGTCTACACAGATATCCGTACATAACAGCCAAACTGATGTAGAAAGATTTAACTTAATTTGATGTTTTACAAATGGTATGGTTATCTCAACACTAATTATAGCTCACACATGTTACATTTACAGGTTGAACATTTAGATTTGGAAAATATAACTCGAAGGGCGTGAAGGTGAACTTATGAGTTTGAAATGCGTTGGCACTATTATGAGTTAACACTTTGAGTTTATTTGGATTTACTAACAAAATTTGAGGGCAACTCTGTGGAGCAATATGGGCAAGATCCCATCAAGGATTCCACCAACCAAGACATTATCCTAGCGGACGTTTACTGTTGGATGTAATGTTGTTACTTGCCTTACACTAATTCAGAAAATTGGTTGTTCTTCACTAAGAAGAAAGTATATATATGTCTTTGGTGGTTGTGGATTACACTTGAATGCAATTGTTGATTGAAACAATTGGGGCATTCTCTTTATGCCCCGGCTGCTTGTAATTACATTTTTGTACCTTCAAACTCAGACGCGAATTGCATGTTTTCTGTATCTACATACCTCTGTACTCTTACAGAAATAATTAATGTTATTTAAATCACAAAAGCTGTTGGAGCTTTTATTCTAACAGTGTGTGTTTGAAGATTTGAATTGGTTGTGGTATGACAACAAAAACAGGGCGTAGCCCCTATAGGAGTGCAGGAAAGTCTCCCCTTTGGCAACAAAGGGTTTACCTTGCTGACTGTGTTTGTTTCAATTCTCTAGAGAATTTATACTTTCCTGCACCTGAAATAATAAGTGAACGACTAAGTTATACGTAAAGAAACGAGGATACATTTGCATTACACAGGGTGTGCCTCTCAACAACCTCCTTTCCTAAAACAATGTTTTTCTTATACTTTTGTCGTTCCCTTTTCCTTCTTCTCTTGATATGCTGTATTATGTTTACTAAGTATAGTATTGTGATAGGATGTACTTTGATGGCCTGACGGCCGAATACAGATATTTGATGATGATGGAAGAAGGGCATAGAAGTCTTCTTTTTCTGTAACAGCATCCCTAAACTCAGAGGCAACCACAGTAGTAAGTGTGTGTGTGTGTGTGTGTGTGTGTGTGTGTGTGTGTGTGTGTGTGTGTGTGTGTGTGTGTGTGTGTGTGTGTGTGTGTGTGTGTGTGTGTGTGTGTGTGTGTGTGTGTGTGTGTGTGTGTGTGTGTGTGTGTGTGTGTGTGTGTGTGTGTGTGTGTGTGTGTGTGTGTGTGTGTGTGTGTGTGTGTGTGTGTGTGTGTGTGTGTGTGTGTGTGTGTGTGTGTGTGTGTGTGTGTGTGTGTGTGTGCGCGCGCGCTAAAGTGAATGTAAAGTGGTATTATATAGCAGACTTCTGCCACTTACTGTCTGTGGCTCTTTAAAAAAACTTATAAACAGTGGAATGTGTTAGTAGGATAGAGGTATAGGCAGATGATGAAAAACCTGTGGTGTTGAAGAGTGTGGGTCAGAACTAGCATTTGCCTTGGTGTCAGGGAGAAAAGTCGGTTTTATTGTGGGGCGGCGGTATATACCATGCAGTTTAGTTGTAAAGGGAACCCGTTGATTTTGATTATTTAAGTTCCTGATACAGGATGAAGCCATTTGAGCAAAGTCACACACAGCACAGCACTACCTAGTAGCAATCACTTGAAGTTCCCCTCCAGTCCAGACCCAGATGGGCAATGAATGCATTGTGGGTATGCAAAAGAGCTCAAATGCCAATTCTTTCCTGCAGGAAAATGTATTTGCCTATTTTAAACATATCATGTTTCATCCCAAAGCGGACAGTTCTCAAGGCTTCAGACAACTCCATTCCTGGTGTCACTCTTAATAGGGATGCTGAACGACAAAGAATAGGGTAGGTTTGTTAATGCCTCTCTCTACATCTCTACATACTTTACTAGGCACTCATTTGGTTTGGCCTGCTCCAGCAGTAAGCTACAAAACTATCCGAGAGGCAGATTTTAACTGAGCCGAGGGCTGCGCTAAACCTGCCCGTGCTTCTGAAGTTTGTGACTGCCTAAGTCTTTAAAAGCCTGAAATCTCCACCCCTTGGATTGGTAGGCCGCTGGTGCCCTGCATGAACTCTGCTAGGTGGGGTCATTCTTGTGATTGCTGTGGGCTGCTACTCAGTCAGGTGGTCTGTGGCAAACACTTTGGTCCCTCAAGACAGGGTCGATGGAGGGAACGGAAGCAATTAAATCATACTGAGGTAACCAGACCCAAATGTTGGAGCCTGGTGAGGAAAGCCCAAGTTTGGAGTTTTCCATGACTCACTCCTGGTGTTTATGGCTTCCTTATTAATGCCGAGGTCTCTGTAATGAGAACAAGGCAACTGTTTTTTTTTTGTTTTTTTTTAGCAAAATGAACATTTCGAGCAAGCCGCCACACAGTTTTCATGTCTAATAGCAGGGCCTGCCTCGTGGTGAATGCTGCCAGCAGAGTACTTGTAACAGCTCCAGTATGAGGGAGCAGATGTGCAGATCAGCCTTTCCTATGCACGGTGAGCACAAATACACGTTCCAGTCGAAAGGCATCTCCCATCACCAGGCAGAAGGCGCCATAAAGTTTAACAGGCAGCGGCAAATAGGAGTATTCATACAAACAAAATATGTGTAGTGGTTTGTATATCTTTGGTCTTCCAACATTCCTCCCCTTCTCCGTAATGGTCTATTCTAAACAGTTGTGTCGCTCATCCTTGGACTGCAGGCCTGGTCCACAGAACTGTTTGGCACAGAGGGGAGGCGCATTTTAGCGGATTGGCCTTGGGATACGGCGGCTTCCAGTCCGCTGACGGTGATTCTAAGCAGAGGTGAAATCTAGTATAAACAAGGGGTCCGCAAGGGATAGAGAGCATATTGCGCGCAGGCACGTGCAAGTCCCCGATTGCTTCCTTTTCATAGCAGACATCCAATCACCGACTAACAACATTCTCTCCATGGCCAAGTTCACAAAGGTTATATATCATTAACATCATATAGAAGGGTACACATGGCACATTGTTTTGATGGAAATCCCACAGTTTTGCAGGTTGTTGTGAAAGCAGCACATAGGACTCCTGAAGGGCGCCTCCATGTGGAATTTCTTCGGTATTATGCAAAGGCTCTCCTGTTTCTCTGCTCACTGAATTGTATGGTAACAGTATCCATTTTTAAAATAGCAATTCTATCCACATTGACCCCACATCTAAGCATGTAATATCAAGTGTTATTATAGGAAACCTTTATTTATGTATTTATGTATCAATTCACGGAGACCAGTTATCTTTGCTGTTTCCATAAAAAAAAAAAAATGTTTGCCTTGTTTGGTAATAATGCTTTTTACAATGTATACTATATTTTTTTCAGTTGGTATTTCATGCCTGAGTTGCTGTGTTGGATTGGTGTCCAAAGTGTGTCCCAACGATTCCTTTCATCTCTGTGTTGTGTTCACAGGGGACTTTCGGGTGTATCTCAGCTGGAGTCGTGCCTGCTTTCACCCAATGGGAGACGTGCATCACTTAGTACAGGTCAGAGTGATATAGTTTGTTATGTTTTCACTGTTGTATGTATTTTTGTTTTTTCTATTGCGCCAAACTGGTTGGAGCTCAACAGAGCTTTGTGCCGGAAAATGAGGAAAATAAACTGCCTCATCACGAGTTTGGCGGTAACACATAAGTGCTCTGAGCTGGGGGCAAATCCGCTGCTATTCTGCTGATTTTCAGCGATATTACCGCCACGCTAATACCGCCGGCAGAAGAAGCGCTGAAAATTCACCATTGGGCCCAATTGCCAATGGGGAATTCCCGAATGTGCCCAATGGGAAAGGGGACTTACCGTTCCGCCAAACCCGCAATCCAGCGCTAATAGCGCCAGGGGGTTTGGCAGTAACGCTAATAGCCCCAGCGGTAATACCACAGAGGATGCTGCCCAACTCGTGATGAAGCTGTGGCACATATCGAGAGGGTCAGAGGAGCAAAGGAGACCAGTAGTGGCCACACATTCTTTGAAGAGTAGAGCAAGCATTCCGGTATTTGAAGAGTAGAGCATTCAGATCATTGAAAAGTAGAGCATTCAGATCATTTCAGAAATGCATGAAGGTGGGAGCCTTCCTGATCACCACTGAAATACCCAAACCACATCAGCCATAACCTATGTCACATTGAGACTTTACGCACGAAGAGGAAGGAGAGCGGCTGTGCAGAGCACCACCTAATAGCCAAAACTAGTGAGGGATGCTTTTCTACTTCAGAATCATTCTGCCTTCATTCTTATCTATTGCTGTCCAATGTGTAGCAACACACAGTGTGGTAATAAAGCAATGTGTTCTATGCTGACCTGACTCTTGAAAAGCCTACCTAAGAGTGAAACACCTTTACAAAATAGAACAATGTCCTGATACGACTGTTCCTGGGAAGACCCAGGCATCTCCTTTCACATGTTATGTCCTCTCCCAGGTTATAGGTTAAAGGTTTGAATCAAAAGGTTCAAAATACAATAGGGTCAAAACAAAAGGACCGAAAACAAAAGGTTCGAAAAAATATATATATTTTTTTTATATTTGTTTTGGGGGGGCTCCCGCCCAACCCCTGTTTTTGTGGTAAAAAACACTTTTTTTACCTATACGGAAACCCCCAAAAAATATATAATAAAAAAAAATTGAACCTTTTGTTTTCGGTCCTATTGACCCAAACCTATTGCATTCGAACCTTTTGTAATCACACCTTTAACCGGATACCCCTCTCCCATGCACATCTGTCCCATAGAAAAGGTAAACAGAGAGAGAAAGAGAGAGTGTGGGTGTTTGTTTGTGTGTGTGTGTGTGTGTGTGTGTGTGTGTGTGTTAACTGGAGAGCAGGAATGGTAACCATGTGCATATTGTGTAAAGACTGTCTTTCGCCCATACCGGAAAGTCCTGATGGAGAATATCTCCTTCATCACCCTTGCTCGCCCCAGGTTTGGTCTTCCAATGATTCTTTAATCAGTTATCCGATAGGCACAGCTGTAATCCTATACTTGTGACACACATAGTGCCCAATCAGTGATCCTTTAAACACTCTCCACTCCAGTGGTATGTCGTTCTTAGTTCTCCACATTTCCATCCCTACCAGGCTGTTGAGTGAACCAATCAGATTTCAAATCCCCGGCTTGATGCTTCAGATCATTTAATGTGCTTTTTCGTTAGGGAACTATGGTAGTGTTACAAGCAACTTTCCTGATCATGCATTTGAGCCTATATTAAACCCTGAATCTAAAAGACTGCCATCTGGCAGAGGGAGCCAGCAGCATCACTGCTGAAACAGCATGGTCAGTAAGATCAACTGTGGTTCCAGAGATCCAGAAGCTTCACATCAGATTGGTGGAATATCAGCATTGAACAAATGTCTTCTCTACTTCACGACTTTACAAGAGGTTGAGCTAAACTAAAGTCTGTTACTCCATCAATGAACATTTTTGTAGGATTAAAAGTAATCTATCTTGGAAAGACAGGTCCATGTTGGTGCTTCAAAACAAGCAGTAGCAAGTAAAATATGTTTTCCCCTTCACTCGGGCTTTCAAATGTACCAGAGTGCATCCAATAGGAAAACATGCTGTGACATACAGACCACAACCAGAAGAAGGCTTTTTCTGAAGAGTGCAATCCTGCTTTATTTCCATAACAATTTTAGTGAGGGGAACTCCTGTCAAATGCCGGTCTGCTGCCCTGTGATCCGTCTTAGAGAGACTGCCACAGATACAATGAGAGTGAATCGACTCTAAGAGAACAAACACTCTGTGCCTACCAGTTTGGACAGGAGCTGGGACAGACTCTACCACTGTGAATCAACGTTTAAGGTTACGGATGAAAATTCAAGTTTGATTAACAACAGTTCGGTTGCCTGAAGATGGATATGATGACATATCCGAAACATGGTGGCATTTAAAAATTGAAATTTCAGACCTCATTTTTTCATTTTTTACAGTTAACCTGGACTTATCGCTTACAATGTGTTTACCATCAAGTGGTTCTGACTGATTAAGCCTTATTTTTTTCTGCTTCCCTATGAGTTCAACATTTTTAAAAAAACATTGGCCCTTGAATATGCACATAAACCCAGGTATTGGAAATTCAACAGCCGCTTGCCCCAATGGACTGAGTGATTATATTTTTTAAAGTGACTGAGTTCTCTGGGTGAACCTACTGTTTTATGCGATTCAATGATGAATGGCAGTTGTGCTTTGAAACACAATTATGTTGTATAAAGTGCCTTACAAATGATCAATGAATACATAAATAAATAAATACAATGCTATCATACTCACTAAATCTACACTAAAATCTTTTAGAATGTCAATCATTCCCATTTATAAGACGTCTTACTGCTTGAATCCAAGCAACTACCGCCCAATAACCCTCATAGATGTGGAAAGTAAGATCATAACATCTGTTGTACTTAGGGAATTAGAACATTGGGTAGATTCAGTGGGGAGGCTAAGGAAGTTTGAAATTGGATTCTGGAAGGGAATGGGGATGACATTAAATGGTTTTATTATGAACTGTCTACAGAAAAATGCATGGTCAGATGGCACTCTGTCTGTTTATGTGGCTTAGGTAGACTTCTCCCGAGCCTTTGATACTGTAAATAATGCCCTTTTATGGGAGAAATTGAAGAAATTGAACCTCCATAATCCTCTATAACAATTCTAATATATCTGAATACAGACGCAAGTCGGCAGGTAAGGCTGAACCGACAGGGTGGCCTAACAAAAGATTTTGTAACTCAGAGGCCTCCGCCAGGGCTATGTCCTTGCACGCTGTCTGCTCAACCTTTATCTTTTGGAACTAGGGGATTATTTTTCAGGCTCTTCAATTGCACCACTGAGAGTCCAAAATATATTATTCTATTGGCTAGCCTACGCCCATGTTGCTATCCTCTTAGACTATGCACAGCCGGGCTTACAATGCCTCATCGATGATATCAGCAAGTATGCTACGGCCAATGAATTATTAATCAACACTAATAAAACCAAAATGATTTGCTTTGGCAGAAGAGCGAGGAAACTGCATGTTTATTAATGGAAAATTGGGAATGTTCCTTTGATACCGCTTTTACACCTAACCTAACTGGGGTATGAATTGGATGCAGTCCATAATAATAAATTAATAGTTATGGGGCTAACAGGAAAAGACACTTTGCTGGAGGCTCAAATGAACAGAATTAATAATAAATATAGTAGATTCTCACTGCTACCCCATAGAGATTTTCAGGGGAAAATTATTCCAACCTTGCTCTATGGTTACAAGTTATGTTGTTTCGTTAGGAATATTGACTGGGACACTATTGAAGGTATTAACTGGAAAAAAATCTCTTAGCCTTCTTAGCTGTCATCCGATTGCGGCACTTAGGTATGAGTTGGGCCTTATTTCGATGACCGACTGGTGGCACTGGAAAGTACTTACCTTCAATAAAAACCTATTGAACCCACACAAAAACTCAAATTATACAGATTGAAAAGAAAGAATACTCAGGGGAACAAGGGCCTATTTGAAACATTATGGTTATAGGCGAGTAGATCTTCGGAGATATTGACCAAATTGCAGAAAAAATAAAGTGAAAATCCAATGCAAACCAAAAGACCTCTCTTTTGGAGAGATTGGAGGGATACTATCAAGTAGATGCGTAATTGTAAACTCTATGAAGCTTCTCCTTGACCGATAAACCATTTGGATCATTACCCAGATATCTGAAAAAAGGAAAGAATTCTTATTGGAGGGTCGAGTTCCTTTGATTCAGATTAAATCTGCTGCCTATAGGTGAAATCCAACACATTCTTTCAAAATATAGGGAAAAAGCCAATGTTTACCTCTTATGCAAGCATGAAGAAGGTATTCAAACTTTGGAACACCTATTGGTTACTTGTCCAACTCCACAAAACCTAAGACTGTTACTCTTTGGCAGACATATATATTTATTTATTTATTTATTTATTTATTTATTTGTAGGGCGTCAAAGCCCGCAGGTCGCAGGCAGCGCTAACACAAACATAGGACAGAGAAACAAAAAAAGATGGGACAGATGACCAACATGGGAAAGAGAGTCAGAAGCGGGGCGGGTTCTATGACAGAGAGGCGTGGCTGTAGAGAGCATTAGTTGAAAAGGACAGTTTTCAATCTCTAGCAAAAGGGATTGTATTCCTTTACCAGCCTGAGCTCCAAAGGCAAGGCATTCCAGATTTCCACGGCCTTGAAGGGGAAGGATCTGCCTAGACAACTGGAGAGAGCGAATTTAGGGATGTTGACCACCGCCAAGCCAGAGGAGCGCAACTTCCTTGGTGGCTCATAAAAGGACACAAGTTCTTTAATATAGACTGGGGCAGTACCATATAAAGCTCTATGGGTTAGAGCGGCAGCCTTAAATTCCAGCCCAGAGGCCACAGGGAGCCTCTGAAGCTCTTGCCGGCTATCAGAAATATGATCTCTTCTAGCTTTCTTTGTGATAATGCAAACTGCATCATTTTGAAGAGTCTGGTGGGCATGGATGTTTTTCTTGTTGGCCCCAATTAATGATCCATTGCTATAGTCCAATCTGGCCATCAAAACCGCAAAAGCCACTGAGGAGCAACTAGATGCTGACAGAAAGGGACTCAGGTTTCTCAGTATCCTAAGGTCGTAGGAACCAATTTTTACTGTCTGGTTGATATGAGTCTAAACAGAGGATCAAGATAGAAGCCCAAGCTGTAACACTCTGTGAGACCGGAATTAGACAACCGTGAATGGAGAATGACCAACAGCTTGGTATTATCCCCATTCAGACACATCCAGTTGTCGCTCATCCAGGTCTCAGCGCGAAGATAGATGGTCTGAAGAAGGACGGCGTCCTTGGCATAATCCCCTTATAACTCAAGAACTAGCTGGGTCTCAGCATGGTTCAAGAAGTACACTTCAAGCTCATCCAACAGGTAACAAAAAGGTTGAATATAAAGTTTGAAAAGTAGGGTTGTACATACATGCTCCCTGAGGGACCTCACAAGAAATGGGGGAAGAGGGAGAAGTGGCCTCACTAAACATACTCGAGAGGTACAATTCTGGAGAAATTATCTCACCCATAGAATTGAGTCAAGAGTGCAGCAACCATGTTTCTCTAAGACGAGCATGAGTTGGTCATGGTCAAGAAGATTAAAAGCTGCTGGTAAATCCAGCAGAACCAGCATGGCACAGCGACCTCCATTCAAGATTCTCAGCATGTGTATCTGCAGATCTAACAGAGTGGCCCCGGTACCATGGAGGGGTCTAAAACCAGACTGTCTAGGATGCAGGATGTTAGTCTTCTCCACAAAGGCTTGTAGTTGGTTGGTAGCAAATTTATCAAGGACCTTGAGGAGAAAATTACAGTTGGAGATGGGGCACAGGTTACCAGGGTCTCTTGGGTCCAGTCGTGGTTTCTTAACCAGAGGGGTGATGGTGGCTTTCTTTATGGAATCAGAGACTTGATTACTGGCAAAAGAGGAGTTGATGAATCTTATCAAAAAGGGTGCAAAGATATCCATATAGTCCAAGAAAAAAATAGGAGGAATGGTGTTCTCTGGACAGAGGGAGGGGCACATAGTCGAGAGGATGGTCATCATGTTGGCAAGAGAGACAGGAGTGAGGCTAAACATATGCTCCAATTTATTTTTCAAAGCAACAGGAGGAGGACAGAAAGATAGATGTTTATTAGCCCTAATTTTGTCCCTTGCCTTGTCCATCTTGGCTTCGTAGACAGTCTGTGGGCCTCATTACAACCCAGGTGGTTGACAATGGTGCTATTAGCACCATGGTCCATGCCGGAATCCGCCATGGTGAATGGCGGAATTACCGCCCCATTCCAAGGTTGGTGGGGCGGGAATTCCCCATTCACCATGGCCCCTTCCCATTTTTGGCCTATAGGGCTCAATGGGAATGGGGAAGGCACTAATTACGGCACCATAAATGATGGTGCCGTAATTAGCTCCTAGGTCCCTTTGCGGGTCGATTAAAGTGCAACCCGCAAAGGGACCTCGTAATCAGGCGTTAAGGGTTTAACGGCGCCGACACCTTTTACAGCGTTGTTAACCCCTTAACTCCAGGGTTGTAATGAGGCCCTGTATATCAACACAGACTTGGTCCATGGGAGCTATGATGAAGGAAAGAGTACTGGGTTTCTCTAAAGACTTCACAATCTCAAATCTTTTTTTAGAACTGTTGTTTGCTTCCTCAGTATGTTTAATATAGATTTTTTTTGTTGCTTTGTTAATAGCTATCCTCACGTTTTTGAATTTTCATTTGGCACAGATCCAGTGTGAACCATTTCTGGTGAGAAGGATTGTCTGTAACCAGTTTACTCCAAACCGGCGCCACATGATTTAGCATGGAAAGCATAAGGTCCAGAGCAGATGTTGCTGACATGATGCTGTCAAGGCAGTCTTTAAGGTCCAGCTGCGTAATCTTATTAAAGTTCTGATTTAAAAAATATTCTACAGGTTTAGTGGCTTACGAGTTGGGCCAGGATTAAGAATTGTAAAGAATACATGATAGTGGTCAGACCAGATGCAAGGGAGAATGTCTATCGCATTAGCTTTGAGATTATTTACTACAACCCAGTCAAGGGTGTGACCCCTAATATGAGTGGGCGCACTATTAAGGACATGGAAGTTGAGGTTAACACCTTCGATAGAATGGTTGCTTGCTGGTCAGCGACCTCATTACGCCAACGGTTGAAGTCCCCAACTAGCAAGGTGGAACAGTTAGGTCCTTGTAATTTATTGAGAAGGTGGAAAAGATCTTTATCAAAATTAGGTGTTTCATCTGGAGGATGTTAGATTAGGACAACATTATTGCAACTATTCGTTGATGGTGTCAGTTTGAAATGCAGAAACTCACAATCATTGAAGGAGCAAGGTGACTGAAAGAGATTAAGGTGATTTATTGCTATAATACCTCCCCCCGGCCAGAAAGGCGGTTCTGAAAGAAGATGCTGTAGCCATCTGGGGTGGCCAATTCAATCAGTGGGCTACTGGCTTCATTTAGCCATGACTCTGTAAGGCACAGTAAGTTCAAGTCTCCTTCCAGAATATAGTCATGAATATTAGTGGCATGCTTAGAGAGTGAGTGGGTGTTAAGCAGAGCACATAAATAACACATTAATAACAAGCCACTGGCGTAACAGGGGCCCCCGCAGCCCCCGCGGTGCGGGGGGGGCCGCGGTGTGGGGGGCCCCACCAGCACATGGCTGGGAGGGGGCCGCAGTAAAAAAAAAAAAAAAAAAAAAAATTCTAAAAAAAAAAAGTGTCTTTTGAAATTCACTCTGCATTCATAAAGAACATTTCTGTAACAGAAATAATTTCTTTATGAAGGCAGAGTGACTACAAAAAGAAACTTTCTTTTTGAAGTCTGGGGGCCCCCGTACCCCATGACATGGAAGACCCTAGGCTGGAGGCCTCCATGTCATGGGGTGGGGGGGTGGGGAACCCTATGCCTTCAAAAAGAAATTGTTTGTTTTTGAAGCCACTCAGCCATCATAAAGAAATTATTTCGATTATGGTTCGGTCCTTAACTGAAATAATTTCTTAATGAAGTTATAGTGACTTAAAAAAGAAACAATGGGGCTCATTCTGACCATGCCGGTCCGGAAACAACGGTGCTGGTAAGCTTACAGGCACTGTTGTTTCCGGACCGGCATATTACAGGTCTGCCTGGTGGGGCTGCTGTGCCCGACAGGTCTGACCCTGCCAGGCACAGCAGCCACGGTAGGCAGACCTGTCACGGAAGCACCGGCACCGTTAACAATGGTGCAGGTGCTTCTGTGTCCCCATTCCCGTGGAGTCTGGGGTTTAACGAAATTACCGGCACCTGATTTCCCAGCCGCCGGACTTGAAATAGCACGGTGGCACCGGGAAGTCAGGCCATAGTAATTTTTTATGGGTCTGGCGGCAACCCGCCGGTAGCACCGGCACGGTTACCGCTGGACCCGTAATGAGCCCCAATTTCTTTTTTAAGTAATAGGGCCCCCCATCAACTCCATGAGGTGTGCGTGTATGAGTCTATGGTGAAAGGTTGCACACTCAAATGTATAGCCGGCTGCCTGTGTGTGTATGGTGAAAGGGTGCACACTTAAATGTATGGGTGGCTGTGGGGGTGTGCCTGCATGGTGAAAGGGTGCACACATAAATGTATAGGTGGCTACCTGTGTGAGTGTATGGTGAAAGGGTGCACACTTAAATGTGTGGATGACTGGGTGTGTATAAGGTGAATGGTGTGTGTGCTTGTGTACAGGGGCACAAGAAAACCTTCATTTCGGGGGGCTAACCCTTCAAATGTTGGGAGAGGCGCTAACTTCACATGCGGTGGGGAGGGGGAAACTTATTTGTGTGGGCGCATCCAAACTATTTACGCATTTTAATGAGACTATTCTAGTGCAGATTCAATGTTACAAGCAGTTAACTCTCTCCTATAAGTCTCCTGTTCCCTCTCTACCCTTCCAATCACTCCCCTGGCATGCAAGTACTAAACCCACATCACGATTTCAATCGCCTAAACAATGTGGCATTTGAATGCAGGTACTAACAGTGAAATGCTTTACGTTGGTAATTGCTGGGTTCTTGTTAACAGCAAAAACCAGGTGCCGTTTAAAATCTGTGTCCTGTTCGGTCTGGCAACTGCTCTAAAGGTTAGCCAAGTTGAGTCAATATAGCCCAAAATGTCAGGGGGGGTAGTGCTGAAGCCCAGTCAACTCAATGGTGTTGCGCTACTACTTGTGTTTAATGCCTTGCTTACTCCTAGCCCTATTCTTCCTCGTCCCAGTACTTATATACGAGGCAGTACGTGTGTTTGAGGCACTCTGCCTCATACAAAAGTACTGGGAAGAGGTAGAGGTACATGGAGGTAATGCCTGATTTAGCTACCTGTAATCTTCATCACTCCTAGTCCCACTGTTCCTCATCCCAGTACTTACCTATGAGGCAAGGAGCCTCATACGAAAGCTCTGGGACAAGGAAGAGGGACGCAGAGGTAATTCTGGGCCAAGGAGCTGATTGTGGAGCTTGGGGTGGTGGGTGGGAGGGAGAGTGGATGTGTGGGGGGGCAGGATTGTGTGATAAATCATAATGGTTGTCCATGTCCAGGCTAAGCAGGCATGATATGTGGTATTAGTGGCTAGAGAGGCATTTTGATTTAGCCAGTCTAGTCATTCCTCAGTTTGGTATGACTTTCTTTTAACTGGACATTTCTGATAAAGTAGTCCTGCTAACTTTAATTACCTCGCTAGATTGGCATTTGGGTGCTGCCAGTCTAGCCATTTCTTACTGCGGCATTGTATATTTTTTTGGGCATCTGTGATAAAATGATATGATTTGATTCAAGTCATTTATAATGCGCCTGTACACAAGTGTACACAAGGGAGGGATGATAGAGGGAGGACAAGACAAACGATCTCACTAGGCCTTGTGTCATTGTGAGAACGAGAAGTGCAAGGGAAAAGGGAGCAGGGAAGTGCAAGTGAGAGGGGAGAGGAAAACAGGGCAGCAATGCTCTCAGTAAGTGCAGCCAGGGCAGAGCAGCTATTGGTTGTACAAGGAGAACAATGGACTGCAGGGTTACAGTTACAGCCCCTAAGTGCATGGTAGGCCCGGAGGCAGTGCAAGGGTGACCAATCAAGAAAGAGCCTGGACTCAGAGAGACTCTGAGGGTAGCCAAGCAGCCAGTCAGTACAGCAGACAGGTAGGTCAGGTAGGTCAGCAGGGGGGGAGAGAGAGCGAAAGCAGCAGAGAAGAGGAAAGCTTTTAGCTGCTTCCGAAACTTCAGGTTGTCCGCCTCAAGTTTGAGAGGGGCAGGGAGGCCATTCCAGTTGGAGGCACCAGCAGAGGAGAGAGGTCTACCCCCACTCTCTGCCTGGAGAAATGTCTAAGCCTTAGAGAGTTGGAGGTAGCTGAGTGAAGGGTTAGAGAAAGAAGGTATTTTGGAAGAGAGCATTGGATTTAGTGTTGGCACTGGCCCCAGAAAGCCTTGTGGGCAATGCAAAGGTTCTTGAACTTGATCCTTGCAGCCAGTGGAGAGATTTCAGGGCTGGAGAAATACAATCCCAGGGCTTGAGGCCAAGGCTAAATCTTGCAGTCCTGTTCTGGATTATTTGCAGATGACGGAGACTATAGGAAGACAGATTGAGAAAGTGGCTGTTGCAGTAGTCCAGCTTAGAGACAGTGAGCTTCTGGTGGAGAGTGAGAAAGGGAAGAGTCCCTTTGAGGAGGAGCAGCTGGTAGTGGGACTTCTTGGTGATGTCCGAGATGTTAGGCGAGAAAGAGAGTGTGGCGTTGAAGATGACACCAAGGTTTTTTGCCTCGCAGGAAGGCAAAGGAAGAGGGCCCAAGGTGGTCTGCTATAGTGAGAGAGGAAACACAGTGGCAAGGGTCCCAATGAGAAGGATCTCTGTCTTACTGGCATTAAGGCAGAGATTGTTGGAGGCGCACCAATCCTGAATCGTGGATAGACAGTCAGGAATGAGCAAGAGAGGAGAGGAGGATGAGGGTAGAGATCAGGGAGGCCAAAGTGGCCAAGTAGAGGTTTAAAAACCAGCGTGAGAGGATAGAGCCCTGGGGAATGCCACAGGTAGAGAGAGGTGGCAGAGGGAATGGGACCACGATCGACCACGGAGCGGAGTGGCGGTCCAAGTGGAAGTAGGTCAGTCACTCTAGGGTCTGATCTGTGATGCCCAGGTTCTCACAGAGTCGATTGATTAGGATGGCGATGTTGACCCTGTCGAAAGCAGAGGAAAGGTGAAGGATGAGAATAGAAGGAATGCTGGAATCAAGGTTAGAGAGCAGCACAGGTGTTAAGGAGAGCAGTTTCCATGCCTCTGGCAGCTCTAAAGCCAGACTGATGGTCATGGAGACAACCAACAGATTCAGTGTGGAGAGTAAGCTGGGAGATGGCAAGCTTTTCCAAGAGTTTGCTCAGGAAAGGTGGAGATTGAGCGATAGTTTTCCAGCAGGTAGGATCAGCAGACTGCTTCTTGAGGAGTGGGTGCACAAGGGAGTGCTCAAAGGGAGAGGGGAACATTGCAGTGGCGAAAGAGTGATTACAGAAATCGGCCAAGGCTGGAGTGAGGGTGTCAATATGGGCTTTGATGGTTCTGGAGGAGCAGCGAGGAGCACCTGTTTGGACGACACTTTCATAGATCGGACTTGTCTAGAAACCTCGTCAGGTGTTGTCAGAGAGAAAGAGGAAAAAGGAGGAGGAGAGAAGAGATGGCCAAAATGGGCCGAGAGAGGAAGAGGACATAGAGGACAGGATGTCCTGAGATTTAGCAGAGAAATGAGAGGCCAGAGCTGTACAGAGGGCATGGGAGGGAACAGAAGAGGTATAGACCACAACAGGATTGACCAGTTCCTTGCAGATTTTAAAGAGTTTGGCCGTGTTGTTCGAGGCCATGGAGACACATGCTTTATTGTGTGCTCTCTTCTTGATGAGTGTTATTGCTTTGACTGGCATTTTGCTGAAAACAGTCTAGGTATGTCTAAATGTGGCCTGGCATTCTGTACTATAATGTTATTACGTGTTTACACTGGTCTACATTGTGCAGCCAGTTGGAAGCATTAATGTTCCTGTGCACTGTTGGTGACTTGCATGTATTGGATTGTGTTACCCTACAACACAATTGCAAACACTCTGGCTTTATAGCCAATTTATCTCAGAAAGTGTGCTGTTTTTTGCATTAAAACACATATTTATATCTTTTTCCTAGTGCAGTGTGCGGCATACCCCTTCAGCAGCACGTTCATGCGTATTGTGCAAGCGTGACAGTCTAGGCCGGCCCAGAGTGTGGCGCAACCCGTGATTTGTTGCCGAGTTGGGGGGCCCCCTCAGCATGGCTCGCAGGGGGGCCCCCACATTTTGTGTTACGCCACAGCTGTGGTTGACAACACATGCGTTTTGGGTGAGATTGATGAGTGGTAATGAGACCTCCCTGTATATAGTGGTATTACATTTTTACAATGCATTAATTTGTTTGAGATTAGATAATACAAATCTTAGTGTTATAATCACATAAGGTAGTAATGTGTTGCCAATAGTAGTTTCAAAATGTCTAAAAAATGTTGGCTGCTCATTCTCTAGTTATCACAGCAGCTGCGATGCATATTTGGGACAAGATTTTGCCCAAATTAAAGTGATGTGATCTCTCTAGGCATATACACATGGGATGGAGATTTAAGATTGCTGCAAACGTGATTATGAGTATGTATCATACTGTGCACATGTTTTGTTTGTAAGATGTATGTATTTGGATGTTGAGGAATTAGAAGAAGTTTTTAAAGGATGCATTTTAAGTGTAATAAGGATTTATATGAAATGAAATGTATGTTTTTAATTTTGTTTATTTTGTTCTGATATGCGAAAGGCTAGAAACATTAGCCAAATGCATTACATATAAACAAACAAAAAATGACATGGTATTTGATATTTGATGGTAGATATTTTACATTGATAGTCATATTGGTTATTACTCTTGAGATTGATTTTTTCTTAGTGGAAAGCACTAAGCACTTTATTATTCTCATGTGATGGAAATGTCAACTTGATGCTCTATTTATGTCTTTTTTAAATTAGATCAAATTCAGTTATTCTCCAAAAATATATATTCTCTAATTATGGAAAATTAATGGACGTTACAGGTCAATGTAATGACCAGGTCAATGTTCCTCTATTTATATTTTAGGAATTATGAATATGTGTATCCCCATACCTGATTTTCTTTTTCTTTTATATGGAAATTAAATGTTGAGATTAGGATTCTCCAGGAACATTTAAGCAATATGTATCATACAGAATTTTCAGGATTTTAAATGATTAAGTATGTTTGTTTATAATGTGGATGGTTGATTATGTTTAACCAATTCACACTAAATACAAATAAATAAATGCTTAAGTGTAAGATGAATACAATTTGAAAAAGTTACTAATTCACACAAAGGCTAGTTTACTTACCAACCTCATTTGCAATTGCTGCCTTGGAATTTCTGGGGTGTTTTTGCAGCCATGATATGCCTATGACACTGCCAGCAAAGCCCTTCTTACCAAGATCACTTATTTATATCACTGTACAAAGACATGTGGCCAATTGCTGCCACCTTATGACTGTTAAAGCATGACATTCCAGGTGTAGTCATCAAGTGCCGCCTCATTAACCCTTTTGGTGACAGCCTGCACCACGATTAGCTTAATTTGCCGATCCTCAGGTGCAAGGTACAGCTTCACATGCCCAAATTAAGGCAGAATATGCCAAGCGGAGCCTCAAAAGCCTAAACTGTTGACATCTTATTTACAGTTAAGGCACCATGTGCTAGGCAGAGTTGTTATATTTATGTCACAAACTCACAAGCTTAGGTAATGTTATCATGTGCCAAATATATTTTGTTAAGTCCAAATACTGAAATAGTATTCCAAACAAATGTCACAATTATGGTATTGGTCATATTCAAAGTCTAGACATAATATGCGAGGTATAGCCTCACATGCCCACATGTGGCTATCACATGTCAAGTGCAGCTTGAAGTGCCCAGGTGCATCATATACTCAGGAATAATTCTGATACTAACCCTGGAATACATTCGATATTCTTGAGCAAATAAATTGCGTACCTGGGCCGTTGTGGCTTTACTAGACACATACAAACTGGCATGGGCATTCGAGGCTGGCAGCCCAATGTGATGTGGATAGCCCAGTCTCACGTATCTCTCTACATCTTCATCATTTCCCAGTGTCAATCTCTATCCCCTCCCCTTCCCCAGAAACTTTGGTGGTGATTAAAGCTGATGGTGTTGGTTGAACGGACAGGTTATTATCCATCTTCCTGCCATACATACTCCTATTGCAGGGAATGAGTGTGGTCTTCCCATCAGCATCAGCCTGTCTTCCTGTCCCCAGACCCTTGCTCCCTCTGCTACTTAAAATGGGAGAAAATATTTAATGATTATGGAGACCTTGCTCCAATATCTTGTTGAATCAAACATTTATGTCTAGTGTTTGCATACCAAGCACAAGCACCTGTGATGAATTTGGGCAATGAATCCCTTCTTCCCATGGGGGAGATGCCCCCCTTTGAGCACAGGGAGGTGAGCCCGCTAAGCATGAGCCTCCGTAGGGGCCACCCTGAATGACTCCCCTCTTGGAGACAAGGACTCCCATTCCCCCAAGATACTCCCTATGAAGAATATACTGTCCGCATATATGGGAACACAAATGTAGGAATGTGAATCCAAAATCCAATGCTAAAACACACTTTTTCAGAAAAGCAAGTTTAATTACATATAAACAGCCGGAAGGTGTTAGTCAGCTTTGTGAAACTGAAAACTAACAGTTCCTTCCAGTGCTCTACAAAGTTGCACATTTTATACACACTGAAGCAATTTACATAATTACACATATTCTGTTACAAAGTCATCCCAGAAAAATCTCATTGGTTAACCCTAAAACAAAGAAATCAAATCCCTCTACATTTTCTAACTCCATTGGTCACATGTCCTAAGCACAATTGCCTTTACAGGTGGTTTCAATGTAATCAGTCATGACATTCTAAAATATAATTGTTTTTTTAACTCAAAATAATTCAACTGTTAACTTGCCCCATTTTTCAGAGAAACCTTAACCCAGTATGTGAGGTGTGAGGCTTTTCATAAATATTTCAAAAACAAGAGGAGGGAGAGAAACAATAATCATTCCTTTGAACTAGCAGCAAAATGTGTATTGCCCCAATCACAACGGTGCCTCATATTATTTCTTCCTACATTCCTAAACATCACCTTGTTTGCAACTACCATCTCAGATGATATAGCCTGCAGCACACAACCTGCTTATCTTCTTTGAGAGCCCATAAAACAATGGACAAGCTCTGCCCTTAAAGTGCCCATTGCATGTGTTTTTATTAACTAACCCCCATTTCAACCCACCATGTACAAATAAGCCTACTTGCTCTCAGGAAGATTGCCCCTTGTATCTACAAATCCAATCTGGCTATGAAACCCAACCAGATGGCCTTTCATTCCGTTCTCGCCTTCAACCCTTTGTGGTTCCATGACCTCGGTCATCCAGGTCTACAAGCCATGTGAAAACCATTCCTGCAACCCAAAGATTCTGCTGCTCAAACAAACCCCAACTAAGCAATGTCTTCATTTACCCACAATGAACCCCATGTTCCCCAATGTCCTAAAATGTGTCTGCAATTTCCCCTCAGTGAAACATGATTCTAAGCACTAAGCACATCGCATATTCACACTGTATCCATTGTGAAGCCATCATGAAGTAAGAGCAGACAACAGATTTAAAGTTCAAACAAAATATATTTATTAACTTAAATTTCAGGATGGTTGAAGGCCTAACGTGCTCTGCGCTAAGGTGGGATTTCCCTACCTGAACGAAACTAAGGAAAGTCTGAGTCAAAGAGTTCAACTTAAATGTCTGTCTGTGTCCAATGCAAAACTAGCAAATGTGAAGAAATAGTGTTCAACTCAACCTTCTAAGCTTCTTTCAGCTCACAGCCTACTTTCAGTTCCCCTTACCAAGCATAAGAAAGTTCCATGTAAAAGTCTCAAAGTTTACCTTTCTCCAGTTGAATACAATATAGTTGAGAACATGCCTTCCCCAGGTTTCAAGTAGCTTAATCCAAAAGCAGAAAGGGTCTTGAGACTCTGATCTGAAGACAAGGGTTGTTCCTTTAAGTCTCAGGGTTCCCTTCCCAAGACTTCAACTCCGACCACTTATACTTGTTACTGTCTTTCCAGGTCACCCTGACCTTCTTTCTGGCTCCCTTCATCAGTTTGTATGCAGTGGTTTCATTAGGCTGTTGCTCGTTGTCCTTTCATTTCACCATACGAGGCTCTCTGGTCTAGGTGCAGTTGTTAGATCACATGGTCCACCCATTACAGGTCACGCAACAAGGGTCCTGGGACTCCTAAACACACACACACAGGATTCTTGGCACTTGCTCCTGTGCACCAAGTCACCTTCACTTAGTTCCTTTTATTGGCCTCTTGGCTTTTTGTTTATTCCTGCACTTCTCAGGCTTCTCCTTTTTAGCCTTGTGGCCTTGCAACACCTCCTACCAAGCCATGGTCTTGCCGCAATGCGTTCACTCATAAATGTTCACTGTGTGGCTCTTTTCCACCCTTTATACTCTTGGCTTTGATGTTTGAATTAAATCGTTGAGCAACATGTACTCAATTCAGTTCAGTGTTTAATGTGCACTTTTATTGATCAGGTTTACATTTCTATTTAGTTCAATATTCAATATACACTTTTTGGTTTCAAAGTTAAGTTTCTATTTAGTTTGGTATTCAATAGGCATTTATTTTCTCAAAGTTATGTTTCCCTTTAGTTTGGTATTCAATAAGCATGTAGTTGTTTAAGGTTAAGTTTCCCTTTAGTTTGGTATTAAAGAAGCATGAAGTTGCTTCCACATTACGAACCAGTGTTCACTCGCGGTCCTGTCGGAATGCCCCAGAGCCTCTATGCCCTCCTGACACTCACTGGTCTTCTGTACTTCTCCGATAGTTCCCATGACTTCCCTTTTGCTTCTGGAGTCTGGAAAACATTACTGGCATGAGCCACACTCGCTTTCCTTGTACCTCTCTCTGCTTTCAGGTGGGCTGTGTTCTCTCTGAACGGCTCCTGCTGCTCGCTCTGGAGTATGGAGGATCCCAGGCTGGGGAAAATCACACAGCCCATTCACGTTGGGTCCTCGAAGTCTGCTGGGATTATTGACGGCATCCTGACTCGATCTCTAGTCTCACCATGGATGCCTCCTCACAGAGGTCTTCTGCTGCTCTCTTCATTGCTCCCCTTGTCACGCTCCTTCTCCCTGTATGGCTGCTCTCCATTTATACACATGCAGCCCCTTGGCAGCCTGCAGGTGTGGATGTCCAATGAGCCCTGCCTGACCACAATCAATGGCATATGCCTGACCCTCACAACTCTTAGTAAGCATCTTCTTCGTCCCAGTACTAAAGTGGTAAAAAGGTGTAATCATCATTGGTCTTAGAGGTCTCTTCTTCATTCCAGTACTGTCATGTGTTACATGTGGAAAGATGAGGGAACTGGCTTATAATAGCCCATAAAGGTTGGGGGAGAGTTAGTGTCATGGCTCCAAAATTCCAGGTGCGCGAACCAACTACCCCCACTACGGTCTGGGCACCTGCAAGACAATGCTTACACAGGCCTCCAAGACCCCAGCAGGGAAAGTGGGTTAGGGTCTCGTTGGTTGGATAGGTCTCGAACAGAGGGTAACCAGATTGAGGGTTAGGAAAGGGGAAGTGGACAGGCAAGGGAACATATGGGAAAAAACAACAATAACATTTACATAATTGCCCCCACACATACACACTGTGCTTTACAATAACTTTTGATACAAAAGAGGCACTTAGCTCTGTGGATGAGTGCTGGCCTCCTGTCTGTGCACTCTAAGGTCCAGAGCTCAGAGCAGTTCAAATGCTGCAAGAGAGTTTTAGCATTAGTGACCTGTGTTACCTCACATAGGCACAATACAAACCACAAACATACAACAGTGAGGCATTCCACCTCTGGGTTTAGTTAGTGCAGGCACATGCACATTAAGGGTTAATCAGCTCATAGAGCTTAACAGTGCCCAAGAATAGTCGGGCAATGGAGGGTGTAGCGCTCCACTATGTTAAGAGGTTCAGAACGTGTGGCCCAAGTTCGCCGCACGTGGCATAAAAAGAATGAAACCCATCATGCTGCCAAAGTATTGCCGCACATGGTTTAAAATCAAAAGCATTACGTGCTGCCAACGTTTGCCGCACGTGGCTGTGCTCAGAAGGCTCTACGTGCTGCCAAAGTTTGCAGCACGTGGCTGAAAGTATGTTGGCAAACAAACGCTGCTCATGTTAGTCTTAGTGCTGCATGCAAGCCGAAATCAGCGTTGGTTAAATGCAATGGAACGCGGTTAGGCACTTAGCTTTGCCCTCGGCAGGGGACATGATGTGGCTGGGCAATGCCCCCTGCGCGTGCCACTCAGAGGATTGGGACTCCCAATGCTTTCCTTTTGCTTCTGCGCTCTCCCCACGTAGCTGCGCGTCTAATTCCCATGTGCGCTCGATCGCTGGGGATTTGCTGCACTTATCTTCTATGGGCGAGGGGCCGGAATGCTGGTTCCTTGGGGCGTGGCCCCTCGCTTGATCTCCGTCGGCAGGAGCTCTGGAAGATGCGTCCTTTCCGGTCAGGAGCTTAAGCACAAGCCCCGTGTCTTTGTCCTTTGTGCATGCGCGTGCGCGAGCCCCTCCCAACCTGGGAGTGAAAAAGTAGTTCCCGGCCTGGAGGCTGCTGGGAATCGTGGTTCGTAGACTTTTCTGCCTGCAAAAGGGACAGAGCAGCCTCCTATAAGGCTGGAGGCTGTTCTTTTGGGTTTGTCTTGTTTTGGGTTCTGTTTTTCTGTGCCTGGGGCCTCTCACTGAGCCCTGATTCCCCCTCATAACACCCTGCATCCTGACAGTTAGGTTGGTTGTCAATAGAGAAAGCGGGATACCATGTCTCTCTCAAGGGCACCCCACTCTCATTCCACCCAAGTGATCTTCCCCCACTTCTACACTTCTACACTTCCAGGATCAGGATCCAATAACAATGGCCTTTCCCTGGCCACCTGCGCAGAGGATCCCAGAGGAGTAGGACTGAGAAAACCATCAATTTTCTCAAACCATGAATTATGTTCCTAACTATTGTAAATCTAAAATGTATCAAAACTGCACACTAATTAACATGTATTTCTATTCATTTCTAATCCTGCTACATCATGGTCTAGTGCAATTTGCGTAACGTAAATCTCTTTCCCACATTGGGACCTCAAACGTCCACCCCAACAGAACAGACTGATGTTACTACTGTTTTGCATCCAACAAATACTGACATTACTTTTATATCATTGGCGGAAGGTAATATTAGCATCCCTTGAACTCAGCAACTGGCAAAAATCAACACTCGCCTTTGAAACACAGAAGCGAGAATAAAGGGATGAAGAACCTGGAATGGAGTTTGATGAATCCTTCGCAGATGCGAGCCTCTGACATACAGACATCCTGGATGGGTAAAGCCAAGCTATACCACTTAGCCAGCGATAGTGTGGAGAGACATGGGGAGAAGGCAGAGGCACCGGCAGGCAGCCACCACTGAGAAATGCGATAGAGCCAAGAAAGAGACAGGGATGGAAGCACTGTTTTTCAGGGTAGCATGACCATGCTGCTGCCATGGTGAGCCTGGGACCCTGGAAACTATGACTAGTGGGTCATTTCAATAGCCAAGGACACAAACCGGAAGAACTCAGGTGGACAGTAGTTCTAAAAATTGATAAAACCGAGGATATCAACAATGATAAACACAAATTATGTGTACAAGAACAAAAATTGATCTTCTTGACTAAGAGTTACCCAGATGGACTAAACAAGAATATCGATTGGAGCATATTCATTAAATGATGTTCAATTATATCTTTCAACTATCATAGGTTTGGCCATATTTACTAGTCATTTGCACAGACAAACTACTGACAGTACTTGCCGATATTCTTTATATAGTAAGATTTTATCCTTGAACATCTTAATCGTCCCCCCTAGAGCTGCACGCAAAACATTCAACAGATGATGACCCATCCATTTTCCAAGCTTGCATTAGATCAGTTCCAAAGATCAGACTAGTACTACCCCAGGCTAGGACGGCATCAATGCGGAGCTTCAACACCGCCTGGTTTTACATGTACTATGACATTACCATCCAAGATGAGTATTTAAACGTCTGGCACACACTTTTTTCATCTAGTATACCACTAATATTAATTAGTGGCTCTACTACACATCTCTTGCATTTAGATTACCACTATTTATCAGTGTTATCACTATACTTCTTCAATGAGACACTATTCCATTGAGGGAGACGTCTACGATACCTATTCCATTACAGAGGCCGATACTTGTGCCTATATATTGGCGTTTACCATGTTGTCCATACTGCCTCCTGCTTACACGTTACGGGAGTTCCCTAACAAGGATTATGCGTCCTTTTCCTCCTCATATTTTTGCCAACACTGATTGTCGAGAAGGACGACTTTAGGATCAGTGCTGCCCCATTGACACATGCGCATTAAGCATCTAGTGCCAGGACTAAGCATGCTCGGTCTCCATAGAAACTATTATTGAAGCTACCACATAGATACTGTTCACAATATACTATAACGTGACTTTTCACAACTGTATAATTAATTATCGACCAAGTAGACTGTTGCCACGTCCATATTACTCCTTCACTACCTTTCGACTTATTCCACCTTACGGTTAAAAATGAACACTACATGCTTGACTATCATCGGGATGATGTACTGTTCAAGTTAAGCGCATGCGCAGATACAACTATGTGTTAGCTTCCCGGCGTTTCAGCTGCCCTAGCAACGTATATACAGAAACCCGAACGGCGTCCGTGCTAATGAAACTGCAGACACAGAGCAGTGCTACTCCGTAACTTAAGGTAAGCATTGTGCCCACGCGATCTTTTTAGTAACTCCTGTGCGGTACCTTACACCTAGTGACACTGTTAATCATACCAGTTTCTACTAACTATTTTAAACAAGCGTTGGGTGCACACCTACGCTTTAGTTACTCTTGTACGGTACCCCGTAACCTGCAGCTCTTATAAGTATACAAGTGCCTATTACTTATAACATTAGACTAATTTAACTGTGCGCCTTTATTAGCTTGAGTACTCTACTAACGTAGTACGTGTAAACACTCCACCATCTATGCTATTTTGATTCACACCGCATAAAGCTACTTTTAAGACAGACCGCCTACTCGATATTGAGCTCCTCTGCATTACTACTTTACTTTTTACCCACAGAATACAATTAGTCTTCCAATTTTGAGCCTGACTATACAGCAGCACATCAATACTATACTATAACAGAAGACACAGGAAATATGATTTCAACCCTAAGATGAAGTCCAAAGTAAGTCTTCCCCTTCTGTGTTTTTTGACTGCAGCACCTTCATATTGGCGACAGTTACCCAAATATTACACGCCCGTTGTTTGAGTACAGCACCACTCTACCTACTGATTAGTGTATATTAAGTTTTATGTCCGTGTGTTTACAGGGAAATCCCTGAGGACTGCAACACTATGAACCTGCGCAGTACCTAGGCAATACTTACCGATACTGTGACGGTAAGCCCCTAATTTCAGGGTGTTTTCATTCTTTTTACAATGACTAATGCATTGATTAAGAAACCACAATAAATTAAAGGTGGTTTTCTGTTTTTTTTGTTTAGGTTTGACCTGGCAATCTCAAAACCTGTATTAAGAACAAGAGTTTGCGACTGGTTATCTACATAGACTTAGGGCCTCATTACACGGATGGCGGTAGGGATTTACCGGTACCGGTAAAATACTGGTACCGGTAAATCCTTACCGCCTTACTACGAGGTCCCTTTGCGGGTTGGGGGATTTAACGCCTGCTTTTTGCAGGCGTTAAAATCCAACCCGCTAAGGGACCTCGGAACTAATTACGGCACTGCAAAATTGCAGTGCCGTAATTAGCGCCTTCCCCATTCCCATAGAGCCCTATGGGGCAGAAATGGGAATGGGGAAGGGCAATGGCGGAAGGGGGATTTACCGCCCCTCCAACCTTGGAATGGGGCGGTAAATCCCCTTTCCGCCAAGGCGGTGCCGGTATTTTACCGGCATGAGCCATGGAGCTAATAGCGCCATGGGTCACCGCCTACCGTGTAATGAGGCCCTTAGTCTCTATAAATACAATTGAGGACTCTACGCTGCTACAACAGCCTGTACAAGTTCTGTTTTATCAAGCTTCCACCCTGACTTGAGCTGAGGACGCATTTAGTCTCTGCTTCCACACATTCCCCTGAATAAGTTCCTAAATTAATCCTAAGGACTGTAGGAACGAAACATGTAGGGCTTATGTAGATACTAACATTAAGTACCTCAACAAGGATTAAATACTGACTAAGGTGTATTTTAGGTATCTGGCAACCTCAAAACCACATTTTTTTGAGACATTCGAACAAAATAGGTCTCTTTTGTTTTATTTGGTGTGGTTTCTTCTCTTTTTTTCTGTTTATTATAACAAGTCAAAGGCCGTCTGTTCTTACACGTTTCATTGCCAAATTTGTAACTAAGTACTTGTTAATCTAGAACTTGTTTTTGCTTGTAAAACAGAGAAAGCTATATTATGTATTTTGTATTTTTGGTGATTTGCACACTGCACTTTATTCACAGCACTGGTCACTTTGTACATTGACTGCATTTTATGTATATGCTCTTTTAACTTCGTATGTTTTATATTAAAATTGTTTTTAATAGCATCAACAATGAAGTAAGGTTGTATTCTCCATGAACTTCAAAACATTATTGTACTGATCCATGTTGTAGTGCGATAATTTGTGTTTAACCCTTTATTTGAGTGCCTAAACCCCTATAAGGTACGGGAGCTTTATGTTCTTTTGTTTTCTAATAAGATATGTCAGGTTTGCTCCTCATTTACCTTCAGTATACCTGATTTCCCCTTAAATCTATATACTTCATTAAATAGCATCATCCTTGCACATTTACATACAAAAATAAAGTTTTTTTGGGTTTTGGGTAAATCCATATCATATAAATGTAGCCAGTATGGATAAGACAAGTACTTTCGACCAAGTCAATCGAGAAAGACTATGGGCCAAGCTAAATTGTTGGGTTATCCCAGAAGCGTTACTGAGACTAATTGCACTACTCCACGAGAACAATCACATTAAGATTAGATTGAAAATCATGTCGGACCAAGTAGATTATGCTTCATTTAGGCAGAAGATAAACTACTTCGAGAATGGTGAAAAGGCCAGTAGGCTTTTAGCCCACAGGCTGAATGAAAGTGGCTGAGAGTGACCGTATCATCACTGCAGTCCGAAAACCTGAAGTGGGTTTTGAAACGCAACAAAAGTGAATCAATACATTGGGCCTCATTACGACCCTGGCGTTAAGGATTTAACGGTGCCGTAAAAGGTGTCGGCGCCGTTAAACCCTTAACGCCTGATTACGAGGTCCCTTTGCGGGACCCGACCTTAATGCCTGCTTTTAGCAGGCGTTAAATTAGGGTGCCGCAAAGGGACCTTGGTGCTAAGTACGGTGCTGCAATTTGCGGCACCGTACTTAGCGCCTTCCCCATTCCCATTGAGCCCTATGGGGCAAAAATGGGAATGGGGAAGGGCCCATGGTGAATGGGGAATTACCGCCCCGCCAACCTTGGAATGGGGCGGTAATTCCGCCATTCACCATGGCGGACCCCGGCATGGACCATGGTGCTAATAGCACCATGGTTTAGCGCTGGGGTCGTGATGAGGCCCATTGTTTCATAATTTTTATGAAAGACTCTACAGGTCGGAATTGAGCTGCGAGCCAGAGGCTATAAAGTCTTCCTAGACTCCACAGAACTCTCTTGCCTAACTGATGAACAGACAAGAACTCTCAAGGGTTATGTACACATAGAAGATGTTCAGTGGGCTATTTCATCACTCAGTGTAGGCAAATCGCCTACTATTGATGGACTGCCCACAGAATTCTAAAGGATATTGCCTGACAGTGCACTGCTGCTATTGTGTGATGTGTATAATGCATCCTTTGATGCTGGCTCCCTGCCAGATACTATGTGGCACGCCTTGATAACTGTGCTACCAAAAAAAGACAGGTCACCTACTTGATGTGCCAATTATAGGCCAATCAGCTTAATCAATACGGACTGTAAGATCTTGGTTAAAATACTTGCTAAAAGACAGGAGCCAGTGATACCATTGTTGAGCAATAATAATCAGGTCGCCTTTGTCACCGGGAGGTCCAGCTGACAATATGAGGCATTTACTATTAACAATTGAACATGGGCATGCACAGGCGACCGCTGCAGCTGTGGTATCCCTAGACCCTGAAAAAGCGTTTGACCGTATTGAATGGGCCTTTCTTTTGAATTGCTTGAAGAAAATGAGAGTTGGTCAAGGCTTTTTGACATGGGTGTGTCTTCTATATAAGGATCCATCGGCCAGTGTAATCACCAGCGGTCTAATATCAGAATCATTCAACCTTGCCAGGGGTACCAGACAGGGGTGCCCTCTTTCGCCTTTATTGTTCATTTTGTCAATGGAACCGCTGGCAGTATTACTTCGATCTGATGCCAATCTCCTCCCAATAATAGAAGATGACCATGAAAATAAAATCTGGTTATACGCAGATGACCTGATGGTGGCTAGACAGGATCCAGCACTTGGCATCCCTTATCTGATGCAAGACATTCAGCGATTTTCTTCTATGCCTGGATATAAGGTAAATTGGTGTAAGTCGGAAATTCTCCCAATCAACAACTTGTGTATGCAATTCACATATAGTCAGTACCAGTTTACTTGGTGTCAAAACAGATTGAAATATTTGGGGATTTGGATTGGGCCAGAGGTGG
Source organism: Ambystoma mexicanum (assembly GCF_040938575.1). Taxonomy (NCBI): domain Eukaryota; kingdom Metazoa; phylum Chordata; class Amphibia; order Caudata; family Ambystomatidae; genus Ambystoma; species Ambystoma mexicanum. Next base: position 281,156,532 of record NC_090929.1, on the reverse strand, counting down.
TGAAGTTACCAAAAATGAACTTTGATGTGATCATGCCAAAACTACGGTCGGACATGGATAGATGGGGAGTCCTGAAACTGTCAACATGTGGGAAAATTAATTGTATTAAAATGAATCTCGCACCTCGTGTAAATTACCTTCTTTCCATGCTTCCAATGAAAGTGCCAAATCACTACTTCAAAGAGATCAATAGAATGATACAGATATGTATATGGGATGGGAAACTTCCAAGACTTGCGCTATGGAAAATGCAGCTGCCTCAGAAGTATGGTGGAATGAATCTACCTCACTTCTCAGAATATCATTTGGCCTTCACGGTTAGGCATCTGTGTAAAATTATCGACACTGATGGGGAGCCAACGGTTGACATACTGAGAGAAAGTAATGCATCGTCTCATTTGGCCTCCAAGCCCTTATTATCTACACTGTCAAAACAGTCCAAAAGGTGTAATACCCTGACTGCTTTTTTGAAGGAGTGCTGGCGTGACCTGTCTAACTATATTGGGACCAATCCCTTCCTATTTCCGGAGGCTTCGATCTGGATCAATCCAGCTTTGAAGCTACATGGAAAAGTGCTATTCTGGCCATCATGGTTCCTAGCAGGGATGCAATATATTGCAGACCTAATTAAAGATGAGGAATGGATTCCGTTTGCACAACTTTGCCGTACTTTTGATTTAACGGATTGCACCTACGCAGAGTATAGAAAGCTGAAGAGCATCATCTGCGTAAACATGGATCCCGCACAATTGGCGGTCCAGGGCAAAGTTTGGGCAGCTTTAGAGACATGCAAACATACTACTCACACAGCCACAACTATGTACAAGGTCCTGAGAACATGTCATAAGGGGAACTTAGAGACGACGAATGCTTGGACAGTGGAGCTGGGTGAAGTGATTGGCCAGAAATGCTGGCTGCGTTGCTGTGGTAATGTGAGGTTTGTGAGCATGGACTGGAGCTTAAGAGCGTTGCAAACCAAGCTTCTATTTAGGGTCTTTTGGACGCCAGTGCGTCTGTTTAAGAGATACTAGTTGGGAAATGATCTGTGCTGGAAATGCAAATGAGCAAGAGGTACTTTAAGTCATAAGATCTGGTTCTGTCCCAAGACTAAGGTATTCTGGGAGAGAGTTTGTGAGAGATTAGGTTTGGTGTTGAGCTGCACCATTCCAATGGTTGTGTCTCTCTTAGTACTGGGTGATGTGTCATTGTTAGAGGATGTTGACTTTAGAATGAAAATGTGGTTCCTTAGGGCCTGTATGATTGCAAAAAAGATGATTCTTAGAGCTTGGAAGTCGTCCAGCTCTTTTGCATCGATGAGTGGGTGGATGAGTTGCTTACGATCTCCACCTAGGAAAAGTCAATTTGCAAATTGAAAGGAGAGACTGAAAAGTTTATGGACATATGGGGGATCTTTCTCAATGTGTATGGTTTTAAAGTCTCATGGTGACTCAATATGCTGGTGTGTTTTGTCCAAATTCACTATTACCCTGAAATGTATTCTGATTTGCTCTTATGCTAGCCAAGATCATGCCATGTTACCTGGGGATGTGTTTATTGATTATTTATAAATTGTACTACCAAATGATACAGTTAGATATTATTCTGTTTCTTTCTCTTCTCCTTTTCTTGTCTCTTTTCAATTTTCTCTCTTCTTCTACTTTTTCTTCTTATTTATGTTGTGTTATGCATTATGAGATGATTGTTTATTTTTCTTCTCTTTTGGACTCAATTTTGTGACCAGGTTTGTAATGTTATGACGCTTCTTTATTTCTGATTGTATTGCAAACTTTATTGGTGAAAATTTTATGATAATTGAATATTAGATTGAGTAATGGGGGCCTGCTTTCCTGTTCTATCAATACTTTCACTGGTCTCAGACAGGCTGTATTTTCGCAACTATGCTCTTTCATTTATACATCGCAGATTTAATTTGTTTCTGGTAAAAATGGGTGCTCTGACTTTACCCTGGCTTGCTTTCGCCGATGACTTGCTTTTCTTTGATTCCACCCCCACGGCCTTCAAAGAAAGCAGACTACTTCCACTTCATATGCCATCGACAATAATTTTTGATTCAATGGAAGCAAGTTCAAGATGATCCATTTCACCAACAAAAGATCACCCAAAACAATTCAGAAGACAGTCAGTGATTTTAAATTGGAAAACAATACCACCCTTAAATTTTTGAGGTTTACTATATCTCCTTGTTCCTCTATACAAGTCTTTAAGGAGCACTTTCGAGTGGGAATGCTGCAGGTGTCTGCACAAATGAAGAAGTATTACTTACGTTTTTGTAAATTCTCTATTTTACCCAGTATAAATCTATGGACTAGACACTGTTCTGGTCGAACTGGGGACATTTATTAATTCCCTTTTAGGTATTATGTGGAAAAAAAAACTCTGGGTGTGGCTTTATCTGTCCCAAACAGTTAGAATCCATAGTATTGTGGAAATAGCTTTTTCTTCTTGCCAAAATGATAGATCCTCTGCCAAACACTGCATTTGTAGATTTCAAGAACACTCTTAATGACAACTCTGTTTCTTCACTAGCCAAATTCAGAAGTCCTCTTGACAATCTGTTGAAGGAGATCGATTTTGATGTGGAAGAATTGATCGATAATCCCACCAAAACTAAAAAGAGAAAGTATGAGATTGGCAATTAACGGTTGAAAGATTGTGCTCTTATTCCCTATATTATGAATGCTCAAAATCTATTTGGAAATGATTGTCCCTACCAAAGTGTATATACATATATATTTCCATGTAATAAAGTAAGATCGTGTTAAATTATATTTAAGTTGAATCAGGTCCCGACACTTGATTGTCTTGGTCCTAGGATTGGCTTTAGTAAAGAAGAAAGAATGTGCAGGTTGTGTGGTGTGGAAAAGGAATTTGAGACAATAATTCAATGTATTTATTTTTTGTATTTGTAGACCGTGCACTAACTCAAAGTCATCTGGGCGCTGGTTACATGAGAGAAACAGTATCGAGAGCGCAGTACAAGACAGTAGGCCATATATCAAGACATTTGTATAAGAGGTAGATAAGTCAGCTGACTGAATAGAACATACACAGCATGGGCAACTTAGTTAAATATTAAATAGCAAGGTCTTAAAGTTCTTTTTGAAGGACTTGTAGGATGGTTCTGAAGTGAGGGCAAGGAGTAGGGAGTTCCAGAACTGGGCGACTTTAACAGGTTAGCTGGAGCCTTCATCATTTGAATCTGGGCATTGAGAGCTTGAGGGTGTTGGAGGAGCAAGTGGGTCTTGAATAAATGGGGAGGGATAGTCTTTGCTAGAGGTAGGGTGGTGCTGAGTTGGAGAGATACTGATGAGTAATGACCAGGGTTTTCAAGTTGATGTGGTCCCGGACAGGAAACCACTGGGCTTCCCTCCAGTGGCTGTGATGTGTTCACATTTGGAGAGTTGAAGAGTGCCGCAGAGCATATTATGTTCTATAACTTATAGTTTGTTGAGGTTTTGTTCAGTGGTGCCCACAAAAAGATAATTACAGTAGTCAAATTTGGTTTCAATGACGTCAGGTGAAATGGCAAGGCGATTGTTGGTTGAGAGAAAGGGTTTACATGCATTGAGGTGTCTTGTAGTGTAGTGTGATGGCATCAATGTTCCCTTACGTATTTAGGGAGGAATCAAGATACACTCCTAGTGTTTTTATGGATGGGGATACAGGGATGGGGTGGGCATTAGTAAGGAAGGATTGGCAGGATGGACCAAGACTGGTGAGGGAAGTACAAGTGACAACAATAAAAATCTCAGTTTTGTCATCGTTCCGGCAGAGGCTGTGGGGTGCTATACAGGCATGGATAGATTTGTAGAAGTAGTTATGGGTGGCAGTGTCTTTTGAGTAGATGCCTGAGAGAGGGATGAGGATCTGGCTATCATCAGCATAAATTGTGTGCGAGATGCTCAGGGAGTCGAGGTTCTCAAAAAGGGATTCAGTGTAAATGTTGTAGAGGGTAGGAGAGACACATGAGTCTTTTTGAACTCCACGGAAGACAGGAGAAGGGGCAGTGGTAGAATTTCAAATTTAAACATGTGAGGACCTATCTGCTAGCAAAGATGCGCTGCAATAATTAGGCTGGGTGAAGAAATTGGCTGCTGAGATGAGGTGGTGGCATGGGATGTGGTGGTTGACCAGGTCAAAGGCAGCAGAGAGGTCCATTAGAAGTAGCAAGAGAAGTTTCCCTGAGTCACGTAGATCGGATTTGTGTGGTCAAGAAGGGTTTATTCTGTGCTGAGACGAGGACGGAATCTGGACTGATGGAGGCTGAGGATATGGTGTTGCTCGAGGAAGGTTAGGATCTGGAGATGTGCAGCTTTGTCAACGATTTTTAGGAGGAATGGAACTGTGGTGAATGGGTAGTAGTTAGTAGGAACCACATGGTCAAATGACTGTTTTTTAAGAAGAGGGGAGATCCATGCTTCTTTTAGCTTGGTGAGAACTCAGCCTGATTCAGAGGAGGTGTTGATGATGGCAGTGATGAGGGGAAGTACGGCATCAGCGCAATATTTAACGAATGGGGTGGGGCAGGTGTCACTTTGCACTGGGATGGTTAAAGACCCTTTATTATTTGGGCTGCATCTATTTCAGCAATACGGTGGAAGTTGAAGGGCGGGTAGGATGGCGGGCTGGTAGGAAGATGACGTTGAGCTATGCGTTAATGGTAAATTGTTCAGCAACAATCTTATGGAGAGGGACAATTTTTTCAGACAGCACATTCTCAAATTTTGTGAACCAAGAGTCATTGATGGTGATGGTAGTGGGAGGGAGCAGGGCGTCTCTAGTTCCCATAGGTTGGAAAAGAGCTCACGAGAGTTAGAGTTGGTGATTTGAGTGTTAAAGCTGGAGGCCTTCACTGCACGTACTGCAAGTTTGTACTCATTAGCTAGTTTGGAAAAGAGGAATTTTGAAGTGGTAGAGGGGTTTAGTCAATGGCATAGTAGAGGCCCCTGCAGCCCCCGTGGTGTGGGGGGCCTTGCTGTCATATGTCCAGGCCGGGGCACCTCAGAGTACAAGTTAGAGGCCTCCATGTCAGGGGGGTGTGAGCCGTATAACTTCAAATATAAATAGCCTCTTTTTGAAGTCCCTCTGCCTTCATATTGAAATTATTTCCGCTACGGTAATCGGTCCCGTAATGCAAATAATTTATTTGTGACTATTTCTTTTTTAATTCATAGGGTACCCACGAACACATGAAATCCTCCAACTCCATGAAGGAAACAAGCTTTCGTGCTGCAGGGAGCTGAAGGCATTGTTCCCTTTTCTAGATCAATGGTGTGTGCTTGTGTTTAATGCCCAGGTTACTTATTGGTAATCTTCATTAGTCCTAGCCCTACTCTTCCTTGTCCCAGTACTTGTGTATGAGACACAATGGGCCTCATTATAAGGTTGCCGGTCCGGTAACAACGCTACTGGTAAGCTTGCCAGTACCATTGTTACCAGACTGGCATACTACAAGGTCTGTGAGTGGGTGCCTGTCGGGTCTGACCTGCAGGGTGGAATGGCACCCGCTCGCAGACCATGTCGGATGCACCGGCACCATTCACGAATGGTGCCGGGGCATCTGGCTTTCCTCATTCCCATTGATGTGAATGGAGACTAATATTTACTGGCACCCGGGAAAGGGCAATTACCTGGTCTGCCGGGGCTGTAATGACCCTGTTAATTGCCCATTCCTGGGCGCAGGTAAATTCATGACTCTGGTGGCAGCCGTTTCGGTAAATACCGGCATGGCTACCACTGAAGTCAGAAAAAGGCCCAATGCCTTAGACACAAGTACTGGGACGAGGTAGAGGGATGTGGACGTAATGTCTGGTTTAGTTACCTGAAATCTTCATTGCTCTTAGTCCCACTCTTCCTCCTCTCAGTACTTACCTATGAGAGAAAGTGCCTCATAGTTAAACAGTGGGACTAGGAAGGGGGACATGGAGGCAATTCTGTGCTGAGGAGCTGATTTTGGTGTAGGGTGTGTGAAAGAGATGGGAGTGCAGTGTGCCGATACAGCAGCATGATCATTGTGTATATTGTGCAAGCATGGTAGTCTAGGCCAGCCCAGAGTGTGGCGCGACCCATGATTTGTTGCCGAGCGTGGGATGGGAGGTGCTCTCTCAGCATGGCTTGCACTGGGGCCCCCAAATCTGTTGCTACGCCACTGGGTTAAGTTGCCATTCAGTTTTGCTGGCTCATTTCTTGACACAAATGGCTGCAAGGTCAGGGGTGAACCATGACTTCCTATGGGTGTTTGACTTGGATTTGCGTGGTTTGAGGGAGCAAGGGTGTTAACAGCATGGGAGATCAGATCATTGTAGGTGTTGACAAGGGCATTGGGGTCACAAAAGGCAGGGGTCAGCAGTGTGTTCTCAGCCAGTAGGAGCAGAAGGCGATCTTAAGTGAGGATCTTCATGCAACGTGACAAGGCAAGTGGAAGCGAGGTAGGGGCGTGGGTAGGGTGGTCTGCAGTGGGGATAGTGAATGTAATAATGTGTTGGTCTGACCAAGGGCAGGGTGTATTAGCGTAGCCCACAAATCAGTGTCTTTAGGCAAAAAAAGTGAAAGATTTTTACAATCCACTTTTATTCATGCTGGAGAGTGTGGACTAGGTTGATGCTGGGAGAGAACATTTCTTTGATAATAACACTTTATAGGTTTTTAACAAATCTTTTTTAATTAATGTATACTATAGTCAACTAATCTTTTAATAGCAGGCAATGATCTAATATTGTATGTAATTGTAATGATATATGTTCCTTATTTTTGTCATAATGTTTATTCATATTGGAAATATTACAATGATGCTGGTGTACGGTTTTATTTGGAAAAAAAAAAGGTGAGGACATTTTTCTTGTCACTTTCCTTTTCTCGCGATCAACCCAAATAATAGGTAACTATGTTATTAGTGGAACAACACAATGTTTTCCACCTCCTTGTCAACTCCCTCAGCAGTCTCAATTTTGATGTGAGAAGGAGGGGAAAGGGTTAGGGGTGAATAAGACAGAAAGTAGATATCCCTCTAAGGACCGGATTTGCAAAACGATTTTCAATGGGCCTTTATCATGTTAAAACATTTTTGTAAATCAGCCCCTAAGATTCGTTGTGGCTTATCTTCTCTGCATTGCCCCTGTCACTTCTGAACCAGAAATTGCAGGAGGGTGTCAGGAAAGCAAAGTGGAAGCCACGAGTTGCACACACAGGACCCGCAAATCCCCTACTGATGTCAATTGCACCAGAGTTGGTAGTTTCCAAAGCATCGCCGGCAGTAAACAACCAGAATGCACTACTTGGTCTAAATTGACTTGTTCGGGGACATGTATGATACTCTTATGTAGATACTCTGAGGCTCCATTATAAGCACATCTACTTGCACTGGTGTCTAGCCATAGTCTGCTTAGATATGATATGATATGGCATTTATAACGCGCCTGTACACAAGTATTTCTCTGCTCGAAGATATAATGCTTAATCATTTCTAGGCATGTCAGTTGCTCTACAGGAGTCACAGATGCGTCCCTTGTGTTTGAAAATAATAACTACAAGATCATTAAACACCTGTTCTGATTGCATATTCGTACAGGTGTTATTTAAATATGCATCCACAATGCGTTCAGCTGTGGGCTCCATGGCTGTGCTATCCTCAGGTCCAGCAACATTGAATAGTTTAGATCAGGGGTCTGCCACCTGTGTCTCTCCAGATGTATTGGATTACAACTGCCATGGTCCCTTGCCATTGACTGTGCTCACTAGGAAAGGACATGTAGTCCAAAGGTTGCAGAACCGTGCTTTAGCTTCAGGAATCTAATCCCACATGCCTTTGTAACATGCACACTCTCAAGCGAAATGAAAACTCCTTTCTACCTTAACTGCTGGGAAAAGCAAGATTTTAGCTGTAAATATTGCTCACGCTTTCCATTTAATTTCCTTTTAGTTATGTTCAAAACTGCATCACTCCGCACTACCCTGATATTCGTTCTGTCAAAATTGTTCTACTTAAATATCCATCCTTGAGCCGACCCCTTCAGATTTGGCCGCAAAGGCCAAAATCGTGTGCTCATTTTGTAAATAGAACGTCCTGTCCCTAGTGCACGGAGACTACATTTGAAATGTTTGGATAAGAGATTAAGGGATTGGTTTCTTTAAGTGATGCTTGCCCTCGGCCTGTGAAGAGCACCAGCCTTCCTTGAACACTAGGCAGCACCGGGTAATAATAACAAGTTCGACCTCGGAAATCTTGCTGGTCCCTTAATCGTATTACTGCACGGATCCCAAACATCCAAACGAGCTGTCCGTGACATTAAACAGTACAACTTGAAGCTTCTTTTTAAAAGGCAGTGGGAGCTGCTTCGCTTTAAGATGCCAATGGAAGTGGTCCAACTGCTTACCATCTAACAAGGTGCCATGTATTTATACCCGAGTTTTCAATCCATATGCCACAATCAGCACTGTTTTTCAGGGTAAGGCATCAAACAGTGCTGTGCATTGTCATTTTACCCAGGTACCACCAATAAGAGCACCTTCATTTTCAGGATTGGACAGCTGTCCAACTGCAACTCTCTTGAACCCTAGCCAGCATAGTCAATGGTGAGGGATCATTAGAGTCATAGTTCAAAACATCTGGAGAGCAACCGGTTGTAGGCCCCTCCTGTACAGTCATCTATGTGATGTGCTGTTTGTGCAGACAACCTTTCCCTGCATTTTGCCACTTTTCAATTTGTGCAACCATCCAGCAGTTCATTTCGATCACTATCTGACATTCACTCTTGCAGAACTCCACATTTTATACTGTAACTGAGGGTCAATTGGAATCAAGTGTGTATGGTTAGTTTCAAATGCCTGTCCCTGCCTGGCTCTATTAAATGGACAGACTAGTGGTGTAGTGTAGGCCTCTCCAGTCATCTTCCGCTGCACAGTACTGTTCCTCTGGGTAATCGTTCTAACTAATACATTCCTCTTCCTCTTCCCGGTACATGTTGGAAATGGGGAGGGAGAGATAGGAGAAAACTGACAATACCCCAAAACGGTTGAGGGAGAGTGTGCTGATGTACAATTGGAAAGGGGGACTGCCATGTCTCACCTTTAGGCATTCTACAACCAACCCCCCACCACCCGCCACTCAGGTGATCCTCCCTCGCTTGTTCACCCCCAGGGTCGGGATCCAAAATCGAAGTCCCATCCTATGCCACTTGAATGGAAGATCCCAGGGGAGTAGGTAGGAGAATACCTTCAGGTTTCTCACATACCCTTCCCCTATGCGGTTTGGACTTAATTGCTTCACAGGAGGACCTCGAAATGAAATCTACGTATCCCTGTTCTTCGCCCTTTTGATGTTCCACTGAGAAGCAATAGAGTTGCAAGTCCAAGAAGGGCATAACCCTTGGGTTAGACTCTGTCCTTTGACTTACTATGGGGGAGTGGTTGGTGATCAATTAAAATTTCCAGCCTCATAAGTAGTACCTAAGAAGTCAAATCCCCCATTTTATCACTAAGGCTTCCAATTTGATCACAGAACAGTTCTTCTCTGTGTGAAACTGTTTTTGACGATCATACAGAATGGGATGGTCCAGCCCGTCAAGGTTCTGAGACAAAACTGCACCCAACTCGGTCAAGAAGACATCAGTCTGTAATATGAAGTTCTTAGAAAAGCCTGCCAACTTTGAAATAGGACCTTGACATAATGTTTGTTTCAGGGCCTGATAGCATACTTCATACCCTTCAAGTTTCTGGGGGTCTGCATTTCGTAGTTTGTCAGTCAACTTGCCAGTTTTACTAGAAAAGTCAGTAATATTCAATTAACCCTAGGAATGATCTTAAATCCTTTATGGTCTTGGGTGCAGGTGATTCAAGGACAGCTCTAACCTTTTCCTCTTGAGGTTGAACACTGCCATTTCTGACAAAAAATAACAGATAGTTAATGGCTAATTTTTATTCCTTGGGGTTGCCCGTTAATCCTGCTTTCTTATGGTTCTTACTACGGTATACAGATGGTACAGATGGTCTTCCCAAGTTTTAATGTGGATTACAATGTAATCAATGTATGCCCCGAAATATTGGGAGTAAGACTGGAGAATTTTATCCATCAACCTTTGGAAGGTTGCTGGGACACCATGTAACCCAAAGGTTAAGACCTTAAACTGATACAGTCCTACCAGGGTGGCAAGGCTGTCTTTTCTTGATCTGGTCCATGCAGCAGTGGGACTTGCCAATAACCCTTGGTTAGATATAGGGTCGACAAATTGACAGCACTACCCAATTTATCGATAAGATCATCAATATGAGGCAATTGGTAGGAAGCAAAGGCTGAGATGTTATTCACCTTCCTAAAATCTGTACAAAATCTCCAACACTTGTCTCTTTTTTAAACTAGCTCAATGAGAGAGAACCAGGGTCTGGTAAATTGCTCAATTATGTTGGCCTGGAGCATTTGCTCTACTTCCTTGATGACAATGGTTTCACAGGCCTTAGGTAGTCAATATGGTTTAAGATATACTACCTTGACTGCAGGGGTGCAGATATGATGGTATATTCCTTTCACCCTGCCAAGCTCTTCATGAAAACCATCTCAGAATGTATCTATCAACTCAAGGAGATCTTGTTGTTGACTGTTAGTAACATCAGAGTCAATAAAAAAACTAACACGGTGGCATTAGACTCAGAGATGTTCTCCTTCCACTCCTTCAACAAGTTTACATGGTAGACATGCATCTTCTGGTGACAGTCTGGTTGGGCAATTTTATAACTACATGGCCCTGTCTTTTCCAATACCTCCCATGGCCATCGCCATTTAGAAATAAGTGTGTTATATGAGGTAGTGAGAAGCACAAGGACTATTTGCCGGATGGAAAATTATCATAGAGAGACCTTTTTGTCATAAAATGACTTTTTGGGATTTTGGGCTGGTCTTGTACCAGGTATCGCACAGTTGTCATATGTTTTTGTAAGCTGGAGGCTGTCTGGGAGAGTGGTACTGGGGCGTCTTCTCTTTCCACCCATGTTTCTCAGAGCATATCCAAAACATTTGTGGTTTCTCGCCCATAGAGCAGTTTGAAGGGTGAGAAACAAGTGGCGGCCTCAGGAGTTTTTCTTAAGGCAAACAAGGCCCATGGAATCACCTGATCCCAGTTGGTCCCGTCTTCATCGACTAATTTCCTAAGAATGGCCTTAAAAGTCTTGTTAAACCGTTCCACTTTACTGTCCATTTGGGGATGATATACAGACGTCATCAAGATAGTTATATGAAGTAGCTCTTTTACCTCACCCATCAGCTTACTCATAAAGGCTGAACCCTGGTCCGATAAGACTTGTTTATGAAAGCCCACCCGAGAGAAGAAGGAGAGCAAATGTTTTAGTATCTGCTGGGGATATGCCTCAGGGTATCAGGTGGCATAATTAAGTATTATTAGCATGTATTTATTGCCCAATTTAGATTTTTCAAGGGGCCCAATAATATCCATCCCGATCCTCATAAATGGTACTTCGATGATGGGTAATGGATTTAAAGGGGCTGGTGGTGGTAAGTGAGTATTGGTAAGTGACATATTTCACAGGTCGGAATGACATATTTAGTGTTGACATGTATCCCTGGCTATTAGAATTTTCTGGCTAGGTGAGCCTGAGTTTTGGCCTAGCCCAGATGTCCCCCTGTAAGGTGTGAGTGGGCGATCTCGAGCACCTGTTTGTGACTTGGGGGAATCAATAGTTGTGTTCTTGGTAGCCCCTCTGATGTAGTTTCCCCTCTGTACAGGAGTCCATTCTTTAGAAAGAAAAATGCCCTCCCTCCCTTAGAACCCTCAGACTCATGAACAACTTGTAGGAGGGCTTCGGCCAGTAAAATATCATTTTGCTGAGCAAATGCCAAATAGGAAGTGTGTCTGAATTTTCATCACTGATTGGTGGAGGTCGGGAGAACTTGGTTGTGCATCGGCTTCCGCAAAGCCTAAGGCACATCTCTCAGTAGTAATTTTCTGATCTTCTTCATTGAGGAGAGGTAGCATCATCCTCTCAACTATCCCCTGGACTATCTGATCTCCTGCCTGAATCTGCAAGGCCTATTCTCCATGCCTATGGAGTAATACCTTCACGACCCCTCTAAAATCAGGGTCAATAACCCCTGCAAGGATGTCAATACCAAATTTCCATGCAAGTCCTGACTTGGGTGCCAACCTGATGTAAATTCCTGGAGGTGGTATAAGGACAAGGTCGGTAGGGATTAGACGTCTTTCTTTTGGCGAGATGGTTTCTGACAGGCTACTACAAAGGTCAAACCCAACAGACCCTTTAGTGGACACTGTGGGGTTGGAGACTCTATTGCTTAGCTTTTTGCATTTCAGGGTACCCCAGCATGTTTTGTTTGAGCTGCATACCACTCTGACACCATGGAACACTAATGGTATCAAGAGAGACACAGCCTCAAATGTAACAGTATGAAAACCTTTATTATAAAACCCTGTAGGGTTGGTATAATGCCTAACCGACCCTAACTTTAATGGGGTTGTTCCCTCAACTGATGCTTCTAAGGGCCGTTGATGTCTGTAAGTTCAAAACCAAAGACTGTCTGTGTAAAAACCTATGCTTGCTCTCAGACCTAAAACAAATGTGATGGTAGGTCTTCTTAAAGAAAAATGGTGGTTCAAAAAGAAATGCAAACCAAGGCTGGTTTCAGATAGCTGTACTGCCAGGTTTAGTTCTGCAAGATTAAAAATCGTCAATAAATAAGGTGCACTTGGTATCTTCCAGGTAGGGCTCTTGCAGCAGGACAATACAGTTTACAATGTCTCTGGGTCTCTTGGGGTTCCCTTCCCCAATCTCTGACCCCTCTGGTTCCCAATATGAAGAGTCACAGTTCATTTTAGGCCTCTCAAAGTTCCCTTCCCCAAGTCTAGGCCTCTCTCTTTTCAACAATGTCTTTCATAGTTTCCTTTCAGCCTCTCTGCGTTCCCATCCCAGAGTCCTGGCCTCTCTTGTATCAAAATGTTCACTTAAAAATTCACAAACACAAAACACCAAAAGTTCACCTTGTCAGGATAGACCTCTCAAAGCACATATCTTTCTTGTGAGGGTTCAACAGCTGTTCCTTCACTTAGGAGGATTTTGCTCCCAGTTTGCTCTCAGTGTAGCTCCCCCTTTTTCCACCTTTTATCAAGTGGTGCTGTGCATCCCCTTTGGCAAATACTGGGGCAATATCAGAGACATTCAAGAACACAGGGCTTTTGTTCCTTCCTATGCACAACGACTCTGATACCTGGCCCCTGTCTTACACTCTTTATCTTCCTACAGGTACCTTTTGCACCTCTGTGACTTTTGCACAATTTCCTTTTTCACGTTTTATCTTTCTGTGCCTCTTGCACACTGTCCTTTTTTTACCTGTTGTCTAATCTGTGCCTCTTCCACACTTTTCTGGCACTCTCTGCCTTTCCGTGCCTTTTGCACACTTTTCTGTTTTGCCATGCATGTGCACTATTCTTTTACCTTGCTGTGCCTCTTGCACACTTTTTTTTTACCTTGCCGTGCCTCTTGCACTCTTTGACTCTGTTTGCTTTGTGCTGCCCGCACCTTTCTCACTTTTTCCTTCTTTCTTTCGGGTCTCTTGCACACTCTCTTTTCTGTTGTTTACAACTCAATTTTTCTCCTTTTGCGCCACTCGTGCACATTTTTTTCTCTTACCTCTTTCAATTATCGTGCCGCTTGAACTTTCAGCTGCTACTGCTCCCGCTCCAGCCACCCGCACGCTTCTGAGTTTCTCTCTGTCTGTCATAAAAATCACTGAGTAGTGGCTTGCTGGTGGGCAGTTTCCATGGTATGAGTATGTCGAAGTCAGGGTCTCACCACCTCTCCCTTAGAACACCCCTGGGTCCTGCTGTCGTGACCCGCTTCATCCCGCTGTCACTACGATCTGCTTCCACAAGGGTCTGGAGATTGCCTTGGAGTCTGTCACAACACCAATACCAAAAAAACTGCATCTCCCGGCATCCCCGGTTCGGGGATAGTCACGTGACTCGCACGCAACATGCTTTCCCTTTATCCCACTGTGCGGATACATGTACAGGAAGAGAAAGCTGCCTAAGTGCTCCTTACCCATTACTTTCTGTCCGTGTGTTAAGTTGCACTTGATTTCTGCTGGATTAACTGGAATCCTGATTTTTATACTGTTATTCGACCATGGAATCCAGATTACCCTATTTCTGTCTCCTGACGCCTGGCTCCTCCTCCGTACTGCTTCTCTTGATTACCGGACCCCTGGTTTACCACCCGACATTGTTTTTGCTCAGCCCCATATTTTGTTCTTCGTGCTTCTCGCATACATCCGTCCTGCTCCGAGCACCGACGCCACGCGCTGGCACACCTCAGTTCAGTTCTATGTGCAGCCACCGCATAGTAACATCAGACTCCTCACACGGGATACAGGTATACTGTACTGACCGTGAATACCCTAATTCTGCTATTTTCCTTTTGCACCAAAACCCCACAAGGAACAAACCTTCCAGTGACCCCATGGACGCTCTGATGATTGACATCTGGGTCACTTGTGGTTCTCTTGTTTAGGTGAACTTCACTTTGGGACGTTTTGCTGCTTTTGGATTTTCTTTGGGGCACTTTGCTGCTTCTGGATTTTCCTTGGGACGCTTTGCCGCTGCACTTTGGATTGTGTTTCTTTTTGAACTTTAGTTGCACCCTCGTGCTGTTCGTGTTAGCTGATCTGGACTTTCACCTCCTGGAACTTATTGGATTCTTCTCACTCATTTCCAGCACCTCTTCCTAAATCTCAAGTAGGTTCTTTGCGTTACCACTAATCACAGCAGGTAAGAGTTGGGTTGCTGACGGAGGTGCGGCAGGGATTCACTGACATAGGAGTGTACATTGAACCTGTGATCTTTATCTTTTTCCCTTAGCTCTGTTGCTGCTCCTAACTTTTCACTCAAGCCCCTGGCCTGGCAGGTGTTTCCTGTCCTGCAGGCCGCACTCTTGGGGGGAAGGTTTCACTGTCTACGGTCTACTGTTCAACGGCTGTATTTTCTACGAGTGAACAGTCTTCTAGTAGGGGTACTTCTTTAGTTGCCTCATCTAGATCACAACACCTGCACACATCCCGGGGGAAGGAGCACTGGCCTGGATACAGCCAACACATCAACGTTTTACAGCCAACACATCAACGTTTTTCCCAATCCGGCTCCATGGAGACATGCCCCCCTTGCCATGCTGCTACCGCCCTGACACACTGGGTCAGCGTCCTAGTGTCCCATTCTCCTCTGCATCCTCCGGGCTCCTCCTGCTGCATACTCCTGTTCCCTGGCTTCCATTGTCCATCCAGAAACCACAGCTCGCTCATTCACTCTGGCAGAACGCCACGTTTCATACCGTAACTGAGAGTTAATTGGAGGCAAGTGTGTATGGTTAGTTTAAAATGCCTGACCCTGCCCGACTCTATTACATGTATAGCCTCATGGTGCAGTGTATGCTTCTCCAGTCATCTTCCTCTGCACAGTACCATTCCTATGGGTAATCTTCTTTGTCCCAGTACATGTTGAAAATGGGGAGAGGGAGATGGGATGAGACTGAAAATACCCCATATGGGCTTAGGGAGAGTGTGCTGATGTACAATTGGGAAAGAGAGAATACTGTGGCACCTCATTACGAGTTCAGCAGTAACCCACTGATGCTACCGGCGGCTTGCTGCCAAACTTCTAACACCATTCTGCCGCCAGATATCCCAGTGCCACCGGGACATTATAGGTCCTGACGGGCCGGGATATCAGGAGGCGGAAAGTGTAAGTCCCCATTCCCGTGGAGTCTGATAGGACGCCACGTGAATGGGAACACAGAAGTACGGGCACTGTTGCTAACTGTGCCAGTGCTTCTGTGAAAAACTTGCTTGCAGGCGCTGGTGTAGTATAGGCTTCTCCAATCACCTTCCTCTGAACAGTACCGTTCCTATGGGTAATCTTCCTTGTCACAGTACAGGTTGAAAATGGGGAGAGAGGGATGGGATGAGACTGAAAATACCCCATAAAGGCTGAAGGAGAGTGTGCTGATGTACAATTGGGAAAGAGGGAATACCATGGGGCCTCCTTCTGAGTTCGGCTGTAACCCGCTGATGCTACCAGTGGTTTGCCGCCAAACTCGTAACACCATTCCACTGCCTGATATCCCAGTAACACTGGGACATTAGAGGTCCTGACGGGCTGGGATATCAGGCGGCGGTAAGTGTAAGTCCCCATTTCCGTGGAGTCTGATAGGACTCCACGTGAATGGGGACACATAAACACTGGCACCGTTGCTAACGGAGCCAGTGCTTCTGTGAAAACCTTGCTTGCAGTAGCTGTTGCCCCGGCAGGTCAGACCTGTCAAGAGCAACAGCCCCTGCAGACATAGTTGTAGTCTGGTGGTCTGGAAAGGGTGCCGGTACGTTGCTACCGGCACCTTTATTTCCAGACCACCAGACTTAGAATGAGGCCCCATGTCTCGCCTTTAGGTGTTTTCCTCCAAATCGCCTGCGACCCTCCACTCAGGAGATCTTCCCTCGCTTGTCCACCCCCAAGGTCGGTATCCAAAAGCGATGGCCCTTCCATGTCCACCTGAATGGAAGATCCCAGGGCAGTAGGTAGGAGAATTCACATTGGGCATACCCGCCCAACTCTGTGTTACTTCAGGAAAACAAAAGAGGTAATGGCTGTGAGGTTTAGAATTAATCTTAACCTCTGGCATCACTCTGGGCAACCCTCCAGACCATTGTTCTTTGTCCTGCCCCTTCATTACAAGAAGGCAAAAGAACATATGCACTGTGAAAGTCTCTATCATCAGCTGTAGACCTGTCAGATTATCCTGAAATAGGACTGTACCAATGTTATAAAGAGTGATATTGCCCATGGAGAGCCACCCCTCCCACCGGCAATGAAGAATAGCTCTCCAACTTCGATCTGCATGATAGCGTTCACTAAATGAACTTCAGTCATCACGTTCACCCAAGAAGGGATCTTATGTGTTTACATTAACAGGTCGGCTGCAGGATTATGACACAGGTGTTGGTGAAAAGGCTTTAGGCAAACCATGCATAAGCAGAAAGTATGGCTTTGAAGGTGTACGTCTTCAGCAACCGATTTAAACAGTTGACCAATCAGGCCTAGTCAAATCAATTGCGTAATAGCAATCAGTTAAGAACAGTTAATTACATGATCAGTAAAATCTAACCAATGACTTATACATGAATATGGATATTCTTCCTTTGTGAAAAGTACAGTGACCTAAAAGTGATGGCTGCGAAATCTCAAAGTGGGAAAAAAAAACACAGAACAAATGATCATACCATGTTCTTTCTAGAGAGGGGCGCCTGCTACCTTTTTTGTATTTGTGTAAGGAACCTGGGGTCGGTCACCCTAAATTACCTGGGGAAACCCAGACATGGAACACTTGCTCACTGTGCTCAGAGAGGCACAGCTCCACCTCAAAGATGAGGCCCAACAAGGCTGAAACACTTATCAGGGTTTGCCGTTGGTATTCTTGTTCAAAGCAGGTATGCTTGCTATTTTGGTGCTGGACTGCCCTTGTTGGCAGGACAAGACGGACAAAGACTGATATGCAAACGACTATATTCCTCCTTTGTAAAAAGTACAGTGAGCTAAAAGCGATGGCTGCAGACCCTCAAAGTGGGAAAAAACCATAGAATAGGTTATCATGCCATGTTCTTTCTAGAGAGTGGCTCCTGCTATCTTTTTTGTATTTTTGTAAGGAACTTTGTGGTGGTCACCCTAAGTTACCTGGGGAAACCCAGACGTGGACCCCTTGCTCACTGTGCTCAGAGAGGCACAGCACCACCTCACTGATGAGGCCCAACAAGGATGAAACATGTGTCTAGGGTTACTCTTGGTACTAATGTTCAAAGGAGGTTTGCCTGGCATTTCGGTGCTGGACTGCCCTTCTGAGCAGGGCAAAGACTGATTTGCAATTGGATATTCCTCCTTAGTGAAAAGTACAGCGAGCTAAAAGCGATGGCTGAGGACTCTCAAATTGGGAGAAAAACACACAACAGGTTATAATGCCATTTTCTTTCTAGAGATGGGTGCGTACTACCTTTTTTGTATTTTTGTAAGGATAATGGGGTTTGTCACCCTAAGTGACCTGAGGAAACCCAGACGTGGACCCCTTGATCTCTGTGATCAGATAGGTACAGCTCCAACTCACTGATGAGGCCCAGCAAGGCTGAAACATGAGTCTGGGGTTGCTGTAATCACTCTTGTTCAAAGGAGGTTTGCCTGGCATTTCGGTGCTGGACTGCCCTTGTGGGCAGGACAAAGACTGACATGCAAATGAATATCCCTCCTTTGTGAAAAGTACAGTGAGCTAAAAGCGATGGCTGTGGATGCTCAATGTGGGAAAAAAAACCACAAGACAGGTGATCATGCCATGTTCTTTCTAGAGAGGGGCACCTGCTATCTTTTTTGTATTTTTGTAAGGAACTTTGGGTTGGTCACCCTAAGTTACCTGGGGAAACCCAGATGTGGACCCCTTGCTCACTGTGCTCAGAGAGGCACAGCTGCACCTCACTGATGAGGCCCAACAAGGTTGAAACGTGTCTGGGGTTGCTGGTGGTACTCTTGTTCAAAGGAGGTTTACCTGGCATTTCGATGCTGGACTGCCCTTGTGGGAGGGACAAAGATTGATATGCAAATGGATATTCCTCCTTTGTGAATAGTACAGTGAGCTAAAAGTGATGGCTATGGACGCTCAACGTGGGAAAAAAACACAGAACAGGTTATCATGCCATGTTCTTTCTAGAGAGGGGCGCCTGCTATCTTTTTTGTATTTTTGTAAGGAGCTTAGGGTTGGTCACCCTAAGTTACCTGGGGAGACCCAGGCGTGGACGTCTTGCTCACTGTGCTCAGTAAGGCACAGTTCCACCTCACTGATGAGGCCCAACATGGCTGAAACACGTGCCTGGGGTTGATGTTGGCACTCTTGTTCAAAGGAGGTTTGCCTGGCATTTCGGTGATGGACTGCCTTTGTGTGCAGGACAAAGGCTGATATGCAAATGGATATTCCTCCTTTGTGAAAAGTACAGTTAGCTAAAAATGATGGCTGCAGAATTTCAAAGTGGGAAAAAAAACACAGAACAGATTATCATGCCATGTTCTTTCTAGAGAGGGGCGCCTGCTATCTTTTTTTGTATTTTTGTAAGGAACTTTGGGTTGGTCACCCTAAGTTACCTGGGGAAACCCAGATGTGGAACCCTTGCTCATTGTGCTCAGAGAGGCACAGCTCCACCTCACTGATGAGGCCCAACGAGGCTGAAACACGTATCTGGGTTTGCTGTTGGTATTCTTGTTCAAAGCAGGTATGTTTGCTATTTTGGTGCTGGACTGCCCTTGTGGGCGGGACAAGACGGACAAAGACTGATATGCAAATCAATATTCCTCCTTTGTAAAAAGTACAGTGAGCTAAAAGCAATGGCTGCAGACTCTCAAAGTGGGAAAAAACCACAGAACAGGTTATCATGCCATGTTCTTTCTGGAGAGTGGTGCCTGCTATCTTTTTTGAATTTCTGAAAGGAACTTTGATGTGGTCACCCTAAGTTACCTGGGGAAACCCAGACGTGGACCCCTTGCACACTGTGCTCAGAGAGACACAGCTCCACCTCACTGATGAGGCGCAACAAGGATGAAATATGTATCTGGGGTTGCTGTTGGTAATCTTGTTCAAAGGAGGTTTGCCTGGCATTTTGGTGCTGGACTGCCCTTGTAAGCAGGACAAATACTGATTTGCATTTGGATATTCCTCCTTTGTGAAAAGTACAGTGAGCTAAAAGTGATGGCTGAGGACTCTCAAATTGACAGAAAAACACACAACAGGTTATAATGCCATGTTCTTTCTAGAGAGGGGTGCCTGCTACCTTTTTTGTAATTTTGTAAGGATCTTGGGGTTTGTCACCATAATTGACCTGATGAAAGCCAGGCGTGGACCCCTTGATCACTGTGCTATGAGAGGTACAGCTCCACCACACTGATGAGGCCCAACAAGGCTGAAACGTCTCTGGGGATGCTGTTGGTACTCTTGTTCAAAGGAGGTTTGCCTGGCATTTCAGTGCTGGACTGCCCTTGTGGGCGGGACAAAGACTGATATGCAAATGGATATTCCTCCTTTGTGAAAAGTACAGTGAGCTAAACGCGATGGCTGTGGATTCTCAAAGTGGGAAAAAAACCACAAGACAGGTGATCATGCCATGTTCTTTCTAGAGAGGGGCGCCTGCTACCTTTTTTGTATTTTTGTAAGGATCTTGGGGTTGGTCACCCTAAATTACTTGGGGAAACCCAGGCGGGGACTTCATGCTCACTGTGCTCAGTGAAGCAACGCTCCACCTCACTGATGAGGCCCAACAAGGCTGAAACACGTGCCAGGGGTTGATGTTGGTACTCTTGTTCAAAGGAGGTTTGACTGGCATTTCGGTGCTGGACTGCCTTTGTGGGCAGGACAAAGACCTCCTTTGTGGAAAGTAGAGTGAGCTAAAAGTGATGGCTACGGACTCTCAAAGTGGGAAAAAAACCACTGAACAGATTATTATCACATGTTCTAGAGAGGGGCGCCTGCTACCTTTTTTGTACTTAAACATGAAGGTCCAGATTGCTGAAGATTTGCAACACATAATTTAGGTTTCAAGTGTATCTTTATTAAAGCACAAATATTTGTTTTTCCCTGAAAACCCCCTCTGGGAATTACGTGTAGACATTTCCTTTCTCTAATTTGCACTTGGAATCACTAAGAATGCAATTGAATGAAGCAACTTATGTAAAATATACGTATTTATCAAACTCCCTGTACCGTCTAATTCTGCAGTATCTCATCAGCAACCAGTAAGTAGCATATATGAAACAGCTTTAGCTGCCCACAGATACACTGATCTGAAATTATAGCAACTGAGAAGACTGAATTCCTCCCCAAGTGCAATTGCATTGTTGTCATCAAAGATCGTTGAAGTTTTAATAATTGGACTGCACTTGCTGTCATAGGGATGCTAATCTTTAGGTCCTATTGATGTAAGACTTTGGCGAAGTCCATATGGCGGCTAGAGTTCACACGCACTGAGCTATTATCTATATTATAAGTCTCCGTGTACATGCAAGACTGGAAGAGATTGTATAGGTGCTCAAACTGCTTTATGACAACTTTATCACGGTTCCTGCACTTACTGCCTCCTGAGTCAGACCTATGGGATGTCCTTGACTCACTTCTGTGCATTTTTCTACGCAAAGTTTAGTTCCTTGTGAGTTTCCGAAAGAATTATTAGGACTCCCATCGGTTTTGTATATGAGGCAAAGAGTGTCCTGCGGCCTTAAGTGTTGTGTTATGTAAATGCTGAAGTGCCCGCGGAGCGACATCTGCTGAAGCAGCATCATGAAGAGAAGCAGAAATGTGATAGGTCCTTCCCGTTCACTCCATCAGGCAGATCATAAACATAGAGGCTTTTACGTCCTGACACTTGACTTTTAGGGCTCCCATATTCCCTACAGCGTGTTGATCCTGGTGGCAATGTCCACAATGCTACTAACTCGTTGTTCCTGTTCTAGTACTCTCCTCTTCAAGATAATCCCAGGTTCATATATATTTAAGCCATACAATCCTCCGAGTGCACCTATCTTGTTCCATCAAGCCGTTAACAGTTCCACACAATTTGTAGCAATTAAGGACTTTGACCGTCACAGCGGCACATAGCTCAGCATGCAGAAGTAGATGCAATGCGTTTGTTGGCCTGTCAGGAATCTCTGAATCAGGAGAGTGAAATTAAGTAGATCAGCAGAAAGAAGGGCAGTATAGAGAAAGAAAAGAACAGCTGATCAGCCAGAAGCAGAATGTCAAACTCGGCTTTTTGTGACATAAGTGGTGTGGGTATGTGGAAATTGTTTTAGCGCGTCACACTTACCTGAATCGCAGGCGGAGAGGATGGCGTCCTGCCACTTCGAAGAAGGCCGATTGGCGATTTTGCCATGTGGTAAAGTATCCGTTCTGAGCCTCTTGATTGGCTGGGAGGCAAATAACTTTATGATACTGGAGTAGCTGTGGTACTCAGGAGGTTGTAGATTCCAAGTCCAGATAGGAGGAGATTCCCACCCTGAACGGCATGAGGCTGCATATACTAGGCATGCAGAAGCATATTTACTCTTCCCGAGCCTTGTGCTGCAGCCCCAGGAAGTAAAGAGAAGTGGAGAACAAAGTGGATGGTCCCCGGGAGCGAGACAACTTGTACTCAGTGTGCCAGCAAGCAAAAGGTTTTCACTATCCTGGTAAGGAAAGAAGGCAGCACCAGGAGGCCACGTCCCTACATCATAACTCCTGCCAGCTACAAAGAACAGAAAATGAAGGAGGTGAATACCAAAGGCGAGGCAGCACAACTATGAAGTCAGAGGCAGCACAGGCAGAGTCCCGGGTGACTCATAGGAAGGAGTCTGCAATGCAGGCGCCCCCAGCAGTAAGGAGAGGTGGTATGCCAAGGGGACATGCCCTCGGGGCAAGATGCTCTAAGTTAACTGAGCCGGCAGGTGTGGGGTGTTCATTCACCTGGGGAAGAAAGAAACCAGCAGCAGTAGGTTGCATCCCCATAACAGACCTCCCTGCAGTTCAGTGGAGAAAGTCGAGTAGGAGTCTCTCACTGGAGGTGAGGCAGCATAAGATTGCAGTGCAGGCGGGGGCTCAAGTAGATCTCCTACCAGGTGAAGGCTGGAGTACCACGCCCCTGAACTCCACCTCAGAAAATCTTTAAAGGCAGTGACCGCCTCCACCTGGTGACCCTTAACGTCCGCTCAGCCAACAAACGCTCTGCTGACATCTGGCTCCTTCTCGAAGACACTGACCTCAACATTCTTGTTGTTACCGAGACTTGGTTCAATGCCAGCTCGGACACTGCTTTGACTCCCTCCTACCTGATGGCTTTTAGATCATTTCCAAGCCTCGACCTCACTGTGCTGGCGGGGTTGCCTCAATCTTCCCTGAGTGGGTTCCTTCTTCCATCATACCCGCCCAGCTCTACTCCCCCTTTGAGAGCTTGGTTGTCAAGTTGGTCATCTTTCCCTCCTCCACCTTGACCATTGCTACCATTTACCAGCCTCCAGGTACTACCTCCCTGTTCCTCTCTAAACGGGCTGATTTCTGCTCCTCCTTACTTTCAACCTCCTCTAATCTGCTTCTTTTTTGTGATTTCAACATCTAATTCGACTCTCCTAGCAACACTCTCCATTCTAAAATCAGCCCCTGTCACACCTGAAGAAGTCACCAGAGTTGTCTGCTCCATGAATGTCTCTTCCAAACAGGTCTGTCCTTGCTCATCCAGAACCACCAAGGACAACATTGGCTCTCAAGCCCCCTCACTCGCTGACCTCTGCAACCACTCTTTTGCCACTGGTTCTTGCCCTTCCTCCCTCAAGCACTCCCTTGTGCACCCCCTCCTTCAAAACCCTCAGCAGGTCCTACCTGCCCAGCCAACTAATGCCCTATCTTCTTCAACCCATTCCTGGTGAAACTGCTGGAGAAGTTGGCCTTGCCCCAACTCAACTTTCACACTGAACTTTTGGTGGTCTTCACGACCATCGATGTGGATTCCGAGCATCCAGAGGACGGATACTGCTCTTCTGAACACCTGTGAAGAACTTCTTGCATCCTCAATTCCAACTCCCCAGCTGTCCTCACCCTACTTGAACGCTCCTTTGCCTTTGACACAGTCAACCACTCCATCCTCATACAAAGGCTCCATGACACCCTTCGTATCTCGGAATGGGCACTGGACTGGCTGACCTTCCTAACTGACCGCTCCTCCCAAGTCATCCTGGGTACCTTCTCTTCTCCTAAGTCCTTCCACTCATGTGGTGTCCCCTAGGGATCTATCCTCTCCCCCTGGCCCTTTAACATCTACCTTACTCAGCTGGAACTCCTCATCTCCTCCTTCTCCCCCAACTTCCAGTGTTATGCAGATGACACACAAACAACGATCCTGCTCATTGGGATCCATCTACCATCTTCTTCCCTTCTCTCTGACCTTCCTCCATTGGCTAACTCCCTTGTATTTCTTCTGAAGCCAACTCCTCTCTCTTCTTCTTCCCTCACACTCAGGAGATTGCTAAGAAGTCCCACTTTCAGCTGTTCCTTCTTAACGGACTTCTACCTTTTCTCACCTTCCCCAACAAGCTTAATGTTACCTGAGCCCTGGTCCTCCCTAAGCTTGACTATTGCAATAACCTCCACCTGAATCTACCTTTTTCCACTCTGCAACCCCTCCAGCTAATCCTGGATAGGGCAGCAAAACTTATCCTTGGCCTCAAGCCGAGGGACCACATCTCTCCTGCCCTAAAAGTCTTGACTGGCTCCTGCTTGCTTTACGGATTACATTCAAATCCCTCTGTATCATCCACAAGGCTGCCTGTGGCCAGGGACCACACTACCTGCAACTCTCTCTTACTAAATATTCTCCCTCTAGACCTCTGCATTTCTCTGGCACAAACTCTTTTTGTGTAAAGCAGGAGGGTCAGGAAGTCGATCGCTTTCCACAGATGGCTCCCTTCTAAGGAACAGCCTCAAACTCCCTCTGCATCTTGAGCAGGATGTTCTTTAATTCTGGAAGCTCCTGAAGACTTTCCTCTTTACACCCCCCTCTCCCACCCAGCTCCTCTGTTAATTTCACAGTTGCTTTTATTGTGTCCAGGGCCCTTATGCATCCTTGGGGCCCTGACCTCCCACACCGAATCTCCCCCAGCATCTGTCTATCCTCAACTCTTGCCTCTGCACCCCCTCCATCCTGGAGGCTCACACCCACCATGACTTGCACTTAATATGTTGCTCACCCATGGGCATAGGCACCCCAGCACTTACCCCCACTGCCCCCTCCCTTCCGCACTTGCATGTTCTGAATACTGTCAAGGCGTAGTAGGTTTGTCCTTTTTCCCCCTCCAATGTATTTAATATCTCAATGTATTTAATGTGTCTCTTTCCCATGTCCCCTCCCTGATGCCCTGTGGGCACTTTGAAATTGAATTTACTTACTGTATAAGCGCCTAACAAGCAAACAATAAATACATAAATACATAAATAAATAAACAAGGAAAAAAACGAAGTGGTGGCTGATAGGACTCCAGAATCCAACAAAATTGAGAAAACCAATCCATATTACCAAAGCAGAACAAGAGCCGTTATCAAGTTGAGAGAAAGTCTGTGTCAGCAATAAAGTAGTCGGGCGAGGGAATGGAAGACATAAGAATTGGGAATGAGGAAGGGGTCAGGTTAGGAAAAGGAAGGATACAGTAACTAGAACAACTAAATGCTGGGCAGCTAGGCAACAAAGACTCACAGCTTTGTTGTCGAGCAACCACCATCCTTTTTCTGTCCTGGCAGACAGAGGCACTTACGTGACAATGCTTGCATTTCTTGATATCACCTTGTCTTACTACATGTGACATGTGCATCACGCGCCCGCTCCTGGGACGTGGAGTGCTGTCTGTTACCCACTAGGGCAGCCGCCAACCTGATTCCCCAAAAGTGTTGGAACGTGAAAGCACAGCAACCTTGACATTGATAAACCTCTAAGCCACTGGTTCTCCCTTCAGAAATCTTAGCGTTGTGCATTATGACAGGGTGGTCAAAGATGTAATGAATGAAAATGCATGTGGGAACTGGCAACGCCCGTTTTGATAAACTGGTGCTGATCTCTCTGTGAGACATTTGTAATGAAAATACAAATGTTACTTATTAACTCTCAATTCACAGCTCAACCTACCAGTTTGAGTATATTCACGCCAAAAGGGGACTTGAACCTGCAACCTTGGCATTGGTAAGCCCATGCTTTAACCTGTGAAAGACAGGGTCTCTTCAGAAAGCATAGCTTTATGCATTATTGCATCAAGGTTAGAAGTGTAATGGATGAAGGTGCATCCGTGAACAAGCAATGTATGTTGGTATTAACAAATGTGCTGGTCATCTCAGAGTTATTAGTATACAAATATTTGTATAACAGTCAAAATATAACATTAAACATGTTCGTTGCAATGCACAGCCCAACCTACCAGTTTGAGCATGTTTATGACAATGAGGGCACTTTAACTCACAACCTTGCCACTGGTAAAACCCCCTCTAAACTCTGAGCTATTTATTGTCTGTCTCTTCCACAAACATACCTTTTTGCATCATAACACAGTTGTGAAAATTGTACTTGATGAAGATGCATCTTGTAAATAGCCAGGGTCGGACTAGAGCATAACATCTGTTAAGGCACCAATGAGAAAATGGCTGATAATCACACAACACAATTCATTACTATCAATAGCAGACTGTTT
This sequence comes from Ambystoma mexicanum, assembly GCF_040938575.1. Classification (NCBI taxonomy): domain Eukaryota; kingdom Metazoa; phylum Chordata; class Amphibia; order Caudata; family Ambystomatidae; genus Ambystoma; species Ambystoma mexicanum. Next base: position 281,130,226 of record NC_090929.1, on the reverse strand, counting down.
GAGCACTGCCAAAGAAGGTATTTTGGGCAAAAGGTGTTGCAAATAATGGATTTGAAAACATATTTGCAGAGTAGCATTGGTTAAAACTAGTGTAAATACTTACAAAACTGGCCCACTCTGGCAAACAGAGAAGTCCATGCTGTCTTTGTGTGTGTGGTTGAGGTGAGAGACGAGACAGAAAACCATCCACCCGAAAGCCTGCATCTTACCTTCATAACAAACTCAAGCCCATCACTCACACAAGCACCAGATAAGCACGCCAGCACGTCCTACACATTCCACTCTGCAGACTAACATGCAAACAAACACTAGAATGTACCCACTGGGGGCAGACGGTATTAGAACTTTAAAACATACGTGTTTCCCCACACATACCCCACTCTCCATCTTCCCTGCTACCACTTGTCTATTCTAATCTTCCTATCATGAAAACTTCATGTAACTTCTGTTTCACCTCCCAATTTCAACCTTTGAACATTGTCTGGAGCTCTGCTGCCTTCTTGGTAGAGCCAGCACTGATCAAATATTAAAATAAATAAATACCTGTTAGTTAACATATTTTGACACATGCACAGTGTCACAGAAATAGCTACTTGTGCAATAAGGAGAATCAACTTCTGTAGCTTCAGCATTAAAAGAACATGCAGTGATATGTTAGGTTATTGGGTTTTAAATGGTGGTCTGCCCCCATGTTATGTTACCCATGTTCACAGTGTATAAGGTTTCATAGATCTGCAAAATAACGTCCTATGCATGGGCGTAATTTAAGGGAGGACAGGGGTGTTTGTTCCCCCCAACTTTCATGGCACACCCTTCTGTCCCCATTCATTTGGCTGGGACACCTTTTCTTCAGATGTCATGTCCCCCACAACATTTTCAGCAAAGTTACTCCACTGGTCCTATAATCCATGAAAAAGCGGTGTTGTACAGTGTTTCTGGCCTGTTGTCAGTACCGAATGACTGTGTCATGCTTTCACCTGTGTGTGTGTGCATGTCTCAACCAATTCAGTTTTGTCTTCACCAAAAATCTCCCTTTAGGTTTTCCCCACGAGCCGTGAGGGCTTTATTTAGAACACTTGGGGCCCGCTTCTGTGCGTGTGGGAAATGTGGGAGTACATGCAAGACCATTCACAATACTACGTTTTGTTTTAATACATGTATTAAAGAATGTTGGGGGCTTGCCACTGGAAAATGCCCATTATTCAATACAATTTTTTTTTGTTTTTCTAAATCGGGGACTGTCCATGTTTAATCGTCGTTAAATGAGTGTAGTGTTCTTAATATAGTTATTTGTGCTTCCATGTCTTCATTTCCTGTGCCCCACAGGCCCACCCAAGATAGACAGGAAGGGACGTGTGGTCTTTGTGAGCCCCCTTTGTGGACTTCATCTATGTATTCCTTTCCGCAGGAACTATGGCATGAATTATTCCATCAAGCTTATTTCCCAGACTGTTGACTTTGGGTTCTTTGCGCTGAACATGTTCACCGCGTTATGAGGAATTCCTCCGGCAGAATGAACTCCTGCTGTTAATAGATTTTCCAGCCGCTGCTCAGTAATCCTGGCGAGGGCTACATCAATATATTGAGTGGATCGCCTTCTCATCTGAATACATTGTTGCTACCAGATTTCTCATTTACTGTAACTAAGTCTCCTTACAAGTAACAGTGCCACAATGCCCCTGGGCTGCCTGTGCGCTATATAAATGTAATAAATAAATAAATAGGACTCTAAGCACTACATTGATCTCTCCACTCAGCACTTGAGGTTACAGTGATTGCTTCTATGCCTATCCATGCAAATCATGCCTATGATTTTTCTTGGTAGAAGTACAAATAATTAAAAAAAAAAGAAATAAACACTGCACAACTTAAACATGCCGGTATGTATACCAGGGCACACTTAGATGGTTTACTAGTCTGGAGCATTTCTCTATATTACACACGTACAATCTGAGTAGACGAATCAGAAGAATGCATGATTCATTCGTATTCCAATATATGAGAACCTGAACAAGTTGATTTATCAAGCTTTCCATTTAAAGCTTAGACGGTGGCTGTCAGACCCTGTGATGAGAGATGATTCCATTAGTTGTGTGAGTGATGACAATTATTTACAAGTACCTGTTTCCCACCCTATTCAAGTAATACAACACATACCATTCACATAACATATTTTGGTTTACCTTGAAGCAACAACATTGTAGAAAACCAATGCAAGTTTTGAACTTGTCCGCAGGTAGAATGCAAATGTTGTCACTTATACAGACTAATGAATTGTTATCGAACTACAATACCTCTGACTGATGCTTGAGCATGTGTTTTCTTAATTGCTATCCCAAAATCTTCATGCTGGTTTGGTCCAATATATCTTAATCATTGGTGCTGCCTCATCAACTGGGTGAACTTTAAACCATCTCGATCCAAGAATTTGACGGACTGTAAAAGAATGCCATCAGGGGAGGGTATGGAAGCCCTGCCTTTTTGATTTGTACTAAATAATAAAATAATGCAGGTAATTCACTTTCTGAAATGGGAGTCTGCCATAGGCATAGTGCATGCATGTTCCCTTGCTGCAACAGTCTCCCAACTACTACAGCACCTTCTCTTCAGTGGAATAAGGCAGGTTTTGTTCAGCTGTGAATTCCTGACAGCTGCTGTTTCTCAATGTCCCAGCAGTCAGAGGTGACATTTTAATAGTGTGCCTCCGACTGAAAGAGTAATACCTGATACATTATCAGTCTGGTGGCAGATTCATCTCTAAGAATAAACCATACATGGTTATGTTATGGTGAATGATAAGAGAACACACATATTAAAGCCACACCAATTTGATCCCATACAGCTGGTAGCTCTTTGAGCCCAGACAAGCTATTTGAAGGAAATGTGTATTCATGGCAAACTGGCTATTTCCACTTCAGCAAGTGAGACAATAGGCAGGATGCTGTCATCCTTCCATTCCACAAGAAGTAAGGTAACACAATCTTTCAAGTACAGGAGCTTAAACCAGGAGATCTAGTGGGAACACTGCTTCTAAGAGGCACTCACATAATAAATAAGAAAGGCCAGCTTCACAGTGGGGTGCTGCACACCAATGGGCCTTTGAAGTCTGCAGACATGGGAATGGAGTAGATTTAGATTAACCAGAGAAGGAAAAATGTAGATAAGAAAGGGTTCTGCCATCTAGGTTTGTTTTTGGGGTTCTTCTTCATCCTGTTCACTCCATTTTATGTTGGACAAGGCATTCTGGGTATGATGCTAGAAGGCAAGGGTCACTTGTTACAGCAACAGGGATTGAACCTCTTATAGCATGCTTGCATTTGTCTGAGTTCAATTTTGCCTTTGTAAGGAAGGGTCTCCCACTCCTGCTTCAGTTCATATTTGGACCATCAAGAGAAGAAGAGGGATGTGCTTTAGGACCTCTGTTGGGAGTGCAGGCCATTCCATGGTCCTCTGCCATAGAGGTGATGGCAGAAGACATTGAATGCAGAGGATAGCTCTGTCGTCTGCACACCCTCCAGGGAAAAGTGGGAGTAACTGTTCTTGGAACAAGGTTTCTCGGCTTGCTGCACTGGAACAAGGACCCTGCTCAGTTGAGGTTAAGGATCACCTGTAGGTGCCAGTCAAGAGCTTTGGAGTGATAGTGCAACCAACGCACTTACCTTGTGACTGATAATCCTGGGTTGGGCCTCAAGTAACACAAAAGTCAAAGAACTGCTGTCAGCCCTGATTCCCCCAGTGAATCACTTGTGTGCTACATAAACTTGGACTTACCCTGCCTGCCACAAGCTTCTTCGTCCGATATGCTGGTGCTTTGACTGCTGGTTATGTTGGAGCCAGTAAACAATCTTACCAATCCAATGGCAAATCATTACCTCTGGAAGCTCATAAACGCCTGGTTCAATGTTGTTGAGCCCCCAAAGACAAGGATACAGTATGTAAAGAGGACCTGTCCCCATGGTTCACGTTTGGGACCATTTTGACATTTAAGTGCCCATCTCTTCTTTTTTTCTGAAAGACCTAGCCTCTGAACAGTGACATTGCAACACTTGTTTGCCTGATCACCCCTACTCAAGTTCACAGAGTAGTCTGTAACTGGTCTGCATTTTCTGGGCTATCTCCAAAGGGCTAGGTTTTCATTGGTGCTTTTAGTTAATATATATAGGGTTGTGAACTAGCAACAAGTTAGCCTTGGGAGGACCATACTTTGATGGTTCTTTTTTCAATTCTGTGTGCTGTGATTTTCCCTGATTTTCCCTGATTTTACTTAATAAAGGAAGAAATGGTTGTATGAAGTATTGCGGATCTGGATTATTTATTTTTTGATCACTGTGGAGAGTGCTGCTCACCTTTTTTCTCTCTCTCTCTCTCTCTCTCTCTCCCTCTCTCTCCCCCTCTCTCTCTCTTTCTCTCTCTGTCTCTCTCTCTCTCTCACTCTCGGTGAGTCGAACCGCATAGGACACCTGAAGAAATGAATTGCTAATAACTTTTGACTCGTGTGACAGATGTGGTTGAAATTCAAAAGACTGCTAGGTATGCCCAGGCCCCGCAGAGACTGCAAGTTGTGGGAATGACTTGTTAAAAAAAGTTTTTTAGAAAACAAAACAATAAAAATTGAAATTGCGGCTCGTCACTGTACATTTTCCCATAGACAAAAAAATGTAAATGTTTGCTCCACTGCACAGCACAAACTGCTGGACATAGTTGGGCAATGTGCAAAACAACTCGGATACGAAACGTTGACTTGAGTCCTTTTTGTGGTTTGGGGTAATTAGTTATTTTATTATTTGATGTAGAACAGGGTGCCGCCTTCTCCTAATAAACCTATAACCACTAAACTGGCTAGACCCGGTTACATGTCTTTCCATCTAAAATGTTCCATCTACACATTTTTCCCTAGAATTTTTTCTAACAAAAACATTTTCATCAAATACATTTTTTTAAACATTTTTACATTTTTTTCAGGAGTTCCCCTCCTCAACCCCCTTTTTAAACCCTTAGAAACCCACCCCAAACAAAATGAACCCTTTACCTCACACAAATATGCATTTGACGGACATATTTTCATCAAATGACCACGTTGTGCAGGCCCACAGGGCAAACGGCTGGACAGATTTTCACCAAATGTGCGGCAGGAGCGGCGGCTTGGTCCCGAAGCTGTGTTTTTGTAAATTTGGTGAACATTTGACAAGTACTTTGTTGAAAAACAGCTAAAATGTACGGCTCTAAAAAATAGTGATCTCTGTCTCTGCTCCGTGATCCCACTTCCCTGTTCGCTCCACGATCCAATGTCTCATTGGCCTGGAGTGTGGCGTGATGTCGGTGAAAATTCGACGCAGCCGCTGGTTGGCTGGAGGGAAGCGTGCTGTGTGTCACAATTTTGGGTTACGGCGCCATGTTCTATCAGTGGACAGTGCGTCGCCGAAAGGGCCTGGCAAAAATACGTTACACCATGTGGTGGTGGGAAGAAAGGATGGAAAGGGTGGGGGAATGAAAAGTGGTTCATTAAATGTATGCCTGTAACCAGTCTCTTAAGTTTGAAGCGCCTAGATACCACTGGGTTTTGTGCACTATATGAATGTTCAAATAAATAAATAAATACATAAATAAAAATAGCTATAACTCAGGTAAATTGCCAAGAAACCGGATGTTTATAATATAATTGAAACAGCTGCCATATTTTTTTTTCCTCTCAATGCAAGAGATAGCCACGGCTATAGACAAGGATATTGGATAATGAAATGCAGAAAAAGCCATTTGCAGGTCAAAAACATGCAAATGCTGACAGGCTAGAGGTATGGGGGAGGACAATAGAACACCAAGTGAAATGTAGGAGTTGGAGGGGGTCTAGGGACTGAGTTTGCAACACAAAGCTTTTCTGTAACCTCGGCTATAGCCGCAAATAGGTGACATCTCAAAGCAAATTGCGTCAGAGAAACACTGTATGTTGTGGGATTAATGGGAGAGGGCCAGGGAGGTGAGGAGGCCCTCTCGGGAGTAGGGGGATCTGGCACAGATGACTGGGGCACTTGGTGAAGGTCTGCGGGGACAGGGAAGCATTTTTCTTGTGTTAGATGTTTTTCCTGACAACTGCGGTTTTAGGGACTACAAAATTATAACCAATATATATAACAACCAATATAACAATATATATATATTCTATATATCCTGTTAGCCACACCATTCCTACTATATATTTTCTGCCCAAGACCCATAAGTCTTTGACCCATCCACCTGGCAGGCCTATCGTAACCCTTTGTGGTTCCCTCCTAGAACATATGGCTCAATTCATTGATGAGACCCTGTTTCCGTTGGTGTCAGCCCTGCCTTCGTATCTACGCGATACCAAGGATTTTTTTAGCCATATTTTTGATATACCTTGGGAGGAGGGATTAATGCTAGCTACCCTTGATGTCTTTTCTCTTTATGCATCTATAGATTAAACGACTGGGTTGACAGCCTGCAAGCATTTTTTGGATACCCGCTCTTTGAATTTCTTGGGGCACAGTGGTATGATTTTGGATATGCTTCTGTTCTGTTTAACTAACAATGTTTTTCTTTTTGAGGGTTCCTTTTATCACCGGGTTAGAGGTACTGCGATGGGCAGTACCTTTGCCCATCATATGCTAACTTGACCACGGGGTTGTGGGAGTCCACTTTTTTGTCTGAATTACTTTTACTCAGTTTTCCTGCACAAGTTATTGGTTGGTGGCGGTACATCAATGATGTCTTTGTAATTTGGAAAGGAAATGAGATTGAGTGGGGATCCTTTGTGGACAGTATTAACAACAATGCTGTAAATCTGAGATTCACCGAATGTCACAGCTCCACTGAGATCGTATATTTGGATGTGAATGTAAGACTCGACAATCTAGGCATTCATACCTCCCTACATAAAAAACCCACCAATACAGGCCTTCCCTTGCATGCAACTAGTTGTCACTCGCCTTCTTGTAAGAACAGTATCCCTTATGGCGAATTTATTCACTTTTGGCGCAACTGCACAGATATCCATTGGTTTGACTGCTGTTGCAATTTGGCTGCCATTGATTTTCTACAACAGGGATATCAAAAAAAGATTATTGAATGGCCTTTTCTAAAGCACGGGCACTCTCAAGGGAATAGTTACTACATGGTCCTACTGGTAGGAAGAAAAATAAGGATCAGGATGACCCTCGCCTCATTGTGACATTCAACAATGCATCATACCATGTTCGTAAGATCATCACAAAACATTGGCATATCCTTAGGTTGGTCAAGGACCTTGGCCCATTACTACCTAAATGCCCTACTTTAACTTTTAAACAGGCACCTTCATTAAAGGATAGACTGGTTTCCAGTTACTTATCCCCTGTCCAGAAAAAAATTCCACTATGACCAAGTGTCTACCTGGCTTACTTAAAGGCTTTACTAAGTGCCAAAAATGTAAAGCCTGTCCTCATGCCACTACCTGTAAATCTTTTATACATCCGATCACGGGCATTGAATTCAGATTAAAGCATATTATAAACTGTGACACTCAATTTGTAGTGTACGTCCTTGCCTGTCCCTGCCGTAAATGGTACGTTGGATCCACCACATGTATACTCAAGCTCCGTATTTTGCAGTATCTCAGGGCTATTAAGAACTTTGACCCTACGTACCCCATGGCTAAACACTTCAGGCAGGAACATGATAGCGATGTCCATTTGCTTACATTTTTCGCTGTGGCTCACGTGCCGATCGACCCGAGAGGAGGTGATCGCACTCTGAGATTAAGACAACTGGAAACCAGGCTCATTTTGCATTTTGACACTAAATATCCCAATGGTCACAATGTGGATGAAGAGATGCATACCTTTATGGGAATTTGATTCTTTTGTTTTTTGTGTTCCCACCCCTCTCCTCTCTCTCCTTGTTGCTTTGCTTGATCCTGGTCCCCTGCTATTTAATACTGCTTCTCTTGATTTTCATTTAGATGTGTTGCCCTGGCTTGGAATTGCTTTATTTGTTTTAATTGGATTATCTTTGTTATCCAACTTGATTTACTTTCTTGTTGGTCCATTTTGGCTGTCTTGCCTTCCTGATGTTTTAGGGGGATGTGAATTTGCGAGTACACTATGACATCTGTATATTTAGTTTTATATTGCCTTCCTTATTACTTTTCTGCCCTTTCTCTTCCACAAGTTTTAATAGTGTGCTGGTGTGTTTCCTTATTGTGGTTTCCCTATATGTGGGCACTACTGGTTTGTTAGATTCTAGGGTGCATATGGTTCTTATTTGCACCCGAGCCAGTAGCCACTTATATTTGAATATGGATACACATATCAGGAGGACATTGGTATTGTTTGCACTTGCACTTTATGATGACTATTTGTCTGCCTGTCTATCGCTGCTAAGTCGACATGTTTACGATCTAATGCACTTGCACTTTATACTGTAGCCTTGGACTTATGCCTTTTTGAAGATCTACATTTTGCACTTTATGGTTGTTCCCTGAAACATGCTTTTATTCTAAGGGTTGCATATATTGACTGCCTGTAACTGTCAATAGAGATTCCACATTTGACAGTATTATTCTGTCCCTGCTGTTCTTTTAGTGTTTATTGTTAGTATGTTGCCATGTTGAGCTAGATATGAATTTGCACTTTATCGTATAGCCATTATGCTGCATGTTTCATGTACTATGTTCACATGTGCGCATAGGAATGCACTTGCACTTTATGCTACAGCTGTGGATTACTAGATTACTTTTACTGATTGAGATCTGTTGACACCTATCTCATTATGCGTCCCTTTTTATTCATTAGTATCATCATTGTACTTGTTTCTTGATGGATTCCAATGTGTTTTTGCATAACACAGTTATTTCTAACCTGTTTCTACAATGGCTATTGCAGGATTCTGCTACACTGTAATATGGGCGCCATGGTTTTGTAACAAAGCTGTTAGCTTGTGGAGTTAGGCAACATGGGCAAAGGACTAATGTGCAATATCTACTGTAATTGTTTTCACGTCTCCCTAACGTGAACAAGCGCTCAGGGAAGCGCGAAACGCGTCATTCAGGACACTGCCCTGGCGTCCTGTGTTGTTTTGCTGTGTGTTTTGCCTACTTTTTTTTACCACTTATTAAACTCGTTTTTGCTTATTTGCTTTGAGTTTGTCACTTTTTTCCTGGGACTGATAGACCTCATGCTTGGAGTGCGATGTTTTTCCTCCTTGTCTCATATATATATATGTATGTATATATATATATATATATATATATATATATATATATATATATATATATATATATATACATATGTGTGTGTGTGTATATGTATATATATTACACATCCATGTTAGTGGCTGTGTAGTTATGGTTAAGTTGCTAATCCCATAGGAAGAGCACTTTTTGGGTTGCTTATAACTTCGCTCCCCCTGGATGAATCCACATCAAACTTTGCAAAAAAGAAAGTATATGGCCCACTCTGAATTTGTTTGTGAGGTTTGTCCAGGGGGGCAAAATTATAAGGGGGGCCCAAAATGTCTTTTTTTCCCATAGACTGAATGGGGAAAAAACTTTGCTCACACCTACAGCCCAAACCGCTGGATGGATTTTCACCAAATTTGTAGCAGGAGCAATGGCTTGGTCCCAGAAGCGTGCTTTTATTAATTTGGTGAAAATCTGTCCAGTATTTTTTTTAAAACGACCAAAAAGTAGGTCACAAAAAATGTGTGATATCTATGTCCGCTCTGCGGACACTCTTCCCTGTTCGCTCCGCGGACAGGACACCGATTGGCTAATCGGCTTGCGTCATGTCCGTGGACATGCAACGTGTCTGCTGATTGGCTGGAATGAAGCATGGGTGTGTCGTATTGTTTTGATGCGCCCGCCATCTTGGATCCGCGGACAGCGCGGTGATGAACGGGGAGAAATACAAGTTTGGCATGTGTGTTGGTGTGTTCATCATGTCCGCGGTCACCGCGGCTGTCTGCGGACATAAAAAATGCATTGCAGTAGCCCATATAGCACAGTTCAAATGTTTGATTCTATGGGTGTGTGATGCTGCGGTAGTTGTGGCCAGGGTCTAGAGTCTTGGGTGCATGGCTGTAGGCCGTAGGCCATGCAGCCAAGACTCTAGGCCCTGGCCACAACCACTGCAGCATAAAACACCCATAGAATCAAACATCTATCAAATATCCACAAATCTACCGTTTGTGTACTGATTGATGTGTATAGTTGTATGTGAAGTTTTGGCTACGTCATGTCATTAAGATTGTAGAGTTTGGTAACAAGCACTGCAGTATAACATATTCATGGAATTAAACATTTTGTATTGTGGTGTATGGTTAGATGTTTGCTTCAATGGTTGCATAATGGAGCAGTATTTATGAGTTGTATTTATAATAATATACTTACTGTTTGATTTTTTGTGTTTGGATATATTTTTTTCATGACATGGGTAACTGGAGTAGATATATTCTTTGTCAATTTATGTGATAAAAGAAAAGATCATGCTAGTGTAGGTAGTTTATAAAGACTTATTACATTGCATAATAGACATTTCTGCTTTATGTCAACCCTCATTTTTAGTAGTTTACAAACCAGTGTACTCTGCAATTTGCTCAGTTTCTGTGTTTGTTGCTTAAATCCTTGGGTCTGAGGAAAAAACAAAAAATCCATGTTGGATAAAAAAAAACCTTTATTGTTATGGTACAGTACATTTGTTTCTTTGTTTTCAGTGTTTACTTGTTGTTTCTGGCTAATGTTCTGTCTGTTGGCTTGTTATAGATTGTTAGATACCTGTTGTCGAATTGTAACTGGTTATAGTTTTTTATTTATATTCTCAAATTGCTAATCTATCTGTTCGGTTGTTGCAGATTCTTGGGGCAGTTAGATACATGTTGGCGTATTCTAACTGTTTATTTCTTTTTATAATTTAGTGGTATTGATTTATCTGTTTGGTTGTTGCAGAATTTTGGGGCAGTTAGATACCTGTTGGCGTATTGAAGCTGTTTATAGTTTTCTAATTGAAGTTTTATGAATGTTTATGCACAGATTAGTTATTGGTGGTATTGATTTATTTGTTTGGTTGTTGCAAAATCTTGGGGCAGTTAGATACCTGTTGGTGTATTCTAACTGTTTATTTCTTGTTATATTTTAGTGGTATTGATTTATCTGTTTGGTTGTTGCAGAATCTTGGGGCATTTAGATACCTGTTGGTGTATTCTAACTGTTTATAGTTTTCTAATTGAACTTTTATTAATGTTTATGCACAGATTAGGTATAAAAGTTTGGTTTTAAGAATATTAAATAAGCGTTTATAAGATTTGCTGGTAATCTTTGCTTTAGAGTAATGGTACTATCAATTATTTTTTATATATGCAGTGTAGTGACCTGCATTGGTTGTCGCTCCTGCATGGTAGATTATACCTATCGTTGTGAAGGTTTTCTTACCAAGTGATAATTGATCATGTGTGAATCCAGTCAGCTTGCGGTTGTTTATGGTACCATCTGCATTGTAACGTAAAAGCATTAGTATTACGTATTTACTATGTCTTTGTATTTGTAAGGTGGAACGATTATCTGAATTGCAAGTAGTACACAATCTGCCATGGTTTGCATTTTGCACAAGTTGCTGAAATGGAACTGATTCACAGCAAGGTACGGATACATACACAATACGTTCATTAGGGATTTGTTCCTGTGCCGTATTGTTGCACAGAGTGCTTGTATGTTTCCACATGTATGAAATCTCGAAGATTTCATTTATAGTATTGTTTTTGTTTTCCAGTACTTGTAGTAAGTACATTAGAAATTCTTGTGGATCTTCTTGTGAGTTTATAGTGAATTTCACCACTCCAGCACAGTAGTCCAATTCTTGTCTTATTCCATGAACACTATATGTGTAGTCAGGATTGTTGCTTGCATTTCTATGAAGGACTAACATTTGCAAACACAATTGGTCTGTATTGTCTTAGTAAATGTTGTCAACAATTGGTGGCAATTGAAATAAAATATTTATTGCTACATTTGCGTATCAATTTACACCAATTATATTTGAAAATTTGAATGGACCAGATAGTTCTGTGTCCAAGTCTTTTCTTCGCAGTGTTTGTTACTTCTTTGAAGAAGAACCTGAGTTACTTTGAGTAGTACATTCTTCTTTGGTTGTAGTAATTGATGCATTATTAGCTTATTTTATTCTTTTTGGAGGATTTGCAGTGATATCCTGTTGCATTTCTGTTTGAACTAGTTTTATTTTACAACATTTTGCTTTTTGTGGAACAGGATAGGTTTTTACGTAGTCTATTGTATTCTAAAATGCAAGGAATATCAGCGTTTACTTTACTTGCATCAAAGTTGACTAGAAATAGACCGTCAAGTGTACGTAGGCGTGATAGTGCTAAGTAGCTCACGCCTTCTTTAAAGACTGTGTTCCCAATATCTATCAATGCTTTATCTAGGGTAAGACCTTGTGATTTGCGAATGGTGACTGTGTATGCTAGAGTTAGAGAAAATTGTTCTCTGTGTACATACATGTCTTTGAAAAGAAGGAATCGAGCTGTTGAGCGTCCTATCATTTTTACTTCTGATAGTTTGTCAAAGAGAATATTGACAAACTGAATGTTGTCACGTGGGTATGTTTGAAAACCAACAACTGTACCAAGTGCTCTATTAACTAGTCGTTGCTCCACGTCAAGGTTATGTTTAAGCATTACTCAACAGTTTAAAGATAATTTTAATTTTTTCTCCAAACCAGCTGTGTTGGAGATAGAGTTTTCTAAGGTATTCAGTCTTGTTGTGGCTTGTTGACACATGGGTAGTGTCATACCATGTACGTCCAGTTTGTGTGTGGAGCAAATTTCAATTATTGGTTGCATTTACTTTTTCAACATTGTTTCATTGAATTTGGAACAGCTTGCAAGAGTTGGCATCAAGGACATACAATTGACATTTTTGTGTGCTAATTGTTCCATGACATGAGTAGCACATGAGTTATGGCCATAGAGTGCATGGATGTGCAGGGTTTTTAATATTCCTTGTGCTTCTTGAGATAGTACACCAACTCTAATACTTTTAAAAATGTTGGCGTAGGTGAGGTCTGCAGACTGGCACATGTTTTCTGTTAATTCTCTGTATTGGAAATGTTGCCAAAGGTTAACATTTCCTATGCTGCCAACAGTTTTACGGCAGTGTTTGTGTCCTAAGGTTTTAAAAATAGGTTCACCTTTCGCTGTTGTCAATTGAAGAAGATCTCTGATAAAAATAATGTGTTTTTCTCCAAAGAGCTCTTCATAGTTTTTTTGAGTACTTCTTGTAATCTGAGGTGAATCAAAGCCAACATTAGGTTGGAGACCATGCTCACTTCGTCTATTAGTAGCATTTTCATTTGTTTTAACACTGTGCGCAGTTCCATTGCAGGTTCTGTAAAAAGTTTGTAATATTCTAATTTGTTTTGGCGTTCCACTGGAGGAGTAGTAATCAGTGTACAGTGACACTACCTATGTTGTAGGCAGCTAAACCTGTGGGGCAGTTTGTTGTTTGTCAATTGTTGAAGGAACGTGCTGATGATTTTGATTAAGAATGTTTCGCCTGAACCAGCTTCACCACTGACGTATAATAGTATAAGTTTCAAATTTTGGCAGGTACATTCTTTATTTTCATGTTGTACACCATGTGCAATTTCTTTTGTTACTTCTTGAACATGGTATGCTACTCTTTGTTCAGTTTTGATTGTAGTATAGTTAAGTCTTCTGTATTTTCTTCTTAGTGACACATGGTGTTTTCTACTTCTGTCAGAGCCAATTCTGCCTCATTTGCTATTAGTTGCTGTCTCAGTGGTTCTTGGCTTCCTGTTACAGAAGGTTGACTACTGTCGGGAGTGTCCTTATCTAGTTGGGCCTGGAGTTCTTTTTTGTGTTGCTGTTCATTGTGCAACATTGTTTTATACTGTATAAAGTTTACATTGGTTATAGTGATTTCTTTTGCTTTGAAAGCGTCTTCATGGGAGTCATACATATCTAGTATCTCTTCTTCTTTTCTCCATGGTTTAAAACGTTGTAGCATGGACATGTAATATAGTTTTTTATGACTAATTAAGCTTCGTTTGGTACGTTTCACTAAGCGGCCTTCACAATTTGTCACTCTGTATCTACCTTTTTTTTCATTGGGTTTTATATTATTTTTGTATGTGAAGTTTTGGGCTATGTGGTATAGACACATGGTTTCCAAAGTGGTACTCGTGTCTGGGTAGTATGTGTCTAGTAAATTGTTTTTCAAAATGTCCTAGCTGTTGGGATCATTTTTGGCTATTGTTTCTATGTAGTCGTATGATTTGAGAACTCTTTTTCTAGATTTAGTAGGACCAAGATTTAGACATACTATATTTTCAGATTTTTCATACAAAGCAGTACTGGTTAAACGATCTTCAGCTTCATATCAGCCACATTCTCTATGAGAGAGCATTTTTATGCCTAAGTTGTACAATTTCTGAGAGAGTGTTTTGGCCAATGATAGGTAATTTCAGAGGTCTTCAAGCTCTGTTTTTTCTGCTTTGGTTAAGTAGGCTGTAACATATCGTGCAACTGCAGTGGAATTGTCTGCAATGTACTGCACATCTATGTTTGCATTCCATAAGTGGGCAATGATTGCATTGTAATCATTGATATATTTTGATTCTTCTGTTCTTATTATGTAATATGTGTTCTTAGGTGATTTACCGTTAACGCTATGTCTAACTGAAGACATGAAGTTGTTCACCTGTTTCTGTAACTGGTCTAGGGAAATCAAGTGGCAATTGGTGTAGTATTCCCTTTGTTTTTGTATTTCCGAGAACAATAGTTCCCACATTTGTGTCTTTGAAATTGTAAAATGTGTGCATGAAGATCACTATTTGTGGATTCTGATGGAATTTCACAAGTGACATATTTTTCAATAAACTGTAAAACAGTGGCATCACTGTCTTGACCAAATTTAGGAGCATCTTTAATCCATAAAAGCATGTGGATATGTAGTGCTCCTCTGGCTTGGTATTCTTTTCTCCAAAAGAGGTGTTGCATTTCTCAGAGGGGAGGAATAGTTTTAGTACAAATAAAGTGTAGCATAGCAATGAAGCGATGATGGAATTATCATGAAACATTAACAGGATCTAGAGAGCAAAGTTCTCCAGGTGTTAGTATATCCATGTTTGTTTTATTTTTGTTTGATATGCGTAGGAAATCATGTAAATCTTCCCATGCATATTCTGCACAACTTAATGTAACAAACCATGTGAGTGGGTCAAGGTTTCTTATCATACAACATACATCTCTGTGACATCGTAACCAGTACTCTTTAGTACCACGCATGTTTGCTAACAGATTTGTAATGCTTTATTGTAAAACCTCATCTTTTTCTTGCACTTTTTGTAGTAATTGCGTAGCTGACATATTTTGAAAGTGGGTTCCTGATTTCAATGTGTGTGCAACTCAGTAACATAGAGTTGCTAGTTCACTTTCAAAGAGTAGGTAGAATATGTATTCCACATTTTGTCTTAATCTGGGATCTTCAGAATACATTCGTAACAAGCGATATTCTAATGCTATTATCTGAATGGGTCTATCATCGTACCTTCCACCTTTCCCAGTAGAAAAGAGTAGAGGAAAAGCACGTGTTTCTATACTTTTTTCCCATATGCTGATTGGTGATCCTTTGGTTTGTCACATTTGGTACGTTTCTAGTGCATCATCTATGTTGTCATTAGAGTGTAATGGATGAATTGTATAATGTTCTGAAAATACTGGATACTGTAGCAGGATCTAGAAGTTCAAATTGACCCATTTCTAGTGACTCTTGAATTATTTTAGTTGTTTCCCTTTTTTCTTCAATATTTATTTCTTTGTAGCATTCATTATTGTCTTTTAGATATTGCAAGGCTTGTCTAACTTTATGTAAGTCTACGAGTTGTTAACAAATTGTTTTGTCTTTTGTAGGTACACCATTTACTAAGACAATTAAATATTGCTCTATTGGACGTTGCATTCCCAGAGTGTGCACATTTTCTTTTATATCGAATGGTAAATAAACTACTTTACCACAAATGCCTTTCACTAATTCAGAGGGAGGTAATTTTGCTGTTTTTGGTTGAAGGTGTATTATTGCTTGAAATGGGTGCACTGTTTGAATTATGATGCTCTCATATAAATTGAGTTGTTGCAGGGGTTTTGGTAGTGGGAATAATTCTAAGTTATTTGTGATAGCATGTGAAGGAGTTTGGTTGTTGTAAAGTTTTGTAGTGCAGTAACTGCAAAGTATTAAGGGGTCAGTTATTTCATATTTTTTTCTGCTATAAGGTAGAGAGCTAATTCAAACCATTTAGAATCTTCATTGTCTTCTATTTTGTATGTTAAATCTATAGTTTTTGTGTTACTTTTATAAAAAGTTTTGCTGCAAAACACACACACATGGTTTGGTACTTCAGTGGATGTACTTTTAAATTTTAGTATTTCTTTTTTGTATGTGTGTAGTAGAAGGTTGCCATCTGTACAATTGTTGCTGGTCTGTTGTAAAGCTATCGCATTTTGTAAGTGGCTTTCACTTCCAAAATATTTTCTCTGAATATGCCCTATTTCTTCGAGTAGGTGTTTGTCTGTACCATGAAGAAGATTGTTATTTACATTGGCTACTGCTAAAGCAGGACTTTTAACATAGTACAGTTTATAGACTATATTTCATATAGTTGAATGATGTGTTGATATCATTTTGATATGATGGAAGGTGCTTTTGCAAATAGGTCCTGAAATGCAGGCTAATGAATGTCCTTGTAGTCTTGTGTATTTGCGCACTGGACAGGTATCCATATTTTGTAGCAGTTTCATTTTGATTTTGTCTTTGCCTTTCACATACTGATTGAGGAACTGGTGTAAAGATTTGAAAGATATTTTGGCAATGTTACACATTGACGTGCATGGCCATTTGTATACTGGACGTTCTGGTTCAGTCAAATGGATAGGTGATACTGAGTTTTCTGGGGATATTTTTGTAAACAGTATTTCTTGTTGCATTATGGTATTATTACGTTTTCCATACCCTCGTCCACTGCTATGTATGGCAATTGTGTCTGTTTGCTTTTGTTTGTATGCTTCTTCATTGAAATATGGTTCTGTGCACATAGTGTGACTCCATTCACCGCCACAGATATTTAAGAAGTTATTTTTGTTTACATTCTGTTTATTGAGAAGTCTTTTTTGTAATTTAGTAGTTAGCTTTGTTAGTGGTTTCGTTCTGTTTAACACTAAAATAAATAACTTCCTTTGATAAGGATTGCACTATCTATCAAAGCTTCTAAGATACATTTTCTACGGTAGGTTTTAAGGGTTGTGCATGATTTGTCTCCAGTTTTTATAAGATTCTGAAGGACTCTGTGGCAGAACATTTTTGTTAAAAAAAAATTTTTTTGGTACGGTTACTTGCCAATACATCGAGATTTATAGGACCAGTGTTAGCAGTAGTGGTAGCTGATTTCTTATTAATAACTTTCTGTTTTGTTTTACATTTTGATAGAGGAGGCAACGTTTCTGTACTGGAAGATTGTTTTGTTTTGCTTAATGACTGTATTAGCTGTTTTGTTTTCTACTTCTGTGTTGTTTTCTACGGACTTGCTTTTTGGTAGGCATTCTTTGAGGTCTGTTGAAAAAAAGAAGGTATGGGTTGGGCTGTTCTGCTATGTATGTTTGCTCTGCGCATGAGTGTCTGATTATGATGGTATGGATGTATGTGGTGGTGTGTGATTGTGCATTGGGCAGCTACAACTAGTTGGGAAGGCTAGTCTTCTATGTGTGTGTTACTATACTGGGGTTCAGATGACAGTAGGAAGTAAGGTAGTGGTGAGGTGAAGCACTAATAGTACATCTAATGGTATAGAATTAAAACAGTTCTTTGTTTTGTAATACTAACATTCTAGGGGCTTAGTTATGTCATTTGTGCGCCAAAAAACAGGGATTTGTGTGCCATTCTGCCTGCTAATCCCTATTTAACAAATGGGGATTTGTGGGCAGAATGGTGCACAAATATCTGTTTTTCAGTGGACAAATTCCATGAATCAACCCCACAGTGTGTTTGAGTAACAGTAAGAATATTACAGTAGTATTGTATTTACACCTTTTGTGTGGAATGAGCAGGTTTCTTCTGAGTTGTTGTTTGTACTTCAGATGCTGCTGCTTTTCAGGAGAGTGGTCTTCACTGCAATTGTAAAAGAAAGAAGTTAGTAATTTTGTGTGTTTATAGCACTGATGTTAATTTAGACGTTGATTTTTATGTTTTTGTAGTGGTATTCCTGTTTGATATCTGAACATAGTGTGTGTATGCAGTTTCCTTTGACTATGTGCAGCCTTTATATTTTACTTACAATATGTTAGTTCAACATGCTTTGCAAATGAGTAGAATACTAAGTGTATGAAACTCACTTGGTTTTTTAAGGCTGTGTTATTGAATGTTAGGCGAAAGAAGAAATAATGATATACTTATTTTGCAATTTATAAAAGGTAAATTGCAGATACTGTATAGAAAAGCATGGAATGTATGCATTTGTGAAGGTGTGGGTAATACATCAGAAGGATGTGATTTATAGGCAGTGGTGTTATTGCAGCTGGGAGCTTTTCAATGATAGTGTCTATCTGTGTGAGTGTATGAAGATGCATGACCTTTTCCTGGCTGTGTCTAATTTTATAATACATTACTAATTGTTCTTCTACTATTATACTGTTATTTCTTCCATCTTCTAATATTATAATTTTTTAGATAGCTGTGTGTGTAAAAAAATGTTTAGATAGCAGAAAGGTTTGGAAGTGACAGTGGATTATAGCAGATGGGAAAAAGGACAGTAAGTTCATTTTATAGATTTTACATGTTAAGTGGCAGTTACTCTGTTTATATGCATTCATAAGAGTTGTACATGTACTGGGCAGAAAATATGCTTACCTGTAGTTTGTATTCATGAATGTGGATATGCATGCAGCTGCAAGTAGAAATCTTGGAGACCTGTAGAGTAGTTTTTGTAGTGGGGGCAACCAGACGTGGACTCCCTGCTCACTGTGCTTAGAGAGGCTCAGCTTCACCTCACTGATGATGCCCAACAAGGCTGAAACACGTGTATGGGGTTGCTGATGGTACTCTTGTTCAGAGAGGAATTGCCATAGCATTTCGGTGCTGGACTGCCTTTGTGGGCGGGAGAAAGACTGATATGCAAATGGATATTTCCCATCTGTGAAGGTACAGTGAGCAAAAAGCAATGGCTGCAAACTCTCAATGTGGTTAATAACCACTGAACAGGTTATCATGCCTTGTTCTTTCGAGAGAGGGGCGCCTGCTACCTTTTTTGTATTTTTGAAAGGAACTTGGGGTTGGTCACCCTAGGTTACCTGGGGGCAACCAGACGTGGACTCCCTGCTCACTGTGCTTAGAGAGGCTCAGCTTCACCTCACTGATGATGCCCAACAAGGCTGAAACACGTGTATGGGGTTGCTGATGGTACTCTTGTTCAGAGAGGAATTGCCATAGCATTTCGGTGCTGGACTGCCTTTGTGGGCGGGACAAAGACTGATATGCAAATGGATATTTCCCATCTGTGAAGGTATAGTGAGCAAAAAGCAATGGCTGCAAACTCTCAATGTGGTTAATAACCACTGAACAGGTTATCATGCCTTGTTCTTTCGAGAGAGGGGCGCCTGCTACCTTTTTTGTATTTTTGAAAGGAACTTGGGGTTGGTCACCCTAGGTTACCTGGGGGCAACCAGACGTGGACTCTCTGCTCACTGCTCTTAGAGAGGCTCAGCTTCCCCTCACTGATGATGCCCAACAAGGCTGAAACACGTGTATGGGGTTGCTGATGGTACTCTTGTTCAGAGAGCAAGTGCCATAGCATTTCGGTGCTGGACTGCCTTTGTGGGCGGGACAAAGACTGATATGCAAATGGATATTTCCCATCTGTGAAGGTACAGTGAGCAAAAAGCAATGGCTGCGAACTCGCAATGTGGTTAATAACCACTGAACAGGTTATCATGCCTTGTTCTTTCGAGAGTGGGGCGCCTGCTACCTTTTTTCTATTTTTTAAAGGAACTTGGGGTTGGTCACCCTAGGTTACCTGGGGGCAACCAGACGTGGACTCTCTGCTCACTGTGCTTAGAGAGGCTCAGCTTCACCTCACTGATGATGCCCAACAAGGCTGAAACACGTGTATGGGGATGCTGATGGTACTCTTGTTCAGAGAGGAATTGCCATAGCATTTCGGTGCTGGACTGCCTTTGTGGGCGGGACAAAGACTGATATGCAAATGGATATTTCCCATTTGTGAAGGTACAGTGAGCAAAAAGCAATGGCTGCGAACTCTCAATGTGGTTAATAACCACTGAACAGGTTATCATGCCTTGTTCTTTCGAGAGAGGGGAGCCTGCTACCTTTTTTGTATTTTTGAAAGGAACTTGGGGTTGGTCACCCTAGGTTACCTGGGGGCAACCAGACGTGGACTCCCTGCTCACTGTGCTTAGAGAGGCTCAGCTTCACCTCACTGATGATGCCCAACAAGGCTGAAACACGTGTATGGGGTTGCTGATGGTACTCTTGTTCAGAGAGGAATTGCCATAGCATTTCGGTGCTGGACTGCCTTTGTGGGCGGGAGAAAGACTGATATGCAAATGGATATTTCCCATCTGTGAAGGTACAGTGAGCAAAAAGCAATGGCTGCAAACTCTCAATGTGGTTAATAACCACTGAACAGGTTATCATGCCTTGTTCTTTCGAGAGAGGGGCGCCTGCTACCTTTTTTGTATTTTTGAAAGGAACTTGGGGTTGGTCACCCTAGGTTACCTGGGGGCAACCAGACGTGGACTCCCTGCTCACTGTGCTTAGAGAGGCTCAGCTTCACCTCACTGATGATGCCCAACAAGGCTGAAACACGTGTATGGGGTTGCTGATGGTACTCTTGTTCAGAGAGGAATTGCCATAGCATTTCGGTGCTGGACTGCCTTTGTGGGCGGGACAAAGACTGATATGCAAATGGATATTTCCCATCTGTGAAGGTACAGTGAGCAAAAAGCAATGGCTGCAAACTCTCAATGTGGTTAATAACCACTGAACAGGTTATCATGCCTTGTTCTTTCGAGAGAGGGGCGCCTGCTACCTTTTTTTTATAGTTTTTGTAGTAGGTGCTTTCCAATGATATGAGACTTGTACTCAGAGTGATCAACAGTACATTTGAAGTGTTGAACTATGATGATGGTGTTAGAGGTAGAGGTCTTGGATGTGATTGGTGGATGGTTATGTGACTGCTTAGCGGTATCCAATGAGGGAATGGCACAGAGAGTGAAGTGGAAAGGGTAGAAGGGCTGTCTAAGAGTTACACGGTCCGCAGACATTGCGACTGTCCGTGGACAGCGCATGCCACATCCAGGGGTTTCCAGCAAATCCAGCATGGAAAGGGGACTGTATGGGTCAGCCAATCATATGTTGAGGTTGTGGATGTGTGTTGAAAGAGACTGTGTTTAGTGAAGATGGCAGAGGTGGAGAAAGTCAGGGTGTTGGTGCTTGGAGATATGTTTGTGCATGGTTTACAGCAGTATGCTCAATGCAGGCATGTGGCAAACAATTTTGATGTTAAAGGAGTAGAGGTGGTGTGGAGCACTGTGCCTGATTGTAATGTACAGGAAATTGTACAAGTTTTTGAAGATATGGGCAGGATGAAGAGTCCCCATTTGGTAGTTTTGCACTGTGGTGCTTTCCATTTGGGCTATGTCAGTGCCCCTACTTTGTTGGCAGATTTGGTACATTTGGTTCAAGCAGTAATGAACATCCTTCCAAAGTATTTTTTTCTGGATTAGTACCTAGGGCAATATGGGACAATAGTTCTTTTTTTTTGTCCTCAGCAAAAAATTGCAAGGTGTGCGATCAACCAAGGCATGTGTGCTTTCATGCTGGTCTGTTCTTCTGTAATAATGAGAATATTGATTCCAATAATGCTGTTGCTTTGGAGAAGGTTATGTGAAGATTTTAGGAGTAAAGTAAGAAAAAAAATACAAAATAACAGGTGTCTGTCAAGCATCTGCAAAATAACCAAAAAAATGGCTCTTTTCAGAGCCAACCTCAAAGGGGAAATGGGGCACACTATTTAAATTTACATTCACCATGCTCAGATTTTCGATATGTCCGCGGACATTGTGGTAGTCCGCGGACAGCACGGATTACATACAGGGATTTTGGGGTGGAGAGGCATGCAAATGAGAATGAGCAGAGCAAGGGATTAGTCAATAAAGTTTACTGGGTGTGTTGTGTAAGGACAGAGTTTGTCAGAAAGTCTTTTTCCTGAGATTAGAACAGATAGCTATGGCTCTTTGTTTCAGAAAACAGATTACCTGGATTTTGGGAGACTCATGGATACATTGGTTGGATGTGCATGCAGAATGCTGTGGGGTAGCTGGATAGATCGAACACCTCAAAAAGGCCAAAAAAGTTCCAAAAAGTATGTAGAAAGCCAGGGTCATTGTCTGGGACATTTGCAATGGTGAAATCTTACTGTAAAATACTTTGGATTGTCTGAAAAATTACTTTTAAAATGTTCGGGGACCCGGACATCAGGACACATGCTCAGCGTGGGTGCATTCACATGACGATGTTGCGAACACGTCCGCGAAGGTAACAGGTGTCTGCAGGACACCAAATGCACAGGAACGGTCGTGCGCATGCGCACAGGTGTTCTACGGACTGTGTTCGAAACCTCAAACTAATTAAAAGTGCGACACAAGTGAAATGGACAGCTACAGACAGGCGCGATTTTGGTAGGACTTATGGGTGTGGTGCACAAGTGCGTAGATGTTCTACAGACTGAACAGACAGGTATAGTGACCTTAGAACACCCTCATTTGGGTTAATTGCAAACATTCCGGACACCAGATGTGTTCTAATAACAGTTCCATGCTGCTTGCGGACAGTACGGACAGGTATAGTGTCCTAGGGCACCCCCATTTTGGTTAATTACAGACATCCCGGACACCACACGTGTTCTAAGAACAGTTCCATTTTGCTTGCCTACAGTACGGACAGGTATAGTGTCCTTAAGACACCTCCATTTTGTTTAATTACAAACATCCCGGACACCGGGTGTTCTAAGAGCAGTTCCATTTTGCTTTTGTACAGTACGGACAGGTAAAGTGTCCTTAGGACACCTCCATTTTGTTTACTTACGGACATCCCGGATACCAGGTTTGTTTTAAGAACAGTTCCATCTTGCTTGTGAATGGTACAGACATGTATAGTGTCCTTAGGACACATCCATTTAGGTTAATTACAGACATCCCGGACACCCGCGCTGTCCGCAGACATCCCAACTGCCTTTAAAAAAAAATAAGACACAAAAGACTGAATTAAAAGACATATGATATTTGTTTTATTATATACAGATACAACATTTATGAAAGTGAGGGGGAAGCAGAAACTGACACAAATACAGGGGAATTAGGGGTTTGGAGAGGATGGATGAGAGGTAAGCTAAGCAACTATAACTTGTGCAACCAACGTACATTGCTAAGACTAACACCCAGGAAATCACTGATGACAATCACAAATTTCATTGATGACATCACTGATGACATCACATGTGCATGTACTTTTCATGAAAAGTCTGTACAAGGGATTCTTATTATAATGTTGATAAAAAAAGTGTCAAGGATCATAGGAATAGATGTCATGAGCTATGTAGTGCATTAAGAAATGCATTGATATAAATAGCAATCTATTATGAATTTCTTAACAGTATAATAATGTACTCATGTATAACCATACGCATTGTGTGCAGCATACATGATGGAGGTGCAATTTTCATAATCTTCCCATGTTAAATAGTGAAATGCTAAATGCTTTCTTATTAGATGTTTGTGTACTGTGCAATATGTTATACGTAGCTAATGAAACCCACTTCCTATATAATTTCATTATTACATACAAAACACAGAAACACAACACATACAAATATGAGAATATACAGGGAAAGTGAAGTGTGCAAAAAAGCAGCAGTAGAACCAAAAATTGTTCATAACCTACCTGATTATCTTTATGCACATAAATTATTGTTCTTTTTCAAACCTACTACTTCTCTATGTATACCTATCACATGATGTGACTGCACCCTAAAGAGAGTAATGCAAATAGAAATATGAGCATATCCAGAGAAAGTACAGTAATAAAAAAACAGCAGAACAATAAGAAAGTGTTCATTACCTTACTGATTGTCTTCATACACAGAACACATTGCTATCTTTCAAGTATGTGTTCTCCCTATGTATATGTTTCATATGCTGTGAGTGAACCCCAAATGAATTACTGTAAGAACATATTTCAAGTGTAAGTCTACAAATATAGTACTTTTCGATTGTTTTGTTCCTAAGTATTACTGGCTAAGATATATTACTAAAGGAAAAAAGAGGGAGCCAGACATGTGATGTCACCAGGATGGCCACCATGGAAATGGAAGGCTGGGGTTCATACAGGGCCCCTCATCGCTTTCCATGGCAGCCTGCAGAAGGCAAAAAGAGAACCCAATGACCATATTACCACAAGCACATTTTTCTTCCCTTTCAAATCTATCCTAATTTCAAATAACTTTACCATAAAGCCAGTCCCATGTGGACATGGAGACTTTAATCCTATGTTTTGTCCCTTTTGGTCATGGCCAGTAGCCAGATTGTCTGGATCATGACCTTATTCCATGACCCAGGCAATCTGGCCACTGCCCATGGTCACAGGCTACCCCCAGTCACTAAAGGTATACCGCTATTTTTTGTAGCTACAGTATGACACTTGTCAACAATTAAAACACTGGCACATTTTCAAAACCATTCTTGTATGTCATTGGTAATGCTCCTTATGCAAGTTTGCTGGAAATCCACCCAGGTTTTATTTTTTCAAAAGTGTCAAATGTATGCACATACAATCGTCATATAAACTAGCCCCCACTTGACAAAATCCATTCAGACTTTACGAAAACATTTATATATAGATCTATAATATTTTTGCAAACCTTTGTGTAGATTTGTCAAATGGCACCGCAATAGTAAGCCTTTACAATATTTTGGGACCCCCCCTCTAATTTTGCTCCCTCTTGACAGAATCCCACCAAACTTTGCAAAAACATTTACTTCTAGATCTATTATCAGTTTGCCTAATGTAGTCTAGATTTGTCAAATGGCACCTCATTTATAAGCCGTTACATTATTTGGGGACCCAAACTTTGTAATCTCATTCGAAATCAGGTCAGAAATATCCCACCTATCGTCATTACCCCTCACCTCCCCAGACATTATTTCATAAGTTTCACATGTGCAATGCTCAGAAAATATTATTGTCCCGAGGGTTCGGCCATGTATTTTTATACATACGTTGATCTATTGCAAGCATTTCCAATTCACCTTACCTCACTTTTCCTCTTTTAAAAACACAAAATCTGGCAGCAGGGTACATCCATCTTCTGCTATTCTTATCCATTGCTGCATCTGCCTGATGTAATCTGCCCTGACGTCATTAAATCATATGCCCCGCCCCTGAACATCACATTCCTCGTTCCTCGTCAGCATAACCAAACACACCCACAATCACCTGCGTGACGTGACGCAGAACCAGGAAATCAACACACATCGACTAACAACACAGGACTTCACAATTTGGAATATTAAACTGTACTTTAAAAGAAAACAATAACACTGTACAATTTGTAAAGTACTTTTATTTTACAATAAACGCTCCGAGAACAACCGACTATTGCCATATTCAATCAAATTGCAAATTTGTTGCTTCGCTCGCAATCCAAAATGTTTATCATGAGGCACACATTGTTCTTTTTGCACACACAAGGTGTTCGTTTTCAGTAAAAGAACCACTTGGGTCGCACAATGAATTCCAGGGCTTCTACATCAACTTGAGGCTTGACCACCATAAAGGATGTTATGTTACTCCTAATCGCTAGTACAGAGTAAGGCCATATGGGCCCTGGGCGATCGTCCCAAAAACGAGTCACTGTGATCCAGGCGTTGACAGCTACATTCAGCTGCCGATTGAAGAAGCTGTCATTTGGCATCTGGAATCTATGACAATCACAGAATGGCAGAATATATCTGTTTCAAAAACATAATAGAAAATGTGTCTCAATACCGGAACTTTATTCCAATGTATCTATTGACTTATTAATTCGGCATAGACTTTAAACTAATGATTAGCACAGACATCAAACAATCTCAACAAAGAGAAAACAACGTGGAGACTGATACACAATTCGATATGGTCGTACATGACATTTTAATGAAATATTAGCGTTGAACCTGGGTGAACCTAGTGGTGGTCCACATGTACCTTGATGCTGCACTCCCCATAACCACGTAAAAAAGACAACTACTCACAAAGATAGTACTTGCGTTTCATTGCAATAAGCAACACAGAACAGACAAATAGAATATAACCCAAAAATAATCTTCAGATAATAATAAGTTAATGCTCATTCCGGTATACAATCGTCGAAAATCAAACTTACATTATATTCACCATTTCCATTCTCTTGGCGTAAGTCAGACCATAACGCTTACTGCGTTTGCACTAAAGATTCTTCATAAACTGAATTTACATGTTCCTCACACACTTTTAGAATGCATCACCTTATCAAATCTTCATTATTACAAACCTCCTCTCATTGCATTCCTTACGGAAGGGTCCCTTTGTCTCAAGGTCAAAAAACAATTGAACCCTATACTGTGTGTCCCATGCGTGGGCTTCCTTAGCTCGCAACCAAACATTCTAAGCTGGTGACCTTCACTCAGAATCAAAATACATTCTCACTTTGCAATAACTTGCCAAACCGCATCCATGAGAAGTGTTATTTTCATCCGCGTCCATCAAGCACTGCAGGTGGCTACCTGACATACCAGGCTCTAGGGGGCGCCAGTCTGACTCCATTAATATTTTAATTACATTTTAACCCAGACACATTAGCCCTTTATTTGCCGTTCTCTGGGTGTACCACCATCACAACAATTTATAAACATCAAGCGTTTTAATTAAGAGTGTACAATAACCCGAGATTGCTTCTTTTTAATATATATAAATATTGGGCAACCAATATAAACAATATAGAGGAATGGGCATTGGGAATGTAGTATTACTCTGTAAGAGCACAAGGTAAGGTTGGGATTGCAGACTGCAGAAGCAACAATCTATATTTACAAGTCCACAATTCCATGATTATACATCTCTACCCTTGAATGCCAAAATGCAATATCTTTCGCCTGTAGTTTACGCACATATTGTGGAACACCTCCAAATGTACCGTGTGACTTTTGTGACAAAAAACACCAGTTTTTTGCTTCCAGCAGCCATATCCTATCCCATTCTCATCACCCCTCACCTCCCCAGAGATTATTTGATAAGTTTACCAAGTGCAATGTTGTGTTTTTTAATATGTTTTTGCCGCGATGTCCGTGGACACCAAAACACGGATCCAAGATGGCGGGCGCATCGGAACAATCTGCCGCACTTCACGCTCTTCACCATCCAATCAGCGAATGCGTCACATGTCCGTGGACATGACGCGAGCGATCAGCCAATCGATATCCTGTCCTCTGAGCGAACAGGATACTGTGTCCGCGGAGTGGACATAGATATCACTAATTTTTTTAGACCTACTTTCTGATTGTTTAAAAAACAACTACTGGACGGATTTTCACCAAATTCACAAAAGCACACTTTTGGGACCAAGCCGCTGCTCCTGCCGCAAATTTGGTGAAAATCTGTCCAGCGGTTTGGGCTGTAGGCGTGAGCAAAGTTTTTTCCCCATTCACTCTATGGGAAAAAAGATATTTTAGGACCCCCCCTATAACTTTGCCCCCCCACACCAAACCTCACCAAAATTTTCAAAAAAATTCAGAGTGGGCCACATACTTTTTATGGTGAGGATTCATCCAGGGGGTGCGAAGTTATAAGCTGCCCAAAAGGTGCTCTTCCTATGGGTTTAGCAACTTAACCATACCTACACGGCCACTACCGTGGCCGTGTAATATATATATTCAGTAAAAATGTTGTTAAAATGACGTTACGGTTACAAATAAAATTGAAAAAACCTTGAACTTCACCAATTATGGTAAACTAAGCAACCATAACTCGCACCAGCACTGTGCACTGCTAAGACTAACACCCAGGACATCAAAGATGACATCACAAATATCATTGATCACACACTGATGGCATCACATGTCTAGCCCCTTCTTTTTTGTTCACTGCCATATCTAGGCCAGGTGGGTTCATTTACTGGCAGTCAGAAACTTAACTTTCAAAAGGTATCACATTTATAGATATTGCTATTCTCACATGTTCTTACACTACTTTCCTTAGAATTTAATCACATCTTATGATGTACATATATAGGGGAAGAAGCAGGCCTGAAACACAGCAATCATTTTTTTACGTGAATACAATCATGTAGATTATACGCAGTTTCTAATGATACTGCCTGTTGTTTGTGTACTTTACTCTCCATATATAAGCCCCATATGTGTATGCAGTGTAGACTATTTATGTTTTGTGTGTTTTAGTAGAAGTATGTAGTAAGTGATGCATTATTAGCAACTTAGTACATGTTTCACAGTGCAGAAAAGTCTGATACAGAAGCATTCACCATTTTATTATATAACTTTGGAAAATTACAAATATAGCACCTCTGTGGTGTATGCTGCAGCCAATACCTACATTTCTGTATGAGTAGGTTCCTGTACTAGAAAGAACACTGCAATGGAATGTTCTTTAGAACGCTACATTGTGTGATGAAGTATGTAGTTTATTACACATCTCCCAATAATCCCTGATACTATTTTGGCCACATTACATTCCAACCCCTTGTATGAAATGTAAATGCACATGTGATGTAATCAGTGATGTCATCAATGATATTTGGATGTCATCTTGGATGTCCTGGTGTTAGTCTTAGCAGTGCACGGTGGTGGCACGAGTTATGGTTGCTTAGCTTACCATAACTGGCGAATTTCAGGGTTTTTTACCAGTGCATGCTATTTTCCTACAATTTACTAATATCATACTTACCAAATATAATAATATTTGTTTCCAGTTTACAAAGTGTTACCTTAAAACTCTGCCATTTCCCACCTTCTAGAATCATATTTAAAACTGCTGTACACTTTTTGCAATTATTTCAACTAGTTTTGCTTCCGTAGACGTCTAAGAACATCTGACTTCATTGCGGACCTTTGGGACAGTGCCACATGACCATACGCTGGCGTGCGGCATAATGGCGTGTCCGAGAACCCCTCCACCCTTCACGATAAGATCCATTCTTCGCAGACAGTTCGGGACTGCATTTTCTAATGATCTAGGAACTTTCAATTTCAAAATTTCCCTTGCACACCTCCTACACCTTTTCGTATAATTATCTATTACCAATCTAGTAAACAGTACATACTTGGAAGAATGTTATCAAAACTGCTACTTACCTTAAAAATGGAATTAGTTATTGCCATCCCTCCTCCCCAAGAGCCACCACCACCACCACCATCTGGAGGACCTTCACAACAAAAAAAGCGCAATAATTTCAAAGACAATGAAGAGGACCAAGAAGATGAGGTTGATGAAGTGCCTACTTCTTGCACCAAGATCGAATCATGGGTGTGCCAGTTCTTTGCTACTGTTGGGAGTGTACCAAAGCTAAAGCTACCAAAGTGAAATGCACTGAGTTGCAGAATACCTGGACAGTACTCCTATGGGACCACCTCCATGCACCGCCATACCAAATCCAATGACGGCAATGCTCTCAGAAAAGTTGTTCCTTTCTCAGCAAGTAGTAAGCTGTCTTCCTCCACCTCATCTTCCTCAACAAATGCTGTAATCAGACAGCCTGATGTCTGCGGGCTTTGGTGTGTTATAAATAAATAAATAACTAAGGAGGGCTACGCACCATTATCGTCCATTGCAGCCCCTGAAATGGGGAATAAAGGCCATTAGCAGCCCTGGTTCCCAAAGCTTCCTATAGTGGAACGCCTGAGGCATCCTGCTGTAAGAAGGAAGGATTATTCTTCCTACAACGGGACGCCTCCAGTGTCCCGCTGTAGGAAGAAAAATCCTTTTACAAGACAGCCAACATGGAAAGAGAAGGTGGGACTCCGTACACAGCCCCTATTCCCTTGCCATGGCAGCCTGCAAAACCCTATGAACATATTACCACAAGCACTTTTTTCCCCTTTCAGGTAGACGTAGACATAGCCACTTTAACACCATTTTTCGTCCATAGCGGTCATGGCCAGTAGCCAGATTGTCCGCGTCATGACCTTATGCCATGACTGAGACAATCTGGCTACTGCCCACGGCCACAGGCTATACCTCAGTCACCAAAGTTATATGATTATTTTTTGTACCTACATTATTACACTTGTAAAAAAATAAAAAACAGCCACATTTGTAAAACTGTGCTTTAATGTCCTTGCCAATGCTCCTCACGAGTTTGCTCGAAATCCACCCATGTTTTATTTTTTTAAAAGTGTCAAAATTTATGTACATACAATAGTCATATAACTTAGCCCCCACTTGACAAAATCCATTCAGTCTTTACACAAACATTGAAGTTTGGGTCTATAATCTTTCTCAAAACTTTTGTCCACATTCGTCAAATAGCAACAAAGTTATAAGCCATCTAAAAATGTTAAGACCCCCCCTCTAATTTTGCCCTCTTGAGAAAATCCCACCAAACTTTAGAAAACCATTTATATCTAGATCCAAAATCGTTTTGCCACATGTTGTGCAGATTTGTCAAATGATACCACATTTAGATGCCTTAACAATATTTTGGGACCCCCCCTCTAATTTTGCCCCCTCTTGATAGAATCCCACAAAACTTTGCAAAACCATTCAGGATTAGTTCTAGAATAAAATTGCAAAATTACATGCAGTTTCATTTGATGGCGCAAAAGTTATAAGCCATCCGAAACCTGCTTTTCCCCAACCCTGTAATGCAGAAATAGGTACAGATGTGCTAGGACATCTGGAGTGTTTGCGGACTTTCGGTGGTGAAACAACCCCTTTTTTGGCTTCTTATGGCCATATCCAATCCAATCCTCATCCCCCCCACATCCCCAGAGATTGTTTGTTGAGTTTGACAAGTGAAATGCTGCTTTTTAAAAAATGTTTTCACTGCGCTGTCCCCAAAAAAGTCTGCAAATCCAAGATGGCGGACGCTTCAGGAAAACCGATGCATTTCACGTTTTCCCACCAGCCAATCAGTGGACCACGCAAAAGTCTGCACATTTTCTGGCCAATCGGAGGCCAGTCCGCAGACAGCACAGCCAATCAGAGGCCAGTTCACGGACCGAACATGGAAGTGAGTCCGCGGAGCGGACATGGATATCACTAATTTATTTGCCTCACATTGTGGTCATTTAAAAAAAAAATACTGGACAGATTTACACCAAATTAACAAATGCACGCTTTCAGGACCAAGCTGCCACTCCTGCCGCAAATTTGGTGAAAATCCATCCAGCAATTTGGGCTGTAGGCGTGAGCAAAGTTTTTTCCAATTATGTCTATGGGAATTTATGGGAATTATGTCTACATTTTGGGAACCCCTATAAGTTTGCCCCCCCCGGACCAAATCTTAAACTTTGCAAAAACAATTCAGAGTCGGCCATATACTTTTCTTGCAAAGTTTAGTGAGATTTGGTCCAGAGGGGGCAAAGTTATAGGGGGGGGTCCCAAAATTTCTGCCCGTGTAATATTACACGGCCACGGTAGTGGATGTGTAGTTATGGTTAAATTTCTAATCCCATAGGAAGAACACTTTTTGGGTGGCTTATAACTTTGCTCTCCCTGGACGAATCTTCACCAAACTTTGTAAATTGTTTTGCAAAGTTTGTTGAGGTTTGTTCCAGGGTGTTCAAAGTTACAGGCGGGGTCCCAAAATGTCTTTTTTCCTATAGACTGAATGGGGAAAAAACTTTGCTCACGCCTTCAGCCGAAACAGCTGGACGGATTTTCACCAAATTTGCAGCAGGAGCAGCGGCTTGGTCCCGGAAGCGTGCTTTTGTAAATTTGGTGAAAATCCATCCAGTAGTTTTTAAAAAAATGATCAAAATTAGGTCAAGTAGGTCACAAAGAATTTGTGATATCTATGTCCGGTCCGCAGACACACTTCCCTGTTCGATGCGCGAGAGTGTCCTGATTGGCTAATCGCCTTGCGTCATGTCCGTGGACATGCAACGTGTCTGCTGATTGGATGGTGAAGAGCGTGGAGTGCGTCGGATTTTTGGGAATGCCCGCCATCTTGTGTCTGTTGACATCCACGGACAGCACAGTGACAGATGGTGGAGAATTACAATTTTGGCTAGTGTGTTGGTGTGTTGGCGTGCAAGACTGTTTGGGGAGGGTGGGGGAGTAAGAGATGGGTCAAATATTGTATCTATTTAGGTGGCAGGCACCCCTGTTGTGTTTGATGTGTCCGCGGACAGACACGCTGTCCTCGATGTCCACAATCAACCTAAATGGGGGTGTCCTGTTGTGTTTGATGTGTCCGCGGACAGACACGCTGTCCTCGATGTCCACAATCAACCTAAATGGGGGTGTCCTAAGGACACTACACCTGTCTGTACATTTCACAGGCAAGTTGAAACTGTTCTAAGAACACACACCGTGTCCGGGATGTCCGTAATTGGGCAAGCGGGGGTGTCCTAAGGACACTATTCCTCTCCGTACTGTTTGCAGGCAAGTTGAAACTGTTCTAAGAACACACACAGTGTCCGGGATGTCTGTAATTAAACGAAAATGGAGGTCTCCTAAGGACACCATACCTCTCCGTACTGTTCGCAGGCAAGTGAAACTGTTCTAAGAACATACGCAGTGTCCACGGACATAAAAAATGCCCATATGGCATAGTTAAAATGTTTGATTCTATGGGTGTGATCTATGGGTGTGATATGCTGCGGTGGTTGTGGCCAGGGCCTAGAGACTTGGGTGCATGGCCGAAAGCTTTAGGCCGTTGGCCATGCACCCAAGACTCTAGGCCCTGGCCACAACCACCGCAGCATATCGCACCCATAGATCACACCCATAGAATCAAATATGGGTGTGATCTATGGGTGTGATATTCTGCAGTGGTTGTGGCAAGGCCTAGAGTCTTGGGTGCATGTGGTGGTTGTGGTCAGGGCCTAGAGTCTTGGATGCATGTGGTGGTTGTGGTGAGGGCCTAGAGTCTTGGGTGCACCCAAGACCAAAGTTCAAGACCAAAGTTATAAGTACCGAAGTTATAGTCAGTAATCAAACGAAAATGAAGGTGTCCTAAGGACACTATACCTGTCTGTACTGTTCGCAGGCAAGTTGAAACTGTTCTAAGAACACACATGGTGTCCAGGATGTATGTAATTAAATGCAAATGAAAGTGCCCTAATCATACTATACCTGTCCGTACTGTTGGCAGGCAAGTTGAAACTGTTCTAAGAACACACACGATGTCCGTGGACATAGAAATTGCCCATATGACATAGTTAAAATGTTTGATTCTGTGGGTTTTATCTATGGGTGTGATATGCTGTGGTGTTTGTGGCCAGGGCCTAGGGTCTTGGGTGTATGTGGTGGTTGTGGTGAGGGCATAGAGTCTTGCGTGCATGGCCGAAGGTCATGCACCCAAGACCAAAGTTCAAGACCAAAGTTATAAGTACTGAAGTTATAAGCTAGCATGGGTGTGATATGTTGTGGTGGTTGTGGCCAGGGCCTACCCAAGACCGAAGTTATAAGTACCGATGTTATAAGCTACCATGGGCGTGATATGTTATGGTGGTTGTGGCCAGGGCCTACCCAAGACCGAAGTTATAAGTACCAAAGTTATAAGCTACCATGGGTGTGATATGTGCGGTGGTTGTGGCCAGGGCCTACCTAAGACCAAAGTTATAAGTACCGAAGTTATAAACTACCATGTGTGTGATATGCTGCGGTGGTTGTGGCTAGGTCCTAGAGTCTTGGGTGCCTGGGCCATGCACCCAAGACCGAATTTATATGCACTGTTTGCTTCAATGGTTGTGTTATGGAGCAGTATTTATTAGTTGTACTTATTGTAATATACTTACTGTTTGGTTTGGTAACTGGAGTACATATATTCTTTGTCAATTTCTGTGATATAAGAAAAGATCATGTTAGTATTTTTAGTTTGTAAAGACTTATAGCATTGAATAATAGACATTGTTTATTCATTTTGACCCTCATATTTAGTAGATTACAAACCAGTGTACTGTGCTATTTGCTCAGGTTCTGTGTTTGTTATTCAAATCATTGGGTCTGTGGGAAAAAAAATCCATGTCGGATTAAAAAAACACTTTTATTGTTATGCTACAATCTATTTGTTTCTTTTCAGAGTTCACTTGTTGTTTCTGGCTAACATTCTATCTGTTGGCTTGTTGCATATTTTTGGAGCAGTTAGATACCTGTTGGCGTATTCTAACTGTCTACTTTTTGTTATAATTAAGTGGTATTGATTTATCTGTTTGGTCGTTGCAAAATTATGGGGTAGTTAGATATCTGTTGGCGTATTGGAACAGTTTATAGTTTTTTTAATTGAAGTTTTGTTAATGTATAAATACAGATTAGTTATTATATTTTGATTTTAAGAAGATTAAATAAGCGTTTGTAAGATTTGCTTACAATCTCTGCTTTAGAGTAATGGTACTATCATTACATTTGAAACATCCACATGTCTTTTTAATATATGCAGTGTAGTGACCTGCATTGGTTGTGGCTCCTGCGTGGTAGATAAAAAAACTATTTTTGCTATGCTACAGTCTATTTGTTTTTAGTGTTCACTTGCTGTTTTTGACTAATGTTCTATCTGTTGGCTTGTTGTATATTTTTGGAGCCGTTAAATACATGTTGGCGTATTCTGTCTATTTTTGTTATAATTTAGTGGAATTGATTTATCTGTTTGGTTCTTGCAAAATATTGGGGCAGTTAGATACCTGTTGGCGTTTTCTAACTATTTATTTCTTGTTATAATTTAGTGGTATTCATTTATCTGTTTGGTTGTTATAGAATCTTGGGGCAGTTAGATACCTGTTGGCGTATTGAAACAGTTTATAGTTTTTTTAATTGAAGTTTTGTTAATGTTAAAATACAGATTAGTTATAGAATTTTGGTTTTAAGAAGATTAAATAAGCGTTTGTAAGATGTGCTGGTAATCTCTGCTTTAGAGTAATGGTACCATCATTACATTCGAACCATATACATTTATTTTTAATATATGCAGTCTAGTGACCTGCATTGCTTGTGGCTCCTGCATGGTAGATTATACCTATTGTTGTGAAGGTTTTCTTACCAAGTGATACTTGACCATGTGTGAATCCAGTCAGCTTGCAGTTGTTTTTGGTACCATGTGCATTGTAACGTAGAAGCATTCGTATTATGTATTTACTATGTGTTTGTATTAGTAAGGTGGAGCAATTATCTGAATTGCAGGTAGTACATAATCCACCATGGTTTGCATTTTGTACACGTTGCTGAAATGGAACAGATTCACAATTAGGTATGGATACATACACAAAGCGCTCATTAGGGATTTGTTCCTGTGTCACATTGTTGCAGAGAGTGCATGTATGTTTCCACATGTATGAAATCTGGAAAATGTCATTTATAGATATGTTTTTGTTTTCAAGTACTTGCAGTAAGTACATTATACATTCTTGTGGATCTTCTTGTGAGTGTATAGTGAATTTCACCATTCCAGCACAGTAGTCCAATTCTTGTCTTATTCCATGAACACTACACGTGTTGTCAGGAATGTGTATTGCGTTTCTATGAAGTCCTAACATTTGCAAACACAATTGGTCTGTACTGTGTAAGTAAATGTTATCAACAATTGGTGGTAATTGAAATAGAATATTCATTGCTACATTTGCATAGCAACTTACACCAGTTATATTTGAAAATTTGAATGGACCAGATAGGTCTGTGTCCAACTCATTTTTTCGGAGTGTTTGTTGCTTCTTTGAAGACGTACCTGAGTTATTTTGAGTAATAGGTTCTTCTTTGGTTGTGGTCATTGATTAAGTATTAGCTTATTTTTGTCTCTTTTGAGGATTCGCAGTGAGATCCTGTTGCATTTCTGTTTGAACTATTTTTATTTTTTGTGGAACAGGATATGTTTTTAGATGCGGGGAGTATAGTGAAAATAGTCTATTTTATTCTAAAATGCAAGGAATATCAGTGTTTACTCTACTTGCATCAAAGTTCATTAGACATAGACTGTCACGTATATGTAAGCGTGATAGTGCTACGTAGATCATGCCTTCTTCAAAGACTGTGTTACCAATATCTATCAATGCTTTGTCTAGGGTAAGACCTTGTGATTTATGAATGGTGACTGCGTATGCTAGAGTTAGAGAAAATTGTTCTCTGCGTACATACATGTCTTTGAAGAGAAGGAATCGAGCTATTGAGCGCCCTATTCTTTTTACTTCTGAAAGTTTGTCAAAGAGAATATTGAAAAACTGAATGTTGTTGTCACGTGGGTATGTTTGAAAGTCAACAACTGTACCCAGTGCTCCATTAACTAGTCCTTGCTCCATGTCAAGGTTACGTTTAAGCATTACTCTAAAGTTTAAGGATAATTTTTATATTTTTTCCAAACCAGCTCTGTTGGAGATCAAATTTTCTAAGGTATCTACAGGGTAATTCATAGAATCCAGCGCACAAGTAGCGCACGCGGCTGGCGCACAGCGTGCGCCTGCGATAGTCTGCGCCAGCCGCGTGCGCCAAAACCGAATCCGGCGCACAGCGTATTCATGGATTTTAGCTTCCCCAGGCAGCCGTGGCGCACAGTGGCGCAGCGACTCGCTGCAGCGCCAGTTACGCCCCCAGGAACGCCCCTTGCGCTGTGAAATCTCATAAAAATCACAAACCAGCGCAAGGGGCTGCGCTAACACTGGACCATCACGGCAAGCGGCCCATGCGATTTTCAAGGGTGCGCGGGAAGTTTCACACGTCAAATCCCAGGCTACGTCCATTTCAGGGGTGCGCGGGAAGTTCCACACGCGAATAGCCTGGCCGCGTGTATTTCAGGGGTGCGTGGGAAGTCCCACACGCGAATAGCCTGGGCGCGTGTATTTCAGGGGTGCGCGGGAAGTCCCACACGCGATTACAGCAGGGTACTTGTATTCCAGGGGTGCGCGGGAAGTTCCACACGCGAATAGCCTGGGCGCGTGTATTTCAGGGGTGCGCGGGAATTTCCACACGCGAATAGCCTGGGCGCGTGTATTTCAGGGGTGCGCGGGAATTATCACACGCGAATAGCCTGTGCGCGTGTATTTCAGGGGTGCGCGGGAAATTCCACACGCGAATAGGCTGGGCGCGTGTATTACAGGGGTGCGCGGGAAGTTTTACACGCGACTTCAGCAGGGTACGTGTATTTCAGGGGTGCGTGGGAATTCTCACACGCGAATTGGCTTGGTACGTGTATTACAGGGGTGCGTGGGAAGTTACACACGCGATTAGGCTGGGTGGGCCCTCACAGGTGTACCCTGTACACCCTCCACGGCCCCTGCAGGCAGCCCACAAAACAGGGGACTACCCTGCACACCTGATCATGTCCCCCTGCACCCCCATCCACCAGGGGCACCCTCCACCAGGCCCCCACCCATGTCTCCCACCACCCCCACCCCCCATCCACCAGGGGCACCCTCCACCAGGCCCCCACCCATGTCTCCCACCCCCCCCACCCACCAGCACTGTGGGGCACGTGGCCAGCAGGCAGTCAGGCAGCAGCAGATGGCAGGTGGGAGCGTGCTCAGGGCTCTGGGGGACTGTAATTTTGCCTCCTGGCCAGGAGCGTGGTCTTTCGTGTTTGAACGCGTGGACAGCCTGATAGGGAGTGAATCTGCACGTGAAAACCCCACACTCAGCGAATCGCGCGAAAACCCGTCACCAGCATATGTGCGTCTATAGTTACCTGCACGTGCAGTGTCAAAGCGTGTGATTGGTGAAAATGGATCTACACGCAGGAGTGACAAAGCGTGTGATTGGTGAAAAGTGAGCTACACGCAGGAGTGTCAAAGCGTGTGATTGGTGAAAAAGGATCCACACGCAGAAGTGACAAAGCGTGTGATTGGTGAACATGGGCCAAGCACGTACACGCCGTAAGTGACGCTGTACGTGTGGGCCTGTATATAAGGTAGTGTTGAACACCATTTCCTTGTACGTGCTTTTCGTGGAGAGCGAGTGGGTGAATTCTGTACTTCTTGTCGTTTCACACGCGATTTACTTCACGGCGTTTCCAGTTCGTACTCCCTGTTACCTCTGACAGCTTTTTCTCTTTTTCCTCTTGTACTGGTTTACCTGGGCCTGTTCCCTCAAACAGTGTCCCCTTCTACTGTTGTCCTGTCTCCTCAGACAGCGTACACATCTTCTTTTGGCGGGGGTGTTGCCAACCAAACGCGCTCATTTTTCACGCTCTTTTACCTGGCAGACGGTGAGTCACGCACGTATCTAACTTCTGTGCTTGCCCCGTGTGTAGCCTACCCCTTCAGAGGTCATTCTAGGCTGCGTGTGACACGCATACGTTCATTGTGTTACTGGATGCCACAGCGTAGTGCAGGGTTTTCCATCAGCACACGTGGTCTAGGAGGGGTATTGTGCACGTTCCTGAACTTTTCTGGGGTGCCTGTGCGTTGCGTGACCCGTCATCTTTCCCCAGGGGTGTCATATAGCCTTGCCACTGCACTAGGGTACGAATACCATCTGGTACCCAACCCCTTTGACACCCAATTGCCCAGGACAATTGTGCACACCGACTCCCATACGCACAATAACATCAGTGCCATGGTTGGGAGGCGTGCAAGCCGTAAGGGTGGCAAAGGTGGCCGAGCCACACGTGGTGGCCGTGGACGATCCACTAGGGGACGTGGTTGTGACTTGCAGGGTGCCCCTGTCCCCCCCAGTCTGGAGGACCAGTCAGGGACACCCATGCCCCCCCCCCCCAGTTGAGGGTCATGTGGCTGATACCAACCCTGATCAGCCCTTGTTGGACCAGCCCATTGTGGCAGCAGACCTGTCCGAGGGTGATCCCATCGCTGACATCCAGGTCAGCAGGTCCACTGCACGTGCACCGGTGCACATTGGTGTCATCAGGGCACGCGCATCTATGCCAGATAGGTCATCTGCTGGCCCCCGTAGCCAGGGTGTGGCTCCATCCACCCCACCTCTCATACACCCTGCCAAGACTGTGTCGGTCCTAGTTCATGCACCTCAGATCAGGCCTGACCCCATCCCACTACCCCCAATGCCTGCACCTACTCCCATGCTGAGTGTGCAATCCCACACACCCAGTACTGAGTCCACCACGGCTCCTGCCCCTAGTGTCCACAGCGGCGTAGGACACTCTGGATCCCCACCCCCTTCCAAGCGCAAGAGGAAGAGTGCACGTCCGGCACAGGCTGATTCCCCAGGCACGGCTGCACAGTCCGGCCCATCAAGGAAGCCAAGCTTCACAGACGCCGAACTGAATGCACTTGTTCAGTATGTGTCAGATCATGATAGGGAAATGGTCATCGTTGCAGGGTCCAAGACCACACATGCCAGACGCCAGGCACACTGGCAGACCATTGCTGACAGAATAAGTGCCCTTGGAGTAGTGAGGCGCACAGCTAGTGATTGCCAGAAGCGCTGGAATGACCTTAAGCGCAGGGCAAAGGATAAGCTGGCCTCAAGTCATGCCGCAACCTTGGTGACTGGAGGTGGGTCCCCAGCACAGGAAATAGAACTCACACCACACGAGTCCGTAGCTGGATCCTACGTCACCGAGGGACAACTCCAAGGTGTGGGAGATCTCCCTGATTACGAGGCATCATCCGGTGAGTGCACATGCATGTGTGTATTATCCATGTGCATGGTGTGTGTGTGAAGCATTCATGTTGGGTGCCTGTCAAGGGGGTGTGTGGCAGAGTAGATAGTGGCACCCATGTGCCTCATCCAGTATGTTCAGTGCAACACCATCTGCCCACAGCACTATCCCAACTGGCAACAGTGCACATATGGCCCTACACCATGGAAGTTGCCCTTGAATTGTCATTTTGTCACTACATTGTTGCTCATACTCCCCTGTCTATTCATCTGATGTCTTACATACCATTCCTATACTTTCCCCCAGCCAATCAAGTTTCATCTTCACATGCCTGACATGCAATGATACCACATGCTAATGCGTCCTCTGTATATAAATGCCTACCAACATGCTGTCATACTGTGGATGTTGCCTTGACATCCACCTCCTACCTGTGTGCTTTGGTACCGTCTGGTTTCGAGCCCCATTCCCTCACACTCCATGCTGCTCTTCATGGTCTATCTTCCCTGACTTCTACAGTTCAGACCATCGTGCCCTACTCACGACACCTGCTTGCTAACAGTCAAATGAGGGCACCCTGCCCTCCAATGCGACCCACCCTATTGCTGACAAGTGCATCTGAGCCTACTCAAAGCCAACTCTCACTGACATCTGCTCATACATGCCTTTGCCTGTCCCATAGACCCTTCACATGGTCCCTGTCCTCTCTCCTTGCTCCTCTTCCACCATCAATGGTGGGACCCGTTGGGGTGTACTCCTGGCCTCCTTCCAACCCTCAGAGGCCACAATTGATGTGCATGGTAATGGGAGCATCTCAGTCCAAGGCCCTTAGGCCAACCTCATTCTCCTTGAGAAATGCTAGCCACATCTCATCAACTTCCTTACCTCTCCTGCTGTCCCCCCTCCTCTCTCCTCATCAATCCTGCACTGCCTCCCTGCACCCTCCCATGATCCTTCTCCGCCTCCCACTCCAACTCCTACACATGCTGCACCTCTGATCTCTAGCACTCCCCGTAAGTCCTCCAAGGCTGTCAACCTCCTCCACAATTACACTCCTTTCACTGCGGCTGCATCAGGCATTCCTCCGATATCTGTCACTTACATGAGGTTATGCACCTTGACATCCTTGGTCTCATGGAAACATGTCTGACGGCCATCTCTGTCTGCATCCTTCACACACTCCTACCTGATGTTCAGGAGACCCTCTCCTTTGCCCGCCACTACTGTGCAGGGGGGGTGTGCCCTTGGCTTCCCTGAGGGTATTCCTGCCACTGTCACTCCTACTTAGACCTACTCCACTCTGGAATGGCTTGTGTGACGTCTCTCTCTACCACACCTTGACATTCACAAACTATGCGTACTGTGTCTGGGAAAACTGGTCAAATGTACTACTTCCTTTCTGAGTGTCCTCACCTCTCCTCCTCACTCATGTCCCCAGACACAGAAATCCTCTTCCTTGTTGCTGTACGCATCCACCTGCATGCTTGTTGACCCCCCCACGTGACCTTTCTGTGACCTCAGCAACTCCCTCTCACCCTCTAGACTCCCGTCTGTCCCTACTCATTCTGCAGGGCACACTCTTGATGCTCTGATCTCATCTGACTTTCCCCTCTCCGTCCATCTCTGCACTCCTCTCTCCTGGAGTGATCACATTCTCCTCTCCTCCCAGCTCACCCTCACCACACCACAGGCAAAGCCACCCTCACCACTGTCACACACCTTCTTGGTATTCCAACCCATGAAGTGTGTGTCAGTCGAGGCTCATGCTGCCAAAATCTCCCCCCCATCCAGCTCCCCCTTAGGCTCACTCCCATCCTGACAGGGCCCACTCCATGCTCCACTCTATGTCAGGTACACTGGATGTCTTTGCCACGGTCATGACCACCTGTCTGAAGCCCCATGCCAATGCAGAGTCCTGGCATGACTCGGATCATGTGAACCCAGACCACAGGTGCCGGGTGGCAGAGAGGGAATGTCCTGCATCATGCTCATCCTCTGGCAAACTGGCCTGCCACATGCTCCAAAGGCAATAGCGCCTCACCCTTCTCACCAAGATGAGATCCCCAATCCAAGGGCACATATCTGCGGCATGTGACAACTCTGCAGGACAGATAGAAATCTGCAAGGACCTTGCCGAGCCAGATGCAGTGTGTACCTCCCCTGTCCCCTCCGAGCCCACAGCACTGCATGATTGTCTCTGTACCCCTATAGGCCACCCCCCCCCAGCACTTGTCTGCGCCTAACACCATCTGCCCTTGACGTTAAGTCCTACTTACCTTGTACAGCACTTCCAGCCGCCACTTCCCCTTGCACATCATTGTGCCACCCACCCCTGCACTTGCGTGACATGAATGACACCAGCACCAGTAGGATTGTTGACTGGCATCCCCTACTGCCCCACCACCCCTCAGTGCTCCGCTGTACCTTCATACATTTCTGGACCGGTGCTTCACGAATGCTATATGATTCCTTTACAGGTGATGGGGAGGTGGAATCTCATTGTTTACTGCATTTTGTTGATGTAGACAAGGCACTGTGCATTGTGGCCAATTTGGACTAGCAGATCCATGTACAACATGTCAACTTATTGATGTGATGATGCAATGTCAGGACCAGAGTGGTAGAAATCCAAAAAAGTTGCCCTCCTCTCCCTCTTCACTTGGTGGCTATGTCACATGCCATGTGTGTGATGGCATGAGCCTTTGACATGGCAATCACCGGCCAATGTGTGATGGCAGTGCTAGGCAGCATGGTGAGCAGGCGTTGCTCTCCAATCTGTACATTGTATGCCCTGAGCCTCCCCTACAGACCCAGTGATGGTGAATGCATAGGAGGTCTCCCAGTCATGTGGGACATGTGTCGTAGAACTACTGCCTCTGTTGTTCATCAGCCCTTGTTGCATGCCATGGTGCTAATGCCTGTTTCCATTTTTCTCTTTCATGTCTTTGCAGGGGACGAAGCACTTGTTGATGCTGGGGATGTGGTGGTTGAGCCGTCCCAGGAGGGCAACCCGGGCCGACCTTCCACAAGTGAGGGACGTGGTGTGTTTGTGGGTGAAAACCCACAAGTGCTGCAGGTCGTGCTGTCGAGGGGTGTCTCTGGGGGTTCCTCCCCCGAGCAGTATTCAGGTGTAGACTCGGAGGATGACACCTATGTGCAGTCGCAGGTGAGTGTTCTTGGGAGAGAATCTCCTCTGTCCGACCCACCTGCAGCCGGGCCATTGCCCTCAATGGGGATGTCAGTGTCGGCAGCTCAGCCTCCGGTGGTTACGGATGCAGGGCCACACCACACAATCTCTGATCCTGTTCCTGGGGCTGCAGATCAGAGAGGGAATGCAGTCCTGCAGCCTGAGGCCTTGCCGGCAC
Organism: Ambystoma mexicanum; assembly: GCF_040938575.1. Taxonomy (NCBI): domain Eukaryota; kingdom Metazoa; phylum Chordata; class Amphibia; order Caudata; family Ambystomatidae; genus Ambystoma; species Ambystoma mexicanum. The sequence goes on along the minus strand of NC_090929.1, from coordinate 281,087,022 downwards.
AGCAAGGCGCAGTCCGCCTTGCCCCAGGCAGGTGTGGTGCCCGTCAACGTGGTGGCCGTATGCCACCTGGCAATACCGCTTGGGAGCAATCCATCTACGGTATGGCCAACCAACAGGCAGCATCATCCGAGATGATTGCACAGGCCATGGATAGGGTGGCCACTTCCATTGTCCCCCCAGAAAGGCTGATGGAGCGACTGGAGCAGGCTACAGAGTCCATCTGCCAGGCACACAGGGAGGATATGTTGGCGTCCAACAAGGACAGGCGGGCGGCACTGGCGACTCTGCGGGAATCACTTTCCATGGAGTCCCAGCGCCACAGGGAAGGCCTGAGGGAAGAATTCCGTCACCTCAGGTCGACCCTGTTAGAGCTTGAGGCTTCATCCCATAGAAGGACAGAGGAGCAGCTGGAGCGTCTGACACGGACGCTCTCGGCCGAGATGCAGGCAACTCGTGCGGAGGTCAGGTCATCCCGGGAGTTACTGCATGGGGACCTCCGCATGATTATAACCCAGAACCAGAACTACCAGACCCGCCTGCTTGCAGCCATGGAGGAGCAAACTCGTGCTTTGCGTGGGCTGCCTCCCATTGTCACACCATCTTCTGAGGCAGCTCCCCCACCTCCTGAGTCAGCTGCAGGGTCTGGCCAGAGCGATAGCGACTCATCTCCCACAACAGAGTAGCCGTGTGGGCCACGAGCCTATGGGGTGTTTTAGTTTCCCATGATCCACACAGGTGGATTGTGGCGTGCATCCTGACCTCGGACCTCATAGGTGCCCCCCCCCCCCCCGCCGGCCCTTTCATGGCCATTTTTTCTCAATTTTCTTTTTTCTTTTCCAAGAGTGTTGCCTTGTGTGGGTACCTGGGCATACACTGTATTGTGGCTGGGCACATGCAGGCTTGTCCTGAGTTTGGTTTAGATGCTTGGGTAGCAGACATCCACACCCCTCCTGCTTCCGTTTCCATGGGCTTGCAAAGGGTGTGCCCAAGTGACAGCAAATTACACGGTGACATTGGACTCCCATGAGCTGTTGGACATGTCGGACATGGACCTTTTATTTACTTTGCCACATAGTTGTATGTTTTATTGGTTTACTTGATTTGTGTTTTTAATACATTTTTATATTATCTTACACTTGTGTTATTTTCTCTTTGGTTTCTTACATGTCATGATATGGGTTTTGACATTCACTTGCACCCATTGTGTATGTGTGTGTGACAGACATGTGTTCTTTTGCATACTTGCCTTTGGGGTTGTGTCATGTGATTGCATTCACTATGTGGGTGCATGCAATCCTTGCCTGGGTGTTTGTGCTGGGTATGCTGGCCATTACTGCCATGATTGTGTATCGTCAGGACCTGGGGCCAGGGGGACATGGGTGGGGGCCTGCTGGCAGGTTCCCCACAGTGCTGGGGGTGGTGGGAGAAATGGGTGGGGGCCTGGTGGAGGGTGTCCCTGGTGGATGGGGGGTGGGGGTGGTGGGAGACATGGGTTGGACATGGGTGGGGGCCTGCTGGCAGGTTCCCCACAGTGCTGGGGGTGGTGGGAGACATGGGTGGGGGCCTGGTAGAGGGTGTCCCTGGTGGATGGGGGGTGGGGGTGGTGGGAGACATGGGTTGGACATGGGTGGGGGCCTGCTGGCAGGTTCCCCACAGTGCTGGGGGTGGGGGTGGTGGGAGACATGGGTTGGACATGGGTGGGGGCCTGCTGGCAGGTTCCCCACAGTGCTGGGGGTGGGGGTGGTGGGAGACATGGGTTGGACATGGGTGGGGGCCTGCTGGCAGGTTCCCCACAGTGCTGGGGGTGGGGGTGGTGGGAGACATGGGTTGGACAAGGGTGGGGGCCTGCTGGCAGGTTCCCCACAGTGCTGGGGGTGGGGGTGGTGGGAGACATGGGTTGGACATGGGTGGGGGCCTGCTGGCAGGTTCCCCACAGTGCTGGGGGTGGGGGTGGTGGGAGACATGGGTTGGACATGGGTGGGGGCCTGCTGGCAGGTTCCCCACAGTGCTGGGGGTGGGGGTGGTGGGAGACATGGGTTGGACATGGGTGGGGGCCTGCTGGCAGGTTCCCCACAGTGCTGGGGGTGGTGGGAGACATGGGTGGGGGCCTGGTGGAGGGTGTCCCTGGTGGATGGGGGGTGGGGGTGGTGGGAGACATGGGTTGGACATGGGTGGGGGCCTGCTGGCAGGTTCCCCACAGTGCTGGGGGTGGTGGGAGACATGGGTGGGGGCCTGGTAGAGGGTGTCCTTGGTGGATGGGGGGTGGGGGTGGTGGGAGACATGGGTTGGACATGGGTGGGGGCCTGCTGGCAGGTTCCCCACAGTGCTGGGGGTGGGGGTGGTGGGAGACATGGGTTGGACATGGGTGGGGGCCTGCTGGCAGGTTCCCCACAGTGCTGGGGGTGGGGGTGGTGGGAGACATGGGTTGGACATGGGTGGGGGCCTGCTGGCAGGTTCCCCACAGTGCTGGGGGTGGGGGTGGTGGGAGACATGGGTTGGACATGGGTGGGGGCCTGCTGGCAGGTTCCCCACAGTGCTGGGGGTGGGGGTGGTGGGAGACATGGGTTGGACATGGGTGGGGGCCTGCTGGCAGGTTCCCCACAGTGCTGGGGGTGGGGGTGGTGGGAGACATGGGTTGGACATGGGTGGGGGCCTGCTGGCAGGTTCCCCACAGTGCTGGGGGTGGTGGGAGACATGGGTGGGGGCCTGGTGGAGGGTGTCCCTGGTGGATGGGGGGTGGGGGTGGTGGGAGACATGGGTTGGACATGGGTGGGGGCCTGCTGGCAGGTTCCCCACAGTGCTGGGGGTGGTGGGAGACATGGGTGGGGGCCTGGTAGAGGGTGTCCCTGGTGGATGGGGGGTGGGGGTGGTGGGAGACATGGGTTGGACATGGGTGGGGGCCTGCTGGCAGGTTCCCCACAGTGCTGGGGGTGGGGGTGGTGGGAGACATGGGTTGGACATGGGTGGGGGCCTGCTGGCAGGTTCCCCACAGTGCTGGGGGTGGGGGTGGTGGGAGACATGGGTTGGACATGGGTGGGGGCCTGCTGGCAGGTTCCCCACAGTGCTGGGGGTGGGGGTGGTGGGAGACATGGGTTGGACATGGGTGGGGGCCTGCTGGCAGGTTCCCCACAGTGCTGGGGGTGGGGGTGGTGGGAGACATGGGTTGGACATGGGTGGGGGCCTGCTGGCAGGTTCCCCACAGTGCTGGGGGTGGTGGGAGACATGGGTGGGGGCCTGATGGAGGGTGTCCCTGGTGGATGGGGGGTGGGGGTGGTGGGAGACATGGGTGGGGGCCTGGTGGAGGGTGTCCCTGGTGGATGGGGGGTGGGGGTGGTGGGAGACATGAGCAGGTGTGCAGGGTAGTTCCCTGTGGTGTTTGCTGCCTGCAGGGGCCGTGGAGGGTGTACAGGTAATGCCTGGGAGCACACAGCCATATCGCGTGTGGAACTTCCCGCGCACCCCTGAAATCCACGTACACGGCCATATCGCGTGTGGAACTTCCCGCGCACCCCTGAAATCCACGTACCCTGACTAATCGCGTGTGGAACTTCCCGCGCACCCCTGCAATCCACGTACCCGGCCATATCGCGTGTGGAACTTCCCGCGCACCCCTGCAATCCACGTACCCTGCCATATCGCGTGTGGTACTTCCCGCGCACCCCTGAAATCCACGTACCCGGCCATATCGCGTGTGGTACTTCCCGCGCACCCCTGAAATCCACGTACACGGCCATATCGCGTGTGGAACTTCCCGCGCACCCCTGCAATCCACGTACCCTGCCATATCGCGTGTGGTACTTCCCGCGCACCCCTGAAATCCACGTACCCTGACTAATCGCGTGTGGAACTTCCCGCGCACCCCTGCAATCCACGTACCCGGCCATATCGCGTGTGGAACTTCCCGCGCACCCCTGAAATCCACGTACCCGGCCATATCGCGTGTGGAACTTCCCGCGCACCCCTGAAATCAACGTACCCAGCCATATCGCGTGTGGAACTTCCCGCGCACCCCTGCAATCCACGTACCCGGCCATATCGCGTGTGGAACTTCCCGCGCACCCCTGAAATCCACGTACCCGGCCATATCGCGTGTGGAACTTCCCGCGCACCCCTGAAATCCACGTACCCTGCCATATCGCGTGTGGTACTTCCCGCGCACCCCTGAAATCCACGTACCCTGACTAATCGCGTGTGGAACTTCCCGCGCACCCCTGCAATCCACGTACCCGGCCATATCGCGTGTGGAACTTCCCGCGCACCCCTGAAATCCACGTACCCGGCCATATCGCGTGTGGTACTTCCCGCGCACCCCTGAAATCCACGTACCCGGCCATATCGCGTGTCGAACTTCCCGCGCACCCCTGCAATCCACGTACCCTGCCATATCGCGTGTGGTACTTCCCGCGCACCCCTGCAATCCACGTACCCTGACTAATCGCGTGTGGAACTTCCCGCGCACCCCTGAAATCCACGTACCCGGCCATATCGCGTGTGGAACTTCCCGCGCACCCCTGAAATCCACGTACCCTGCCATATCGCGTGTGGTACTTCCCGCGCACCCCTGAAATCCACGTACCCTGACTAATCGCGTGTGGAACTTCCCGCGCACCCCTGCAATCCACGTACCCGGCCATATCGCGTGTGGAACTTCCCGCGCACCCCTGAAATCCACGTACCCGGCCATATCGCGTGTGGTACTTCCCGCGCACCCCTGAAATCCACGTACCCGGCCATATCGCGTGTGGAACTTCCCGCGCACCCCTGCAATCCACGTACCCTGCCATATCGCGTGTGGTACTTCCCGCGCACCCCTGCAATCCACGTACCCTGACTAATCGTGTGTGGAACTTCCCGCGCACCCCTGTAATCCACGTACCCGGCCATATCGCGTGTGCAACTTCCCGCGCACCCCGGTATGCACGCACACGTTTATTTTTTCTCTCAGCCCGTGTCTGTGTTTGTGGGTACCCCTTTGTACGTCATTTGTCCTGGAGGGCCACAGTATTGGACATTGATCATGTCTGTATATAGGTGCTATTTGTTGGCGCACCTTTTAGCGCACATTTCTTGCAGGCGCAGAGACGCTACCGCCTGCTTTCTTGTGGCGGTCGTGTTTGTGCCTGTTTGTGCCTGTGCGCTGCTTTGAGCGTGCGCTTTTTTGCCCTATTCTATTCCATGAATACGTGTTGTATGCGAGCGTGTGGGCGTTCCGCGCACTTGCCTCCTATACTTTCCCCGTGCCGCCCACATTCTTCCCCATTCCGAGTGTTGTGCCCCATTTTATTCCCCATTCCGAGTGTCCCGCCCTGTGTTCCGCCTACTTTAGAGCTGTGCGCTGCGCTCGGAGTGATAGCGCAGTGGCCGTGGCGCACGACGTTGGTTGACCTGTGCGCCGGCCTGCGCCGCGCGCTTTTTCAGCGCACGTCCTCTGCTTTTCTTGCGCACGGACTTCCATGAATCGACGTGCGCTGGTTTCCCTGCGCTTTTCGCTTATTTTCGGCGCAGCGCACGTATTGGCCCCTCTGCGCCGGGATTTTCGGCGCACATTTATTCCATGAATCGGCCTGCAAGTCTTGTTGTGGCTTGTTGACACATGGGTAGTGTCATACCATGTACGTCCAGTTTGTCTTTTGTGGATATTTCAATTATTGGTTTCATTTCTTTTTTCAACATTGTTTCATTGAATTTGGAACAGCTTGCAAGAGTTGGCATTAAGGACATACAATTGACAGTTTTGTGTGTTAATTGTTCCATAGCATCAGTAGCACATGAGTCATGGCCATGGATGTGCCGGGTTTTCAATATTGCTTGTGCTTCTTGAGATAGTACACCAACTTTAATACTTTTAAAAATATTGGCATAGGTGAGGTTTGCAGACTGTGTCATGTTTTCTATTAATTCTCTCTATTGGAAATGTTGCCAAAGGTTGACATTTCCTATGCTGCCTACAGTTTTACAGCACAGTTTGTGTCCTAAGGTTTTAAAAATTGGTTCACCTTTCACTAGTGTCAACTGAAGACATTTTCCGAAAACAATACTGTGTTTTCCCCCAAAGAGCTCTTCAGAGTTTGTTTTAAGTACTTCTTGTAATCTGAGGTGAATCAAAGCCAACATTAGGTTGGAGACCATGCTCATCTCATCTATTAGTAGAATTTTCATTTGTTTTAACACTCTGCGTAGTTCCATTGCAGCTTCTGCAGAAAGTTTGTAATATTCTAATTTGTTTTGGTGTTCTTCTGGCAGGAGTAGTAATCAGTGTAAAGTGACACCACCTATGTTGTAGGCAGCTAAACCTGTGGGGGCAGTTAGAACAGCTGACAGTTTGTTGTTTGTCAATTGTTGAAGGAACTTGCTGATGATTTTGATTAAAAATGTTTTGCCTGAACCAGCTTCACCACTGACGTATAATAGTATAGGTTTGTAATTTTGGCAGGTACATTCTTTATTTTCATGCTGTACACCATGTGCAATTTCTTTTGTTACTTCTTGAAAAATGCTACGCTACTCATTGTTTCGTTTTGATTGTAGTGTACTTAAGTCTTCTGTATCTTCATACTGACACATGGCGTTTTCTACTTCTGCCATAGCTAATTCTGCCTCATTTGCTATAAGTGGCTGTGCCAGTGGTTGTTCGCTTCCTTTTACAGAAGGTTGACTACTGTCAGGAGTGTCCTTATCTAGTTGGGCCTGAAGTTCTTCTTTGTGTTTCTGTTCATTGTGCAACATTGTTTTTATACTGTGTAATGTTTACAATGGTGATAGTGCTATTATTTGCTTTGAAAGCGTGTTCATAGGAGTCATAGTTATCTAGTATTTCTTCGTCTTTTCTCCATGGTTTAAAGAGTTGTAGCAGGGACATGTAATACAGTTCTTTATGTTGAGTAGTTTTTAATGACAATTTGATAGGATTAATTAAACATGGTTTGGTAAGTTTTATTAAGCTGCCTTCACAATTTGTCACTCTGTATCTACCTTTTTTTCATCGGGTTGTATACTATTTTTGTCTGTGAAGTTTTGGGCTATGTGGTATAGACACATGGTTTCCAAAGTGGTACTTCTGTTTGGGTAGTATGTGTCTAGCAAATTGTTTTTCAAAATGTCTTGGCTGTTGGGATCATTTTTGGCTAATGTTTTTATGTCGTCATATGATTTGAGAACTCTTTTCCTAGATTTAGCAGGACCAAGACTTAGCCATACTATATTTTCAGATTTACCATACAAAGCAGTACCGGTTAAACGATCTGCAGCCTCATAGCAGCCACATTCTCATTGGGAGAGCATTTTTATGCCCAAGCTGTACAATTTCTGAAACAGTGTTTTGTCTGATGACAGGTCATTCCAGAGGTCTTGAAGCTCTGTTTTTTTCTGCTTTGGTTAAGTAGGCTGTAACATATTGTGCAACTGCAGTAGAATTGTCTGCAATGCACTGCCCATCTATGTTTGCATTCCACAATAGGGCAATGATTGCATTTTAATCATTGATATATTGTGCTTCTTCTGTTCTTTTTATGTAATATGTATTTTTAGGTGATTTACCTATAACACTATGTGTATCTGAAGACATGAAGTTGTTCACTTCACCTGTTTTTGTATTTGCGAGGAAAATATTTGCCACATTTGTGTCTTTGAAATTGTAGAATTTGTGCATGAAGATCACTATTTGTTGCTTCTGATGGAATTTCAGAAGTGACATATTTTTTGATAAACTGTAACACAGTGGCATCACTGTCTTGACCAAATTTAATCCATAAAAGCATGCGGATATGTGGTGCTCCTCTGGCTTGGTATTCTTTTCTCCAAAAGAAGTGTTGCACTTCTCTGAGGGGAGGAACAGTTTTATTACAAATATAGTGGTCGTAGCAATGAAGCGATGATGGAAATATCTTGAAACATTAACAGGATCTAGAGAGAAAAGTTCTCCAGGTGTTAGTATATCTATGTTTGTTTTGTTTTTGTTTGATATGCATAGGAAATCATGTAGCTCTTCCCATGCATATTCTGCACAACTTAATTTAACAAACCATGTGGGTGGGCCAAGGTTTCTTACCATACAACGTACATCTCTGTGACATCGGAACCAGTACTATTTCGTACCACGCATGTTTGCTAACAGATTTGTAATGCTTGATTGCACTATTTGTAGTAATTGTGTAGCTGACATATTTTGAAAGTGGGTTCCTGATTTTAGTGTGTATGCAACTCTGTAGCATAGAGTTGCTAGTTCACTTTCAAAGAGTAGGTGGAATATGTATTCCACATTTTGTCTACTACTGGGATCTTCAGAATACTTTTGTAATGAGCGGTATTCTGATGCTGTTATCTGAGTGGGTCTATCATCGTGCCTTCCTCCTTTGCCAGTAGGAAAGAGTAGAGGAAAAAAATGTGCTTCTATCTTCTATGCTGTCATTAGAGTGTAATGGATGAATTCTATAATGGTCTAAAATATTGGATACTATAGCAGGATCTAGAAGTTCAAATTGACCAGTTTCTGGTGACTCTTGAATTATTTCAGTTGTTTCCCTTAACTTTTCTTCAATATTTATTTCTTTGTAGAATTCATTATTGTCTTTTGGATATTGCAAGGCTTGTCTAACTTTATGTAAGTCTACCAGTTGTTGCCAAATTATTTTGTCTTTTGTAGGTACATCATTTACTAAGACAATTAAAGATTGTTCTATTAGACGTTGCACTCCCAGAGTGTGCACATTTTCTTTTAGATCTAATGGTCAATATACTACTTTGCCGCGAATGCCTTTCACCAATTCAGAGGGAGGTAATTTAGGTGTTAACTATTTCAAGTTTTTCAAACACAAAAATACAACCCCAAAAGGCTCTTTTCAGAGCCACCACTTCCTCCCAGAGAAAAGTGCAATGATTTTGATAGGGCAGCACCCCAAAATTTTTGATGTTCGCGAACTGTCCGGGGACTTCTAAAAAAAAGCACATGGCCCTGCTCCATTTATTTGTCACTTCTATTTTTAGACTGTGAAAGGTGGCTCTGAAAAGAGCCTTTTTTATTTTTGTTGTTTTATATTATTTTTGGGTTTTTTACACACGACACACTAGGAGAGGAGGGGAAAGGAGGATAAGGGGGACACCAACCACAGGGATAAGAAAGAACAGGTAGAGAGAGCCTTACATAGGTAGTGGTCAGGTCTTCTTGTGCTCCAAGACCATAGTCTCAAAAGCACTTTGAAGTCTCTCTCCCCTGCAGAGAACTGCATCGCAGTACATACACAAAATTGTGACCCTCAAAAAGTAAGGGTCATCAGCATTGTGAATGGACTGTGAGGCAGCTGGAGGGATGCGCTCTCCCACAGGAGTGTCTCTTTTGGTGAGAGGAGCGGAAACAGAGGATGAAGTAGAGGAACTCAACCTACTACGCTCCGCAGAAGGTACAACCGTGCAAACGGCCCCACCGTGGAACGACCTTAGATGTTGCTTCATAGTTGTCGTACTAAAGCTGTACGGAGCAAGCATTCCACGACTCAGCACCATTTTGCACTGGTTGCAGGTGACTTTGTTCGCACGCGCCTTGGGTACGTTACCATGAATGGTAAATAACCACCACACCCAAGACTCACGGCGAGTGCTGGTAGTAGGCTCTTCCACTAGCTCATCCTCATCATCCTCTTCTTCCTCCTGTACATCCTCATGCCTGTTCCCCTCTTCAGGCCCTTGGGGAGGTGGTGGTGGTGGAGGGGGTGGGGTTGGTCCTGAGGCAGATGTAGCACCAGGCTGAAGTACAGCAGCCATGGATGCAATCTGGTTTCAAGATGCACCAGAAAAGGCAGCAAAAGCAGGTCAATCTTCAATAGTAGAAAGACATAATGAAGATGATCTCTGGGGTGTGGCCTTTTATAGGGATGCGTGTGCGCACTTCGCGGAAACCCGGGCTGTCCAAGGACAGATGGAACACCCCAAAAAGGCTCAAAAAGTTCACAAAAAAACGTAGAAAGTCAGGGTCATTGTCTGGGACATGAGCTATGGTGGATTTTTACTATAAAATACTGTGGATTGCATGAAAAGGTACTTTTAAAATGTTCGGGGACCCGGACAGTGTCTGCAATTCAGGACACACGCTCAGCGTGGGTGCGGTCACATAATGGAGCCATGACCATGTCCGCAAAGTGAACGGGTGTCAGCAGGACACCAAATGCACGGGAACAGTTATGCGCATGTGTGCGGGTGTTCTACGGACAGTGTTCGGGTCCCAAAACTAAGTAAAAGTGCGACACAAGTGAGACAAACAGTTACGGACAGGCACGATGTTCGGAAAACTTACAGGTGTGGTGCGCATGTGCGTAGATGTTCTTTAGGTGGTACGGACAGGTATAGTGTCCTTAGAACACCCCCATTTTGCATATGCGGACATCCTAGACACCGTGTTTGTTCTTAGAACAGATTCAACTTGCCTGTGAACAATACGGACAGGTATTATGTTCTTAGGACACCTCAATTTTTGTTTGCTTATGGAAATCCCGGACACCACGTGTGTTCTTAGAACAGTTTCAACTTGCCTGAGAACAGTACGGACAGTTATAGTGTCCTTAGGACACCTCCATTTTGGTTAATTGCGGACATCCCAGACACCGAGTGTGTTCTAAGAACGATTCCTTTTTGCTTGCGGACAGTAAGGACAGGTGTAGTGTCCTTAGGGCACCCCCATTTTGGTTAATTACGGACATCCCAGACACCCACGCTGTCTACGGACACCCCAACTTCCTTTTTAATTATTATTTTTTTAAAACACTAAAAAGAACTGAATTAAAACACATATAATATTTTTGTTTTATTATATATAGATGTACAATTTATGAAAGAGAAGGGGAAGCAGAAACTGACACAAACACAGGGGATTAGGGGTTTTCAAGAGGCTGGATAGTAGGAGATGAAGGGATGCAAGTCTCATCAAAATGTTTTTCTTTGTGTAGAGGGTTAGGGGATAATTGACTGGGATATGCAGGGGGCAGGTACATGTGGGACAATGGTATTTATTTTTTTCTTTTATGTGGTCCTCCACAAAGTTTTTCAAAAGGTTGAAAATTGCCATTTTTTAATTCCATGCGCTGGAGAGTCTTTTCCAATGTATCTTTCGGTGTACTATTTTCAATGTTTGTATGGTCTGTTAAAAAAAAAAAAAAATATATATATATATATATATATATATATATATATATATATATATATATATATATATATATATATATATATATATTTATATATATATATATATGTTAAGTGTACATAAAGTAATGTTTATTAATTTGGTTATATAGAGAAGTGTCTACCATTAGTATCACTATCTTTAGACATTTCCTCATGTGGGAAATTCTCCTCAAGACACTCCAAAGTACTGGACATGTCTGTGAGAAAAAAAAATTATATAACTTTTATTGTATATAATACAGAAATTTTAGAAATATATAAGACAAATACAGCTTCTGGTAAGTTGTCTTCTTACTGGTCTGTAGATCTGCTGTTGCTCCTAGTTGTGCCGTTTCTGTGAGGTAATTATGTTGGAAGCCTATCTTTCTTCTTTTGGTATATTCCATTTTAGTACATATGGTATTTAAATGAATGGTTGATGTGTTAGATATATAGGTTCCACTTCTTATTTATTACTACATATAATATGTTTGTGTGCTGGTTTTTGAATTTTTGAATTGTTCATATGGCACGATATAACAATTTAAGATACCCCCTGAGTTTTTGGGTAGTGTTGCTGTTGTCCACGTCCGTCTGCGGACATAGGCACAGTCCGCGGACATCCAAAACACTAGCTGGGGGTTCAGTATGTTCTATGTTACATGTATATAAAGTCAGGGACATTATGGTTAAGTTGTGCTACTAAAAACCTATGAAATTCAGTAAAATAACTGTTAAAGGGACGTTACGGTTAAGTTGCGCCACTTAAATAACCTATGCAATTTAGTGGAAAAACTTTGATAAAGGGACCTTGTGGTTCCAAGTAAAACCGAAAAACCCCTAAAATTTGCCAGTTATGGTAAACTAAGCACCATTAACTCGCGCCACCACTGTGCACTGCTAAGACTAACACCCAGGACATCAAAGATGACATTACAAATGTCATTGATGACATCACTGATGACATCACATGTGCATTTACCTTTCATGAAAAATCAGTACAAGGGATTCTTATTTTAATGTTCATAAAAAAGTGTCAAGGATCATTGGAATAAATATCATGAGGTACGTAGTGTATTAAGTAATGCATTAATCCAAATAGCATTGTATTATGAAGTTGTTGTCAATATAGTAAGGTACACATGGAGTAACATAGGCATAGTGTGCAGCAGATATGATGGAGATGCAATATTAATAATCTTGCCATGTTAAATACTAAAATTATAAATGGTTTCTTATTAGAGTCTTGCATACTGTGAGACATTTAATGAGTATCTAATCAATCTCACTTACTACATTATTGTATTACTGCACACAAAAAGGCCAAACAGACAACAACACATATAAATAGAGCATATACACAGAAATTGAAGTAAACAAAAAACAGCAGTATTACCGGAGAATCTTCATAACCTAACTGGTTTTCTACATGCACAGAAAACATTGCTCTGCTTCAAAGCTATGACTTCCCTAGGTATAACTATCACATATTGTGACTAGACCCTAAGGAAAGTAGTGTAAGTGCAATGTGTACAAATATGAGCATATCCAGGGAAAGTACAGTAATAAAGAAAACAACAGAACTATAAGACAGTGTTGATAGCTTTACTAATCATCTTCATACATAGAAAGGATTGCTGTCTTCCAAGTCTGTCTTTTCCCCTTTGTATATGTTTCATATGCTTTGAGTGGACCCTAAGTGAATTACTGTAAAACCATATTTGAAGTATAAGTCTACAAATATAGTACTTTGTACTATAGTACAGTGACATTTTAGTTCCTGACTGTTACAGGCCTAGATATATCAGTGAAGGAAAAAAGAGTGAGCCAGACATGCGATGTCATCAGTTATGTAATCAATGACATTTGTGATGTCATATTTGATGTCCTGGGTGTTAGTCTTAGCAGTGCACAAGGTGGCGTGAGTTATGGTTGCTTAGTTTACCATAAATGGCAGATTTCAGGGGTTTTTCAGTTTTATTTGGAACCATAAGGTCCCTTTATCAAAGTTTTTTCACTAAATTTCATAGGTTTTTTAGTAGCGCAACTTAACCATAACATCCCTTTAACAAAGTTTTTTTTACTGAATATATATATACATTTGTTTAAATTTTTTAGACGAGATGCGTCTACTGCGCCAGGATGGCAGGAAAAACAAGTCAACAAGGGGGGGGAAATCAAAACCGGGGGAGAGGCAGCGGTGGCAAAAAACCACGAGGAGGGGCAGAGGAGCCGGAAATATAAAGAGCACTACCCTGGCCAGATCTCTGCGCTCTGGAAACTAAGTGATATGGAGCAAGAAGATGACAGCAAGTTCAAAATAATCAACTTATCTGAACATATTCTCACCCGAAGCCAGACCAAAATACTTAGTCTGGGTCTGAACTTTTGCCCCAATGCAAAAAATGACTATGTACAAACGATGCTTGATTTCAAACAATATGTGCGTAAAATACGTCTAAAGAAATTTTTTGCAACAAATGAAATAAAGAAACGCCCAATACAGAAAACAATGGGAAAAACAGAGGTCAAAATAAATTAAATTAACACATTAGCAGACTTGATTGGCTTAGAAAAGGGCCTAGACATGGGGGCTGAAGATGAGCCCATTGACTTCGAAGAACTTGACATCAGAACAGACTGGGCAGCCAAAAGCAAATTGAAACAAAAGTCCAGGTTTAATCCCATTATGAGTGCTGGAAGTAACATTGAAGCATTTCAGAGTTTGGTTATTGAAGATCTCAAAACTTTGCGAAGGAAGGAACATAGGCGGAAATTCAAGGATAATATGTCAGTCCTTGACAGACAAGCCTTAACAGAGCTACAGGAGCTACATAATTGCATCATCAAACCTTCAGACAAGGGGCGTAATATAGTCTTACAGAATAGAACAGACTATATTAAAGAAGCATAGAAACAGCTGAATGAAAAAACATGCTATATAAGAATCACCACCAATTCAATTAAGGAATTGGAGACCAGAATAAATGCACTCCTATAGGGATGGGAACAACAAGGCATTCTTACAGGGGAGACTCGAAAGTTTGTGTCAACCAGCAACTCAATTGTACCTACTATCCATTTTCTTCCTAAGCTACATAAAGATCTGAATAAACCACCAGGAAGGCCCATTGTCTGTTTGATCGGCTCGGCTCTCGAAAACATGTCCAAATACATCGATGAGGCCCTTTTTCCCTTTGTAACTGTGCTACCGTCATACCTCAAAGACACCACAGATTTTCTGTTGCGCGTTGAGGACATACCATGTGAATCAGATTATCTGATGGTGACCATGGACAAAAAGGCGTGCTGACATTTTCTGAATACCAAATCTCTGAATTATTTGGAACATACCGAGATGCTCCTTACAATGATAGATCTTTGCCTCACGAACAATGTTTTTCTGTTCAGTAATGAATACTTCAAGCAAATGCAGGGGACTTGACAATGTGAGCATGGGAGGAACTTCAGGTATGGGCAGATTGCAACTGCGAGTACACAGACAATGTGGTACTGTGGTTAGGATTTATAGATGATTTGTTGATAATTTGGAAAGGCACAGAAAGAAAATGGTTGGACTTTGTGAAACTTCTAAATCAGAACTCGAACAATCTGAGATTTACGGAAACGCACAGCCGCACGTTAATAACTTTTTTAGATGTAAATGTGAGAATTGTAAATAACAAAGTAACTTGTGAGCTACACAGAAAGAGCACTGGATGTAACACCCCACTACATGCAAAAAGTGGACACCCCAAAAATCTAATTTGGAGTGTCCCATATGGGGAGTTCATATGACTCAGAAGAAACAACAGCACATTAGAAGTTTTTGACTCAGAAAGCAAAATTACAGCTCAAGGTTTCCAACGTCAAACATATCCGAAGAAGGTGATAGAGAGGGCCTATCTCAAAGCAAGATCAAAAGAGAGTCAGAGCCTCCTATCAGGATCAAGCAAGAAAGCAAATGTAGGCACATAGGTGAGTTGAAACTGTTCTAAGAACACAGGCAGTATCCAGAAATGTTTGTAAATAAACTAAATAGGGGTGTCCTAAGGACGGTATACTTGTCCGTATTGTTCGGAGGCAAGCTGAAACTGTCCTAAGAACACACACAGTGTCCTTTAATGTTCGTCAATAAACAAAATGGGGGTGTCCTGAGGATGCTAGACCTGTCCGTATTGTTCGCAGGCGAGTTGAAACAGTTCTATGAACACAAGCAGTGTCCTGATATGTTCGTAAATAACCAAAATGGGTGTGTCCTGAGGACGCTATGCCTGTCCGTATTGTTCAGAGGGAGGCAAACTGAAACTGTCCTAAGAACAAAGGCTGTGACCTGAAATGTTTGTAAATAAACAAAATGGGGGTGTCCTGAGGATGCTAGATCTGTCCGTATTCTTCGCAGGCAAGTTGAAACTGTTCTAAGAACACAGGCAGTATCCTGAAATGTTCGTAAATAAACAAAATGGGGATGTCCTGAGGACGCTATACCTGTCTGTATTGTTCGGAGGCAAGCTGAAAATGGCCTAAGAACACACATGGTGTCCTAAAATATTCGTAAATAAACAAAATCGGGGTGTCCTATGGACGCTAGACCTGTTTGTGCTGTTCGTAAGCATGTTCAAACGGTTCTCAGAACACATCAAGTGTCCCGGGATGTTCGCAAATAAACAAAATGGGGTGTCCTGAGGATTCTATGCCTGTCCGTATTGTTCGCAAGCGAGTTAAAACTGTTCTAAGAACAAATGCCTGTCTGTAATTGTTCGTTTCACTTGTGACGCACTTTTAATTAGTTTCAGGACCCAAACAGTGTCCGTAAAACACAAACGTGCATGCGCAAAACAGTATCAGTGCATTTGATGTCCTGCGGACACCAGCTCCCTTCGCGGACATGTTCGCAAAGTTATCGTATGACCGCACCCACGCTGAGCGTGTGTTCTGACTGCGAACACTGTTCGTGTCCCCGAACAATTTAAAACTACCTTTTCAAGCAATCCACAATATTTTTCAATAATAACTCACCATAGCACAAGTCCCACATAGTAATCCTGAGTTTCTACATACTTTTTGGGACTTTTGAAAACTTTTTTTGGTGTTCGATCTGTCCGCGGACAGCGCGCATGTCTCTGAACCATGCACAAGCACCCCTACAAAGGGCCACATCCTAGAGCTCATGCTCATTGTGTTTCTGGCTATCTTACAGAACACAGTGATTTTCCAGCCAACTTTCCAGATTTTAATCTGAAACCTGATGGCATCCATGGCTGCAGTACTGCCATCTGGTACTACATCTGCCTCAGCACCACCCCCACCCCTTCCACCACCACCACCTCCCCAAGGGCCTGAAGAGGGGAACAGGAGTGAGGATGCAGAGGAGGATGAAGAGGATGACGAGAATGAGGTAGAGGAACTCCCTACTACCAGCACTCGGCGTGAGTCTAGGATGTGGCAGTTATTTACCATTCACCGAGTCACCTGCAAAGAGTGCAAAATGGTACTCAGTCGCGGGCGGCCTGGTTCATACAGCTTTGAGACAACTACCATGAAGCAACACCTTAAGTCATTCCACACTGGGGCCATTCGCAAGGTTGTACCTTGCAATGACCGTAGTAGGTTGACTTCCTCTACTTCATCCTCCGTTTCCGATCCTGTCACCAAAAGGACAGCGTATTCCTCAAACTGCCTCACAGGCCATACGCAATACTGATGACCCGTACCTTTTGAGGGTCACAGTTGTGTGTGTGTACTGCGATGCAGTACTCTGCAGGGGGGAGAGACTTTGAAGTGCTTTTGAGGCTCTGGTCTCAGAGCACGAGAAGATCTGCTCACTACCCTAGTAAACCCCACTGTACATCTTACTCTCTCCACCTGCCCTTTCTTATCCCCGTGGTTGGTGTCCCCCCCTTACCCTCCTTTCCCTCTTCTCCTAGTGTGTCGTGTATAAAAAAACAAAAAAAATATTTAAAAAAGGCTCTTCGCAGAGCCGCCTTTGACAGTTTAAAAATAGAATTGAAAATAAATGAAGCAGGGCCCTGTGTATTTTTTTGAAGTCCACGCACAGTCCGCGAACATCTAAAATTTTGGGGTGCTGCCCTATCATAACCATTGCAGTTTTGGCTGAGAGGAAGTGGTGGCTCTGAAAAGAGCCTTTTGAGGGTGTTTGTTTGTGTTTGAAAAATTTGAAATGATCAACACCTACTACAAAATGGATGCTGTAATTCCAAAAAAGGTTGCAATGCATTTTGTACATTTCTCAGAAAAATCTGATTGCCAGCAAAAGTAAAATGGACTCCATCTCTGTGAAAAATGTATGTACTATGAAACATAATATTTTCATTGTGAAAAGAGGACATGCCAAAATCTCTTAGAAAGGCACAAACAGCCTCATTGACATTGTGCCTTGCTTTCTCCATTTATGGACCAAATTAATAAGAACAAAGCAACATTTGTCTCTGCGCAATCCGTTAAAAAATTACTTGAGAATTTGGAAACATGTCCATGACCTTCCCAAGTCCTTCTTTCATTGCAAATTGCAAAGAAATTCCAGACACATGTCCTAAACTGTTCCCTCCACAATGAATTACAATTATGTCTGGATGTTGCTCTTTCTCCAAAGTAGCACAGAGAGGTAGCAAGTCCAACCACTTATTTCCATGTACTCCATGCCAGTGCACTTCCATATGTGGGAATCCAAGATCTACAGCTTCTCCACAGCTTTCTGCATGCACCTTCAACTAATGTATCCACGTGTCTCCCAAAATCCAAACAATCTGTTTTCTGAAACACAAAGCCATAGCTATCTGTTCTTCTCTCAGCAAAAGAGTATCTGAGAAACTCTCTCCTGGCACAACACACCCACTAAACTTTACTGACCAATCCCTTGGTCTGCTCATTCTTATTTGCATGCCTCCCCACCCCAAAATCCCCGGATGTAACACGCAATGTCCACGGACTACCGCTATGTCTGCGGACATATTGTAACATGGAGAGTCCTTCTACCATTTTCATTTCACTTTCTGTGCTATTCTCTCATTGGATATAGCTAAGAAGTCACACGACCATCCACCAATCACATCCAATACCTCTACATCTAACTGCATCATTATAGATCAGCACTTCAAATTTACTGTTAATCTCTCTGAGTACAAGTGTCATATCATTGGAAAACACCTTCTACAATAAATACTGTACAAGCCTCCAAGATTTCTACTTGCAGCTGCATCCATATCCATATGCATTAACACAAACAACAGGTATGCATATTTTCTGTATAGTACCTGTAGAATTCTTATAGATTCATATAAACAGATTAACTGACTTTTAGCTTGTGTAATCTATAAAATGAATTTACTGTCATTTTTTCCATCTCCTATAATCAACTGTCACTTCCAAACCTATCTGCTATTTAATTTCTTTTTACACACACATTGCAAAACATGTTGAACTAACATATTTAAAGTACAATATAAAGAGTTAACATACTCTAACAAAATTGCATGCACACAGTATGTTCAAATATCAAACAACAATACTTATACAAAAACATGAAAATGTATTTATTTATTTATTTATATTTATATTGCGCGCAAGCAGCCCATGGGCATTGAGGCGCTGTTACTTGCAGGAATAGTGGCATTCAGTGGTACATTATGAATTCCACAAGCATAGAACTGATATTTTGGTTGGTACAGTTAGTCATTACAATACAGCTTATGCATTACGAACATATGATATGTATTCAACTGGTGCGACGTATCTTATGTGAATAAGATAGTTTTCATGGTTTTGCGGAAGGCGCTGAGGGTCAATGTCAATTAAAAAAATCAATGTCTAAATTAAAAACAGTGCTATAGACAAACAAAATTACTAATTTGTTTCCTTTACAATTGCAGTGAAGACCATTCTCCTGAAAAGAAGCAGCTGAATTTGAAGTACAAAGAACAACTAAGAAGAAACCTGCTCATTCCAGAAAAAAAGTAAGTTTAATACCACCATAATGTTTGTACTATTACTCAAACACACGTTAAGGTTAATTCATGCTATTTCTGCCCCTAAAAATATAGATTGTGCACTATTCTGTCCACAAATCCCCATTTCTTAAACAGAGATTTACACACAGAATGGAGCACAAATTCCTATTTTTTGGCACACAAATGACCCAACTCAGCACCTAGAATTTTGATATTATAGAACAAACAACTGTTTTAATTGTATTTCATTTGATTTAGTATTTGTACTTCTCCACACCACTAGCTTACTTTCTACTTTCATCTGAACGCCAGCTTAGTAGCACATAAATTCAAGAATACACATCCCAATGAGTTGTAGTTGCCCAAAGCATAATCACACACCATCACATACATCTTTATCATCTTACTCAGACACTCATGCACACAGCACACATACATTGCAGAACACCCCAACCCATACCTTCTTTATTTTTTTCAACAGACCCTAAAGAATCCCTACTAAAAATCAAGTCCGTAGAAAGCAACGCAGAAGCAGAGCAAATGAAAATAGAAGTGTCCAAAATAAGCATCCATCTCTAGCAGAATTTATAAAAATAAGTTCACACAAAACAGCTAATACAGTCATTTAGCGAAACAAAACAAGCTTCAAGTACTGAAACTTTGCCTCCTCTATCAACATGTAAAACGAACCAGAAAACAATTAACAAAAATTCAGCTACCACTACAGATACAACTGCTCCTATAAATTTTAATATAGTGCAAAGTAAGCATACCAAAAAAAGTATTTTAGCAAAAATGTTCCGTCACAGAGTCCTTCAAAATCTTATAAAAACAGGAGAGAAAACAGGCACAACCCTTAAAACCTATCGTAGGAAATTAATCTTAGAAGCGTTGATAGACAGTGCAATCCTTCTCAAAAGAAAATTATTTATTTTAGTGTTAAACAAAATGAAACCACTAACAAAACTAATGACTACATTAACAAAAAGACTTCTCAATAAACAAAATGTCAACAGAAATAACGTCTTAAGTATCTGTGGAGGTGAGTGGAGTCACACTACAAGCACAGAACCATATTTTAATAAAGAAGCATACAAACAAAAGCAAACAAATACAATTGCAATACACAGCAGTGGACGAGGTTATGAAAAAGTTATTAAAACCATAATGGAACAAGAAATACTGCTTACAAAAATATCCCCAGAAAACTTAGAATTACCTCTCCATTCAACTGAATCAGAATGTCTAGTATACAAACGGCCAAGCAAGTCAAAGTGTAACATTCCCAAAAAATCTTTCAAGTCTTTACTCCAATTCTTCAATCAATATGTGAAAGGCAAAGACAAAATCAAAATGAAACTACTGCGAAATATGGATACCTGTTCAGTGCACAAGTACACAGGACTACAAGGACATTCATTGGCCTGCATTTCAGTACCTACTTGCAAAACCACCTTCCATTATATCAAAATGATATCAACACATCATTCAACTATAAGGCATCTAGTCTATAAACTGCATTATGCTAAAAGTCCTGCTTTAGCACTAGCCAATTTAAATAACATTCTTCTACATGGTACAGCAAAAGACCTACTTGAAGAAATCGACTATATCCAGAAATATTTTGGAAGTGAAAGCCACTTACAGAATGAAATAGCTTTAAAGCAAATTAGCAACAATTCTAGGCATGGCAACCTTCTACTACACACATACAAAAAAGAAATACTGCAATTTAAAAGTACATCGGCTGAATTACCAAACCATCTGTGTGAATGTTGCCGTAGAACTTTTTATAAAAGTAACACAAAACTGTAGACATAACATACAAAATAGAAGACAATGAAGATTCTAAATGGTTTGAATTAGCTCTCTACCTCATAGCAGAAAACAAATACGAAATAACTGACCCCTTAATACTTTGCAGTTACTGCACTACAAAACTTGACAACAACCAAACTCCCTCACGTGCTATCACAAATAATTTGGAATTATTTCCACTACCAAAATCCTTACAACAACTCAATTTATATGAGAGCACCATAATTCAAACAGTGCACCCCTTTCAAGCAATAATATGCCTTCAACCAAAAACAGCAAAATTATCTCCCTCTGAATTAGTGAAAGGTATTCGTGGGAAGGTAGTGTATTTACCATTATATCTAAAGCAAAATGTGCACACTCTAGGAGTGCAAAGTCCCATGGAGCAATCTTTAACTATCTTAGTAAATGGTGTACCTACAAAAGACAAACAAATTTGGCAACAACTGGTAGATTTACATAAAGTTAGACAAGCCTTGCGATATCTAAAAGACAATAATGAATACTGCCAAGAAATTAATATTGAAGAAAACTTGAAGGATACCACTGAAATAATTCAAGAGACACAAGAAGCTGGTCAATTTGAGCTCCTAGATCCTGCTACAATATCCAATACGTTAAACCATTATACAATTCATCAATTGCACTCTAATGACACCGTAGAAGATGCACTAGAAACGTACCAAATGTGTCAAACAAAAGGATCACCAGTCAGCATATGGGAAAAAAAAGTATAGAAGCACATGCTTTTCCTCTACTCTTTCCTACTGGTAAAGGAGGAAATTGCGATGAT
Source organism: Ambystoma mexicanum (assembly GCF_040938575.1). Lineage (NCBI taxonomy): Eukaryota > Metazoa > Chordata > Amphibia > Caudata > Ambystomatidae > Ambystoma > Ambystoma mexicanum. Next base: position 281,065,296 of record NC_090929.1, on the reverse strand, counting down.
AGACCTATTCAAATAACAGCATCAGAATACCCCTCATTACGGATGTATTCTGAAGATCCCAGATTTAGACAAAAGTGAACTAGCAACTTTATGTTACAGAGTTGCACACACATTACAATCAGGATCCCACTTTCAAAATATGTCAGCTACACAATTATTACAATTATTACAAAACGTGCAACAAAAAGATGAGGTTTTACAATCAAATATTACAAACCTATTAGCAAACATGCGTGGTACAAAAGAGTTCTGGTTTCAACGTCATGGAGATGCACGTTGTGTGATAAGAAACCTTGGCCCACCCACTTGGTTTGTTACATTAAGTTGTGCAGAATATGCATGGGAAGATTTACATGATTTCCTACGCATATCAAACAAAACAAAACAAACATAGATATACTAACACCTGGAGAACTTTGTTCTCTAGATCCTGTTAATGTTTCAAGATATTTTCACCATCGCTTCATTGCTATGTTACATTTTATTTGTAATAAAACTGCTCCTCACCTCGGAGAAGTGCAACAATTCTTTTGGAGAAAAGAATACCAAGCCAGATATCCACATATCCACATGCTTTCATGGATTAAAGATGCTCCTAAATTTGGTCAAGACGATGACGCCACTGTGTTAGAGTTTATTGAAAAATATGTGACTTGTGAAATTCCATCAGAAGCAACAAATAGTGATCTTCATGCACAAATTTTACAATTTCAAAGAAACAAATGTGGCAAATATTGTCGTTGCAAATACAAAAACAAAGGGAAATACTACACCAAATTCCGCTTTGGTTTCCCTAGACGGGTTACAAAAACAGGTCAAGTGAACAACTTCATGTCTTCAGTTAGACATAGTGTTAAAGGTAAATCACCTAAAAATACATATTACATAAAAAGAACAGAAGAAGAAAAATATATCAATCATTACAATGCAATAATTGCCCACTTATGGAATGTAAACATAGATGTGCAGTACATTGCAGACAATTCCACTGCAGTTGCACGATATGTTACAGCATACTTAACCAAAGCAGAAAAAACAGAGCTCCAAGACCTCCAAGATCACTGTCTCAGAAATTGTACAGCTTGGGAATAAAAATGCTCTCCCATAAAGAATGTGGCTCCTATGAAGCAGCCGATCGTTTAACTGGTACTGCTTTGTATAGAAAATCTGGAAATGTAGTATGGTTAAGTCTTGGTCCTGCTAAATCTAGAAAAAGAGTTCTAAAATCATACGAAGATATAAAAACAATAGCCAAACATGATCCCAACAGACAAGACATTTTCAAAAACAATTTAATGGACACATACTACCCAAACAGAAATACCACTTTGGAAACCATGTGTATATACCACATAGCCCAAAACTTCACATACAAAAATAATATAAAACCCGATGAAAAAAAAAGGTCAATACAGAGTGACAAATTGTGAAGGCCGCTTAGTAAAACTCACCAAACCAAATTTAATGAATCATATCAAATTGTCATTAAAGACTCCTCAACATAAAGAACTATTTTACATGTCCCTGCTACAACTCTTTAAACCATGGAGAAAATAAGAAGAAATACTAGATAACTATGACTCCTATGAAGACGCTTTCAAAGCAAATGAAAGCACTATAACTGATTTAAACTTTACACAGTATAAAACAATGTTGCACAATGAACAGCAACACGAAGAAGAACTCCAGGCCCAACTAGATAAGGACACTCCTGACAGTAGTCAACCTTCTGTAACAGGAAGCCAAGTACCACTGGGAGAGCCACTAATAACAAATGAGGCAGAATTAGCTATGACATAAGTAGAAAACACCATGTGTCAGTATGAAGATAGAGAAGACTTAACTATACTGCAATCAAAACTAAACAATGAGCAACGTAGCATTTTTGAAGAAGTAACAAAAGAAATTACACATGGTGTACAACATGAAAACAAAGAATGCACCTGCCAAAATTACAAACCTATACTACTGTATGTCAGTGGTGTAGCTGGTTCTGGCAAAACATTCTTAATCAAAATCATCAGTAAATTCCTTCAACAATTAACAAACAACAAACTGTCAGCTGTTGTCACTGCCCCCACAGGTTTAGCTGAATACAACATAGGTGGTGTCACTTTACACCGATTACTACTCCTGCCAGTAGAACACCAAAACAAATTAGAATATTACATACTTTCTACAGAAGCTGCGATGGAACTACGCAGAGTATTAAAACAAATGAAAATGCTAGTAATAGATGAAGTGAGCATGGTCTCCAACCTAATGCTGGCTTTGATTCACCTCAGATTTAAGGAAGTACTCAAACCAAACTATGAAGAGCTCTTTGGAGGAAAACACATTATTGTTCTCAGAGATCTTCTTCAATTGACACTAGTGAAAGGTGAGCGTATTATTTAAAACCTTAGGACACAAACTCTGCCGTAAAACTGTTGGCAGCATTGGAAATGTCAATCTTTGGCAACATTTCCAATACAGAGAATTAACAGAAAACATGCAGCAATCTGCAGATCTCACTTATGCCAACATCTTAAAAAGTATCAGAGTTGGTATATTATCTCAAGAAGCACAAGCAATATTGGAAACCCGGCACATTCATGCACTTTATGGCGATAATGCATGTGCTACGGATGTTATGGAACAATTAGCCCACAAAAATGTCAATTGTATGGCCTTAATGCCAACTCTTACAAGCTGTTTCAAATTCAATGAAACAATGTTAAAAAAAGAAATGCAACCAATAATTGAAATTAGCGCCACAGACAAGCTAGACATACATGGTATTACACTACATATGTGTGAACAAGCCTCCACAAGACTAAGGGGGCGATTCATGGAACAAATGTGCGCTGAAAAAAGTGGCGCAGGTGGCGCAAGCTGGCGCATGCAAGCGCAAGCAGGCGCAAGCAGGCGCAAGTGTGAAAAAGGAAGCGCATGCGCACACGTGCGATTCATGGAAGTCCCAGCGCATGTTTTTCTCGGGATGTGCGCCAAACCCATGCGTGACACACACGGGCGCACATGTCATTGCAACATCCCGAACGCTGTGTGCGACACGCAGAGGGAAAGTGCACAACGTCCGCGCACATACCAAAAAGGGGGCGGGACATGGGGCGTAACGCATGGAATGGGGAACAACGCGTGAAAAAGAAGGCGTAACTGGGGAAGTACTGCAGGGAAATACACGGAATGCCCACACGCACGCAAACAACTGGTATTCATGGATTTGAATACGGGAAACAAGCGCACGCTAAAAGACGCGCACAGGTGTCAACACATCCGCCACAGGAAGGCAGGCGTAAGCGTCCCTGCGCACAGTATAAAAGCATGCACAAGCAACAAACACTTACATACCGCTACGATGAATGCCACATTTGTCGCAGCACTGATCGTGTGACACCGCAGGAGGAGGAGAATAGCCAGGCCCGCATTTTATCCCCCCGAACAAGCCTTTTTGGAAAGCCTGACGACCAGGTCTATGGCAGGTATAGGTTTCCACTTCGTATCATCCTAGACCTGGTCAGGGAGTGGTAAGATGACCTTACATCACCAACCCTCTGCACCCAAGCATTGAGTCCCTTGGAGAAGGTGCTCAATGTCCTGCATTTTTTGGCCACTGGGTCATTTCAGCAGACTACTGCGATAGTGGTGGGGGTTCTCACAGGCCATGCAGTCATGCTGCCTACACCGGGTGTTGGCAATCATGACTGCGCGCCCCTCAGTCCGCAGGCACATATACATGCCCAGAACACCCGCAGAAAGGCAGGCCGTCGTCCAAAACTTTTACAGGGTGGCACACTTCCCCAAAGTGCTCAGTGCCATAGATTGCACCATGTGGCCCTACGTCCACCTAGGGCCACTGAGGACATCTACCGAAACCGCAAGCCCTGGCATTCCATCAACATGCAGGTTATATGCGATGCCAAGGAAATCATCGCCTCTGTCTATGCAAACTACCCCGGCTCCACCCATGACAGTTTCATATACAGAATGTCCGCCCTGAGCCGGGCCCTGGAAGCTGGGCAGCATGGCAACACATGGCTCCTAGGCGAGTACAAATGCCCGTGCACATGCATGCATGTCACACACAGACAAATACACAAACCCCAATAATCACAACCATTATCACCTCTCCAGGGGACAGTGCCTACCGTCTGAGCAACCACATGATGACGCCAATCTAGAACCCCACCACACAACCCCAGGTAAGATAGAATGCTGCCCATATTGCAACCAGGGCCATAGTGGAGCGCACATTTGGAGTTTTCAAGTCACGCTTCTGCTCCCTTGACCGCTCTGGCGGCCAGCTACTCTATGCACCCCCAGTAGTGTGCAGGATCATTGTGGCAGCATGGGTCCTGCACAATGTTGCAACATGGCAGGGCGTACCGGTGGACATGGTGGTGCCCCCACATCCCCAACCACAGGCACAGGCGCGGCCCATGGGAGGGGATAGGGCAAGTGCGAGGCAGCCCAGACCCAGCTTGTGGCCACATTTTGCACCTAATCTCCCACCCCTGTGGAGTGCACACAGGCCTGGCACATACCAGGTGAGAATCGATGATGACAAAGAGACAGTCAACTGTCACAACCTTACCACCCTGAGAATGTTGCCATGGAAGTGCCACATTGTGTGCATCCCTAGCTAGTATCCGCAAATGGTCATAGATCATGTGCTGCAGGGACACAGTGGTCCCCGGAAGGCTAACTGTGTGCACATGTGGACCTGGAAGGGTGGTTGTACATGTTGTGGATCATAGGGCGAGTGTGTGTGTCAGTAGGGACATGCACTCAATACATGCATGTGCAATCAAGTGACCATCAGTGTCCTCATCACATGTGAACATTGCCCATGTGTACACCTCAGCATGTCAAACCACAACTATACCCTCACACCTGAAAGGTAAACACAACACATGAACAGCCATTGATCAGCAGAATACATCATGTACATAGGATACCACAATTACAATGCCAGGGTGCCCATCACACTGTGGGGCAAGGCAACTGTCCAACAACAAAATCCCCCCCTCCCTCACATATCACCATGACTCACTGAACAACTGCGCATGGGGTATGTAGCCTTCATCCTTGAAGTTCACCTGGCCACAGGATCACCTTTCCCCTTCGTCTCCATCTTCCACCTTCCGTGTAAAAGTGTCCAGCACCCTCAGAAGCCACCTTGACTTGCAAAAACAACAAATCAAAGAGAACTCAAAGCAGGCCAACACATAAGCCAAGCAAAAAGCCTGCAGGCAGCAAAACAAACCAGAAGAGCCTCCAGTAGATGACTTGAAGTAGCAGTACGATACAAAGCCCAAGTACTTGCACAATGATGGAACAACCAAGGTAGCACAGTAAAACAATGTCACAACAGGATGTGTACCATGTGTGGTACATAATATTGAATGATGCACCACAAACTGATGTGTACTGTCACAGCTCCCGTGTACAGGCGCAGGAGTGGCACAAACCAACCACCCCCACCGTGGTCTGGGTGCCTGCAAGATCAAACTCACACAGGCCTCTCAGACCCCGGTGGGGAATGAGGGTCAGGGATATGCAGTCGGGACAGGCATTGGTAACCGGATAACTGGAATGAGGTGCAGGAGAGCGTAGTAGGATTTACAAGGGAAAGTAGGGAATGTACAAAAAAATAATAATCACATTAACACATACACAATCAGGCCAAATGGAAACTTATCTGTGGGGTGACTGCTGGCCTCCTGCCTGCACACTCTCAGGTCCGGTAACATGAGCAGTTCAATGCTGCAAAGAGAGCCAGAGTCACTAATATGTGCGTGCCCATAACACACACACACATCACCATGCATGCCCCAAAGTGAAAAGATACTCTATAAACTATCTGGTGTGGTGCTTCGTACCCATACGTAAGATTCCCCCGTGATGGTTTATACACAGTCAATGCAGAAAGTAATGCGCCGGTGGGTGCGTGGCAAATGTAAGACCAATGTGTTAAGATTCACACAACATCCAATGTTCCCTGGGTAAGCATCCAGACGCATTTAGCAAGGTACGACTTCAGTACAAGTCGTGTTCCAGCGTAACCTAAATAAAGTAGGTAGTGCATGTGGCAATTCAAACCTGTGAATGAAATGCACTGCACACGAGTCTGTCCCTCGCTGTCTGTCCCTGTGAGCTGCTTCTTTCCCTGTCTTGGAACGCTATATGGCTAATACAACTGCCTCAATGGACCATGTTGGACCAGAGGATATGTGCCACTGCCCCTGCATGTGCCCCTGACAACTTTCCCATCAACTACCCATTACTCCACCAACGCATCTTAGCTGTACTGTGCGCTTCAACACCAATATCTGTCAAAGCTCACCATCAGTGGTGCTACTTAGCATGCATGTGCAACTGTCCTGGTGGACGGTTGGCTGCGGTGTGGCCCCCTTTTGCTGCTCACCTTGCCTGGAGTTCCTTGAAACACGTCAGCTTCTGTATGATGTATGAGCGCAATCCCTGTGGCTTTGCCTGCACACACATGTGCATGTCTGCACCACCGAACATGGCCAGCTTCCTGACAGACAATGGGCCATGTCTGCTGGGAAAGGTGGTCTGGAGGCTCATCCCCCTGCAGAAAGGGCAGAAAACATATGATTAATGCATGATATTTTCCTGTGTGTGTCTCCTCAGGCATGTCATGAGTGGATCATGTCAGAGACGTACATCTGAAATCACTCCATCAGTGCAACTTTCCCAGCCAAAGTGTGTCAGCCACTGTCTACAGCATGAATTGCATGAAGCACATGTACAGCAAAGATAAGAAACACACTACACAATGTATAGCAATTAATGCACACATGAATCATGAAACCACCCATCTAGCATAGGATGAACTGCTGTCAAAATCACCTCTATCATCTGCACTAGGGGTGTCAACACAAGTAGTACAGCAGCAGACATGTCACAGATATGACAGTCCTAAACCCTTGTGTAATAGGCTGTTACACTGAACCACCTTGCGAGCCCATGGATAAGGGAAGCAGGAATGGCATATGTGAGTCAGGACCCCAACCTGCAAACACATACACAAAACAAGCTTGAAGGGACGAGCTGGAACAGACAGTGGATGCTTTCAAAAGCCACAAAGCACCACACCGTCACATGAAAGCACAACAGACAAGCAATTTTAAACTATATTAACTAATTACACTAATTATAAAAAACCTACATTACCTAATTAAACTAACTATCAAATAGAAACTTAACTAACTTAACTAAAAGAAAAATCAAAAATGGCCACATACAACCCCGGGGGGATGCGCCCAGGAGGGGGGAGGTACAGGGTGCTGCTCAACACCCACATGCGATGATGTTGAGGAAAAAAAAACCTCCATGGGCTCAACGCCTGCACAGGCCGACCTATGTGGGAGAGACCTCGTCATCCGAGTCTGGCTCTTCCTGAAAAGGAGGACGTGTCAAAGGAGCCTGACCACGTCTAGCTGCAGCTTGCCCCTTGTCGGCAGCAAGTCTGCTGGACGGGTAAACCTGGTTCTGTGCGGCGATGACACGTAGTTCTGCATGCAGAACCTCACGTGATACGCGTGCTTCCTCTTGCAAGGTAACATGTGTAACACGGAGTTCCTCCTGCAAGGCCTGGCTGGACAACTGATGCACCTCCCGGCAAGCATGTAGCTCAGCCGAGATGGTACGCTTAAGCTGCGCAACCCTCTCCTCTGACCGCTCCATCTGGGACATCAGAAGGACACCCAGAGTGGATCTGAGGGTCCATACTCCTCCCTCAGGGCCTCCATGTGTGCCTCTGCAATTGCTTCATGCAGAGACAACATTTCAGCCTGCTGTGCCCTGTATGAGGCTGCCATGCCCAGCCTGAGCGAGCGGGCCATGGACCGTGACGCCTGCTGCTGGAGAAGCACCTGCCTAGCAGGGGGGAGCACGGATTGGGCCACACGCTCCATGCTCACAGCGATGTTCTCCATTGCTGCTCCCTGGCGTTCAGAATTGGCAGTCATGTCTTGCTCCCACTCAGTATACAGCGTTTGCGCGCAGCGACCGCGTTGCTGGGCTTGACACCTGCGGGACCCAAGGACCGGGTGTCCTCGTTGTGTTGGCACACGACTACATGCCCCCGTCGACGTGATAGCCCAGGCACATCAGTGCTTGGTGTGGAGGGTGACCCTGCATCCCGATCCACCACAGGCGGAGGTTCCAAGACTGTCTGACCCCTCAGTGCAGGTGTCAGTGACAGAGGAGTGCCCACATCAGAATCACTCACCCCTGACATATGGACCTCATGCACATCCAACTCTACATGGACGTCAGAGTGGTCATCAGGGCTGGACTCATTGCCAGCCATGGACAAGATGGACTGTAGCACATGTGGGTTTTCGTGGCCTACCACCCCACAACCCCCACTTGTGCCGGGTCGCTGTAGTGATAACAACCCTGTGCCTGGCATGACAACACCATCCTCTGGCTCCATTGCATCATCATCTGAAAAGTAGAGAGAAAAAAGGTCACTACACATGTTAGAAGCACACAACACACACACACACATAGACATCACACAGACATCAAACACATGAAGCAGACATGTCACACACAAAAGAGAACCTGCCATGCATGCTGGGTCAACTTGACATTGCTTCTGTGATTAGGCATGTAGAAGGGTGTTATATCGCTCTGAAGTGGGTCGATGCAGTGCAGCACATTTGTACGTTACTTTCTATCCACATGTACAAGTACTTCATGATGTGTATCAGAAAATGTGAAGGCAGTGCAAGGTCAACTTCAGCCATCACGTGCAATGTGCATGCAATGGGTAGCATGGCTACAAGCAAACCACCCCTCCCCCCAAGTGCAAATGCAGGGATGTCTTGCATGGCATCAAAAGGATGACCATAGACCTGCGTATTGACAGACAGTGTTGACTAGCATCAATTGCATCATGTGAGTCAAGTGACAACACAGCAGATGATGATGGGACAGTAAGCAGGACACATGATGAAACCTCGGGAGTACACCCATGTTTGAATAAGACACTACACCAGTTGGACAGAGTCATTGGCCATGAAACAGGCTGAGGCCTGTGACCCACACAGACTGTCACACCCTAAACATGTGTGTGACGCAGGACTGAGCCACAGTGGCCATGGGAAGGCTGATTAAATGCCATGCAATGTAGGTCACCCTGGACACGTACTGCAATGATCATCCAGTCAAGGACACATAGGGGCATGCATGTAATCCACATGGAGCATGAATGGACACTCATGTCCCTGTGGGGCATCTGATCTCTGCACAGTCCAAGTGAGACACCCTGCATCAAGTACAAAGGATGTACCCCACAACATATGTCTGGCAGATTGGCTGGTGGAAGTTAGCATGTACACAGGACGCATGAACATGCAAGTACTCAACAGCAAAATTGAAGCAGACCAGTGCAAAGGTGAAATTGGGGTGCAGAAGGGGGGTGGAGGGGCAAGTGGGCATGCCTACGTGGATTACCCACATGCAGGCATAGGACACATGCACGTCAGTCATGCTATCACATAGCCCCAGAGCTGAGAGGAAGGTCACCCCAGGCTACATGCAGAAGGGCCAGTGAGCTGGAACATGGACCGGAGGGGCATCCTGGTGACCATCATGTGAGTAGGGTGCAATAGTGGTGATGCGGACAGTCCTCATCCGCTCCACATGTCCACCATCCTGCAGAGCAGCCATGCATCAGTGAAGCATTGCATTACTTGCACATCAGAACCATGTACACATGACATGTAGTGGCAGTCATGCACAACACATCACACAAGTAAAACACAAATGTGCTCACCAAACACGCAGCAACACTCACTGGACTGGGCATCAAAGTCTGGCATCTCTCCCACTACTTCAACCGATTCAGGTGGTATGAAGGTCTTCCTCCTCAGGTGCAGGCCCACTGCCAGTCACCAGAGTCAAGTTGTAATTTGAGGCACGCTTAGCCTTAGCGCTGTGTTTGAGGTCATTCTAATGCTTTTTGCACTCACGTTCCGCAACTTGCTTCCAGTGGGTATCACGGTGGGCAGCCGTAGTCTGACAATTAGGCCCCACTAGCATGTCATGGCTGTGGTCCCGCACATAGTCCACAAGGAAGTCCAGTTCCTGGTTGCAGAAAGGCTTCTTCCTTGACATGCAGGAGATTGTGGCTGTGTGTGGCGTCCCAGCCTGTGCTGCAGGTGCAACCTTCCTCATCTTGGATTATGGCTCAGACCCTGACTTGCAAATGCTGCACTGATCAGTATGGCCAGTGGCACCAGTGGATTGAGCCAAGGGAGTGGCAGGTGGAGGGACGACCAAAGGCCTGACTTGTGTCAGTGGCAGCTGGGTGCCCTCTAATGGACCCTGCGCAGCAACATCCACTGTGGCAGGGTCATTGACCACGACTGTCCTGGCTGGCAGACTTCCAACCGGGGTGTAGTTGGCTGCATCTGCCCCTGCACTTGCCAACACCCAGCTGGTCGGGGCAGCAGATGACATTACTGCCCCAGGGACACGTGTCTCCTGCCCTGTTGGAAATCTTCCAAGGACTCCTCGAGTGCCAACGCAGCCTGCGATGGCAGACCCTGAGCCAGGGTGGTGGTTTCCACAGCTGCACCTGCAGCTACCACTACCCTTGGTCCTGTGGCAGTCGATGAAATGGACTGCCGGGTCACACGGGCACCAGTGCCAGATGCAGAAGCTGCATCTCCCGGAACCACAGGGGGTTGTGGCATGACTGCACTGACACATGGCACAGCATTGTGCACAAGTGGCGCACCCCTGCCTCTTCCCCCTCTGCAGCCACCCTGGACACCCTGGAGTCCCCCTACTCCCTGGTTACCCCGGCCACGTCCCTGACCATGCCCGCCACGAGGAGGACACCCAGCTGAGGCGCCCCTCACCTTTGGTGACCTCCCAACCATGGCACAGATGGAGTAGTGCCGGCCCAGATGGAAGAGTGCCAATGGGAGGTGTACACCACAATTGTCCTGGGCAATTGGGGTGAAGGGGGTGGGATGCAAGATGTTAACAGCACCCCTGCACCTGCAAGGCTCTATGTGACCCTGGTGATGTAGTGACGGGTCACGCAATGCTCAGGCACCCCAAAACTGCAGTAAAACCGTGCACGCAACCCCTGCAGCCTACGTGCGTGGAATAAACCTCCCGCAGTACGCGGTGGCACCCAGTAACATGAAAAACGGGTACGCGTGGGACACGCAGGCTACTATGACCTCGAAAATGGGTGTGATACACAGGGGCACCCACAGTGGGAAAAATAGCATGCGTGACTCACAGTCAGACTAGCGCGATGATGAAAAACACGCGTAGCCAATACCCCCGCCAAAAGAAGAGAAACGTCCTTGATCCATTGTGAAGTTGTGATGGCGTGCAAAACAACACGAAGTAGCAACACACACATCGGTCTCCACAAAAGGCACATACAGCGAACTGCAGGCCCTGCTAACCTTTAACCCGTGCTGAGGGAAATGCCTGCACGTGTTGTGTCACTTACGCGCGTTGGCCCTTTCCTCGGATTACACGCATTTACACGCAGACGTGCAGTTTTTTCAGGCGCTGAACCACTATGCACATGTCACGAGGGAAACGCCACGTGCGTAATGTCACAGACACGCTTAGACACTAATGGCCTTTCCTCGGATTTCACACTGACATGCACTTTTGTCACGTGCCAAATCACTCTGTATCAAGCTGGCCACGCAAAAACACACGGAAGACCACGATCGTGCCCAGAAGGCCATATTCCTGCCCCACAGAGCACAGAGAACGGTCTCCCACCTGCCATCTGCTGCTGCCAGCCTGCCTGCTGCCCACGTGCCCTGCTATTTGGTGCCTGCACATCAGCCAGGGTGCAGTTGCTGTGACCACCCCTGCTGGAACTGAAGACTCCCGACTGGGATACCATAGCTCCACAGCCCAGCCCCAGGACCAGTTGCCTACCCACACATGGGGTTGCCATGTCAGACACTACACCATCTGGCACCACTGGCAACCCCCAGGCAGAGAGTCAGAGGGCCACCAGCTCCAGTGCCAGTGAAGTTGGTGTCCTGGTGGAGCAAGTCCTGGGGCAGTATGATGCCCTCTTTGGAGGTTTGCGCGCCGACAATGAAGGACGGAAGAGGATCTGGATGGACATCGTGACTGCCATCAACGAGGAGGGGTGACAGTCCGCGAGATCAAACATGTCTGGAAGCGCTGGGAGGACTTCAGGTCCAGGACCCTCAACAAGGCCCAGTGCCTCTTGAAGGCAGCGGATGCCAAGGGATGTCGGGTCCACCTGACTGACAACCAGATGAAGGTCAAGGAACGCATACGCCCAGCACTCAATGTCCAGGTCCTTGAGGGGCAGACCTGTCTGGAGTCGAGCGGTAAGAGTACATGCATACTGATCGGACGCTTTGTGTGTTGTGGTGTGCCAGGAGTGTGCAGGTTGCACATATGCCTTTGTAGGGACATGTATGGCTGCATATGTACAGGGACGTGAACCTGCCACATGTGATTCCTATCAAGTGTGAGACACGTCGATGGTGTATGTGTTGGTAAGCATGCTGTGCAAATGTATGTGTGGATGCACACATGCAATGAATTATGAGTATGTACTGTGGCATGGTTGTGATGTCACACATGGATGCTGGTTCATGCTGCATTTATCTGCACTATGCACATGTGCATGTGGGTGTATTTGACAAGTGTGCAACTGTGATGCAACATGGATGCATGTGACATGTAGAAGGCTGAATGCGAGATGTGACATGGATGGCGATCTCATCACTGCGACAGTTGGTAGAGATGTTGCATGTAAGTCTGGTAGCGTGTGTGGATGTGTTGTGCACTCCCCGTGTTTCATGTGACCTCAGGCTCACCTTCGGCTGCTTGTGCTGTTGTTTGTGTATGGACGGTGCTGCCTGGTGCAAGATTCCTGTTGATTTGCTCATGTGTGTGAGTTGAAATGACATGTGTGTTGGGGAGTGTGATGCCATGTCTGTAGTTTTACTCTGCCACTCATGTGCAACTGACATGTGTATATCAGTCCTTTGTACAGTGCCCTGATGCCTGTGTTCTATTTCTCCCTGTCCGCAGCGTCAACTGATGAAGAGGGCGGAGAGGGTGCTGTGGAGCAAAGCGGCAGGGATTGCACCACCAGCCGGAGACGCAGGGCCCGGCTCCCCTCCTACGTTGTCATCTCGTCGGGGAGTGAGGAGTATGGTGCCCCGTCCCAGGCCGCAGCTGGCGAGGGTTTGGTCCAAGAGGCAGAGGTCGGAGGTGGACTCCTCAGCAGCAGAAGGAGCAGCTGAGACCCCACAGGGTCCGACGGAGGAAGATGGCATGGAGTCATCCAGGTTGGTGGGGGGTTTGGTGGAGGAGGAGGCCGTGGAAGGGACACACACGGGTCTGGAGTTGGGGATTCCACTGGTGCTAGTGGTGCAGTCCAGGGGCAGGGACAGGAGGCAGCACAGGCTGCCGCAGAGGTGCCTATGTGTAATCCTGTCCCAGATCCTGTGACTGCATCATCCTGCACCAGCAGGGATACCTACGCCCAGACCCGTTTTCAGGGAGTGGATGAGCACACAACAACTGGCCTTCCTCTCCCTGCGGATGTGGCAATCCGGGACCGGGTTCAGCCTGTCCTGACTGGGATGGCGTTGCGTCAACGGAGCATGCGAGGTGACCTGCAGTGTTTTCGTGAAGACACTGCCTCGTTGACCGCGTTGAGCTACTGGGACGGGTCACCAGGGCTGGATTCCTCCGTATGCTGGACATTATTCCAACCCCTCCTCACCTGAACCCCCTATGCACCAGTCGTCCTCCATGCCATCTTCCCACCCATGTATCACTTGGGTACCCTGTGGAGCTGCCTCTGACCCATCAGCCAGGCTGGTGGAGGACACATCCCTGCCACAGTCGGGAGTCGGACATGCAGCAGGGGTGGCCACCACGACAACTGCACCCCAGCTGGAGGAGGACATGCAGGCAGCAAGAGCCAGGGCATAGGCGCAGCAGCAGCAGCAACAAGTTGGGAGCGATGATGGCTCTGGGCCATCAACATCGGAGGGGCAGGCATCGGCCACAGGGCAGGAGGACCCAGGATTGGGAGTGTCTTTCGTGTGGCAGCGGTTGGGCCAGGCCATAGGTGCGGAGTGGCGGCGGGCAGAAGAGGCATGGCTCACAATGGTCAGGGCGGAGAACTCCATGCGGAGGGCACTGAGGCAGGCCGAGTGCCTTGAGGCTATTCGCAGGGAGTTGGAGTCCAACATGGCATCGTCCCTGCGAACCCTCAGGGCCATGGAAGAGGACCGCCTCCAGGACATTGAGCAGGAGTTCGATGATGCCCTGGCCCAGGGCATCGGAAAGTGAGCCGTCAGACTAGCCCGCTGCCATTGTAAATAGTTTTTAGTGTTAGGTTTCATTTTCGTTTTGCTTTATTTTGGGGTGATTGGACTATGCTCCACACTTTTGTATATAGTTCTTTTCTTAGGTAGTTTTTTTGGATAGGTTTCATTTCTTTCGTTGGGCTCATGGACCCTGGATGAACTTGGTGAAGATAGTTGAACAGTAGATGATGTAAGGATTTTATTTTATTAATCACCATGGATCAATGGATTTTTCAATTTATGTTTCCTTTGGATTTCATTTGGTGGACCGTGAGATTGGACACATGTTTTTTTTCATCACTTTGGATTGGTTATTCATATGTTTTTTTATTCTGTTTCGGACATACATTTCATTTACATCGTTTGAAATATGTTTTATTCTTTAATTTCATTTCATTCATTTTGTTAATAATACATTTTTGTTTCTTACTTCCATGTGTGGTGTTCGCTCATTGGGTTACTGCATGTGAAAAAGTGGATTTAGACAATCACTTGCACCCAGTGTGTGTGTGTGTGAGGGACATGTTTTGATGTACATAGTTCACTTTCATTTTGTGCCATGGAATAGCCATTTCAGTGTGGGGTGGATTGGGGACTTGATTGCCTCTCAAGACTGGTGTGGGATGCTGTGGGATTTTGGTGCACATGAGGCCCATGATTGTGCATCTTTATGACGTGTTGGGGGGACATGAGTCGGGGCCTGCTGGCAGGTGCCCGTCAATGCTGGGTGGGTGGGGGTGCAGGGGGACATGAGTCAGGGCCTGTGTAGAGACTCTGGCAGGTGACTGTCACTGCTGGGTGGGTGGGGGTGCAGGGGGCATGAGTTGGGGCCTGCTGGCAGGTGACTGTCACTGCTGGGTGGGTGAGGGTGCAGGGGGACATGAGTCGTGGCCTGCTGGCAGGTGCCCGTCAATGCTGGGTGGGTGGGGGTGCTGGGGGACATGAGTCGGGGTCTGCTGGCAAGTGCCCGTCAATGCTGGGGGCGTGGGGGTGCTGAGGGACATGAGTCAGGGCCTGCTGGCAGGTGCCTGTCAATGCTGGGTGGGTGGGGGTACTGGGGGACATGAGTCGGGGCCTGCTGGCAGGTGCCCGTCAATGCTGGGTGGGTGGGGGTGCTGAGGGACATGAGTCGGGGCCTGCTGTCAGGTGCCCGTCAATGCTGGGTGGGTGAGGGTGCTGAGGACATGAGTCGGGGCCTGCTGGCAGGTGCCCGTCAATGCTGGGTGGGTGGGGGTGAAGGGGGACATGAGTCGGGGCCTGCTGGCAGGTGCCCGTCAATGCTGGGTGGGTGGGGGTGTTGAGGGACATGAGTCGGGGCCTGCTGGCAGGTGCCCATCAATGCTGGGTGGGTGGGGGTGCTGAGGGACATGAGTCGGGGCCTGCTGGCAGGTGCCCCTCAATGCTGGGTGGGTGGGGTGCTGAGGGATATGAGTCAGTGATCACTAGTGCAAGGTGACATGTGGGCTGGCTGGGGGGCATGTCCATGGTGGATGGGCTGCTGCGGGACATGACCAGGGGTGCAGGGTAGTCCCCTGTGGTGTGGGCTGCCTGCACGGGCTGGGTAGGGGGTCGAGGGCACACCTTCGAGGACCCACACAGGCAATTCACGTGTGTAACACCCCGCGCACCCCACTGGATACATGTACCCCACTCGCACAGGGCCAATTTGCATGTGAAAGTTTCTGCGCACCCCAGAAATACACATACCCCACTCGCACAGGGCCAATTTCATGTGAAACTCCCCGCGCACCCCCGAAATACACATACCCTGCTCGCACAGGGCCAATCACGTGTGAAAGTTCCCGCGCACCCCAGAAATACATGTACCCCGCTCGCACAGGCCCAATCGCGTGTGAAACTTCCCGCGCACGCCCAAAATACACGTACACTGCTCGTACAGGGCCAATCACGTGTGAAGGTTCCCACGCACCCCCGAAATACACGTACCCCGCTCACACAGGGCCAATCGCGAGTGAAAGTTCCAGCGCACCCCACAAATACACGTACCCCGCTCGCACAGGGCCAATCACGTGTGAAAGTTCCTGTCCACCCCAGAAATACACGTACCCCGCTCGCACAAGGCCGATCGTGTGTGAAAGTTCCCACGCACCCCTGAAAGACACGTACCCCACTCGCACAGGGCCAATCGCATGTGAAACTTCCTGTGCACCCCAGAAATACATGTACCCAGCTCGCACAGGGCCAATCGTGTGTGAAACTTCCCGAGCAACCCCGAAATACCCCGCTTGCACAGGGCCGATCGCGTGTGAAACTTCCCACGCAATCCCCAAAAGACACGTACCCCACTCGCACAGGGCCGATCGCGTGTGAAAGTTCCTGCGCACCCCCGAAAAACACGTACCCTGCTCGCACAGTGCCAATGGCATGTGAAGCTTCCCACGCACCCCAGAAATACACGTACCCTGCTCACACAGGGCCAATCGCGTGTGAAACTTTCCTCACACAGCGGGGTACGTGTATTCGGTGGGGTGAGTGGGGAGTATTACAGACATTTTCGTGGTTGGGGGGCTGTATGCTGGTCCACTGGCCTGTGCACCGTGTACGGGATTTGTGCGCTGTTCGTGGCACACGGGGAGGGGTTGGGGGCGTAACTGGCGCTGAGCTTCTCTGCACCACGGCTGGTTATGGATGTTGAAATCCTTGAATACGCGGTGCGCGGAAATTGATTTTGGCGCACGCAGCTGGCGCAGACTGCCGCACGCGCACACTGTGCGCCAGCCGCATTTGCGCAACTTGTATGCTGAATTCTATGAATTACCCCCTAAATAGTTTAGAAAATTCAATCTCCAACACAGATGGATTGGAAAAAATATTAAAATTATCCTTAAATTGCAGAGTAATGCTTAAATGTAACGTTGACGTGGATCAAGGACTAGTTAATGGAGCACTGGGTACAGTTGTTGACTTTCAAACATACCCACGTGACAGCAACATTCAGTTTGTCAATATTCTGTTTGACAAACTTTCAGAAGTGAAAAGGATAGGACGCTCAACAGCTCGATTCCTTCTCTTCAAAGACATGTATGTACGCAGAGAACCATTTTCTCTAACTCTTGCATACACAGTCACCATTCATAAATCACAAGGTCTTACCCTAGACAAAGCATTGATAGACATTGGTCACACAGTCTTTAAAGAAGGCATGAACTACGTAGCACTATCATGCTCACGTACACTTGATGGTCTATTTCTAATCAACTTTGATGCAAGTAAAGTAAACGCTGATATTCCTTGCATTTCAGAATACAATAGACTTTGTTCACTATACACCACCCATCTAAAAACATATCCTATTCCGTAAAAAGTAAAATGTCACTGCAAATCCTCCAAAGAGATTAAAAGAAACTAATACTTCATCAAGTACCACAATCAAAAAAGAACATATTAGGGAAAGTAAACCAGGTACTTCTTCAAAGAAGGAAGACAAACTCCAAAAAAAGCACTCAGCTACAGAACTACCTGGTCCATTTAAACTTTCAAATGTAATTGGTGTAAGTTGCTACGCAAATGTAGCAATGATTTTTCTATTTCAATTACCACCAATAGTTGACAACATTTACTTACACAGTACAGACCAATTGTGTTTGCAAATGTTAGTACTTCATAGAAACGCAACAAACAATCCTGACAACACGTATAGTGTTTATGGAATAAGACAACAATTGGACTACTGTGCTGGAATGGTGAAATTCACTATAAACTCACAGGAAGATCCACAAGAATTTCTAATGTACTTACTACAAGTACTGGAAAATAAAAACATACCAGATGGCCATGCTCCCAAGACTCTATGCCCTGGCCGAAACCACCGCAGCATATTGCACCCATAGAGTAAAACATTTGAACTATGCCATATTGGCACTTTTAATGTCCGTGGACATGATGAGTATTCTTAGAACAGTTTCAACTTGCCTACGAACAGTACGGACAGGCATAGCGTCCTCAGGACACCCCCATTTTGTTTATTTACTAACATCCCAGGACACATAATGTGTTCTAAGAACACTTTCATCTTGCCAGCAAACAATACGGACAGTGTCCTCAGGACACCCCCATTTCGTCCATTGATGAACATTTCAGGACACTGTGAGTGTTCTTAGAACAGTTTCAACTTGCTTTCGAACAATACGTACAGGCGTAGTGTCCTCAGAACACCCCCATTGCAAAGTTTGGTGAGGATTCGTCCAGGGGGGGCAAAGTTATAAGGGGGTCCCAAAACAATTTTTTTCCATAGACTGAATGGCCTACTGCCCAAACCGCTGGACGGACTTTCACCAAATTCAGACCAGGAGTAGCGGCTTGGTCCTGAAAGCGTGCTTTTGCAAATTTGGTGAAAATCCGTCCAGTAGTTTTTTTTTAAAATGACCAAAAAGTAGGTCACAAAAAATGAGTGATATCTGTGTTCGGTCCGCGGACACACTTCCCTGTTCTCTCCGCCGACAGTGTCCTGATTGGCCAACCGGCCTGCATCATGTCCGCGGACATGCAACGTGTTCGCTGATTGCGCGGCGCAGAGCGTGGAGCACGTCAAATTTTCGGTAGCGCCCGCCATCTTGGATTTGCAGACGTCTGCGGACAGCGCAGTGAAACATGGTTGAAAAATTGTATTTAGTAGAGTGTGTTGATGTGTAAGAGTGTTTGGGGAGGTGGGAGAGTATGAGATGGGTTAAATGTTGTATTTATCTATGTGGTAGACCCTCTTGTTGTGTTTGATTTGTCTGCGGAGAAATGTTCTAAATAAACTAAATGGGGGTGTTCTAAGGACGCAATATGTGTCCGTGTTGTTTGCAAGCAAGCTGAAACTGTTCTTAGAACATTTGCGGTGTCCTGAAATGTCCTTAAATAAACAAGATGGGGGTGTCCTGAGGACGATGTCTGTATTGTTCGCTGGTAAATTGAAAGTGTTCTAAGATCACTTGCGGTGTCCTGAAATGTTCATAAATAAATAAAATGGGGTTGTCCTGAGAACGGTATGCCTGTCCGTTTTGTTCGCAGATAAGTTGAAACTGTTCTAAGAATATATCATGTGTTCTGGCATGTTCGTCAATAAACAAAATGGGGGTGTCCTGAGGACACTGTCCGTATTGTTCGCAGGCAAGTTGAAAGTGTTGTAAGAACACTTGCGGTGTCCTGAAATGTTCGTAAATAAACAAAATTGGTGCGTCCTGAGGACGCTCTCTGTATTGTTCTCTGGCAAGTTGAAAGTGTTCTACGAACACTCGCGGTGTCCTGAAATGTTCGTAAATAAACAAAATGGGGGTGTCCTGAGGACGCTGTCCGTATTGTTTGCTGGCAAGTTGGAAGTGTTCTATGAACACTTGTGGTGTCCTGAAATGTTCGTAAATAAACAAAATGGGGGTGTCCTGAGGACGATGTGCGTATTGTTCGCTGGCAAGTTGAAAGTGTTCTAAGAACACTCGCGGTGTCCTGAAATGTTCGTAAATAAACAAAATGGGGTGTCCTGAGGACGTTGTCCCTATTATTCGCGGGCAAGTTGAAAGTGTTCTAAGAACACTTGCGGTGTCCTGAAATGTTCGTAAAATCAACAAAATGGGTGTGACCTGAGGACGATGTCTGTATTGCTCGCTGGCAAGTTGAAAGTGTTCTAAGAACACTTGCGGTGTCCTGAAATGTTCGTAAATAAACAAAATGGGGGTGTCCTGAGGACGATGTCCGTAAAGTTCGCTGGCAAGTTGAACGTGTTCTAGGAACACTCGCGGTGTCCTGAAATGTTCATAAATAAACAAAATGGGGGTGTCCTGAGGACGCTGTCCGTATTGTTCGCTGGCAAGTTGAAAGTGTTCTAAGAACACTCGCAGTGTCCTGAAATGTTCGTAAATAAACAAAATGGGAGTGTCCTGAGGACGCTGTCGGTATTGTTCGCTGGCAACTTGAAAGTGTTCTAAGAACACTCACGGTGTCCTGAAATGTTTGTAAATAAACAAAATGGGGGTGTCCTGAGGACGCTGTCCGTATTGTTCGCTGGTAAGTTGAAAGTGTTCTAAGAACACTTGCGGTGTCCTGAAATGTTCATAAATAAACAAAATGGGGGTGTCCTGAGGACGCTGTCTGTATTGTTCGCTGGCAAGATGAAAGTGTTCTAAGAACACTCGCGGTGTCCTGAAATGTTTGTAAATAAACAAAAGGGGGGTGTCCTGAGGACGCTGTCCGTTTTGTTCGCTGGCAAGATGAAAGTGGTCTAAGAACACTCGCGGTGTCCTGAAATGTTTGTAAATAAACAAAATGGGCATGTCCTGAGGACGCTGTCCGTATTGTTCGCTGGCAAGTTGAAAGTGTTCTAAGAACACTCACGGTGTCCTGAAATGTTCATAAATAAACAAAATGGGGGTGTCCTGAGGATGCTGTCTGTATTGTTTGCTGGCAAGATGAAAGTGTTCTAAGAACACTCGCGGTGTCCTGAAATGTTTGTAAATAAACAAAATGGGGTGTCCTGAGGACGCTGTCCGTATTGTTCGCTGGCAAGTTGAAAGTGTTCTAAGAACACTCGCGGTGTCCTGAAATGTTCGTATATAAACAAAATGGGCGTGTCCTGAGGACATTGTCCGTATTGTTCGCTGGCAAGTTGAAAGTGTTCTAAGAACACTCATCATGTCCGCGGACATTAAAAGTTCCCATAAGGCATAGTTAAAATTCCTGTTTGGTTTAGTAACTGGATTACATGTATTTCTTGTTCATTTCTGTGATAAACGAAAAGATCATGTTAGTATTGGTATTTTGTAACGACTTAAAACATTGAATAATCAACATTTTTTTTATCCTCATATTTAGTAGTTTACAAACCAGTGTACTGTGCAATTTGCTCAGTTTCTGTGTTTGTTGCTAAAATCATTGGGTCTGTGAAAAAAAAAATCCATGTTGGATTAAAAAAAACCTTTTTTTGTTATGCTACAGTCTGTTTGTTTGTTTTTTTTGGGTCTTTTGTTTGTTTTCAGTTGTTTGCATATTGGAAAATTTTAGAGCAGTTAGATACCAGTTGGCGTATTCTAACTTTTTAATTTTTGATGTAATTTAGTGGTATTGATTTATCTGTTTGGATATTGTAAAATTTTGGAGTAGTTAGATACCAGTTGGCGTATTCTAACTGTCTATTTTTTTTATATAATTTAGTGGTATTGATTTATCAGTTTTGATATTGTACAATTTTGGGACAGTTAGATACCAGTTGGCGTATTCTAACTGTCTATTTTTTTTATATCATTTAGTGGTATTCATTTATCTGATTAGTTGTTGTAGAATCTTCGGGCAGTTAGATACCTGTTGGAATATTTTAACAGTTTCTATTTTTTTATTACAAGTTTAGTTAAGGTTTAAGTACAGTTTAGTTAACACATTTTGGTTTTAAGAACATTAAATAAGCGTTTGAAAGATTTGCTGGTAATCTCTGCTTTAGAGTAATGGTACTATCATTACATTCAAACCATCCACATTTCTTTTTTATATATGCAGTGTAGTGACCTGAATTGGTTGTGGCTCCTGCGTGGTAGATTATACCTATTGTTGTGAAGGTTTTCTTACCAAGTGATACTTGACAATGTGTGAATCCAGTCAGCTTGCAGTTGTTTTTGTTACCATCTGCATTGTAACGTAGAAGCATTAGTATTATGTATATACTATGTGTTTGTATTAGTAAGGTGGAGCGATTATCCAAATTGCAGGTAGAACATAATCTACCATGGTGTGCATTTTGTACAAGTTGCTGAAATGGAATGGATTCACAATTAGGTATTGATATATACGAAGTGTTCATTTGTTCTTGTGTCACATTGTTGCAGAGAGTGCATGTATGTTTCCACATGTATGAAATCTGGATGATTTCATTTGTAGGTATGCTTTTGTTTTCCAGTCATTGTAGTAAGTACATTAGAAATTCTTGTGGATCTTCCTGTGAGTTTATATTGAATTTCACCATTCCAGCACAGTAGTACAATTGTTGTCTTATTCCATAAACACTGTACGTGTTGTCAGGATTGTTTGTTGCGTTTCTATGAAGTACTCACATTTGCAAACACCATTGGTCTGTACTGTGTAAGTAAATGTTGTCAACAATTGGTGGTAATTGAAAAAGAATATTCATTCATTGCTACATGTGCATAGCAACTTACACCAACTAGATTTGAGAGTTTAAATGGACCAGGTAGTTCTGTATCTGAGTGATTTTTTTTTGTTTGTCTTCCTTCTTTGATGAAGTACCTGGTTTACTCTCCCTAATTGGTTCTTTTATGCTTGTGGTACTTGATGAAGTTTTAGTTTCTTTTACTCTCTTTGGAGGATTTTCAGTGACATCCTGTTGCATTTCTTTTTGATTTAGTTTTCTTTTACAACGTTTTACTTTTTGTGGAACAGAATATGTGTTTAGATGGGGGGTGTATAGTGAACGAAGTCTATTGTATTCTAAAATGAAAGGAATATCAGCGTTTACTTTACTTGCATCAAAGTTGATTAGAAATAGACCATCAAGTGTACGTAAGCGTGATAGTGCTACGTAGCTCATGTCTTCTTCAAAGACTGTGTTACCAATGTCTATCGTTGCTTTGTCTAGGGTAAGACCTTCTGATTCATGAATGGTGACTGTGTATGCAAGAGTTAGAGAAAATTGTTTTGTGCGTACATACATGTCTTTGAAGAGAAGGAATTGAGCTGTTGAGCGTCCTATCCTTTTTACTTCTGAAAGTTTGTCAAAGAGAATATTGACAAACTGAATTTTGTTGTCATGTGCGTATGTTTGAAAGCCAACAACTGTACCCAGTGCTCCATTAACTAGTCCTTGGTCCACGTCAAGGTTACGTTTAAGCTTTACTATGCAATTTAAGGATGATTTTAATATCTTTTCCAACCCAGCTGTGTTGGAGATTTAATTCTAAACTGTTTAGTCTTGTTGTGGCTTGCTCACACATGGTAGTGTCATACCATGTACATCTAGTTTGTCTGTGGCGCTAATTTCCATTATTGGTTGCATTTCTTTATTCAACATTATTTCATTGAATTTGAAACAGCTTGCAAGAGTTGGCATTAAGGCCATACAATTGACATTTTTGTTTGCTAATTGTTCCATAACATCTGTAGCACATGTATTATCGCCATAAAGTGCATGAATGTGTCAGGTTTTCAATATTGCTTGTGCTTCTTTAGATAGTATACCAACTCTAATACTTTTTAAGATGTTGGCATAAGTGAGATCTGCAGATTGCCGCATGTTTTCTGTTAATTCTCTGTATTGGAAATGCTGCCAAAGGTTGACATTTCTAATACTGCCAACAGTTTTACGGCAGAGTTTGTGTCCTAATGTTTTAAAAATAGGCTCACCTTTTACTGGTGTCAATTGAGGAAGATCTCCGAAAACAATAATGTGTTTTCCTGCAAAGAACTCTTTGCAGTTTGTTTTGAGTACTTCTTGTAATCTGAGATGAATCAAAGCCAACATTAGGTTGGACACCATGCTCACTTCATCTATTAGTAGCATTTTCACTTGTTTTAATACTCTGCATAGTTCCATTGCAGCTTCTGTAGAAACTTTGTAATAGTCTCATTTGTTTTGGTGTTCTATTGGCAGGAGTAGTAATTGGTGTAAAGTCACACCGCCTATGTTGTAGGCAGCTAAACCTGTGGGGGCAGGGACAACAGCTGAAAGTTTGTTGTTTGTCAATTGTTGAAGGAATTTACTGATGATTTTGATTAGGAATGTTTTGCCAGAACCAGCTTCACCACTGACGTAGCGTAGTATAGGTTTGTAATTTTTGCAGGTACATTCTTTGTTTTCATGTTTTACACCATGTGCAATTTCTTTTGTTACTTCTTCAAAAATGCTATGTTGCTCATTGTTTAGTTTTGATTGTAGTATAGTTAAGTCTTCTTTACCTTCATACTGACACATGGTGTTTTCTACTTCTTTCATAGCGTATTCTGCCTCATTTGTTATTAGTGGTTCTCCCAGTGGTTCTTGACTTCCTGTTACAGAAGGTTGACTACTGTCAGGAGTGTCCTTATCTAGTTGGGCCTGGAGTTCTTCTTCGTGTTGCTGTTCATTGTGCAACATTGTTTTGTACTGTGTAAAGTTTACATCAGTTATAGTGCTTTCATTTGCTTTGAAAGTGTCTTCATGTGAGTCGTAGTTATCTAGTATTTCTTCTTCTTTTCTCCATGGTTTAAAGAGTTGTAGCAGGGACATGTATCATAGTTCTTTATGTTGAGGAGTCTTTAATGACAATTTGATATGATTAATTAAATTTGGTTTCGTGAGTTTTGCTAAGCTGCCTTCACAGTTTGTCACTCTGTATTTACCTTTTTTTTCTTCAGGTTTTAAATTATTTTTGTATGTGAAGTTTTGGCTATGTGGTATAGGCACATGGTTTCCAAAGTATTACTTCTGTTTGGGTAGTATGTGTCCAATAAATAGTTTTTTAAAATGTCTTGGCTGTTGGGATCATGTTTGGCTATTGTTTCTATATCTTTGTATGATTTGAGAACTCTTTTTCTAGATTTAGCAGGACCAAGACTTAGCCATACTATATTTTCAGATTTACCATACAATGCAGTACCAGTTAAAAAGATGTGCTGCTTCATAGGATCCACATTCTCTATGGGAGAGCATTTTTATGCCCAAGCTGTATAATTTCTGAGACACTGTTTTGTCTGATGACAGGTCATTCCAGAGGTCTTGGAGCTCTGTTTTTTTTTGCTTTGGTTAAGTATGCAGTAACATATCATGCGACTGCAGTGGAATTGTCTGCAATGTACTGCACATCTATGTTTGCATTCCATAAGTGTGCAATGATTGCATTGTAATCATTGATATATTATTCTTCTTCTGTTCTTTTTATGTAATATCTATTTTTAGGTGATTTACCTTTAACACTATATCTAACTGAAGACATGAGGTTGTTCACTTGACCTATATTTATAACCGGTCTAGGGAAACCAAAGCGGAATTTGGTGTAGTTTTTCCCTTTGTTTTTGTATTTGTGACGACAATATTTGCCACATTTGTGTCTTTGAAATTGTAAAATTTGTGCATGAAGATCACTATTTGTTGCTTCTGATGGAATTTCACAAGTGACATATTTTTCAATAAACTGTAAAACAGTGGCATCACTGTCTTGACCAAAGTTAGGAGCATCTTTAATCCATAAAAGCATGTGGATATGTGGTGCTCCTCTGGCTTGGTATTCTTTTCTCCAAAAGAAGTGTTGCACTTCTCCAAGGGGAGGAACAGTTTTATTACAAATAAAGTGTAACATAGCAATGAAGCGATGGTGAAAATATCTTGAAACATCAACAGGATCCAGAGAACAAAGTTCTCCAGGTGTTCGTATATCTATGTTTGTTTTGTTTTTGTTTGATATGCCTAGGAAATCATGTAAATCTTCCCATGCATATTCTGCACAACTTAATGTAACAAACCAAGTGGGTGGGCAGAGGTTTCTGATCATACAACGTACATCTCCATGATGTCGAAACCAGTACTCTTTAGTACCAGCATATTTCCTAATAGATTTGTAATTTTTGATTGTAAAACCTCATCTTTTTGATGCACATTTTGTAATAATTGTGTAGCTGACATATTTTGAAAGTGGGATCCTGATTTTAATGTGTGTGCAACTCCGTAACATAAAGTTGCTAGTTCACTTTCAAAGAGTAGGTGGAATATGTATTCCACGTTTTGTCTAAATCTGGGATCCTCAGAATACATCCGTAATGAGCGGTATTCTGATGCTGATATTTGAATAGGTCTGTCATCGTACCTTCCTCCTTTGCCAGTAGGAAAGAGTATAGGAAAAAACCTTGCTTCTATACTTTTTTCCCATATTCTGATTGGTGATCCTTTAGTTTGACACATTTGGTACGTTTCTAGTTCATCTCCTATGGTGTCATTAGAGTGCAATGGATGAATTGTATAATGGTCTAAAGTATTTGATGTTGTAGCAGGATCTAGGAGCTCAAATTGACCAGCTTATTGTGTCTCTTGAATTATTTCAGTTGTATCCTTCAAGTTTTCTTCAATATTAATTGCTTTGTAGTATTCATTATTCTCTTTTAGATATTGCAAGGCTTGTCTAACTTTATGTAAATCTACCAGCTGTTGCCATATTTTGTTGTCTTTTGTAGGTACTCCATTTACTAAGATAATTAAAGATTGCTCCATTGGACGTTGCAGTCCTAGAGTGTGCACATTTTCTTTTAGATCTAATGGTAAACACACTAGGTTTCCACGAGTACCTTTCACTAATTCGGAGGGAGTTAATTTTGCTGTTTTTGGTTGAAGGTGTATTATTGCTTGAAATGGGTGCACTGTTTGAATTATGATGCTCTCAAATAAATTAAGTTGTTGTAGGGGTTTTGGTAGTGGATATAATTCTAAATTATTTGTGATAGCATGTGGAGGGGTTTGGTTGTTGTCAAGTTTTGTAGTGCAGTAACTGCAAAGTATTAAGGGGTCAGTTATTTCATATTTGTTTTCTGCTATAAGGTAGAGAGCTAATTCAAACCATTTAGAATCTTCATTGTCTTCTATGTTGTATGATAGGTCTATAGTTTTTGTGTTACTTTTATAAAAAGTTCTGTGGCAACATACACACACATGGTTTGGTACTTCAGCTGATGGACTTTTAAATTTTAGTATTTCTTTTTTGTATGTGTGTAGTAAAAGGTTGCCAAGCATAGAATTGTTGCTAATTTGCTTTAAAGCTATTTCATTCTGTAAGTGGATTTCACTTCCAAAATATTTTTCGGGATATAGTCAATTTCTTCAAGTAGGTCTTTTGGTGTACCATGTAGAAGAATGTTATTTAAATTGGCTAGTGCTAAAGCAGGACTTTTAGCATAGTACAGTTTATAGACTAGATTTCTTATAGTTGAATGATGTGTTGATATCCTTTTGATATCATGGAAGGTGGTTTTGCAAGTAGGTCCTGTAAATCTAGCCAATGAATGTCCTTGTAGTCCTGTGTACTTGCGCACTGGACAGGTAGCCATATTTTGCAGTAGTTTAATTTAGATTTTGTCTTTGCCTTTCACATATTGATTGAGGAGTTGGCGTGAAGACTTGACATTTTTTTGGGAATGTTACACATTGACGTGCATGGCCATTTGTATACTAGACGTTCTGATTCAGTTGAATGGAGAGGTAATTCTAAGTTTTCAGGGGATATTTTTGTAAGCAGTTTTTCTTGTACCATTATGGTATTATTAACTTTTTCATAACCTCGACCACTGCTATGTATGGCAATTGTATTTGTTTGCTTTTGTTTGTATGCTTCTTCATTAAAGTATGGTTCTGTGCTTGTAATGTGACTCTATTCACCTCTGCAGATATTTAAGAAGTTCTTTCTGTTGACATTTCGTTTATTGAGAAGTCTTTTTTGTAATTAAGTCATTAGTTTTGTTAGTAGTTTCATTTTTTTAACACTAAAATAAATAACTTTCTTTTGAGAAGAATTGCACTGTCTATCAATGCTTCTAAGATTAATTTCCTATAATAGGTTTTAAGGGTTGCGCCTGGTTTCTCTCCTGTTTTTATAAGATTTTGAAGCACTCTGTGACAGAACATTTTGGCTAAAATACTTTTTTTGGTATGCTTACTTTGCACTATATAAAGATTTATAGAAGCAGTTTTATGTGTAGTGATAGCTGTTTTTTTGTTTTCTGGTTTGTTTTACATTTTGATAGAGGAGGCAAAGTTTCTGTATTTGAAACTTCTTTTGTTTCACTAAATGACTGTATTAGATGTTTTGTTTGAACTTTTTTTTACAAATTCTGCTAGAGATGGATGCTTATGTTGGACACTTTTATTTTCATTTGCTCTACTTCTGCGTTGCTTTCTACAGACTTGATTTTTGGTAGGCATTCTTTTGGGTCTTTTGAAAAAAATAAAGAAGGTATGGGTTGCGGTGTTCTGCAATGTATGTGATTGTGCATTGGGCAACTACAACTAGTAGGGATGGGTATTCTTGAATGTATGTGCTACTAAACTGGGGTTCAGATGACAGAAAGAAGTAAGCTAGTGGTGTGGAGAAGTACAGATAGTAAATCTAATGCTATACAATTAAAACAGTTGTTTGCTTTATAATATTAAAATTCTAGTGGCTCAGTTGGGTCATTTGTGTGTCGAAAAATAGGAATTTGTGGGCCATTCTGGATGTAAATCGCTGTTTAAAAAATGGGGATTTTTGGACAGATTGGTGCACAATCTCTATTTGTAGGCACAGAAATAGCATGAATTAACCTTACAGTGTGTTTGAGTAATAATACAAATATTATGGTGTCATTCAACTTACTTTTTTTCTAAAATGAGCACATTTCTTCTTAGTTGTTCTTTGTACTTCAAATTTGGCTGCTTGTTTTCAGGAGAATGGTCTTCACTGCAATTGTAAATGAAACAAATTAGTAATTGTGTTTGTATATAACACTGTTTTTAATTTAGACATTGATATTTTTAATTGAGATCTTCAGCGCCTTCCTCAAAACCATCAAAACTATCTTATTCACATAAGATACGTCGCACCAGTTGAATACTTATCATATGTTCTTAATGAATAAACTGAATTGTAATGACTAAATGTAGCAAACAAAATATCTTTACTATGCCTTGTGGACTTTACAATGTACCACTGAATGCCACTATTCATGTAACTAAGCTGTTGCAAGTAACAGTGCCTCAATGTCATGGGCTGCTTGTGCTATATAAATATAAGTAAGTAAGTAAATAAATAAATAAATAAATGTTTATGTTATTGTACAAGTATTGTTGTTTGATATTTGAACATAGTGTGTGCATGCAATTTTGTTTGACTATATGCACTCTATATATTTTATTTAAAATATGTTAGTTCAACATTCTTTGAATATGTGTGTGTAAAAAGAAATTAAATAGTATAAAGGTTTGTAAGTGACAGTTGATTTTAGAAGACCGAAAAAAAGACAGTAAGTTCATTTTATAGATTATAGAAGCTAAAAATCAGTTAATCTGTTTATATGAAACTAGAAGAATTGTACATGTACTTTACAGAAAATATGCATACCTGTAGTTTGTGTTCATGCATATGGATATGCATGGAGCTGCAAGTAGAAATCTTGGAGACTTGTACAGTATTTCTTGTAGAAGGTGCTTTCCAATGAAATGACACTTGTACTCAGAGAGATTAACAGGACATTTGCAGTGCTGATCTATGATGATGCAGTTAGATGTAGAGGTTGTGTATGTGATTGGTGGATGGTCATGTGACTTCTTAGCTACATCCAATGAGGGAATGGCACATAGAGTGAAGTGGAAATGGTAGAAGGGCTGTCCATGTTACGATATGTCCGCGGACATGGCGGTAGTCTGCGGACATCGGGTGTTACATCCTGGGATTTTGGGTTGGGGAGCCATGCAAATGAGAATGAGCAGAGAAAGGGATTGGTCAGGAAAGTTTAGTGGGTGTGTTGTGCCAGGAGAGAGTTTCTCAGATACTCTTTTTGCTGAGAGAAGAACAGATAGCTATGGCTTTGTGTTTCAGAAAACAGATTGTTTGGATTTTGGGAGACTTGTGGATACATTGGTTGAAGGTGCATGCAGAAAGCTGTGGAGTAGCTCTAGATCTTGGATTCCCACATGTGGAAGTGGAATGAAGTGGCAACTACAACTAGTAGGGATGGGTATGAAGTGGAATGAAGTGGTTGGACTTGCTACCTCTCTGTGCTACTTTGGAGACAGAGCAACATCCAGACATAATTGTAATTCATTGTGGAGGGAACAGTTTAGGACATGTGTCTTGAATTTCTTTGCAATTTGCAATGAAAGGACTTGGGAAGGTCATGGACATGTTTCCAAATTCTCAAGGAATTGTGCAGAGACAAATGTGGTTTTGTTCTTCTTCATTTGGTCCACAAATGGAGAAAGCAAGGCACAATGTCAATAAGGCAGTTTGTGCCTTTCTAAGAGATTTTGGCATGTCCTCTTTTCACAATGAAAATATTATGTTTCGTAGTACATACATTTTTCACAGAGATGGCATCCATCTTACTCATGCTGGCAATCAGATTTTTCTGAGAAATGTACAAAATGCATTTCAACCTTTTTTAGAATTACAGCATACATTTTGTAGTAGGTGTTGAGTATTTCAAATGTTTTAAACACAAACACCACCAAAAGGCTCTTTTCAGAGCTGCCACTTCCTCCCAGATAAAACTGCAATGGTTATGATAGGGCAGTCCGTGGACTGTTCGCAGACTTCTAAAAAATACACAGGGCCCTGCTTCATTTATTTTCATTTCTATTTTTTAACTGTGAGAGGTGGCTCTGAAAAGAGCCTTATTTATTTTTGATTTTTGTTTTATATTTTTTTTGTTTTTTTATACACGACACACTAGGAGAGGAGGGGGAAGGAGGGTAAGGGGGAGACACCAACCACAGGGACAAGAAAGGGCGAGCTGAGAGAGGAAGATGTAGAGTGGGTTTTATTTGGGTAGTGAGCAGATCTTCTCGTGCTCTGTGACGATAGTCTCAAAAGCACTTCAAAGTCTCTCCCCCCTGCAGAATACTGCGTCGAAGTATATACACACAACTGTGACCCTCGAAAGGTAAGGGTCATCAGCATTGTGTATGGCCTGTGAGACAGCTTGAGGAATATGCTGTCCCACAGGAGTGTTCTTTGTGGTGACAGGATCAGAAACGGAGGATGAATTAGAGGAAGGCAAACTGCTACGCTCCTCGCAAGGTACAACCTGCCCCAGTGTGGAATGACTTTAGGTGTCGCTTCATGGTAGTGGTCCCAAAGCTGTACGAACCAGGCCTCCCACGACTGAGTACCATTTTGCACTTGTTGCAGGTGACTTGGTTCGCACGCGCCTTAGGACCAGTCCCGCAAATGGTAAATTACTGCCACACCCAAGACTCACGCCGAGTGCGGGTAGTAGGGAGTTCAACTACCTCATCCTCGTCATCCTCTTCTTCCTCCTCTGCATCCTCACTCCTGTTCCCCTCTTCAAGCACTTGGGGAGGTGGTGGTGGTGGTGGTGGAGTGGGTGGGGGTGGTGCTGAGGTAGATGCAGCACCAGGTGGCAGCTGTGCAGCCATGGATGCATCAGGTTCTCGATGTAAATTTGCAGTTGGCAGTAAAATGTGCTGTGCTCTGTAGTATAGCCAGAAACACAATGAAAATAAGCTCTAGGGCGTGGTCTTTTATAGGGGTGCTTGTACGTGGTTCGCGGACATGCGTGCTGTACGCGGACAGATCGAACACAAAAAAAGGTTAAAAACGTTTCAAAAAGTATGTAGAAACTCAGGATTAATATGTGGGACTTGTGCTATGGTGAGTTTTTATTGAAAAATATTGTGGATTACTTGAAAATGTACTTTTAAATTGTTTGGGCACACGAACAGTGTCCGCAATCAGAACACACGATCAGCGTGGGCGCGGTCACATGATCACTTCGCGAACCGAAGGGAGCGGCTGTCCGCAGGCACTGACAGTGTTTTGCGCATGCGCATTGGTGTTCTACGGACACTGTTCGGGTCCTGAAGTAATTAAAGTACGTCACATGTGAAACGAACAGTTACGGACAGGCGTTTGTTCTTAGAACAGTTTGAACTTGCATGCAAACAATACGGACAGGTATATCTTCCTCAGGACACCCCCATTTTGTTTATTTACGAACATCCCAGGACACTTGATGTGTTCTTAGAACAGTTTCAACCTGCCTACGAACAGTATGGAAAGGTATACTGTTCTAAGGACACCCACATTTCGTTTATTAATGAACATTTCAGGACACCGCCTGTGTTCTTAGAACAGTTTCAACTTGCTTGCAAACAATACGGACAGACACAGCGTTCTCAGGACACCCCCATTTTGTTTATTTACGAACATTTCAGGACACCACCTGTGTTCCTAGAACAGTTTCAACTTGGTTGCGAACAATACGGACAGGCATAGCGTCCTCAGGACACCCCCATTTTGTTTATTTACGAACATTTCAGGTCACTGCGTGTGTTCTTAGAACAGTTTCAACTTGCATGCAAACATTACTGAGAGGTATAGTGTTCTAAGGACAACACTATTTCGTTTATTTAAGAACATTATAGAACACATAATATGTTCCTATAACAGTTTCAACTTGCCTGCGAACATTACGGACAGGTAGAGCTTCCTCAGGACACTTCCATTTTGTTTCTTTACGAACATTTCTGGACACAGTTTGTGTTCTTAGAACAATTTCAACTTGCTTACGAACAATACGGACAGCGTCCTCAGGACACCCCAATTTCGTCCATTGACGAACATTTCAGGAGACAGCTTGTGTTCTTAAAACAGTTTCAACTTGCCTGTGAACAATACGGACAGGCATAGCGTCCTCAGGACACCCCCATTTTGTTTATTTACAAACATTTCA
The DNA here is from genome assembly GCF_040938575.1 of Ambystoma mexicanum. Classification (NCBI taxonomy): domain Eukaryota; kingdom Metazoa; phylum Chordata; class Amphibia; order Caudata; family Ambystomatidae; genus Ambystoma; species Ambystoma mexicanum. Next base: position 281,032,495 of record NC_090929.1, on the reverse strand, counting down.
CGACACTGCGTGTGTTCTTAGAACAGTTTCAACTTACTAACGAACAATACGGACAGGTATAGTGTCCTCAGGACACTCACATTTTGTTTATTTATGAACATCCCAGGACACATAATATGTTCTAAGAACACTTTCATCTTGCCAACGAACAATATGGACAGCGTCGTAAGGACACCCACATTTCGTCCATTGACAAACATTTCAGGAGACAGGTTGTGTTCTTAGAACAGTTTCAACTTGCCTCTGAACAATACGGACAGGCATAGCATCCTTAGGACACCCACATTTTGTTTATTTACGAACATTTCAGGACACCGCGTGTGTTCTTAGAACAGTTTCAACTTGCTAGCGAACAATGCAGACAGGTATAGTGTCTTCAGGACACTCCCATTTTGTTTATTTACGAACATCCCAGGACGCATAATATGTTCTAAGAACACTTTCATCTTGCTAGCGAATAATACGGACAGCGTCGTCAGGACACCCACATTTTGTCCATTGATGAACATTTCAGGACACTGCATGTGTTCTTAGAACAGTTTGAACTTGCTAGCGAACAGTACGGACAGGTATAGTGTTCTTCGTACACCTACACTTTTGTCTCTTCACGGACATTCCAGACACCCGCGCTGTCCATGGACACCTACATTGCTTTTTAAAAAATCAACAAGAAATGAATTAGAACACAATATACAAATTGTACTTTATTTTACATGTATAATACATTTATGAAAGAGAAGGTGAGGCAGAAACTGAAACAAAAACAGGAGAATTAGGGGTTTCAACAGGATTTATAAGAGATGAAGAAGGGATGGAAGTCTCATCAAAACGTTTTGGTTCATGGAGAGGGTTTGGGGATATTTGACTGGGATATGGTGAAGGGGTACAAGTACATGTGGGACAATGGTATGTAGTTTTTTGTTTAAGGTTTTTTAAATTATTAAAGTTTGCCAACAGTAGGTCCATTTTTTCTTCTATGTTGTGAAGAGTCTTATCCACTATAGCTTTTTCTGTAGTACTTTCAATTTTGGTATGCTCTGTACAAAAAATATATATATATGTTAAATGTATATAAAATAATAATAATTAATTGGTTTATATTGTAAATTGTCTACCATTAGATTCACTATCTTCTGACATTTCCTCATGTGGAAAATGCTCCTCTAGCCACTCCAGAGTACTACACATTTCTGTGAGAAAAAAAACATAATATCAATGTTTTTTTGTATCTAATACAGAAAGTTTACAAATATATGAGTGAAATGTAGTAAACTTACTATTTCAGGTAAGGTGTGTTCTGAGTGGTCTGTAGATCTGCTGTTGTTCTTGGTTGTGGAGTTTCTGTGAGGTAATTATGTTGGAAGCCTTTCTTTCTTCTTTTGGTATATTCCATTTTAGAAAACATTGTATTTAAATGAATGGTTCGTCTGTTACATATATGGGTTACACTTCTTATGTATTACTACATATAATGTGTATGTGTGCTGTTTTATGAATTTGTGAAATGTTCATATGTTATGCTATAACAATTAAATATACCCCCTCAGAGTTTTTGGGTAGTGGTGCAGTTGTCCGAATATGTCTGCGGACATTAAAAGAGTTTGCGGACATCAAATTCAGTAGAGGGGGTTCAGCATGTTCCATATTACATGTACATAAAGTCAGAATTATTAAGTTGCGCTACTAAAAACCTATGAAATTCAGTGAAAAAACTTTGTTAAAGGGACGATGTGGTTAAGTTGCGCTACTAAAAACCTATGAAATTCAGAGAAAAAAACTTTGTTAAAGGGACATTATGGTTAAGTTGAGCTACTAAAAACCTATGAAATTCAGAGAAAAAAACTTATTTAAAGGGACATTATGGTTAAGTTGCGCTACTAAAAACCTATGAAATTCAGAGAAAAAAACGTTAAAGGGACGTTATGGTTCCAAGTAAAACCGAAAACCCCCTGAAATTCACCAGTTTTGGTAAGCTAAGCAACCATAACTCGCGCCACCACCGTGCACTGCTAAGACTAACACCCACGACATCAAAGATGACATCACAAATGTCATTGATTGCTTAGTTTGGTTATGGTTGCTTAGTTTAGCATAACTGGTGAACTTCAAGGGTTTTTACTTGGAACCATAACGTCCCTTTAACAAACGTTTTTTTCTCTGAATTTCGTAGGTTTTTAGTAGCACAACTTAACCATATTGTCCCTTTAACAAAGTTTTTTTCTCTGAATATATATTTATATATACATACATAATGGCCCAATATGGTTTAAAGATCTTCTATGTCCCCAGTACTCTCTGAGAAACCATTCCTTTTGCCTTTTGCTGAATTGTCTGTGTAGTCTCAAGATGGGGGGGAATAATGCCACAATTATACACTTTCTGCCTAATATAGTTCTATAAGGATGTATATATTTGAATGACACTATGGTTTGTGTACTTTTCAAGTTATCTTTATAGAGCAGAGTTGAAAGCCATACATGGGGTGAGGAGGGGAATTGAAGAGAGGCAAGTAAGTCATGAGTATTTGCACAGGATGAGCAAGAAAGTTTGCAATCCTGGACACTGGTACAGTTATTTTCGCCTGATTGTGGCTGCTTTTCAGGGCACAAGTAAAGGACATATGTGGGTGGGCAGCGTAACTTCTTTTCAGAGGGCAAACACAACCCCTTGTTTTTTTGTTTTAGCTTGGCAAGCTTGTTCAAGTATTTGGCTAATAGGATTTACTAAGGTTGTCATGTTCCCAGCAGAGATGCTTACCCGCAAGGCCACAAGCACTTTTCTCGTATTGGGATATTTCACTAAGATTGCTGGGTTTAATGGGTGAGCACCTTTTTATACTTTGGCAGCATATGCATTGGAACATTTCTTCTCTCAAGTAATTCTTTTGATGCTCATTACTTTTTAAAGTACAATGCTATTTTGTCTTGCACACTTTCTTCTAAGGGGAAGGTCAATTGCACTTCATTGTTATATTTCACTTTAAGATATATGTTCACTTACTGAGTGTATATACATATGTGCCAGCTTTTGATTTTTGCCAAGAGGGCAAAAGTACCTGGGCATATGTTATTCTTACAGACCGTCATTTATTTCACTTTTCCGTACTGCTTAAATGCGGCTCGTTGGGGTCGTGCAATGTATCAGAACAGTCACCAAGAGACCAGCCATAAAACAAGGGGCTTTTAGCATGCTGCTTAACCGAAGTGTGTGATCCTTGTCAAATAATGTAATCTCACTGCACATTGCCTAAACAATTCTCAAAACCTGCCATCTTTTATACATAACAATACCACAGTCATAACAGTTAAAAATCAGTCTGTGATTGATAAATGTCTTTGATCGATAGGTTGCAGGTGTTTTAAAATACAGAGTGGGCACAGCCTAAGGGTGTGCCTACTGGCCATGGGTGAAGGCATGACTAGTGGTCTGGTAGTGTTATAAAATGTACAGTGGGCATTGATGGCATCACTGGTGAAATCAGGACAAGGCTGTGGTGCTGAACGCCAGGTTTATATATATATATTTGTTTTTATTTTAATCTTTGCACTATTGCCGTTTTGGTTGCTACTTTTATTACTCCACATCCCTCCTAAGTGTACAGCCTGACCCCATCCCATGTTACCCCAAAAGGCGAAGGAGGTATACCTGTGAGACTGTTTTACCTTCATGATTGGGATCACTGCTGCTTCAGCAGTAGTGTGGACCTTAGTAGGCGGTTTAGCCACTACTCATCCCTGTACTCCTCCAAAGCAGTAGTCTATTTGCGACACCGCCCACATTTGTTATTCATCAGGGATTCAGCAAATCATACATTTTACACCCATGTTATTATTATAGTATATAGTTTGCTATTTTGGTTTTGATGTATTATCCTTGTTTTTGCAAGTGTTTTTATATAGTCTAATTTTTGGGTTGCTCCCGTCCCTTCATCATTGACCCCTGACATCCTCAAGATGCCATGTGAAAAGGTGTTAACACCATGAAAGTGGATAGAGGAGGTATCAAGCATTCTGCAGGAGGTTGCATCTCCATATGAGAATTGGGTTCTCATCCCACAGCCATCAAATCATCCACAAACACCCAAAATTCGAAGGAACTGTTCGAAATATTAGCAATGAAAAAAGGCAGCCCAAACTGTGTTTCTTTCCATACAATCATTATTAGTATTCTGTTTATTGTTTCCATGTTTTTTTTTATTGTTTGAAGATGTCAAAATTACCAACATGAATTGAAAATAAGCCAATTCCCAAAAGGTGTTGGCAGAAATTGAGGTCAACCCCATCAGAGTTCTCCTTTTGCCCCTGGAGGCAAATCTACTATTACTTACTTACAGCACGGATGTCTCTTCCTAACCATGCCCCCCTGCCGCCCAATCACTCCAGACTCTTGAATTATCTTTTAGCCACTGACTGCTCAAACAACAGAACAACACATTTGAATTCAAGCCTATCTCCTAATTGCCTTTTAACTGGACCTTAATCAGTGGATGACTGTGGGCCAAGTGCATAAACCTTTCCTCTCCCCTTTGGTGCCAGCTGTTATTAGAATAGCACCTCCACTAGTGTTTCTCATTAAAGTAAATGTTACTGTTGGTCTACCACTGCCCAAATTTGCCACGGTTGTCAATCAAACGCAATACTGGGCATTTGGAGGCTGCCCCCATCCAGTATCTATTGTCACAGATGGAGAGTGAGTTTGGGGGACCGGTCGTGACATGTTCAAGCATGTCCATTTCTACTTTAAACATTGATCAATTACATATTAAAGCTATCTTTCTCATATAATGTAATTGCAATGTAATTTGGATATTATTGCACGTTGTATTCTAGGCCACACCGTGACTGTTGCCTAGAACTCAGCCACTGTCTGCACTTGGCATGCCCCCCCCCCCCAAGCCAAAGAAAAAGAAGCGGCTCGACCATGCCAGAGTGTGAGGAAAGTACTGTGCTTTCTCTACAGACCTGCTGTTTGAAACTGTTCAGTAAATTCAGGGCATACATTAGCAGATTCATTAAAGTTGTACACGCCTCGTCCAACAAACGCATCCAACAAACGCCCCCCTTTTCCCCCCGCCCACATCCCATCTGCAGGCACCGAACGTTCATATTTGCCCTCCTGTGGGAGACACAGACATATGCATACACATGTCTCTATGGCCTGGGCAAGGGCCCATCCGTGTTTAAAAGCGGAGGTAATAGTATAGTGTTCATCATTGCTCTCGATATTGGGCCACCATTGGCCATGGAAGCAGCACACTCGTTCAAGTCTTGCATCCTGTCATAGAAACTCGGATGTGATCACCCATAGCTTGGAAGGTAACTTCTACCACTGAAGGACAAATGGGATGTGCACCAAGTTATACACTTCCCGTCTGGAAAACTCTGCTTTTCCTTTTCTTCACTGCAATGTTTTTGTGTGCATTCTGCATGCTCATGCTATGTTACTGTGTGTTAGTCTTTGTCATCTCTCTCCTCTTCTGTGTACTATTGCATTGTGCTTTGCCATGGTCAGTCATGCTATAATATTTTCAGATGACATTGTTATACATTTTTTTTTCTATATGAACACTCCTACTCCGTCTCACCCACCTTCAATAGTCAAACATTTACTCCATCATTCCGCTCAACGCAACTGGGCTCATTAAGCTAAGTTATTTTATTGGCATTTATAATAAGCCTCTCTCTTTCCCAGTTCAATGCATCCATTATCATCTCTCTCTCGTTCACTCTTTGATCCATAGCTCACTGCAATATGTTCCGCATAGATTCTATGGCTGTCCCTCTCACTCACTCTCACTATGTCTCTCCTCTGTATCTCTTTGTCTCTTTGTCTCTTTTCATGGAATTATTTGCGCGCCATTCAGCCGAAAATCCCTGTTTGAGGTATGGGGATTTTCGGAAGAATGGCGCGCAAATGTACGTTTTACACGCAAATAATTCCATGAATCATTTACTGCAGGGAGTTTTGTTGTGGGGGTGATGTGTTAAAGTAGCATGCTATAGTATTATGATATAAGATTTCTTATCAGAACCCCCCTGAATCACCTGCCTGAAGAAGCAGGACATCATCTGTGCCATTCTGCTTGGATTCATTGAACCTGATGCTATTTCAATAACCTTTCACAACGGGTGCAAAATCTTGTATTAAGGACTTTGGCATCCAACCAAATGAATTGGAGTTAGGACATGATTGAGAAGCAGCGCTGGTGTGGAGTTTTGGGAAGCAAACCCAGTGGACCTACACAGGTTTTTCACACACTAAAGATCAGTTGAGTAGCTCACTTGGTAATGAGGCAGAGCAGTCAGGCTGGCTGTCAGACAATTTGGGAGTTTGCAAGTATTAGAATGTGCACAAAACTGTATATTTTAAATATACTGTTTTAAGTGCACACTTCCATCAAAGTAAAAACCAAAACAACCTAAGCAAAGCAAATAATATGCAAATAATTGGTTATTTATAACCCAGAGGTTTCTAAGCGCCGAATTGGGGATCGAAGCTGTGATTTTCCATGTCGTCTCACTTCCAAGATGAGCACGCTGCCCCTGAGCCATCCTCCCGAGAATACAGACATATATTAGCATGGATTCATAACGCAAAATGGATTACACATGAATTCAGTATTCACAAAGTTAACTAGGCATATACACTGATATTTTACCTAAAATGGGGGAGCAGTTGTTATCGCAGAAATGACAGGCCTTATAACAGGGGTGCACAACTGATTTTGACAGAGGGTCGAAAGTACCGTACGTGATGGCTATAGTGGGCCGAAAAGTAAATGTGAATGGGGCTGTAGGTGCAGTGGGTGGCGGCGTAGCAGGAGGCTTTTTCAACCCCTAATTTTTAGTAAACACATGGAAAAAGAATACGTTTTTGAGGTGTAATGATTTTTATTTGTATTTCAAACTTATATTTTGTACTACACATTTTCCATTGTTATGTATTTCTATTTAGTTATTGCATATCGTCTGTTTAATTAAATGATATATATTTTATTGACACTTGATTGGGCATTGCATTATTTTGGACTGCTATACTTTGCTGTTTGGATTGCCCAAGAGGAGTATGGCCTTCGTTGAGTCAGGTTTACACAAAAAGCAAAGGATGTACATCTCCTAACTGTGCCTGCTTTAGCTTTATTTTTGAGTTCACTCTTGGAGTGCGACACTATGCCCCATAACCCCCACCCCTCAACCAAACACTAAGCCCCATGGCTCCCACCCCTCAACCAAACACTATGCCCCATGACACCCACCCCTCATGCAAACACTATGCCCCAAAACACCCACCCCTCATGCAAACACAATGCCCCAAGGCACCCACCCCTAAAGCAAACACTATGCCCCAAGACACCCACCCCTCAACCAAACACTATGCCCCATGACACCCACCCCTCATGCAAACACTATGCCCCAAAACACCCACCCCTCATGCAAACACAATGCCCCAAGACACCAACCCCTAAAGCAAACACTATGCCCCAAGACACCCACCCCTCAAGCAAACACTATGCCCCAAGACACCCACCCCTCAAGCAAACCCACCCCTCAAGCAAACACTATGCCCCATGGCCCCCACTCCCCAACCAAACACTATGCCCAATGGCCCCCACTCCCCAACCAAACACTATGCCCCATGGCCCCCACCCCCAACAAAACACTATGCCCCATGGCCCCCACCCTTCACTAAACACTATGCCCCACGACACCCACCCCCAACCAAACACTATATCCCATGACATCCACCCCTCACCAAACACTATGCCCCACGACCCCCACCCCCAATCAAACACTATGCCCCACGACACCCACCCCTCAAGCAAACACTATGCCTCATGACACCCACCCCTCACCAAACACTATGCCCCACGACACCCACCCCCAACCAAACACTATGCCCTACAACACCCACCCCTCACCAAACACTATACCCCAAGAAACCCACCCCTCAAGCAAACACTATGCCCCAAGACACCCACCCCCAACCAAACACTATGCTCCACGACACCCACCCCTCAAGCAAACACTATGCCCCATGACACCCACCCCCAACCAAACACTATGCCCTACAACACCCACCCCTCAGCAAACACTATGCCCCAAGAGACCCACCCCTCAAGCAAACACTATGCACCAAGACACCACCCCTCACCAAACACTATGCCCCAAGACACCCACCACTCAAGCAAACACTATGCCCCAAGACACCCACCCCTCACCAAACACTATGCCCCACGACACCCACCCCTCACCAAACACTATGCCCCAAGACACCCACCACTCAAGCAAACACGATGCACCCACAAACAAAACACCATCCCCATGCCTCCTCACCCCCACAACAAACATCATCCCCATGCCTTTGGTAGTTAGTGTTCTTACTGAAGAGGATGCTTAGAATGCCATGGTGGCAGCCCTCAACACACATAAGTGTGGATTATGAGGGGTCTGCTATAAAACAGGTGATGCGAATCGTGAACTCTTCCATTTGTGCATACACAAGAGAGGTGAGGGGATTAGGGCAAAAACAATTCAAGGATGCAGATCAGACAAGCAGAGATGGTTTTTCCTTTGGGAGTCGGCTAAATGGCATTGGCATCAAAATATCTCTGCACTGTGCATCCTACATTGTTCACTGGTCGAAGTATATGAAAAGAAGTAGTGGATTTTTTTTATTTATTTGTTTGTAATCAAAACTATGTTCCCTGATAGTCTGCACAGCACAAACTACATCCCTGAGCCCCCTCCCACACACAATCCAAACCCCTAACCAAACACACCTGCTATTTATGGGAATGTGCAGTGCACTGAAGTGCAAGCTTTAACTTCTTCCTATACTTTTATTTTAAAACTAAACCATTCCAGAAAGGTTTACTTTTAAAATAAAAGTATAGGAACAGTGAACGTTAAAAATAAAAAGTTTGGGATCACCGTTCCCGCCCACTTCGATTTCTGACATAGTTTACTTTTTGTACATATATCTGCTGTCGGTGCCATTCACTGTCTATTGTTCAGTAGGTTTGTCTGTTATGCAGAACACATACGTGGATAATGCTAGCTGTCCGCTATCGTGTATATATCCCACTTATATATATGTGCATTCCTTTTTAAATGAAAGCACAATGCTTTTAGGTGTGTGCGCGGATCTTGTGTATGTCTATTGCAGGGGAATATTTATTAATTACTGGAGCCGTCCCGCTGTTAGCTATGTATACTTGAGGCCAAGTGATGTGCACACCACATGTATACACCATAGCAGGCGCTGCATGAAAGCCAATTCTGCATGCGTCTTTCTCGGCACACAAAGGGATGTGACTTTGACTCTCAAAGCACTTTATAGGCAGGAAAGCAGCCATCACCCCAGGCGCATATGGGCGCCCCAAACTACTTTATTGGGTATTTACATGTTTATGGCTCTTCCCCCTCCTTTACTAGAGGCAGCAGCCAACTGCCCTGGGCAATCTAGCCAACTTGAACACCTCACTCCAGGGAGCAGAACCTGTATTCTGGCAGCCCTGCTGAGTTTAAATGAGAGAGGAAAGTCAAACAAAGACTTTCCTAATGGAGGGAGGCCGTTGCTAATTGCGGGCTGCTCTCCATTAGAAAAGTCCATAATTGCCGCGGGCTGCAAAAAATAACATGCCTGGCCGCACTTGGCCCGCGGGCTGTATGTTGTGCACCCGTGCCTTATAATGTTACATTTACAACAATACTTAGCAAGTCCACCAAGTTGTAGTGTCTAGCTGTTTTACAGGTAAGTAATCCTAGCTGAGAAGGCATAGATCGATCAGTCTGAGTTCTATGGTCTAGCCAGCCGAGACATAGCAGGGTTTTAAATTGACTCAACATGGTTCAAAAGACAGTTTGAAAGTCAGTCTGCAGCGTTACAGCATGATTTTGTTTATAATGCAAGTATTCATAAGCCGAGATTCATGTCAAGAAAAAGACAGACTACCAGTCCTTACCCCAGACAGGGCTCCTATATCCAGGCACCACCATGCAAGGACAGAATAGCTGCAAGCACACTTCATGTTCTAATCCTTTGAATGGGCACCTGGTGACCCAAAGACACACTAGTGATCTAGACTCCTGGACTCCAAACAGCAAAACCCACACCCCCAGAGGATAGAGGATCATTGGGGAAATCCCATTAGACTCTGCAGCAGCCGACTACTGGTTGCAGGTTAGAGCCTACTTCCAACGTCAGGAGAGACACCAGAAGATACACTTGGAAGGGGAGAAGATTGTGCAGTGTTGAAACCCACAAGGCAGGATGCCCCCTCATTAGCAGCATAAGGGAGTAGCAGCAGTTTCAACGCTGCACATGGTGAGCAGGCACCAGACAGCACAGTGGTCAAACTTCAATCACAAGCAGGCCCTTCTTCATGATGACGAATACCAGCAGCAAGGTGAAAAGGTCTTTGAAGTGCAGTGAAGATTCCTATGAAGTTTCCTGTGTCAAGACTTCATGATGCAGTGGGTGCTAAGCTTTTGTAGCCTTCCAGTGTGTCTGACGGCATGTGAGCTGCTTTAGTCATGGTTCACCGGAGCAGACACTCTGGTAACTGCTTTGTTGGTTGTGGAGATAAACTGTAGCTGTGAGATACATTTATGTCATGAACTCGCCTTGCAAAAGCCATGAAGATTGTATGAACCTCACTATCTCCAACAAGGTTAATGAAGCAGGTGGCTCCTATCAGCAAATAGGGGACTGTACTACACTACTTAGCATACACACACTTCGCTTTCAAGGTGGAGAGCTATCAAGAGAAAACAAAATACAGCTGCATTCCAACAAGCAGTGTTATGATTTTAGGTACATGAGGTTCACCATGAAATCAGTACCATTATTTAAGTATCTGATGAATGAACACTCATGTGTTTCAACATTGCTTGTGGGTACTTCTGTTTCTTAATTCTTTCTGGTTGTTGCTCCCCTTCCTTGATTCAGATGTTTTCTGTGCTACAATTTAATTTATTTTGTAATGTACATATAATGTTTTCTTAAGTAGACTCATCATCCTTTAATCTTTTATTTGCAGGTCCATCATGATGTGTACTACAGTTCATGATCATGTTTATAGACCATCTCTTGCACAATGACCATATGTTTCTATTTTTATCAGAGGTTTGTATAGCTTTGTCAGGACAGGAAAGTAATTAATATGTTTAAATGATCAACTGTTTCCATTCTGTTATCGTTCTCATCCTTAAGCCTAAAAATGTAATCTTCCATCGCCTGTAATTCCTAAGAGGACTGAGTATCAAACCTTTGGAGTGCCTGTATGTCTGATAATGCAATGTCTCTATCTTTTTGAACACCCTCCAAAACAGGTTTGAAATGTTCAATTTCTCCCTCACTCTCAGAAAACAGTCTCTCTTTCTGTGCCAATCATGTGCTTACATCATGATCCTTGGCCTGCATGCAATACTCTCTGTGTTTCAATTTTTCTTCTAACTGCAACATTTCCTTGCACATAGCTGCCAAGTCATATCGTAATTCAGCTTTTTTCCTCAATTATGTTAACTTGTGTAAGACAAACCAAGCTTTTGCAGCCAAACCGAAATACACAATCTGTCTCTGACGGTTCTCGGCATGGAAGAGCCTAACAGGCAGGTTTGTAACACACTTCCATCTGTAAATAGCCCTTCAGGAGATTCCTTATCTATCTCGGAAACAATACTCTCTCTCCAACCCAAGATCGTGTCAGAGGAAAATGTTGCCAGTGCGTACATTTTCATCTCGGCTAAGGTGCAAAGATCTGTAATCGCAACTTTGGTCATGTTTCAGTGCACTTATGTTCACCCTATGGCACTGCAGTAAATGCCTTGTCAAAACACAGCCCTGATAAACTCACAATTGCTTGTACAATAGCAGGTCAGAAGACGAGAAATAGAGAAAAGCACAAGACAAAGAAATATTTTAACGTGCACCCAGCACCATAGTAATTCAAACAGCAGAGGAGAGAAATAAAATGGAATTCAAAATGCACCAGCACAACATTGTATGGCCATGCTACAAAGGCCATGCCTAGCAATTGTACTAAACAAAGATTCTCCGTGGCATTTCCGGCAAAACTGTAAGGATGTTTATACCACCATTTCGCTATACAATAATATTCCCTTCCTTTGCTTGCTAAAACATGTATCTACACATACAGAATTAGGTTCCTTTTATTTCCTTTTATTTGGGTCCTCTCTGGAGCCAATTACCAGACTTAGCGCAGGGCTGGGCACTGTAAGGATATTTGGCGTGTTACAGTACAGAGTACAGCACTACTGCACAGGTAGCAAACAGCAGAGTACAGCACTACTGCACAGGTAGCAATTTTTTTTCGCAGCACCACCACAAGGGTGCGGTGCATTGCTATATGGGTTACCAGATTAACAAGGAAAGACAGGCTATTCAGTCAAAAACGATTTTAACATATAAGATGCAAATCTATTTTTACAGTTAAAAGCACACGTGCTCATTTAAAAATGCACACTATTTTTCACCTGAAATGCCTATGGTGCGAGAGACACATTTGAAAATTAACAGCTAACCTATTAACCATTAACCTGACTAATAAAACCTTATTTAACATAACCCACTAATAAAATGTGTTCTCCACTGCAGAATTAGGCATACTCTGAAAGCCATTTAAATGTGTGTGCAGATTTTTTTTCTTCTCTTCTCTGCCTGATTCTCCGTGTTTTTGTGCACAGTAACTGCAGGAAGAAGGAAGTCAGATTTGCAACAATTGCAAATGTATAAGCGAAGCTATTGTTGAGAGTAGGAGGATGAGAGATGATGGATTTCATTGGGACACGTCATACAGAGGGCTGAGATGAAAGTTTTAGTGGGCAGTATCGGGGAAAAAAACAGGCAGACATTTTTCTGCACTACTGGGGAGAAGACCTGGCTGTGGGACTCCTGACTGAATGCAGATTCCGGCATCCTGCTGCAGTCGAGATTGGGGAGAGCTGAAAGAAGGACCTTTCCACTGGCTGAGGCATTCCTATCTGCAAAAGCTGAGAATTCCAGGCAATGACCCCGGTTTGAGAAGGCAAGCGTTCCTTTTTGCTGGAGTTAATCTTCAAGGGAGCCACATTCACAAAGAGAACAGCCAAAGAGAACAACTAAAAAGATAAGGTAATGAGAAGTGTGGGAGCTGAGTGTGTATGGTAATATGCAGTCAGTGTAGGATTCCTGTGCGTGTCTTAATCAAATACCAATGTTGCAATTTGAGTTCTGTTCTCCGCCACGCTCTTTGCAGTGTGTCATAGACAATGCTTTTACTGTACCATTTTATTTATTTCTGTAAAGAATGAGATCGTGTTTAAATGCAACTTTTATAATACAGAAAAATATTTGAAAACAGACGGGTGGTGTATTTACTATTTACCATTACAATGCCGATGATGTGGGGAGATTTTTAAACAGTGCAATGGTCATTTTAAGACAGATGTGTGCATGTCAGAATCAGTATGAATAATTGTGAGTGACTGTAGCATAGCTTGTTGGAGGTACATGAGCCAACGGGAAGAGAGACTCTCTGAACATAGCTCCCTACCGTATATAAGGTAGTGGAAATTACCACAAGACTACCATATATAGCTCTCTGTCATAAATAAGTCAGTGAGTTCGCCCATAGTGGCACACCAACACTATCACTGAAAAATGTGGTATTCCTAAAATGTAGGTCTGAGGTCTCTCTAGTGATCACACGAAAAATCTAAGCAAAGATAAGGGATTTTGGACATTGGGGCCACAAATAAAACAAGGGAATTATGCTCACCAAAATACCACCAACCGCGCCTACCACCCACGCATACCAAATATGCATGCCTGGGTGCTGAAATAATGCATGTTCACTGTATTATTGTCGTACATGGCCCAATCTGAATACAAGGAGTGATTGTTGCTAAGTTATATTTCGGCGGTAAGAAAATACCGTCAGGCCCCAAATCTCCACAAAATAACCTACAGCACACTAATTTTACAACTGATGGCATCACATGCCCCAAGCTTTACACTCTATGCATCATAAAAATAAACAGAGCACAGAATGACAGGCCACATGTCTTTCTTTTACAATAGCACCCATTGGCTTTTATCTGATTTTGCCAAAATAGAACGATCCAAATGTGGCTTATCAAAACACAGTTAGAAAAAACTGCATAAAACACTCATGTAGATGTAAATAGACATTAGAAAAATACAATCGTGGACGTCTCTTTTCTACTGAGAAAAATATGGAAACATTCTCATTTATACATTCCTAGACAGCTTAGCAAATGTAAACACTCTCTGAAACCTTTTTTAATAGTCCAACCTCCCACAAAATAATATGGCAAGCGATGCAGAGTTATCTGTGCTACTTTGGAATGTTTTGTGTGAACTCCCAGCCTGCCAGAGACTAATTGTGCACAGAAAGCAAACCTTTATATTCAACCACATGAAAATAACATGGTCATTCTTTTTAGTTATACTCTTATTTTGTACGTATACTTACCAAGAGCTTTAAAAGTGCTCTGTGTACAATGCTGACAGCAAGATCCCTTCTCTGAAGCACACAGGCTCTGTGCCCACATCAACCTTGGCAGTTCATCAAAGCCACCCAACACCCTCTATCTCTGCTGCAGACTCCCAACACATGGCAGCATGGCTCACACCTTCCCTAGTGACCACTGATACTCCAATTTTCCTTCTTCTCTCTTGAATCTCCTCTTGATTCCCCTTTCACTCCGCAGAAGGTCCAACCTTCCTACTCTCTTCTCCCTGTAAAGCCTTCTCCAGGTTCCATGTCTTTTAATCGAAAATGTTTCATCTAAACATTTTTCCATTGAATATTTTCTAACGAAAAAGTGTTCTTCAAATGCATTATTTTTGTTTGTTTGGGGGGGGTCGCCCCCAAACACCTGTTGAGGACCCTTAATAACCCACCCCAAACATTTTGCAAACAAAATTAACCCTTTACCCCACACAAAAATGCATTTTATGAACATTTATTCTTTAGAAAATATTTGATGGAAAATGTTTAGATGAAACATGTTTTGATGAAAAGACTGAATACCCCTTCTCCAGGCCATCCCACTTTGTTATACCTTCATGAAGAAAGTATATGATTTTCGTAGCTACTGCTGTAATGCCACCAATCCATCAAAACCTCCCCTGCAACCAATCTCTAGTCATGTTTCAAACTCCTGCTTTCGTCGCTGTAATCTCTGTACAGCACTCATTCTCCAGATCCAGATGAATGAGCAAAGTTCCCATCCTGCGTTTCCTGGAAAAACAATGAATTGTCCTTGCAAACTGAATTCCGCAGTTTCATTGTGCTCTGTGGATCGGTTTGCAATTTGGGCATTATATTTTGGGCATTTTGGGCATTTTATTTTCTAAGCCATCATCCACAGTCTGCACCTACAGTTTGAACCATGTGCTATGGCCTATGATAAACCTTCTCTAATCACTAATTAAATTAGTTTGGTTAAAGTTAGTGAGTTAAGTATGTCAGGTAGGTTAATAACATTCATGGTTAGTCCCTGCCATACTACACTGTCCTGCTATGCTATACTATGCTATTCTCACACCTTTCTTTGGTTTCTATTCGATTCTCATCAGTGTCTCCTGTTGGTGCTAAGTCACACACACTGGCTGCAACACCATTATCATTTGTAAATTGTCATTCACTTTCTATAGGAGTCTGAGGTCACACTAAAAATTATTGCATGGCTAAAAGTCACACCATTTGTTTCTACAGAGGCCAATGGTGGGAGTGCAGGGTTGCAGGTTGTTTTGCCCTTCAAGACCTACGCCTCCATTCCCCTTGACTACACATACCCCATCCACGGTCACCTAACACAATTCACTAGACAGACACAGCCCTGCACATTTGGCCACCACAACCCTAGCCGTTACCACATCAACACTAACCAAGCCATGACAAAGCGGTCCTCTTTAGCCTTGTCACACTTTCCCATATCAGTGTCTAACCAGACCAAAAGCACTGTATTAGATCTTAGGCTCTGCCCTCTGGATAACACCCTTTCAGGTGTCTCTGCAATAACCACAGGAAGCAGATTGACAAATAGGAACTGGGTACTTCCAAACGGCACCCATCAATCCTACAGGTTACAAACACTGTCTCACAAATGAACCCCACCAATAGTGGCAGACCGGTGACATTCAAGACCATGTACATTGCATAATAATGCAAAGAACATGTATGGAGTACGACTCCTTAGTTTGAAGCACTTATTCCCCCTAGGTTAATGTTACCTTTGCAAACAGCTGTTTCTTATATTTATCTGGTCTATGTATCACTTTGTTCACACCCTCCTAAACTGCCTCACCACGTGTTCTCATCTTTGTAGATGGGGAATGCCTCTGCAATCTGTAAATGTGTTTTTGTAAATCATTTATAATCGAAATTATCCCCATTCATCAAATAAATACAAATGCAATAGAACAAGTTGTACATTATTTTAAAACAGACAGTATGCCTTGCACAAAAGATCCTAAATTGTGTTAGTTTAACCATTTACACATAAACATGCACATCTGACAGGGTAATTGGAGCCCTGCTCCTTCAAAAGTAAAAGAATGCACAGAGAAAAAAATAACGAGGTTATTTGTCACCGAACTGTGCAGATTGTATCATTAAAAAGAATCTTGTTTCAGAGAAGTTGATGACAATAAAATAAATCTTTGCAAAAGTGCCTCATCACATTGTAGGATTGCATTCTGTAAGAGAGAGGCATTTGCAGAAAGAGCAACCAGTACAGTACCACAGCAAAGGCAGGCATTGTTTATTAGTTTTTCCTTAATATAATTTGCTTGTTAAACAGGGTATACTTGGGAAGCACAGGAATCAATTGAAAATACCATATTCCAGCCTAAAAAAAGATACTTCCAGACAGTGGCGCCACCAAGGGGTGGCTAAATGGGGCCACGGCCACCCTTATAAAAACGCTGTCCTCACCACCTGCCCCAGCCTGGGTCTTAGAGAGTCAATGCATGCGCCACCGCAGGGACCTCATCCGGCCGCAACTATGAACAATGTCTCGGGCGCCTCTGCTTCCACGCAAGGCATGTTTTCCTAATAACGATTGCTCTCCTCAAACAAATCAAATGTCACTTCTAAGATATATGACATACAGAACTTACTTTAGAAAAGACAAGAGCTGCATTAATAAAAATAGTGATTTTTTTTTTTTTTACTATCTTGCCCTCTGTATCACTATTCTCTACCTTTAAAGCAAGGCCTTTCAAAGGTGCAGCACTGCATTAGGCCCTAGTTATTTAAGCATTGCATCAACACGGGCATGTCCATTTTGATGGTTTTGGTGTTCTGCTTTGGTAGACATTAGACGTGCTTCCTTTTCCTGCATATGTACTTGCATTTCCTGTTGCTTCCTTTGCATTGGGTACCATGTAAGATGTAAACCAAACTGCTGCAACAAGAAGGGATTACTCACCTCTCGTAGGTTCATTTCCTGACTTCATTAAAGAACGGATTCAAAAATATACAAAATAATTATGTTCTCACGTGTTTATTTCTCAAGCATGGACGATGTTCCACTTCAACGAACATATCAATTCCCTCAATTGCTTCCGTTTATCTTTTCCTATAGCTTTCATTACATGATTTATCAGTGTTCAAATTCTGTGAAACAGTGTGAGCAGGGGTCCAGTCCTAAACATAAATGCGGGGGGACTCATCAACACACGCTATGCGATGTGACGTCCCCAGAAATAAGCATATCCAGGTGAAATGTGCACGTCATTAAATTATCTTTGCATAACGCACCCAAATTGCACAGGGCGAATGGCATTTGCCTTTCATAAAATCAACACACACACAAAACCAAGAGAGGATATTTTCTTCTAATAGTGTTTTTGAAAACGTTAAAAGGTGTGCATGTTTTATATAGTGCAGTGTCCAACCTGCGAACCTGACGACTGTGGTTCGATCCCAAAGTCGTCTTTAGTTCATAAATTCAAGGAAGACTTTCAAAGTGTCTCATTTTAGCTGGGGGAGGAGGATGGAGGGGGGGCTGAGTCCACCCTCTGAAAAAAGTCGGTGGACACCATCCACCCCCTTGTACCCTCAACTTTAGCCCTGAGTGCGAGGCAGGTTCACAAAGGAGATTATTTGCGTCTACAAAGTGCATCAGGTACAACTGGCACCAGAAACCACATGCACATTGAGTATGTTTGCTGGTTCCGATAGAGCCCCATATTCAGCAGGTGCCATGTGTGTCTCTCCCACGTTCTACGCACTATTGTAGCAGATTCACAAAACAGTCAACATGAACAAAATGAGAAATTAAAATCAATTATTTTAACGTTTTTACTCGGAGAGTCTGCGCTTTCACGAGAAAATGTTTTTTTTTTAAAAAGTGAAAATGTTCCCTGCTAATTTGCCTGCATTCCATATGTAAATGATGCCAGAGTGGAACAGGTGTACATTGCTACAGGAGTAAGTGACTTGCAGTTTTTTGTGATGTAGGGAATTCCTTCTTGCGTGTTGGTGTGTGCATCATGGAATGGCCCAGTCACTGACACTTCTCCGGAAAATCCAGCCATCCAGTCGGGCTCAGCTACATGCATTTTCATTATGACTGTGTGTGATGCACTGTTTCACTATGCAGTATTAATTAGACATGCTTTTAAATCTAATTGTCATCCTCGGACATAGATGAAGACAGAGAGGGTTATTGAGACCCTACAGCAATACCTTCGAGGTGTTGCTGTATTTATTCTAAAAATTTCAACAACAAAAAAAAGAAATTGCCACCACATAGGTACTGGAAGACAGTGTACTGCATTGCGGCACCAGTTTCCTCCTTTTAGGTTTGCTCAGTGCAAATACCTTTTTGATTTTATCAGTTCTTTCCTTCTTTCCTTCTTGTATGTCGGTTTCATTGGCTGACACATAGTCAACATGCAGAGAGTCTATCTCCACATTAGGCACAACTAAAGGAGAAAAAACAACATTTTCAAGTTGGTGACGTTTTTTGATTGCCTTCTTAGGGCCGACTTGCTTTTCTCATATTCGCCCCGATTTTACTGCATTCTCCTCTTGCCATGATGAGCAAGAGGCCTGAAATTGTAGTCCAGTAAATTAAAGACTGATGTTTTCATGATAGAAATCGCAGGGCTGCATGGTTGTATTGGAGTTTGTTGACTGGTGTTGCATGAGGGTTTGTATCAGAAGCTTTGCTAGATCTGATGTGGCTGTTTGATCGCTTCCAAATGGTGTTGTGGACCCATATGTCATTCACACCTGGAAGCAGGTTTATGGGGACGGTGGGTGGGTTCAGACCAATGATGTCGTGAATATGGAATTGGTGGTGCTTGTGCAAGTTGGCAGCAGAGTTACACCCTAAAAAATGCTGTCATTTTCTATGAATCGCTACCAACAAAAGACAGTACAAGAGAAAAAAACATATATTCCATAATGCCTCCCTTTATAATGGTGTTACACAATGCATTTCAAGTGAACTGCAGAAGTATACAGAGAAAAAGACTGAACCACACTCTGAGCCGATTCATGGAATATTTTCCAGGCTCAAAGTGAATTTGCACTGCTCAAAAGTGACTTAGCACTGCCGACAAGTGT
Organism: Ambystoma mexicanum; assembly: GCF_040938575.1. Classification (NCBI taxonomy): domain Eukaryota; kingdom Metazoa; phylum Chordata; class Amphibia; order Caudata; family Ambystomatidae; genus Ambystoma; species Ambystoma mexicanum. The sequence goes on along the minus strand of NC_090929.1, from coordinate 281,012,886 downwards.
CCAGAACGAAATTAACATACGAATGCTCTATTGTAAGGTTTGCCTGTAGGATTCCTGTATGCTTTTCCCTACGAAATCCATAGGATATTACATTATACATAAGGAAAAATGTTTGAGTTGTTTCCTCTGTATGTTTTGTAAAATCGCTCATCCCTTTCTATGCTAGACAGAGAAAATGTGCATGTGTGTATTCATGCTTTTCCATTATGGTTCAGAAGACTAGCACCCTGACTTCCAGCAGTGAATGGAAGGTAGCACAGTCCGAACATGGCGGCGCTGGCCCTACGCACTCCTTTAGGAAGACCCCCAGACATAGCGCATTCTACATGGCTTCACGGTTCATCTGGCGAGGGTCACATGGCAGCAATTGGACTTGTCAGGGAGTAGTCTGGGCGGTCTCCCTGGAAAGTGATCGCTTGGAAAGACAAACATGTGGATACGATTGAAGGAATCGGCGCAGGAAAATGAACGACATGCTGTCAACGTGCTTTGCTTTCTCCCACATGGACGCCCTTGTCATCGAGTGATAATTCATCTATTCACATATTAGCGCCTTTCAAAGACTGACTGCGTGGGGCACTGCACAACGTTCTACGTACAATGGACTGCGAGTGCCGGCAACGTTGCCGCACATTTTTCCAATGGGATTAATATTTCGCTGGTGAAACCCACGAACCCATCTCTCCTGGGGCCCTCCGCTCTCTGAACCCACACAGTCCAGCACAAGGAACTATTTGTCTTCTGAAATGCAAGTTTTCTCCACCCCCCCTGTTCCCACCAGAGGAAAGCTGTGTCACCAGCAGACGAAGTGGGACTACTCCAAAAATACAGCTCGTCAGCCCACGCTCACACGACCGTCAGCCAAAAGAGGCATGCCACTATTTTCCTTCTAACTGCACCAGCTTCGTTGCTGCATATCAATCTTTTGACTCACTTGGATAGCAAAAGTTTTGTTTTCCTTTTATTTATTTTTTATGTTTAATGTTTGACTTAATTATAGTGACTTCGGGCAAACATATGGTGCATCAGAGTGACAGTGAGCTCCCCTTAGCCCATACACCTGGAGCGGACAATTTGCCATCAAATTATATCACCGTAAACCAACCGGATGCAACCTCCAGTTTCTCCTCTCTCGACTATAATGACAGAACTCCAGTTGCACATGAAAATCCGTCAATCAGGCGTGGACTAGGAACCAAAAGTGGCCCTGCAAATGTAACATATATTTATATACAGGGAAGAACAATGCTCTTTTGATCATACAAGATAGATGCAATGTCAGATTTGACGGGAAGCAGTGAGTTTCTTACAATGGGCGAGTGCCAGTGACATTCTGACCATATTGTGGAGCGGAGTAAATGGAGGAGTCACCAGGAACAATACAGGCACAGACATATAGATGAGGACAATCAACATTAGAAATGTTTAAGTGCAGGTAGGTAGTATGGCCAGCTGTGTCAGTGATGCAATTATGATGGATGTAGTGCTAGAGTGGAGGCAGAGGAGAGTGAAGGACAGATGCATGTTAGTGGCGAAGATATCTTTTTAGCTTGAAGGTAGATGACAAGTAAGAACAGAGTGTAACTGAGGCGAGGAGGTAGCCTTTCAGTTTGGTTTTTGAACAAATTGGTTTGGACTGTTTCTTGGAAGCCCCGGGGAGAGAATCTGATGCAAGTGTAGTGAACAGAGAAAGAGCAGAAGCAGGGGAAGCACAAGGAGGATGAGGTGCTACACGGGTAGTACCGGAGGCAGAACATAGATTACGTGTAAAGCTTGTAGAGTCAGATAAAAGAGGATAAAGTGGTGCCTTACCATGGATAGATTTGTGAACCAGAGAAGACATTTAAATCATGCCCTGTTTGCATCATCAGGCATCCGGCCTGTTGATGGTATGGGGAAGTAGGTGTGAAGTGAGAGGGTTCAAAGTGAACCCTTGTTGCAAAGTTAATGATCTTGTCGGAAGGACAGAAGTATAGTTGGAGAGACCAAAGAGGATGCTGGCAGAGTAGTCCAGTTTAGAGAAGACAAGAGTGGTTAAGAGATGTTCTGCAGTTTTGAAAGGAAGGAAGTGCCTGATTGTCCTAATGTTTAGATGTTAGAGGCATGCCACTCTTGCCGTTTTGGAGATGAAAGTAGAAAAGGTTTGAGAAGGCTCTTAGATGATGCCAAGGAATCTCGCAGAAGAAGAGTGGGGATAAGTGGCAGGTGGGAACTGGATAGGCAGAGGAAGAAACGAGAGAGAGCATTCAGCAGAGAAGAAGAGCACATCTGTTTTGGTAGAGTTTAACATCAGTGAGTGCAATGTGATTCAATGTTTAATGGAAGAGAGACAGTTGAAAATGTTGATAGAAAGATCAGAGGAGAGTTCAGGAAAAGAGAAGAAGATTTGGATGTCTTCCACAAAGAGTTCATATGAGAACTCACAGGAGATGATAAGTGCCCCAAGAGAAGAGGGGTAGAGTGTAAAGAGGAGAGGACCCAAAACCGAGCCTTGTGGAACACCAACAGTTAGAGCAGTAAGTGAGAGTTATTGTCATTCCAGAAGACAGCAAATTGGCAAGGTGCAAGGTAGGATTCAATCCAGGCAAGGGCTGGATTGTGAATCCCATTGAGAGAGAGTATTAATGAGATCAAAGTGATCTATAGTGTCAAAGGCAGCGTAAAGGTCAAGGAGGCCAGGATGGGGGTAGTTGGGATTGCTTAGCAGAGGCAATGAAGTTGGAGACATTCATGAGAGAGGTTTCCATGGAGTGACATGTGTGGAAACTTGCTTGTAGGTGGGTCTTAAAGGTTGTGGATGTCTAAGAAATGTGTAAGACAGTTGGACTCAACCCTTTAAATCATTTAGAGTAGTGCAGAAAGAGAGAGACAAGGCGAAAAGACTGAAGTTCAGTTTTCTGAAAAGTGGTTGGAGAAGGAAGGTAAAGTCAGAATGAGGTGATGTTTAGTGGAAAGAGAATCAAGGAGATACCCAAGGTCATCAAATATTGGTCAAGTTGCACCAAGAGGGCAATAGATGGAGATGATGTGAACTAAGTGAGGCAAAGCAATTGTAGAGCTGGTAATTTCAAAAGAAGTAGGAGAGGACATGGAATTGCAGATTTGTCAGATCTTAAGGCGGGAAGAGAATAGGTTGTCCAACTCCTCCACCTCTGCCAGTCCGACGAGGAGAGTGAATAAAGACCAGTTTAAAGTTCCTATAGATCCACCTGGGTGGCGATGTCAGATGGAAAAATCATTTTTTAAGTGATAACAAGGAGATCTAGTGGAGAAGAACTGGTGTCAACATAGTCAGTGATAAACAATGTGTTTTTTTGCACTCAGACTGAGAATTCCAGAGTGCTATGTTCATTTGATGTGGTAAGGAATAGTAGAGAAGTTGAGTCTCAGAGGAAGCGAAGTGAGGTGGATAGATGTTATGGGAGGTATGGTTTGCTCGTCAGATTTGTTTGTTGAAAGTAGGTGAATGATAGATGGAATAGTGGGATTGTTGAGACATGAGTTTTATGATGGTTATAGGAAACGAGGATGATTGGCGAAAGCGTAAGGGGAGGTGAGTAGGAGTAGCAGGTGCGAATGCATTATCGGTGAATACCAAAGTGTGGAGAGACAGCACAGTAATTAGCAAGCTAGGTCTACTCACAAGGTGCAGCGGGTAGGAAGGCAACACAAAGGCTCATAGGCAAAGAGCAAAGAGGATTGTCAATGGCTGGTTTCAGCCCTTAACTGTTCCAACCTTAGCTTGGACGCCCTGAGCTGGGCACCCAGAGATAATTCAGATGTGACATCACACACTCTCGTCACCTGACCGCCTAGTCAATCTGTGGCTGGTCTCTCTGATTTTGTGCCTGGTGTTGCTGGGATCAGGTGATTTCATCCTGATTGGTGTTATCAGAGGAGTCCCAGTATTTGTGTCCAAATACTGAAGTTTAAAGTTCTGTTGCTTCCTACCTATGTTCGCACTGTGTAACCCAAATAGCAATACATATTTGGTTTCATGTAAGGATTGAAAAGTAGTTAAACATAACACAAAATGGACATATAACACTTGGTAAGAGTGAAGAATGACATACTGGAGTCTTGATAACACACTTTATTTCAAATGGATTTGGAGGATAAGGAGTGATGGTGAGGTGCACAGAAGAGATTAAGATGAGCAGAAAACCAGTAGAACCCACACAAAGGAGGCCCATAGTGTAGATGTCCACAATGAAACTTCAAAGTTCACTGTAGGCACTCCACCATTGACATCAATAATCACACTCAGAAAGGCAACACACGAGAGGGGTCCTTACAGCAGACTAGCTGCACAACTGGTGCTATACCAGCACACACAAGCTGTTCCATATCTTTCAAAATGTCAAACTGTGCCTGGCCAACAAGTACCAGCATGCAAAAAGTCAAATAACTGCAAGTTATCATGATTTTGGAACTGTGGGCTGCCTTTGTATGTGTATGCATACACCATGGAAAGGTCAGGGAGTAGTGGAGGTTGTTGGCTTGGAAATTAGAGGGGATCATAGGGGTGGCCATGTGAAAAAATAAAAGATGAAAATATTAAGAGACTGTCCTCATGAAAAAAACAACCCTAAACACATACATGAAAATGCCAAATGGGAAAACACAGTCCCTCCTAAATGCCCCTATTACCAATAATAGTGGGTGTGGCTGAGGCCAGGAGCTGACTCTGTTGCCTTAAAAAGCACCACAGGGATCGAATAAAAGCCTAAAAAGGCAGACAAAGGAGATTTGGTAGGGCAGAAAGGTAATCATTGGGGTGGAGGTACACAGGGTGATGCAATCAATGTTGGGGAGGAAAAAGAGGAGCCAATGTGATGGTAGTGCCATAGATGGAGGGTCACCACGCAGAGAGCTCTGATGATATGACCTGTGGTAAGAAGACCCAGAACCAGGACATAACAGAGAATTCATGCTATGTTACGTGAAGCGCCTTTTGTATTACACATATTATCAGAGTGGTGCGCTTAAAGTGGTGAATCTTATATGTGATATATATGTGTGTATAGAATGTTGATCCAACAGAGAACAACAAGTTGATAGCTTTATTAGGCTAACAAAGTCATTCTGCTAGCTTTCATGGAATTCCTCCACTTCCTCAAGCAGAGATGGAATGAAACCTTTGAAAAACATTACAGCTTAAATACCTTGTTATTTGTGCCTCCTCTGTTCCTGATTTGTAGGTTTGCTCAGAGAGGCATGTGTTAGATGTTGCACTCCCCTATACATTACAATCTTCAAGGTCTAAATGGTACACTGTGTTAAGTGGGGCAAAGGGCAGTATAATTGAAGAGCAAGGAAAGAAGAAACAGCCAACCCTGTTAGTGCTCTCAGGATGGCAGGACGGAATGAGCCAGTGTCAGTCATAGTAGGTACAATCTGGTTGAGACTTGGTATGCCAGGCCATTACTTTTGCAAGATCGGTGGTAGCACAATGATCAACATATCCGGATTGTGCCTCTAGAAGGCAGGAAGGTGGGATACACAGCCAGTTATGTGTTAGGCCTGTCACTTGTGGAGCCCAGTGTGGTAATTATGTGTCAAATAACATCCCAGAATTGTGTTGCATCACAATAATGGGGAAAGGGCGGGACTTGACTAGAGACAGGGACAATGACAGGTCTCTGGGAAGCTTTCAGCATGGGCATTTTGAGGGCAGATGGGGCTTGGGTGGATGGAGTCCAGCAATGATTCATTGCCCCAGAGAGGCTGGTAGTGCTGGTACAGGGTAAATGTTTTTTCCCTGAATTTCAAGTGTTTCGTTATTCCATAGATTTTAAAGAAGCTACGAGACCATAAGCCATGGCTTTTGGATTTCAGGCTTTAAGAACTCCCAATGTTTTTAGACAATGTGCAGTGGGAGAAAATTATTTGCCACGCAGCGCACACTTTGGTTAAGCAGTGTGCTCAAGAGGTACCCCCTTTTCCGGTGCCCTCATTTTTGCATGGGCTGATTTGGCGTGGCCATTCCACTGCAGCGCCCGTTTCATCGTGCCCTTTTGGCATGGAAGCCATTCTTGCACTTTTATTTTTTTATGAGAAATGTTTGCCCACATGCCAAATAATATCACAGGACTGCACTGCAACAAACCTCGCCATCTCCCAGTTGCGTTGCTTTTCTTTTAATTAAATTACATTTAGGCCAGGGTTCTTTGATTTCAGCTTAAATTAGATTTTTTTCCTTCTGTTTTATAATGTTGCTCAGAGACGGTGTAGTCTTCTTTTTGAATATATGTGCAGTGTAATGGGGAATGTGTGGTGTGAGGGTGTGCATGTCGGAGAGAGTGCATATGCAATGTGTGTGTGTTTGTAGTGAGCATGTGTGTGTACATGGTGTGAAGTTGTTTGTGAGGGATTGTGCATGCATTGTGCATTTGCTCTGTGAAGGCGAGTATTAGTGTGTGTGCACCGGTGTATGTAAGTGAGCATTTTCACACATTGAGTCTTAGTTGTCAGTGTCAATGTGTGTGTTTTTGCGTGTGTGCATGTCTCCATGTAATTTTATTTTGTTGTTGCATGTTGTGACTTGTAGTTTTATTTTGTCTATCAAGTGTCCTGTCCCAAAATGCAAAGTAAAAAGGAAATCTGAATGATCATCCTGCAAATAACAAGGGACGTGTGGAATATAACAATATATACAAGATATGTAACATGGCTATATTCATGATTTCTGCTGCACCTCTATTTGTTTGGGTTGAATGGCAGCAGGGGATCTGTAAGTTATTTAGGGAGGAGGTACGTAAATAAAATCAGAGGAGGGGGAAAAAAAGTAAAATATGTTTTTTTTCAGTTGGGGAAAGTGAGAAAAAGGGGCTGGAGAGGAGTGATATCTACTTACCTCCACTGTTTTCAAAGTCTAAAAGTAGAGCAATATATTAAGGGAATAATGTGACTGCATGGCAAGCCCCTCCCATGAGCTGCAGAGAAAGTCTTGTTTGCACTGGCTCACGTGCAATGGAAGACATGCAACTAGTATTAACCCATTGGTAGTAGAGCTCAAAAGACCTTCTTAAAACCATGCAGTGATTGGTTGAATGTTTCCATGAAGCAGGCCACATGGATCAAAGGCGTGCCTATTAGACTACATAGGGCCTCATTATGACTTTGCCTTTCCGGAAACAAGGATGCCGGTAAGCTTACCGGCACCCTTGTTTCTGGACAAGCAAATTACAAGTTTGCCTGCCGGGGCCGCTGTGCCCAACAAGTCTGGCCCTGCCGGGCGCAGCTGTCACTTTATACAGACTGATCACGGACGCACCGGCACATTAACAGTGCCAGTGCTTCTGTGAACTCATCCACATGGGGTCCTATGGGACCCGACGTTAATGGGGAACAACATTTCTGGCACCTTGCTTGTCGGTCCGACAGGACTTGTAATGTCCTGGTGGCACCGTCAAGCTAGGTGCCAGTAAAATGTCACAAGTCTGGCAGCAAACCACCAAACTCATAATGAGGCCCTAAGTACAGAATGCAGAGTGTTTACCAAAATATACTCTTTTACATAAAAATTAAAAATAAAGTCTTGATCCCTGGTCGCCAGCATTCAACCACTACGCCACAATGGCTGAGGTCTTTAAGGTGCATACATCTCATACTTAGCCTACAATTTAATTTTTCCAGTTGTAAGAGGCTAAGTATGAATCCTGGGAAGATTCAAACAATAATGTCATTGTAGCATAATAGTTAAGTGCTGTGTTTCAAACTCCTGCAGGCCAGGGTTCTCAAAGGCAGCGTTCAGCATAAATGTGTTTTTATTATGTTTTTTCAGTTTTATAATTTTGCCTAGAGACGGTTTAATACATGTTGCATTCTGTTTTATAATGTTGCAGTAAATAAATGTGTTTAATGTTTAATATGTGTTCAATTCTGCAATGACTGTGTAATACACTGCCCATCCATTTTTATAATGTTGCAGTAAATAAACGTTTTTCAATTTTAATCCATGTCACAAAATGCCAAGTGCCTGCAGGTTCATGCCAATTGCAACCTCTTGCACCAAAACATCTTTGCGCAGAGAGGTACAAAATGCGAAGTGCCCGCAGGTTCATACTGCACCAATCGTGACCTCTCACATAAAAAAATCATTGCTCCGATAAGTCCCTATGTCTCACTGGCTGCGTCTGACTGGGCACGCCCAAATGAGAGCAGCAAAAAAAAGTCAGCACCATAACGGCATGCGCCTAACTTGCCATGCCGAAATGTCCTGGCCTGTGCTCCAAGCCCCTTGTTTTATGGCCAGTCTCTTGGTGACTGGTGTGATACATCGCACACGCCCAACAAACCACATTTAAGCAGCATGGAAATGGGGAAAAAATGAATGGATGCAAGAATAAAATATGCCCACATACTTTATACACCCATAGCAAAAATCAAAATCTGGCACCCATGAATATACGCACAGTGAGTGCTTAGCTTCAAAGTGAGGAACGGGCCAACCCCCTCAGGCCATTTTGCTCTAAGTAGTCTTGTAACTTTGACTCACTTATTAAGCACCATGGCAAGAGGGGACTGGCCTTATCCTCACCTTGAAGCTAAGCAGCGCCGGCTCTTGTTACTGCATGGATGGGAGACCTGAATGGCACTTGATTGTTCACCCTCAATGTCACTGCAGCTATAAAAATATCTATTTTTTTATTATGTATAAAAGATTGCAGGCTTTGAGAACTCTCAATGTTTTTAGTTAAGATACCTGTATGATAAAATGATTTGCTGAGGATCACACACTTTGGATATGCAGCATGCTACAGGCCCCTTGTTTTATGGCCGATCTCTTGGTGACTGTTGTGATACATTGCAGGACCCCAACTAACTGCATTTAAGCAGCACAGAAAAGGGTAAAAGAAATGATCAGCTACAAGAATAACATACGCCAGGTGCTTTTGCCCCCATAGTGAAAATCAAAAGCAGCCATGAATATATACACATTAAGTGAACATATATTTTAAAGTACAATATATAGATGTAGTTCAATTGACCTTCACCTTAGAAGAAAATGTGCAAGACAAAATAACATTGGATCTTTAAATAAAGTAATGAACACCAGAAAAACAACATTAGAGAGGAAATATTCCAATCAATATGCTGGCAAAATATAAAAGGTGCTCAACTTAGAAACCCAGCAATAGTAACGCTCACCTGATTCCCGCAGAGGCGCCGGTCTTGACTGGGTGAATGCCGTATCTTCAAAGGTGATGTGTAACACACGGTTGGCTCTTTGGGCTGGACCTCTGTGCACTGTATGTCTGACTCGAAGAGTAAGATGTCTTAGGTAAGTGAACGCCGAGCTCTCCATCTGCCTCGGGGCAGGGTGCCGTAACCAGTTTCTTCACTGGATAAGGGTGCAGGCCTCTTGACCTCAGAGGACTGCTGTCTGTCGTTAACTGCATGAACGGTAAGTTCTGGGCACTTCAAATGTCTTAAAAGTCTTTTGTAATGATATCTCTTGTTTTGCAGGGTTCCGGCGATGGCGGATGGCGGGCTGATGAGAGTTGAGGATCGAACCCGCATGAGGAATAGAAGCGCCTGGAAGCACGTAAGTAAGCGCTTGTAGCCTGCTTCACGATGCGCACTAACTGTCCCTTTTATCTTGCAGGTACAAGTTCGGAGCTTTAGAGAAGCTGAAGGGTGCTGGAATACCCACTGGATTCGGCGTGGGAAGGAGTAATGGCACGTGAGTAATAAAGTTGCCCAATGTCTTTAAACGCACCTTCTTTTGTCTTTCAGATGCGGGATGCAGCGCCGAAGGCCTCCGGAGCGTGCGAAGAGCTGGTAAGCTTTTGTCTTTCAGATGCCGGAATGCAGTGCGAAGACCTCCGGAGCATGCGAAGAGTAGGTAAGCCTTTGTCTTTCAGATGCCGGAATGCAGCGTGAGGTGTTGGTGACAGCCGATGGACCAGGTAAGAGATGCGCTGCCACTGAAGACCGTAGTGCTAACCTGTTCTTTCTTTATCTTTACAGGTGCTGCTGAAGACTGGATTCCAGGATGGTAAGCCTTTGTTCCCTTAGGCCCAGGATCAGAAGCAGAAGACACGATGAGCGTTCTGCTGCAGAGAATGCAGAATAACACAAAGCAAGATTCATCCATCGGGTGTGGTTTAAATAGCCTCCTGTAGTGCTTAGATGTCTCCTTCCACAGCCACGCCTAGGTAAAAAAAAGAGTTCCTGCTTTCCAGAATAGTTCCAGTGTTCTGAACCTAGGGAGTGGCTCCTGCCCCACCCAACAGGAAAAGTAGTCCCCAACAGAAGAGGATCAGGGGTTCAACTGGCAGGTAAGTAAGCAGCATGGTCTGCTGCAGGTAAGTCCACCCAAGCATTATGAGGCCGGCGGTTCCAGCGCTGGGACTGGGCATCTTTATGAGCCTGGTGCCACTGGCGCCAGGACAGGGTCCAAAAGGTCCCAATTGGGACTGGCTGGCACTCGGAACCGGGGTTATGGGTCTGCTTCCAAGGGAGTCGGGCAAGTCCTGATCTTTTGGAAGCAGAGATCATGACAGCAATATGTAGTGAAGTATTTTATGGAAAACAAAATCCCAATATGAAGCTAGTGCTTATGATCTTGTGGGCAAGTGTTTGCAGTGGGAACATGACATCCTTAGTAGAATTCTGGTAACCAAATGATTGAGCAAGCTTACCAACCTAAAAACAACTCTCTGAAAAAAGTCGAGCTGTCCACCCAGATGTGTCCTTTACTGGTGTCCTGGAAAGCAACCACAATCAGGGGAAAATAACTGCACCAGTGTCCATGCCACTTATGCCATGTTTAAGTGGTCTTGTAAAGTAGGCTCATATATTAGGCAATGTGGCCTTAGGGAGATAACCCCTTCCTGACTTTGAAGATAAGCAGGGGTTGTCTGTGTTACTGCAGGGATGGGAAACCCACCTTTAAATACACCAGAATACAATTCAACAAAAGGCCAAAAATTGTCTCTGAGTGCAAAACTTTCAAGGAATGACAGTAGTATGGTTTAAAGAATACATAATTCAGATGTCCATTTGGTCACCCATCCATGCAATAACAGGGACTGACCCTGATTAGCTCCTAAGCAAGGAAAGGACCAGCCCATTCCTCTAAGTGTTCTTGTAAGTTTGGCTCATTTATCCTGCAACATGGCCTCAGGAGGCTGGCCCCTTCCTCACTATGAAGTTAAGCAGAGTCTGTCCTGGTTACTGCATGGAGGGTATACCTGGATCTCAATCAGTCCCTGGCCGTGGCCTTCAGCCAAGATCTTTCACCCCTGACATCACTATAGCTGTAAAAATATCTTTAAAAAAAAAATAAAATAAAATGTAGGTACTGAACTACACATACCCGGGGTTATCCGTAGTCCTATGTAGCCGCTGTTAAGGATTTGATAATTACACAGTAAAATGATAGAATACACTTAGTGTAACCTTCTAACATAAGAGACACAAAGCACAATTGAAAGAAAGCAAGATTACTTTTGGGTATGCTTTTAAATGGCACCACAATTAAGCATTCCCCTGCAACATTCCCTCAAACCCCTGTTACCCAAATTTGGGTGTGGAGAGGAGTAGCACGGTGTCAGTTATACTATGCAAAAATCAGATAGAGCTCCCTTGATCAATGAGCAAAATGGCACTGAGAATTACAGAATGGTGATTTTACATGTGCAGTGTGGATGTTCATCTGAGGGTTCTGCTGAGCCCTCAACATGCGACTCAGATCCTGAGTGAGGTTCTGGACCTGGAGCTCCAGTTGGGACACCCGTACCAGCTAGTATGGGTTCTTCGCTCAAACCTAGGTTGTTCTCGGGAAGATTAATTATCCCTTCTCCCGGAGTACCCCTGGGTACTGGGGATTCCCTTGGTAACTCTCCACCCTTGGCCTCCCCTCTCCCGGATTGGGTGGTCTGTGTTCCTGAAAGCGGGGAGAGAAAGGAAGGTTGTCCTGCAGGTTGGTGTTTGTAAGGTACCAGGGGAAGAAACTTAACCCAGGATTTGGAGGATTACTGCCCTCCTGAGGGAAGTTGGGATGGATGTTTCCTGGGCCAGTACTCACCTGGTTGGATCCCAACCCTTGTGCCGGGGGAGTCCACATGTAGCCCAAGATAGGTCTGTTGCCCTTATATCTAGGACTAATATAATTTGCAGAGTTAGAGGTCATATTGGTGGGGTTACCTACCTGACTACCACCTGCTGCTGATTGATCAGATGGCCTTCTTTACGCTTTGATTTGGCTGGTTTTGGGGAGGTGTGTTTTTAGGCCCCCCCATTTCTAGGTCCAAAATGGGGGCAACCTTCACCTCAGCTACCTTAGCTGCAGCAGGTCCGTTGGTTAGTTTGGGGTTTTTTGGTTGATTTTTACTTTCTGCAGGTTCCTAGACCTCATAGATCCGGGTATCCTGCTACACTACCCAGTCCAGGGTCCTGTTGTCCTGAAAATTCCTTTCCAGCTGGTTCATTATATATTTTAGGAGTGCATGAAAATAGGTGGTTATAAATTCTCTACTATTTGTGCGCACCCACCTGGTAGTTTGTGCAAAGGCGTGTTTTAGCTCCTGCACAAATTCTTTTGGGTTCTGATCCTCTCTGCACTGCAGATTGTAGGACACTTTGCAAGCCTCCTGGGGGTTTCTGTGGGTGGAGAAGTGCTTCAAGATAGCCACCTTATATTTGTACCACCTTGAATGGTTCTGGTCTTCCAGCCCCGCAAAGAAGCTGGAGTACTCAGGAGAGAACGCCCATTTGGCGTAGTCTATGCAATTCTGGCTATTTTTGATGTTAAAAGAGTCCATCATTTGTTCATATAGCTCCAGATGCTCCCCGCAGAATATTTAGCATTTTTGTGGTATAGGGTTATAACATTCCAAATATTCTTAATCTGCCTAATGGGGTCTTTCCCCAGAGCTCTCTTTTATTTATTGGCCTACTTTTGCTGCTTCACCTGAGTCCATTCACCTCAGACTTAGAACTGCTACTGTTTGAGGTCCCCTCATTATGTCATAGGTGCTCCCTGAACCTTTGAGCTTGTGAGTTGCTCTCAGAATGGTGGGGCCTAGTTCCTTTGCCCCTGTTGCACCTTGGGCTCTCTGGGTCACTCTCCGTGGACTCCCTCTTTCGCACAGGAGAGTGGTCTTCTGCTCTCTGCTTCCATGGTTGGTGGAGAATCCTCCCCACTGCCCTGAGTGGGTGGAGGTTATTAGAATGCTCTTTTGGGGCCTCAATTCACCCTCTTTTTGTTCTGCAAAGTGAACCAAATGGTTCCTTTGTAGGTGATGCTTCTGCAGGTCTATCATCCTGATTTTCTCCTCATAGGAGGCTTCCTGACCAGATATATTGGCCATAACATTTTGGAATCTGTACAGGGGCGCCCGTCCATCAATTTCGGGTGGGCAGCGGCCTGCCTGTTCAGTCATGCTGGACCTACTAGTGTCTGGCTGCCCCATGATTCCCGGTTCTTGCAAACTTCTGAACACAAAGTCAGCAGTACCTGGTGTATACAAGGTGGTAAATGGCTTGGAGGCCCCTAGTACAGAGGGCTTTGCACTGTGATCAGGGGTGCCCCTGCCCCTCTCTACTTGTTCAGGGTCCCTCAAGTTTTGATTCCTCCTAGCATACTTTTTTCCTAACTGCTCCAGTTTTCCCTCTCATCCCCCATTTCCTGACAATAGGCTAAGGCCTGAGCCTTTTCCTCTGCTATCAGGGCTTGATTTACCTCTATGATGTTCTCTTGGGCTGCTACCTGGCGCTGGAGTCCCCTGTTCTCATTAACAAGGGCCTGATTGTCTTTTTGTGCTGCCTGTATGGCCTGGGAACAATGAGACAGTTTTTGTTGCAGGAGATTCATCTCCTGATTTTGCACATTTTTAGCTTGGGTGTTCTCTTCTAGAGCATCTTCTATTTGTCTGGTGGGCCCCAATACATTTTCATATTCTACTTTTAGTATGTTCAGTTTCTGGAGGTCTAACTCTCTTTTCTGGAGCTCTGTTTTTATGTTGCACACTTCCTGACATAGGGCATTTTTTTCTTGATAAAGGGTGCAAGTCTGTTCAGCCAGGTCATTCTTTGTTGTTTGATTGTACTTAATGTCTGGCGTTCTAGGTTAAATTCTGTCTGGAGGTGGAGTACTTTACTGATTAATTTATTATTCTCCTTTTTCAACTCTTTGATCTAATTTTGTAACATGATTATTTGTTCTGTACATGCCCTGTTATATTTTAGTTGTTCATTTAGTTTCCGTTGACTCTCTTCCAGACAGTCAACCCTTTCTTGACACTCCACTTTTAATGAATCTAATTTGGCCTCTTGGTCTAATAGTTTGTTGTTGTATAGCCAAGTCTTTTTTTAACTGTTTGATGTAGTTTTCCAATTCTACCTCAGAATCTTGGCTCTTTTGCAATGTCTCTTCTACTAGTTTCAGCTCAGTCTGAATTTGGGTTAAGAGCTCAGACTGGTTTTGCACAAGGGTTCTATTTTCTTCATATTTAGCCTCCATAGCTTGCATGTGGAGATATATGTAGGCTGTGAATCTGACCATTTTAATCTGCTCCTTTTTAATTTTTGGGGTCATGTACAACTCGCTTAAGGTTTGATGTAATAGGCCACCGTCTTGCTACACATCCATGTTCATGGCAGTGAACTGTTGTATCATTTCTGCTAGCCAGACCTCTTCAACTTGCTCTGCCCATTCCCCTCTGACACACATTGTGTGCAGAAGGTGCTGCCTAGCCATGTTTATCTCCACTTTGGTCATTATGAAGAGTGTTCTTCCTCTATTAATTTATTTATATAATGGTAACCTGTATTCTGTTGCTTTGTGTCTAGTTTCGGGTTGATTTTACTTTATGTTTACACACAGGCCTGGTAATTAAGGTCTACGTTTTGGGAAGGTGCTTTTACAGTGTAACACAGCTTTCTAACCATAAAAGTATCACTACCTATACGGTTAGCTTGCTGTGTTAAGCTGTCACGGGTGGAAACACTTATCTCAATCCCGGACGAGCCCCCACTGTGTTGAGGATTTTGAAGAGGCGGCACACTCCAGACAAGGACTTTTCTACTGGCCAGGGATGCAGAGCACACTTAAAAATCTTTTAATTTTGTTTCACTCAGATTCAATCTTTGAGAAGGCAGCCAGCCTGTCTCACACCCCTCTTAATGTACACCCAATGTCACAATGGATCATGAACTAGGCCGGTGGGTGATAATGAAATATTTATTTATTTTAATTTTGAATAAAAATCAAACACATTCAATATGGGGCACCAATCACCAGGGTGCTGATAATTACACAGTACAATGATAGAATCCAGTCAGTTTAACCTTCTAACATAAGAGACACAATGCACAATTGAAAAAAAGCAAGATTACTTTTGGGTTGTGCTATTAAAAGGCACCACAGTTAAGCATTCCACCTGAAACACTCCTTCAACCCCCTGTTAACCAAATGTGTGTTGGTGGAGAGGAGTAGCAAGGAGTCAGGTATACCATGCAAGATGCAGATTGAAAATGCGACCTGCCACCCCTGAATGGGAGGCAAAAATCGAATTGAGCTCCCCTGAAAAATGAGCAAAATGGTATTCTGAATTACTGAACGGTCATTTTACATGTGCGGTTCAACGGATAAGGCAAAAATGTGTGTGGCTGTATCAAAGAAGCAAGACACCCGCAAGCTACAAGGCAATGTACTAAACAATGTTATACAGTTTAGGAAATCGACTTTGAAAGAAAAAGCAGTGCAGTAAGAATCAAACGTGGCACAATTGCAATTGCTTCATTTCACAGGTTTAAAATAGCAAAACTGCTTGAAATATGAGCTAAACAGACAAAATCGGAATGTGGTTTTAATGCGAAGGTACAAAGGCACATAGCAGGTATGATATGAAAGTGACTTTTGATGGGTGACAGTATGGGATTATTTAAAGGAAACAAAATCAGGTTTTAAAAGGGAAACAATTTTGCGGACAAACTCGGTTTTGTTAGCAAAAATGATTTGTTTACTGAGACTATTTTAGTGACTATAATTAGTAAAAACACACTGACAAAATTGTTGTTTTCGAATAGCAACAATAATGCATGTGAATTTTCAACTGGGAAATTAATTGATTTACTTCAAATAATACTAAGTACTTACACAGACAACTGAATGAGTTGAAAAAAATTGTGCTAACACATAGAGACTAACTTGGATTTTTATAAGGACAGGATACACAGAGGATTCTAAAAATGTTAAGAAGTAACTAGGACACTTATAGTTTTTCCTATATGGTTTCGTAAAGGGTTGGACAAATGGCAAGGTAACAGAGTAGAGGATGCAGCATTTTGATGTAGGGGAGGGGTAAAACTTACAAAAAGCACTTGAATGGAGTAGTTTGGAACACCAGCCGGGCATCGGGACTCGGGACAATGATCTGGTCATTTGGGCAACAGCTGGGCTCTCCTCTCGGGGCACACAGCGGGGCAACCAGGGTCTGGTCACAGTAGACCATGGGGTGCATCTGCTGGGCTCTCCCTGAATTATGGGATTTTTGTTTGGTTTTTAATTCAGGATCAGTGGTTCTGCCTCGATCTGCTACCTCTGGCATGGCACTGGAATCTGGAATCTTGCATGCTGAAAATGGGATGTCTGGATTTCTGGATGTTGATTTTTGAATGAAGGGTTCTAAAATGTTGGATTTTTTAATCTCAGATTATTGAATGTCCTGACTCCCCATAAGATTCCTCCTTTTATAAACCGCATGACATCACAGGATTTGACCATCAGGGCAGAACTAAGCAAGACCTACCTCTAAGAATCGATAGGTCAGGCTGATGATGTTACCGCCTCCCTGTAAGCAGATTGTATTGAAGGAAGTGTTCTACCAAAGTTACTTTTGCCAAAATCAATTATGACACAAAATACTTGTGTTCACAAATGTCATCAACAGGAAAATTAGATAGGCAGATTCCATATTTCACCAGGAACATTGCTGTCCAAACAGCAATTTTGTGTGATATTGCTTTGTTCTCCTGGCATTCTTTCACAATTTATATGGAAAATATTTTATCAAACATCCTATGTGAGCCTAACAGAGTCGGGCATATTTGCATTTAAGTTTCATAACCGTGTAATGTAGGCTTTTTCCAGAAATGTAATTTTGCTGGCGTCTGCGTCCCTCACATGCTAGGATATCAGGCATCTTTTCATTTTAATGTCGCAAAAATTACATGAAAACTGTCAACATTTTAGATTACTGCTTCTTTAGGTTACTGAAATAAATGCTTTTATATAAAAAGTCTTTTCAATCATATGGGCCGACTTTGTTCCCAAAAGTAGGCAGTCCATTCAAACCCCCAGCCAAATGTCATGCTCTGGTCAGCCTTGCCCAGGGTTGTCATGGATTTGCCTTTCATCCTAGCAGTTGAAGGTGAGGAGAGGTGTCACAAGGAATTCACACTTGCCTGTGACAAGGCCAGT
Organism: Ambystoma mexicanum; assembly: GCF_040938575.1. Classification (NCBI taxonomy): domain Eukaryota; kingdom Metazoa; phylum Chordata; class Amphibia; order Caudata; family Ambystomatidae; genus Ambystoma; species Ambystoma mexicanum. Next base: position 280,995,452 of record NC_090929.1, on the reverse strand, counting down.
TCCCCTGATCCATTGTTCTTGGCTGAAGAAATGCCTGGAAGTCTGACTAGGTCGCTAGATTATCCACATTGGCCCCTTTCATGTGCCCAGGGGGTTGGTCCACTTGCCTAAGGTAATTCTGTTCCCATGGGAAGAAGGGCACCTTTGAAGTCAGTGTCTGCCAAACCTGTTCTGCTGGTCTCAAAGTTATATTTTTTCTTTCTTTAAACAGAAACCAAGTATTTTTTGGGAATAAATATAATGTATCTTTTAGAGCAAACCCCCATCTTCCATTACATTAATGTGCAAGCACAGGGCCTCATTTTAACATTTAACTTTTGAAAGGCATTTACCTGCTTGGCAAAAGCACCGTTTTACACGTGGATACATTTTTCTTCGATGTCAATTTACAAATGCGGTGTTCCTTGCATCTTTATGCTGAACATTTCATTATCTCTGGTCAATTTCTAATACACAGAAATCTGTTCATAACAAGGATTCTTTGACACTGACATAAGCAAAGGGAGAGAGAAAGCTTCTTGTGAGGAATTTTGCCTGTGTTTCTTTGTTGCAAGAGTAAACGCTTGCAGTATGGCCTGAAATTAGATTTTAATTGACACACAATGCCTTTCAGGGAGGAATAGCCCTCCTTTGCTGGTGCGCAACCTGAATATTGATGAATATGGCTGGGTTTTACTGGAAACAAACTGTGTAATGTTGAACATTTCACAATAGCACCAGTGCAAAGTCCTTTTAAAAACATTTTTTTTTCAGTGGGAAGTTTTGATCTGGCAGCATAGCAGCGCTGCCTTTCAATTATTTTCTTTGGTGCACATGAAGAAAATACTTGCAGCCATTCTCGGGCTGTTCCATGTTCCATCTTGCCCCATATGTGCTCGGCAGAGACAGCAAAGGCCATTATTTGTGTTACTGCAAAACACAGTTTTGGTCCTAGGGAATATGTGCTCAGCAGACACAGCACACTTCTTATTTTTGTAACTGCTGAAAATGCAGTTTGGTGATGTAGGGGAAGTTCTGCTGGGCTGGTAAATGTAACCCACACCCGCGAATATAGCAGGCCAGAAAGAAAAGCTTTTCTTTGCCTGTAGCACCTCACCAAATGTCCCCCTTGTCTTTTTTCCAGCTCTCCCCACAACCCAGATGATGTCCTTGCCTCCCCTACCCTCTTCCTTTCTCCCCACAACACACACTGTTTCTGTGAAACAGCTTGCTTTCAGATGTCGGCTATATCCGAAACTACAGAAAGCTTTGCCCTGCAAACTCAGTCCCTAGACCCCCTTCAACTCCAATGTTTCACTTGGTGCCCTCTAGCCTCCACCCACCTCTAGCCTGATGGTTAGTCCATATTTTCGGACCTGCAAATAGCTTTTACTGTATTTCATGTTCACATATCCTTGGCTATAGCTGCAAATATCTCTTGCATCAAGAGGAAAACAAGATGGTGGTCATTTCATTTCTGAAAACCATGATCCTGCAAGGCACCATAGGAGATATCTCTATTTTTGGGGGGTAAGGAGGCCCCCCTTCTCTGTGAAATATTTAAATAACTACTGCACAGAATAACCCCCAAGCAAAGCACTCTTTTGAACACTTTGTGCCCAAGTTGATTCAGACCTGGTCCACATCTGTCCAGCGGTTTGGGCTGTGCGTTTTGGCAGGATTTGTCCTTTTTTGTCTATGGGAAAATGAATGGGAAGTAGGCCGCAGCTTTGGAAAAAAATATATATATTGGATGCTTAATAGCTTCCTTATTTTGTAACAAATCTTTACCAGATTTTGCAGTCTAGGGGGGCCCAAAGACTTTTAATGATTTCGAATGTTCAGTCAAATCCATTACTGGAATCAAAGGTTATTAACAATAGAATTTTGATGGTGCCTGTGTGTCTCCGACTCACCTTAACTTTATGGCAGCTATATATATATATGCACACCCTTTGTTAAAAGGAACGTTATGTTTAAGGTGCACTAATAAAAACCTACCAAATGTATTGAAAACACTTTCTTATAGTTGCAAAGTAAAATAAAAAAAAATAGAGACATTTGCAAGTTACGGTAAACTATATAAACATAACTCACACCTCCACATGCACTGCTAAGACTAACACCCAGGACATCAAAGATGATATCACAAATAGAATTGTTGATGACATCACTGATGACATCACATATCCACGGTGGTTGTTTTGTGCAGCAACAGTGAGAATTTTAAGCAGATGACTTCATCTGGCCATAGTGCATTGAACAAATGATAAACATACTCCAAAGCTGCTGTATGTGTAGACCTTAACCTTGTGTTATGTTCTTAAGGTACTTTCCTTAAGGTGTGGCCTGAGCTCATGGTGCACATGCATGGGACAATAAGCAACCCCAGACAGACAATTTGTGCTTTATACATTATGAGGAACTCTAATCTTATTGTCATTTTCTGGCCATGGTGTTTGTTTCCTCCTTACAAGAGAATCCCTCAGATGTGTATGCATTCACATTCTCCATATATATTTTATGTACTAACACATGTGTATAATAATTCTTGTATGGTTAGCTGTGTAAGGAATTTGACCATCTGCACAGTGGGTTTGCGCTCACCAGGCCTTTTAAATTCTTTTATATGAAAATTGTTGATTGTAGATCAACCTCTGGAAAATGTGCAGGGCTAATTTGCACACATTTTACAATGCTCACTGCACAACTCACACATATACATGTGTACTCTGGATGACACAGATAATAGGCACATTCCTCCATTTCATATTTAGTTGGGATCTGACAGGTGGAGTACACAATGCATTTACAGAAGAGGGAGGGCCAAACCTTTTCCCCGCAATGACCAGCCACATCTGTTTGTTTACCCTCTGTTGTTTGTGGCAGCAATTCAAATAATGAACATACTAATAGAGTATACTCCAAATAGGACCCCACTAGGCCAGGCTGCTAGAGGTTAACAAAAGACTGGAAATCCCAAGAAACCTTTGATATGCATTGTGTCAACCTGGAGCCAGCTCCCGCCACCCAGTATCAAGGGCAGTGACCTGTCATGTCTGGGACTATGGGCTTAAAGTAGGCATCCCCGACAGGTATACCCCATTCAGAAGGTACAAGTATGTGGATTGATGGAGATAGAAAATCTGTTCTTGCTGCAGCTTTAGGGGAGACTTGCCACTTTAATCAGGAACCATAGAGAGATCCATTAACTAGATAGACCCTTGTATCTGAAACAGACAGGAAGATAGGTGGGACTATGTTTTCACCCTTTTACCTTTTCTGTTGCAAATCACTCTGGTTATGACCACATGCATAGAGGAGATTGTTGGAGGGGACCAAGGATTGGTTCATTAAGGTAGGTTTAGCCTAAACCAATCACTGTGGCCCCTCTGGCTTTAAAATAGGGCTGATACCCTCTTTTGGGCAGATCATCTGAAGGCTTTGAAAGGAGTAACAAGAAGAACTCATTTGGACCCTGGCTATAGGTACAGTCTTCTTTACAGCTTCCACCAGTTAAGGAAGGCCAGAATTTCCAAAGTGGGAAGCAAAATACCTCCCGTAAATATCTCCCAGGGAACAGAGGGAGATACTGAATACAGAGGACCCTCCAGCAGCTACAGAACTGGCACCCAGCCAGCACACAGAACCTAGCAAGTTTCCTAGGTCAGTAGTCCAAGAGAGTCTCTGAATCAAACCCAGGACAAGGCCGGTGCTTGCAACACTCTCCTCAGCTTTGGGCCATCTGCCTTAAAGGACGGCAAAAGCCCAGTGAAGAAGTTAGGAGTGCATCACCAAGCATCAATGAGCGTCCCTCTTAAAGGACATTTTCAAGCCAGTTGAGCCCCTCGAGCTGGAATGCACTACACCGCTGAATGTTCTAATGCCGAAGTCACTAACGTCATCTGAGATGCCCTGACCAGTGCTTCAGAACCGCCAACCAGCACTGAGACAATGATTCCTGACCCCGAACCACCATGTAGGCCAGCCTGCAGATGTCTGTCTAGCCTTGCTTGCCGAACTACCTGCTGCCTGATACCCGCAGCTCTCTTCTGACTTGAACTCTGTCGCAGGAGCGGCAAAGTGCCCTGAAACTGACCCGACCCTCTCAAGCACCAAGAACTTCTATAAGCACAAGGTATATTGTTTGTTTGTTTGTTTGTTTGTTTTATTATTTGTAATGTGCGAGCATTCCCTCAGGTAACAGGGCGCAACATTTACATGAATATGCGAGGCTTAATTACAACACCAGTAAAATATACATAAACATAGAAAAATCAGTAACAGGATTATATACATATGTACAGATAGGCACAAGTGGTTACAGAGTGTGCCAATGGCGGGAGTAAAAGCACTTGGCACCTGGGTGAGTTTTGAGGCCTACGAATTCAGCCATAAAACGACCTTGGATCTGAAGTTTTGATAGGGCAAGTCCATTCTGAGAGTAGGGGGTAGAGAGTTCCACAGTTTAGTTCCACAGTTTAGCTGCTTTCACTGGGAAGCTGTTGCCCCCTATAGTGGAACGTTTGAAATTGGGGACAGAAAAGCAGTCTTTATAGGCTGTTCTAGTGGGTCCCAGGGAGGATTGTCTATGAAATCTGTTGATCAAATAGATCGGGACAGCGTTATTGAGGGATTTATGTGTGAGTGACGCAGTTTTTAGGATAATCTTATCTTTGATAGAAAGCCAGTTGTTCTGTTGGCTGTGTCCTGTGATATGCTCTCTTCTAGAAATGCCCAGGGCCGCTCTGAGAGCGCTCCTCTGAAGAGTTTGTAATTTTCTAGTGGTAGCCTTGAAGGATCCCATATAGAGAGCATTGCATTAGTCCAGGCGGGACAGTATGAGGGCTCTGGCGAGGGTCATACAGCTGGTGTTGGACAGAAAGAGTTTGGCTGCACGGATCAGTTTACACATGTATGCCGTGGAGGAGGCTAGGGCGTTCACCTGTCTGTTGAGAGAGAGGTTAGAATCCAAGTAGAAGCCTAGCGTTTTAACCTCTTGTCCTACTTTGATAATATTGCCATCGATCATGAAAGAATAATAGGCAGGGCCTAGTTTCTTTAAACTGGTGGTGGTGCCTAAGATGATAAGTTTAGTTTTATCATCATTCTGGCATAGTCCATGTGTGGTCATCCATGCCTGGATGATGATGTACACTCTATTCACCAAGGCCAAATCCTTTGCATAATCTCCAGAAAGCAGAAGGAGGATCTGGGTATCATCTGCGTAATTGGTGTAGGTGATACAGAGATGATCCAAATCATCGAAAAGGGGCTTGGTAAATATATTGCACAGTGTAGGGGAGACGCAAGAGCCCTGTGGCACACCACAAGTGATAGGTATGGGGTCTGCTGCTGCTGTAGGTGAGAAGACCCTCATGATTCTGCCACTAAGGAATGATCTGATCCAAGTGATGGCCTCGAGGGAGAAATGGGCTGATGTGTGGAGGTGTGTGCATAGGACAGAGTGATTGACCAGGTCAAATGCTGCAGAGAGGTCCAAGAGGAGGAGTTAGGTGGATTGGCCGTTGTCTCTAAGCTTATCGATTTGTGCTTTAAGGTCAATGAGAGCAGTTTCAATCCCATGTAGAGGACGGAAACCTGATTGTCTAGCTCCTAGCAGGTGATGTTCTTCCAGGTGCTTCTGTGGCGACCTTATCCAGAATTTTTAGAAGGAATGGTACGGTCGTTATGGGTCTGTAATTTGTAGGTGTGGCTGGGTCAAGTGTGGGCTTTTTTAATAGAGAAAGTACCCAAGATTGTTTTAAGTTGGTGGGGATATACCCGGTAGAGAAGGAAGCATTAATTTGTTTTGTAATAAAAGGGGACAAGTCGCGGGCAGCGTCTTTAATAAGCTGTGCAGGGCATATATCTCCCTGACAGTTAGAAGGTTTCAGTGACAGGATAATTTTTTCTACTTCAAGTGTGGTGACTTTAGAGAAGTTGAAGCGAGTGGCTTCTCTTAGGATTGGCTTCTCAGGTAGTTTGGAAGGGGGGATCATTTAAGGAAGCTTTTGCAGGAGATTTAGTTTTGTAGGGTAGCAATCCTGTTGGCTAAGCCATTTTGGATTTCTGAGCACCAATTTTTATCTTTAGTACAGGTATCTGGTGGTGCTATAGGGGTTTCTACTTCTTTAAGGATGGAAAATAATTCCTTCATATTTGATTTTGCTTGGGATATGCGGGAGTCAAAGGAGGTTTGTTTAGCAAGGTAGATTTCTTTTTTGTAAAGGGCAGCTAGTTTGGTAAGTTTAAGTTTATTGGCTGCTGAGGGGAGTATTTTCCAGGTGGTCCTGCAATTTCTTTTTTGTTGCCTTGAGTTTTTGAGGAATGGTGTATACCATTTGTTCAGGCACATTTTAGGTTTGCTGGGTCTGAGTTTGAAGGGGGCAATTAGGTCCAGCGAGGTGGACATGATTTTATTATATTCTTCGACCAGAGTCTCTGGATCCGAATTATCGGGAGTGTATTGAGTGTGGGGAGTAAGTTCGGGTTGAGTCTCTCCACTGTAATACTCTTCTTGTTTCTCGTGAGTGTGGGAGGGGCCCTGCTAATAGGCAAGGGTGTGGGACGGGTGGTAGAAAGCATGAACGATACCAGGTGGTGGTCAGTCCAGGCTAAAGGTGAAATCTCGGTGATGTTGGCTAGACAGTTGTGGTCAGCCACCCAGTCGAGAATTCTACCTTTAGCATGTGTAGGTTCCAAGCTTCTTTGGCTAAAACCTAATTCAGAAAGGGTAGTGACTATAGTGCTGGCAGTTTGGTCTTCTGGGTCATTGAATCCCATATTAAAGTCCCCAAGGGTAAGTACTTGAGTGGAACTTTTAAGGTTATTGGATAAAATGGTGTTAATGTCCTCATCGAAAGTGCCTATTGGGCCTGTCGGGCAATAGATCAGGTGGATGTTGAGAGTTTGGGTATTAGTGAGAGGGATTTTAACTGAGAGAATTTCACAAGAGAGGACGTTGATAGTAGTTGCTAATCTCATGGTAAGACCACTTTTGTGGATAATAGCTACGCCCCCTCCTCTGGAGTTGGGTCGATCTTGTCTCAGGATAGAGTAATTATCTGGGACCGCAAGCATGAGCATAGGGCCTGCTGCCGGATGTAGCCAGGTCTCTGTAATAGCGAGGAAGTCAAGGTCTTCTTTGAAGATCAAGTCTGTCGTTGATTAGGGCTCCCTTGATTTGGGGGCTTGCCGTAGTTTTAGTGGTTGTAGTATGAGAGTGGTCATGTATTAATTCAGGAGTGTCCTGGAAGAAGGGACTAGGGTTCTGAAATGAGTGAGGTTTTAGTAAAGATCGGCTAGGTCGGACAGTCAAAGTTCTTGGTCTCTGTGTAGTAGGCAAAGAGCGGGCGCGGGGCTCATGGATTTTAGCTAATCTTGCTCTGAGTCCTAAGTTCCTATCAATAGTGGAACGCTGGAGGTTGGTATGTGGCAGTGGTTGTAAGTCATTTATACCTAGGGGTGAACTACTAGGTAGCTTAGTGTTAAGCATGGTCGAATACATGGTTGTGGGAGAGTATGGTGCCATACTAGACAATGCTGTGGTATTTATGAGAGGCAGGAGGCACGCGAGCAAGCTGGTGATCAAGGGACAAATGCTACATGGTTATACCAAGTGTATTTAGATATATGGGAGGTGGGCCTGATGCTAGGACAGGTACTAGGGCCTAGGCCAATAGGGAGTTGGGCTATCCCTTAGGCAATGTATGTCATGGTGAAACCTTAAATGTGGAGTGAGACACAAGGGCTCGGGTCACATAGAGTGACTGTTGCTGGCCAGGGAGAGGTGATGGTGACGATTGTGGTTCTTTTTGGCCAATGGCTCCCTTTATGCTGAAACCAAGTATCCTTGAACTATTGTGATTAATTAGTTTACTGACTACCCTCCTGTCAGTATCCAGAGAGCATCTCCTTTTCCTCTTGAAGTGTCTGTCCTCTGCATTCCTTTACAGGGTGTGTTGTATTTTGTAGTGTGCTAGAATTGTCTGTTGAATAATAATAAAGTAGATATTTTTATAAAACCTTGACTGGACAGTCCCTTTTATGATTGAGTAATAATTCTGTTTTCATTGTGTTGCAACTAACCAACAATACACAATCTTGCAGAGATAAGCCTGCCGATCCGTCCACGTTACTAAAATTGGACAAGGAGGTTTATAATTTGCTTGGGTGTCCAATCTGTTTGGATACCTCTGGTGTACTAGAGGTGTGGTGCTAATTGATGGTTCAGACAATGATATTCATCCCTGGAACACTGGTGCCCCCGAAAGTGATTTGTCACAAGCTGTTACTTCCAAGTTTAACATTAGTCAAGTTTCTGATAGGCTTGGATTTACGATTCTACTGGCCAATATTGTCAGAATAAAAATAGTCTACTTCTATGGTCCATACTGAAGCCATTGACTATGTGTATTGTGAGAAACCTGAGGGTGTTCTTACTTCTATTCCCCCATGGATCCTCTGTGCAGGTGGCCAGGGAAAGGCCACCGATGTTGAATCCCAACCCTGGGGGTGGACGAGTGAGGGAGGATCACCTGGGTGAAGGGTCTGTGGGGACTGGGAGTGGGATGCCCTTAGCAGAGACATGGCCTCCCCCTTTTCCTACTAATGACCAACCCAACCCTTCTCCTGCCTTCATGGGATATTATGAATCAACTCCCCTGATTTCCTCATACATAACTACAAAAAGTACTAAGATGAGGAAGAGGCAACCAGGAGTAATGAAGACTAGTTGCTTTCACCACTTTGGTACCGGGATGAGGACGAGGCCTGCTGGGAGCAGTAGAGGTCAAGCATGTCTCCCTAATGATGGTCAGCAGGGATAATTGTAAACCTGCACCTCAAGCCTGTTAAGGGACTGCAGGTGTATAACAAGCCCCACCAAATGAGAGTGCGAGGGCGGACACAGTAGCAGAGGAAGCAGTGGCAGTGAAATTGCAACAGCAGCAGAGTAGCCAAGAGAAACAGCAGGAAGCTGCCAGTGTGGAGCACAAACATGGTTTGGGAGAGCAGACTGGGAGCTGGGCCTCTGTGGAATCGAAAGAGTTGTGAAAGCAGAGCAATGCTGGAAGACTGCCCCTTTGTCTATTGTTTGAAGTGCTCTTTATCTTGGGGTCAGAGGTCAACCCAGAGGTGCCTGAGGGGCAGGAGGTGGAGCCCTGTGGGAACAACCAGAAGACCTGCACTGCAGAAACTCACATCGAAGCAACCGTTGAGTTTCTAAGCGAACAGAAAGTTGGTATGTGAGCGTTTGATCTAATGCACAAGTTTACTGTGTATCAGAGTGGTACGAGAATGGTGAGACATGTTTTCGAAGGTCTCTGATCCAAATTCTTGCAAACCAGCGAACAATAGTATGTGTTAATCTTCAAAGAAGTAAGAATACTTTGTTACGGAGTGGATGTGTGCAGATGAAGGCACATTTTCGAAAGTCTCTGAGTGCTGGGCATATTTAAAGGCAAACTAAATAAGCATATTACAACAAAGTGTATTGAAAATAACAACAGAGTAACTTATATGAAAACCTTTAAACATTATTGAATGCCAAACCAAAAACCATGCTTCACAAACAAATGTACACATTCTGAATAATGTACTCAGAGAAGATTGTTACTTTTGAAGATTCTAAAGAAACAAAGCTTTGTCATTTAAATAAATACATTGTTTGCCAACTTCAAACGTGAATGAAACTTAAATTACAAGCAACTTTTATAGACAGTGAGTCTACATATCAATTAAGTGTTAATCAATGAAGCCAATGCACATTGAACTCTAAGGTGAATAGAACTTTAACAAAGCCAGCAAAACCAATGAGTAATGTAATCCAAGGTGAATAGAACTTTGTAGATGAACCTTAAAAAGTGGATTAAAACGAACTGCCATTTTCAACCAAGACATTTTTTTTTTGTGCAAAGACTGGCCATATGCAGAGTGTGCAAGTGGGGCACAGAACATTAAGAACATTGGGGAAACTCATACTATCACTACCTTATTGGACTGTGTTTTGGAACTTGGTGAAGGGAACCCCCGTGCACTGGGAACTGAAGGCAATCCTGAAACTTTTGTTAGAACTGCTTTATTATTGGGGAAGGGAGCAGAAAGAATGCTGCGAGCTGGACAAAGCTCTGAACTTTAAGCTAAACACTATTTTGTTGGTTGCTGACATCCCTATACATTGTATAAGATTTTGATATGATATGATTGATATGATATGATGGTTTATTTATATAGCGCCTATACACAATGTGTTTCAAAGCACTTCAGGCCGGGGAGGGAACACGGGAAAATACAATGACAATCTTACAGGCCATAAAAAATAAGAATGTGAAGTAACTATCATACTCGGCCTGGCGGTATTTCAGATAGTGAGAGTGCCGAGACATAGATAAGGAAGGGAGGGGGAGAGTGGGAAAGAAAAGGAAACAGACAGGCTACTACCATACTAGGCCTGATTTACATTTCCGGTACAGATGGAGAAAACACAAAGGTGAGGGAGAGGGATACTGAAAGGGAGGGGAGGAACAACACAAGCAACCATCATAATAGGTCTGATGACATTTCAGATAGTGTTGGGGGGCAGACAATTAGGGGAGGGGGAGAAGACAAACAAGGTTGTTATCATACTAGGTCAGGGGCAATAAGGGAGGAGGGGAGGAGATATGAAAGGGAGAAAGGGAGGAAAGGGGGAAAAGGAGAGAAGGAGAGAAAAGAGAGTAAGCAGTGAGGGGAGTAGAGAAGCAAGAGAGTGGGTATACATATGCAGAGGTCTGTGGTAATACATAATGAACAGCAGTGCAAGCCAGGAATCAAGGTGGGAACAACATGATACAGGTCAACCATGAGTACAGAAACAGCATGAGTGGAGATAGGGTGACACACTGTGAGTCAATAGAATCTAAGGATCAATCCAGGCATTGGGCACAGAAGGTGGAGTAGCAGAATATATCAGGACAGACTACTGCAAAGGTAGGAGGTAAGGGGGACAGAGGGCTGGTGGGGGGCACACAGAGCATCATGGGGGAACCATAGGGTGGGGGAGCGACAAGAATCACACGGGACTCACAAGGGGGGGAAGGGTGACAAGGTGCCGAATGGGCATCATGAGGGGAGAGGGGGTTACAAGGAGCACAACCATCATCACAAGGTGGTGGGGTGACAAGTACCACACAGGCATCATGAGGGGGAGTGGGTGCTGACAATGAGCACAATGGGCATCATGAAGGGGGCCTGGGGGTGACAAGGAGCACACAGGCATCATGGGGGAATGGGGGAGGGGGTGACAAGGATCACACTGGCATCGCAAGGGGGGGTGACAAGGAGCACACAGGCATCACAAGGGGGTTGTGGGGGTGACAAGGAGCACAACGGACATCACAAGGGGGTGACCAGGAGCATGCAGGCATCACAAGGGGGTGGGGGGTGACAAGGACCACACAGGCATCATGAGAAGGGTGGGGTGACAAGGGGCACACGGGCATCACAAGGGTGGGAGGAGGGTGGCAAGGGGCACAATGGGCATCATCACGAGGGGGGCGGGGGAAGACAAGGAGCACAAAGGGCATCAGAGGTGGTTGGGGGTGGCATGGAGCACAATGTGCATCATAAGGGGAGTGAAGGGGACAAGGAGCACAACAGGCATCACGAGTGGGGGGTGAAAATGAGCACAACAGGTATCACAAGGGGGAGGGGGAAGAAGGAGCACAATGGCCATCACGAGGGGGGAGGAGGTGACAAGGAGCACAACGGGCATCACAAGCGGGGGAGGGGGATCACAAGGAGCACAACGGGCATCACGATTATACTTGCCTATACTTGCCCTCATCACAATTAGTTGTGAGGGCAAGTATAGGTTTTGTACACAGATATATTCCTAATTTGAACTTGTGGACTTTGACTTTCCTTAGTTTTGGTTTGGTGGGGAAATCCCACAATGGTATAGGGCAAGATAGGTGTTTTTCTATCCTGACATTTAAGTTAGTAAAAGTGTTTATTTTGAACTTTTAATCTGTTGTCAGTGTCTTACTCTATGCTGCCCTCACAGTATGTATTATTAGATTTCTGTATTATCAACAACACTTCAATATGAAGTTTCTGTTTCAGTAAGTAAAATTTTGTGATACATGGAGTAGTTCATGAGAGGACTCTAGATCGCTTGTCATATGTTGCTAGCAACATTCTAAACATAACATATTGTAGGGCCTTTTCATCCGAATTGATGCCATCAGTAATGCCAATTTTGATGTCTTGGGTGTTAGTCTTACCAGTGCATGTGGGTGGCACAAGTTATGGTTGCATAGCTTACCATAACTGACACATTTCTTTGGATTTTCGATTTTACCATAACATCCCTTTAACAACGTTTATTCAGTGAATCATAGGTTTTTATTAGTGCAACTTAATCATAACGTCCCTTTAGCAACGTTTTTTCAGTGAATTTCATAGGTTTTTATTAGTGAAAATGTTTCATGATGTTACTTCACTGTATATAAGCCATGTGCCCAGCCCCACCAAAACACCCCTGTTATCCACTGCATCTACCCTGCATCATAGTTCTGTGTCCACTATACTCTCATAATGTGACCAATGGCCAGTGCTCATTACTTGCAACCATGGCCAGTCTCCACAATCCATATGGCATGGGCTTTGGAAATGCTGAATGCCCCAATAAGCAAATCAGAGTAAACATTCTTCCTTGCCAAGAGCCAGGCCCAATGCCCAGGCACCAAAGTTATATCACTATGTTTTGTACTTACATTTTAGCACTTTGGAAAAAATTCAACACAGGACAGATTTGCAAAAGCATGCTAATGCTCTTTGTGCAAGTTTGCTGCAATCCTGTCCAGCATTACGTACCAAATTTATATCACTCGTTTTTTGTATCTACATTATGACACTTTTCAAAAACATGGCCACATTTGCGAAAACATTCTTTCAGGTCTCTGCCAATGTGCCTCGCACAAGTTTTCTGCAAATCCATTCACGTTTTATTGTTTTTAAAGTGTAAAAATGTAGGTACAACCAATAATGATGTAACCTTACCCCCACTTGATAACATCCCTTCAAACTTTGCACAAAGATTCAAGGTTGGGTTTATAATCATTTTGCAAACATTTGTCCAGATTTGTCAAATGACACCAAAGTTATAAGGCATCTAATAATGTTGGGCACCCACCTCTAATTTGCCCACTCTTGAGAAAATCCCACCAAACTTTGCAAAACCATTCCAAGTTGCGTCTAAAATCTTTTTTGTAAAATTGTACGCAGATTAGTCAAACAACACCAAATCTATAAACTGTTCAAACATTTTGGAGCCCCCCCTCTAATTTTGCCCCTTCTTGGCAAAACGGCACCAACCTTTGAAAAAGCATTCGAAGTTGGCTCTACAAATTATATTGCAAAATTTCATGAAGTTTATTGAATGGCGCCAAAGTTACAAACCATCCCAAACTGCTCTACACCAAACCTATGATACAGAAATATGCATGAAAGTCCTCGGACCTTTGTCAATTTCGGGAACATCTCAGCATTGTCACCGAATATCAGAGATGTTTCACCGACCGCAGGGATGAAAAAACACTGATTTTTGGCTTTTTCTGGACATAGCCCACCCCATCCACATCACTCCGCACCTCTCAAGAGATTGTTTCATTAGTTTGAGAAGTGTAACATTGTGTATTTTAATATGTTTTAACCAGTGGGACTACAGGTGCAGTTTGCGAATCCAACATGGCATCTGTTTCAAAGGTTTTGACACACCTCTCATGTTTAATTGACCAATCAGCGGGTGCGTACAAAGACCACAGACTGGACGCAGAAATCACACATTTTTTTGGATCTCATTTTTGATAATTAAAAAAAAATAATTTACTGAAAGGATTTACACAAAATTTGCAAAAACACTCTTTCGAGACTAGCCTGACATTCCTCGCTCAAATTTGGTGCAACTCTGTCCAACGGTTTGGCCTGCAGGTGTGAGCAACATGCTTTTCAAGGTTTGTCTATCCAGATTTCAAAAGGTTTTGTGACCCCCCCTATAACTTTGCCCCACTTGACAAAACCAGTCCAAACTGTGCAAAATCATTCTGAGATTCAAAGGTGGCCATATACTTTTTTTGCAAGATTTCATGCAAATTCATCAGACACCGGTAAAGTATAACCTGCTCAAAAACTGTTGGTCCTATGGGCTGTGCAACTTAGCCATAACTACAACTGTAATATATATAGGTAAGGTAGGCAATTCCCTTTATAACTGCATAAACCCCCAACTGATTGAGGGGTTTAAAGTATTGTTAACAGACAATTTTAGGAATCAAGGCAGAAAAAGAAACGTGGCTAATTTCAGTTTTCAACTGAAGACATACAAACACAAAGCAATTAGTCCTGCAACTTAACACTTATAGTATACCAGTTGGAAGCATATTACTGTTGACATCAATCCCAGGCTGCATGCAATACATTTTAATTATAAAACATGGTGGTCAAGGAGGGCAGGAGATATGCAGAAGCATCAGTTCCATTTAATGAAACTCCAAACCACAATTTGAAACCCACAGAAAACACGCAACCAAAACAATCAAAGACGATACAACAGAAGATGTTTAGATTGGAAACACTTCATAGAAAGGAGACCAATAAATGGTGGGAATTGAAATCTTTGCAAAACTATTTAGATAACCCAAGGATACCGAGGGGTCTTGGGATCATTACAAAACCAACATATGAACACCCTGACCCAGAAATGCTAGGTGAATGGGGTGAAGCTACCAATTGCTCATTTAGGATGCCGACCATACTTGTTTAATATGCAAAAAGTGACAGAGCTAAGGCACTTAAAGACATTAGAAAAAGAAGTGTTTACAGGTGCTGATATGGATGTGGCCAACAATATGAAATTGCAAATGCAGAAAAATCTGAGCAAATACGAGGATGAAATTAAGGATCGCAAACAACACACATTCTTAAGAGATAAAGAGGACTATGCTATGGGCCAGATGTATACATTTGCGAGAAGATTTGATAGCATCAGAAAGGACATGCATACAACAACAGAGTGAATGGTGCAAAATATTCCACAAACTGAAATTGCCAGCACCTCGACAGACACCTCACTCACCAGCAATGATGACACTCCCATCAAATTGAATCTTTTAGAAAAAATGAAACTGTTGCATCAGGCAGGGAACACAACACAATAAAGGAATCAAATGAGAAACAAGTTCCTTCCAAACAACACTACAGAAAGTGGAAGACTACAAGGGGACACAGGGAACAAAGGAAAGAAAACAACGAGACCAGTCAGGAGGCTGTCAAATATGCTTTGGCAAGAACAAGAAGACCTAACAATTGGCAATGCAATGCAAGTAGTTAATTTATCAAATAGAACAGAAACAGAATGTGGCATTCTTACAAAAGGGATATCTTTTTGTCCAACCACTGACTATGTTTATTCTCAATGGAGGATCGATGTGTATTGCTTTATTAGAAAAATGAGACTGTCTAAATGTTATGCCACCAACTATCATGCTGATAAACCTGATCCAATTGCAGAAACTCCATCTGAGTTAAGTATCCAAGATATAGCGGTACTCAACTAACTCAACTCTTTATACAATGAAGCGCAATTGGCAGAAACATCCTTTGAAGATCAAGATGCATGGAAAACAGTGTTACATGCAAAAATCAATGCAAGCATGACAGCACAAAGCAATTTGAGAAACAAGTCCAGATTCAATCGACCCAACATCAATAGCCCCATGATAGATCTATTTGAGGAGTTAACAATTGATGATTTCAAAACTTTAGCTGTCAAATCTAATACTGAAAAGTACAAGTCCAACTTGACCAGGGCGCAGCAATCAGAAACTGAGAGCCTAAGAACGGACAGAACAATGATGGTGAAATTTTCAGATAAAGGTGGTAACGTGGTTGTCTTAAATACCAAGGACTACCAATGCGAAGCAATGAGACAACTAAGAGATGCCTGGAGCTATGCCAGACTACCAGATGACCCATACCCTCTATACAAAGAGGAATACAATGGTAAACTAACATCATGGTTTGAAAAAGGTCTCATCAACTTGAATGAAAGGAAATATCTGACTAAGGATCACCCAATCACCCCGATAATCCACTTTATTCCCAAAATACATAAATCTATGTAAACACCACCAGGGCGACCTAAAGTCGCTTCATTAGACTCACTCTTGGAGAAAACATAGAAATGTGTGGATACGTTTCTTTTTCCATTTGTTGAGACTCATCATACACAAAAGGCACTACGGCTTTCCTCAAACAAATTGACGACATTCCCTGGAACCAGAACTAGCTTCTTCTCACACTAGATGTGGTCTCACTTTATACGTGTATCTCGCATGCCCAGGGTATTGCAGCAGTGAAAAAGCACCTGTCGACTAGATCTCTCAGCTATCGTGACCATTCACAGATGATGTTTGAGATGTTATCCTTTGTTTTGACGCACAACACATTCATGTTCATCAAGGAATTTTATAATCAAATATGTGTAACCGCCATGGGCACTCCAGTAGCCCCAACATTAGCTAATCTACATATTGGTGCCTGGGAAGAAAGCCTATTTGCTAGTGAAGACAAAAAGATCTATACCAATAAGGTCATCCTTTGGCAAAGGTATATCAATGACCTGTTCATCATATGGAACAGTACTGAGGCAGAATGGATGACAGAATGGATGAACTGTTTTTGGATGTTAAATCTGGAGTAATTGAATTTAAAGTTCACTGAATACCACAGCAGGTCTGAAGTGGTCTATCTAGACATTAAAGTCAAAATCTCAAATGGCACCATCACTACAGACCTGTACCGTAAACATAGTGGTATAAATGCTGTCTTAAATGCTACAAGTGCGCATCCAACTTGCCTCAAGAATAGCATACCATATGGCGATTTCCTCTGGATAAAGCGAAACCGTAGTGAAAAAGAGACCTGGGAAAGTAGCCAAACAGCCAAAAAGGCTGCCGTGAGATTTCTAGCTAGGGGATCGCAAGTTTACAATTAACAAAGCTTATGACCAAAGTTGCAGTAAATCCAGGGAGGCCATAGTTGCCAGAGACCAGTTCCAAAACACAAAAATTCCCAAGGCAAAACTGACAACCTTATTTATCACCATGTCCAATCAAGGTGCGAATGAAATGAGGTGAATTTTGGGCAAACACTGGCAGCTGCTAAAGAGATATAAAGACATCAGTCATCTCCTACAAGTCCACGCAACAGTCACATACAGGAAACCTGCTTCTATCCAAACTAAATTATTACCAAGTATGTTTCGACCCATCAATGCCAAAACAACAGGCAACTGGCTTCCAAACCAAGTGTCTGGTTTCTCCACCTGTTCCAAATGTAAAGCATGCCATTTTGGGTTAAATACAAGAAAATATATCCATCAACGCACAGGAAATGAGGTTTTAATTAAGAAAGTGATCAAATATTAGACACAATTTATGATGTAGGTCATGACCTTTGAATGCAACCTCTGGTACATAGGCAGTACCACAATGGAGGTAAGACTGTGCATCCGACTCATTCTGCAGGGCACACATTAGATGTCTTGATCACCTCTGACCTCCCCCTCTCCATCCCTCTGACCACTCGTCTCTCCTGGAATGATCATTCCCTCCTCTCCTCTCATCGCTCCCTCTCTTCCCCCAGGCCAAGCCTACCCCAACATTGCCATCTACTTTCTCGGACATCAGGCCCATGAAGTGTGTGTCAGTTGAGGCTTTCGCCGCCACCTTCTCTCCCCACCTCCACCTCTGGCTGACCCACATCCTAACACAGCCCGGTCTCTGCTGTACTCTTCTATTTCTGATACTCTTGCTGTTCTTGCCCCGGTCATGAGGATCTGCTTGAAGTCTAAAGCCAAGTGCAATACCTGGCATGACTCTGACCTAACTACACCTAAATGTAAGTGTAAGGTGGCTAAGAGGACATGGAGGGCTTCTTGTTCATCCTCTGACAAACTGGACTGTCACCTACTCCAAAGACAATACCAACTCTCTGTCCTCACCAAGAAGAGAGTCCACATCCAACCCTGTGTCTCTGCGGCATCAAAGAACTCGGCCAAACTCTTTAAAATCTGCAAGGAGCTGGCACACCTTGCTGCAGTCTCTACCCATCCTGTTGCCTCCCAGGCTCTTTGCAATGCCCTTGCCTCTCAATTTATCTAAAAAACCCAGGACATCCTGTCCACCTGCTCCTCACCTACCCCTCCACTCCCCTCTCCATCTGTGCATGCTGACCCTCTTTCAGCCACCCCTCACCCTCTTTCTCATCCTTTCCTCTTTTCTCCCCTGATGAGGTTGCTAGACAAGTCCAATCTATGACAGCCTCATCAAAACAGGTTCATCCTTGTTCATCTAAAACCATCAAGGACCATGTCGATACCCCCGCTCCGGCCTTTGCTGATTTCTGCAACCACTTCTTTCCCTCAGGATCATTCCCCTCCCCTCTGAGGCACTCCCTTGTACATCCTCTTCTCAAGAAACCCACAGCTGATCCTTCTTGTCCGGCTAACTATCAAACATTTTCCATTACTCCTTTTCTGGGCAAACTCCTGTAAACGCTGGCCATATCTCATCTTAATCATCATTCCAATTCTGTCTCCATGACCACCAGTCTGGCTTCAGAGCTGCCAGAAGCATGGAAACTGTTCTCCTGAACATCCGTGAAGATCTGCTCCACAACCTTGACTCAAACATTCACTTTGTCCTCATCCTTCTCACTCTCTCTTCTGCCTTCGACACAGCCAACCATACTATCCTACTCAACCATCTCAGTGATAACCTGGGTATCACCGAACAAGCTCTGGCCTGGCTGACCTCTTTCCTCTCTGATTGACCCTCCCTTGTCCAACTTGGGTCCTCCCTATCATCTATCTCCCTCTCTACCTGAAGGTCTAACCTCTCGCACTGACTTTTCAACCAATACCTAGCAACTCTTGCCCACTGCATTGCCCTTTTACTGGTCCAATTTCCAGTGCTGCTAATCACACTCAACTCATTTTCAGGCTGCCCTCGGCCACCTCCTCTCCCTATCTCATCTCTGCTTGCCTAACTGCCATTCAAGAATGGTGTGCCGCCAACAATCTTGTCTGAATACCAGCAAGATGTAGATCCCCATCATTGGCACACCTTCCCCCTTCCTTCACCTCATTCTCTGGTCGGCCTCCCTTGGCCCTCCTCCGACCCCAACCTGTGAGGCTAAGAACCTCTGGGTCATTTTTGACTCCACAATTCCCATATCCATCCACATCTATGATGTCTCTAAAAAGTCACATTTCCTACTACACCTCCTCAGTGGTACTCTGCCTTTTATCTCCTTCCCCACAAGCTCACTGTCTCCCAAGTTCTGGTTCTCTCTAGGTTGGACTACTGTAACAGCCTCTTTCTAAATCTACCTGCCTCTACTCTACGCCCCCTGCAACTAATCCAGAACAGGATGCGAGACTTGTCCTTGGCCTCAAGCGATATGATTGTATCTCTCCAGCTCTGAAATCTCTCCATTGGCTCCCAGTGGATTATAGGATCAAATTCAAAACCCTCTGCATTGTCCACAAGGCTTTCTGGGGCCTTGGTCCAAAATACCTTCAGCTATTCCTCTGCAAATACCTCCCTTCTCGAGCTCTTCGTTCCTCTACTTCTAATTCCCTCTTGGTCAGTCGGTTTTCAAAGAAATGAGCTTGGGTTAGATTTCTGTCTTCGGCTGGGGCCTCCCTCTGGAACAGCCTCCCTACCACCCTGATATTTGAGGAGAATCATCTCCGGTTCCGAAAGCCCCTCAAGACTTTCCTCCTTGCTTCTGCTTTCACCCCCCTCTGCACTGCTGATCTGTTCTCTCTTCGCACTGTGCACACGGTCTAGCCTCTGTCTTCCATGCCCAGGTACCTGCTCACCATGCCACCCTTCCACACTGCCTCTGGGCTACCCCCTGCACTGGGGCCTGTATCTGTACCCATATAGCCCCCTCCCGTTTTCTTCCTGCACCTATCAGACATACATGGTCTGTTGCCTTAACCCAGCACTTGCCCTCGCTTGCTGCACTACCATGATTTGTTGTCTTCATTATTAATTAATTTATTATTATGTATCTGTTTTCTCCTTTGCTCTGCACTTTCCACTCCCCCTCCCATGTAATTTCCCCTCTCCCTCTCCCATGCCCTTGCGCATTCTCAATGTCACTGGGCCTAGTAAGATCAGTGTTTTGTTCTCCCCTGTTCCCCTCCCTTGCTTGGTTGAACTCTGAAACACTTGTGTACAAGTGCAATATAAATAAAATATCAATATCTACAATCGATGCGAGCAATCAAAAACCAAGACATGGCTTACCCATTAGCCAAGCATTTTGAGTACAAACATTAAGGCAATATCTCCTCTTTCAAGTACTTTGCGAGTGGAATGGTCATGACTCATCCCGGAGGGAGGGGAACAGAATAAGGAGGCTGAGGCAAATCAATGATATTTGTGATGCCATCTTGGATGTCATGGGTGTTAGTCCTTGAAGTGCACAGTGGTAGCGTGAGTTATGGTTGCTTAGCTTACCATAACTGGTGAATTTCTGGTGTTTTTCAGTTGTACCTTTAACCATAACTTTCCTGTACCAACGTTTCTCCATTGAATTGGATAGGTTTTTACTAGTGCAACTTAACCATAACGTCCCTTTAGCAACGTTTTTTGTCAGTGAATTGCAAAGATTTTTAGTAGGGCACTGTAACCTGAACATTCATTTAGCATATGTTTTTCAGTAAAGGTGATAGCTTTTTGGTACTGCTACAAAACGATAACGTCCTGTTAACAAAGGTTTGACACAGATTCCTTGGCTACCCTCATGATGAATGTGTGGAAAAGCCAAATTCTCTGGTGTATGTATCCGTTTGTGCTACCTCTTCCTTTTCCTAATAGTGTTGGTGTATCTTAGCAATTACAGATGTACATGGTAAGTGTTGGTGAGTGTTTGAGTGCTTTCTCTTTTTGTGTTAACATTGCATGGTGAGTCTGTAATGCACAGTACTGGCCGAGATGACTGCAGGTGAGCAATATGGATGTTTCCTAGGGAGACTGCACCTGTCCGGCGTATGTGCAATCACACTGCAAGTATCCGTAGTACTCCATTAGTGGGCGAATGTCCGCATCTTTGAATGCACTTTTAAATAGTTGTGGGAGCGCACTTGTATCCGTTGCACAGCTATACCCATGCATAGGTCATCCTCTGTGTGCTGGTAACACTGCCCCTGTCTTCAGCCCTACGGATTCATAGAGTAGGCTACCGCATTTCAAGTACTCCCGCCGACTACGTAGGTGGCTTTGCAAACCTATCAATTTATGGCTGCAGCACGCCTGGCAGTATGTGGCCCACTGGTAAACAAGCAACAGCAACCTGCAGTGAAACGTGGGCGTGTTAAATGTTGCATTCATTTGACTGATGTGCTTCATGCCTTTCCATGACCCGTGAAACATACACACCGTCTCTGCACTGAGCACTATGACAGAAAGTGTCAAGAGGTCACCTGCGTGTCGTACAGATGAATTAAACATGTAGCTGCAGGTGGGACAGTTTGTAGTGAGTCTGCAAAATGGAAAAGCTAGTGCAGCTTGGTCATGCACATACTAGTGCATATAAAGGCAGGTAAGAAAACAGCAGAATGTTCAGAGCGCAAACAATTTCAATGATGGCTATAAAAGTATGTTAGCTGCATTGGTCGCACTGAATAATGTTCTTCCTGCTCCACATAAGAAGCTGTGTTTCACGTTGTTGTAAACATTCATATATTGCAGTATGTATGCATCTTGGTGAATGCTACTCATAATGCTAATGGCCTAGATGTGTTTGTACTGCATGTGACAACAACTGAAATGGAATCACAAGGGACCAGTGGGTAGTCTACCGCCCTTCCAACAATGAAGTAGGGTAATTTCATGTACAGCCTTTTCCTCATCTGCTGTGGCCAACAACAGGGGCACTCCTGTAGGGCAGCAGAGCTCTAAAACATCCTTGCAGACCATATGCTGCGCTGCAAACTATTACCCGGGAAAGGGCATTGTATTGTGCATGTACTGCAATACGCTACTCTACAGTGGGAAGGTGCGTAGGAAGGCTCCATTTGGGAACATGACAATTACTAGGGCCTATGTAGATGAGGGTCACCCAATAATTCCGTCTTTGTGCACGTCCCCTATGATATCCATGCAGGTGCTGCCCCTTCCGTATCGGGCTTTTCCTACCGTTCCTGCTGTGGCGTGTATTAGAAACCCAAAATAAAGGGAAATGAACTGGGAAAGGAAAAAAGGGAAATAAAGAAAGCAGCTTTCAGAGATGAGGATTGGAATTGCCAATGAACGGATGCAGGGCAAGAGGCATAGCACTTTGCAAAATACTGTAGTTGAATTGGTTGGAAAGGGGTTTGCTGCAGAAAGAGGTTTCTTTACATGCTGCAGAGCATTTTGAAGAGTTTCAGTGCGCAACACTTACTACCAAAAATTCTTCCACTACTTTCAAGAAGGGCTCCAAGGCAATTTGGATGGGGTGTGCAGAAATCTGGATGGGAGGCATAATAAGATGAACGTTACTGCTGGGGAAAACTGTTTGTGCTATGAAGCAATTTTTTCCTCCACAATAAACAACAATAATGTCGGCATGATTGCGCGTCACCAAAGTGTCACACCGCCAAACCAAAATCAGTCACTTCATTGTAGGTACTCCATAGCACTGCAAATTCACATGATAGATTCCAAAATGAGCAGCCACTGCACAGTGTTTTCCATTCACTTTCAATCGATGTATTTCAAACTCCCCCAAAACCTGCACTCTGTGGATCACGAAACACACAGCTATAACAGCACCCTCTGCATTTCTTTCGACAAATACACTGTGTACCAGTCTGTACACACCACACCCACAAACCTTATTGACCAATCCTGTAGCCTCTACAGGCCCATTTCTATGGCCATCATCGACAAAAGGGGTGTAGCTAATACGTGCCAACCTGCAACTATTGCGATATTCACAGACCTTTCGTGCTGCGTGGGTGCGGTAGTGGGGGAATAACTTTCAACCAGGGTAGGGGACATCATTAGTTGTGGCGGCCCTGAAAAGAGCCTCTTTCTTTTTTCTTTTTGTAAGGTGCTTCCATAGAAACAGCTTTTTTTGTGTTTTTTTATAAGTTTTTTGTGTGTTTTGTATGTCAGCTCACATTCTTACAATAGGGTCTTCGGTGCAGGCTGTAGATTGTGAAACAAAATGTCATTGTCACTGGTCGACAAAGACATGCCATTTCCTTTGAAAAGTTGTATATATCGAGAACAAATGTCATTCTCACAGGAGAACATCCCTGCAGCACTCAAGAAGTCACACATGCTTCTGTTGATAAGACCCCTGGCGATAGGAATCATTGGAATAGTCCCACACTATTCTCAGTAGTATACATGAGAAAAGCACCTTGGCAGTGGGAAAAATGCACTGCACTGCTTTCATCATCTTCTTCAGTTGACGGTACACACGGGAACAACGCATGGAACCCAAAAAGAAGGCTCCAAAGTGCATCACCACAACATGTACAGTTGTGGAAGGGGCCATGGGGCGACATTCTACAAGCACTCTGGCGAAACAGCACGCTTCGACACTGCACCACAAAGTCTCCACTGCCTCCAAACTGAAATTTCCACAAAAGCCTTCTTGGTGGGGCATACACAAACAGATCTTCCACTAAGGCATCACCCACGACAAAAACTGTGCATCTTGCCATGTTTGCCAGACGCAGAACACAAAGTAATGGAAAAAAATATTGCTGCCCATTCCTTTGACACACAACCTGAGCACCTGATTGGACATTCCCAACAGTCCCATTTCCACTGGCTACCATGGTGAGAAGCACAGAATGTGGCATGTCCCAAAGTACCACGAGGGCCATGCCCCAGTAAAGCAGGAGGAGTCCTTCTCCCTATTGGTGCTCTTGCCTGTGACTCACACCCTGAGCACCTGATTGGACAAAGGACATAGTCCCATTTCCATTGGCCAGCATGGTGAGAAGCGCAGAATGTGGCACGTGCCTTTCCCCGAGTACCGCGAGGGCCGCACCCCAGTGAAGCAGGAGGAGTCCTTTTTCCCTTTCCACTCCAGACATGTATGCAAGGTGCTAAGCCCTCCCCACAGAAAACACAACATAGTACAGGCTATGGTTAAATGTTCATGTCATGTGCACTGCACTCCAAATCTGCAATTGAGCCTGCTAGCTTTCTCCCTGGGCACATATTTGCACGCATGGCTGCATAACGTTGCATTGGGTGTGCTGTACGGTATGTAGGGGCCCATGTACGTTATCCATAGTTTACATGTGTGCTGCTGAGCATGGCCTTTCATGCTGCAATATCTTAAATCACTCCCAAAAGCAAGGGGATTATAAGGGCCAAACCATAGGAAATGCACATAGTGGTATGTGGCCCCCTATTGTTCAACAGGGGCAATGATGCTAATGTACGCATACCAGCTCACTTCTGCTTCTGTATCAAGTCTACAATGTCTTCCACAACAATTGTGTAAAAGTCACCAATTTCACATGCATGCAGACACCATCATACACCCTATGTTTAAATGCTCATGCCATGTGCACTTCACTCTCCATATTCAATTGAGCCTGCCAGCTTTCACCCTGGGTACATATTTGCATGTATGGCTGCATAATGGTCCGTTGGGTGTGCTAAATGGTATGTAGGAGGCGTGTACATTAGCCATAGTTTACATGTGTGCTGCTGAGCCCGTCCTTTCATGCTGCAATATCTTAAAGCACTCCCTAAAGCAAGGGGCTTATAAGGGGCAAACCAAATGAAATGCACATGGTTGCATGTGGAGCCCTATTGTGCAACAGGGGCAATGATGTACACCATAATCTATTTTACACATAGCAGTTCTCTTCCACTGGTCTACCAAGTGAACACTGTCCTCCACAACCATTGTGTAAAAGTCACCAACTTCAAATGCATGCAGAGTGACAACTGCATGGCTGCATTATGTTGTGGTGGCTGTGATGAAGGCCTAGACTGTTCGATGCAGGTGTGGTTAACGGTATGTAGGAGGCTGTGTGCATTGGCCATGTTTTGCATGCGTGCTGCTGAGCACGTCCTTTCAGGCTGCCATATTTTACAGCACTTCCTAAAGCAAGGGTCTTCTAAGGGCCTAACCATAGCAAACACAAATGGTGACATGTGGCTCCCTATTGTGCAACAGGGGCAATGATGTGCACTGTATGCTAATATATACATAGCAGCTCACTTCTGCTGCTCTACCAAGCCTACAATGTCCTCCACAACCATTGCTTACAAGTCACCAACCTGACATGCATTCCGACTGACAAGTGCATAACTGCATTACATTATGGTGGCTGTGATGAAGGCCTAACCTGTTGGGAGCATGGCCTACGGCCTACAGCCATTGGCCATGCACCCAACAGTCTAGGCCGTGCCCACACCCACCACAACATAACAAAACCATGCAGGTGAACATGGAGGCGTGTGCCACAATTCAGAAAGGCAACATAGGCACCAGCACTACCCAACCGACACACCCTAAAGCAGGAATGCAAGCACACATGTTCCACTTACCATAATGCACAAACATACCACAGTGTTTGGCACCACTAGCCACTTCCATTCAAAAACCATTGTATTAATGGCAACCAAACAACACAATCGTCACAACATTGGTCCTGCTCTCTACTTACATACAAGCAATACTGCATAATGGACTGCAACACTGACTAATCTGCGCAATGCACACTACGCAAGCACATGTAAGAACCAGTGGCACCGTAACCTCTTCCATATTTACACTACTCCATTAGTGCACCCAGTGGACACAGTACAAAACTGGTCACTGCAGCGTCTCCACCCATACACCGACAGCTGTGCCATGTTCTACCAATCACCACACCCATGGAACCAACAATGTGTGCAATGCAGCCAAACCCCACACACAAAGCGACAATGTGGCACCGACTTTCAACCAGTGAACATACCTTTTCAACCAGTGGACATACTTTTCTGCGCAAGGGCTGCAGCCATCCATTAAAAGGGGCTACAGACTTACCACACACAGCACACCATAGTACACCCTATATGTAAATGTGCATGTCTTGTGGAATGCACTCCCCTTCTGCAAATGTGCCTGCCACCACTTATCACAGAAAGAGATCGCTGCTGCAGCTGGCATGCCACAGCAAAGGCTACCTGCAATGACCACACAAGATTGTTGCCTGTTGAGGAAATCATGAATTGGCGTACTATGCACGGATACCACTGGCACACCACTGTCTTCTTCTAATGAGATGTACCACTTGCAGCACTTCTCACTCCCGCACCCTTTCCAGCCCTTTTTCCCACTACCAGATGCCGTAAACTATGTTTTTCAGGCACTTTCGCTGCTGCACTGCCCTTGGAAACAACATGCCGGCATTAGCGAAAACTATTTACGCACAACACGTCACCATACACTGCAGTGCAATCACATTTTTGACTGTGCGGCGAACAGGGAAAATGGATGCTGGAGAGGTGGCAGATATGACTACTTTTGGAGGCCACACAGTTACATACAAGAGGCCCAGCCATGAACACAATTGATTAGGGGCTTGGCACACACACACCACAACACTGTCCTGGCGGCATTTCCCAAAAACTTTGATGCACATCACTCTTCCCTCCAGTCAACCATTGGCCACTTCCAATGTTCGCCGACATCACGGTGTACCGCAGGCCAACAAGACTTCGGTCCACGGAGCAAACAGGGAAACGGGTCTGCAGTGCGGACCCAGATATCACTAATTTTTTGAGATGTACATTTCAGTTCTTTCCAACAAATGTACTGGTCGGATTTCCACCAAACACACAAAAGCATGCTTTCTGACACAAGCCCCTGCTCCTGCCACAAATTTGGTGAAAATCTGCCCAGCCTGTTCGGCCTGTAGCCATGCGTAAAGTTTTTCCCCATTCAGTCTATGAACAAAAAAAAATTGAAACCGCCTATCACTTTGCCCCCCTGCACGAAACCTCACCCAATGTGGCGAAAATATTCAGAGCGGGCCATATACTATTTTTCCTAAGTTTGATGAGCATTCCTCCAGGGGGAGCAAAGTTATAGACTTCCAAAAAAGTGTTCTTCCTATGAGTTTAGCAACTTAACCATAACTACCCGGCCACTGCGCGGACACACTTGCCTATTCGCTCCGTGGACAGGACACCGATTGGCCAATTGGCTTAAGTCATGTCCGTGGACAGGCGATGTGTTCGCTGTTTGGTTGGAGTGAAGCATGAGGTGCGTCACATTCTCTCGATGCGCCTGCCATTTTGGATCCGCGGTCAGCGAGGCGTGGAACTGAGCATAAATCAAATTTTGGGGAGTGTGTTGGTTTGTAGGAGTGGCTGGAGAGGGTGGGGGAGTGAGAGATGGGTCAAATGCTGTATTTGTTTAGGTGGGAGAAGGCCGTGATGTGTTTGCAGTGTCCGTGGTCACTGCAGTTGTCCGCGGACATACCAAACACTGGGCGCATTACTGGGAATTTTACTATACTCTCATGTTGGTTTTGGGTAGTTAGTAGAGCATTGGGTGAAGAGGGTATGTATTGAAGAGTGTGTGCATTGGCTGTAATTATTGTTTCAGAAGGTTAATTGAAGTGGATAGGTTTTGAGGTGGTGGTGTTATGTTTTTGGGTTGTGGTCATTTGGCAGGTGTTTGCTTGCATGGGTGTGTTATGCTGTGGTGGTTGTGGCTAGGGCCTAGAGTCTTGGGTGCAAGACTCTAGTCCCTGGCCACAATGACCGCATCATAACACACCCATGCAAGCAAATATTTTGACTGTGGTATGTGTGCGGCTAAGGGTATATGTTTTAAAAAGTCTGTGTACTGAATGGCAGTAGTGTAATAGTGTTTATGAGGTAGTGTCATGTGGGATTGTTGGTTTGTTGGATTGTGTTCAGAATGTTGGTACTCAAGACTCTACGCATTTTGGGTTGTATTTATTGGTCAGGTGTTCGTTTGCATGGGTGTGTTATGTTGCAGTGTTGAGGCTGTATGTCGAGTTTTGGCCATGCCATGCAGTCATGACAGTAGGGTTTGGCTACAAACACTGCAGATTGTGGTCTGTGGTCAGGTGTTTGCTTAAATGGGTATGTTATGCTGTGCTGTTTGTCAGTCCAATCATTATATACTTACTGTATGATTTGTTGTGGTTGTATGTACTTTTTTCATGACATGGGTAATTGGAGCAGACCTTGTTTCTTCAATCTGTGTGACAAAAGAAAAGTAAACATGTTAGTGTAAGTAGGTTGTAATGAGTTATTCCGTTGCATAGTAGACATTGCTGTACTTTGTTGACCCTCATAGTTAGCACTTTACAAGTACTATGGTTAAAACCAGTGTACTGTGCAATTTGCTCAGTTCCTTTGTTTGATCATGAAATGATTGGGCCTGTGGGGAAAAAAAAAAAAAACATGCCGGACTATGGTACAATATCTTTCTGTGGTTGATTTCAATAGGAGGAATTGAATAGGTGTATGGTTTTTGGTTTGGAAGTGGTAGTAGTATTGTTGCAATTAGAAACCAGTTGGCGTATTCTAATAGTTGATTTCTTGTTGCATTTTAGTAGTATTGATTCATCTGTTTGCTTGTTACAGAATTTTGGGGCAGTTAGATACCTGTTGTCGTATTGTAACTGTTTATTTTTTGTTGCATTTTAGCAGTATTCATTTATCTGTTTGGTTGTTGCAGAATCTTGGGGCAGTTAGATACCTGTTGGCGTATTCTAGCTGTTGATAGTTTTGGGGTTGATGGGGGTATTTTTAATACGTAATAAGTGTTGCAGGGTTTCCTTAGAAAAATGCATATTGAAGTTTTCTGGTTGTAGTTTATGGATTTAAAGGTTATTGAGGAGATTTTGTTGATGTTCATACTCAGATTAGTGATACAATTTTGGTTTTAAGAATATTAAGTAAGCGTTAGAAGATTTGCTGGTAATCTCTGCTTTAGAGTAATGGTAGTATCATTACATTCAAACCATCCAAAATTCTTTTTTATGTATGCAGTATAGTGACCTGTATTGGTTGTGGCTCCTGCGAGGTAGATTATACTTAGTGTTGTGAAGGTTTTCTTACCAAAGGATACTTGTCCATGTGTGAATCCAGTCAGCTTGCAGTTGTTTTTGGTAACATCTGCATTGTTACGTAAAAGCCTTACTATTACGTATTCAATATGTGACTGTATTTGTAAGGTAGAACGATTATCGTAATTGCAGGTAGTACATAATCCGCCATGGTTTGCATTTTGTACAAGTTGCTGAAATGGAATGGATTCACAGTTAGGTATGGATACATACACAAAGCGTTCACTAGGGACTTGTTCCTGCGCCACATGGCTGCAGAGAGTGCATGTATGTTTCCACATGTATAAAAACTGATAGATATGTTTTTGTCTTCTAGTACTTTTAGTTAGTACATTAGAACTTATTGTGGATCTTCTTGTGTGTTTATATTGAACTTGACCATTACAGTACAGTAGTCCAATTCCTGCCTTGTTCCAGAAACACTCTAAGTTTTGGCAGGATTGTTGGTTGCATTTCTGTGAAGGACTAACGTGTGCAAACACAATTGGTCTGCCCCGTTCAACTAAATGTTTTCAACAATTGGTGGCAATTGGAATAGAATATTGATTGCTACATTTGCATAGCAATTTATACCAGTTGTATTTGAAAACTTGAATGGACCAGATAGTTCTGTGTCCAAATTATTTGTTCGGAGTGCATGTGTTTCTTTGAAGAAGTAGTTGGTTCTGTTTCTGCACTAGATTTTTCTTTGGTTGTGTTCATTGATGAAGTATTAGCTTCTTCTATTTTCTTTGGATGTATTGCTGTGAGATCCTGCATAATTTGAGTCTGAAGTAGTTTTCTTTTACAAACCTTAGCTTTTTGAGGAACAGGATAAGTTTTGAGGTGGGGCGTAGAGTGCATGCAGTCTATTGTATTCTAGAATGCAAGGAATATCAGTGTTTACTTGCATCAAAGTTGACTAGAAATAGTCCATCAAGTGTGCGTAATCATGATAGTGCTACATAGCTCATGCCTTCTTTAAACACTGTGCTACCAATATCTATCAATGCTTTATCTAGGGTAAGACCTTGTGATTATGAATGGTGACAGCGTATGCCAAGGTTCATTTTAAGCATTACTCTACAGTTTGAAGATAATTTTAATATTTTCTCCAAACCAGCTGTGTTAAAGATAGAGTTTTGTAAGGTATTAGGTCTTGCTGTGGCTTGTTGACACATGGGTAGTGTCATACCGTGCATGTCCAGTTTGTCTGTGGAGCAAATTTCAACTATTGGTTGCATTTCTTTTTTTAACATTGTTTCATTGAATTGAGCACAGCTTGCAAGAGTTGGCATCAAGGGCATACAGTTTACATTTTTGTGTGCTAATTGTTCCATGACATCAGTAGACAATGAGTTATGGCCATAGAGTTCATGTATGTGCCTGGTATTTAATATAGATTGTGCATCTTAAGATAGTACAACAACTATAATACTTTTTAAAATGTTGGCGTACGTGAGGCCCGCAGACTGACGCAAGTTTTCAGTTAATTCTTTGATTGGCAATGTTGCCAAAGGTTGACATTTATTATGCTGCCAATAGTTTTATGGCATAGTTTGTGCGCTAAGTTTTTAAAAATAGGTTCACCTTTAACTGGTGTTAATTGAAAAAGATCTCCAAAAACAATGTGTTTTCCTTCAAAGAGTTCTTCATCGTCTTGCATCAAAGTTGACTAGAAATAGTCCATCAAGTGTGCGTAATCATGATAGTGCTACATAGCTCATGCCTTCTTTAAACACTGTGCTACCAATATCTATCAATGCTTTATCTAGGGTAGGACCTTGTGATTATGAATGGTGACAGCGTATGCCAAGGTTCATTTTAAGCATTACTCTACAGTTTGAAGATAATTTTAATATTTTCTCCAAACCAGCTGTGTTAAAGATAGAGTTTTGTAAGGTATTAGGTCTTGCTGTGGCTTGTTGACACATGGGTAGTGTCATACCGTGCATGTCCAGTTTGTCTGTGGAGCAAATTTCAACTATTGGTTGCATTTCTTTTTTTAACATTGTTTCATTGAATTGAGCACAGCTTGCAAGAGTTGGCATCAAGGGCATACAGTTTACATTTTTGTGTGCTAATTGTTCCATGACATCAGTAGAAAATGAGTTATGGCCATAGAGTTCATGTATGTGCCTGGTATTTAATATAGATTGTGCATCTTAAGATAGTACAACAACTATAATACTTTTTAAAATGTTGGCGTACGTGAGGCCCGCAGACTGACGCAAGTTTTCAGTTAATTCTTTGATTGGCAATGTTGCCAAAGGTTGACATTTATTATGCTGCCAATAGTTTTATGGCATAGTTTGTGCGCTAAGTTTTTAAAAATAGGTTCACCTTTAACTGGTGTTAATTGAAAAAGATCTCCAAAAACAATGTGTTTTCCTTCAAAGAGTTCTTCATCGTCTTTTTTTAGGACCTCTTGTAATCTTAGGTGAATCAAGGCTAAGATTAGATTGGAAACCATGCTCCCCTCATCAATTAGCAGCATTTTCATTTGTTTCAAAACTTTGTGTAGTTCCATTGCAGCTTCTGGAGAAAGTTTATAGTAGTCTAATGTGTGTTGGTGTTCTACTGGAAGGAGTAGAAATCAGTGTAAAGTGACACCGCCTATGTTGTAGGCGGCTAAACCTGTGGGCGCAGTTACAGCAGCTGACAGTTTTTTGTTTGTCAATGGTTGGAGGAACTTGCTGATGATTTTGATTAAGAATATTTTGCCTGCACCAGCCTGACCACTCATGCATAGCAGTATAGGTTTGTAGTCTTGACAGGTACAATTCTTAGTTTCATGCTGCATACCATATTCAATTTGTTTTGTTATTTCTATGAAAATGCTATGCTGCTCATTGTTTAGTTGTGATTTCAGTAGAGCAAAGTCTTCTGCAGATTTATATTACTGACACATGGTGTTTTCTACTTCAGTCTTAGCTAAATCTGCCTCATTTGTTATTAGTGACTGTCAAGGTGGTTCTTGGCTTCCTGTAAAAGAAGGTTGACAGCTGTCAGGAGTGTCTACATTTAGTTGCACCTGGAGTTCTTCTTGTTGCTTTTCATTGTGTAACATTGTTTTGTAATGTGTAAAGTTTTCGTCTATTATAGTGCTTTCATTTGCTTTGAAAGCATCTTCATAGGAGTCATGGGTATCTAGTAAATCTTTGTCTTTTCTCCATGGTTTTAAAAGTTTTAGTAGAGACATGTAATACAGTTCTTTTATGTTGAGTACATTTTAATGACAATTTCATATGATTAATTAAGCTTTGTTTGGTAAGTTTCACTAGGCTGCCTTCACAATTTCCAACTCTGCATTTACCTTTCTTCTCATCTGGTTTAATATTATTTTTGTATGTGACGTTTTGGGCTATGTGGTATAGACACATGGTTTCCAAAGTGGTACTCCTGTTTGTGTAGTATGTGTCCAGTAAGTTGTTTTTCAAAATATCTTGGCTGTTGGAATCCTTTTTGGCTATTGTTTATATGTCTTCATATGATTTGAGAACTCTTTTTCTGGATTTAGCAGGACTAAGGCTTAGCCATACTATGTTATCAGATTTCCCATACAAGGCAGTACCCGTTAAACGGTCTGCGTCTTCGTAGCAGCCACATTCTCTATGGGAGAGCATTTTTATGCCTAAGCTGTACAATTTTTGTTACAGTGTTTTGTCAGATCATATATCATCCCAGAGGTCTTTGAGCTCTGTTTCTTCTGCTTTGGTTAAGTAGGCTGTAACATATCGTGCAACTGCAGTGGAATTGTCTGCAATGTATTGCACATCTATATTTGCATACCATAGGAGGGCAATGATTGCATTACAATCATTGATGTATTTTGATCCTTCTGTTCTTTTAATGCAATATGTGTTCTTAGGTGATTTACCTTTGACACAATATCTAACTGAAGACATGAAGTTGTTCACTTGACCTGTTGAAATTGGTCTAGGGAAACCAAAGCAGCACTTGCTGTAGTATTTCCCTTTGTTTTTATATATGCAACAACAAACATTTTCACATTTGTGTCTTTGAAATTGTAAAATGTGTGCATGTAGGTCACTATGTGTAATTTGTGAAGGGATTTCACAAGTGACATATTCCTGAATAAACTGTAAAACAGTGGCATCACTGTCCTGACCATATGTAGGAGCATCTTTAATCCACAAAAGCATTGTGGATGTGTGGTGATCCTCTAGTTTGGTATTTTTTCTCAAAAAGATGTGTTGTACTTCTCTGAGGGGAGACATTGTTTTATTAAAAATGAAGTGTGGCATAGCAATGAAGCGATGATGGAAATATCTTGATACATTTACAAGATCTAGAGAGCAGAATTCTCCTGGTGTTTTCATATCTAATTTTGTTTTATTTTTGTGTGCTATGCTTAGGAAATTGTGCAAATCTTCCCATGCATATTCTGCACAACTTAATGTCAGAAACCAAGTGGGTGGGCCAAGGTTTCTTATCATACAGCATACATCTGCATGACGTCGGAACCAGTATTCTTTTGTGCCACGCATGTTTGCTAAAAGATTTGTAATGTTTGATTGTAAAACTTTATCTTTTTCTTGCACTTTTTGTAGTACATTGCTTAGCTGACATATTTTGAAAATTGGTACCTGATTTCAATGTTTGTGCAACTCCGTAGCATAGAGTTGCTAGCTCACTTTCAAATGGAAGGTGGAATATGTATTCCACGTTTTGTCTGAATGGAAAGAGTAGAGGAAAGGCTTGTGCTTCTACACTTTTTTCCATATGCTGATTGGAAATCCTTTGGCTTGTCACATTTGGTAAGTTTTCAGTGCATCATCTATGGTGTCTTTACAGTGCAATGGGTGAATTGTATAAAGGTCTAAAATATTGGATTCTATAGTAGGATCTAGAAATTGGAACTGGCCAGTTCCTGGCGAGTCTTGAATTATTTTGGTGGTTTCCCTCAGGTTTTTTTCAATGTTTATTTCTTTGTAGTATTCATTTTTGTCTTTTAGATATTGCGGGGCTTCTCTAACTTTATTTAAGTCCACTAGTTGCTGCCAAATTATTTTGTCTTTTGTAGGTACGCCATTTAATAGGATAATCAAAGATTGATCTATTGGACGTTGTACTCCCAGAGTGTGTACATTTTCTTTGAGATCTAATGGCAAATAAAGTACTTTGCCACAAATGTCTTAAAGTAATTCAGAGGGAGGTAGTTTTGCTGTTTTTGGTTCAAGGTGTATTACTGCTTGAAATGAGTGCACTGTTTGAATTATGATGCTCTCATACAAGTTTAGTTGTTGCAGTGGTTTCGGTAGTGGGAATAATTCCAAGTTGTTAGTGATTGCACATGAAGATATTTGGTTGTTGTCAAGTTTTGCAGTGCAGTAACTGCAAAGTAGCAAGGGGTTAGTAATTTCATATTTGTTTTCTGCTATAAAATAGAGAGCTAATTGGAACCACTTGGAATCTTCATTGTCTTCTATTTTGTACATTATGTCTGCAGTTTTTGTGCTATTCTTATAAAAAGACGTGCAGCAACACACACACACACACACACACACCTGGTTTGGTACTTCAGCAGTTGTGCTTTTAAACTTTAGTATTTCTTTTTTGTATGTGTGTAGTAGAAGGTTGTCAAAGGTTTGCTAGTTTGTACTAAAGATATTGAATTTTGTAAGTGGCTTTCAATTTCAAAATATTTTTTCTGGATGTGGTCTATATCTTCGAGTAGTTCTTTGGCTGTACCATGCAGAAGAATGCTATTTAAATTGGACAGTGCTAAAACAGGACTTTTGGCATAGTAGAGTTTATGAATGAGATTTCTTACAGTTCAATGGTGTTTTCCTATCATTTTGATTTTGTGGAAGGTGCTTTTGCAAATAGGTCCAGAAATGCAGGCTAATGAATGTCCCTGTAGTCCTGTGTATTTTCACACTGGACAGGAGGCCATAGTTTGTAATAGTTTTATTTTCATTTTGTCTTTGCCTTTCACATACTGATTGAGGAAGTGGCTTACAGATGTGAAAGATGTTTTGCCTATGTTACACATTGATGTGCACAGCGAATTGTAGACTGGACGTATTGGTTCAGTGGAATGGAGAGTTGATACTAAGTTTCCTGGGGATATTTTTGTGAGCAGCATTTCTTGTTCCATAATAGTATTATTACGTTTTTCACACCCTCATCCACTGCTATGTATGGCAAATTGGGTTTCTTTGCTTTTGTTTGAATGCTTCTTCATTGAAATATGGTTCTGTGCCGGTGGTTCAACTCCATTCACCTCTGCAGATTTTTGCAAAGCTATCTTGGTTGATATTTAGTTTATTGAGAAATCTTTTTTTGTAGTTTAGTAGTTAGTTTTGTTAGTGGTTTGATTCTGTTTAAAACTAAAATAAATAATTTCCTTTTGAGATGGATTGCAGGATATGAGAGCTTCCAGGATTCATTTTCTACGGTAGGTTAAAGGGTTGTGTATGATTTCTCTCTTGTTTTTATAAGGTTCTGAAGGACTCTGCGGTGGAAAATGTTTTGTAAAATATTTTTTTTGGTATGCTTACTTGTGGCTACATCAAGATTTATAGGTGAAGTTTTAGCCCTACTTGTAGCTGGAGTCTTTTTAATAACTATCTGTTTAGTTTTACATTTTGAAAGAGGACAAAAAGATTCTTTACTGGAAGCTGCTTTTGTTTCGCTTAGTGACTGTATTAGCTGTTTTGTTTGAACTTTTTGTATACATTCTGCTAGAGGTGCATGCTTATTTTGTACACTTTTATTTTGATTTGCTCTACTTCTGCATTTCTCTCTACGGAGTTGCTTTTTGGTAGGCATTCTTTGGGGTCTGTTGGAGAAAAAAAGAAAGTGTGGGTTGGGACGTTGTGCAATGTATGTGTGCATTGTGCATGAGTTTCTGAGTATGATGGTGGGCATGTGTGTTATTGTGGAATGGGCTCTTACTTCAGGGTGTGAAGGCTATTGTCGTATTTGTGTGTTACTATACTGGTGATCAAATCACAATACAAAGTGTGCACTTGCTGAGATGCAATCACGAATACTAAATCTATGCTGTAGGGTTAATACAATTGTGTGTTTTACAATACTAGAATTCTACAGTGTTTGAGTAACAGTTACAGCATTATGGCATTGTTGCACTTACTTTTTTGAATGCAAAGAGTGGGTTTCTTTTGTGTTCTGTTTTGTACTTCAATCGCTGCTGGTTTTCAGGAGAGTGGTCTTCACTGCAATTGTGAAAGAAAGAAGTTAGTAAATATGTGTGTTAATAGCACTGTTGTTAATTTAAACATGTATTTCTCTGTTTTTATAGTAATGCTGCTTTCTGTTAATTGTACATGGCATGCACATGCAGTTTCCTTTGTCTATGTACATTCTGGAAATTGTACTTAGAATCTGTCAGTTGAACTTGCCTTAGAAATGATTACAATAGTAAGCACATAGAACACACTTGGCTTTTTAAGGCAATGTTATATGATGTTAGGAGATAGGAGAAATAACAATATGGTTTTATTGCTACTTATACAGGGTAAATGGCAGCAACTCTGGTGAAAAGTATGCAATGTATGTATTTACAATGCAGGGTAACTGTACTTACCCTGGATAAGTAGTACACATGTCATGATGTAATTTCTCTCAGCTGCTTTGATCAAGTGTCACTTAAATGGTGTGTGTTTTACAAGTTTCCATTTACCCATATCACAACACAGAACAGGAAACCTTATATTGCATGCATTTGAATATGGTTCTTGCCATTTACAATTATAGTATTATTTCTCCCATCTTTTAATATGACATGACACTTTGTTAGAAAGCTGTGTGTGTTGTGTCTGATTACTATTGTATTCATTTCTAAAGGTTCAAATGATAGATTCTATGTACAATCCCCAGTATGTACACAACATAAATTGTATGTGTATCCTATGTACTATAATGCATGAAATGCTACTTTGATTGAAATGTGGATAAATAGGTGGCAGTGGTTGTCACGCTCACCTGATTCCCACGGAGGCCCAGGTCCGGCTACGAATGCTGATGCTTCTTCAATGGTGAGGCGCAGGACTCAGAAGATGGACAGGAAGGGCCCCTCTACTCTGGGTTTTCTGGCTCGCAGGAATATTCCCCTGTGCGTGAAAAGGGAGTATTACCTACTGACAGAATAATGCTCAAGCCTCCCACCCCCTTCCAACCCTCCACGATACCCTTCCACGATTCCCCGTGAAGTCTTACCTTAGGGTCTGGAAGGATGAGTTCTCCATCCTGCTTCTGATGCAGGGGCGCGTTGAAACCCAGTTACTTCACTGGATTGAGGTTTGATGGGAGTTCAAAATAAGCTTGACTATTCAGGTGAGGCGCTGTAAGAGTTCTTTTGCAAGTTCAAAAGTTCAAGCTTAATAATAATGTTCATTGTCTTATTGCAGCAAGCGCTAATGCTTATGTGTTGTTCCCCTTTGGGGCCGGGGTTCGGAATGCCGGAGATATGGCGCTGACCCGAAATGAAACGTGCAGTTCCAGTAAATGACAGGTAAGTTCTGGATGAGCGTTCAGGTAATGTCTTTGCATTCGCTCACTCAATGTCTTTGTCTTTTTTCCCCATAGGGGCCGGGGTCCGGAATGCCAGGAAGCGGCAGGACCCGAAATGAAATGGTAATGACCCAACAGGTAAGTATTAGAAGGAAACTGAGCCTTTCCTATTCCCTTCCTTCTCTCACCTTGTCTTCTTGTCTCTTTCTCTCTAGGCTCAGAGAAGTGGGTGCGGATCCGGATGATCGCTGCTGAAGATGGAGGCGCTCAGGAAAGGTGAGTGAAATGCAGCGCTGCAGCGATCGAAGCGAAATGCTTTTAAAATGATGTCTTCCCTTTCAGGATCATCGGTGTGATGTCTCCGTGATGCAGCTTTAGCTGGTAAGGTCTTCTTTCTCTCCAATTCTCTCTTATCTCCCTTTGCAGGCGACCCAGGATGCTGACAGGCGTGGCTGAAGTCCAGATGCAGGAGCAGGACAACGCGAAGCGTGAGTTGCTGATCGGGCGTGGTTTAAATAGCTTTGGAAGAAGTTCCAGGTATGTATCCTTCCACCGATCAGGTATGTATCCTTCCCTGACCACACCCAGATGGAAAGTAGTCCCACAGGTAAAGTAGTTCCATTCAGGCCTCAAGAGGGCCTGGATGTATCAGCATGGTCTGCATCAGGTAAGTGCACATGAAAACACTTGAACACATGTCTAGCTTTATGAGCCTGGCGCCTACGGGGCCAGGACTGTGTCCAAAGAGCCCCAGCTTGGGCCCACTGGCACTTCCCTGGGGGGAATGATGCCTGCCTCTGGGGTTGCTGGGTCGGACCTGGCTCCTTGGAGGTAGGCATCATGACAGTGGTTACAAAAATGACAGAATCAATGAAGAGAATAACAGTTTGCACATTACAATTAGTAATATGGGTAAATGAAAATTTGGAACGCACATAGCTTTGCACGTGCCACTTGATCACAGCAGATGAGAGAAATGACAGTAAGCTTTTATTGCAGGTTATAGGTGGTAAATGGCAGTTACCCTGTTCAGATGCATTTGTTCAAGAGCTGTACATTTTCTGTGCACAAAATATTCATACCTGTAGTTTGTGTTCATGCATGTGGATGTGCATGAATCTGCAAGCAGACATATTGGAGAATTTTCCAGTAGTTATTGCTGTAGGTGCTTTGCAATCACATCAGAATTGTACTCAGAGTGATCAACAGTACATCTAAAGTGCTGAACTGTGATGATGGAGTTAGATGTAGAGTAATTGGATGTGATTGGTGGATGGTTGTGTGACTGCTTAACAGCAGCCAGTGGGGGAATGGTGCAGAGAGTGACGTGGAAAGGGTAAATGGGCTGCCCCAGTTTTGCGTGCTCTGTGGACACCGCAGCTGTTCGTGGACAGGGCATGCCACATCCAGGGTTTCTCAGCAAAACCAGCATGGAAAGGGGACTGTAGGGATTAGCCAATCAGGTGTTGGAGTTGTTCTTTGCAGAAAGAAAGGGTGTGTGTGTAGTGAAGATGGCATAGGTGAAGAAAGTGAGGGTGTTGGTTGTTGGAGATTAATTTGTAGATGGTTTGGAGAGGTATGGTATGTTTAAACATAAGGCTGCCAGTATTGGTTTTTGAAGGAGTGGAGGTTTTCTGGTCAACTGTGCCTGGTTCCAATATGCAGGCAGTGGTTGGAGCTTGTAAACTTTCTGCATGTGGAAGAGTCCAGATGTAGTGGTACAGCATTGGGATGGTGTCCATTTGTGATGCATTAGTGCTCCTAGTTTGTTAAGTACTCTTGAAAACTTGGTTCAGGCAGTGATGGAAGTTGTTCCAAATGACAAGGTGTTTTTTTCTGAAATATTGCCTAGGGTACTATCGGACAATTGTAATGTTTTTGTCCTCAGCAAAAGGGTGCAATGTGTTTGGTGAACAGAGGAATGCCTGCTTTCTTGTGTAGAAGTGAAATGTTGTCTTGTAACAATGACAATATGGATTTTTTTAATGGTGACTATTTTAAAGCACATGGCATTTTTTTATCCATATTGGGAAATGCTATGTTATTTCAAAATATAAGGAGTGGTTTAAAGAGGATAATACGAAGACATCAGGAAGAAAATAAGTGAAAAAGAAAATAACAAAATGAAAGGTGTTTTTTATAAGCAATTCCACCCCCCCCCCCAGAAAAAGGCTCTTTTCAGAACCACCCTCAAAGGGGAAGTGTGGTACACTATTTAAATTTTCATTCCCCACTCTCAGATTTTACGATTTTTCTGCGGACACCGCGGTTGTCCGCAGACGGCGCATATTCAATACAGGGATTTTGAGGCTGAGAGGCATGCACATGAGACTATGCAGGGCAAGGGACTGGGCAACAAGGTTTTCTGGATCTGATGTGTAAGAAGAGACTTTGGCAGAAAGTCTGTTTCTGAGAGGAGAGCAGGTAGCTATGGCTGTGTCTTGATTTTGGGTGACTCATGGATAAATTGGTTGGAGGTGCATGCAGATCGATGTGGAGTGGCTGCACATTTTGGCTTCCCTCATGTGGATTTGCACTGGCATGGAGTACGTGGAATGAAGTGACTGGATTTGGTTCCTCTTTGTGCTACTTTGGTGACACAGCGTCATCCAGACATTATTATTATTCATTGTGGAGGGAACAGTTTAGGACATGTTTCTGGAATCTCCTTGCAATTTGCAATGAAGGAAGGACTTGGGAAAGCCATGGACATGTTTCCAAACTCCTAAGTAATTTTTTCTCGTATGGAGCAGAGACAAATGTGGCTGCGTTTTTCTTCATTTGTTCCACAAATGGAGAAAACGAGGCACAATGTTAACAAGGCTGTTTGCGCCTTTTTGAGAGATGTTGGTGTTGGGGGGAAATTCTGTCGGGGCTGGCTGGGCCGTCCGCAGACCTCCGGGCAGGGAGGCCCCAACTCCTCCCGTATATCCCAAAAGAGATAGAGTATGAGACACACGCAAGAAGCAAGGTGACTCTGCTGTTTATTAGACAAAACGGCAGGGATGGGTCAAGGAGCGTACGCGTCCGTCCTGACACACACACAATCGTGGGGCTCGCAGGCCCTTTTTACCTTAGTATGACGCGCTACTTGCGTCATCTTACAAAGTTTAGCAAAAAAACCTATTTCCACTCTGGATTGGTTACTCGAGTGGTAGGGTTAGTATAGCGCACATATAGAGAACGGTGTTAGTGGTTGAGGGTTAGTCAGGTGGTATACCTGGGCTGTCCCTTCAATTTGATACATGAAAATTGTTACATGAAGACCTCTGAGGATTGGTCAATGTTAATGGCGTCAGTGATAGGAGCCCCATGTTCTGATTGGTCCGCTCGCAAGCCTCCCAGTCTGGGACTATCGCTGTTCCCAGCTCGCGGTGCACCTGTCATTTGCAACAATATTTTAATATGGGTAGGTGTAAACAATGTGAGGATTTATTCATATGTTGGGAGGTCGACTACTCCCACTGCTGCAGATGTCCAATGAGTCTTTTAATTGTATCTGCCTGTGTCTTGAAACGTGGGATTCAGGCGTATCCTTCCTCCTGGGCTTGGCATCTTGTCAGGTTTGGCTTTGTCACGTGAGGTGGGACCATGTTTGAGGCAAAATTCAACATAATTAATATTGTTTTTCCTACTGTGTGCCTGGTTTATCTTGCAGGTGCGACCTTGGCGTTGGCTTGCAGCGTGCGAGATTGCAACATCGTGCCCTTGGCGGTGTGCTTTCGCCGGGCTCATTCTGCAGGGTCAGCTACCCAGTTCTTGCTCATTCAATGTTCATGGAAGCTTTTGCTTGCGGCCTACTTGGGCCTGGTGCATAGGTGGAACCGTTTGATGCAGAGCGCTTTAGGTTACGGTATCATATTGCTCTATCCTCAGTATCGTGTCTCCGTTATATTCTTCATTATGGTACATGGTTCTTAGAAGAAGCGTGAGCAAGCCTTTTTAGATAAGTTCATGATGCGTCTTGCGTTTCTGCATTTTGAGAGCCTATGTGGAAAATAATAAAGATGCACATCCGTGAGTATGTCTGTCGCCTACGTCATAGCACTGAGTATATCCTTCGTGTGGATTGGTGTGGGAGTGTCCGGTTTGTATGTTTGCACAGGTGTGCTGACCGTTGGCTAGGTCGTCATGGCATCTCTAACGACGTGTAGGTTTAGTCGAGTTGATCCGTGCCGCAGGTGTCGGCATGGACAGGG
This sequence comes from Ambystoma mexicanum, assembly GCF_040938575.1. Taxonomy (NCBI): domain Eukaryota; kingdom Metazoa; phylum Chordata; class Amphibia; order Caudata; family Ambystomatidae; genus Ambystoma; species Ambystoma mexicanum. The sequence continues at coordinate 280,953,617 of NC_090929.1, read as the reverse complement.
CGGGCTGCTGGGCAGGTAGATGGGCACATCCGTATGTTCCTGTACCAGGGTATTTGGTCGTCTGGTAGATAGGCAAACTCCTCTCGTGGCGGGTGTCTAGGCCGCAATCCTCTAGGCCAAGCGCGAGAGGGGAAGGGCGGGAGCCTGTTCTTCCATTCTCCCACTTCAGTCCCCCCTCTGGTCGACTTGTCGACCACAAACATATCCTTTTCTTTATCTCCTCTTACTCTCCATATTTTAGTTATTCCTCCCAAATGTCCATAGTGGTTAACATGGTCTTCAAATGACCAATACATATATTCACAGGTTCCTCCAGGAGTGCAGTATACCCATTTCCCTATGTAGCTCCTTGGGTTTCTTGGGTTTTCGAGCTTCACAGATGGTGGGTCCAGGTGGTTGGTGATAATCTGGTGGCGCAACTTCTCTCTCTCTTTTATGATTGTGCCTGTGTGTCGGCCGTCATCTGTTGGCATCAAGAGGTGTATACCAACCATTTCGATCATCTCGTCTGTGGTGCGTGCCTTCCGGGCCTTCCAAAATCTTATTATAATCAGTGCAGCTCCAGCCAAAATAGTACATCCAACTATAATCTTCAGTCCATCTGACAGCCAAGATGGCATCCATGACCATAATATTGAAAACCAGCTCTCATCCTTTTTCACACCTTTACTTTCATCCATCATTTTTGAGTGCATCTGGGCCAATTGTGATACAGCTTCCGTGAGTGTACCATTGTCAGCATCGTTAGCAGGAATGAATGTGCAGCATGATTGTCCTATCTTTGCGCAGACTCCTCCTTCCATTGCTGTGAGGAGGTCCAGTACATATCTGTTCTGTAGTGCAAACATTCTTACTGCTTGCAATTCTTCTTTTATTGCGTTGAATCCATTTACTGTAGAGTTAATTGTCATCATTAGTTCCCACCTAGTTATCTGGAGCCATTTTGCATTTGCGTAGGCCTGCAGTCCAGGATGTATTATTGAGGAGAAGAACATATCTGCCCTGCTGAATAGTCTGTGTTCCGGCGGAATTGAGGTGAGTGCTGTTTCCGAACTTCCCCACCGGTAATTTCCTGTCAGAGGTTCTCCTTGTCTTTTCCTTCTGTTGAGGACAGTGTTGTTGCCATTGCGTCGGTTCTCTGGCCCTTTCCGAGGTTGTGCAGATCTCCTCTTCCTTTTGTTCCCTTCATCCATCTTGGGGAAATTCGCCATATTCACATGCTTCTGGGGTACCACTAGTGATGGTACATTAACGTGTACTATAGTGCATACACCATTCCACAAAGGGGGCAGAGTGTGGTACGCCTTGTCTCCACAGGCCCAGTAATGGTCCATTACTACTGCTGTTCCTGCTCCCCCCTCAGGTAACTCCATCACGCTTTCACAGTTGGTGTTGTATCCTACATCCACCTCTCCTTTATGTTGGTAGCATACCTTAGGCGCAGTTAGCGGCAGTATCGTTATTGGGTCTTCATCCTTCTCCATCCACGTGATCATGGGTATGTACTTGATCCAAGTCATCCAACATCTATGGTTATGTCCATCAATAGTTGAAATATTTTCTCTAGTTACCATGTTACTGCCAACCACTCCTATGTCCCATTTGTTGTCCATGTACACCTTCCCTGTTATTATCATCAGTGGTCTTTCCCAACATCCGTTTTTACCAGGGACTTCAGTGGCGTACCAATCACATGGTAAGTACTGCAGTGTTACTTTCTTTGTTTCTCCTTTTTCAGGACCACTTGTTATGTATTTGAATCCTTTAGCATGTAAACTGCTCTTGTGGTAACTCAAATAAGTCTTGAGGAAGTTGTTTTCATATGGATATGTATCTCATGTTTTCCACACCAGATGCACCACTGTCCCTTGAAATCTTCCTTTCGTCTGGAACAGTGCCAGGTATATTATACATCGTGCTATTTTTCCATCTATCTCCGTGGCAACAAATGTTCGAGAAGCGCTCATGGCGTATGGGATCAATGAGCAAATGTAGCAGCTGTCTTCTGTTGCCTGCTTACCTATGTGGGTCATGTGTTGATACCATATGTTGTTTGAGATGTGTGCTGAATCTTGTACATAGTTGTCAATGCCTTTATTATCTGTGTATGTGCTGCGTTTAACTCTATTTTCCTTGTGTGGGATTTTACTAGTACCACCTGACATAACACCTGTTGCAGCTGGGGGTGGGGGTGCATTAGGTTTGGGTACAGCAATAATATTGATAGCATAGCTGTACTGCCATACAGAGGCAGCCAAGAACCCGGTGATCATTAAAATCCCTATCAATTTTATTACAAATGCTAATTTCACCGGCATTTTGCTCTTACCTTGCTGCAGTCCGGCAGCTTATTCTTGCGACGTTACAGTTGCCCGCCTGAAAATTCTTAATATGCTCGTTATTAAGGTTAGTTATTGTTATTAAGCTCTCCCTATCAAGTAGTCATTCAGTGCCCAGGCGAAGAGCTGTTCCCACGCCAATCTAAGCGATCTATCTCTTAGGGCAGGCAAGTATGGTTGGAGGTGGGGCATTGAATGTTCTATGGCCAAGAGGAATGCTGTGTAGTAGACACGTACCCTCCTTCTTTTCAGGTACGTTGGCCTTTTTACTTCATATACAAATTGGTGTGACAATTCTTCCAGGTAATTATCGTCTGAGGGTACCATCTACTCCTGGGCAGTGAATTGGTTAGTTATCTACTTTCTTAACAGTACAATAATACGCTGTACCTGCATGTGCGAGAGAAAAGAAAAAGAACGTTCAGGTGTTTACATGTGTATATGTGCAAAACAATGTCCTTCAGTTCCGTTATTACTACAGTGGGTAGGGGGTCAATGGGCAGAGGGTTTGGGGCTCAACTGGCGGAAGTCTCTTTACCCTTTGATCGTGTAACCATGGGGTGGGCGGTATGGGGATCACCCCTTTCTTTTCTAATAGTTGTCTCTGGGGAATCTGGGGGGTGGCAGGGTATGGGGACACTTAGGCTGTTAGTTGTGGTAGAAGTCTCTTCCTCCGTTGGTGACGCTGTTGTTGTTCTTCCAGTGGCCCTGTCGGTGGCGCTGGGGCGGGTCTGGAGTTTGTAGATCTTTACGTCGTGTAGGTGGTTCCAAGCACATTTGTCCTGTAGTTTTACTGCTCTCGTTGATACCTCCTCTACCAGATGGGGGCCAGTGAATCGTGGACTGTTCCACTTTCTGTTGAAATTGCGAAGTAGTACGTGGTCACCTTTAGCAATCTTGTACAGTCTTTCCTTTTCCAATTCTTTATCCGCGCCTTCTTGTTGATCGCTGTTAGACCCGCCCCGCGTGCGCTCGAGCTGTTGAGACACAAACGCTACACTAGTAATCAAAGAAGACACATATTGGTACATTTCATCACCAAGGACATCTGCAGTACTCTCGTGGTCAGTAAATGCTCTTGATGTTGGCGTTTGGGGAAGGCGCATTTGACATCCGGTAACCACCTCGTGAGGGATGAGGTGGTGGTCGGAACCTGGTCTATTCCTTAGCTCAAATAGGGCTAATGGAAGGCAATACAACCAACTCTTCTTTGTTGTTTGCTGTATTTTTGCAATTGCCTCCTTTAATAGGCCATTCAGGCGTCCACATATACCGTTGGCCTGTGGGTGGTATGCGCATGCAAATTTATGCTTGATGTTCAGCAAGGATGTGATGTGCTGGAACATTTCGTTTGCGAAATGTGGGCCATTGTCTGACCTCAGTACCTCGCACACTCCCCACCTGGGGAAGACCTCTCTCACTAGGAATTTAGCTGCTATAAATGCATCTGGGTGTGAACAGGGCCCTGCTTCAATCCACCTCGAGAATGGGCATACTACTACAATCATATACCTATTTCCTTGACATACGTTGATCATATCAACATAGTCAATATGGAGATGTTGGAAAGGTCCCTCTGGCCGGGGTATAGTACATCTTATCACCTTCAGAGTATGACCGGCCGTAAACTGTTGACATGTGAGACAATTGCTGATAAAATTTGACACATGAGAATTTAACTCGGGGCAGAACCAGTCTTCCCTAATTCGTGCTGCAATTACTTCCTTGCCTGTGTGGGCTGGGTGATGTAGTTGGCTCAGGACGGTGTTCAATAGTGCCAGTGGTATTACAATCTTTCCAGTGTCACCCTGGCGCCATAGTGCGTCGGTTGGTGACATTGTGCATCCTCTTTTTACCCATATTTCTTTTTCGGCCATTGGTGCAGCCGCTTGTAGCTCCATAATCTGTGTGGCTGGGAGATGGGTGTACCCTTCTCTTATCAACATCTCCTTAGCCATTCCCCTCCCTCTCCCTCTCTGTGACTCTGGGGGGTTCCATATCTCACCAAAGTATGCAGCATACTTCGCATGTGCGTCTGCTGCTGCATTCCCTTTTGAGATGTGGTCTTCACCATTGGTGTGTGCGGTGCATTTGACCAAAGCTAATTCTTGGGGGTCATTTCTTGCTTCAATTAGTTCAGCCAATAGGAGGGCGTGTTGCACTGGAGTGCCATCAGCTCTCCTAAACCCTCTTCTTCTCCATTTCGACAGCCCTGAGTGGACAGTGGACGTAACATATGCGCTGTCAGAATATATGGTTACTCGTTTGTCAAAGCTTTCCTTCAACGCCAAAATCAGTGCAATTAATTCTGCTGCTTGAGCGGAGTAATGCTGTGGTAATTGTACACATTTCATTGCCACACACACCGGTACCTCCATCATTTTTACCACTGCTGCCCCAGTCCTCCTTATACCATCCCTTTGGTCGATAGTTGATGACCCATCAATGAACAGGAGCTCACCTCCCTCTAGTGCGTTTTCTTCAACCTTTCTAGTACATGAGTACATTTCAGTTATTTGCGTACAGTCGTGGGCATAATCTCCCTCCTCAATTACTTCTGCTAGGAACCTTGCAGGGTTGACCGTGCTACATCTAACAATTGATAGTTCAGCTCTGGATAAGATGATCTCATAACCTGATGCCCTTTGCGTGGTTAGGGTGGACTTAGGTTTATTCAATATTGCAAATAGTGCATGTTCCACAAACAGTGTAGTTGGGCACCCCATGGTTATTGCTGATGCTTTTTCTACCGCAAAAGCAGCTGCGGCGAGACCTTGTTCGCAAGGGAAATGACCTAACATCACAGGGTCTAAGTGGCCACTGTAAAATGCTACTGGTTTGTAGCCCATGCTTGTTTTTTGACCCAACACTGCTTTCATTACTGCTGAGTCACAATGTGAAAATATAAAGAATTGTCGCTCATCGTCTGGGGTTGCCAGTACCGGAGCAGTTGATATTGCATCTTTCAGTTCATCAAAAGCCTCTCTCATTTCCATTGTCCCCCCAACTTTTTCTCCCCTTTATTAGCTTCCTTTAACGCCTCAAGCAGGGGTCCTATGTATGAACTGTAATCAAATACCCATGCTCTACAGTAGTTGCACAGACCCAGGAACTGCTGCAGTTCCCTCACTGTTTGTGGCACTGGTGTGTTTGAAATGGCCTGTGCTCTTTGTGGTGCAATCTTTCTTCCATGTTGGGATATGAGCTGACCAATGTAAAGTACCTGTTCTTGACAGTACTGTAACTTTTCCATATCTACCTTGTAACCTTTTTCAGCCAATATTGTCAGCATTTTTAATGAGTCCTCTCTGCATGTTCTTTCGTTTGTACTGCAAATTATTATGTCGTCGACATACTGCAACACTGTGCTTTCCACTTCAATGTTACCCAAATCCATCTGTATTACTCTGTTGAAAATTGAGGGTGATTCGCAATACCCTTGTGGCAATCTGGTGTGTTTCCATTTTGTGTTTCTGTAAGTGAAGCTTGTCAGATCTTGTGAGTCTGGGTGCAATGGTATTGAGAAGAATGCATTTTTAAGGTCGATCACTGTAAATCGTGATGCTTCTGCTGGAATGCCACACAATATTGTGGCCGGGTTTGCGGCTATGGGGTATTCTGCTTCTACTATGTTGTTCAAGGGCCTGAGATCCTGTATGAAGCGCCAAGACCCCCCTTTAGCCTTGCGCACTGGGTATACAGCCGTGTTACATGGTGATTCTGAGGGGACAAATATGCCATTATCTATAAGGGCCGTTATGGTTTCATATATGCCCTCATCTGCCTCTTTTGATAGTGGGTACTGTTTCACTCTGGGGAGTATTGTACCTTTTTTCAATTTTATCCTTACTCCCCCTATACTTTTTATGCACCCCACATCATAGGGGCTAGTAGTCCACAATGATGTGGGTACCTTTGTCATATCCTCCTTAAAGAAGGGGACTGGGGTGCATGTGGGTGCCTCAAGTGCCATTGCAATTTTCTGTGCTACTTATTTGTACGCCACTCTTAGCCATATTTCCACACTCATCATAAACACCATTTCACCTTCCTCCTTTGCTTCTGAGAACAGCTCCTCATCTGACACCTGGGTGAGTCTACATCCTTCTGCTAGTGCTATCACTGCCCTCCATGCTCTTGCTTCTCTGTCTTGGGCATGTACAGCAATGTAATCAGCTGTTGCTATAATGCTCTCAATGTCCACTGGAACCACCTTTCCTTCTGGTTCATTGACTGGTGTTTCTGGTCTGAACAAATAGGCTGCTGGCCTCCTCCAGATCTTTCCCTCTATCCCTGGCATCCATGCAAATGCCATGTCTGTCCCGTACTGGAAGAGTTCGCCATCTACTGGCTCCGCCCTAATCGCTGTCTGTCCACAGTATGCTTGCATAATCTGTCATGCTGTGAGCAGGTTAATCCCTGGAGTAGAGGAGATTATGCCGTCCTCAGTAAAGGAGATCGTCATATTCAACCTGTTCATTATGTCTCTCCCCAGTATATTTACTGGTGAGGCACTATAATATAAAAGTGGAACTGACATGTCATAATCTCCTATAGATAAGGGAATGTTATCAGTAAAAGGAACCAACCCTCTAGCCCCAGAGAATCATTGGGTGTTCATGGCTTCGCCTGACATCTTAAATTTACCTTCCCTTATGCAAGACCGGGTCGCCCCGGTGTCAACAAGGAATGATAACTTTTTGTCACCTATCGTTACCTCTATGCGTGGTTCCTCCGCACTATCAGGTGTTACTGACAGGATGGGACACACCAAGGCCGTCTGTGGGCTGTCCTATTGAGGGTACAACGATTGACCATTTCCTGTGTAAGGGTTGTGTCCCAGGACCGTCACCCTACCCAGTTGTGTTTGTTGTGCCTGGGGTTGTTGTGTTATTGCTACCTGTTGTTGTGGCAGTGAATATGTCTGTGGCTGTTGTTGTGTTATTAGTTGTTGCTGTTCATTTCCCTGTTGCAACATCTGCTGTTGCTGTATGCCCTGCTGTTCCTGTGTGGGCCTTGGTTGTCCCTGTTCGCTCCATGATGGTGTTCCTGGTCTTACTCTACACGTGCGTGACATGTGCCCTACTAATCCACAACTCCAACACACCAGTGGTTCCCTACTCTGCCATGGAAAGCTCCCTGTGTTGTCCTGGTATACTGGTTGCCCTGTGGGGTAGGAATTTCTAAGTCCTCCCACCTGCTGTTGTGTGTTATATCCGTATCCTCTCCCTCTCATAATTCCTCCTCTTCCCCTGTTGTAATTATAATACCCAGCTCCTGGCATTGAGTATCCTCCTCCCATGCTGGTCGTGTATGGTTGGAGTGGCGGCACCTGTTGTGTTATAGTCTGTGAGGGTGGTATTTGGGAGGGATCTTGTGCGGCCACTACTTGTGTGGGGCTTTGGGTCATTGTTGTAGGGGTAGTTATTAGTGCCCCTTCCATTGTGTATTTAGTAAGTTTTTTCTGTACTAGTTTAGCCTCTTCCGTTTTCCTGTCCTCTTCCTTTTGTTTCATTTTTCCTTGCCATGTCCTGCAATGATGCACTATTGTCAGTTGTATTTCTGGCCATGCTTTTGCTTCCATTCCCACTACTTTCTTCAGTTGTTTCTGAACTCCTTCTGGGAGCCCTTGTACTAGTATATGATAAAATATTGCTGGTGTTTTGTCCCATTGTTCTCTAGTTTCCATGCGCCACTTCTCTTGGAATTCCTGGATATAATCAACAGGATCTTCGTTCTCACGAATCTTGCGTGAGGTAATTGCTCCTATGTCTGATGTGTCTGGGTACTGTACCCTCAGTGCCTGCCATAGTGCATGTCTGCAGTTTGCGAATGTTGCCCCATCATGCGATGTGTTTGTTATTGTTACCCCAGGGAATCCTGCTCTCTTCCAAATGTCATCCGCTGCATCCCCTAATATCGATATTAGAAGGCCCTTTACATCTCCCACTGCTAGTTTCTGTCCTGCGGTGTGTTTTTCCATTTCATATATCCATTTACCCGCACCTCCACTTAATGATGGGAGCCTGCACTTTATATTTTCTTTGTCTGCTTCCAAGGGACGTACTGTGGTCTAACCCCTCCCCTCTCCAGAAGTGGCATTAAGTTATGTCTCGTTTTACCCTTTGTGTTCCATAAAATCGAGTCCTCACACCCTTCCTCTTCTTCCCTCTCTTCTACATCGTTAATTTCGTCCGTATTTCCCCTGCTCGTAACTCTTTCTTCTCCATCCTTTCCCCTTCTTCCATCATTTCCTGTATTTAATGTGGACGTGTGTATTCTTCCTTCCTGCCTGCGTCTAGGGAGGTCTCTAAGCCGACATGCATAGGGTGTCAGTTCGTCTGTGAAGGGCGCAAGTTTGATTGTACGTAATGAGCGTGAGTTGGTTGAGCATGTAGGGTGGGATGGGAGAGGGTGTGATGGGGACGGTGCGGCCTCATGTGTCTGTCTTTCCGCTATTCCTTGCTCTTCCTCCTCACTTCTCTCCAGTTCATCCTTTCTCCTACGGATCCATGGTGAGTCTGTGTTGGTCCGGGTGATGTATAGTTTATCTAGGCTTTCCCTTTCACTGTTTCTTCCTTCCTTCTCCACTCTTTCTTCTTCCTCACTACAAAAGTCAGTCATAAACGGCACCCCCCACTCGGTCTTTTTCCCCTTGATTGTTACTGTTTTTAAGTCTATCAGGTCCGGTTCTCCCTTTTCTCCTTTACCAACCGCTCCCCTTTGCGCTGATGTTGTTGCTACTTCTGTGTCTCTATATACATACCCCCCATACTTCACTCTCCCTTCTCCTATCTTCTCTTTCTCCTTCATTTCTCTCCTCCATCACCCTACCATTTTCCTCCCTTTTCCTTTTTAATTCCTCCATTACTTCACTACTCACCTTTTCCAATATCCTTTCATCCTCTTTCTTCCTTTCCCATCTCACCCTCTCCCTTTCTAATATACTCTCTATCACCCTCCCTTCTTCGTATTTCTTAGTCTTTTCTGATAGTAATCTCCTCTTCCACATTGCCATTTCTCTTTCTTTCTCTTTTTCTTCCCTTTTCTTTTCTCGTAGCACTGCTCTTGATACCCTTTCTGCTGCTGCTTTTACCCTTTCAGCTTCTCTCCTTTGCTCCTCAGTGCGTTCCCTTATTTTTTCCAATTCGTTCTTACCTTCTTTCCTTTCCCTCGCTCTCCCTCTTTCCTCCCTCTCGAGCTGTTTGATCAGTTCATTCTGCTCATCCCTTAACTCTGCTAGTCGTTCCTCCAAAATCTCTTCCTTTTGTCGTAACAGCTCTTCCCCTCTCATTCCACTCTCCCTGTTATTATCCTCGTCTGTTTTCCTTACTACCTCCTTCTCTTCTCCTGTTAATGAACCTCGTAATTTTAATAATATCTGTGCAGCTACCCACTCATCATTTCCTATTTCCACAGTTTGTTCTTCTCCAGTCCTCCCCTCCCCTGCTGGCATCTTCCTATGAGCCACATATGGTGGAGGGCTGTATGCCGGGTTCGAGTACCCCTCAGCCGCCCTTAACTGTCCTCTTTCTATTTCTCCTAATTCTCTTAAAGGGTAAAACCCCCCTCCCTCTGTTTTCACTACCTTTGCTAGGGGTATATCGTTGCTCGGTTCCTTTTTTATTTCATTTGATTTATTATTCTTTTCTCCTCCCTCTTGTCCGTTCCCTGTGTTCTTTGGGTCTTCACTCCCCTTTTTCCCATCCTCTCCTTCCTCCTTAATCTCTTTTTCTTCCGGTATTTCCCCCACAGTGAAAATTCCATTTGGTCCTGGTCGGGACCCTTGGAACATCCTCCATAAGTTAAACACCTCCACGTGGTTTGCCAACTTCTTCCCTTTGTATGTATTATGGAGATGGTTTAATAGTGAATGTTGGGCATATGGATCGAAGCTACCATTAGGCGTCCATGGTGTTATCATTTTGTTGTCCGTCCCCTGTGTCCATTCTATGCTATACTTGATCAGTTTCTCTCTATGGGGTGAAAGTGTCGTAAATATGTGTTGTAGTGGGGTAGTGAGGGTGTTCCCCCACCCTCCCGATCCTGTCCCGTGTGACATAGTAGCGCTCCACTTGTTACCCTTCCCCTATTTGGTAGCGGTTATCTCACTAGCACAATATACAGCCTTATATCGTTACCTGGCCCCGTAAGTTTGGGGACTTGCGATAGTCCGCTAAGGAAAATTATTAAAATATAGTATTTACATTTGTATATTTTCTTCTGTCTTTCTTCCTTTACACGACACCCTTACGGCCCCCTGCGGCCGAGGTGCACGTAGCCCCCTGCGGCTGCATACCCCTTGTGACGTTCTTATACAGTCGTCCTATTTTCATTTGCTTCTCCTCCTTCTTCTACACTTGCCGCGGCCGGCGTTCTCCGTGCGCAGCCACGTCCCCCGTTTCGCCTTTCCTTGATCAATTCATTACCGTTTATCTCCGTTTCCACTCCCTTACCACAGTTCTCTTCTCCACCACTCTCAGAAGGAAAGATGCCTTGTGCTCGGGATATCCTATGAAAGCCCTACTGGTGACGTCACCGATCTCTTCGAGCTACTGGTAAGTTTTTCATATATGCTTTAAGTTCAAAATACACTTGCAATCTACCCCCGTTAACCTCACAGCTGTCTTCCTGTCACTCCTGGAACAAGGTAATCAATAATATAATCGGACTGCGCACGCTGCGTCGCCTCGCGTGTGATACGCCCCTCGATAGGAGGGCTTAACCAGCCAATTATCTTCCGTATTGGGCAACTAACTAGCTACCGCCTACAGGGAAACGTCATCTACCTATCGAGTTTCTTGCTCGAACAATAGGGATCCTCATCTACTCATTGATCAATAAATGCCAAATCGTAGGAAACCACACACACACACACCCTTACACGTAGTCGCGACCTAGGCCAATCAGTGTCTACGAGCGGCCGCACGTGATGTTTTCGTGCTCTGCCCCCCTCTCTCGCGTAACGTAACCGACTGCTCTCGCACTCGTTCGGCTACCATTCATTGCGTTGCCAACGCTAAAATGTCAAACCTTTGCCGCGCACCTGTGCAACACCTCCCACCTCCCGTATTTAATTCCTCCCCCCTCCCTCACAATTTCACATTGCTTGTTGTGCGTGGCATGCTCACCAAGTTCTCTTGATGCGGGGCCGCTCGACTGCGTGCACCCCTCCAAGCGGCTCGCCACCTCCCCTCGTCTGGACCACGTCTGGACACTCGCCAACCGCGGGCGGGATACTTCTCAACCGGCTCCCAAAGGCCAATATCCGGATTGCGCTGTCCGGTCTTCTCGCAGTTCCGCGATGGTCCTGTAGTCCTCAGAAGGGGGCAACAGCAGAGGGGGCCGCGCCGCCGGGCCTCCTCGCAATGGGAGTACCTGGAAAAAATTAAAAATAAAAAAGCAGATCTTAAAAAGATCTCAGCAGTGCCTCCAACTTGTCGGGGGGAAATTCTGCCGGGGTCGGCCGGGCCGTCCGCAGACCTCCGGGCAGGGAGGCCCCAACTCCTCCCGTATATCCCAAAAGAGATAGAGTATGAGACACACGCAAGAAGCAAGGCGACTCTGCTGTTTATTAGACAAAACGGCAGGGATGGGTCAAGGAGCGTACGCATCCATCCTGACACACACACAATCGTGGGGCTCGCAGGCCCTTTTTACCTTAGTATGACGCGCTACTTGCGTCATCTTACAAAGTTTAGCAAAAAACCTATTTCCACTCTGGATTGGTTACTCGAGTGGTAGGGTTAGCGCACATATAGAGAACGGTGTTAGTGGTTGAGGGTTAGTCAGGTGGTATACCTGGGCTGTCCCTTCAATTTGATACATGAAAATTGTTACACCAAGACCTCTGAGGATTGGTCAATGTTAATGGCGTCAGTGAAAGGAGCCCCATGTTCTGATTGGTCTGCTCGCGAGCCTCCCAGTCTGGGACTATCGCTGTTCCCAGCTCGCGGTGCACCTGTCATTTGCAACAATGTTTTAATATGGGTAGGTGTAAACAATGTGAGGATTTATTCATATGTTGGGAGGTTGACTACTCCCACTGCTGCAGATGTCCAATGAGTCTTTTAATTGTATCTGCCTGTGTGTTGAAACGTGGGATTCAGGCGTCTCCTTCCTCCTGGGCTTGGCATCTTGTCAGGTTTGGCTTTGTCACGTGAGGTGGGACCGTGTTTGAGGCAAAATTCAACATAATTAATATTGTTTTTCCTACTGTGTGCCTGGTTTATCTTGCAGGTGCGACCTTGGCGTTGGCTTGCAGCGTGCGAGATTGCAACATCGTGCCCTTGGCGGTGTGCTTTCGCCGGGCTCATTCTGCAGGGTCAGCAACCCAGTTCTTGCTCATTCAATGTTCATGGAAGCTTTTGCTTGCGGCCTACTTGGGCCTGGTGCATAGGTGGAACCGTTTGATGCAGAGCGCTTTAGGTTACGGTATCATATTGCTCTATCCTCAGTATCGTGTCTCCGTTATATTCTTCATTATGGTACATGGTTCTTAGAAGAAGCGTGAGCAAGCCTTTTTAGATAAGTTCATGATGCGTCTTGCGTTTCTGCATTTTGAGAGCCTATGTGGAAAATAATAAAGATGCACGTCCGTGAGTATGTCTGTCGCCTACGTCATAGCACTGAGTATATCCTTCGTGTGGATTGGTGTGGGAGTGTCCGGTGTGTATGTTTGCACAGGTGTGCTGACCGTTGGCTAGGTCGTCATGGCATCTCTAACGACGTGTAGGTTTAGTCGAGTTGATCCGTGCCGCAGGTGTCGGCATGGACAGGGCGGGCTGCTGGGCAGGTAGATGGGCACATCCGTATGTTCCTGTACCAGGGTATTTGGTCGTCTGGTAGATAGGCAAACTCCTCTCGTGGCAGGTGTCTAGGCTGCGATCCTCTAGGCCAAGCGCGAGAGGGGAAGGGCGGGAGCCTGTTCTTCCATTCTCCCACTTCATTGGTATGTCCTCTTTTCACAATGAAAATACTATGTTTCGTAGTACACATATTTTTCACAGAGATGGAGTACATCTTACTTATGCTGGGAATCAGATTTTTCTGCAAAACATACAAAATGCATTGCCACTCTTTTTGGAATTGTAGCAATCCTTTTTCCAGTAGCTGATGACCGCTTGACATTTTTGAAACACAAAAAAACACCACAAAAAGGCTTTCTTCAGAGCCACTACTTCCACCTGGAGAAGAGTGCAATGGTTTTGATATTGCAGCACCCCAAAAATGTGAATATCCGCGGACTTCTAAAAATGCATAGGGCGCTGCAGCATTTAATTGGCACTTCTATTTTTAAACTGTGAAAGACAGCTCTGAAAACAGCCTTTTTTGCGGGTTTTCTGTTGTTTTAGTATTTCTTTTGTTTTTTTTTAACAAGACACAAAAGGAAAGGAGGGGAAGGGAGGGTAAGGAAGAGTCTCTCCCCTGAAGAGTATGGCATTGCAGTACATACACAATACTGTGACCCTTGAAAGATAAGGGTCTACTGTGTCACGTATGACCTGCAAGGCAGCTTGAGGGATGCGCTGCCCCACAGGATTGCCTCTTGTGACAGGAGCAGAAATGGAGGATGCTGCAGAGGAACTTAACCTACTACCCTTATCGCAGGTGACAACCTTCCGAATTGCCCCAGTGTGGAACAACCTTAGGTGTTGCTTCATGGAGGTAGTACCGTAACTGTACAGACCTGGTTTGGCACGACTGAGAACCATCTGGCCGCCAGTGCAGCGCACCTTGTTTGCACGAGCTTTGGGTATCCCTTCAGGAGGGCTAAACAACCTCCACACCCAAGATTCACTGGTGCTATGAGTAGTAGGGACTTCCACTACCTCATCCTCGTCATCCTCTTCATCCATCACTGTACCTTCATGCCTGTTCCTCTCTCCAGGCCCTTGGGAAGGTGGCAGTGGTGGAGAGGTTGGGGTTGGTGGAGAAGCCAAGGCAGCTGCACAGGTGGAAGCCATGGTCGCCATGTGGAATGTAGCACAGCAGGCAGTGGAATAGTACAGCAGACAGAGCAAGCACAGGACAGCAGGCAGAGGTCAGCAGCCAATACAGTGTTGATAGCACAGCACACCAGCATTTAGCATTGCTCTCTCTGGTAGCCAAAAACAATATGAGGAGCAGTTTTGGGGTGTGACCTTTTATAGGGGTGTTGGTGCGTGCTTTTTGAACCCTTTTTTGGTGTTTGAAGTGTTTGCGTGCTGTCCGCAACCCAAAAAGGGTTCAAGAAGTTCCGAAAAGTATTCAGATCGCTAGGGACATGGTCTGGGACATGTGCAAGGGTGATGTTTCACAGGAAAATACCTTGGATTGCTCAAAAACACACTTTTTGTGTGTCAGTGGGCCTGGACTGTGTTTGCAAACGAGGACCCATGCTTAGCGTGGGTGCGGTCACATGATGATGCAAATGGGATGGGTGTCTGTAGGACACCGAATGCGCGGGGTCAGTTGGGCACATGTGCACAAGTGTTCTATGGACAGTGTTTGGGTCCCTGAACTAATTAAAAGTGTGACACATGCGCAGTAGACAGTTATGAACAGGGGCGATGTTCGTAGGACCCGAAGGTGGAATGCGCATGTGTACAGGTGTCCACTGGACAGGGTTTGGGGCTCTGAACTAATGAAAGGTGCGCCATAACTTTGCATACATGCGGACGGGTTATGTGTTCTACAGAGACATTTACTCTGATTGCGGACAATACGAACAGGATGGATGTTATTAGGACACCCTATTTTGACTAATAGCGGACACCCACATTTTGATTGCATACAGTGCGAACAGGCATAGAGTCCTTAGGACACCCCCATTTTGTTTAATTTTGGACATCCCAGACAGCTGCGCCAACCACGGCCACCCTAACAGCGTTTTTTTAAAAAAAACACAGAGAAATATAGGAACAGTATACATAATATTTTATTATTGTACAAAAATATAGAAATAATGCAAGAGAGGGCGAAGCAGAAATTGAAACATATACAGGGGAATTAGGGGTTTCTCGATGTTGGATGGTAGGGGAGGGAGAGTTTGAGATCTCATTATAACGTTTTTGTTGATGGGAATTTTTTGGGGATGGTTGACTGGGACATGGAGAAGGGGTACAGGTTCACGTGGGACAGTGATATTTTATTTTTTCCATGATATGATTTTCCACAAAGTTCTTTAAAATAATGAAATTGGTCATTAATTGATAAATTTTCTGTTCTAAACGTTGTAGATGGTTTTCCACAGTATCTGTTTCAGTATTATTCTTATTTTCTGTATGTTCTGTTAAAATAGTAATGTGTTAGGGACATATAAAATAATGTGTATTCATTGCCTTACTTTGAAAACTGCAGTGTCTACCATTAGTAACACTGTTTTCACTAATTTTGTTGTGGGGAAAATTTTCTAGACATTTCTGTGTAAAAAAATAATATATATATATATTTTAGTGTATCCCACTACAGAAAGTTTTTAAATATATGAATTAATGTAGTGTACTTACCAGTTTGTTTTTTTAGTTTTCCTGTTACTGCTATGTAGGTGTGCTGTTGATATTTGTTGTGCAGTTTCTGTATAAACCATCAGTGAGGTACATTTGTTGGAGGCATATGTTATATTTTATTTTGGTGCTTTCCATTATGTTTCATATGCTATGTAATTGGACTGTTGGTGTCTTACATATACAGTTTGCACTTCTTATTTCTTTGTTGATGTAATTTATTTATATGCTGCTTTTTGAACATGTTACGTGTGTTTATTGCATGATACAACAATGTAAGATACCCCCTGATTTTTCGGACTGTGTTCATGTTGACCGAGTCTGTGCGCGGACATGCGCACCATCCGCGTACATCCCAAACACTAGCGTGTGGGGGGGTCAATATGTTAAAGGAACGTTATGGTTAAGTTGCAATAACAAAACCTTATGAAATTCAGTGAACAAAACATTGTCAGTATGGTTAAGTTGTGCTAATAAAAACCTATGAAATTCAGTGAAAAAACTTTGTTAACGGGACTTTATGGTTAAGTTGCGCTACTAAAAACCTATGAAATTCAGTAAAAAAACTTTGTTAAAAGGATGTTATGGTTACAAGTAAAATCGAAAAAAAAAAACTGAAAATTGGTTGGCAGTTATGGTAAGCTAAACAACCATAACTTGTGCCACCACTGTGCACTGCTAAGACTAACATCCAGGACATCAAAGATGGCATCACAAATGTCATTGATGACAGCACACCTCATATTATCAGTTAAGTACAACTCTTCACACACACTGAGACACAGCAAACACATAGTGCAAAATAATCTGTGAAAAAAGAGTAAGTAAACTTGATTTAATTTTTTGTTATAACCATTCATTATATAAACATTACTCGTAAGCATATATGACCATTTATATTTTGACAGAAATGGTAAGCACACTTGAGTGGCTAGAGAAGTACTTTTCAAAAGATGAAATGAGTGATGACCAAGGGCTTGATTCACAGAGCATTTTCCAATGGACTTGTGCCATTAGAAAATACTTCTGTGAATCAGGCCGCACATCTCTAATGGTAAACAATATATGTTTTAAAGCAAGCAAATAATGCAATTTATAGAGAACATTCTTATTTATTTATACTGTATAATGTGGAAGAAGAATCCATAACCAAAACTAATCAGGAAGAAGCTGCACAACTAGAAACAGAATCCCAATGACCAAATCTACAAAATCAAATCACAAACTTGTCATTACAAACAGGAGAACTTAGTAATGATTTTAAATTACTTGTGACATATGTTAATCCTGTAATTAGAAATGTTGATTTTCACTGCCCTGCTTGTACCAGTCCCTTATTCCCCCAGCAATCACCTGAATCAATTCATGAAAATATAAACGATAGACACTTTAATGAAACCTCTGTCCTTCCTTCTCCTCATCATGACTTTGTACAATTTGTAAATACTTCTATTTATTTTTCCCACTCTGATTACCAATCCCTTTCTTGGAATACAAAATTATGAATATAATCTGTAAATATAAGTCCCTTGTGATGAATCCTCACAAAATCACAGCCTAGAGATTCTTCCCATGTGGCCAGGGGAAGGCAGCTTCTGCCTGATCCTAACCCTGGGGATGGTATTAGCCGGGTGGATCACATGGAAGGAGAAGAACCTCAAAGGAATTTGAGGACTCCATTAGGGGAAACACAGCGTGTATCCTCTTCTGAGGATGAAGGTTCCATAATGCCTGAATATATGTTGTTAAAGAAAGGCTTCCTCTCCCAGATTTCCCCAATGCATAAAGTATAAAAACCCCTATGGTAAACAGGGAAATACAATATGTACAAGTTTGGGAATTAATACTTCTTCTGATTGTCTTAATTCTACAATATGTTTCAATTGTGAAAGCAGGAAACAACCATTAGTTCCTTTTAGAACTCTCCATAAATATATATCTTATAAATCACCAAACCAAAATAAGTTGAATCAGTTTAAAAAGAATATGAACATTAGGGACTTCAATTCACATAATGCTCTTAGTACTGAGATGAGGAAGAAGGGCTCAGAGTTACAGAACTGTAGCGTGCAGTCTAATGCAGTCAAGTGGTTATAATGATCCACACCTGAGCAGGACTTTCAAATATTTAAAGCTCCTTTATGTGCAGGCAATTAACAATAAGAAGTGGGAGCAGCAGAAGCAGACGGAAGAGGACACCTGAACTGCTGCTCTGCTGTCAGCGGGACTCAGTGCTGAGAGGGTCGCAGGAGTTGGGAATCCTGAATGCAGAGAATGCACAGCGGGAAGCTGTGTAGGAATTAAGTTTTCCTGTAGGAGAGAGAAGCTCTCAAAGTTCTGCATTTTACGAGTATGCAAGGAGCAAAGAAGACTCTCTTTCCAGGAGGCGCAAGCACTGGGAATGTGACCAGAGCTGTCAGACGCCCAACAAACCAGACAAAAGAAGAAGTTAAAGCATCAGTGTTTCCAATGGAAACGCAAGGAAAGACAGTGAGATGGCCTTCACTAGGTAACTCCCAGACGCTCAGCAATAGACCACTGACTAAAAGCAACTCTTTTCAATACTGAACTACTGACCTAAATCAATTTTGTGCTAACTCTCATGTTGGAAGTGACCGAATTAAACAATATTGTAACAATCATTTCCAAAGTAAAGAGGGGATAATATTGGACCAAAGTGAGTGTAATCATCCTTGCCAAAGTAAAGAGGTGGCACTATTGAATCACAGTGGTTGTAGCCACCATTGCCAAAGTAAAGGGGGGCAATATTGGCTCAAAGTGAATATAATCTACAAGAAGGGAGATTATCCGAAAAAAAAACAGCATTGCCAAATAAAGGCAATTATTAATGAAAGGGGATACAGACTTCATCATGAGGGATATCTGAAAAAGAAACATTCCCAGCAGTTAATTGGTGGTGTAGAAGGAGGTGGCAGGAGAAAAGCCCTCATTGTAGAAATAATTAAGGGAGAGAGGAATATAACCTGCATTGCGCGTGGCAAATAAGTCAGTGTGAAAAACAATATCAATTTGTGTTGTACCCTTGTGAAAGAAGTTGTGAATTCAGTTGTTGTTATTGAAAGTCAAAGACTTTTTCAAGAAACAGTTTTAGTTTACTAACTTTCCACGAGTACTGTGTGGAAAGTTTGAAGCAAACCTCACCACAGAGTACTTATAGTAGTGGCAGAAGTTGTATCCTGGCAGCTGAGTATACCAAGATAAAGGTACTATTAGTGGTTAGTCCTGGCAGGTTAGTTAACCGGAAAGAAGAAGATAATTGTAGTACTGCAACGTGGTAGAAGGTTGTAGTGGAAAGAAAGTAAAACGTTCAAAAATGTGTTATGATGAACGGTGGTAAAACCATCCTGACAAAACATTATTGTTTATGAAGAAGAAATGTGAGAGTGGTTATTCTTCAAAGAAGAGATATTATATTGAACACGGATTTCAAGCTTGAAGACACCAGTGTTTTGGTTTATCAAGCAAGAGCTTGTGGAAATTTGACAATCATTTTGAAGATTAATAACTTCTGTTTAGTAATACGACTCTACAAGTGCTAAGTGAAAGACTTATGGAATTAGTAGAACTTTGTGTTTTATTTGAAACAGAACTTTGCTATTGAAAATAACCTTCTTGATTTAAACTTTTGTTTGAAAAAATCCTTAATTAAACCTGGGGAAGGGGATCTCACCTTGGTTACAAGGATACATGTTTACAATGTCTATGTTTAAATTTAACAGTTATATGATTGGGTTTAAATACTCATATGATACCTATAAGATTTGTTTGTATGTATAACTATGAGGGACAGATACCTTTGAAAATAGAGGGTTTTACTTTACTCTTAGTTTTCCAGGTAGGGAATTCCTGGTTAGGTTAGGGAAAGCAAGTTGATTATCTCACCCTTATTGTTTAATAAAATGGCTGTATGTAAAAAAACACTATCTACTTGTCCCTCTCACATTGCTGACCCCTCACACTTTCACATTTTTTAACTAAATATTTGATACAAGTTATTATAATGCAGCAACATATGTAAAAACATTTTGTTATTATTAAAATGTAATTTTTACATCGGCAGACTATAATAATGTCTGTGTCCAGATATTTACATACCAATGACACAGTAGGAATGTTACAGCATCTGCAAACATACCACCTAGTCCGCAGAGGAAACGACACACATTTAATTTGTTTGTGAACATTATTGTCCAGGTTCGGATGCCACACTGTGCACACACTATGTCATAGGTCCCGTGGTAGTTTGCAGATGTCGTGAAATGCCCTTGGACGTCCCCAGATGTCATCATGTGACTGCATCTTTGCAGCATAAAGATGTGTCCAAGATCAGTATCCGCGCTTCGCAGACATCTTTAAATCAAAGTTTTGCCCACTCTAGGGACTTTCAAGTTAAAACTGTTTCCTTCCACAGCTCCCAGTACCATTGCCAGGACTTCTATAAACATTTTTTAAATTTGTACACACTTCTTCTGTACCAGAACTCTGGAGTCTCATTATGTCATTGCAGACGTCCCCGGACATTGACATGGACCAGGCCCGTGCGGCACAATGACATGTCTGCGATTGGTGTCCTTTCTTCACGGACATCTTTAAATTTCAATTTTCAGGCACTCTAGGGGTTTTCAAGTTAAAACTGTTCCCTTCCATAGCTCCCAGTACCATTATTACTTGATTTCTAAACTTTTCACATTTCACAAACTTATTATGTTGCTGATGTTCATGAACAGGATCATAGTCCGCGGACTCCAATGGGACCCACCCACTTCCTTCAGTCATTATGTACTTGGCAGAGCTTGAGAGGAGACCTTTGTCTGTTAGGAACAGAAAACATATATATGTATCTATAATGGCATCTGCAATGTCCGCCCCTCATCCCTAGAGGCCACCACTACCACCTGGGGGACCTGGACAGGGGGAACAGGGGACCTGCAGCAGATGACATGCAGGAGGAAGAGGAAGAGGAAGAAGGCAATGTAGTGGATGAAGGTTCTACTGCATGTCGGGTGGGAAGAAATTGTTTTTCACCGCCATGGGAGGGATGCCAAACTCTCAGGATGCCCATCTTCACTGCATTGAGTTCAAAGTTGTACTAAGTCATGGCCAAAATGGGCAGTACTCCTTTGGCACTACCTCCATGCACCACCACACCCACACCTTTCACCCCGCTGTCCTGAGAAAGGTGATTCCCTACTCAGGCAGAAGGATATCTTTGGCCATTACACCCTCTTAAACCACTCCTGTCACCACTCAGGACACCACAATGGGGCAGAGGATTCCTCCTGCCATCTCACAGGCCATACAGGAGGCTGTTAACCTGTACCTTTCGCGGTCAGCAGTACTTTGAAAAGGATTGCCCCTATCATATTTTTTTAGCAGGCCCTTTATCTCCCTTTGTCCACCTGTCCATCTCTTATGGTGGTTGGTTCCCCTTCCCTTCCCTTTATCCCTCCCTCCTTTGCTACCTCCTTCTGCCAAAACGAAAAACAACAAAAACAAAAAATAATTAAAATAAAAGGTCCCATGTGGAACTGCCTTTCAACGTTTAAAATTACAATGAGGAAAATATATTCTTGTAGACTTCATCTACTTAAAATAGTAAGACTCTATAACAATATCTAATGTTTTCATTTCATTTTATCAATGGTTGTTACAGAACATGGATGCCCTCGGGTGAGCTTGCACTATGTACAAACTGGTATCATCACAATTATTATTATTATTATTATTATTATTATTATTATTATTATTATTATTATTAATATCATTATTATTATTATCATTCATTAGCATTACCTTCTATGCTAATGTAAATTGTAGACAATTTGTATAGCAATGAAGAAAAAAGGTGACAGTAATACATTTCTGTCCCAACCCCTTTTCTCTGCTATACAAAATATCAACATAAAATGTAACATGCTTATGAGGTGTTTAGCCATTGTTTATGGCCTTCACACATCCCACTCATATTACACTACAATAAAAAAAATAACTCGCCCCTCTTCCCTGAAATTGTATAGTCCGCGGACAGTAAACCTGTCTATGGAATTCATGGAGAATGAAAATGGGGGATTTTAATCTCACTGTACTTTTTTTCTTACTACAATGTTGGCTCCTAAAATAACCTTTTATTTTATTGTACATACTATATCTACTAACAAATGCTGTACTGTATATTTTACTTACTTGTTTTTTTATAACTGTTACAAAAACTGTTTCAAACCTTTTCTGGGGGGTTGTTTGCTATATCTACTAACAAATGCTGTACTGCATATGTGACTTCTTTCTTTTTAATTTCCTTCACAAATACTGTTTTAAAGCATTCTGAACATTGGAAAGAACAATCTACTTCCCAACATCTGTTAAATGTACTCCTTCTCTTTGAAACATGTTCACTCTATTATGTTTTATATTCTCATTATGGAAATATATCATTTCTACATCTTGTAAAAAAAATACATCTTTATTAACATTCTGGAGTTTTTTTTTCAATGTGTGGAAAAAACAAGTTATGACCTTTCCACATTTGCCTTTGAGTAATCCGTGAAAAAATTATCTTCATAGCTGGAAACAGTTACATTAATCTTTTAAAGGTATCTTTCACAGCATACTGCAAGGCTATTCCAGTAAAATATCCTAAGCTGTTGCCTCCACAATGTAATACAATTATATCACAATGTTTGAAACACACCATATTTTCACACAATGGTAATAATGCCTTCCAGTCCTAATCACAAACTCCATACCATAACTCCTCCACTCCTTCAAGTCCAAAATTTTCAGAGATGCAAAAGTACTCTGCATAAACCTTCAACCAATGAATCCACGAATATCCTAATATTCACAGTCTGCTTCTTCATAGCCATGGTTCAAGCACTTGACACAAGAAATGAAGTACTCCCTATCCTGTGCTCCTGTTCACTTCAACTCCTCCTTCATTACCATGAAACATCATTAGAAAATTCCCCTATGACCGCGGAAAACCCATGGATGTATGCAGTCTCTGCAGTCCTATTTCCTTGCAGGGCATCATTAAAGGAGCCAGATGTCATGTGTGGGTCCGCTGGCATCAGCAGACGTAATGGCACAGGACAGTCCTTCTGCCCCTTTTATTTTTATCTGGGGTAACACTCCTCATTGGCTACTTCAAAACAGTCACATATCCATCTACCAATCACATCCAAAAACTCTACATGTAACCCATCACCTCATTTCAACACTTCAGATGTACATTTCAACTTTGAGAGTACATGTATCCTGTCATTGAAAGCCTCTTGTATATAAAAACGACTGTAAAATGGTCCCACATTTCTATATGTAGAATCAACAATATCTACATCTAAGAAGACCAGTATGCTTCTATTTTTAAAAGTATTTTTTTCACCACCTTTTTAAATATATATATATATATATATATATATATATATATATATATACAAGGTTGCTACTGCTTAGCGTCTCGATAAGCATATGTTCTTTTTTAACCACTGCTATGAAATGCGATGAATTAGCAATATTAACCACCTGCTGACATCAAATGGCAGTTAACTGCATGTACTGCCAACATATTGTACCTGCTCACACCAAGCGCTACTTAACAGTATTCTAGAGACATTTTTGCAAGCACATGACTTGTAAAAACAGTTACTAATGGTGGGGCTCCAAATGCACTTATGCATTTTTTAGTTTTCAATAAAATACTGCTAAAAAGTAACATTTTTAAATGAACAGAATGTTTCCTTACATATAACATTTGCTATCAGATCCCACATAGTGCCATATTCTCCACCCGCTCACATTAACTACCACTTAATAGTACCATAACAGTGGGTAACAACTGCATTTCCTTTCCTTTACAGAAATGTGCTTTCATCCTACTGGTGTACCGCTACACTGACAGGGTAATTCATAGAATTTCGCACAAAAGTGGCGCATGCGGCTGGCGCACAGAGTGCGCGTGAGAATGTCTGCGCCAGCCGCGTGCGCTAAAATCGATTTCCGCGCACAGCGTGTTCATGGATTTTAGCTTCCAAAACCAGCCGTGGCACAGAGTGGTGCAGCGACCTTGCAACAGCTCCAGTTACGCCCCCAAGAACGCCCTTGCGCAAGGAAAAGCCATCAGAATTCCCAATTCAGCGCAAAGAGCTGCGCTAACCCTGGACCAGTTTACAGGGCTGCGAAACAGCAAACGCCTAGCGAGGGAACGTGTATTACTGGGGTGCGCGTGAAGTTTCACACGCAAAAGGGCCTGTGCGAGTGAGGTACGTATATTACTAGGGTTTGCGGGAACTTTCACATGCGATTTCAGCAGGGTACGTGTATTACTGGATTCGCGGGAACTTTCACATGCGAAAGGGCCTGTGCGAGTGGGGTACGTGTATTACGGGGTGCGCGGGAAATTTCACACGCGATTGGCTTGGGTACGTGTATTTCAGGGGTGCGTGGGAAGTTTCACACGCAATTGGCCTGGGTACGTTTATTTCAGGGGTGCGCGGGAAGTTTCACACGCGATTGTGCTTGGTACGTGTATTTCAGGGGTGCACGGGAAGTTTCACACGCAATTGGCCTGGGTACATGTATTACGGGGGTGCGCGGGAAGTTTCACATGCAATTGGGCTTGGTAGTGTATTTCAGGAGTGCGTGGTAAGATTCACATGCTATTGGCCTGGGTACGTGTATTTCAGGGGTGCGTGGGAAGTTTCATATGCGATTGGCCTGGGTACGTGTATTTCAGGGGTGCGCGGGAAGTTTCACATGCGACTGGCCTGGGTACGTGTATTTCAGTGGTGCGTGGGAAGTTTCATACGCGATTGGGCTGGGTACGTGTATTTCAGGGGTGTGCGGGAAGTTTCACATGCGATTGGCCTGGATACGTGTATTTCGGGGAACGCGAAGTTTCACACGCGATTGGGCTTGGTACGTGTATTTCAGGGGGGTGCGGGAAGTTTCACACACGATTGGCCTGGGTACGTGTATTTCGGGGGTGCGCGGGAAGTTTCACACGTGATTGGAGTAGGGTACGTGTATTACCGTGTATTTCACACGCGATTTTGCTATCAGAGCGGGAAACGCATATTTCGGGGGTGCGCGGGGAGTCCTACACGTGAATTGGCAGTGTGGGTCCTCCCAGGTGTCTCCTCTAGCCCCTCCACAGCCCCTGCAGGCAGCCCACACCACAGGGGACTACCCTGCACCCCTGGTCATGTCCCGCAGGCAGCCCATCCACCATGGGCATGCCCCACAGCCAAGCGACATGTCACGTTGCAATTTGATCACCAACTCATGTCTCCCAGCACCCCCACCCGCCAGCAGTGCAGGGCACCTGCCAGCAGGCCCCTCTACATGTCTCCCAGCACCCCCACCCCCCAGCAGTCAGGGACACCTGCCAGCAAGCCCCCCACACATGTCCCCAAACACCCCCACCCCCAGCAGTCAGGGGCACCTGCCAGCAGGCCCCCACACATGTCCCACACATGTCCCCCTGCACCCCCACCCCCCAGCAGTCAGGGGCACCTGCCAGCAGGCCCCCACACATGTCCCACACAAAGCCCCCTGCACCCCCACCCCCCCATCATTGACGGGCACCTGCCAGCAGGCTTTGACACATGTCCCCCATCCAGCACGTCATCACAATCCAGATCCCTGGCTCTTATGGCCACACAAATCCCACCCCACAGCACCCCAGTCCAAACACCCAACCAAGCTTTAGATCCACTCCAAATTGAAATCCCATTACAGGATAGATCACACATAAGCAGTATGTGCATGAGTACAAGTCTGTCCGACCCACACGATGGCAACACATGACTGAGGAAACCCACATTGTGACATGCATGAAACCAATGAGAGAAGACCACACATTGAAGTAAGAAACAAAAATGTAATCAAGTCAAAATGAAGGGAATGAAATAAAAACACACAATAATGCCAATAATAATGAAAATGCAGCATGTCCCAAAAAATGATAAATAAAAAAAATGAGAATCCAAATTAATCCAAATGAAAATGTGTCCAAAGTCACCGTCCAACAAAGCAAATCCAAAGGGAAAGAAAAGCGTAATATCCATTGCTCCATGGTGAAGAAAAATAAAGATGAAGGAGAAAAATCCACTGTAAAACTATGTACAAATAGCAAATCCAGGGTCCATGAGCCCAACGACATAAATGAAACCTACAATGAAACCTACCTAATTACTAACTATATACAAAAATGTGGGGCATAGTGCATGCGCCCCAAATGAAAGAAAAAAGAAATGATTACACGCTCACGTGCAATTTTTTCACGTGCCAAATCACTCTGTATCAAGCTGGCCATGTGAAACCACACGCAAGACCACGCTCCTGCCCTGAAGGCCATTTTCCTGCCTCCAAGAGCCCCGAGCACGCAACCACCTGCCATCTGCTGCTGCCTGCCTGCCTGCTGCCCACGTGCCCTGCTATTTGCTGCCTGCACATCAGCCATCTGCAGGGGTGCAGTTGCTGTGACCACCCCTGCTGGAACTGAAGACTCCCGACTGGGATACCATCGCTCCACAGCCCAGCCCCAGGACCCAGTTGCCCACCCACGCCTGCCTATGGGGTTGCCATGTCTGGCACACCACCATATGAGACCACTGGCAACCCCCAGCCAGAGAGGCAGAGGGCCACCAGCTTCACTGCCACCAAAGTTGGTGTCCTGGTGGAGCAAGTCCTGGGGCAGTATGATGCCCTCTTCGGAAGTTTGCACGCCGACAAGGAAGATTGGACCAGGATCTGGACGGACATCATGACTGCCATCAACGCGGAGGGGGTGGCAGTCCGAAGATTCCAACATGTCAAGAAGCACTGGGAGGACTTCAGGGCCAGGACCCTCAACAAGGCCCGGCGCCTCTTGAAGGCAGCGGATGCTAAGGGGCGCCAGGGCCACCTGTCGGAACATCAAATGAGGGTCCTGGAACGCATACCCCCAGCGCTCCATGTCCAGGTCCTTGAGGGGCAGACCCGTCTGGAGTCGAGCGGTAAGTGTACATGCATACTGATTGTAAGCTGTGCGTCTGGTGGTGTGCCAGTAGTGTGCAGGTTGCACATGTGGTTTGTAGGGCCATGTATGGATGTGTATGTACAGGGCCGTGAGGCTAACACATGCGAATCTTCTCATGTGTGAGACACATGGATGGTGCATGTGTGTGGAAGCTTGCATGCCAAATGCAGATGTGTGAGCACACATGCTTGAATGGCTGTGTATGTAAGTTGGCATGGTTGTAGTGTCACACATGGATGTCGGTTCCAGCTGCATGTATCTGCACCGTGTACATGTGCATGTGTGTGTATTTCACAAGGGTGCAACAGTGATGCAACATGGATGCTTGGGACACTGATATGTAGAAGACTGATTGCCAGATGTGACATGGATGCCGATCTCATCACTGTGACAGTTGGTGGAGGTGTACACATGCATGTAAGTGTGGTGGCGTGTGTGCATGTCCAGTGCACTCCCTGTGTTTCATGTGATGTCTGGCTCACCTTTGGCTGCTCATGCTGTTGTATGTGTATGGATGGTGCTGGCTGTTGCCATATGGCTGTGGAATTGCTCAGGTGTGTGAGTTGACATGCCATGTGTGTTGAGGATTGTGATGCCATGTCTGAAGTTTTACACTGCAACTCATGTGCAACTGGCATGTGTGTATCAGTCCATTGTACAGTGTCCTGATGCCTGTCTCCTATCTCTCCCTGTCTGCAGCGTCATCTGATGAAGAGGGCGGAGAGGGTGCTGTGGAGCACAGCGGTGGGGATCACTCCACCAGCCGGAGACGCAAGGCCCGGCTCCCCTCCCAGGTTGTGATCTCATCAGGGAGTGAGGTGTCCGGTGCCGCATCCCAGGCCGCAGCTGCCGAGGGTAGGTTCAAGAGGCGGAGGTCGGAGTTGTACTCCTCGGCAGAGGGTCCGACGAAGGAAGACGGCATGGAGTCATCCAGGTTGGTGGGGGGTTTGGTGGAGGAGGAGGCCGCGCAAGGGACAGAGACGGGGTCTGGAGGTGGGGATTCCACTGGTGCCAGTGGTGCAGGGACAGGAGGCAGCACAGGCTGCCGCGGAGTTGCCTGTGTGTAATCCTGTCCCCGATCCTGTGACTGCATCATCCCACACTAGCAGGGATGCCTACGTCCAGACCCGTTTTCAGGGAGGGGATCCGCTTACAACTGGTCTTCCTCTTCCTGCGGATGTGGCTATCCAGGACCGGGTTGAGCCTCTGCTGGGTGGGGTGGCGTTATGTCAACAGGGAGACTGCACGTCATCTCGAATGGCTCTTTGACCACGTCAGCCAACTGGGACAGGTCGCCCAGGCCGGATTCCTCCATTTGCTGAACCTTGATTCGACCCCCTCCTCACCTGAACCCCCTATGCGCCAATCATCCTCCATGCCATCTTCCCACCCATGTATCACCTGGGTACCCTGTGGACCTGCCTCTGACTGTGCGGCAAGGCTGGTGGAGGCACATCCATGCCACAGTCGGGAGTCGGATGTCCAGCAGGGGTGGCCACCTCAACAACTGCACCCCAGCTGGAGGAGGATGTGCAGGCAGCAGGAGCCAGGGCACGGGCACAGGCACAGCAGCAACAGCAACAAGGTGGGAGCCATGATGGCTCAGGGCCTTCGACATCGGAGGGGCAGGCATCTGCCGGAGGGCAGGAGGACCCAAGACGGGAAGTGTCTTCCGTGTGGCAGCGATTAGGCCTTGCTATAGATGCAAAGCGGCAGCGGGCGGAAGAGGCACGGCACATGATGGTTAGGGCGGAGAACTCCATGCAAAGGGCTCTGAGGCGGCCCGAGTACCTGGAGGTCCGGATGTCATCATCCCTGCGAACCCTCATGGCCTTAGAAGAGGACCGCCTCCGGGACATCGAGCAGGAGTTTGTTGATGCCCTGGCCCGGGAAATCAGGAAGTGAGCCGTCAGACTAGCCCGCTGCCATTGTATATAGTTAATTAGTGTTAGGTTTCCTTTTGGTTTTGATTTCATTTGGGGTGCTTGGACAATGCCCCACCTTTTTGTATATATTTGTTCATTAGGTAGGGTTTTTGTAGGTTTCCTTTCAATGGTTGGACTCATGGACCCTGGATTTGTACTTTGTATATAGTTCTACACTGGATTTCCCTTCATTTAAGTTTCTTTTTTACCATGGATCAATGGATGTGTCTTATTTTTACACTTTGAATTTGGTTGGACGGACAGACTCTTTGGACCCATTTGCTTTTGGATTGATTTGGATTCTGGTTTCACACATTTTTTTTTAATATTTTGGACATGCAGCTTTTTCTTCATTTTGTTCCATTATTGTGCGATTTTTTTTTATTCATTTGGTTAATTATTGAATACACATTTATTATATACTTTACTGTTGTGGTCTTATGTAATTTGTTTTGTGCATGTCACAATGTTGATCTTTTCACAGTCTTGTGTCACCATTGCGTGGGTCTGAGGGACATGCTGGTTATGTATTTTCTATAATGACTTTGGGAATTCAATGTGGGGTGTTTGGACTGGGGTGGGATGAGTGGGGCCTGCTGGCAGGTGCCCCTGACTGCTGGGGGTTGGGGGTGCTGGGGGACTTAAGTGGGACATGTGTGGGGGCTTGCTGGCAGGTGCCCTGCACTGCTGGGGGATGGGGGTGCTGGGGACATGTGTGGGGGCCTGCTGACAGGTGCCCCTGACTGCTGGGGGTGGAGGTGCAGGGGGACATGTGTGGGACATGAGTGGGGGCCTGCTGGCAGGTACCCTGCACTGCTGGGGTGTGGGGGTGCTGGGGGACATGTGTGGGGGTCTGCTGGCAGGTGCCCCTGACTGCTGGGGGTGGAGGTGCAGGGGGACATGTGTGGGACATGAGTGGGGGTCTGCTGGCAGGTGCCCCTGACTGCTGGGGGGTGGGGGTGCTGGGGGACATGAGTGGGGCATGTGTGGGGGCCTGCTGGCAGGTGCCCCTGACTGCTAGGAGGTGGGGGTGCTGGGGGACATGTGTGGGTGCCTGCTGGCAGGTGCCCTGCACTGCCTGCGGGTGGGGGTCCAGGGGGACATGTGTGGGACATGGGTGGGGGCCTGCTGGCAGGTGCCCCTGACTGCTGTGGGTTGGGGGTGCTGGGGGACATAAGTGGGTCATGAGTGGGGGCCTGCTGGCAGGTGCCCCTGACTGCTGGGGGGTGGGGGAGCTGGGGGACATGAGTGGGGCATGTGTGGGGGCCTGCTGGCAGGTGCCCCTGACTGCTGGGGGTTGGGGGTGCTGGGGGACATGTTTGGGTGCCTGCTGGCAGGTGCCCTGCACTGCCTGCAGGTGGGGGTCCAGGGGGACATGTGTGGGACATGGGTGGGGGCCTGCTGGCAGGTGCCCCTGACTGCTGGGGGTTGGGGGTGCTGGGGGTCATAAGTGGGACATGAGTGGGGGCCTGCTGGCAGGTGCCCTGCACTGCTGGGAGGTGGGGGTGCTGGGGGACATGTGTGGGGGCCTGCTGGTAGGTGCCCCTGACTGCTGGGGGTGGAGTTGCAGGGGGACATGTGTGGGACATGAGTGGGGGCCTGCTGGCAGGTGCCCCTGACTGCTGGGGGTTGGGGGTGCTGGGGGACATAAGTGGGACATGAGTGGGGGCCTGATGGCAGGTGCCCCTGACTGCTGGGGGGTGGGGGTGCTGGGGGACATGAGTGGGGCATGTGTGGGGGCCTGCTGGCAGGTGCCCCTGACTGCTGGGGGTGGGGGTGCTGGGGGACATGTGTGGGTGCCTGCTGGCAGGTGCCCTGCACTGCCTGCGGGTGGGGGTCCAGGGGGACATGTGTGGGACATTGGTGGGGGCCTGCTGGCAGGTGCCCCTGACTGCTGGGGGTTGGGGGTGCTGGGGGACATAAGTGGGACATGAGTGGGGGCCTGCTGGCAGGTGCCCTGCACTGCTGGGAGGTGGGGGTGCTGGGGGACATGTGTGGGGGCCTGCTGGCAGGTGCCTCTGACTGCTGGGGGGTGGGGGTGCAGGGGGACATGTGTGGGGGCCTGCTGGCAGGTGCCCCTGACTGCTGGGGGGTGGGGGTGCAGGGGGACATGTGTGGGTGCCTGCTGGCAGGTGCCCTGCACTGGTGGGGGTGCTGGGGGACATGTGTGGGGGCCTGCTGGCAGGTGCCCTGCACTGCTGGGGGTGGGGGTGCTGGGGGACATGTGTGGGGGCCTTCTGGCAGGTGCCCCTGACTGCTGGGGGGTGGGGGTGCTGGGGGACATGTGTGGGGGCCTGCTGGCAGGTGCCCCTGACTGCTGCGGGTGCAGGGTGACATGGGTGGGACATGTGTGGGGGCCTGCTGGCAGGTGCCCCTGACTGCTGGGGGGTGGGGGTGCAGGGGGACATGTGTGGGACATGAGTGGGGGCCTGCTTACAGGTGCCCCTGACTGCTGGGGGGTGGGGGGTGCAGGGGGACATGAGTGGGACATGAGGGGGGCCTGCTGGCAGGTGCCCCTGACTGCTGGGGGGTGGGGGTGCTGGGGACATGTGTGGGGGCCTGCTGGCAGGTGCCCTGCACTGCTGGGGGGTGGGGGTGCAGGGGGTCATGCTTGGTGATCAGTAGTGCAAGGTGACATGTGGCTTGGCTGGGGGGCATGCCCATGGTGGATGGGCTGCCTGCGGGACATGACCAGGAGTGCAGGGTAGTCCCCTGTGGTGTGGGCTGCCTGCAGGCGCCGAGGAGGGTGTAGAGGGAACACTTGTGAGGACCCACACTGCCAATTGACGTGTAGGACTCCCCGGCACCCCCGAAATACACGTACCCTGCTGAAATTGTGTGTGAGACTTCCCCGAACCCCAGGAATACACGTACCCCACTGACACAGGGCCTATCGCGTGTGTAACTCCACGCGTACCCCAGAAATACATGTACCCCACTCGCACAGGCCCTTTAGCGTGTGAAACTTCCCACGCACCCCAGAAATACACATACCCCACTCGCACAGGCCCTTTCGCGTGTGAAACTTCCCCTGCACCCCAGACATACACATACCTGGATCCAATCGCGTATGAAACTCCACGCGAACCCCAGTTAAACACGTACCCCACTGCCCAAGACCTATCACGTGTGAAACTTCTGGCACACACCCCCAAAATACACGCACACGCTATTTTTCACACACCGGGTGTCCGTGTTTGTCACGTACCCCTTTGCACATCATTTGTCCTAGAGGGACACAGTATGGGACATTCATCATAGCTGTATGTACGTGATTTTTGTTAGTGCACATTTTTTTCATGCGCAGGGACGCTACCGCCTGCCTTCGTGTGGCGGATGTGTTTAGGCCTGTGCGCGTCTTTGCCCGTGCGCTGGTTTGCCCTATTCGATTCCATGAATATGTGTTGTAGGTGAACGTTCCGCGCACTTGCCTCCTGTACTTCCCCCGTGACGCCCACATTTTCACGAGTTGTTCACCATTCCACGTGTCACGCCCCCTGTTCCTCCTACTTTTGTTGTGTGCGCTGAGCTATGTGCGAATTTGTGTGCGCTTAGCGCACGCTGTTTGGAGACGTGTGTGCCAGCATGCGCCACACAGTATTTTGGCACACATCCTGGAATTTCCTCGCGCACGGACTTGCATGAATTGCTGTGCGCGGGTTTTGCTGTGATTTTCACACTGACACTGCGATTCGCACGCTTTCGCACGCTTGCGCTGAAAATATCAGCGCACATTAATTCCATGAATCAGCTCCTAAATGTTTCTTTCCTTACATATCAATGCACAGGGTTTTAAACCCAGTACTACAACATTCCATATTGTGGCACATTAGTACACCTCATTGCAACAAGTGCTGCTTAGAACAGTTGCTACAATGTTTTGCACATGCATGTTCCTTACCTCAAAAACACAAACACATGGTGGAAGTGACAATGCATGTATGCATGTTTTCCCTTTGAATACATTCCTAATAAAAAGCGGCAATCCTAAATACAGCACTTTTCCTTACGTATAAAGGACTAGTGTTTTTCAACCACTGATATTGATTGATTGATTGATTATTTTTATGTGCTTATACACAAGTGTTTCAAAGAACAACCATGCATGGGAAGGGAGGACAAATGATCTTAATAGGCATGGTACATTCTGATTATGCAGGTGAACAGAGAAGGAAGTGCGTGGGGGGGGGTAATAGGGACTAGTGCGCCCAGTTCCATGAGAAAATGGGTTAAGTGTAGAGAGATACCACTCTCTTGGGCCGTAACCGAAATGCAGTAGTGATGCGACAAGTGACAACACAGTTAACATACTTCAGTACCCCACGCATAACAAACCTTTATTCACTCCCTTTTCGAGTAACTGCTCCTACCACAATAAATATCAAACTATGATAGTGACACTACTTCAACATTAGCACATATAGCAACTAACATTCTCTTCCAATTACATAAAAAAGATTGACATAAATGGCTACCGAACAAAGTAAAGTCTTCACGTGCTACACAGTAAGTACATTAACATAGCATGTATGTCTCTCTAATTCAAATGAAGTAACTTCACTATGTATTAGCCTAAAACAGTGGTCTTCAAACTGTGCAGCTGGCCCCCTTGCAGAGCCCAAAGGATGGCCTTTGAAGGGGGGGGCACAAGGCTCTTAAAAAAAGGAGTATGGTGACTGATTTTAATAGAATATATAAGCAGATTTGGCATCTGGGGGCAGCAACACTATTGTTATTCCAGGGTGCGATCAACCACAATATTGTAATTAAAGGAGGCTCAAAAGGTTTGAATCCCACTGCCCTAAAATATTATTTTCCATTCAACTGTATTGTATTTCGCTGTTACTCATTCAATTCCACCAGTCACACTATTTCAATCCCATCTCAACATTCCTCCATATTCAGTACACCACCAGTCTGCCTAACAACACAACTAACACACAACTTTCTCTCATACACCTTCTGTTGCTCAATTTAAATGCTTTATATCTGCATGACCCTAGCCTCATGAACTCCTGAAATCAAACCCCAACACATTTATACTCATTGCATTACAAACTACTAACAGGCATCAACAAGCTGTCATGGATGGCACTCTGTCAAGAGTGGCACAGGGCCCCCAGGTAGGGTTTGGGTGGCTGTGCTGATGTAAGGTGACAAATAAGTACACACACAGCAGGAAACTCATCAAGAAAGAAAAGTAGGCAACTGTAGTTGTGATTAGAAAGGGGCAGGAAATACAAAGATACAAAAAAACTGGATTCCCTCTTGGGGTGTATGCAGATATGGAAAAAGAGTGTTCCACGGACCTTTGGAAACTCCAGCCTTCTGCACAGATTACTATTACAGAGGCCCACTGTGTCTGCTCATGGCTGGGAACAACAGCTGTGGGTGTCTGTTAAACAGAAAACACAACAAGGGAAGGGGCAGAGGTTGCCTGCCGGAAACCAACAGTCAAGCTAAGTACAAAGGATCAACACAAGACACAAGAGAGACAAGAACAGAAATAACCAGGGACAAGAAGTCTAAGAGAAATCTAGCAGAAGGGAATGAAGGAAGAAACAGTACAATAGAAATGGGTAAACTAAAGGAGAGGACAGAGGAGTCAAGGAAGAGAAGGACAGGGACCAAGTACAGGGGGTTGCAAACAAGGACGAGAGCAAGGGAGCAGCAGCCAGGAAAGAGGGGGGCTGCAAACAAGGAAGCAGTGCTGCAGTACCGAATGGCACAGGTACAGAAAAACTGTTGTGAATTACAGCCGACGTTAGTAGGCTGCAAGTGAGAGAGCCCAGAGGATCAGGACTGAGAGCTGTAGTAGGCGGCAGACAGAGAGCCCAGAGGAGTTGGGCAGCAAGGAGCGAACCCAAAGGAACAGGGCGTAGAGGCAGAGAGACCAGAGGGTCAGGGCTAAAAGCAGAAGAGAGTAGCAGTCTGCAAGGCAGGGAGTCCAGCGGAGCAGAGCAGCAAGGAGCAAGCTCAGAGGAGCAGAGCAGTGAGGCAGGGAGCCCGGAAGACTATGGCTGTAGGCAGCGCAGTGTAACAGGCTGCAAGGCAGGAAGCCCAGAGGAGGAGGGCTGTGAGACAGGGAGCCCAAAAGGCTAGGGCTGTAGGCAGCAGGGTGTAGCAGGCTGCAAGGCAGGGAGCCCAGAAAGGGCACTGGAACAAAAGCAGGAAAATGCAGCAGCAGGAACAGCATACAAATTAGAGTCCAAAGGCAAAAAGGGGCTGAGAGGACTCTTGATGCAAGAGACTGAGCTCCTGCAGGCATCTGCTTAAATACCGCCCTGCCCTGTACTGAGGCAGGCTAATTGGCAGCACCTGGAGCAGCACACCTAAATACAATCTGCCTCCTCCCTCTCCGGTCCTGAGATGATGGAAGCAGCACTGATCCCTAGGGTTTCTGGGGATTGTGGTTCCAATGCTGACGAATGGGAATGGCCAGGAATTGATAGCTGTAGCAAGGTGCTTTGTGGTACATGTAGTTAGTTGAGTTAAATAAGAAGGCACCAAAGTTACTCAAATGGGAATTAAGTACCAAAGTGTGAATAGGGGTTGTTCCAAGAGTATTCTGAAGATAAATGAATAACAAATAGTCCATGATGGTTGCCAATGTGAGCGCCGATGGCGCAGGCATGACACAAGCATGCACAGTCTTCCACACCCCTTTACAAATACACCCACACAACCCTTATGCCTGTACAGTAAAACAGACCATTACAGCAACTACTGTTTTTCTCAGCAATGCAAAATATTACTCCTTATTCAATAACCCCACTACTCTTGTATTCACTAACACCACTACTGTGAAACACATTGTACTGTAAACACTTAATCACCCATTCCCCATCATAAACACAGACTTATTCCACAAAACGCCTCCCAAGTGCAATATATTATTTACCAAAACCATAACACCTATACAACCGCTCAGTCTTACATCCTTCATAACCACACCTTTCCTCCCACTACGGAAATTACACAGCTGTCTTTTTCAACCCCCCACAAGTACAAACACACACCCATCATCTGTACACAATAAAATTCACATAAAAATTCCACAACTTTAAAACGCACACTTTCTTTTTATCCAACAAACACAACAGAATGCTTACGAAAAACCAACTCTGTAGATAGCAAAGAAAAGATAGAGCAGATAAAAATAAAAACAAACCATAAACTCAGCACCACCAAAACAATGTATAGAAAACTTTCAAACAGAGGAGCTACTAACCTTGCTAAAGCAAACAAAACCAGTCAACACTAAAAAGTAAGCCACTACCTTCAAAATATAAAACTAAAAAAATACGTAGTAAGAAAAGTACACCTCAAGAAAAACCTCACACTATAGTTAGCCATGTTAATGTAGCCACATTAAAACAGTCTAAAAAGTCAATTTTACCAAAAAATGGCCAGCATAGAGTTCTTAGCAATCTCATAAAAAAATCAGAGAAGTCATGTTCTACGCTTAAAAACTACCACAGAAAACTCATACTTCAAACTTTCATTGACCGTGCATTTTAATTAAAGAGAACATTTTTCATACTGATTTTAAATAGAATTAAACCACTAACTAAATTAATCAACAAACTACAAAGACTATTTGTAAAGATGAGCAATGTCAATGTAAATACCTTTTCAAACTACTGTGCAAGTCAATGGTTTCACAACAGCCGCATAGAAGCACATTTTATTGAAGAGGCTTATAAGAAAAAACAAACAAATCCATTTGCCATAGACAACTATGGGTGAGGCTATAAAGTGGTAGCACACACCATTATGGCAAAAGAAACCCTTATAGAATAGTCCTACCCAACAAACGTTGGATCAAATGTTCCTTTTGTCCAAACTAAGTGCTTGGAAACACATTGTGTATAGGTGCTATATAAATAAACTATAGCATCATATCAGATGAAACACTTTGCCCACAGTACAAATGGACCGGCAGCTCAATATGTAACATATGCCAATAGTCGTTCAAATGTTTACAACAATTCCACAATCACTATGTCAAACTAAAATACAAAAATAAAATAAAAACTTTACAGACCATGGACTCACATCCAAACTAAATATTTTGGAACCGAAGTTGACTTACAAAATTCAGTTACTTTAGAAAACATTAGCAAACACTTCATAAACAACAACATCCTTACACAAACATGCAACAAAGAATTTGTCATGTTTCGAAACACATCTGCCGAAATACAAGACAAAGTGTGTGTCTGTTGTTGCAGAACCTTTTATAAAAACAGTGCAAAAACGGCCTTCAAAATACAGGACAATGAGGCATCCCAATGGTTTCAATTAGCTGTATATCTAACAGCAGCAAATAAATACAAAATAACTTGTCCCTCAGTAGTTTGCACATACTGCAATACAAAGCTTGACAAATACCAAATGCCATCACATGCTATCACTAATAACTTAGAAATCTTCCCACTTCCAAAATCTCTCCAACAACTTAACTTGTCTGAGAGCATCATAATTCAAACAGTACACCCTTTTCAAGTTATAATACACCTTCAACCCAAAACAACCTAATTGCCTCCATCTGAGTAGTATATTTGCCATTGGATCTTAAAGAAAATGTAGAAACACTAGGAGTACAAACGCCAATTGAACAATAATTGATTGTACGAGTCAATGGTGTACTAACAAAAGACTACACAATTTGGCAACAACTAGTTGACTTAAACAAAGTTATACAAGCCCTATAATATCTTAAACAAAATAATGAAAGATATAAACATAGAAGAAAACTTAAAAGAAACCAACCAAATAATTCATCACAAACTGGCCACTTTGAATGTGCGGATCCTGTTACTACAGCCAACATTTTAGAACAGTGTACAATTTACGCATTCAATTCCAAAGACACCATAGAAGATGCATTAGAACCATGTCAAATGCATCAAGCCAAAGGATCTCCAAGGAGCATGAGGGAGACAATTGTAGAAGAGTGTTCTTTGGCTCTACTCTTTCCTACAGGAAGCTGAGGAAGATATGATGAAAGAGCGACACAAATGAGTACATCAGAATGTCATTATTTAAGAATGTATTCTGAAGACTTTATGATTATTTTATTTAGCATTTTTTATGCAGCGCCACTGCATGGGTTTAATGCATTGCTACAATGTGTTAAGCAAGGCATGTGTTGCCAGCGTGACATGGACATGTAAATGAAGACAGGCTATTCAGTCAAAAAATGATTTCTACATCTTCTTTTCTCATCTGAAATGCCTCTGTTGCATGAGACACATTAGAGGATTAATGAATGAATTAACCATACTCTAACTTTTAATATTGTAATGTGTTCTCCAGTGCAAAATGAGGCAGGCTGAAACTCACACTAGACTGTGTGCAGATTTTTTTTTTCTCTTCTCTTTCTGTGCTCTGTCCATTTTCAGGAAGCAAAAACTCGAATAAGCAGGAAATCAGTTTTGTTACAGTTGCTTGCTGTAAAAGTAAGCCATTGTTCAAGAGAAGGAGGGTAGGACATGATAGAATTTCATTGGTTGAACTCGTTTTGTAGGCTGCAACAGAGCTTTTCTAATGAATCTCGGAGAGAAAGAAGGGGAGAAGGCATTTGGCACAGCTGGGAGAAAGACTCGGCTGGTGTGGCTGGGGAGTTTCCTGATTGAGAAGAAGGTCCCAGTGCACTGCTACACAGGTTGGGAAATTCCAGTCAATAAATCCTGGCTTGAGTGACGGCAGATGCACGTCCTCGATGGGGTGATTTAAGAGGGGGCACTGAGCCATTTCCAGGCGATCAGCCTGAGGAATTCGCCTGCAGCACAAGCTCAGTAAATATATTGCAGAGTGCGGGGGCGGTGTGTGTGCGAAACCTATTCAGGCAGAGTAGAAGAGGAAATTCCTGGATTTAATCAACATGTCTAATGTTGCAAATTGAGTGTTCTCTTGCTGTATTCCTTTTCATTTTGTTAATGATAAAGTAAAATGAATATTTCTACTGTTGTGAAACTTCCAGTTATTTCTGTAAAAAGGGTAAGATGGTGTTGAAATGCAATTGTTTATAATACACTAAAATATCTGAAAACAGACGGGTAGTGTGTTTTTTTTTTTTTTCTTGGTGCATATATCATTATAGCACTGGTAATATGGGGAAGATTTTAGACAGTGCATTTGTCAATTTTCATGTAGATAAATCAGAAAGAACAAGATAGCTAAAAATCAGACTTGGCAGTGAAATAGCTGTGTGCATGGTTCCACTCAGTATATGTGTGTGTGACATTTGAGTGGGACATAATGGAATAGTCTGCTGGAGGTAAATGAGTCAGCAGAAAGAGAGACTTCTGGATATAGTTCATTAATGTAATAAATTAGCGATATCCCACATGATTTAGCTTGCTGGTGTAGATAAGTCAGTGAGAACAGCCAAGGTGGCACTCTATATGAAAATGTGGTGTTTCTGAAATGTAGGCCTGAGGTCTCTCTAGTGATCACATGAAAAATCTAAACAAAAATAAGGGGATCTGGATGTTGGGGCCACAAATAAAACAAAGAAATCATGCCCACAAGTAAAAATGCACACCAACTAAATATATCTGTGTACTGAAATAATGCTCACCACTATACTACCATAATACCAACCCAATCTAAATGTAAGGAGTGATTATTGCTAAATTACTTTTATTATTGGCGGTAAGAAAATACCGCTAGGCCCCAAATCTACACAAAATACCCAACAAGACCCAAGATCCTCATCCTGTCTGAAAGTGAACTAGCAACTCTATTTTATGGAGTTGCACACACATTAAAAACAGGTTCTAATTTCTTAAACATGCCATCTACACAACTGCTTCTGAAGATAAAAACAAAGATGAAGTTTTGTAGTCAAGTCAAGTAAGGTTTACCCTTCCAGAGCTCCTAGACTCATTCTTAGTTGATCTGTCAACTTTTTACAACTTTCCATGGCCTATTTTCGACTCCATAGTACATGCACAGTTGCGCGGTCTGCAGACGGTTCCTATGAAGGGACCCACCAATTACTTTTAGTCATTCTCAATCTGGCTGCCCAGGAGAGAGCACAAGGAGAAGACTTGCTTTGCAGAAATGTAAGAACGTGTTCCAATGGCATATGTCATGGCCCTCCCTCCTTTGCAG
This sequence comes from Ambystoma mexicanum, assembly GCF_040938575.1. NCBI lineage: Eukaryota > Metazoa > Chordata > Amphibia > Caudata > Ambystomatidae > Ambystoma > Ambystoma mexicanum. The sequence continues at coordinate 280,913,704 of NC_090929.1, read as the reverse complement.
GGGCCATGACCATCAACACCACCTGGAGGGCTGGCAGAGCAGGATGACAAGGAACACCAAGAAGAGGTAGAGAAAGTTCCTACCTTCAGTACTTGGAGAGAGTCATGGGTGTGATGTTTTTTTTTAACACCATTGGAGAAACAGCCTATAAAGGTTGTGGGAGGGCTAGGTTGGCTGTTACTAGGGAAATGTGGATACCATGTCTCGCCTAGCTTATCTGTAGACCAGTTACTCCTCCTTCTACTACATCTAGGCTTATAATATCTCTGTCAGTACCAAGTTCAATGGAATGTATAGAACAATATTCCATAACTGCTTCTGCAATAGGGGTTTCTTCCTGAAGGGAAAATATGGGATATCGCATATCGCCCGAGAGCATCTCTCTCCCAGCCCCCCGGCACCATCCACCCAGGTGATCCTCCCTCTCTTCTCCACCCCCAGATGCAGGATCCAAAAGCGATGGCCTTTACCTGCCCACTTGCATAGTGGATCCACAGGGAGTAGGAGTAAGTATACCCTCAGGTTTCTCACAATATATATATACCATTTGACGCATGTCACAATGTCACCTAGTAGCAACCATTGCTGGAAGTTTACTTGAAGTTCAGATCCACATCAGCAAGGCATTCTGGGTATGCCAGCAATGGTAATTAAATGGAGTTGTGGCATGTGTGACCTGGTTCAAATGAATTATTTTCAGCTTTCATGTAAAAGGTTCTTTTTCTAGTCTTTTAAAACCCACCAGCAACTGCAAATTAGTTTGACAAATATTAAATGTAATCAAACGTAATATCCTAGTGATTGTAGTTGGTGATTTAAATGCCAACATTTTTATCACAACTATGAACCAATAAATAGCAGTGAGAAAGGTCCAGTGTTAAAAATTGGTATCGATCGTCAAGGTAAGCTGTGGTCTTCTTTGATGACTGATTTCACTTTTACTATGCTTATAACAGAAACACTAATGGAGAGTCACCTAGAGCATTCACTAGAATCAGTGGGCAGTGAACGACTACTATAGGTTATGTGTTCATGAATGAAGCTGCTAAGGCTATCATACATGACATGTCAGTAATTACCAGAGAAGAGAGTGATCATCTACCTTTATGTGTTGTAATTGACATAATACCTAAGCCAATGAATATCTTAGAAATTGGAGAAGTCACTTTGAACACTGCGAGAAACCGACTTGGATGGAACCCCTCCAATCTAGAAACAGCAAATAGTGTAGCTATAGAAAACAGTATGCAGTTAGTTAGTAAAATTCAAGATGTCAACACATACACTGCCATCGATATTATACATGAGTTTTCGCTTCTTGATACACACATCAGTGAGGTGACAAAATAAAAAACGACCTTAAAAAGGACTGATGAATGCTAGACAAAACCTGTCACTAACTATATTAGACACAATACAAATATTCATACTGAGAAAGTGATAATGAGAAATTAGATAGCAAAAGTTTACATAGTACCTTGAGCAATGTTATCAGCCCCAGAAAAGTGAAGGAAATCAAAACTAAATATAGAAAGTTCTTGTGAAATTATAAAAGGAACATAGAACATACTGTGAGTCTAGAAAATACCCTACCATAGCATAGATGCTATATTATGTTGGCCGAAAACCAATAGCATCATATGCCCAGCATCGCCAATTACAGAATCTTCAGCATAACCATAGAGCGTCCATTTTGTGCTTGCAGGATCCGCCATTTGCTTTCTCTTGCTTTTCTGTTCAAACGCTATGCAGAAGTGTATTTAATTTTGTTCTGCTATTGCACAAAGCAAGGCCACAAGTTACATGTTGAGAGACCAGCCGAGGCTGAAATGCACAATCAGTACAGAAATACATTGTTTTCCTCCCTCACAAGTCTTTGAAGGCGAGCCGAGAGGCATTTAATCACCAAGCCAGGTGCTAGCTGGTCTTGCTGAAGCGGTAGAACAGGCCGTTAAAGGCATGAATTATACTCTCCTTACGGCCCCCCTTTTTGGGCCCTCTTAGATCAGACTAACCCTTAGTTCACGAATAGAAACTAGAAGATTGCGTTGGAATGTGTCTCTCCTACGAACATGGTCTGTTCACTAAACAAGTGCATTATGTTCTCTGTAACAAAGAATCCTGTCTGTGTCTTGCAAACTGCAACTGTTGCTAAATCAAGGAATAATAATTAACAAAGAAACGTCTCAGAAGGTGTCATATTTGTCATAATTGTCAATCACCGAACCCTAGCTCAAGAAGATACATTATGGGTGATTTTGATGTGTCACAAACTGATAGTATGATTGTCCTTTTGTATATATGATGCTGTTGTAGAATGCTCGCTCTCTTGTGCCTCACAAGGTCTGGGTGACACACGCTGCGAGACGTGAGATCCAGTCGCCCAACTGAGTCTATTTGCCTTGCAATAAATCCTACATTTTGGAAATTGAACCTCGTGCCTGTCGTATAAATTCGTTTATTAGTGATTGTGCTTTGTTTCCGTGCGCGTGGGTCTTCAGGGCCTAGCAAAAAATGGTGCCTGAATAGGGACCCTCCCCCATTTGCTCTATTGTGTACGTTGAATTTGAAGAGACTCCTTTGCAGATCTGTACAGGACCGGTCCCTGATCGATGCATCTGGCCAGAGAACAAGAAGGTGAGGGTCCTGAAAGGATGCAGATTGAGCCAGATACGCAGTCACGATTATCCTTGGTTGCATCTGTATACGGACGAATTGCATCTTGAGAGACGAGCTAATTGATCAGGTGAGTCATGCCCCGATTCTTAACAGCCCTGATATTGGTTAAAAGTTGCTCTTGCAAGATCAAATGCCCAGGGTAAGCTATGCATAAGATCAAACATGTCTGGGAAATTGTCTTCCTGTCTAGTGGGATTTTCCCACTGCAGTAGACCATCTTTGGAAACTGGCCAGGTTGCGCCACCTGTAGGATTGCCAGCATTCGAGGTGTATGTGAAGTATGGGATAGGAATAATCATGTTTAATGAAATTTGCATTGGCAAACCAGACATGTAGAGGATTTGCAATGGCCGAAAGATGGTAGTTTTGAGGCAAACCAGACATGTAGAGGATTTGCAATGGCTGAAAGATGGTAGTTTTGAGATGCTTCGAATAGAACATTTGGAATCAGTATTGCTATGCAAGAAAGCACACCCTGCGACATTTGACGTCATTAGAGACTGGAGGAAGAAAGCTAACCTTTGTTTAAGAAGTAGAGGGAAACATGCGCATAAGTATAATGCAGACAGAGCGCTAGAACCGGAAGAAAAGCAATGGGATGAGGATATAAGAAGGGCAGATAGGAGTCTTCAATTAGGCATACAAAAAATATATTCACAACAAGAGTTACATGCATTAGATGAACTAATAAATAAGATTTTGAATGAAAAAAGACAAGAGCGCCTTAAAAGTAAAATTGAGACAATTACGCCAGTGCCCATTGCTCAGCCTCAGTTGCCACTCACCCTTCCAGTTGTTCCATCTGCTCCAGCTCCCCCTGAACAGAAGATCCCATTTCCCCCTCCACCTACAGAGTTTGAATTAGCAGCTATCAGAGAAGGCAGCTTTGCGGAGGCGGGGCCTGCACAGAGAGGAAGCACTAGAGTAACCCGTAGTACGGTTAACAGGGAGAGGAAGAGAGAGCTGAAAGAACAGGCATAAATGTACATTGAAAGCAATGAAGATGGATCGACGCTGAGTTCAATGTATGACTACAAGAAGCTCGGTGAGAAACAGGTACTGTTGGAGTGCATGGGAGAATATCTTATGAATAGATGGAAGCAATTAATTGGCATGGTAGTGCCGCAGAAGTTGTGAGATCTGAATGCATTCTCACGTATGAGGGAAAGTGAGGAAGAAATAAAAGAGCATATAGACAGGCTATTTGAGTTTAAAGATGAGCCTGATGAATTATAGTCAGAGATGTTTTCTGTTCCTGGGTTTCGGCACAAAGAGGTGAAAAGAGGGATACAAGAGGTGACACCATATGTCGTGCGGTGATTCTTTCCACCATCAAAACCTGTTAGTGAAGAAATAAAAATATGTACACGAGAGGCGCTTAGATGGATTATGGATGCTACTATTCCTATAACGGAAGTGTATGATACGTTTGAACTGTATACGATAGAAATGCAAAGGAAACTATTGCAAGTTATGGTTGAATATTTGCAAGATAAATATGTTGAGAGAAATGATTGCTGTCCATCTGAATTAATGGCAGTGTACAAGAAAGTGTGTTTAACTGAAACTGGAAAGACTGCTCTAACCCTTGATCTAGCTATAGTACTTAATAAGAGAGAGAAAGAAGGAAAGACCAGTGCGATATTTTCCATGAGAGAAGTGCCTCCCACTTTTGTACCAAAAGTAGAAATTCATGGTATTAATGGAAAACCAGCGTAGGTAACAGAAGCACATTATACAGCACAATATGCAACATAATATTGGAAAAAGGAACAGCTACTCCAACAGGTAGTTTTGGCCCACCCACTATGCCCTTTGATGTCATCCATTTTGATTTCATAGAAATGGAAAGATGCCAGAACTTCAAATACATCTTGGTGGTAGTCTGTGCATTCAGTAAATGGGTGGAAGCATACCCGCTTAAGGACTGCACAGCAATAAGCACAGCGAAAGTGATGCTAAAAGAATATTTCTCTAGGTTCGGCCTGCCACGGGTCATATGGTCAAACAACGGCCCACATTTTGTTGCCGCCGTGATATTACAGATTTGTGCAGGCCTCCAGATTGATAAACAATTCCATTCTGCCACACACCCTATGAGTGCCGGTCTTGTTGAGTGCCAGAACGGCATCTTAAAGAATAAGATAAGTAAGATCTGTTCAGGGAGTAAATTAAAATGGACAGACACTCTGCCTTTAGCTTTGTTGTGCATGCGCACGTCTGTGCAAACAAGGACTGGACCCACCCCATACGAGATTGTAATGGGGAGACCTGCAAATGTTTGGTGCGCACCACAGCCTAGGCGCTTAAGTAAAGTTAAATACCCTTTGCTCAGTACACATTGTGACATTTTAACTCAGAAACTCTGCTTGATTCATCAGCAGGTGCAGGAGGCTCTTCCTGTCAGATATACAGCCCCGGGGCATTGTCTGCAGCCAGGCAAGTAGATCCTGGTGAAAAGTTTCGAAAGAAAATCCTCACTCGCACCGAGGTGGCGGGGCCCTTGTCAAATTTTCCTGGCAACGCAGACTGCAGTCCGTGTGGATGGTTGTAAGGCGTGGATCCATGCCACCCAAACAAAAAGAATTCCATCGCCATTGAAAGAACTGCCTGATCTGGAGGACCAGAAAGAAACAGCTGCCCTCGACTCGAAAGACACCATTACCAGTTATCTGCCACAAATTCTGCCTGAGCCTGAGAGAAAGCCTGAAATGATTGCTAAAAAGGAGAAAGGGCTAAATGTGCCCCAACTTTGCCCAGCTGAATCTGCATCATCACAGGCTTACATAAAGCCTGCATCATTTTTTTTTATATATATTTTTTTATTTTGGTTGGCTGAAAAATATCTACCTTGCAAAATGATTCACAAAATTATTCACATTACAATAATCATGCATCAGTGTTAACAATTAAAAATTAAAAGACAATTAAAAATTGAGTATAACAAGAAAATTCATCAGTGCATATTGCAAAATGCAATACCATAAACAATTTCATATTGAAAACAAAACCCCCAAAGGTATATGCAGCAAAAAACATTATGAATAGCAATTTAGAGCTCACAATGAACAGGAGGGAATAACTGCATTGACAAATTGGACTAGTGCAATTTGAATAGAGGTTTTAGCATTAGACAAAAGATAAGCCCAGATTTCCTCACTGGGTCGAGGCAGAGCAAGAGGACTGCACATCTTAAACAGTTGTTCCCGAATTACCCTCAAAGCTTGACAGTCAACAACCAGATGTCGCAATGTTTCAATCTGACCAACATCCTTACAATACCAACAATATATTTAATCTTTCGAAATGATCTGCCTTCTTCACAAGATCTGTCTAGTCGCACACAGATTCAATCGAATGCGCAACAGTTGGGATCTAATATAATTAGACGTTCCATGGTGCGTAATTTTTTGTGAGGCCGCACTAGGGAATCACTATCCACATAAACCAGGCATTGACGGCGAGTGTGAATCCAATCTGCCTGGTAAGGTTTTTGCCTAGCTTTGGTTGGATACATTAATAGAAGATTAAGCGAGATGTCAGCACTGGATAATGCATCCAACACATAATTATTCATTTTTTTCGCAAAAACAATGCAAGGGATGAGTAAGTGATTTGCAAGAATACCCAACATATTTGGTACATTGGCACATGATACATTTTCTGTACAACAAGCAAAACACAACCAAACTACTTGATTATACAAAGACACAGTTCCCAATTCATACCTAATCATCGGTAAGGGAGTACATTTAGGGAGCTTTAAGACAGTTTTCCAAAAACTGGATTCAAAATGATCCCAGAAAGCTCTCTCCTTAGGAATTCTTGTTTCGGCTCCATAGCTAGTAATGGGGACTACTTTTTGTTGGTAAAAACTTAAGATATGGTTTAACGTACATTTCCCATATCTATGCAGCAGAATGTTTGCTTGAGATGTTAATGAGCAAACTTTCACATCTAAAAGTGCCAAATAAATGTGTTCATTTTGCCACCTAGTGAAGGGGAGGCCCAGATATTTGTATTGGGGGACCTTGGCTACCTCCTGATCTTGTAATGTCCACTTATAACTAAACAACTTCTTTTTAGCGTTAGGTACACAAGTTACTACATGAGTCTTGGCAAGATTAATAGTGAGATGATTTTCACTCACATAGGTCTGAAGTTTGTCCAACAAATTTTGCAACCCACCGGGGGAGCATGACAATAAGACGAGATCATCCGCATATAAAAGCCAGATGATTTTCTGTAGGCCCAGTTTAGGGGCATCAGAAATGGCATCTACGAAATTCGCGCCCATATCAAGCAAAAACAAGTTGAATATTGTTGAGGCCAGGATACACCCTGTTTAAGTCCTCGATGAGTTGGAATAGATGCAGACAATGTTCCTTCCAAGGACAATCTGACTTGGAGCGACGTGTCTGTATGCAGTAAATTGATAAGGGCAAGTATGGATCCTGGACAACCATAGTGCTCCAGCTTTTTAAACAGCAACTGGCGATCACCAGAGTCAAAAGCATTGCTGAAGTCAACAAACTCTATTTATTACTTTTGTCCACGTTCAGTGTACTTGCTCGTAATCAAATTAAAAAGGAGCATTTTAGGGGAAGTGCCCAAACCCGAGACAAAACCCGCCTGAAAGAGATCTCGTTTACCTGCAAACTTTGTCCATTCGTTCAATTGTTGTAACACAATACGACTATAAAGTTTTCCTGGAGCATCCAACAAAGCAATTGGTCTATAACTTTGAGGTAGGCTACTATCATCCTTTCTAAACAAGGGAATAATAATTGAATGCTTCCAGGAATTGGGGATCATCTGCGTAACATTGATGTGTTGGAAAATTTGGTACAATATCTCAGTCCAAAAATCAATGTTAAGTTTAAAGGTCTTGTTAGATAACCCATCACGGACTGGCTCTCTGGATTGGCTTATTGAGGAGATGTAATATCGTATGTCTGTTCTTAATATCTCAAGATGGAATTCTGAAACCCGGACCTCCTCCTGTGTTGTAAGGACAGGAGCAGGCGAGGCATACATTGCCCTTAAGTACTCAATCCATGCAAATTCAGATACCTTATGACCCTGGATTAACGTTTGTGGAGTGCTGACAACTTCATTGATAGTTGAAGAAATTTGTATCTGTTTTTATTGCACATTAATTTAAGCATATGCTCCCCATTCTTTTGCCATAATGTTGCGTGATGTTTCCGCAACCAATTTCTGTAGTGTGTTTTTATTTTAACCAAGGCAGCCGTTCTAAGCTCAGCTGGCAACTGAGCAGCTTTCCGTCTCAGTGCACGAAATTTGTTTTTTTTATTTTTGACCTGTATGTCAAATGAATGTCTTTTCACTACTGTAGGTGTAGAAGATTTCCGCTGGCTTACTAAATGCTTCTGCATGAGATCAAAATAACACACATTAGACTTTTCCCCAGCTAGTCAAGAATGGGCAAACGCAGAAGTAAGCAAAGAGGCATATTGTGTTAGAATTTCTTCAGACAATCTTACCCGATGATCCTGAATTTTGTACCTCGCAGTCCCAGGGTACTTTGTCACTACATTTGCCAAACCCCTCAGAGGAACATGCCACGAACTGGCTAAAATAAGGTGGTCACTAACTGACGCTGGAACTGTCTGAAATTGGATTACCAATGACATCAACTTGAGATCCACATACACATAGTCAATAATGGCTTGAGACTGCCCACGATGCCAGGTGAAATTTTGCGGATTATCATCCATGCAAGAACCATTAAGCATTATTAGACCACATGAAGACATTATATGATTCCATTGCGTTTGTCGAACAGATTCCCCAGCTTTCCCAGGTGAAAACAGATGCAAGTTGAGATCCCCAGCCAACACCGTATGGACCACATCTGGGAGCAAGGTAACATAGTCCAGCAAGCAGTCAAGATCATTAAAGAATTTCGAATCATCAATGCCCTGCCAATTCCAGTGAATGTTAACCAACGCATGCAGAGATGTTCTGATGGAAATTATGGTAAATTGCAAAAAGGGATTCAGTGAAAAAGTGGAAATCATTTTAAGCTCTGAACTGGTTTTAATGCACGTGATCAAACCAGCCATAGGACGACCTTTGTCCCCGCACATGGCAGGGGTAAAATGCATAATACGATCATGCCAAGTTGGGGACAAGGCGAGCCATGTTTCTTGCAGCAGAATGATGTCGTAATTGTTTGGAGTTTTGGTTGTTAAACAAATGTGAATGCCCACGTGTATTCCACGAGGCAAACTTTATGACATCATTCTCACACTGTTGCGTTAGTTAAATTTTTGTCATGCAGTTACAAACACATTGAGATTGCATAGGCTGAGCAGAAACCATGAGGTTACTTGAACTGACTTAGGGATAGAACATTTCTCAGAGTCTTCACTCTCAGCTGGACTCAATAATAAAATAAAAGCCAGCTCAAATAGTTTGCTCTTAGCTGCCCAAATGATGTTACGTACCAACCTTGATCGCAATTTCAAACAAATAGTGGTTAACACATTCTCATTCAAAAATTTGATTTGTTGAATATCTGCTGATCCTATGTCCTCAAGTTGATGAACATCAGAGAATATTTCCAATAGACTATGCTTATGTAGCAGATATTGAGGATGAGGATCAGGTCTACACCCCAAAATCAATGTGTTTGCATGTGTGTTTTGTTTGGAGTTCAGCATTGTTTTTTTAAAAGACTGCTAGCGAGGTTATGGTTTTTGTTCCTCAGGCATTGAAGATTTTGGTAATGCTTTCATCGCCCCTCCCCTCAAAGGAATCAGATCTAAGCTTCCCCAGCACCGAAGAACCTTCTTGATTTTGGGTGCAGCAGTGCTCATTTTGTACAGCTGATTGAAGGCTCTGCCTCAACGCCACTTTGGCTGGGTCTCATTCTCGTTTGAACATAATGCTTTTGGTTTAAAACCTGTAGCACTTGACCCCAAGGCACCAAAAGTCACAGTTTTAAGCAAAGTTTTGGGCGCACCTATATTGGGCAAATGCACAAACCTGGTCATATAGACGTCGATTTCCCTTCTGATTTCTTCCTGCCTGTCACCTGTGCCTGTAAGTGTACTGGGATGCTTAGAGGCTAGGGAGACAGTCTGGGACCCTTCTTCCAACCGTGGAGTCAGGGAAGGATTAGATTCAGACTGTAATGCCTCCACCAGATTATCCAAAGGAGCATACAGCTCTTGGATAACTTTTTGGTTAGCCACCCCCGCTTTAATCCTTTTTAGATGATTTAGTTCCATATATTTTTTTTTCACAACTTCTGCTGTAACCACAGAAGCGCTTTTAGATGGAATATTCAATGCTTTGATAAACTGTTTAGTGGAACCAGATTTTAAAGTCTTCTTAGATTTGACATTCTTAGGTTTTTGCATAGGGTCAGCACCAATTTCACTACCGAAATTCTTCAAACCCAAATTTTTTTCCAGGGGGCATCCAGGAACTCCTTTAAAGGATTTTGTAAAAATAGTATAAATTTGTATTTCGGGCCGATTTGGCGACTGAGTAGAGGTAATAACCTCATCATTATCCGACACAAAAGGATCAGTGATAACTTCTGTAAATAAAGGGACAGCAGAATTCTCTGCCAAGATCGAACAAGGCCATGGAGAATGGATGGGAAGGGTTTGCCTTATAGGAGAGGTGGCACGATCAGGAACAGGTGCCCTGATGGGAAAGAGCTACTGTTTCTTGCTAACCACAATCATTTCCCCTCTGAGCTCTGGGCATGGCCTGCCAAGCCACAATAGAAGCCATCTGCGCACTCTGCGCTAAAATCTTGTCATTTAAAGATTCAAATAATTTAACTAGGGTAATCATAGTAGTGTTCATAGCTTCAAGGGCTAAATTCACCTATCTTATTCCTCTAGGAGAAAGTGACCCATCTTCTCTTTGCCTAGTTTGCCTGGGCATAGGAACTAAGAAGGAAGCAGAGAGGCTAGACCTGGACGGACTAACCAAAGGACACATGTTTGGTGAAAACGATAATTTTTCGGACAAAGTTTGAGAGGATTAATCCGTATGCATGGAATCCAAATTAATTACAGCAACATCATTGGAAGCTATGACAAAACTCTTACCAATTGAGGTGTCAACTAATGTCACGGATACCCCCCGTGACACTGTACAATCTACTAGTGCTCCAAGCATGGGTTTTACCACATTAGCACAATCCACCCCCACTCCCCCACTGACAGTTCGCACTTGATTTATAGAGCAAACTGTGGGGGGGGGGTGTCAGGCACTTTTGCCACATTCACTGGGAAAAAACCATGAATGTCTGTGGTGCCTGACCCCTTTGATGGATTCGTGGCAACTTTAGAGGCTACCGCCAAAAAGCGTTTCGGGCTAGAGCAATTATTTGAATCAAAAAACTTTTATGTGAGGTTGTACATTTTTTCATATCGAGCCTTGAGTTCTCACACACGTTGGGCGGCGATATTGGCATTCCCGTCTGCAGAGTGTAAATGGGCAAATTCATGCTAAACAAAAACAAAAGGAAACACTGACTCGAAAACACCAGCTAGGTCGGCTTCCACCCTAACAGGGCGGGCGCTCGAGAAATGTAAACAAAGAGGGACACTCACTCGATAGCACCGGCTAGTTCGGCTTCCAACCCCACAGCAGGCGCTTCAAGAAATGTAAGCAGGAAAGACAGAAAATAGTCAAGCACCAGTGCCGCACTGCTCGACGCCGCAGCAAAGTGGCAAAGCGGTGCTTCGCCGGTGCTTCGCCGGTGCTTCTTCCTGGTGTGCGCACGCTGGTGCGTGCGGCTTCCTCAATTTGTAGCAACCCCTCAGAGGGGGCGCGGCTTCCCAGTTAAAGTGACAGCAGGATTAAAGCACAAAGAGCACAAAGTCCAGTAAACAACGTTTAGAGTCTGGTGCAAAGCGGTGCTTCACCGGTGCTTCTTCCTGGTGCGCGCGTCATTACTTGCTGCATCACAGGCTGACATTGAACCTGCATCGGGAAGTGCATCCGCACTGTTCATTGATCGCACAGTACCTTGAGCGATAAGGTACAACCTACGTTCTCAAAATCGAAAGTGATCTGATCTTCGTGTTTTGTTGTTGCCGAATTTCCAACATCACAGATGAATTGGGAATCAGAGGCCTATGGATGCACCAATCTGCATCATTTTGGGAGCTTTGGAACTTAGCTTCACAGTGCTATCTTTGAGAAAAAACCAAATCCATTTGTTGATCACCCCGTGCGAATGAGCGGGCGCATATGGTACAAAGGCAATTAATGTTTGCTCCGGAGTCTTTTGAGCAATGTGCAGAGGCACGACAATCTTGCAACACATATAGCAATCGAGGCTGCCGAGAACTGGTCTAAACACTTTGCTGACCTCTTCGAAAATATTGGTGTTTCAACGGGCACTGCAGTGAGATGTATTCACAACGAACATTGTTGGAGAAAAAGAATCGCACACAATGCCCATACTTGCTTCTGTTCCCTCCTGCACCAATGCTGATGATGTAATAGATATAGAGACTATAAAACATGCTAGAAAGAGTTGCTGTAAGAAATGAATGTTGTTGATTACAACACTTCTGTGTAGTCTGTGTACAATTATCCCAGTATTGGAGAGCGTGCATCCAGTGAGTTATCTTTTGCCTGCCATGAAAACACCTGTCACAGACAGTCCAGTCCATGTACTCTCTTATACTCTCCCTCCAATAGAAGAAAGACACAGGAAAGGATATGGTAATAACACATTGCTTTTAATTATGAATAAGACTCACTCAGTCCTGAACAAAACTAACTGCTGGGTCTGCACTCATTTACCCCAGCATGGCGGAAAAGGAATGGGTTGGTATGTACAGCCATTACCCCTTAATACAGCATGCTATGCATCATTAAGTGCACTATTTTATGGGAAGGGGAATAAGAGTGATACAGGCCAGTTAGAAAGAACAAACATGGATGAGTTTGAGAAAGTGGTAATGAAACCTGTAGGTTGTACCATATTTAACAAAGCAAGAGTAATAAAACCAGTAGTAATGCAAGTAGACAGACTGCATGTGCCTTACAAGTCATCTGTAATCACGTTTCACATGAACCCAGAAGGGAATAAGGACATAGTGCCCCCCTCTTATACAATAAATTACAATCCTTGCACTGTTCCATTTTGTTCACGGAAGAAAGGTTTCTATTCAGTAGGCACATTCGATAGATGCATGAATATTGCAGTACTTGAGAGAGAAGAAGAACCGATATATGTAGGTGACCCTGTTTATTTTGTATGTGGAGAAAAAGCTTATCACTGTTACCTAGAAATTGGGGTGGGGACTGTTACTTAGGGATCCTCTTCCCCGGGGTATTCCTTTCCCGAACATCAGATAAATCGAAATTATCTAGATCAAGGCCACGGCGGGATGATGAAGCAGGATTTATTGCGGGAGACATAGCAAAATCATTTATACCATATTGGGGCCAAGAAATAAACTCGTGGAATATAAGAAGATTGTCCAGAATTTTAGAAAAAATGATAAATGGAACGACCGATATATTGTATAATATGAACCTAGAAGAGAAGGCAATTTGATTAATGACACTTCAGAATAGAATGGCTCTTGATATAATTTTGGCTGACCATGGAGGTGTTTGCAAAATTGTGGGGTGAGCGTGCAGCGTATTTGTAAGTGACTCCCCCCTATGATTTTTGAGGTAATAAAGAAATGACAAATTCTGAGTTCTGACCTTCATCCCCCAACACGTGGTTGGGAACTGAATATAAGTTCCTGGTTTTAGGAGTTACTATGTTCCTGGGGATTGGAAACTAGTTGCAATTTTAGGAACGATACTTGAAATCTTCATGACATGTTGCTGTTGCATAAACTGCATGTCAATTATTTGCTCTGAAATAACTGAGGAATGCATGCAGGTGGTAACAGAGAAAAGAGCTCCCAAAGTGGATACGAATGCAAACAACGAAACGCAAACTATAAAAGAGTTTATGTCAATTAATATTGATGATGTCGATTACAGTAGTATGTATAGTTCAGAATTAGATACATGGTCAGAGGAAGATGAGGTGTATGGTTGATGCGCTTGGCTTACGGCCAAAAGGAGAGTTTATGAGTCTAGAAAATACAATACCATAGCATAGATGCTATACTATGTTGGCCAAAAAACAATTGCATCATATGCCCAGCATCGCCAATTACAGAATCGTCAGCATAACCATAGAGAGTCCATTTTGTGCTCGTAGGATCCGCCATTTGCTTTCTCTTGCTTTTCTTTTCAAACGCTATGCAGAAGTGTATTTAATTTTGTTCTGCTATTGCACAAAGCAAGGCCACAAGTTACATGTTGAGAGACCAGCCGAGACAGAAATGCCCAAGCAGTACTGAAATACATTGTTTTCCTTCCTCACAAGTCCTTGAAGGCAAGCCGAGAGGCATTCAATCACCAAGCCAGGTGCCAGCTGGCCTCGCTGAAGCTGTAGAACAGGCTGTTAAAGGCATGAGTTATACTCTCCTTACAGCCTCCCTTTTTGGGCCCTCTTAGATCAGACTGACACTTAGTTCACAAATAGAATCTAGAAGATAGCAGGCATTGGAATGTGTCTCTCCTACGAACATGGTCTGTCACTAAAAAAGTGCATTATGTTCTCTGTAACAAAGAATTCTGTCTGTGTCTTCCAAACTGCTACTGTTGCTAAATCAAAGAATATATATTAAAAAAGAAACATCTCAGAAGGTGTCATATTTGCGATAATTGTCAATTACTGAAACCTAGCTCAAGAAGATACATTATGGTCGGTTTTGATGTGTCACAAACTGATAGTATGATTGTCCTTTTGTATATATGCTCACTCTCTTGCGTCTCACGAGGTCTGGGTGACACACGTTGCGAGACCTGAGATCCAGTCGGCCAACTGAGTCTATTTGCTTTTCAGTAAACCCTACATTTTGGGAATTGAACCTCGTGTCTGTCGTATCAGTTTGTGTATGGTGATTGTGCCTTGTTTCCATGCGCGAGGGTCTTCAGGGCCTAGCAATACATTGTGGTTGACACAAGCTTTTCACGCGAGAGAAAAAAAATAACACTGAGATATGGAATACAATAAGAGGAGCAACAAAAAGAATAGTTCTTTTAAATTGCATACCAGCAGAAAGCTAGAAATGTCATATACAGAACACCTTAGGTTCAGATCTCCCAAGAGATGATAGTCATATCCAGCATGCTGCCATATGAAGCTCAACAGTGTCTGTAACAGAACTCACAAAAATGGTAACCAAACTTCCATCTTCTTGCGCCATGGGACCAGAAGGGATATGTAATGCCCTACCTAAAGAATTCCCAGATGTATGGGCCACAGTACTGCACCCTTTGTTTAATAAAATAGGAAGAAATAGCACCCTACCAAAATCATGGAAAGAAAGTGTAATGCTTCCTGTTTATAAAAAAAAGGACTATGGAAATCTCCTTCAAATTTTAGAATACTAGCTATGCTAGACATTCCTGGTAAACTGTTTGCCTGTGTACTCCTTAAAGAATTAAACAAGGTGATTGGTGCTAACTGCATTCTCCCTATAAATCAGACTTGTTTCAGAAAAAACTCCAGTAAAAGTCACAACCTGATCTGTTTTGTCTCTACAATCGAATATGCCTGGCAGTGGAGTCAACTTCCTTTGTACACTGCGTTTGTAGACTTTAGCGCGGCATTTGACACGGTCATGAGGAACAGACTGTGAAACAAACTTGTAACATCAAATGTTCCTCCTGGCTAGTTGAGAATGATCCAGCTTCTATACACTGACACAAAGGTAATAGTATGGGAAGATAATCATGGTCATCTCTCTGATCCATTTAATACAGTCCAAAAAGTGAGAAACAAGGCTGCTTATTAGCAGCCATGCTCTTCAGCTTATATTTGGTCGATCTGGTGACAACTTTCAACTGTGCCGATATATGCCTGATTAAGTTCAGAACTTCGAATTACAGCTGGTTAGGCTACGCAGGTGACTTGTTAATAGCCGATTATACACCTAAGCGATTACAGACTTTGCTGGACGCACTCACCAATTTATCTACGATGAATGGGTTGTGTGTTAACATAGATAAAACTAGAATTGTAGCCTTTTTGCCAAAAGAAATGATCCTGCAAAAAAAAAAATCGAAGGCAACATGGAAAATAGATAAGAAAGTTGTAGAATAATTTAGAAGTTACCGCTACCTAAAAGTCACAATTGATAAAAAATTGAATTGGAAGGAACAATTGCAAGCTACAGAGAAATCGTGCATGTCAATAGCACATGGGGTGAGTGTGTTTATTGGATGCCAAAGTGGTATCTCAATCAAAACAATATTACTATTGTATAACACAAAAATAGCCCCCTGTATGCTACATGGTACTGAAGTATGGGTATATAAACACAGGCATGAACTAGACAAATTAGAGGCCAAAATCCTTAGAATGTTATTTCGGATTTCTCCTACTCTACTCCCATTGAATTTCTTCTTCTGTAAATGTCCGTGATGAACATTTCTGGAATCTTTGGATATTTATTATCCATGATGTATGAGAAACTAATCAGTTTAAATAATATGACAATTATGAACAATTCGATGGACTCTTTTAAGTTAATATCAATCTCAGTATATGCAGGAACTTTGAGTTTCCTTAGTGGGATTCATAGGGGATGGATCACTGATAATCCATATATAAACAACACCATTTCTATGGGTAAAAAAAATGACTGTAAAGAGTCGATAAAAGAACATTTTTGTGAGAAAGATACAAGACATCTAGCTTTCTTATCAACTATGTGACATATATGATCTATCGGCTGAGTCGATTAAATTGTGGTAGCTATATAAATACATATGTAAATAAGCACAAGTATAAGAAATTACTTGCTATGTAAGTTCAATCAAACAGAAGTACTGGAAACCATTGGAGCACGAAAACATCTAAAACGTGAAGAGAAATTGTGGTCTCTGTGGTAATAATGTTCTAGAAACTGTAGAACATGTTTTGTGTAGGTGCGAGAGTCTGGAAAGTCTGAGAATAAGTGTTTTACATGCTTATTCAAACAGTGATGAGCTTTTCACTTCGACAGAAATGTGGTCCGTTTTAATGAACGGAAATGATATTAATCTTATCAATCATGTTATGCACCTATACAAAGAGATCATGGACATTTTTAAAATAGTAGAAATATGAATTTTGTTTTTGATGCTGCTTGACTGTGCCTGTCAGAAGAATTGTATGTTTTTTTATAAATGTACTTTGTGTACAAAGCCCAAATAGGGTAAATGTATCAATAAAAAAAACAGAAAAAAACATAAATTTGCTGTCACTCTCATTCTCTCTCTCTCTCTCTCTCTCTCTCTCACGCTCACTCTATAGCTCTCCCCTCCTTCCTTAAGTCTTCACCAGCTCTCTGTTAACATCTTTCATTCCTGCCATTATGATGCAACGGGCATGACCAAATAGAGTTGTTTCATAAAAACATAGCTTATTGACAAACATCCTGCCTATTAAAACTAAAGGGAAACACTCTAACACAGGATGTCTGGCAGTCACACTTAACATCAAAATACACAAAGAAAATAAAAGGCAATTCAAAATAAGATCAACAATGATATTCACAGTCTCTTTTGATAACCTCTGAATAATGTGGGTGAGTTCCCCTTCCCCAGGATTCAAGGCAAACTCAGTTTCAATGTTCAACAAAAAGAAACAGTGAAATCCATGTATGTATTGCCATCTTATTCCAGTTCTCTATATACATATATTTAATCCATTTGAGGCATGTCACAATGTCACCTAGTAGCAATCATTGCTGGAAGATTACCTGTACTACGTATGTATTGCAATCTTATTCCAGTTCTTGAGGTCTTCAATGTCAGAGTAAAGTTCTGTTAACGAAAGTTCCAATAACAGAAAAGCATTGCTTCTTGGTGATAAGACCTTCCACTTCACCAAAATAACATCAATGTCATTCCCAGCCACAATACTTTGCCTCAACTTCAAGTTATCCAAGAACGATTACCACAATTCAAAGGAAAGACAACTTCTGTCAATGATAATGAAACACAGTTCTTGGTTAATAGTTATTATGTCTCTCTTTTAAGGTTGCTAGTCACCGTAGGTATCACCATAGGTCAGGATGACTTCACAGCACTTCTACTTCCACTTCATCAACTTCAAATTCTACAAGAGTTTACTATGAAGGCCTATTCCTTTGCCTCATTTTGTTCCACCTTCATTTGTGCTACTGAAGTCTCACATCTACTGGCAACCAAATACACCACCACAGCTTTAGTACTTTGTTACACAACCTTGGATTCAGTACTTGATGACTGAAAACAGGTTATGACAAGATTCACTTTCTGGTACTTCAACACTTTCAAGTAGGCAAGACACTCTTCCTCTGAACAAAGGAACCAATAACAACCAATAACAACCTAGAATTGCCATTGAAACACACTTATTTTTTTATGTCTACTGCCTTTGGGAATGTAGATTGTAGCAACTTCAAGGAATATTTAAAAGTAGCAAGTTTCACCTTCCCCAACCTTGCCTTTATCCCTCTGGTCAGTGTTAGCCAGAATAATTACTCAGATGCTGTGTTGCCACTCTCTTGGCTTAAGGTAATGCTTGCACACTTGTATCTTAGGCAATGCTGAAATTCTATTAGACTCAAGGTGCTGTTTAAACTGTTCTCTGGATCTGTCAAAGGTTGATTTCAGTCTCCGTTGGGGAATGGCTAGTTCACTGTTGGCTTGGGCAATTCGTGCTCTCTCCAACTTCGAATAACAATATTTTAACACTTTACTTCTCTTTATGAGAAATTGTTTGCATGAATAATGATTCATACGTTACTCTTTCTCTGAAAAGCATAGTTGGGCACACACAACCACTTCTTCATGTATTTCACCAAGTTTAAAGTTTGACATTTGCTTTTCTCAGTGTTTGCTCTTCACGCAAGTGAAAGGTAGAATACTCGATCACACGCGAGTGCTACATTTCACGTGTCCCATTGCTAAAGATTCAACAAAAAAAATTGCCTCGCTTCTACTCTTACGCTGCATAATGTAGCCAGCAGTGCTCGTACAAGAAATCAGAATGCCTGGTTTGCCTCACCGGCTACTTTGTTCCTTTCACCACATGTTGCACAACTTGTACAACGTCTGGCTTCACATGGGACCCACACCCTTCCTCGCTGAAATCGTCCTTGGTCCAGCCACTCAATTAAGTCCCTCTCTCCCTTGAGCCCCACGGCTTTACGACAATTGCTCACCAAAGTCTCTGACATGCTTCCTGTCACGCAATCTCTGCAGTTAGGCTCACATGGGGAAATGCAGTCTTTTGCCTCTGCACCTGAGAGATTGGGGGAACGGAACCCTCACAGGACAAGCAGTTGAAATCTGCTGCATCAGAGTCCCAGTGGCCCTTCGGTTCTCCTACTTCTGCCTGGATTGCCAACACTGTGACTTCCTCCTTCTGCTTCTGCTACTACTGCATACACTCCAGCAACAGTTCCAGATCCTCCCTCTTGTCTGCACCTGGGCGGGGGCCTTTTAAGCCTCTCAGCTTCCCTCAGGTGTGGGCTATCAGGCTTAATTGCCTGACTACTCCTAAATCATGACTCTTCAGTTCTCTGGACGACCCAGTACTTATGGGATTCTGGGGCTTGTAGTCCGCAAAAACAAAGTTAGTTCTTTTTAGTAACCAGGTGGTTTTAAGGGTAGATTTATTTTCCTTAAAGTTATTTAAGGATGACACATTAGAATTCATTGTTACAGAGATAGACATTTATTTAAGGCAATATTTCCTAACTCCTTTCCATTATACCTTTGGGGGTAAGGAGTATGTGTATCCCGAAGTACCTTGAATGGTCTTTCTGTTGTTAAGGCGTGTTCAGGTTGTATTGCATTTTTGCCCAGAGTCACAGATCTTATATATTGTTCAGATAGATCACTATGACAATAAGCTGTTACCTGTTTTGGCAACTTTAAAAGGTTCTCCCTTTAAAACTTCAAATACTGTGTCTCATCCCATGGGATATCCTCACCACCCTGGGCCTTGTCTCCTCCCAGGTGATCCTATGCAGTACACCGCTCCCAAGGTCAGGATCAGGAAGCATCTGCTTTTCCCTGGCTACCTGGTAGGAGACTTTAGGAAGGGGGTTAAGTGAGAGCTCTGTAGGATTTATCACATGACATTCAGAGGTGTTAATCTCAATAATGGGTATGTTTGGAAAGGGTGATGAGTGGAAATAAAGCTGATAAACTAAACATTATCTGAAAGAATTGTGAAATCTTTCATCTGAAACATCAATGGTGTTACTCAATAGGTGGCAGAAATAGTCCTTGATGGTAAGTGCAAAGGTTGGAAAACCACTGCACATTCAATGATGGTGCATACCAGCCTATGAGTATATGTGGGTGGTTAAGAAAAAAAGTCCAAACTCAGGTAGAAAGTTACTGACTCAGTAAAGGTAGATGAAGGGTACATAGTAGATGAGAGGGAGTAGGTAAGGGTGCTGCAATGTAGTATAAAGTTGACTTATAAAGCACCATTCTGACATTAAAGACAATAATCGGTATGTTTGGAAAGGGTAATGAGTGGAAATAAAGTTGATAAACTAAAGATTATCTGAAAGAATTGTGAAATCTGTCATCTGAAACATCAATGGTGCTACTCAATAGGTGGCAGAAATAGTACTTGATGGTAAGTGCAAAGGTTGGAAAAGCACTGCACATTCAATGATGGTGCATACCAGCCTATGAGTATATGTGGGTGGTTAAGAAAATAAGTCCAAACTCAGGTAGAAAGTTACTGACTCAGTAAAAGTAGATGAAGGGTACATAGTAGATGAGAGGGAGTAGGTAAGGGTGCTGCAATATAGTATAAAGTGGACTTATAAAGCACCATTCTGACATTTTTTAGGGCTACCTTGGCCTGGCACTGTATGGAAAGAGGGAGGGAGCGGTTAGTGGGATGGGATGGGAGAGGCAGACCTGAAACCTGGTGTTCTGATTGGTGCAGGATGGAAGTGCCCAAGTCCTATAGTGTTCTTCTGTTTCTATGGGTTTTGCTGTGGCACTTGGGAATATGTTATCCAAAGGGAAGAGTGTGAAATCTGTAATGTTATCGATCTATGCATTTGGGCACACAACTCATGTGGGGAGGTGGTCTGATAGGGCTAAAGAACAGAAGTTAGTCATGGCTTGATTAATGTTGAAATGGTTACTTATTGGCATGTTGTGTCAGTGTTTGGGGTATTTCTGTGTAATGTGAGGAAATTTGAGATTTTCGAAATGAATTGGTCAAGTCAGAGAGAAAAGCGGTTAGACAAATAATGGGTAGATTTAGATGTGGTGAGTTGTTTGGTGCTAATTGTGATCACAGTCAATGATGTCTGCTGAGAAGATGACTGGGTGGTTTGATGTAGGTTTTGTGCTGTATTCATTTGCAACCCTTTTGGCTTTATGGCATCTGACCTGGATGAGTTTGTTTTGCAAACGTTTTAGTAGTTGAGGTGTGTGTTTGCGGGTTTCTGGCAAGTTCATGGCATTTGCGTGCCATCCATTAGGATGATATTGTCATAGAATGGGGTGTGGTAAATTGAGGTTTCAGTGTTGACCTCTTGCTGGTGTCAATTGAGAAGATTGTTTTGCTCTCCTCATGCGGGTGTTAGTGAAATAGCCATGTTGAAATGTGTTTCTTGAACGTCGGGGGGTCTTCTCCAGTGCAGAGGGTTGTTGGCATATAGTTTTATAGTTTGTTTCCTAGGAGGAAGATCCTCCATGTAGTTTCTGGTTGAATCTCAGGTTGGTGTAATTGTCCTTGAAAATCCAAGTCTTCAGTTCCTTCCTAAACAGTAAGAGGTTTGGTGCCAAACATGATGTTTTGAAGTATACACTGTATTTTCATTGTTTTTAAATAGAGGTCCCACTTATCGACTTGGGTGGATGTGGTGATGCTTCTGAGGAGGATGAACTCTATCTTCATTGGGTTGAGTTTCAAGTAAACACCTAAAGCCCAGGCTTTAATAAAGAAGAGGCTGTATGCCATGTCATTGACATATTGTTGGATTTTGAGGTTGAGGTCAGCAAGGATTTCCAATGGCTCCATGTAGGATTTAATATTGGCTGGGGGAAAGGGTGGAGCATTGTGGTACTCAGCAGGTCATCAAGGATTGTTGGGAGCTTATGAAACTCATCTGACAAGCTGAACATTGGTGGGGTTCAGCAAAGGACTGAGGTTTCCTTTCCAATGTCATGCTGGTGGAGAAGGTGTTAAGCAGTTTTCTGTAATTATACATGTCATATGTATCTCATACACAGATGAATGAATTGTAAATCATCTGGATGCTGGACATGTATCTGGAAGGACATTGATTTGGAGAGTCTCTCGTTGTAGTAGAGGGTAATTTCTTTAATGTGATATTTCCAATGAAGAGTAGATGGATTATAAGGCTATAATTTGTAACGTCAACAAAGGTTTGTGTGGGCTACATTAGTATTGGTGAGTCTGACAATAAAAACACGGCAACATGGCACAACGTACCCCAAACTGCCAACTAATAATGGTGGATTGACATCAAGGGTTGCATGAAATAGTCAGAAGCCAGTGGGTGCACAGAGTCACCATGCAGGTAACAGCATGCATGCAGATGCCAATGGGACTCATAAAGGCACAACAGAATAAGACACGTTTTGATTATCATGGTAGGCAACACTTTAAGATGAGCAACAAATACTCATCATGATTATGCTAGACATTGCTACTTTGTGGATTTTAGATTCTACACAGAGAATGACTTTGCTCACACCATGGTCTTGACACTACAATATTGAAATGACTATCAGTTTTGTATTTCTATGCCATTGGTTCTTTACAGAACTTTGTAATTATGGCCCATTGCTACTCTGAAAGACATTAGGGTAGGCGTTTGACATCATACTACAACAACTGAGTTAATGCGTTACTGCTCCTGTGAAAGTCTGCCATTTTGGTGAAGGTCACAGTTAACCAGCATTCTTGATGTAACAGCATTTGTGGATTTTACCCATATGAACATTTTGCCCCAAAAAGAATTCATTGGATGTTCAAATGGCAAGCTTCAGCATATCATCAATGTGCAAGTGTGAAGAAAGAGCAGGTTTGAGATATCCAGGAATGCAGTAGGCTCTGATTTTGTTATGTTCATTATGGTCCTGTCTGGAAGATTTGGGACTACTTTCCTCTACTAGGAAAACGTATGTCGTAATTAACTTAGTTCTTCAATTAGGTTTTGGGTTGAGTAAGTATACAGGGGAAAAGAAGGCGGCTTGGGTGGCTCCAGCGAAAGGTGACAGATTAAGTGGTGAGATGAATGAAAAGGAACTGCCCATGTATGTAAGACGATGTTTAGTAGGCAGCCACTCACACCTGTAGAAAGGGAAAATAGTAGAAAAAATAGCATGTGCATTTATTGTGAAAAAGAGGATAATTTTCTGGTGAACTGTTTTGAAAGCCAAGATACTTTAAGAAAGGACCACGTTTTCACAATGTTACTACTCAACAGGTGAGCAACACCATCCAGTCAGCCTTTCCTCATGTCACTAAGGAAATATCTTTAAGGCCTGGGGGAAGTGGAATGATAGAGTGCCTATTGTGATTGAGTCTGGGACCATGTGTAATTTCTGTGATGAGGGCTTGGAACACAGTTTGGGATCATGTTTGGGAAGAAATATCAGGAGAAACATATACAAGTTGTCTAGTCCACTTTAGCATTTGACAGAGGAATTGGAAATAGTGGGTTCTGTGCAGACTGGGAAGAAATTAGTTTTAACCTAATAGATGCATCACAACTAAGGTTGGTTCCGGGAATTCACTAGTTGACACTGCACAATCCCAACATAGACTGCAAAAGAAGATCTGTTGAGTTCATTCTAAGCACACAAAGAACTGTTACTATATTTAAAGGAGGATGTGGAAGGGTGCAATGGATTACTCAGCGATTAGTTATATTGCTTATAGTGTCTCATGGGAGCATAGTATTGGGGAAGTGGGGGTCTTGCTTTGAGGATGTCTTCAGTGGGTTTTAGGCAAGTGATCTCCAGGTACATTGGGAATATGTCTGTGAAACAGATTAGAAATGTAGGCCTTGATACTACGTAGCCAAATGTATGCCTTGGCTGAGAAGGATGATGCATATTTAAAAGAGTATGAAAAAAGAATTTCCTCACAAAATGAAGGATTGCACCACACTCATATTTTGATAAGCAGATTTTTAATTTTAGTCATGATAGGAGCATAAAAATTGTAAAAATCATGAAGCAACAAAGCACCCTTTTGGATAACACGTGTTTTGACACCACTAGTGACTTCATCAAATCAAGGGCTAATTTTGACTAATTCATATTGCATATGTGTTCAAGTTTGGAAGAAAACATCCAGTCTATGGGGTAAATCCCCCCTGAAAAGAGTGAACTCTGTTTCCCCACGTCGGAGACTCCGGTGGCAGCCGTGCTATTTTTACTGTGACCCCCATTATCTTATTGGAGCAGTTTAATCCATTGCAGTTCATATGGATCATCAACATCTTCAAGTTTTGTGATTAGCTAACATTTTAACATTTTGACAGTTGGGATGATCTTTGCTTTTTTTACTATGATTTTATGAGATTGTTTAAACTTGGAAGACAAAACAAAAAGAACAGATGCCCCATTCAGAAAATTGCCAAGGAGTTTCAAAAATGGCAAAGACGAGTCAGATCTAGTCATTTCACCAGAACAGTTTGTGGCTGGAGTCAGGAGACAGCATATGGAACTTCAGATCAGGAAGGTTATAGTGGAAGACAAGGTACTTGAGTGTGACTGAGAAGAAGGTGGGGAGAAGTGATAGTAGTAGTGTAGAGTGGTAGTAGTGTAAAGGATGGGGTAGAAAGCAGCCAAGCGTGGTGTCCATCTTGGATCTGATGGGTTTACAACTTTTTTCTTCTGTGGAGCATACACTCACCATCAGGATCTACAGCAAGTAGTCGGTTAAGCGCATGCTTCAGAAGAACAGGGCGTGCCATGTATAATCCACTCTGAGAATGGTAGGTCAGACCCAATTCTGGGAGAATCTATTCTGAGGGGCAATGACTTAGAATTCATTAAAAAACTATGATTCATTGAGAACAAAAATAGAGAAGAACATCTGCGGCTTTGCAGCTTAACCAGATGGACATTCCCCCTGGTTGATAACTTTATTCAGAGAAAATCTATCCATGTGAAATGTTGTTTGCATGTATGCCTTTTAGAGTGGAATGGCTTCCTTCTGACACATCAAACATCTTTGTGGCTGAGGAATGTAGCTGATACTGAAGAGGGATTGTGCACATACATTGAAAAAGCAGCACAAACACTAAGTCCCTCTGTTTTGATGCAAGGGATGGCCTGAACTTGGCTGCTACTTCTGTCATGTGGCATCATGAATACAGCAAGTGTCACCTTGTGCGCAGCCACGGCAGCGACCCCGTGTTTTGCCTTTGATCCTCGGATTCGTTTAAGTGAATAAAGGTAAAGCTTGTCATGTTGATGTCGCCTTGGGAACGGGGGTGGGAGTTGGAGGGGAACTGATGCAGTGAAGGGAAGTGATGCAGGAGGGGGCGGGGGAAGGGGCAGTTCTGGTACATGTGAAATAATGGAGAATGTGTTGTTACAGAGCTTCGCGTCTATTTTACTGCGCCACATGCTGCGGAGCCTACAGAGACAATTACAATAGCGACGAGGATGGCAGATCAGTAGGCGTGGCCACTCTCAGAAGGTAGCCTCACGGCCCACGCTTACTGCGACACTGCACGCGAGAGGAGGAGCGGAGCACCCGAGGACGCGGGCCGCTCAGCTGGTAGCCTACACTTCAAGCAGCCTGGGCTGCAGCGGTGACCTTTGCAAAGAGAGCTCTGTAGGATTTATCACATGACATTCAGAGGTGTTAATCTCAATAATGGGTATGTTTGGAAAGGGTGATGAGTGGAAATAAAGCTGATAAACTAAACATTATCTGAAAGAATTGTGAAATCTTTCATCTGAAACATCAATGGTGTTACTCAATAGGTGGCAGAAATAGTCCTTGATGGTAAGTGCAAAGGTTGGAAAACCACTGCACATTCAATGATGGTGCATACCAACCTATGAGTATATGTGGGTGGTTAAGAAAAAAAGTCCAAACTCAGGTAAAAAGTTACTGACTCAGTAAAGGTAGATGAAGGGTACATAGTAGATGAGAGGGAGTAGGTAAGGGTGCTGCAATGTAGTATAAAGTGGACTTATAAAGCACCATTCTGACATTTTTTAGGGCTACCTTGGCCTGGCACTGTATGGAAAGAGGGAGGGAGCGGTTAGTGGGATGGAATGGGAGAGGCAGACCTGAAACCTGGTGTTCTGATGGGTGCAGGATGGAAGTGCCCAAGTCCTATAGTGTTCTTCTGTTTCTATGGGTTTTGCTGTGGCACTTGGGAATATGTTATCCAAAGGGAAGAGTGTGAAATCTGTAATGTTATCGATCTATGCATTTGGGCACACAACTCATGTGGGGAGGTGGTGTGATAGGGCTAAAGAACAGAAGTTAGTCATGGCTTGATTAATGTTGAAATGGTTACTTATTGGCATGTTGTGTCAGTGTTTGGGGTATTTCTGTGTAATGTGAGGAAATTTGAGATTTTCGAAATGAATTGGTCAAGTCAGAGAGAAAAGCGGTTAGACAAATAATGGGTAGATTTAGATGTGGTGAGTTGTTTGGTGCTGATTGTGATCACAGTCAATGATGTCTGCTGAGAAGATGACTGGGTGGTTTGATGTAGGTTTTGTGCTGTATTCATTTGCAACCCTTTTGGCTTTATGGCATCTGACCTGGATGAGTTTGTTTTGCAAACGTTTTAGTAGTTGAGGTGTGTGTTTGCGGGTTTCTGGCAAGTTCATGGCATTTGCGTGCCATCCATTAGGATGATATTGTCATAGAATGGGGTGTGGTAAATTGAGGTTTCAGTGTTGACCTCTTGCTGGTGTCAATTGAGAAGATTGTTTTGCTCTCCTCATGCGGGTGTTAGTGAAATAGCCATGTTCAAATGTGTTTCTTGAACGTCGGGGGGTCTTCTCCAGTGCAGAGGGTTGTTGGCATATAGTTTTATAGTTTGTTTCCTAGGAGGAAGATCCTCCATGTAGTTTCTGGTTGAATCTCAGGTTGGTGTAATTGTCCTTGAAAATCCAAGTCTTCAGTTCCTTCCTAAACAGTAAGAGGTTTGGTGCCAAACATGATGTTTTGAAGTATACACTGTATTTTCATTGTTTTTAAATAGAGGTCCCACTTATCGACTTGGGTGGATTTGGTGATGCTTCTGAGGAGGATGAACTCTATCTTCATTGGGTTGAGTTTCAAGTAAACACCTAAAGCCCAGGCTTTAATAAAGAAGAGGCTGTATGCCATGTCATTGACATATTGTTGGATTTTGAGGTTGAGGTCAGCAAGGATTTCCAATGGCTCCATGTAGGATTTAATATTGGCTGGGGGAAAGTGTGGAGCATTGTGGTACTCAACAGGTCATCAAGGATTGTTGGGAGCTTATGAAACTCATCTGACAAGCTGAACATTGGTGGGGTTCAGCAAAGGACTGAGGTTTCCTTTCCAATGTCATGCTGGTGGAGAAGGTGTTAAGCAGTTTTCTGTAATTATACATGTCATATGTATCTCATACACAGATGAATGAATTGTAAATCATCTGGATGCTGGACATGTATCTGGAAGGACATTGATTTGGAGAGTCTCTCGTTGTAGTAGAGGGTAATTTCTTTAATGTGATATTTCCAATGAAGAGTAGATGGATTATAAGGCTATAATTTGTAACGTCAACAAAGGTTTGTGTGGGCTACATTAGTATTGGTGAGTCTGACAATAAAAACACGGCAACATGGCACAACGTACCCCAAACTGCCAACTAATAATGGTGGATTGACATCAAGGGTTGCATGAAATAGTCAGAAGCCAGTGGGTGCCCAGAGTCACCATGCAGGTAACAGCATGCATGCAGATGCCAATGGGACTCATAAAGGCACAACAGAATAAGACACGTTTTGATTATCATGGTAGGCAACACTTTAAGATGAGCAACAAATACTCATCATGATTATGCTAGACATTGCTACTTTGTGGATTTTAGATTCTACACAGAGAATGACTTTGCGCACACCATGGTCTTGACACTACAATATTGAAATGACTATCAGTTTTGTATTTCTATGCCATTGGTTCTTTACAGAACTTTGTAATTATGGCCCATTGCTACTCTGAAAGACATTAGGGTAGGCGTTTGACATCATACTACAACAACTGAGTTAATGCGTTACTGCTCCTGTGAAAGTCTGCCATTTTGGTGAAGGTCACAGTTAACCAGCATTCTCGATGTAACAGCATTTGTGGATTTTACCCATATGAACATTTTGCCCCAAAAAGAATTCATTGGATGTTCAAATGGCAAGCTTCAGCATATCATCAATGTGCAAGTGTGAAGAAAGAGCAGGTTTGAGATATCCAGGAATGCAGTAGGCTCTGATTTTGTTATGTTCATTATGGTCCTGTCTGGAAGATTTGGGACTACTTTCCTCTACTAGGAAAACGTATGTCGTAATTAACTTAGTTCTTCAATTAGGTTTTGGGTTGAGTAAGTATACAGGGGAAAAGAAGGCGGCTTGGGTGGCTCCAGCGAAAGGTGACAGATTAAGTGGTGAGATGAATGAAAAGGAACTGCCCATGTATGTAAGACGATGTTTAGTAGGCAGCCACTCACACCTGTAGAAAGGGAAAATAGTAGAAAAAATAGCATGTGCATTTATTGTGAAAAAGAGGATAATTTTCTGGTGAACTGTTTTGAAAGCCAAGATACTTTAAGAAAGGACCACGTTTTCACAATGTTACTACTCAACAGGTGAGCAACACCATCCAGTCAGCCTTTCCTCATGTCACTAAGGAAATATCTTTAAGGCCTGGGGGAAGTGGAATGATAGAGTGCCTATTGTGATTGAGTCTGGGACCATGTGTAATTTCTGTGATGAGGGCTTGGAACACAGTTTGGGATCATGTTTGGGAAGAAATATCAGGAGAAACATATACAAGTTGTCTAGTCCACTTTAGCATTTGACAGAGGAATTGGAAATAGTGGGTTCTGTGCAGACTGGGAAGAAATTAGTTTTAACCTAATAGATGCATCACAACTAAGGTTGGTTCCGGGAATTCACTAGTTGACACTGCACAATCCCAACATAGACTGCAAAAGAAGATCTGTTGAGTTCATTCTAAGTACACAAAGAACTGTTACTATATTTAAAGGAGGATGTGGAAGGGTGCAATGGATTACTCAGTGATTAGTTATATTGCTTATAGTGTCTCATGGGAGCATAGTATTGGGGAAGTGGGGGTCTTGCTTTGAGGATGTCTTCAGTGGGTTTTAGGCAAGTGATCTCCAGGTACATTGGGAATATGTCTGTGAAACAGATCAGAAATGTAGGCCTTGATACTATGTAGCCAAATGTATGCCTTGGCTGAGAAGGATGATGCATATTTAAAAGAGTATGAAAAAAGAATTTCCTCACAAAATGAAGGATTGCACCACACTCATATTTTGATAAGCAGATTTTTAATTTTAGTCATGATAGGAGCATAAAAATTGTAAAAATCATGAAGCAACAAAGCACCCTTTTGGATAACACGTGTTTTGACACCACTAGTGACTTCATCAAATCAAGGGCTAATTTTGACTAATTCATATTGCATATGTGTTCAAGTTTGGAAGAAAACATCCAGTCTATGGGGTAAATCCCCCCTGAAAAGAGTGAACTCTGTTTCCCCACGTTGGAGACTCCGGTGGCAGCCGTGCTATTTTTACTGTGACCCCCATTATTTTATTGGAGCAGTTTAATCCATTGCAGTTCATATGGATCATCAACATCTTCAAGTTTTGTGATTAGCTAACATTTTAACATTTTGACAGTTGGGATGATCTTTGCTTTTTTTTACTATGATTTTATGAGATTGTTTAAACTTGGAAGACAAAACAAAAAGAACAGATGCCCCATTCAGAAAATTGCCAAGGAGTTTCAAAAATGGCAAAGACGAGTCAGATCTAGTCATTTCACCAGAACAGTTTGTGGCTGGAGTCAGGAGACAGCATATGGA
This sequence comes from Ambystoma mexicanum, assembly GCF_040938575.1. Taxonomy (NCBI): domain Eukaryota; kingdom Metazoa; phylum Chordata; class Amphibia; order Caudata; family Ambystomatidae; genus Ambystoma; species Ambystoma mexicanum. The sequence continues at coordinate 280,883,844 of NC_090929.1, read as the reverse complement.
ACTTCAGATCAGGAAGGTTATAGTGGAAGACCAGGTACTTGAGTGTGACTGAGAAGAAGGTGGGGAGAAGTGATAGTAGTAGTGTAGAGTGGTAGTAGTGTAAAGGATGGGGTAGAAAGCAGCCAAGCGTGGTGTCCATCTTGGATCTGATGGGTTTACAACTTTTTTCTTCTGTGGAGCATACACTCACCATCAGGATCTACAGCAAGTAGTCGGTTAAGCGCATGCTTCAGAAGAACAGGGCGTGCCATGTATAATCCACTCTGAGAATGGTAGGTCAGACCCAATTCTGGGAGAATCTATTCTGAGGGGCAATGATTTAGAATTCATTAAAAAACTATGATTCATTGAGAACAAAAATAGAGAAGAACATCTGCGGCTTTGCAGCTTAACCAGATGGACATTCCCCCTGGTTGATAACTTTATTCAGAGAAAATCTGTCCATGTGAAATGTTGTTTGCATGTATGCCTTTTAGAGTGGAATGGCTTCCTTCTGACACATCAAACATCTTTGTGGCTGAGGAATGTAGCTGATACTGAAGAGGGATTGTGCACATACATTGAAAAAGCAGCACAAACACTAAGTCCCTCTGTTTTGATGCAAGGGATGGCCTGAACTTGGCTGCTACTTCTGTCATGTGGCATCATGAATACAGCAAGTGTCACCTTGTGCGCAGCCACGGCAGCGACCCCGTGTTTTGCCTTTGATCCTCGGATTCGTTTAAGTGAATAAAGGTAAAGCTTGTCATGTTGATGTCGCCTTGGGAACGGGGGTGGGAGTTGGAGGGGAACTGATGCAGTGAAGGGAAGTGATGCAGGAGGGGGCGGGGGAAGGGGCAGTTCTGGTACATGTGAAATAATGGAGAATGTGTTGTTACAGAGCTTCGCGTCTATTTTACTGCGCCACATGCTGCGGAGCCTACAGAGACAATTACAATGGCGACGAGGATGGCAGATCAGTAGGCGTGGCCACTCTCAGAAGGTAGCCTCACGGCCCACGCTTACTGCGACACTGCACGCGAGAGGAGGAGCGGAGCACCCGAGGACGCGGGCCCGCTCAGCTGGTAGCCTACACTTCAAGCAGCCTGGGCTGCAGCGGTGACTTTTGCAAAGAGGGGCCGCCATGTACCCGGAACAACATGGAGGAGAGAGATTCCTTTGCGGCACCCGGCCCGCGGAGGAAGTAAGGGAAGCACACGGCATGTATAGAACACGGAGGAGAGACTCCTTTGCAGCACCCGGCCCGTGGCAGTGGAAAAGAAAGCACACGGCACGTGCGCGCTGCCCAATTAAGGGGAGGGCCCCACAGAGGATTATTGGACACACTGATGGTGCTCATGCCATTCTTGGCGGCCATCCAACTCTCACAGTAAGTGAAGCCAGACCCTGCAAAGGAGAGAGAAGGGAACACAAGACTCCCACCCAAGGGCAGCTAACGGATGGTGCTTGTGCCCCAGCGGCAGCCATCAAAGAGAAAGAGAGTGTGGCAAGCAGTCAGGAAAGCCTGAAAGCAGCAAGTGAACCCAACTGAGCACAAATGTCAGGCCAGGATGACGGTCAAGGAGCACAGGCTCAGGGTAATGGGCCCCCAGCTCCAGCGGTGCAAATACCAGTCCACGTGCCTTATCCCCTACCAGACACCCTGGAATCCCAGATGCCAGGTGCATTTGATGTGGTGGACACCAGTAACATGGGTCCCAGATGGACCAAGTGGATCAGAGACTTTGATCTGTACATGGGAGCCACAGTGCCAATCGCTGACGCCAGGCAGATTTGCCTACTAAAATTGGCCGTTGGCTTTGCCACATTTGATATCATCAATGAAATGCCCCCAGATTCCATCGACTCGATTTAGGACCTCAAAGATGCGCTAGCAACATACTTCGCTCCACACACCAACGTGGATTATGAAAGACACTTGTTCCACAGCACCAAACAAGCGAAGGAGGGAAACCATGGACGCCTACGTAATGCGACTACGCACCAAGCTAAAACACTGCGACTTCGCAAATTATTTGAATACTGAGGTGCTGAGATCACAAATCATCTCGAGATGTGAATCTCAAACCTTCCGCAGGAAGCTACTTCAAAAATCCTGCACGCAGGAGGAAATACTGGCGCTAGCAAGAGTCGAAAGGGCCATTGACTCCCAAGTGGAGAGCTTTAGTAACACCAACCCAGGAGAAAGTGTGAACAGACTGCAATTAGAAAGGAAAGCCGAAGAGCTCTTCTGCTACAAATGCGGGTTTGAATACCCACACAACGGAACATGCCCCGTGATAGGACAACACTGTACCTAATGCGGCGAAGAAGGGCACTTCAAGATGGTATGCAGACTATTCCGAGACAGAGGAAGAGACCGACCCAGAGACAATCCATCCCGATCAAAAGCCCTGAACATGGGATCATCAAACAACATCCCAGGCCCCCGCACTCAAAGCACCCGAATCAACCTACTCTAGACCATAGGGACAGAGATTCAGGGGAGGACCGGCAGAAGAGAGAGAGGAAAGAAAGAAGAAGATTTGTGATGCGTGCAGGACCCGAACGCACGTCAAGACGCCACGTGTGATATCTGGTGGAACAATCCCCCACAGACTCTGACCTCAGCTCATCAGGGAGTGACCCGAAGAAAAAGGCCTACGTCTATGCCCTGGGAAAACCCACGGCAACAGCCCACAGCCCAACACTCATCATCAAACTAAATGAGAAACCAACAGAGTTCCTCATAGAAATGGGGGCCACGGTAAACATGGTAAGTGAGAACGCATACGCTGACTTACCTCAGAAACCCAAGCTACATCAAGCAACTGTCGACATATACGCCTACGGGGCAAAGACACCCTTAAAGTGTCTAGGACAATTCAGTGGGCTCTGTCGCTACAAAGGACACCAAATGAAAATACTGATACATGTCCTAGCCACAGAGACAGGCAGAGGCTGCGTCTTAAGCTTTAAGGTGGACGCTGACATGAGTTTGATCCACATCCTATATAACATAATGGTCCATAAATACATTGACTCAGTCAAAATGGTCAACAACCTATACCCTTGGATATTCAAAGGATTTGGCAAACTAAAAAACAGGCAGGTCAAGCTCCACGTGGACGACTCCATATGCCCAGTGGCCCAACCTTACTGTGGAATTCCAGTCAACATCCAGAAAAAAGTCGAAGATGAGCTCCACAAACTTTTGGAACAGGACATTATTGAACATGCCACGGGCCCTACCACATGGGTTTTCCCAATAGTCCTGGTCCCTAAAAAGCGGTCTGAGGCCATAAACCTGTGCGTGGACATGCGGCGCCCAAATCAAGCCATCCGACGCGAGAGACACCCAGCACCCCACATCACGGACATGATTCATCTACTAAATGGGGTGAAGGTCTTTTCCAGACTCGGACCTGCAGAAAGGGTATCACCAACTGGTCCTGAGCCCCGAGAGTAGGAACATCACAACATTTGTCACCCACATCGGCCTTTTTAGGTACAAAAGACTGAGCTTTGGGGTATCCTCGAGGTACATAACATCATCAAACACATCCCAAATTGTCTCAACTACAGTGACGACATACTTGTATTTGGAACGGACATAAACAAGCAAGATGAAACCCTGATGAAAGTCTGCAAAGCCCTGCACGATGCCAACCTCACCTTGAACAGCGACAAGTGTGAATTTTGCAAAAGGACACTCAAGTTCTTCAGACACGTCTTCTCGGAATCAGGAATTACTCCAGACCCCGAGAAGGTAGCGGCATTAAATGAAACCTCCACCCCGGCTAACGTGTCGGAACTTCGGTCCTTCTTGGGCCTGGCCAGTTATTGTAATCGATACATCCAGGACTTTGCATCTGTCAGCGAGCCGCTGAGACATCTAACACATCAGGACGTAACATTCAAATAGACCGATAACTGCCAGAAAGCATTCGAAATCATAAGAGGACGGGTCTCGAAAGCGGAAAACATGGCATACTACTACACTAGTAGGAAGACCAAGCTAACAGTTGAAGCTAGCCCTGTAGGTCTGGGGCACAAATTGACTCGAAGGATCCCTCTCAGAAGCACATCGTGGCCTATGCCAGCAGGAGTCTATCCACCACCGAGCAGGCATATTCTCAAGCAGAGAAAGAGGGTCTTGCCGTCGTATGGGCGTGTGAGCACTTTCACCTATTCCTGTACTGGAAGCCGTTCCAAGTCATCACGGACCATCAGGCCCTACTATTCCTGTACGGAAACCCCCAGGCCAAGATGCCACCTCGAATCGCCCGGTGGGGCCTGAGATGACAAGACTACGCATTTGAAATCATACACAGGCCGGGAAAACGGGAGAACCCCTCAGATTTCCTGTCCAGGAAACCACGGGGGGGGGGGTTCACCCGAACCCTCAATAGCAGACAGGTACCTCAGATACCTCATCCAGCAGACCACTCCAGAGGGAGTCAATACGGAGACACTCGCCAGAGAGACTGAAAGTGACCTAGCTTGTCGCATCATATGTGAGGGACTCGAGTCTGGACTGTGGCGAAGGGCCAAGGAAAGGGGGAGAGCCGCAGGGGACAAGGTGAGAGAGGACGTGGAACGCCTGATACAAGTGAAGGACGAGTTAGCGTTGTCTGAAGATCACTTGCTGTTGAAAGACTGCAAATTAGTAATACCAGAAGCTATGAGAGCAAAAGTCATTGAGCAGGCCCATGAGAGCCATCAGAGCATGGTATCCACCAAACGCGTGCTACGCCAAAACGTTTGGTTTCCCCACATGGACACCATGGTAGAGGCAGTACTGAAAGCATGTCCGAGCTCCCGCAGGGAATATGGGGTGCCGTTGCAGCTGACTTCTTTGGACCTATTAAGGGAAGAAGATCTGTCTTGGCCATGATGGACTAATACTCACAATACACCGATGTTCAGCTAATATCATCGGTGGCAGCTCATCATGTCATCCCGGCTTTGGACCACATCTTCTCGGCCTATGGAGTACCGAAGGTACTCAAGACTGACAATGGACCCCCATTCTGTGGGCATCAGTTTTCCCAGTTCGCCGAATATCTGGGGTTTCACCATTGGCAGATCAAACCCCTCTGGCCTCAAGCCAAAGGGATGATTAAAAGCTTCATGGAGAATCTCAAGAGAGCTTTACAGATTGCTTGGCTGACAGGACACCCATAGGAACAAGTGCTAAACCAACTCATGAGAGACTACTGGGAGACACCCCATAGCACCACGGGGAAGACCCCCGCTGAACTAATGTTTGGACGATATACACAAACGTGAATTCCCTAGGCTGATATGATTAGCCCACCCCCTGCTCTAGACCCGGAGGTGCAGGAGCGGGCTGAGGCAGCGAAAGCCAAAATGAAGGAATACGCAGACACTCGCCGGCGGGCATAAGCGGCCCAAATAGGGATAGGAGATGTGGTGGCTGTCAGGCAACCCATGACGCACAAACACACCTCACCGTTTTGTGAGGAACCCCTACTCGTCACCCAGAAGAAGGGCTCCATGATCACTGCACAAGGGTAAGAGGGGCCAGTCACTAGGAACTCCTCCCACTTCAAGGAACTTCTGCAGATGGGGACCAGGCACCTGTGCAGGAGGGTGCAAGCTCATTTGGACTACGAATAGGATGATCCATATCAGGGAGACCAGTGGGAATCTGAAGAGTCCAATCAGGACGTGGTGAAGGAGAATGCGGAAACTGGACAGTCTCCAGCGATGAGTCATGCATGCCCGCAGAGAGCCCGGAACAGACCTCGCAGATGGATTGAGGAAATGGACTAGTGGTCCACCAGACTGTCGCCTGTTGTGAAGAGTCTGGTAACTGTTTAAAATGGGGGGGGATGTCATGTTGATGTCGCCTTGGGAACGGGGGCGGGAGTTGGAGGCGTACTGATGCAGGGAAGGGAAGTGATGCGGGAGGGGCGTGGAAAGGGGTAATTCTGGTACATGTGAAATAAAGGAAGACGTGTTGTTACAGAGCTCCGCGTCCGTGTCTATTTTACTGCGCCACATGCTGCGGAGCCTACCGAGACTATTACAAAGCTGTGGCCATTGGGGGCTACGAGGATCCCCGATGTCCCTATACACTTCACCCCAGCAATATGCTCTAATGTTGAACATGCACATAATCAACATACAAACATGTTCACAGACAGATCCTCGTATGCTTTAGCACGCTCTCGCATGCTTTAGCAACACTGGAGCTGATTTCCATCTGTGTACTGTTAAAAAGAGCAATCACTCAGAAAGATAGTGCTTGCTGTGCCATATATATATATATATGGATATATATAATATTTTCGCTGACAACTTGCAGATGCTGACTATGCATGACAGCTTGAATGTGATGCTCGTCCCAGGTGTGAGGTCTGTTTTATGCAATCTCAGACACGCCACAGGATGGCTTATGTTCCTGCAAAAGCCCGCTCTGGTTGCTGGCTGCAGCATCTGCTTTGACTTTTTCGTTTTTAAAACCATTACATATTGGGATTTTCCATTAGTTCATCTATAGTGACTGAGCTGCACGCTGTTGTGTTATATGAATTTCCCCGTGAGGCATTTTATACACATTGATGGATTGGTCTAATGAATGGTAACCTCAGTTGCCCCTCGCGTTTGCGGCCTGGCAATGCCTGGCTTACAAATCCACCTCACTGCAACATGGCGTTTAGAACTGAGCAAAGGTGCCTTGTCTCGTGCAAATGCTCTGCTCGGGTGCTGTGCTCCATTTGAGTAAGGGGGAACAAGAAGTAGCAGTGGCTAGTTGGGCTGATTGTATGTGTTATTCTGGGGTACATGGCTGGGGTGTTATAGGCCCGGGTACATTGCCCACACCTAGGTATGTTGCCTAGGAGATCCAAATACAGGCGTGGGAGCAGCACCTTGTACCTCCTCTGCCTAGGGATGGATTTCTAAATGGAGTGCCAGTGGAACATCTGGATGTACTAAAGCTGGGGAGAGTAAGAGTCCTGCTTTCCCTCTGAGGTGTGCTGAGATACATTGCTTTATTTAATGCCTCCCTGCCAGAGTGTATCAGCCCTTCCACAAAGGCGCGCAAAAACAGTGTTCGTACCCAGACGGTATGTTCTTTCTCTAATATGTCTCGTTATCTTGTTGTTTCTTATCATCCTTTTCTTTCCTGCCATTTAGTTTCCAATAATAAAAATATTATTGTCAAATGTGTTTGCTTCCAGCATGTTAAGGGCTAGGTTGCTGTCATGTTAAATTGTATTAGCACTCGGGATAGAACTTTGGAATCATCATAGCCAATTAGAATACAAGGCGTCCAGGCAATAATCTTGGGTGCAGCCATGGATCCTCTTACCTTGTAGGATTCCATTCTCTCCAGATGTCTCTACAATCCAGCCCTGCCATCATTCACGTTTAGCCGTTCAGATAGTGAGTGAGCTAAGTGATATCTGTGTGCAGCCTGCTTTGGCAGGTTCGAATCCTGGCAGGGTCAACTCAGACTTTCGTTCTTCTGAGGTCAATACATTGAGTAACACTCTGTCGATAATAATGTCTTCTGTTATTTCAGTGTTCTGAGACCGATGGGTGTGTAGCACTGTGCAACAAATACATTATTATTATTTATTATTAGGTACTGGTCAACTCGCAATACTGCCTTTTTGGCTTGTTCCACACTCCTGCATCTCCATCTTCAGCCCACAAGCAAACTAGAAAACAGCCTGTTGCCCATAGGCAGCCAAGTGCCCATTGCTCTCTTACCCTAACAGAATGGTCTTTCTTGCTTTTTTTTTAACTTTTTGCTTGCATATTAAGGCCTGCCACGAGCACCCGATGGGGCAGTTGGATGCTAACAGCCATTTTTCGGCAGAGCCTATGGCAATATTGGATCTTATGATCCCAACACCCTACTCAGGATTGCAGGCTCATAAGACCCCCGGATTGCCCACCGTTCTTGGCCAAATTGCTATTTAAGAGTTTGATTGCTACTTTGATAAACTGATCATGAAATTTGGAAGATATCAATTATCATATGACTGAATAATTACAGTAAACCTCATTTTGATTTTCATTTCGTAGGTTATTATGTATAGCACCTTTATGAACTAAATGAATTTGTGAACCTTTCTTAGTTTAGGGTGTTTTTTAATTTCTTCTTGTTTTAAATATTTGATAATATTTCAGGATGACTAACACCATCTCGTACAACAAGTATCATGCAAACAGTAGAGTAAGACTAGCAGTAGGTTTCTGATGTGTGCATTATTGTATAGTAAGTTTACACACAATTGACTGTACATTCAGTCTCAAGGGGCGAGCACATCGAATAATAGTGACAACTTGGTCTGAAGGAGAAAACTGGGTGAAAGTGTGATAAACACCTTGCTATTCCTAACCTGTAAAGGATGTCCCTGCCTATGAAACCAAGACTAAAGGAAAACACTCTAACAGAGGGGATCGGACCCACACACTTATACCTACATAGAAATCATAAAAGGTGCAAATGGCCATGCAAGTTTAACAAAATTGACAGTTATATTTAACATGAACCTTATATCTTTGCCTCTGCTTCTCTTTGGGGCCTCTAAACTCATGCCAGCCTCGGTCGACTTCCCGAGGCCTGCGACCCTTGGGAACGGAGCCTGCCTTGCTCCTTCTACTTGCCTGTGCTCGCCAGCCACTGGAACCAAGCAATTGAAGAGAGTCTCTCTCTCTCTTTCTCTCTCTGATGGAATGGTCGTCCAATCTACTGATTACTGCTGCGCAACATCTGCAGTTTAGAGCCTCCCCCTTGAAGACTCTCTCAGTACCGAACTCCGCTGTCACAATAGCGGCGGTCCTTGCTTCTTCAGCTTTCTGCCACTGCTGCTTACAGCTCCCACTGCTACTCTGCCTCCAGCTACTTCTCATGGACTGCACCTGACGGGGTCTTAAGTACCTAGAAGTCCTGCTCAGGTGTGGGTCACAAAAGTCAATTAACTGCATACTGCAGTCTCGTACCTCTGACTCCCTCTTCCTTGTCTCACTACATCAGGCATTGTGGGACCTGAAGTCCCCAATGTTCTGATGACTTTTTCCTGCAGAGATTCAAACTTCAATTTCATTACATTTACTCTGCTAATTAAATAGATTATTAGGGAATGTTTTCTGAAGAGTTGATGTTTGGTTATGTCTTAAGAGAGTATTACACTCATCAGAAGTCAGTGTATTCATTTTCTTATTTCCACTCCCATTATTTCCCTTTCAGTCACAAGTGTCTTCTCGACCATCAAGGTGGGTAGTTTTATAAAGAGAAGGTTCACTCTGATAACAGGTTATTAAATATTCTGGCATCATTGAGATCTCCATTTCTGAGGAAGATAAATACTGAGTCTCTCCTAACAGAACCCACCTGTTCCTTTGAGGCCCTTCTTCTCCAAAGTGATCCACCCAGCTAATAGCACCCCCAGGGTCAGGCTCAAGTAGCGGCTGCCTTCCACTGACCACCTGGGAGGAGACTTTAGCCAAGGACTATGTGAGGATTCCGTAGGATTGATTACAACTCTTTTGGCTAAAATCCTTCTTGACAGAAAGAACAGAAACAACCTAGATAGCACCATACACATACCAGTCACCACCTCGCAATATAACATGTGGAGTCGCACAGGGCTCATCAATTTCACATCTACATGACCCCCCTGATTAACCGCATCTAAAAACATGACCTCTCTTGCTACTGTTGGGAAGGAAATGATCCTTGCAGCCCCCCCTTGTATCACTCCAGGAATATAACATATGTAATAACCAAGGGGGGAGACACAGCCACCCCACACAGCATGCTGTTGCATCACATCCCATAGAAAATAATACATATGCTATAGCACCCCCAGCTCCACAATAAACAGCCATTTTGAACTAGGCAGAACGTCATCTTTTTACCAGGCCTGAAAATCCATCTCTCTGTAAAAATGAAGCTCTCCCATCCCCAGCGCCTCGCACCGCCAGCCCACACCATCGCCTCCCCTGCCAGCCCTGCGTGGGCCCTGTTCTCACAGAAGCCCTCATGAAATCCATTAAGCCATCCAATTGCAAGGGAGATACGTGCCCTTCCCACATTATCAGAGACTGTGCCCCTGCCCTGGCTCCCATTATTACAGCCTTCATCAACTCATCATTTCAATCATCGCATGTACGAACTTCCCTAAAAGAAGCCTGTGTCAAACCTCTCCTAAAAAAAACATCTCTCGACCCTTCTATCCCAGGGAACTACCGTCCCATCACAACCGTCCCCTTTCTGCTAAAGATTCTCGACAAAGCAGCCTACCTGAAGGTTCAAAAATGTATTGGAGACAATCACCTCCTTGGGCTTCGCCAGTCTGGCTTCCGCCCCCGACACGGTACCGAGACGACACTACTTAACCTAAAAAACCAAATAGATGACCTAAGAGACGCGGGCAAACCAGCTCTCCTCCTGCTTCTAGACCTCTCTGCGGCCTTCGACCTGGTCGAGCACAAAGCGCTATGCCACCATCTCACGACCTCAGCCCCCTTCTCAACCAAGTCATGTGACTGGATCTCCTCGTTCCTTCAGGAGAGGGTAATGAAGGTCTTCTCTGACTCCGCCAACGCAACACCCAGCCCCATCAAATGCAGAGTCCCACAGGGCTCCTGCATAGCCCCCACACTCTACAATCTCTTCACGAGACCTCTCTTCAGGATACTTGACTCCCTGGGCATCTCATATACAAACTATGCAGATGATACACAGGTTCTCATCCCCCTGTCAGGTGACTACACCAAGGACATGGACACACTCAACAGCATATACGCCACCATTCAATCTTGGATGGCTGAGAATTGGCTTTGTCTAAACAGTGATAAGACTGAACTCTTGCTTGTCGGCTCCCCATCCACTTTGGGCAAACTTGATACCAAATATCAATCCTTCACCGTAGACAATCCCATCAAAGTCTCTCAAACTATCAAAACACTGGGTGTGTATCTCGGGCCCAGCCTCACTATGGACAGACAGGTAAATGCTATGGCCTCATTCGCAGCATATCACTCCAAACTCATCAATGCATCAGGCCCTTCCTATCACGCCAAAACTGTGTCTCAATTGCCAGAGCCGTCATCGGCTCCAGACAGGATTATTGCAATGCTCTGTTCATTGGAACCTCCCAAAAAAACCTCGCCAAACTCCAGATTGCCCAAAATAATGCCTTAAGAGCTGCTACAGGCACCTCCCGCAAGGAACACATCTCAGGGATCAGAAGGCAGGTACACTGGCTTCCCATCAAGGAAAGGGTGGTCTTCAAAACCCTGGCCCTTACACATAAGTGTCTTCACGACCTAGCCCCTCCCTATCTGACTCAAAGGATAACTAGACAAACAGTCGCCCAACCTTCAAGGGAAGCCTATGCCAACTGCATCACTGTCCCGCACACACGCAGAGTGCACGCAGGAGGCACCAGCTTCCCTACTATGGCGGCAACCTTATGGAACAACCTCCCAGCTCAGATTAGATCAATCGACTCACACACGGCCTTCCGCAAGGCCTTAAAAACCAACCTCTTCATCTAAAGACCCCGTCATTCTAGGTATGCATTTCTACTGTATATGAGAATATCAGTGTTGCCACCTGTTACCTAGACTAGATTATTAGTAACCAACTGTAACGTCCTATGTATATCCTCTGTAACCATGCAAATGCACCTAAGCGAATGTATTTAAATATACCTTTGAGCCGCTTACTGTAACCCTCTAGCAAGCCTTCTTATAATTTCCTTATAGCGCCTCGTTGCCTGTGGGCTGTAGTGCGCTCTACAAATGCTAAAATAAATAAATAAATAAATAAATGCCTTGTTACAATCCAGTAGTATAATTTCCAAAAGAATGTGCTCTGTGAGGAGTGTGAGACAGTGACAAGTCATAAGCCCAAGTGCCCATTTATATCCAGTAAACTGCCCATGCCCTCTCACCCCCCTCCCAGCCAGGCCAGAGCTCACCAGATCCGACTCCCCAGTTCATGTGGTGCTGATACCCATCTGACCCTCCCATGACCCGACCACTCCAGATTCATCACTACAGCCCTAATCTTGTCTAGCAGTATAATCTCTCAAAAGCAACACATGTCAACCTATATCACTAGGACCCAAGAAGGACAGATGGTAGATCATACCTTTGGGGTGGGCAACTGGGTGCGGGGATAACTGTATCAAAGAGAATCTAAAGTGTAGAGGTTGGAATGCCCATATATTAGCTCATTTGACCTAAGTACCCCTATTCCTGCAAGATTTTATGTGTGCCATTATTTCTGCAATATCAGTTCCTGTTTTTTAGTTTAGATAGATTGATATGTTGCACCCCGACATGACCTTCACACCGCGGAGATGAGCCCAGCAGACCCACGTGTGCCAAGTGCAACGGAGAGATGGCAGCCAATTAACATCCTGCATCTCTTATAGCATCAACTGTTATATAGGCCCCTCTCCAATCCGATGCAGGAATGTGTACACTATGTATGTCATCATCAGTGATGCTGTGTGTCCTTTTAATGTGCTGCCCATTTAATGTTTCGGCACAGCGCTCTCGGGCAGCAGAGTTCTTTGCTGGCAATTTTTAGCATTATATAAACTTTGTTATCTTTTCAACTCATCTCCTGGTCTCATTCCCCTAACTGCATATTATTGGGACACATGCTTTTTGGGTGCCTTCACTACAATAAAGCAGATTACATTCAAATCATGTACAAGATCAACAACAGCAAAGAACAAAACCCAACACTCAATTTGGACGAAACAGAAATCATGATCGCACTCAACGACCCGTTGAATAACCACCACATCCCATGGTCTACTGAACTGGGAAACCTATCAGAACCATCCAAAGTGGTAAAAACATATTGGAATACTAATGGACAACAAACTAACACTAGTCAAGGCAGTAGTTAAGAAATGCTTCTTCCCCTTACACACAATCAAGAGGATACTCTCCTTCTTCACCTTCTTACACAGTACTCTCATCATCATCTCTCTCATCATGTTAATAATAGACTACGCCAACATCATCTATCTTGTAATGCCAGAATAACTTATGCGAAAACTACAATGAATACAGAATGCAGCAGCAAGACTACTCCTCAGACGCACTAAGAACACATCACCCAACACTAAGAACACTACATTTATTATCAGTCAGAAAATGAATTCTTCAAAACACTCTGCATAACACACACAGAAATCCATGGTCAAGGAGCGGAATTCATACAGGGAGAAATCTCCATCTCAAACCAGCATGAACACTGAGATTCAGCAATGATATCCGCCTCGAACCAAAACAATACGCAAAAGAAACATATGGGGTGTCAGAATTCTTCTGCATACCAGTATGACTTTAGGACCTGCTCCCAAATGAAATATGGACAACCGAAGATCACCTACAATTCAGGAAACTGTTAAAAACATGGCTCTTTAACTCACCAAGCTAAAGAAAGAACTTTGGCGAAGGAACACCACCAGCGCAACACAATAAGAAACTTTTAAACCAGAGCACCCAGTGAAATAAAACACTCAACCCCAAACATCATAGAATAAGATTAACCCAACAGATCAACCCATCACACAGAAAAAGAGTCAGATTACCTCCTACTAACCCTAGTAAAAACGCTCTCTAATACTTTGCCTACCCAGCACCCAACAGTGAAGAAACAAGACACATACCTTTTACAACAAAAACACTGCAAACTATAAGCACCTTACCAAAAAACCACAACACCCAAGACTCACATAAAACACCCATATAGAAACCACCCACCAAACACCACACAAAGTTGAGAAACTAAAAACATACCAAAACACTCTAACTGTATTTTCCAAACTGAAGTGAACAGCACATCAGAACTCTCTTGTGCTTTTTCCTCTCAATCGCTCTAACAAACCCACCCCAACTCCCATCAATTTCAGACCCGCTTGGGCACCTGACGACCATGAAAATGGCAATGGTGTCCAATATGAATCACAATAACATAACATATCTTTCAAAGATACGGCATCTACCACAAATTCAAATAAATGCGCCTTACATTGTTTTATACATTGGAATTAAAAATAAGGGTCTGGTCTTCTGTTTGAGAGATTGAGAAATACATGGGAGAGGATGAGCCTGAGTGAAAGAGAGGGGGTGAGAATTGACAGTGGCAGAGTGAAAAAGTTAAATGCGAACAGGCTGCATTGGCCAATGGTTTGAGATTGTGGAGAAGACAAGGTTGTTTTTGACTTTAAATGTATTTGCATGCTTTCCTGGGAGTTTTTGTGATTTTCTATGCTTTCCGTGACTTGTCAGGCTTTATAATGCTTGCTGTATCATTTAAAGGATAGTTCCGGGACTTTTTTTTTATTGTCCCTACGGGTCGGCCATGTGTTTGTAAGCATAAATCGGTAGATCGTAGGAAACTTTCCTATGGACCTTACCCGACTTTTCGCCCATTATCGCACTCGAAATCAGCCTCCATTTTGTGATAATCCTATCATTTCGCCCCATCGACCTGGCTCACCTGCCTTTGCGGCACTAAATCAAATCCCCCGCCCCTGAAACAGACTTTATCAAAACATTCATATTCCCCGCCTCTATCCGTGACGTGACTGAGCTGCGTAGGCAAACGCGCCCAGGCGTCTTCTATGCGACTCCACACAGAACCCGGAAATCAACACAGATCAGCTCACAATACAGCGCGCCACAATTCGGAATATGAAACTGTACTTTGAAATCAAACCGCAAGATTGTAAATGTGGTAAAGTACATTTATTTGACATCAAATGTTTAGAGAATATTCAGCGATTTGCATTTTTATTTGCTCACGTTCCAAAAAGTTCGTATTGAGGAACGCGATGGTCCTTTGCTGTACACAGGGTCTTAGAGCATCTCACAATACAGCGCCACAATTCGGAATGTGAAACCGTGGTTTAAAAGCAAACGGCAAGATTGTACATTTGGCAAAGTACGTTTATTGGACATCAAATGTTTAGAGAATATTCAGCGATTTGCATTTTTCTTTGCTCTCGATCCAAATTAGTTCGTCTTGAGGGAAGCGATGTTCGTGTGCAGTACACAGGGTGTTGGTTTACGATAAAAATAAGCTCTTCGGTCGCACTGATAATCGCATGGCTGTTCCAACAACGAGGCACTAGGCCACCACAACGGTAGGTATGTTGCATCTAACCGTTAGTACCGCGTAAGGGCATACTTGTACTTGGCGATCGTCCCATAAAATGGTCAGGGTGGTAACGTTGTTCACGCGGAGAAGCAACTGGCGGCTGTAGAAGCCGTCCGCCGGTGTCTGGTACTCGTGACACAGACAGTAGTGAATGATGTACCTAAAAACATAAAAAATGAAATTAGTCTCACCATCAGATCCTTATTAAAATTATTCATTTCATAGCGAGGACAGCGCTACTGGGTGTACACAAGTGTTTAAAGGCGTGGCGAGGCATGGAGGGGGGGGAGTGGAGTACAAGGTAAGTAGCATAAAATAATAAATAAATAGGGCCAGCTGGTGGCAAGTGCAAGGTAAGTGCAGAACAAGTGCTGGGAAGGGGGGGCTGTAGGATACTGAGACAGTCCCCCAGTGCAGGGGTTGACAGGGAGGCAGTGCAGGTGGAGAGTGGAAGGGCCCAGGACTGAGGTCGCAGACAGTGGACGAGTTGTAGCAGGGGAGAGGGAGAGAGAAAGCAGAAGCAAAGAGGAAGGTTTTGAGGTGCTTCAGTAAAAGCAGATGTTTCTCCTCAAGATAGTGCGCGGTAGAAAACAATATGCCACATAGAACGAACAAGTACAACTGAACCCGTCTTTAAAGCCACTGTATAGTAATGAAATTGCGGTATAAACTCATCAAAAGTTACTTACATTATATTTGCATTTTCCATTGTGTCTCTGTGTAGGGCAGACCCGAAACACCACTCCTTCTTTGCCGACGTTACTTCTTCTAATGAACGTGGCTCATCGTTTCGTTTCTGAAATTTTATTCATTATCTTTTCTTAGTCTTTCAGGATGGTCCCGGCCTGTCAAGGTCAAATCACAATAGAACCTTATATTGGGTCGTGGGCCGTTCCGCCACCCGAGCAAAACATCAAAGCAGCTGACCTTCACTTTGAGCGAGCACACATTTCTAGTTAGCTGCAGTTAGTTTTAGGGACATCTTGTCTGCGTGCCTTTTTTTTTATTGTCCCTATGGGTCGGCCATGTGTTTGTAATACGGAAACATTCTATAATTTTTGTAAAAATGATTTATATTACTGTTTGGTTTAATTGCAATGGGCCTGCAACATGAGGAGACTCGAGAGAACAGACAATCAAATTACAATCATTTAAACCGTGATGTGTATTTCTCAATGAGCTCTGCTTTAGGTGGACATGGAACAGAGGCAATGTTGGGTGGCAATGCAGTTGTCCCCTGCATAGGTTCGTTCACCACTCCATGTATGTGCCTATCGAGGACATCTACGATAAGTCTCTCAATAAACTCATATTGCATATCCTCAAACACTGGTTTGATCACCCATTGTTTACTTCTTTTAGTGAAGGCCTTATTGTAGCGAAGCGTCCCTAAAGTTCCGGTCGTCCTACTTTGTTGACGGCCAACATTATGGTTATGTGCCAAGACCGCTAAAAGAGTCCGATTTATCATGCCTTCCATGCCAAAATGCAATCTTTTGGGCCTGTACTTGAGGCACATATTGTGGAACACCTCCAAATCTCCTGTGTGGCAGAATTCCGTGAGTCCCCTCAAAGCTTTTGTTATAGTTTTATCAAATACAATCTTTTCAATGGCTTTGTGAGTGGGTGATGAAGGAATCAACCACTTCTTCTTCCGTGCCTCCTCTGTGGACAAATGGCCATGTTCACATTTGTGGAAATGTTCATTTGTCGACCATCGATGTACGTTGCTACAGTGCAACATTACTGACCGCCATTTTTCCAGTAGAATTTCCAACGACCCTTCACATGTTTTTGAGCTCCACCAAAGATGGTTGCTGATTGACTTGGACCACTGTGAAATACCTTGCAATTCTTTTTTTTTACCTGCAGCCGACAATTTTTTATTGATTGATTTTGCAAGATGCCAAACGTCAAATTGGTGATTTATATTTTTGTACTCTTCTCTCATTGTCTTGGCAATTGAAACGTGTCTGTCCGTGGCTATCAGGTCGATCACCATTCCCCGCGATTGTAGTTCTTGCAATGATGCTACAAAGCCAACTTTCTCCATGGCCACTGAGGATGTACTTTGTGACACCTGCACGACCACCGAACTCACAATTTTCTTACTTTCCATGTCCTGAAAGTGGTAGGTGCAGTACTTGGCTGAAAATCCTGGGCTGTCGCACTGTCCATCACCGGCTAGCCTGAAGCGTTTGCCCGCGAATGTACTTTCCATTGACATTTTTTCCATTCTCCAAGCTTCGCTGATGGCTGGAAATAGATAATCGGTTTGGTATTTGTAGAACTGACTTTTCGCAATGAAATGGATTCCCACAAACTGAAAGAAATACTGTAACTTTTTAAAACTTGAACCACTAAAAAGTGCGGCCGCTGCACAAAGTAGATTGCCTGCTGGCAGTTGCCCCAGCATGGGTTGTGCAGACCATGCGAACGGATGATATTGTGTACAGGTGGCATGTATTTTAAGGTTAGTGCCTCGAATTGCACGAGTCACATTAATCAATGGCTCCCCACATACTTCCCCACCAACCCAATGCCCACATTTCATCATCATAATAATATCCATCAAACAGCTATCGAATACAATGAATTTGGCCTCTTTCCTTATACTGTCACTCTGCATCCCAGCTGGTTCGGCCTGTAACGTTGAGGACATGTCACTCGCATGAAAGGTACAATCTCTGATATCGTCTTCCGCTATGCTGAGTGATATTGATGGTGTTTCATTGTCGTCCACTTCATTCTCTTCCATTGCAACATCTGTTCCTTGTCCGGAGATGGGAGAAAAAAACAATGTCTTCAACTTTCGCGCGCTCTTATTTTTTGCGGGTGTGGATTCTGTGAATTGATCTCCGACTGCATCCAAACTACCAGGAGGACATTCACTATCAATGGCTGGTGGTGGTATAGCTCCGTTGTCAATCACTTCATATTCTTCCCATTGGCACGATGCATCTCCAGTCTCAAGTCCCTGCCAAAAGGTTTGACAAGCAACATCTCTCGTTCGCTTCACTGTCTGTGTAGATCTAGTTCTTACACCCACTCGCAACTAGAGGACAGATTAGAAAAGGGATGTTCAGTTTAAACACAACTTACAGTATTGAACTATTGACAGTGAAAGACAACATAATATAGTGAACAGGACACTAACCTTCTTTTGCTTTCTTTTCTTTGAAACTTTCTTGCCTCGAACTTCAACATCTGGACGCTGTTGCTCCGACTCGTGTGTGCATGTCTCCACTTCCTCTCGCGCTTCAACGACTATATTTTCATGATAAGCTCATCCATCACTCACTGAGGCTCCATCGACTCCCTGAAACATAGAACTTTCATTAGTATGTATAATAATATTGAAAACACAAAATGTACTTGGGGACCAATACCCATACGTACATCTCAATAGCAAAACACGAATGAACGCATTGTGTAGAACATTCAAACGACAATAGTTCACGCATTGTTGATCTAGTTAGATTGAACTGTCAAGATCCATACCTCGGGCTCCGCATAGACTTCCATTGATGATATTATTGAAGATGACGCTTCAGCAACTCCCTGAAACACAGTAATTGCATTAGTATGGTTTTCTATTTTGTTTAAAAGAACATAAACTTTCTGCAGGCGTCAACGGCTCATCTAAATAGACCTGCACAAATGATCAGTTGTCTAAAATAAATAATGGATATCTAAATATGATTCGATTTGCTCCATCGTTGGAAGTGTCACCACCCAGAGATCTGCATCAACTACTGGGGGTGATGTTCTTGTTGAAGAAGCTCCGTCAGCTCCCTGAAACATAGTACTTGCGTTAATAAAGAAGGAAGTATAGCGGATGTAATCACGTCATTTGATCTCGCATGATTGATCTGTCAGTATCCATACCTCGAAATGCATAAGAACATCAAGGGACGCTGTAACTGCGGTGCACACTTCTGCAAGCTGTTGCGCCGACCCGTAACTGCATGCTCCCCCTTCTTCTTGGACTAATGCTCCATCGACTCCCTGAAACATAGGACTTTCATTAGTAATGAACACAATATTGAAAAAAGAAGACACATAGGAGGGCGACGACAGAAGGACATACCAATGGCTAAAAACGAAAGAAACATTGTGTGTAACAATCACGCTACAAGAATGCAAGATCTGATGATCTCCATCGATGGAACTGTCCGGAAACGTACCTCGAGCATCTGAGTGACATCTACGGTTGTCGTCAATGCGTTGGACTCCTCAGCATCTCCCTGAAAGACAGTACTTGCATTATTTTGGATAACAATAATTATAACTGAAAACAAAGACTAGAGGACGAGTACTGTGGTGTACCATTAGGTAAAATAATTACACGATCAATTAAAACTATTGATTTACATGCCTAAAACAAGTCAGTGTCAGAGTAGCTAAGTAAGATTACCCGATAGGCGCTTGAAGTGGCTGATGACTGCAATAACGACACGGATGGAGAATCTTCCGCCTTCATATTGAGTGGATACATAAATGGGGAAATTATTGTTAGCTAATGCTACACACTACCGCAAGGCCGAGAGACAAATACGTAAACTTGACTCACCAGTGGAGGGATGTGGACGAATAGAGTGGGAATAGCGGTTGGGAGCAATTTTCGCCTCGCTCGCGGTGTTTTCTTCTTTATTAGCAATGATGTGGAGTACATGTCTGGGCTAAAGTGCCTGCTGCAGATGCGGTATCGATCACCCCTCTTGTCCGCAAAGACTTCTAGGACTCTACTTTCTAGCTCAGAGGCTGGATATCCGCAATATCGGACCCATTCTCTTATCTGATCTATTGTCTTAGGGAAAACATGCATTATAGTATCTTCAGATTTGTTATGGGTCTTCGAAGGGCAACCGCCAATGGAACAGGCAGGCATTATGGAAAGTTCTGAAAAGTAAAGATCAACAATTCTCTATGAATACCAATGTGTTAAAACATTAAATGACACATAAAAGGTTCAATGCAAGGTCCGTTTGGTTCTTGGAACTATACACGTTATTCACATGCGGATAAGTATTTCAATAACTTTCAAAAAATAGAAAAAGTAATTTGACTAAACTCAGAACATGTGACTAGTTCCTTGCATGTACTGTCGTGAACGAAAAGAAAACATGGATGCAATTTGATGACTACTAGCAAATAGATATAAATTAAAAAATTGGACGCAAAATGATTATGGTACATGGACTTACCTTGACGAACAAACAGTTAGATGCAGGGATCAGAGTAGTTTCTTGTCGTAGAACAGGGAGCAGTTCACAGGTTGCAAACTGACGAGTTTGCTCAAAGTGGTCACGGAAGTTCACAGAGACGAAGAGCAGATAACCAGCACCTTCACGGGTTGACTAGCAAAGCGCAAAGAAGTTCTCATTAGAAATATGAAGTGGGTTATAAAGAATTCGAAACAGGGGTGTGTTTGTGAATGAATGACGTGTATATGTCGTGGCATTATGCGGATTGCAGGGGGGCGTCCATCGTGAGGGGGGATGCTTGGCAGGAGACACGGGGTCTGGAGGTAGACATGGGAACAACAACCCATGCTCTATAGACCACTTTGAAGTGTACATGGTCTTTGGCACCTCTTGGCCTTTATCGCTCCCTGACAGCTCCACTTGCCAGCAGCGCAAGTACCCTGGTGCGAACTGCCTTTGATAGGGCGGGGGGTGGATCGGGGCGGTGGTCGTGCAGACAAGACACAGGAAGACTTGTGAATGGAGACACACTTATGTGGATTGCAGGGGGGCGTCCATCGTGAGGGGGATGCTTGGCAGGAGACACGGGGTCTGGAGGTAGACATGGGAACAACAACCCATGCTCTATAGACCACTTTGAAGTGTACATGGTCTTTGGCACCTCTTGGCCTTTATCGCTCCCTGACAGCTCCACTTGCCAGCAGCGCAAGTACCCTGGTGCGAACTGCCTTTGATAGGGCGGGGGGTGGATCGGGGCGGTGGTCGTGCAGACAAGACACAGGAAGACTTGTGAATGGAGACACACTTATGTGGATTGCAGGGGGGCGTCCATCGTGAGGGGGATGCTTGGCAGGAGACACGGGGTCTGGAGGTAGACATGGGAACAACAACCCATGCTCTATAGACCACTTTGAAGTGTACATGGTCTTTGGCACCTCTTGGCCTTTATCGCTCCCTGACAGCTCCACTTGCCAGCAGCGCAAGTACCCTGGTGCGAACTGCCTTTGATAGGGCGGGGGGTGGATTGGGGCGGTGGTCGTGCAGACAAGACCCGTTTGCTGCAGGGCCTCACCAAGGAGAGGCCATCTAACTGAATGTAAGAGGATGGCTGCAGGATCTACTACATGGAAGGCAGGGGGGTGAGTTTATAAATACCTCACCCTCCCAGGAGAATATATGGCGGTCATCTCTGTACCCGGTGCCCAAAAAGAGGATTTATTATGATCAACCATATTTATTATTTACCTATAACCATGTTTTGTATCAATAAAATCCAACAGCTTTTTATTGCCAACGCTTGATGCCAACCCACAAAATAATATATGTATGACTGCTGCATATATGGGTTCAACGGTTATGTGGATTGAAGGTGTGCGGCCAGCGTGAGGGAGGATGCTGGCCGGAGACATGTGGTGTGACAAGACAAGGCACTGGAAGGCTATTCAACGGAGACACACTAGATTCATTTAAAAAATCAAAACAACCATTGTTAAAATATATGTTGGGCTTTATTTTAGATTTTAATTAAACATAAATAATAAACATTACATATTGTAAAGTTGAGGTTGCAGCACATCGAGGGAAAATCCGCGGTATTGTCCACTGTCACTGGGGAAATGTTGTCTAATGGCAAGTACCGCACAGGCAGGTATTACTCTCCGAACGCGGTGTCCGAGCCTCCCGTGAAGCCACCAAGTGAAGCAACGATAGGCCACCAGCCTGTACCACCTGTGAAAAAAAAAGATGCAAACTGTATTAAACTGACCAAACTTTCTTATCAATGTCGATTCAGGTAACACATGTCATTTTTCTTAGAAAAAAATTATATCTAGAAAATGCACTATATGGAACCAATTTACATGCGTTCGAATGATATGTAAATGTAATTTTATATGTGGGAGACGACCATGAAATAGTGGTGGCATCACTGACATCACAAACAGAGTATACTTACTCGTTACTCGGATTACGCGGACGAACAGTGCCACGAAGTTCGTGCATAAGCACCATCATCATCCTCAACACTGTCCGTGAGAGGCAGGCTTCCCTGAACTCTGGCAGCTCGGTGATGCATTGCGGACTTTGCTCGCCTTCCTGCAGACTTTGCTCGCTTTCCGAAATGTAGGCCAAGCACCCGGAATTTTCACGGCAGCAGCAGTTCTCCTCCTCAGTTGGCATTAGCTCGCACCGATTGCACGTGCACCAGGTGGAGACGCCGTCCATGCGACATGGTCCAGGCTCTTCATCCGTTGACTGGTCCTCCCAACTGCCGTCCGAATCCCCATCGTTTTCGCGTGCTTGCCTTTCCAGTAGTTCCTCCTCGGTGTACTCGGGCTCGTACATATACGGCATTATTGTGGCCATTGTGCGGTAAAGATAGTAAAATAATTTACAGAGATGGTACAGGTGTTCACACGGGCTACAAGCGGCGAAGGTAGCTGACCAGAGCACTGAAACGAGTCACAGAATACTCAAAGTAACACAGAGAGAGGAATGGAATCGAAAATCTGCTGCTGTATGTTGTGAAACGGTCTGTTTATACTTATTGGGGAAAGAGGCGTCCTGCCATTTCCATGGCAACACGTCAATAGCTGAGGCGCAGCGATTGTTGACACGAGACGTGCTTGAAATGGGCAGTACGCGTCTGCTGATGTCAGGCTCAGGGACGGGGGATTTGATTTAGTGCCGCAAAGGCAGGTGAGCCAGGTCGATGGGGCGAAATGATAGGATTATCACAAAATGGAGGCTGATTTCGAGTGCGATAATGGGCGAAAAGTCGGGTAAGGTCCATAGGAAAGTTTCCTACGATCTACCGATTTATGCTTACAAACACATGGCCGACCCGTAGGGACAATAAAAAAAAAGTCCCGGAACTATCCTTTAAGGTGTTGTTATAGGTGGATTTATTGTGTGCACTTCTATCTGACTTGATTTCTTTGCTACTTTCTATTCTACTGCTTCTTGTTGTCTCACTGTGATTCAGTCTCCTGGAATGTGCTCCTTTGCACCCCACTGCAATTTGTATTACTGCCCCACTGTAGTTGTGTCCTGCTATGATTCTGATCCCAGGTGTCCCACTGTAATTCTGCCCCACTGGAACTTTGCTACATTGTGGTTCACTGTAATGTGGCCCTGCTCTGACTTTGATCCTAGATGTCTGACTGTTATTTCCCTGCTGTTATTTTGAACCCAGCTGCCCAACTGCAATTCTGTGATTTGATTTCTCTATGGGAGTTTCCCCTGAAGTCATTTCATTCCACTGTTCACTTGTGTGATGAATCCGATAGTATCATCACTGCTTTCCCGGTGGTGAACTATCCCCATGTGGCCAGGGGACGCAGATGTTACCTGATCCTGAGGAAGGCTATATATAGGATAATCACATTTGGGGACGTCCAGCGAAGTGGCAAGGTACCATTGGACCAGGTGTGGTATTCCCCTTTCACTTTTGAGGGTACTCCATCCATACCCAATGCCTTAATGGCATGTTGTTACACCTCCCCTCATGCACCTAGGTAAAGTATCAAAAACCATCTGACAAGATTTTTCCATATACCATCAAGTCTTGACTTGACCTCCAGAACACATGAAAATGTCTTCTCAGACTTTACTCATAAGTCATCAAGAGCTAACCTGCCTTCAGACATCTCTAAAGACACGTATACAGATGAAACATCAAGAATGAATTTCCATTCCCATAACTGCAAGTGTACTGGGATGCGGAAGAGGAGCCATGTCATGCAGAGTAGAAAAGACCAAGAGTGCAAGATGCGCTCTAGTTGTTCTGAGTATGGTTCAGTAGCCAGGAGATTTAAATCCCAGCCACAGCTGATCATGGCACGCTGCTAGAAGGAGAAGACTGCTTCTCTTGAGACACAGGAGAAACTGGGGAACTGCAGAGGCTTTCGTGGAGCCATCCGGCTCAGGAAGACAGAAGTGGGAAGCTGACTGCAAGAGCAGACACGTTGCGAGAATACCAGAAGCCAGCAGAGGGCTCCTGGGCATTTTCAGGTGCATGCAGAGCGGCAGCATTGTCCTGACCGTAGCTAAACGGAAAACAGAAGAGCCCAGCAGGAGCTATGGAGAGCATAACGGCTGCAGAACGAGGGAGGAAAAGCAAAGAGAGAACCAAACGACCACCTTCGCTGACCGTGGGAAGAGAAAAGAACATCAGAAAGAGCCAGTGAGTTCCCGAAGGGAAGCAGGGACACCGGGGCATACCAGCAGATGTGCCGAAAGCAAATTAATATAAAACATGTGAATGACATTTTTGAAAAAGCAGCAAACACTGAACCCTTTATGAAAAGGGAAAGTGAACATGAAGTAAGAGACCTTGGGCCTGATCACAAGTTGGGCGATATCCCGGCTGGGATACCGCCCAACTGTAATATCGTTAGTGACCACTAGTCTGGCGGTATTACCACTGGATCATGGGTTGGGTGTTAACTGTAAATCCCCATTCCCGGACCCAATGGGGAATCTTTGGCAATAATACTGCACTCTAATACAGCCGGCTGTAATACAGGGAGCTAAATGGGATTTTCACCTCCAGAAAAAAGCTGGAGTTAAAACATCCCATTTAGCGCCCAACTTGTGATATGGCCAGCCCTTAAATTCAGCGGTAATACTGTTACTGCTGCATTTAAGGGCTACAGTTCACCTTCTGATGAGGCCCTTTAAGTTTTGCAAGTGTATGCAATATACATTGAAGAAAAGCCCTGGCAGTATAGTGTACCAGGCAAGTGATGTATTAGATAAGGCAGACTCAAGTCTTTACAATTGAAGGTGTGCAGAGCACACAGGAAAGAAAGGCACTGGCCGGATAGTATACCAGCAATTGCAAGTGTAATAAAGAAAGCCCTGGCAGTAGAGTATACCATGCAAGTGACAGAGTGTTTTAAGGGTAAGTCCTAGTAGAGAAATACACCAGGCAACGACAGATTGAATAGTATACTCGAAGTATATCAGCAAAAAGGGTCCTGAGAAGCATTTATCAGGACCAGTCAAAGGTTGTGTGAAACAATGTGAAAACCTGGCAGGAGAGTACACCAGGTACCCTAACGAGATAAGAATAAATAACCCTGTTGTTTGTGTGTGGAACAGTGGCATTATGTATTAAGATACATTCAAGGAACTGATATCTTTGAACATACATAGGGTAGAGAAATCCAGGCTAAGGAAAGCACTCTCTGGAATAAGGAAATCTGACCTTCTGGAACATTTGTGTTGGAGTTTTAGAGTGTGAGGGCCAGCATAGACCTTTGGAAAGGGATCGTTTTGGCTTTGGACATTCTGGGTGTCATTCCGAGTATGGAGGCAGCCATGGTGCTATTAGCACCATGGCTGCCTCCAAATTCGGGTCCGGGTCCGTGGTGTCGGAATGGGGATTTACCGGGACATTCCAACTTATGCGGACCCAGTAAGTCCCCATTTCAAAAACCTTCCCCATTCCTATTTGAGCCCCCATAGGGCTCAATGGGAATGGGGAAGGAGCTAATAACGGGCCCGCAAATTGCGGGCCCGTTATTAGCTCTATGGTCCCTTAACGGGTCCCGCTAAGGCCGGCTGGTAAAACCAGCTGGTCCTGGTGGGACCCGCTAAGGGACCTCGTAATAGGCCTTGGTAGCCACTGCTGCTTATTTCCATATGCCTTCCCCACAATGAGATTTAGAACTTTCTCTAAATCCTTCCCAGTTCTCTCCACACCAGCCTATTCCAGGGAGCCCCAGGGCTTTACTTGACATTTACCCTAAACATGGTTCACCACTAGGACATTGGGAAGCCCACAATTAATGAATTGCCAAATACACACTGAGGTCTCAGCTGATTTGATCCTGCACTAACATGCTATTTTACTCTGTTCATTAACCCACAATGCATACCAAGTAAGCCACCCACACATGGCACACCTATCTAACCAACATATAATTCAGAATCCTGACCTTTTAATGTTATGGGCCAAAGGAACTTTCCTCTGGAAATAGTCAAGTGCTCTCGACAAAGAATACCTAGAAACAGACCCACATGCAGAGCCCTGGGTACGTATGGTCTGCATGCATCAAACAATAGAAAAGCTAATAATTGTCCATCTCTTCCTACTAACGTAATCCCTCCTCTTTCAGCTCTGTCAGAGCCCTTAAAGACCATGCAAATGGAAAAAGAGCGCACTTTGAATCCGAACAATATAACCTAACATATGTGTAGATATCTAAAGTGTATAATCTTGAACGTGAACAAGTGTTCCACTGGGCATACTGCTGAAATGTTGACTTTAAGTTCTTATATACATAAGGCAGACATTTTGTGATATTCTTGCTTCTGTCCTAGGAAACTTAAGATGATTGCTCCAATTTTGTATGCATCAATTGCCATGCATTGCAATTGACCTGCCGTCAATGTTAAACTGTGTGCCTGCAGTCATTCACAACTTATTCTAGATGTTCACAGCTCTGAACCCTTACAATCTGCATTAAGATATACGAGCACCAGAACCACAATTTCCTATAGCAAATTTAAGAATGCAAAGCATTCACTGGTCCAGGGAAAGTACCCACTGAGGTGTTCCCTGCTAACTAAGATGTCAGCAACCTGTGTTGCCTGACACAATAAGATCAGCATCGGGAGCCCACCGTCCATCTACCAAAGGTGGATACACTCTTCATGTGACCGCCACCAGAGCATGACTGCTTCTGATCTATTCCTCCTTCCACAATTCTCATTCTTCTGATGGTAAGACCCTGCTTAATCTGTCTGTTGGTACATTGTCTATTTCCCTCATATTGACAGCTTTCAGGGTCAGCAGTGCCTTCACTGTCCATGTACCCAAATCCTGGGTCAGGAGCCCGAGAACCTTGGATCAGTATCCCCCAACTTGTTGACAAAGTCCACTGCAGTTGTATTGTCTGTCTGAAATAAGACATATTTCCCCATGAGGGACTGAGAAAAGACATGCAGTGCTTGGGAGACTACTGCTATGTTTCTACAGTTGGAGGAATGCACTGACACCTCCATCGTTCACAATTTTTGGTGATTCTGTGCACCAACACTGCACTCCAGCGTGCCCTGCTGGCATCTGAGGTCAGCATAGTTGGAAGAGATGTGTTCAGAGGGGTCCTTACAAAGGATTGTTCAGCAGGTTCCACCATTGCATTTTCAGTCTCAAGTCTGATGTTACTGGAATAAGGGCATCGACATATTGAGAGTACTCTCTCCAGAATTTGTGAATACAAAGCAACAATGGTCTCAGATGAAGCCACACACAAGAGACCAAAAAGACACATAACGCTATGTGACCCTAAATCCTTGGGAACTCTCTTGCAGACCAAGCTGTCATGGGACACCAAGTCCTTCAGGGTCTTCTGCAGGGGTCAAGTCCTAAAAGGAAAATTGGGGGGACTCATTACCATACTTGATGGGATGTGACATCACCAAAAATTAGCATATCAAGGTGAAATATGCCCATTTCATTCAATTGGCTTTGCATAACCCTACAAATTGCACTTGTCAAATGGGCATTTGCCTTTCATAAAATCAACATGCACAAAAACAGTTTCTTCTAGTAGGGTTTGAAAATGTTAAAAAGTGTGCATGTTTTAAACTCCAAGAAAACAATACCAATGCTTTCCCTGGAACATGCAGCCCGAGATGTGACATGTCACCTTTATTTGTTCATTAGTTTTCACCATGTTATATAGTGTAGTGATGACGTGCCTGACCAGTGAACCTAGCAACAGTGGTTTGAATCCCCAGGTCATGCTTTAAATCATAATTTGGAAAAAGATGATCCTCATTACGAGTTTGCTGGTATCCTTGCGGTAATTCCACCAGGATATCGGCAAACTGTATTAATGTTACCTTCACTAGGTCCAGTGGAATGTCTACCTGATTACGAGTGCTGATGACAGTGGTAAATCCTGATTCCATGAAGTCCCATTGGACTGCATGGGGGGATTTTCCTTGATGGAGTCCCATTGCACTCCATGGGGGGATTTGATGGTATTACCGGTGCAGCTAATACTGGCTATTTTAGCCGGTAAAGCAGCGGAATGCCTCTGGCTTTTTGCTGCAGGGATTTTTGCTGGAGGTCATTCCGACCACCTCACTGGCAAACTCACAGTTGGCTGGTGCAGTAACGTGCCAGTATACGTTAATATAGCACGTTAATACCACACCGGCCAACTTGTAATAAGCGCCAAATCTTCTTCTTTTACACAAAGGGAGGCTATAAAATACCCTGGGGTATGACGTCTGCACCTTGAAAAAAGTGAGGGGTTGCCGCGACGTCAGCCCTCTTCTGTAGTATCAATGCCCTGTCCTCTGGCATCATCACTTCCCCATTTCTATCCAAATCCAAAATCGTACTCCTGCCCAACTGTGGATATCTTAAAAAGTTGGCTTTTTAAACTTTATTCATATAATACCACCTTGTCATGAATATTGGCCTAAGCCCATTCACATTGCTCCAAAAACCGCATCTGAAATGTTTAGTTTTTTAATCAACTTTGCCGTCATTTTATGAATCATCCGCCATTTTCATTTCGACTCCTGCTTTGTGTTCTAAAATGGTGGACTGTATTTTCAACATGCAGCCGAGCCGAACGACCATTGAGTTTTGTTTATGTTTAGGCTGACCGAAAGCAGACTGTTTGTTCTATGCAATGAAACCTTCTGACTTGAATGAACTGCAATCCAAGTGTTGTCTGCGCTCACAAGCCTCATTCTCATATAAACAAAGAGACAATGTAGAACAAACTCAGATTGTGTGCTTTTGCTGAACTGCATCATAGCGATTCTTGAAACAAGGCTTACTGTGGATCAGAGAACCAACGGCATCATTGTAACTTCATGGACATGCAAACTTGTTTAATCCGTTGTACAATATTGTAATATTTGACATGTGAACTGGGCACGAACCGTAGCATGTAACTTATTAGTTTGGAGAGGGGATGAAAAATGTTTGAAAAACTGTATAAAAGTGTCTGTGTAAGAGTCCAGCACTCTCACCCCTCACTGTGGTGTTGGGAGCCAGGTAGTATGTACAGAATAAAAGATACCTGCATTTTTTCGACCCGTGATTGGCGTATTTCATTCTGTGGTACTAAGCCTCGATATTTATTTGGTCTTTCAGGCTTAAACTTCACTTTCTTGCTTGCGAGTGGGCTCCCTGTTCCTTCTCCCTCATGTTCCCTACCGGACCCCGCCACTGCCTCTAATGACGATTAATAATGTAATTGTATATATTTAATTTGTACTCCTCTTCAGTTTGAAACACCCCTATGTAAATGCTACCTTTATATGTCATCTGTTTCCATGTATATCTTTGTTTCTGGTTATATTTCTTTCCCTAGTAGATATCCAAATATTTTTACACCATAAATAACTGCCTCACTACTTGTTCTCATCGTTATGCTACTGCACAGGCACCTTTCTTGGGAATGTTTCCGCAATCTGTAAAAGTGTCATAGTAAGTAATTTCTTTCCAAAATTGACATCTCTGTTTTTTCTAATAAATCCAAATATACTGGAGATCTTGAGATGGGAGTAGCTGTAACTTGTACCGTTAGATTTGGAACCCCAAAATCGGTCCAGTCTAAATTCTGCATCAGCCGGCTCTGAGAAAGGGCTCTGAGCAACCCTAGAGAGATTGCATGACAGGACCCAGCACATTTGTTAAAACCTGAGGTGCTGACTTCAGGTTAAATGAGAGGGCTCATAACTGGAAGTGATTGCTCCCCTCAGTTAACTGCAGGAATTGTAGATTACGCTTCCAAATAGGCAAAAGGACTTAGGCATCCTGCAGATACAGGGATGCTAGAAAATACTTTTTTCTGAATTAGGAGAATAATTCTTTGTTGCACTCCATCTTGAAGTGTTGGGAGTTACGAATTTGTGGACTTCAGCTATATTATCAGTCTGTTCTTACCTGACGTCTTGGTGACCATGGAAACCATACAATAGACTCCCATCCCCTTCTCCTTCCTCAGTGCCTTCGTTGTGGACTTCTTTCTCAGGAGTTCATGGATTGCCTGAACGTATTGCCTTCTTCTTGGTTCCTCTGGGAAGAGAGCATGAATGGTCTCTGACGTGTTTTGATGAGAGCTGAACTTGATCCTGCAATCCCACTCGACTAGGTTGTTTCCTAAAGCATACCTTGCCACTTGTGCCACTCTAGCACCATCTGAGATAACCCCTACTCACCTTGTAGTTGTCTATTTCTCAGCCCTAATATCTGAGCCTGTGATAGCTGTCCATGCTACCCCGAGATATCCAAGTGGTGACTGTCATTCTACCGGATGAAAAGGAAAACCTGTGCCTGAAATCTTCCTAAAATGCCCAGTGTGTTTGTCAGATTGACATACTCTATGGACATTGCCCTCTAAAGACTCTCTGAACAACATCTGGCATTCAAAGGGATCTTCATGGTGATGGGGCCTCATTATGACCCTGCTGGTCTGGTAACAACGGTGCCGGACCAGCAAAGTACAAGTCTGCAAGCCGGCACCCGCTCGCAGACTGTGACGGAAGCACCGGCACTGTTGCACACGGTGCTTCCGTCCTCCCTATTCCCATTGAGTCCTATGGGAATGGGAATGGGGAGTTTCTTTTTCCGGCGCCTGGCTTCCGGGACCGACAGGGCTGTAATGCCCTGTTAATTCCCCAAAGCCAGGTGCCCAAAAAAAAAAGACTCCGGCAGCAGCTGTGCCGTTTTTACCGGCACGGCTACCGCTGGACTTTTGATAGGAATCAGTACACCAGTGAAGATGGTGGCCACTTGGTATAGTGGATCTCAAGGTCATTGCAGATGTCTAAACTCCATCATGTGGCAAGTCTGACATGAATTCCACCTGAGTCCTTACTTATTGAAAGGTGGGCATGGGGTCAGAGCCCTCCTGCAGAGCCTTGGAAGGATTTTGAAAGCCACCAATTCAATCTCGACTCTATAGGTTTCTGCACTTAGAGCCACATAGGGCCAGCCTTGTGCCTTCTTTTGTGCCCCATTCACCTTCCTAAAAGTGGGGTCCTTAACGGCCTCTTTAAGAGCCATAGGAGACCTTCTAACTAGACTTGGGAGAAATGTATCCACTTGGGTAGTCTGTGGAATGTATATTGCTTCCCCCTTGTGTGGGTAAAGTTTGGACAAGAACCTTGGTAGTGTTGTCTTCCCAGACCATTACTATTCTCTTATCATCTCTCATTTTGCTTCAGTGAGAAGAGGGAGCCCCACCTTCAGAGTATGGTTAGGTTGTGGTGGATGAGCTCTTGTAACGTTGTTGGTTGGTTGGTGGTGCAGGATATGATGCTGGAAACTGCATGAAATGGGCAACTTGGACTAAAACAGAGGCTATCATCCAAATAATAATCATCCAAATATTTCTGCTTCTGATCCTCCTGTCGGGATAGGGACTCCTCTGATCAGTCAAAGGATGATGTGGCCGAAGAAGTGGAGGAGGAAGAGGAAGAGCAGGGTTTCTTAACCCTCCCCCTTTCTTCTTCAGTGGCATTTTTGGAAAGTTCTAAGAGCCGCTGGTCAGACAGCCCAATTGCCTCTTCTTCTTTCTGGGCCCTTTGGGTAAGTGAGAGGCCGATTATGGCAAAAGCTCTAGGTGTTGTTTTTTTCTCTTTATGCTTCTCCATAGTAGCAAGAGTCAAGGGCACCTGCCTCAAGGAATTAAGGAAGGGAGAATTAAGGAAGGGAGATAGAAAGCACCTCTCAAAGTAACATTTTCCACGTTCCTGTTACCATGGGGACTGACCCATTATCTAGGTAGACACTCCCCATCGGGTCATGCTGTCCTCTGTCTCACCTCTGCCCTGGGTCTGGCTCCTGCTGCCCCGATACTAGTGTGCAGAGAGGCCTGTGCTCTGCCCTTCTTTCACAGGCACACTGTCTATGTGGGAGCACCACCGGGAGCTTCACAGCTGTGCTGCTCCCTGTTGCCGATTCAACAAGTGGCCCCACGCTCATCTGGGACCTTGGAAATCATTTCTATATAGCAAGACCCGAGTCCAGAAGGGTGGTCCTGACCATGCAGAGCATTGCTTCCCCCTCTCAGCCCCGCCAGGAAAGTAATAAAAGAGAAAGATGGAAAACTGCTGTCCCGATCCCTGACATAGCAGGAAATAAAAGAAACTGAGGGTTGCAAGGGCAGGACTGAACTATGCTGAGGAAGGGGAAGTAACATCCAAGGGTGAAAATGATATGAAGAGATGAAGGGTTCGTGCATGGGAGACAACCTTCCTGACGAGAACTGGGGCGAGGAAGAGGGACCTGGAGGAAATGTATCGCTCTCTGAAGTATGTTTCCATACGTTTTCTTCCGGTTTTCTCCACCTCACTGCAGGCATGTTCAAATCTGTCAAAACATGAGAATCTGGCAACCTGTTCCAAAAGTAATTATATACTTGTGAGCCTTTATTTTTCAACTTTACTTCCTTTGGAATTTTTGAAAAATAAAAATAAAACGTAAATCTTTCTCAGACCCATTTAACAAAGGAAATTCTTCAAACACAGCATTTCTGACAGTTCATTGGACATAAATAGAGCTTCTCTGTTTTGGCATCGTCTACTTGAATGTCTTTTCCATAATTTAGCTCAGTTGAACGCTCCCACATCAGCAGCTAACCAAACCCAAAGTGCTGTAGTCTGTCAGATCTTAAGCTCTTCCCTATGGATACAGTACTGCCACGTTTCTTCCTCCAAACCCAGAGAAAGCAGATTGGCACTCAGGAACTGGGTACTTCCGACCTGCTCCCATCAACATCACAGGTTTCTCATCGTCTTTCCCACTGATGAACCCCAGCCCCTTTTTCTCTTATAGAGCCAATCGCAGCACTGCCACTCATACTGGCAGTCAGGCACTATACAAGACACTTACATTACATAATACTTTGGACGAATTTGTGATTAACATTTGCCTAGAGATATCTTTAATTAAAAAGCACATTTGGCTTTTCAATGCACAATAGTAATACGTGTCTTTCCTCTTGGGGAAAGGGCCGCAAGAGTTAAGCGGTTAAAATGCTGTATTGAATGTACATTAATTGAAGTAACTGTTTACTATGTTATTAAATCTCAAGATCTTCTGTTTCAGTGGCTATGGATGCTGGATGGGCACTTTTTTAGTTCATGGGTGTCAATCTAGCCAGACTGAATGGATCATAAACTATTGGTATGGATAGTGGAAGAGAGCAAATGTGTCACTCTGTTGTTATTCTCCCTATTGTAGTTTTCTGCCATTGTGATTTGCTGAATGGTGAACATTCTTTGTGTACCTTAGTTGGCAATTAGTTGTCCCTGCTGTGAATGTAATCGACAGGGTTCAAAATGCACAAGGCTTGACAAAACAGTGTGTGCTCTACTCTGCATTTTTTGTTTGACTTGAGTTCCTGGTTCACTTTAAGTACTTTAAGAATTGTCCCAACTAGTAACTGTGTGACCATTGCAGTTGTCCTTTAAATATGGCATGCTGTTAATGGGTGCATTTCAGACTGCAGTAGACATTTGTACTCCAAATCTCATTCTCTCTGCTGATGAGTGCTTTTCCCAATTTTGAGTTAGCATGCACGAGTCATTTCCATTTTCTTGTAGGAATGCATCTATACGACTCTACAAAGTGTTCAATGCATTTTATATATTTATCACAATACCTGGCCCTTTCCTGCGTTCTCCCTTCCGGTAAAGATTTAAGACCTTAAGTCTGTGAGGTAAAACCATACGGATGTATGTGAAGGCTGCTACCCTTGAGATGAAGGAAGCTACACTAATGGATATCACATCCGTTTTCTCCAGGAAGCGGCGCTCTGCTTCGTGCGTGACCTACCTGCAAGAGATTAAGGGCGGAAGGAAGGACAGAAGGAAGGACAGGGGCGAGGGGAGGAAGAAAGACGATCGAATTATAAAAGGTCGCACGCGAGAGGAAGGCCGGATTCGTTTAAGAGAGCAAGGGGCATTACATACAGTGCCTTCTTAAGAGATGGCATTTTCCAGCCATAACTTATAGGCAGGCCAGAGGCGGGATATGGGATTTCCCACGGAGAGAGGGGAGGTGGCTGTCGAAAATCACTAAGACTTGCGAGAGATGGAAACACTAAATCACCTTTTCAAAGTCTGTGGAAAAAGCAAGCACTGCAGAAGAATTCCTGTGTAGTTAGACCTGCAGGGCAGGCCAGGCCAGGTTATCAGGTCCACACCTGGCAGCAGATGGTTCAGTTCGGAGCCTGTGAGTCACAAAAGCTGCACGCCAGCTACCCTGATTAGCTGGAGACGTCTCTTGCCCAACACTGCTACATGAGATGCAGACATTTGTAAAAATCCAGCAGAAACCACGGGACAGGACCAGGAGCAGGAACCTCATCTAGGGCTTGATTCACAGAGAGTTTTCCTATGGAATTGCGCCATTATATAATGCTTCTGTGAATCAGGCCTTGCACAAATATTTGCCCACAATATAGTTGGCTGCAACTTTAATTTAGACATCAAGAGCCAGATTATCAAACATTTGCATGATTTCTAAAAAGTGAACACATTTTTTGATAACATGGAATGGAGCAAGCATGTTTTGTCACAATCCGTATTATCTAAAAACATTTGCACTGTGGCAAAAACAAATCTCACTGTTTTTGTGCTGTTTGCTGCATAACATTAAAATCTATTTGGTACTTTTTTTCAGGTTACTCATCAAACATAGTAAATAAAACAGTCTGCTTCATTTATGCCTTGCTGAAAACCATGTGTAGGTAATACAAATTGGGGCTAAATCTGTTTCCTCCAATCCCTACTATCTCAGCAGAAAAATCAGTGCTAAAATGTATTTGCTCCACTTTTTTGCACCAATGTAAAGCTTTGATAATCTGGCCCCTGGATTTCGTTGAGTTCTGTCTGGGACACACACTGCATGTTCCTGATTTTTCAATGTATGTTCAATTTGTAAATCACTTACTGCCCCTTTTCACCAGTTCTATGTGAAAAGATCTCATTTTAAAGGTCTCAAGAGAAAAACACTGATTTACAATTCCCGATCTGCGGTGGGATTTCACCCCCAACTTCCCCCACTCCAAAACCCCACCCTCCACCCAAATCAAAACACATACATACACACAACACACACACCAACACACACGCACACACCCACTTACTTGTTCTCCTCGTCCTGTGCTTTCAGGTCCCGACGTGCCTGTCAGCCCCTGCGCGCACTTGTGTGCGGCAGGGGCATGACAGTTCCATTTAGAAAGACGGCTGTGTGACTGCACAGAGCGGTCTTTCTAATCGGTTTTATGGTGAAAAGATTTTGAGAAAAATCTTTTCACCTAGAACGATTTCATCACCTCTTCGTAGGATTTCACATTTTTTCACTCTTCCACTAAATTTTTTGAAAACCTGGACTCACTTCCACTGCATGCGCTTTAATCTCTTCTCCCATTTGAACATTTTGGGATTCATCCCAGCAACACTGGAGTACAATGTATACCTCTCCATGTCCAGCTGCAACTCCATATCATTTCCATTGTTCACCTTGCATGTGCCCAGTGTCCCCATGCATCTTCTTCCTCCACCTTTATCTTCCATCTTCACACCCCTACCCATATGTCATTCCTTCCGCTTCCACATACCCGATAAAACCGTATTTATGTTACCAAGTGCACCTTCTTATCTGTGTGTTATGTCTGAAAGGATGGTTTATGGGTGGGGTAGACTCCGAGGAGGATAGAGGAAGTGCACAAGACATTTATTTCTTATGATTTGACCGGATGCATTTAAGGCAAAATTCAACAATAAAAAATGGCATCTTGCTGAAATTGATAAATAGCGTGTGTATTGAATGGTTCAGGAAAGGGGCCTACCACAAAATAGGGGAATTTTCACAGGCTGCCAGTCTAACCCTGTTCCCCCTCTATGCTGTGAACATTTCACCCTCCCTGACAAGTTTCCCAGTTCCATGCGTGACACCTCAAGCTGATCCTGATTTTTTGCTGTTGAGTCACAGCTGGTCTGGCTACTACACCTGTCTGGGACTGGGCACCATAAGCTCCTACTTTGTGGGGACTTAATAGTAGACGAGAAGTGTCTTCATGTGGGGCAGCTGTGAAGTGCAGGCAGCATATGCCTCCTCCACACCTGGACCACTTTCACAGGAAG
Organism: Ambystoma mexicanum; assembly: GCF_040938575.1. Lineage (NCBI taxonomy): Eukaryota > Metazoa > Chordata > Amphibia > Caudata > Ambystomatidae > Ambystoma > Ambystoma mexicanum. The sequence continues at coordinate 280,847,346 of NC_090929.1, read as the reverse complement.
GTGGTTATCCAACCACCCCAAGGTAGACAGAGGGCCCCAGTGCAGGTGATGCCCAATGGGCCTTAGTGCAGTGTGAGGCCGGCACCTGAGACCCAGGTGGGACCTGGGGTCTCGTGGGAGGCCCAGTAGAGAGGTACCAAGGGTCCGCAAGGCCGTCTGCAACTCCTTGGGATATCATCCCAGAGCACAGGGCCTTAGCTGACCAGGCCCTGAGGGCCAGAGCAGAATGAGAGTACCACAAAGCAGCATGACACCCATGTATATGGGAAGGCAGTCAGGGAGAGTTCAAGGTCCTAGCCTGGGATCCCTGAGGCTGGCTGAGGCATTCCAGCTCCACACCCCTAAACACTCACCCCACCCACCCATAGCTTAGGTCCCCACACACACCAGCCATCGCCCCGGGCTACTCCAGAAGGAAAACTCCTCACACGCTCCTGCTGGCTAGGGATGCTTCCACTGCCCTCAGGTGCTCCAGAGGTGTTCCAGAGTTTTATCAATGGCAAAGCTCTAAAGCCACTTCCCCCATCCATTGGCACCCAGCAGCCGACATAGGCGTGAGGGCCACCTGGCCGTCCCTGTCAAGTTCCCCAGTTCCATGCTTGACACCTTGAGCCAGTCATGTTTTTTTTCTTCCAATTCCATGCTGGAACTTGTAGGCACACCCTAGCAAAGTGAAAAGCAAAACTGCAAGTCTGAGTATGGAGTGTGAAAAAAAAGAGGAGTGGCTCAAAGATTCCATATGGAACTAGAAAACATGGCAGCTGTGTTTCACATTAGAGCGAATGGTAGCTGCTGTCAAACAACTTCTCTGCCAAGTACTGAGCCTTAGTCCACCCCTATGAGCACCATGTATCTTTCATTATTAACAAAGATGTCTGAAGTACATCAAACAATTATTAACATTTCTCAATACTACTGTCCCCCTTGTGATCCTACATATGCCCCTCAAAGGTGCAAGAGACACCCAACTTTAAATAAGGGATAAGGGCCCGGGAGTGTGAGGAACACACATTTGTATAACTTGCACAGGTTAAACACTAGGGTTCATTGGCGTAAGGGGATATATGAAATTGAGCCCTTCTTATTGCTCCCTTTAAAAGGCCCCACTTACTATGTAGCCAAGACCCAGATCAAGACCCATAGCACCCTCACACCTTATGATGTTGCCACCACACGACATGGTGGCATAACATCACTTCCGCCAGTCTGGAGGCTCTCCCCGCCCCAACACAACCGACCCAGAATGCAGTTTGGGGTCGCTAGGAGGGATGCCACAGGGCCAAGAACGATGGAGGAAGTACACAATGCAACGTTTTCCTTTCGAAGGTTACAGGCTGCATTTATTCCAAAATGTATCAATAAAAATTGTATCCTGCAGAAATCAATATAATTATTGTTAATACACTGTCAACCCTTTATCAAAAGTTTGTACATCAAATATGCATACCTGGACCCTTGGGGAACTCACCAATCAGGATAAACATTTGATGGATGTAGGGAAGTGCATGTCAGTATGCTGCAATCATCACTCGAGATCTGTTTAACAGGATCCAAGGACGTCAGTAGGACTCTTACAATACCCTTCACAGCATTTTTAGCAGAGTAACATAACAAAACATGAACAGCATTTCTTCTATGCATTCATTTGCCATTCATAAGGTGCACTGTACAACACAAAGGGTGTTTCTAGGCGCCAAAAGGCAAAAATGGGATTGGGGGCAGGGGCTAATCACAACAGTAAAGGTCCTACTAGGCCTTGTGATGTTCAGATCATGTAAGTACAGGAGGAAGTGCTGGGGGGGTTGAGGAGTGGGGGTGTATAATGCAAAGGAATAGATGCAGGGGGATGGGCCCAGCCCAGGGGCCAGGGAAGTGCTTAGGGGGAGGGCCAGACCCAGGGCCAGACAAGTGCTCAGGGGGGGCCCACAGTCTAAATGCAAGAGAGGGGGTGGTCAACCCTCCAGGCTGATCAGGGAAGAGGCCAGAGGAGGGCAGTGCCGAATAGGGGGTGCTGATGGAGACTGGTCAGGGGGGGGCGGATCACATTGTGACTCATAAGTGAACCAGGCTGCCAGTCCAGTGGCAGGCAGTGGCATTTAGAAAGGCACTGGAAGGGGGAAGGAAGTACAGAAGAGCAGAGTCTTGAGAAGCTCCCAGAACTTAAGTAGGTCTGGCTCAAGTTTGAGAATGGCAGGGAGGCCATCCCAGAGGGAAGCGCCTGCCAAAGAGAGAGATCTATCCCCACTCTCTGTTTGTAAAAATGTCTGATCTGCAGAGAGTTGGAGCTACACGAACAAAGGGCTTTACCAGGGAGGTATTTAAGGAGAAACAGTTAGATGTAGCAGGGTACCAGGCCCCATTAGGCCTTATGGATGATCCAGGAGGTCTTGAATGTGATCCTTGCCGCAACTGGCAGCCAGTGGAGACATTTAAGGACTGGAGAGATTCAGTCTCTGGGCTTATGGCCAAGCATAAGTCGTGCAGTTCTTTTCTAGATAAGTTGAAGGGGGCAAAGAGTGGAAAGAGGTAGATTGAGGAAGAGGTTGTTGCAGTAATCCAGCCTAGAGAGAAACAGAACTCTGGATACATTGAAAGAAGAGGAGAATACCTCTGAGGAGGTGAAGCTGAAAGTGGGCCTTTTTGGTATGGTCTGTAATGTGAGTGGAGAAGGAGAAGGCAGAGTCGAAGATGACACAGAGTTTTTTTTGCCTCACTAGAAGGTGAGGGGTGGGGACCCAAGCAGGGTAGCCAGAGAGAGGGAGGGAAACAGGGAGCAGAAGACCCTGTTCCAATGAGAAGGATCTCAGTCTTACTGGTATAGAGGAGCTTCCCCCCACCCCAGCTCTTTCATTACAGACAGGTAAATATGGTATTTAGGGTCAATGCCCCTCTCTCCTGTCCAACATTAAAACATCTGTAGAATTGTTTATTGGGGCAGCTAGGCTGCTCTTATTTAAGGTAAATACATTGGAGATGACACTGGATACACTTATTTAGGGCAATAAAGAACATAATGGTATGCTTACTTTATGGACAGCATAAATATCACAGAATATAGATTTCCGATGTAGAATATAAGTTAGCAAAAGATAAACATTGTATTACAGATAGCTACAGGCCTGAAAGCTCCATGGAGATTTAAATAGTGCTGGTAGCGCAGAAAATGTGATGTGTGCAGAAAAGGTAGTATATTGAGCAGAAAGCCAAGGTGCAGTAAGATGGCAGGAATATATAGAAGAATTTGTAATGTTCAGTGGTGTGACTCATAAAAAAAAAAACTGGCATAACAGGCTGGGAAAGATGAGGTAGAGAAATTGACCAATGAAAAAACTATAGTCTATTTCTGTCTTGAACACAGTGTGCTAAAATGTCAGAAAATGTCATTTCTGGAAATGTGTTTTTGTCCAGCTTTAAGGTTGCACCATATGTCGATGATTCAGTGAAATATGGGAACCTACCTAGTCTTGCTAGTTTGAATATGAAGTCATGTGTTTTAGGAAGTGTTTATGTCCAATGGCAAACACGTGATGTTTTGGCCTTTAAGTAAAATGGCCAATTGGAACTTGTTAAAATGTAAGGTTCATATTACCATAAAAGAATTAAACCATTTGTTTCTATTGTATACAATCCATGAAGCGTGCAGTACAAAGTTGAGATTTCCTTTTTCAGCTGTAAGGAGCAATTATTAAACCCAAAATTTCTCTTATTTGCACAAGCAAGAGGATGGCTGGCTGTAGAGAATTATGGCTGAGAATTAATATTTTAACATTGGCATTAAGGCAGAGATCGTATGCCAAGCACCATGCCTGCATAGCAGTCAGACAGTCAAAAATGAGAGAGAAAAAGGAGGTAGAGGAGGTGAGTTTGAAGGAGAGCTGAGTGTCATCAGCATGGCACTGGACATGAAGAGAGAAGGAGGAAATCAAGTGGGCCAAAGGGGGAAGGTAGATATTGAAAATCCACAGTGATAATATAGAGCCCTGAGGCACGTGACAGGTGGACTGAGAGCTGGAAGAGTGGAAGGGGCCCTGTTGCACCTGGGAAAGTCTATTAGAAAGGAAGAAGGTCAACCAATCCAGTGCAAGGTCCATGATACCAAGGGTGTCGTGAAGCCGATTTAAGAGGGTGGCATGATTGACCATGGCAAAGGCAGAGGAAAAGTCAAGAAAAATGAGAATAGATAGGGAGTTTAAATTATGGTTTGAGAGCAGGACTTCACAGGTGTTCAGGAGAGCAGTTACCATGCCCATGGAAGCTCTGAAGCCAGACTGGTGGTCATAGAGTCAGCCAACAGATTCAGCGTTGCGGGTCAGTTGGGAGATAACCAACTTCTCAAGGGGTTTACCCATCAAGGGTAAACCCCTTGAGACAGACAGCCTTTTTAGGAGAGGGTGCACAAGGGAGTGTTCGAGGAAAACTGGGAAAGAGCCAATGGCAAAGGAATGGTTACAGAAATTGGACAAGGCAGGAGCAAGAGCGCAGATGTTGTCCTTGATAGTTCTGGAGGAGGAGAGGAGCACCTGTTTGGAGGAGGCATTTGTTTTGGGGGTCACCTTGTAAAACATTACAAAAGTAGTCACAAAGGCGTATGCTGTTGCAAGACTGAACGCAGTTTGAATCAGGGCCCCAGGCGCAGCTGGAACGGAAAATTCAAACAAATCGCCGAAGAAAACTGTTAGAAAAGGCACTGTCAAAGAAACACCCCTAAAATAAGAACTTTCATACAAAGCAAAGTAATTAGCATTTGCGATTGTGCGACATGAATAAATCTCCACACACAGAACTGATTGGGCTTTGCACCTTGGGCCGTTATAGAAAAACATGCATTGCCATCAATTATTGGGTCCACAAACCTTCCTACACCGCCCTAGATTTAATTTATGACATTACAATCCACCAATTTCTGCAGCACAAAATTAAGTCATTGAAACATTTGCGGCGACCAGCGGAACTTTAATAAACTGCCCTGGTCACCTCATCCTGAATTCTCATGAGAAAGGCTGCCCATCATGATAAACACCAGATTGTTGAACCACAGACATAATGGTGCACAAATGATGCATATCAGGGAAAATGTTCTACCAGGCAAGTTGGGTGGTTCTTTTCGGCTCCATTAAAAAATTGCATTTCACAAATATTTTGAATTATAAAAGGGTTGTGTTTCATTTTTTCATTGGCAGGACTTGTGAGCTCTAATCTGTGACCTCGAAAAAACCAACCACTCTGTACTTCTCTCAGCACTGGCCTGGGATTGCAAACTCTGCACCAAACCCCCAGCCACAAAAACCTTTGCTGCACCTAAAATGCAAAGACACATTTTCTGCAAAAGCAAGCTTTTAAGGCCTACTTACCGTGTTTCATTCCACCACTACTAAGTTTGATTATACTCACATGTGTCTCAGTATTCATGGATTATGGATTCGTATTATTAAGCCTCTTAATTACAATAACATCAGAAAGGGCCCCATCCCCTTTTATAGCGTTACTCTTGCAGCTGATAAGTGTGTTACTTCAAACCACGCTGAACTTGCATTTATATTACATTATTCCTTCCCCCCATGTATTATTTTATCAATAACTAAATCATTATGGGCCTCTAATTTCTTTTAAGCAACTTTATGTATCCATATTTTCTCCAACCATGTCAGGTCTCCCCAGTCTCCTCCCAGCCATTCAGATCTTCCCCAACCATACACACCCTGTCCCATCCTTTAGACATTGAAGCCAGAATTCTCTATAATTTATAACATCAGCAGGTTGTGTACAACCCCATCCATCAGGATACCCCACACGTTCCAGCATTATTTTCTTCCCGCTCCTGATTTCAAAACTATTTTTGTCAACACTCAAGGGTAACATCAAATGCCCTTTTTGCTTGTTAATATATATTTTAAGAATGTTCTTAATAATGCAGAAGGTGATGAAAATGAGCATGTACACAGGGACAGTCATCAAAACAATCCAGAAAGCAAGGTGGGTCCCTAATGCTAATACTCTGTCCTGCCAGTATGTGGCTTGGACTCCATTAACCTTGCTTGTAATCTTTCCCTGGAGTGTCTGTATCTCTTTTATAGCTGCACTTAGAGTTACAGTAGAGGCATCAACGTCAGGTGTCGCGGTGCAGCAGATTGTCCCCAGCTTGGCACATATACCTTCTTCCATGGCTGTCAGGAGGTCCAAATAAATCTATTTTGAAGTGATACCAAGCTCAAAGCCCTCATCTCTTCCTTGATTGCATTCAACCTTTTTGCTGTTGAGTTATCCAGCTGCAATAGCTCCTAACGGATTAGTTTCAACCACTTTGAATTTGCTGCAGCCTGTACTCCTGGAAGCAATAACAAAGTGAAAAAGGTAGCAGCAGTAAAGAACAAGCAGTACTCATCCAGGATAGCAGGCAGTTTATCCGTGTTCTTCCTGGAGAATTAGTTATTTTCTCTTTTCATCTCCTCATTCTTTTCTGCTGCTCATTTTGAAGTGCCATATTCCTCTGCAGTGCAATCTTCACGGCAGTGCTATTTTTAGGCACCACTAGTGGAGGGCTGTGCAAGGAGAGGAGAGCGCACACACTACTCCAGTAAGGCGGAAGCTGGGCATATGCTTTGGATCTGCAGGCACACCAATAATTGCTGCTGTTCCCGGCATCCACGCCGCATTCTTCACCATCTTGGTGCATCCCAAATTAGTCCCTAGGAAAATTGACCCACTTGACCTGAAACACAAAGGGAATCGCGTAAAGCTGCTGATGTCAGTGGGTTGATGTTTTCATTGTAACCACATAAGTGTAAAAAATGTTTCCCCTAGTTGCTGAGCAGCTGTCATTATCCGTGGCTGCCACGTTTTGCTCAAAGCCCACCAGTCCTTCAGCACAGCACTGCATTATTCACCCCTCCCATTTGTCTCCATACCATACTGCTCCTTGTATCCTCATTAGCGGCTTGTGTGACAAACCGGGACACTTTGTCCTTCTTTAGTTGTGCATTGCATCTTCTTACAGTCTCTTATTTGTAATTCCCCTTGTTTAGGAACCTTGGTGACATACCCACCTTATGCTGTGTTTCCTCATTTTGAAGCATTTGTGTTAATTTTACAAAATTGTCCTTAAGGACATTTTACCATTCATCCACCCAGTGAACAGCTACTATTTTTCCCTGCAATAAACTTGGAGTTCTACAGAGAGACAGGTCCATCAGGCATTTAGCCTCCTCATAGGACACAGCTTGGGGCAGGAAAAGCTTGAATACTCCTACAACGTGTGGAATGAGAGAGCATGCATCATTCCATCATACCAAACATTGCCTCTTAATGAATTATGCTCTTCCTCAGTGCCATGGTGAAAGCATTACCTATTCATCACATTTCTCTTTACCATTTATCTTTTTGCGTCCAATTGTAATTCACTTTTTTTCTTAAAAAAACAAGTACAACAAAAGCATAAGCTACACCAAAACATATTAACATCATTATGCTCCAGAAACCTGAAAATGTCTTTTTTTCACATTTTGCATTGTAACCTTCTTCAGCTCCCTCTTCTGCTGGCTTTTTATCAAATCTAAGGACTGTTAGAAAATGAAAGGAAAACTCAGTTGTACTCCCCATTATGTTAATGTTTATTGTTTATGTTTATTGAGTTTATATATCACTTTACACCAAAACGCTTTGTTGTGCTTTGGGAGACGGTACTTTTGTCTCTGTGAACATCCGTTATGTGGATCCATCTGCTTCATCCCTGTTTTTTGACAGCTGTTGGTGTTGAGTAGATGATGACATGTGGGCTTGTGAACGTTCCTCTTTCCACTTCCTCACGTGGTTGTGCATGAAGACATGATGAACTGGGTGAAGAGGTGCTGTTTGTGAGAAATGTCCATTTGGATCACCTGATTGTCCAGATTGGTTTTTAGGCCTCCTCTGCACGTGACCTGGTAAATTCATTGAGGTTCAGGTCAAATACCCCCCACCAGAATAGCAGAGGTAGTGTGAGCATCAGAGATTGTATGTGATGGTGGAACTGGCACATCCATTCTCCGCCCTGTAACAATCTCATGAGGAGTCAGATGGAAATCTCCTAGAGGTGTCTTTCTTAGCGCAGGCAAATCAATCGGTAAGCAGTGCACCCTGATTTTTCAAGCGTCTGCTCAAGCTTAGCAAATCACATCTTAAGCAGTCCATTAATCTTTTCTCCCAAACTGTTGGCTTGGGGATGGTAAACTGTCCATGGTTTATGCTTTATCCCCAGGAGTCTTGTGATTTCCTTTATACAATCATTGGCAAAGTGCTGCACATTATCAGAACAAATTTCATCTGGAATACGCCACCTCTGGAACATCTTCCTCACCAGAAATGTAAATGCAGAGTGGACATTATTCTGGGCACAGGAAGCTGCCTCAAGCCAACGTGAGAATGGATGCACCACTACAAGCAGGTACTTGTAAGAAGTACACCTTTCTTGCATATCACCATAATCGATATGTAAGTGCCACAAGGGGCCTTCCGGTCATGGCAATCTTCCCTGTACAACTCTCAATGTGTGACCTGGCAAAAACTTCTGGCACATCATACAATTATTGACGTACTCAGTAACATATTCATACAGATTTGGCACAAACCAGTATTCACCTATCCCTGCAGCCACATGCTCTTTCGATACGTGAGCAGGATAGTGAAGCTGGTCCAACGCCAATTGTAATAATTGCTTCAGCATGACAACCTTTCCTGTGCTTTCATGTCACAAGACCAAGTCAGTTCGGGACAAAGAACATCCCCTCCTTTTTCACAGGTCATTTTCAGTGTCTGATGTTTCTCCCTGCACTTCTATTATCTGCAATATTGGGGTTGCATTCAAGTTATCTGGCAGTGTGTCTTTTTCTTTGCTCGCTGTTAGGGGTATCTTTTCTTCTTTGCCAAGGAACAGCACATGCAATTCCTTTGGCATATATGCTGCTTCTTTTGCTGCTGTAGAGAAGGAGCTAAGTACCCCCACCTCAATCACCTCGCCCATCTTGCTTATACGTTGGGAACAAGAGTGTGAGACATGTGCGGTACCAATAAAAATACTGATACCAAGGAGATTCCTGGAGGCAAGGTTCCCATTGAGAAAACCATACCTGTATACGAGACAGTACGATGGCCATCTGAATGAAATCCTGGAAGAAACAGGACCAATGAATGGCAAAGGCAAATGGTGATATCATACAGAGTCAAATTGATGCACATGGAAGAGATGTAGAGACTAAAGAATACAGATATTCTATAAGGCATCAAGAAAGTATCGAAGATAAGTGACATCTTGGAATCAAGATGAAGAAACTTATGCTACAGAACTGGTGAAGATGTCAAGCTGTTTTACACGTGTACAGATGCAAAGAAACGCAAGCAGACAAAGTATTCTTGAGGCTAACTAAGTAGTGAATAGATAGCCGCATGCACCAACATATATATATATATATTGAAGTGAGTAAAGAATGGATATTTCCACTACGTGTTATAACAGAGCTGGGCTAAAGAAAGAAGGCCTTGTTTCCAGTATGTCGCATTTAGAAAACAAGTGAATTACAAAGTGAATCTCAGAAAGGTGAGACTGGATGAGCCAAGAAGCCAACGTCTTATCAGGCTGGAGTGAGCAGATATTGGATACAAATCGTGTGAAAGAGCAGAGCTCCAGCTCAGGAGGCATGAACAAAACAAGGAAGACGTCAGAGGTCTATTAGAAAATAGTATTGGTAATACACGAGAAGCTCGATTTTGTGGTCTTCAGTTACATGGAGGGATGAAGTTGGACGAACATGATGGTCACACCTAAGCATGAGGGCAGAGTGTGCCTTCACTCCCCTGAATTCTCCAGAGCAAAGAACGCTCACAAGAACAAATTCAAAGCCCTAATTGACAGTATACCACTGAGGTGATGATGGATGAATATGCTAATTTTGGGAAGCTATGGTTGAAGACTAGCTCACCAGCACCTGGAAGCCCAGTATGCATGCTGCTAGACATAGGTGGAAAAATACTGACGGAGGTTAGAGTGCCAACCAATGGTAGAGGGCCGCATGATTAAGGGTCCTATAGTTTGTGTAGCCAATGAGAAGTTGTGTATTTAGTGACGTTCATAGTGACTTGTTTTAGGGGAGGACTTAGTTGCCCCACCTGATGTTAAGAAACCTATCACATTTCTTCACTGCCTTAGCCAAGTACGTATCATATACTTAGATATTCTCTTGGACCCTATCACACTTGCCATTAGATTTTTGTAGTTTGTCACGTAGGATGACGTTAGTAATATGTAGGTTGACGTCATTTATGACTTTTTTTGCTATAAAAGAATGTTGTTTTTTTTAAGATGCATTGAGAGATCTCACGCTGAGATGTCTGTTGAGGTCTGTTGTTCTCCCTGTTTTAGATAATTGATATTAAAACAGTTATCCTTTTGCCAACTACCTGAGTCGTTTTGATTATTGATGTTTGAGTAATTTCTGCATCCCCATTCATCGAGAGAGTAGGCTTTGTGGTCCCGGAGATATCGCACAACCTCTGCCAAGTTTTTTAAGTTAACGCAAAGCCTTGCATGCCAGGTTCGATGGGTCCCTTGTTTTCAGGCAGAAACCCCTCCCGGCGTCTACAGGAAGCTGAACGTACTGAGCCTTGAAGAGGCTACTGAGGAGGCATACAATCCCGAGAGTCGGAAGTTGAAAAATCGAATGGTGAGTAAAACTGAGTGAGGTGGCAAACGTGTGAATGGGCAGTGGGTGAAGAAAGTGATAAGTGGAAACCAGTAATGGAGGGAGGCTGGGATAAAAAAAACTTGAGAACAATGAGTGTTGAGTAGTGAGTAAAATTGACTTGAGGAGAGGCCAAGCAATTAAGAGGTATTGTGAGGAGAAGCCATGCTAAAGAGTACACCCTGGGTTACCTGCGTTTTAAAGAACGGAACAGAAGGAATTGCACCTAAAGCCTGATTTTACGTGTGACGTAGGAGACAAATTTGTTTAAAGACAGTTAGAAGAGGTTGGTTCACATCCCATCGGGATATTTTTAGAGGGTAGGACAGTCTTAGAGAGAAGACTGAGATATATGTGGCCAGTCGAGTATGTCTGTTTGTTTGTTCGTTTTATGTGAATTATATATATGAAAAAACAATGGAGGAATTGATAGACGTGAAAAAGAAAACATGAAAATTGGGAATCAATTATGTATTTGTTGGTATCAAACTGATGGTGTTTAGTGAAAACATAGATTAAAGTAAAACATGTGATATAGGGGGTTTTGGAGCCTGCAACGATTGGTGCACGCTCATATTGTGTTATTTTTCTGAAACGTACTTTTGAATTTTGCAGAGTGTAAAGGTGAGTATTGAAAGTCAAGAGTGTTGTGTCAAAGTGGAGGATATTACTCTGCGTGTACACCTCTGCAAGCAGTTACCAAATCATGCACCCAAGTTTAGACAGTACAGTACAGAGTGGGTTAACGGTACCACAGACAAAATGTTCATGCCATGGCTGCAAGGGCGATCACTATCGAAGGCAGTTTTGCAGCATATAATGACATATTTGCATGCTGCATATACGGGAAAAAAGTTAGAGAAACGATTAGCAAGCTTAGAGCTCCGGAAAATGTACAAGGAGGAGAGAGAAGAGTTGTCTCCTGTAGATTGGATACTTAATGTATGCACAGAGGGGGATGAGGAGCCAACTGCTCCACCCACTGCACCTGAATTAGATGTCGATAGCAAGAAAGATGACTGGTTGTACCCATTGAGGGAGCTTAAGGCAGCAGCGGGGTATATAATAACCCGGAATATGACTCGCTTGTGCAAAGCAGCGATGAGGGTCCAGAGAAAAATACTGAGAGAGATGTAACCTCTAAGGTCCCAAGGGACAAGGAAAGATGCGATAAAGAGAGAAGTGAATGACCAAGTACATCCTTTGATACAGGACGGGAAATAAAGAGATGGAAAGGAGAGAAAGAGAAAACTGATGAGTTAGCGCTCATACAGAATGAATGGATGGGTGTTCAGATTTTGCTCAAACTTGATGGTAAGAGTATCAAGGAAGTAAGGCAAAGGGAACTTCGAGATGAGCAAGATAAAAAGGATAAAGAAAGAGAGGAAAGGTTGAAAAATGATAGGACAAAAAGGAAGGATAGACAAAGACGGGAATAGGTGTATCAAGAGGAGCAACTGAAAAAGCAGGAAAGAACAGAGGAGCAGAGAAAATATGACAACAAACAAAGGGTAATCGAAGAACAAGAAAGAGTAGAAAGGAAAAGAATGGAGGAAGAAGAACAGAAATTAAGGGATAAAAGAAAGCAAAGAGGAAATATGAAGGGCAAATGAAAGAAGGGATATGAAGAGAAAAGAAGAACAAAGGGTAAGAGAGGAACTAAGAAAGCAACGAGAATTTGATGATGAGTTAGAACAAAAGAGAAGACAGAGAGCACGCGATATTGATCATATGGAAAAGGAGATAATGGGTCCCAATCCAGGAGTGTCATGGGAAGACATAGAAGAGTTCTTCCCAGCGCATGAGCCAATAGCAAGTCCATCTAGAGCAAATCTGGAGGATGAGTTTGACTCAAGAAGCATTTGGGATTCTATTGATAAAGTCTATCATGATATGAAGACTAAGAAAGTGCAGCAAGAGAAGGGCAAAAATGATCGACTCGAGAGTATGCAGTTGTACGATACAGAGGGAGCCTCATGTAGTTTGGAGCCAAAGGAGCTGTCTTTAGATAGACGTACTCTGAAACTAGATGAAGAGGAGAACAGTCACACAAGTTGGGGACAGGATATCTCAGATGAGGACAGAGCAACCTTCTGTGGGGAAGAGGAAGGTGACGCATGTGGCCCTGAAGGGTGTTTTTCAATAGATAAGGAAGTAAGATGGTCGGATTTAGACAAACCTAAATCTCGGGCGTCAGAATCACTGACTTGACTAAATCGACCTAGAGAGCGATCCCATGGTCAGAGGGGGGACTCGCCAATGTATGTGAGCAAGTTAAGGTCACTGCCAGTAGAAGGCGGAGCGGAACCATTGTCCCTGTTATGGATAGACAGGCGATGGGTGACAAATGCGAGTTTGGGGTTCCACAGTTTCCTTTGTTAGAAAAGGGAGCAGAGAGGCCACAGTATATACCTTGGCCACATATGGATAAGGACAATTTAAGGTGCAAACTCCCAAGTTTAACTTCTGGTGCTGGGAAACGGATAGATGAATTAGAGAAAATGACAGGAGGAAACACGTTAGCTATAGGGGACATTAAAGGTCTCCTGATTGCTATCCTTGTGGAGAGGGCTGATGATGTTGGGTGAAGAGCAGGGTGTTCTGGTGTTACCACAATAAAGACTGCTCACGATGGAGCACCATTTTAAAACTATAGGGCAGCGGTCTGGAAAGCGCTTACTGTATACAAACACATCAGACATGGGAACTATAATGGCGAAAAAGATGCAGGAAGGGAGGATCCACTTGTTTACATTCAAAATTTCCAAGAGCAGTGGGCCTTGGAGACACAGGGATCTTGGGGAACATCTATACCTGTATTTTATCATAAATTGTGCAAAGGGCTGCCAGAGTCAATGCAGAAGCAGCTCAAGAAATTGGTGGGCATGGAAGCGAAGCCTTGGTCAGAAATACAGTTGACCATTGCACATTATTGCAGGCTGTTGCAAGAGAAGAATCGAAAGAAAGACGATGTTAGGAAAGGCGAAGAGGCAAAATTACTGCTGAAAAACTATCCAAGTATGCTATTGAAGGAGCGATGTTGACTTGTGGAGACAGGTCGGTTTCACAGCAAGCCGCAAACATGCCACAGGTGAATAACCAAAGGCATTTCAACCAAAATAATTGTGGATTTGCACCACAGGGAAGGGGAGTCTTTCAAGGTAGGGGCTACCAGAATAATGAGGGAGGCTTTCAGAATAATCACGGAAACATTGAGAACAATCAAAGTGGGTTTCAGAACACGCAGAATGATAATCAAGGCATGCAGGAGGTGAAATAAGAGGACCTCCGCCTATATGCTGGACATGTGGTATGACAGGGCATTTTTCTTGCATATGTAGAAGTCAAGGATTTGTGCAGAATGGGCAATTCTCAAGAGGGGGACTATAAACCGCCTGCATATTCGCAGCAGAATGGAGATGGGTTTGCTCAGAATCAAACAGTGCAGCTGACACAAGCGTAGAGAATGCAACAAGACTTTGCACACAGCAGGCAACAATGAATCCGCCACAAGGGCAGTCACAGCAGTCACCTATGCAGAAACACCAGAGCACAAACACAGGAAAATTAATGACTCCTAGAATAGGGGATGTCACTGTTGATGGAGGGATCCCTTTCACATGTACAGCGTTGAGAATGTACCCACAATAGGACAGCTCACTGGGAGAGTTGATGTGTTCAATACCATTACTATAACGCCTAATCCTCAAGAGGAACCGAGGGTTGACGTTAATATAGGAGGCAAATCCTTTTGTTTTTAGAAGACACTGGAGCAACACGCTCATGTATATGAGACGGCAAATTTTTGATGTCTGGAAATGCCATGAATACTCAAAGGTTCACAGGAGCTACACGCAGAGTTCCTTTTACTGATTAATTATTAGTCTCTATAGGAGAGTGGGACATGTCTGTGCCATTATTGCATTTGAGGCAGACACCTGTCAATATATTAGGTCAAGATTTAATGACTAAGGGCCTAATTACAAGGTTGGAGGTAGACTTGCCGGTAAAACCAGCAAGGCAACCTCCAAACTTACAAGAAAGTCCGGCACCCATGAATGGGCAATTACTGGGGTATTTCTGGCCCCACCGGACCCAGTAATTGCCCTTTCACGGGTGCCGGAATCGGGTGATCCCCATTCACATTTGAGTCCCATATGGCTCAATGGGAATGGGGGTGCCTGTAGCACTGGTATGGTTAATTACTGTGCCGGTGCTACAGGCCTGCTGTGCTCGGGTGTGCCTTTCATTCCGCCAGGTTAGACCTGGCGGAATGAAAGGCACCAGCAAGCACAACTCGTAGTCTGCCGGTCCGGGAACTACGGTACCGGTAGGTTTACCGGTACTGTAGTTCCCAGACCGGCAGACTCATAATGACCCCCTAAATTGAATATGATGATTTTGTTCACTGATGAAGGCATAGTGTGTTCAACACCATGAATGCATTATTTAAACGTGACAGAATTTATTATGGCATTTGCATTTCATGCGAGGAGTACCTTTAGAACCAGACGTTTTTCATTATGAGGTACGCATTCTGTTAACATGGCTGCCAGGTTTATTGGGCAGGACTATGAGAATACCTGATGAATTCTTATTTAGGCCAAAGATACCAATGGGTGAAGAGGAAGGGCAAATCTTTCCTTTAGAATTACAAGCAGCCATAGTGCAAGGAGAAATGGCTTTGGTTGATGGGAATGATTATGATGGCAGACGATGGTGCACAGTGATTGCCATTGGTGAAGGTTACATATTAACTGATTTCACTGATGAGGATATGTTTGTAGATGTCCAGCAGATGACAAAGTAATATTTGAGATGAGTATCACTTATTGGGTAACAGCGATTAAACGTGAGGTTCCTCAGAAAATGTTGTTAGCATGCAAGCGTCCTGAATATTTTGATGATGACATGGCATGTCAAAAGTCCCAGTCTTGTTATGGACAAAAAGGCCCCTACGATGTAGGCCTATTGAAGGCGACTGGAGAAGTGAAGATTACATTGAAAACAGGAGTAATTTTACCTCAAGCACAACAGTATCCTTTGTCTCGAGATGCAGATGAAGGTATTTTTAAGACGATATCTGCTATGATGGAACAGGGCATTTTAGTGTTGCCAGAGTTACTGTGTAATACTGCAATTTATCCGATTAAAAAAGGGAAAGGGGGTTGTGGTGTTTAATTCAAGACCTTCAGCTGATTAACCAGGTTGTAGAGGCTGAATTCCCTCTAGTTCCTAATCCAGCGACACTCTTATGTAATATACATGCTAAGGCACAATATTTTACTGTGATTGATTTAAAAAATGTGTTTTTCTCAATCCCATTGCATCGTCTGAAAAGGACTAGTTTACCCCAGGGGTACTGTGAGTCTCCATCAATTTTCAATAGGGTCCTAAAGATGGACTTCAGCAATATAGATTTAGAAAGTGTTGTGTTGCAGTACATAGATGCCATATTAGTCTGTAGCACCTAAGAGGAAGAGTGCAGACGTGACTCAATCCAGCTAATGATTATTCTTGCAGATAAAGGATATAAAGTAGACAAGGAGAAATTGCAGTACTGTCAAGAGGAAGTGCTGTACATAGGTCAGTTCATTTTGTGTGAAGGAAAGAAAGTTACTCCTGAGAGGGCTGAGGCTATTTTGAAAACAGCAAAACCACTCACGATAAAGCATATGCAGAGATTTTTGGGACTATGTAACTATGTGAGAGCGTGTGTCTTTGATTACATTTCATACATAAGGCCCTTGTTGCAAGCTCTAAAGAAAGCACAGGTGAATCAGAAAAACATTGTTTGGACTGAAGAAATGGAAGAAGGGTTTGACAAGTTGAAAAAGGCAATTTGCACCGTGGCCAGTTTTAGGGATTCCCAATAATGCTGAGGAATTCTTTTTATTTTCGCATATGAATGGCACTGTTATGACAGATCTACTCATGCAGAAAACCATGTTGGGGTATAGTCCCCTTGCATATTACAGTGGGATTATAGACCCGGTAATGAGAGGTCATTTTCTGTGCGTACAGCCTTTGGCTGCCGCCGTGTTCGCCGTTGAGATGGCTGCTAGCATAGTGATGGGATGTTCCATGATGTTATTTGTTGAGCATGCATTGTCATTTTGGAGAAACTTAAAGGCACATTGACTTCTCAAAGGGCTTCTTCCTATGAGGTAGTTATATCGAATCCGGCAATTAAAATAGTCTGATGCAGAATAGTGAATCCTGCCATGTTTGTAGCAGAACCACTGGCAGAGGACAAGCACGCATTTGATTGCTCGAACAATGAGGAATTCTATGATGAGGTCCTGAGTGTGAAGGAAAATACGTTGGCAGCTGGGGAGATTCTTTTTATTGACGGTTCTTCAAGAATCAATCAAAATGACGGTCAGAGATATACAGGTGCTGCTGTGGTGAAGCACACGGCCAATGGGGAGTTTGACGTATTAATAAGTGCACCACTAGTGTCTCACTTTTCTTTCGGCACATGATGCAGAATTAGTGGCGCTGATTATCGCGTTTGAGAATCATGCAGACCATGAAGTAACCGTGTACAGTGACTCTGACTATGTGACGTCAACAGTGAATGCAGGATTAGCACATTGGAAAAGGAGGGGCTACCTCAGAGCAGACGGCACTCCAGCACAACACGCAGCCTTATTAGACAGGCTTATTAGCGCACTATAACTCCAAGTAGCCATAGCAGTAGTTAAGTGCGCAGCACACACTAAAAGAGCAGACTTTATCTCACGTGGAAATCAAAAAGCAGATGAGGAAGCAAAGCGAATTGCATGTTCAGAAGTTATTATGTCATTTGATACACCCGATGTGAATGAAAGCATGGTAGTGATGATAGTGTGTCTGAGTATTATAATAATCTATCTAAAACCCAGCCAACAGAGATATAAGGGGAAGCGCCCCAAGACGAAAACGACTTGTGGACACGGAGAGGATGTTCTTTAAAACTCGCTGAAGCATTGTGGCGACAAGAGAGCAATGGTAAACCAGAGATGTCTGTGGCCTTATTAAGGTTGGCGTTGGACCAGCTACACTACCCTGCACACGTCACTAGAGAGAGCTTTGCCGCAACTATTGTGGAGGATTGGTGCGTTCCAAATATCGCAGAACACGTTGCATTTTATGTCGAAAATTGTATTGTATGTCAAAAGTTTACTGCTGGGCACACATTGTGCACAATTAGAGGAGTTATTCCGAGACCTAATGGTCCCTTTCTGCATTTACATATCGACTATGTCGACATGCTGCAAGTATGCAAAGGATATAGATATATGATAGTGGTAGTATGTCCCTTTACGTGGTGGATTGAAGCTGGATCATGTACACATCCAGACGCCACATGTTCAGCCACATTTTTTGTACTAGAAGTGTTTGCTAGATGTACATCCTGTACCTTACTGGGGAGAGGTTGGATTCAATCCCCTTCTACCTCTTGACAAAGGTAAGTGACTTTCCCCTGAGCTATCTGGCACTTGGTGGCCTTGATAGTGAGGTTAGCCATTTTCAAGGCCTGAAATGCCTTATTTAAATGAGTCAAATGCTCATCCCAGGTGGAACTGTAGACAGCAATGTCGTCTAGGTGGGCCACACAGAAGGCCTCCAACTGACTGAGCGCTTTGGAAGGTGGCAGGTGCATTATTCAACCAAAAAGGCATGACTCTAAATGGTAGAGCCCATCAGGTTTTAAGAATGTAGTTTCTTCCTTGGCCTGGTCCGTCAGAGCTATTTGCCAATAGCCTGAGGTAAGGTCAAAGGTGCTTACAAATTTGGCAGCACCTATGGTGTCCAGAAGCTCATCAGCCCTGGCTAATGGGTGCACATCAGTTTTGGTGACAGCATTGAATCCTCGGTAGTCCACACAGAACCCTCAATCCTTGGTACCTGCCTGGGAACTTGCCTTGTGTACAAGGACCTCTGGACTGGACCAGGGACTGGTGGAGGGTTCAATTACACCCAGATCCAACAACTTGGCGACTTCGGCCTGAATGTGGTTCTTCACTGTGTCTAACATCCGATAGCACCTTTTTTGACAGGTACACTGTCACCAGTGTCAATTTCGTGCCTGCACCATGGGATGAGGCCTAGTGTCAGTGAGAACAGAGGTGCATACTGCTGGAGCAAAGCCCTGCAGGCCCTCTGTTGCTCTGGTGTCAAATCTGGAGAGAGATGTACTCCATCCACAGAGCCATCATAGGGTTGCTATGCAGCAAATCAGGAAGAGGCTCCCTCTCATCCTCCTCTTGTTGGGAAGCTTGCAGAAGACATGAGACTTGCTCTCACCTCTGGAAAGGCTTGAGCCTGTTAACGTGGAACTCCTGAGTGGCTACCCCTGGGACTCCCATGTCAACCAGATAGTTAACTTTGCCCATCTTGGAGATTATCCTGAAGGGGCCAGTCCACTTGTCTGCCAAATCTCTCGGCTTGATAGGCTCCATCACAAGGATCTCCTATCATGAAGTCCAATACACTTGTGAGCTCCTAAGGTCATGCCAGTACTTGTTATATCTTGGCTCGCCTTAAGATCTGCTGTCACCTGGCACATAATGTGTGCCATCCTCCGTCTGACGCCTAACACATAGTCCCCCACTTGCTTGGCAGGACCTGGAAGGGTGGCTTCCAAGCCTTCTCTGATTAAGGAAAAGGGCCCCCTAACTGGATGTCCAAAGAGAAGCTCAAAGGGGCTGAAACCAACACCTTCTTGAGGCACTTCTCTATAGGCAGACAGCAGGCATGGTAGGAAGAGATCTCATGTTCTCCTTAGCGGCTCTTCCAAAGCACCCAGAATGCCCTTGAGAGTCTTATTGAACCTCTCAACGAGACCATTGGTCAGAAGATGGTAGGAGGTGGAAAACATATACGTTACTCCGCATTCTTTCCACATTGCTTGCATGTAACTAGAGATAAAGTTGGATCCTCTGTCAGGGACCACCTCTTTAGGGAATCAAACTCTGGTAAAAATGCCTAGGAGAGCCATGGCAACCACCTTGGTAGTAATGGTCCTAAGGGGTATAATCTCAGTGTACCTGGAAGCATGATCAACCAGGACCAGGATGAACAAGTGTCCCCCTGATGTGGGAGGCTCTAGGGGACCGACAAAGTCGCTGCCAACCATCGCAAATGGAATGCCAACCACTGGCAAAGGCTGCAGTGTAGAAATGACACTGTCTCCAGTCTTGCTAGACAACTGACAAGTGGGACAGGTCTGGCAGCGGGACTTCACTTCTACTACTATCCGGGGCCAGTAGAAATGTGCAGAGAGCCTTTGCTTAGTCTCATTGGTCCCAAGATGACCACTAAGGCACCTGATGCCCCAACAGCAAAATGAAGGGCCTTTAAACACGAGGTGACTCCATACTCTTGAGGACACCAGGTTCAAGCCTAGCGGGCTCATCACAAAGGAGCTCACCTTCCTAATAAATCTTGAATGACCTAGGCACTTCTCCTTGTGCCTGGTGTTTTCTTAGACCCTTGAGAGAGTGGCACTCTCTCTGTCCCTTACAGAAGTCTCCCCTAGAGAACCTCCCTTCAGCCAGCAGGCATTGAAGGTCAGGGTGATCCTCTGGGTTGAGCACCTCTCCCGCAGGAGGTTCTTCTGGTTCTTCTCCCTCAGAAGTTGAGTCTCAGGTTACAACTGGACCCAGCCTGTCTGGAGCCTGAATCCCAGTGGGTGCTGCTGAAGCATCAGAAAGAGAAGCAGCCCCCTTCACAGAGGTGGCCTTCTTGATCTTCCGTCTTGCCTTGGGTCTCCCCTTTGTCTTGGGTTCCTGACTAGCAGCCAGACCTGGTGTGACCTGTGATCTAGTGACTACAGCAGCAGTCAGGGGTAGTCCATCAGAGATCAACCCCAACCCTACTAGATCATTCCCCAACATAATGTTGGCAGGTACATTGTCCTGAACCAGGACGAGAAGCTTTGCTGTCTTGTCTGCAATTGTGATGTTGAATAGAGCAACAGGAGATCATTTGGGAGGCCCACAAGCTAACCTGGATAGTTCCCAGAGGAGCACCTACACAGTCCTCTGGCATGAACAGGGTCCTGTCTACCACTGTCATACTTGCCCCAGTGTCTCTCAAACCAGTAGAAGGCTGGCCATTCAGGAGGACACTGCTTAAAAATATACAGATGTTTTGTGGGATAGTAGCCAGTACTTCTGTGTACTGGTCCCGGGCCTCAAGAGACAATAGGGAAATCTCTGCAGGAGCAACAAATGTGATTCCTGTAGTGGAGGGGAGGACAGTGGCCTCCACCTCAGGCATGGAGCAAGGGTAGGTCAGGCTGACAGCTTGGACTCCATGTGCCTTACCTTTACACTTGGGGGTACCCTTCTTGTGGTCCAGAGCCCCACAGTCCCAACAAGTGCAAGGAATGCGAGGTATGGTACTGGGTCCACTGGGGGCCTGCATTGCAGCAGGAAAACCGCTACTCGTACTCTCACCCCCATAATACTCATCCCCAAGAGATTTATGGTTCTTAGGAGAGGAAGGTTTATTCGACTGTGATTGCTTTTGGGACTCCTCAGACTTCTGAGAGGACCCTTTCTCTTTGTCCTTGTCTTTCCCACTGGGTTCTTTACCGGACACCCGCTGGGAGACCTGCTTGTCAGCCAGCCAGGCCAGCTTAAAGGGATCCAAAATGTTCTGGTCAGCAACATACTGATGCAGCACAAGTGAACAGGCTTCAGAAAAATGCTCAAAAAACAAAAGGTGGGACAATTCAACAAAGGTTTTCACCTTGTATCCGCCAATCCACCCCATCATGTCCATATGTGCAGCACTCACCAAGTCAACCCAAGATACATTCTCTATTTTCTTATATTCACTGAACATTTTAAGGTATTGGGTAGGTGGCTTGCAAAACTTGGCAATCAAATTAGATTCATGCACTCATACTAACCCCTTTCTTCCACACTCAGTTTCGGAATACAGTCATAACCAGTCTGAGGCCCTCTACTTAACCCTTTAACTGCCATGGGTATTTCCCCCCAGTGCCAGGGCCTTTTTTGGTGATTTCGGTATGTGTGTGGCCATTCAATGGCTTGTAACTTTTTTGTTACATGAGATATCTCGGCCAAATTTGGCTCCTTTGTTTCCCACAAGTAGGCGGTCGTAACGCCATCCTAGGTTGCTGTAGGGGGGTGAGAGAAAATAAGCAAAAAGGGCGAACATGTTGGGTTTTTTCAAAAAATGCCAATAAAATGATGTACAAAGAAGCCTGTGTTTTTTTCCTTGTAAGAGTGAGGAACAAATGGTTTGCTGTGCTGAGTTCCCCAATTTCCTGGTCTCCAAGAACAGGTTGAGTGGAAACGAAAAAAAAATATTTTGATGTGGTTATCAACCGTTTTGTGAGAGGTAGGCGATTTTGGCCATTTTTGCCAATTGGACATGCATGAAAAGCTGAGTTGGAGGACAGAAAGGCATATATTTCTGAAAAGTAGATAAAATTCAAAGTTTAGGAAGGGGTGATTTGTGTAGGTCAGGCAACAACTAGGTAGGGGAAACTGGCATAGATTGGGGGAAAAGCGAGAAAATGATCGAAAAAAAAGGTATGTGTTGGACATGGTTGGCTTGGTACGGCAATAGCTTCTATGAATTTTGAGAAAAGCAATGCTCTGCTACATTCCTCTTTGACTCTTGCAGTTAGGGGAGCACACATTTTTTGTAGTGTTTTACAAAACAAGCAGTACCAAAAACCCAAACACTGAGCCATGGTACACAGGAGTTTTATGCTCACGGCCTGAACAGACGCACTTAGCATGTGCAAATCGGGAAAACCAATGTGGTGAGAAATGGCAAGCATACATTTTTTGAAAGAGCACAGGCAGACCTTTTCAAGGGTAGGTGACTTGTGCAGGTTACAAAAGTGTTTTGCGCCTAAAGCAGCAACTAAATGTAGGTCACATTTGGGAAATGAAAGGGTTGTGTGACAAAGGCCACAAGCAAATGGGTCAAAACATTATGAAAACCACACAAACACAACACATGGCCTACCGTCCCGTGTTCCCACAGGTGTTCCGATGAAAACGGTATCTCACATGTGTGGATGCACATACCTGGCCGCCAAGGGGAAAGCCTAAAACACAATTAACCCCAAGTCTGTTTTCAGACCGGAATTTGAGACGCTCTGCCGACCGGCACAACATACAGATATGGGCCTTGGGTGTCCAAGCCACCAAAGAAAACAGGGAACCCCATGCATTTCCGAAAAGAGGACACCCGTGGGAATCCGCAGAGGTATGCCCAAATCGCCCCAGAATGTAATACCTAGACACAGCCGCAAAGTCCGAAATGTGGGTAAAAAAACTCATTTTTCGGCAATTTTGCTCGGCTCATCCCACCCAAACACGCCCCCAACAACACATGGCCTACCGTCTCCTGTTCCCACAGGTGTCCCGATGAAAACGGTACCTCACATGTGTGGCTGCACCTACCTGGCCGCCAAGGGGAAAGCCTAAAACACAACTAACCCCAAGTCTGTTTTCAGACCGGAATTTGAGACGCTCTGCCGACCGGCACAACATAGAGATATGGGCCTCGGGTGTCCAAGCCACCAAGGCAAACAGGGAACCCCATGCATTTCCAAAAAGAGGACACCCGTGGAAATCCGCAGAGGTATGATATGCCCAAATCGCCCCAGAATGTATTACCCAGACACCGCCGCAAAATTCTGAAATGTGGTGAAAAAACGCATTTTCTGCACATTTCGCTCAGCTCACCCATCGAAACACGCCCCCTACAACACATGGCCTACCGTCCCGTGTTCCCACAGGTGTCCCAATGAAAACGGTACCTCACATGTGTGGGTGCATCTACCTGGCCGCCAAGGGGAAAGCTTAAAACACAATTAACCCCAAGTCTGTTTTCAGACCGGAATTTGAGACGCTATGCCGACCGGCACAACATACAGATATGGGCCTCGGGTGTCAAAACCACCAAGGAAAACAGGGAACCCCATGCATTTCCGAAAAGAGGACACCGGTGGGAATCCGCAGAGGTATGATATGCCCAAATCACCCCAGAATGTATTACCAAGACACCGCCGCAAAGTCTGAAATGTGGGGAAAAAAACGCATTTTCTGCACATTTCGCTCGGTCTGCATATTTCGCTCGGCTCACCCATCGAAACACGCCCCCAACAACACATGGCCTACCGTTGCGTGTTCCCACAGGTGTCCCAATGAAAACAGTACCTCACATGTGTGGGTGCATCTACCTGGCCGCCAAGGGGAAAGCCTAAAACACAACTAACCCCAAGTCTGTTTTCAGACCGGAATTGCAGACGCTCTGCCGACCGGCACAACTTACAGATAGGGGCCTCGTGTGTCCAAGCCACCAAGGAAAACAGGGAACCCCATGCATTTCCAAAAAGAGGACACCCGTGGGAATCCGCAGAGGTATGATATACCCAAAACGGCCCAGAATGTATTACCCAGACAACCCTGCAAAGTCCGAAATGTGGGGAAAAAACACATTTTCCACACATTTTGCATGGCTCACCCATCGAAACACGCCCCCAACAACACATGGCCTACCATCCCGCGTTCCCACAGGTGTCCCGATGAAAACGGTACCTCACATGCGTGGGTGCACCTACCTGGCCACCAAGGGGAAAGCCTAAAACACAAATAAACCAGTCTGTTTTCAGACCGGAATTGCAGACGCTCGGCCGACCGGCACAACACACAGATATGGGCCTCGTGTGTCCAAGCCACCAAGGAAAACAGGGAACCCCATGCATTTCCAAAAAGAGGACACCCGTGGGAATCCGCAGAG
Source organism: Ambystoma mexicanum (assembly GCF_040938575.1). NCBI lineage: Eukaryota > Metazoa > Chordata > Amphibia > Caudata > Ambystomatidae > Ambystoma > Ambystoma mexicanum. The sequence goes on along the minus strand of NC_090929.1, from coordinate 280,822,855 downwards.
GTATGATATACCCAAATCGCCCCAGAATGTATTACCCAGACACCCCTGCAAAGTCCGAAATGTGGGAAAAAAACGCATTTTCCGCACATTTCGCGTGGCTCACCCATCGAAACACACGCCCAACAACACATGGCCTACCGTCCCGCATTCCCACAGGTGTCCCGATGAAAATGGTAGCTCACATGTGTGGGTGCACCTACCTGGCCACCAAGGGGAAAGCCTAAAACACAAGTAACCCCAAGTCTGTTTTCAGACCGGAATTTGAGACGCTCTGCCGACCGGCACAACATACAGATATGGGCCTTGGGTGTCCAAGCCACCAAGGAAAACAGGGAACCCCATGCATTTCCGAAAAGAGGACACCCGTGGGAATCCGCAGAGGTATGATATGCCCAAATCTCCCCAGAATGTATTACCCAAACACCCCCGCAAAGTCCGAAATGTGGGGAAAAAAACGCATTTTCTGCACATTTCGCTCGGCTCACCCATCCAAACACGCCCCCAACAACACAATAGCTACCGTCCCCCGATCCCACAGGTGTCCCGATGAAAACGGTACCTCACATGTGTGGGTGCACCTACCTGGCTGCCAAGGGGAAAGCCTAAAACACAAGTAACCCCAAGTCTGTTTTCAGACCGGAATTTGAGATGCTCTGCCGACCGGCACAACATACAGATATGGGCCACGGGTGTCCAAGCCACCAAGGAAAACAGGGAACCCAATGCATTTCCGAAAAGAGGACATCCATGGGAATATGCAGAGGTATGATATGCCCAAATCGCCCCAGAATTTATTACCTAGACACCCCCGCAAAATCTGAAATGTGGGGAATAAAACGCATTTTCTGCACATTTCGCTCGGCTCACCCATCGAACACGCCCCCAACAACACATGGCCTACCGTCCCGCGTTCCCACAGGTGCCCCGATGAAAACGGTAGGTACCTCACATGTGTGGGTGCAACTACCTGGCCGCCAAGGGGAAAGTCTAAAACACAACTAACCCCAAGTCTGTTTTCAGACCGGAATTGCAGACGCTCTGCCGACCGGCACAACATACAGATATGGGCCTCGGTTGTCCAAGCCACCAAGGCAAACATGGAACCCAATGCATTTCCCAAAAGAGGACACCAGTGGGAATCCGCAGAGGTATGATATGACCAAATCGCCCCAGAATGTATTACCCAGACACCCCCGCAAAGTCTGAAATGTGGGAAAAAAAACGCATTTTCCGCACATTTCACTCAGCTCACCAATCGCAACACGCCCCCTACAACACATGGCCTACCGTCCCGCGTTCCCACAGGTGTCCCAATAAAAACGGTACCTCATATGTGTGGGTGCACATACCTGGCCGCCAAGGGGAAAGCCTAAAACACAAGTAACCCAAGTCTGTTTTCAGACCGGAATTTGAGACGCTCTGCCGACCGGCACAACATACAGATATGGGCCTCGGTTGTCCAAGCCACCAAGGCAAATATGGAACCCCATGCATTTCCCAAAAGAGGACACCAGTGGGAATCCGCAGAGCTATGATATGCCCAAATCGACCCAGAATGTATTACCAAGACACCCCCGCAAAGTCCGAAATGTGGGAAAAAAACGCATTTTCCGCATATTTCGCTCGGCTCACCCATCGAAATACGCCCCCAACAACACATGGCCTACCGTCCCGTGTTCCCACAGGTGTCCCGATGAAAACGGTACCTCACATGTGTGGGTGCACATACCTGGCCGCCAAGGGGAAAGCCTAAAACACAAATAACCCAGTCTGTTTTCAGACCGGAATTGCAGACGCTCGGCCGACCGGCACAACACACAGATATGGGCCTCGTGTGTCCAAGCCACCAAGGAAAACAGGGAACCCCATGCGTTTCCAAAAAGAGGACACCCGTGGGAATCCGCAGAGGTATGATATACCCAAATCGCCCCAGAATGTATTACCCAGACACCCCTGCAAAGTCCGAAATGTGGGAAAAAAACGCATTTTCCGCACATTTCGCTCAGCTCACCCATCGCAACACGCCCCCTACAACACATGGCCTACCGTCCCGCGTTCCCACAGGTGTCCCAATGAAAACGGTACCTCACATGTGTGGGTGCACATACCTGGCCGCCAAGGGGAAAGCCTAAAACACAAGTAACCCCAAGTCTGTTTTCAGACCGGAATTTGAGATGCTCTGCCGACCGGCACAACATACAGATATGGGCCACGGGTGTCCAAGCCACCAAGGAAAACAGGGAACCCCATGCATTTCCGAAAAGAGGACATCCATGGGAATATGCAGAGGTATGATATGCCCAAATCGCCCCAGAATTTATTACCTAGACACCCCCGCAAAATCTGAAATGTGGGGAATAAAACGCATTTTCTGCACATTTCGCTCGGCTCACCCATCGAACACGCCCCCAACAACACATGGCCTACCGTCCCGCGTTCCCACAGGTGCCCCGATGAAAACGGTAGGTACCTCACATGTGTGGGTGCAACTACCTGGCCGCCAAGGGGAAAGTCTAAAACACAACTAACCCCAAGTCTGTTTTCAGACCGGAATTTGAGACGCTCTGCCGACCGGCACAACATACAGATATGGGCCTCGGTTGTCCAAGCCACCAAGGCAAACATGGAACCCAATGCATTTCCCAAAAGAGGACACCAGTGGGAATCCGCAGAGGTATGATATGACCAAATCGCCCCAGAATGTATTACCCAGACACCCCCGCAAAGTCCGAAATATGGGAAAAAAAACGCATTTTCCGCATATTTCGCTTGGCTCACCCATCGAAACACGCCCCCAACAACACATGGCCTACCGTCCCGCGTTCCCACAGGTGTCCCGATGAAAACGGTACCTCACATGTGTGGGTGCATCTACCTGGCCGCCAAGGGGAAAGCCTAAAACACAATTAACCCCAAGTCTGTTTTCAGACCGGAATTTGAGACGCTATGCCGACCGGCACAACATAAAGATATGGGCCTCGGGTGTCAAAACCACCAAGGAAAACAGGGAACCCCATGCATTTCCGAAAAGAGGACACCGGTGGGAATCCGCAGAGGTATGATATGCCCAAATCACCCCAGAATGTATTACCAAGACACCGCCGCAAAGTCTGAAATGTGGGAAAAAAAACGCATTTTCCGCACATTTCACTCAGCTCACCAATCGCAACACACCCCCTACAACACATGGCCTACCGTCCCGCGTTCCCACAGGTGTCCCAATAAAAACGGTACCTCATATGTGTGGGTGCACATACCTGGCCGCCAAGGGGAAAGCCTAAAACACAAGTAACCCAAGTCTGTTTTCAGACCGGAATTTGAGACGCTCTGCCGACCGGCACAACATACAGATATGGGCCTCGGTTGTCCAAGCCACCAAGGCAAATATGGAACCCCATGCATTTCCCAAAAGAGGACACCAGTGGGAATCCGCAGAGCTATGATATGCCCAAATCGACCCAGAATGTATTACCCAGACACCCCCGCAAAGTCCGAAATGTGGGAAAAAAAACGCATTTTCCGCATATTTCGCTCGGCTCACCCATCGAAATACGCCCCCAACAACACATGGCCTACCGTCCCGTGTTCCCACAGGTGTCCCGATGAAAACGGTACCTCACATGTGTGGGTGCACATACCTGGCCGCCAAGGGGAAAGCCTAAAACACAAATAACCCAGTCTGTTTTCAGACCGGAATTGCAGACGCTCGGCCGACCGGCACAACACACAGATATGGGCCTCGTGTGTCCAAGCCACCAAGGAAAACAGGGAACCCCATGCGTTTCCAAAAAGAGGACACCCGTGGGAATCCGCAGAGGTATGATATACCCAAATCGCCCCAGAATGTATTACCCAGACACCCCTGCAAAGTCCGAAATGTGGGAAAAAAACGCATTTTCCGCACATTTCGCTCAGCTCACCCATCGCAACACGCCCCCTACAACACATGGCCTACCGTCCCGCGTTCCCACAGGTGTCCCAATGAAAACGGTACCTCACATGTGTGGGTGCACATACCTGGCCGCCAAGGGGAAAGCCTAAAACACAAGTAACCCAAGTCTGTTTTCAGACCGGAATTTGAGACGCTCTGCCGACTGGCACAACATACAGATATGGGCCTCGGGTGTCGAAGCCACCAAGGAAAACAGGGAACCCCATGCATTTCCGAAAAGAGGACATCCGTGGGAATCCACAGAGGTATGATATGCCCAAATCGCCCCAGAATTGATTACCCAGATACCCCCGCAAAGTCTGAAATGTGGGGAAAAAAACGCATTTTCTGCACATTTCGCTCGGTCTGCATATTTCGCTCGGCTCACCCATCGAAACACGCCCCCAACAACACATGGCCTACCGTTGCGTGTTCCCACAGGTGTCCCAATGAAAACAGTACCTCACATGTGTGGGTGCATCTACCTGGCCGCCAAGGGGAAAGCCTAAAACATAACTAACCCCAAGTCTGTTTTCAGACCGGAATTGCAGACGCTCTGCCGACCGGCACAACTTACAGATAGGGGCCTCGTGTGTCCAAGCCACCAAGGAAAACAGGGAACCCCATGCATTTCCAAAAAGAGGACACCCGTGGGAATCCGCAGAGGTATGATATACCCAAAACGGCCCAGAATGTATTACCCAGACAACCCTGCAAAGTCCGAAATGTGGGGAAAAAACACATTTTCCGCACATTTTGCATGGCTCACCCATCAAAACACGCCCCCAACAACACATGGCCTACCATCCCGCGTTCCCACAGGTGTCCCGATGAAAACGGTACCTCACATGCGTGGGTGCACCTACCTGGCCACCAAGGGGAAAGCCTAAAACACAAATAACCCAGTCTGTTTTCAGACCGGAATTTGAGACGCTCTGCCGACCGGCACAACATACAGATATGGGCCTCGGTTGTCCAAGCCACCAAGGCAAATATGGAACCCCATGCATTTCCCAAAAGAGGACACCAGTGGGAATCCGCAGAGCTATGATATGCCCAAATTGACCCAGAATGTATTACCCAGACACCCCCGCAAAGTCCGAAATGTGGGAAAAAAAACGCATTTTCCGCATATTTCGCTCGGCTCACCCATCGAAATACGCCCCCAACAACACATGGCCTACCGTCCCGTGTTCCCACAGGTGTCCCGATGAAAACGGTACCTCACATGTGTGGGTGCACATACCTGGCCGCCAAGGGGAAAGCCTAAAACACAAATAACCCAGTCTGTTTTCAGACCGGAATTGCAGACGCTCGGCCGACCGGCACAACACACAGATATGGGCCTCGTGTGTCCAAGCCACCAAGGAAAACAGGGAACCCCATGCGTTTCCAAAAAGAGGACACCCGTGGGAATCCGCAGAGGTATGATATACCCAAATCGCCCCAGAATGTATTACCCAGACACCCCTGCAAAGTCCGAAATGTGGGAAAAAAACGCATTTTCTGCACATTTCGCTCGGTCTGCATATTTCGCTCGGCTCACCCATCGAAACACGCCCCCAACAACACATGGCCTACCGTTGCGTGTTCCCACAGGTGTCCCAATGAAAACAGTACCTCACATGTGTGGGTGCATCTACCTGGCCGCCAAGGGGAAAGCCTAAAACATAACTAACCCCAAGTCTGTTTTCAGACCGGAATTGCAGACGCTCTGCCGACCGGCACAACTTACAGATAGGGGCCTCGTGTGTCCAAGCCACCAAGGAAAACAGGGAACCCCATGCATTTCCAAAAAGAGGACACCCGTGGGAATCCGCAGAGGTATGATATACCCAAAACGGCCCAGAATGTATTACCCAGACAACCCTGCAAAGTCCGAAATGTGGGGAAAAAACACATTTTCCGCACATTTTGCATGGCTCACCCATCAAAACACGCCCCCAACAACACATGGCCTACCATCCCGCGTTCCCACAGGTGTCCCGATGAAAACGGTACCTCACATGCGTGGGTGCACCTACCTGGCCACCAAGGGGAAAGCCTAAAACACAAATAACCCAGTCCGTTTTCAGACCGGAATTGCAGACGCTCGGCCGACCGGCACAACACACAGATATGGGCCTCGTGTGTCCAAGCCACCAAGGAAAACAGGGAACCCCATGCATTTCCAAAAAGAGGACACCCGTGGGAATCCGCAGAGGTATGATATACCCAAATCGCCCCAGAATGTATTACCCAGACACCCCTGCAAAGTCCGAAATGTGGGAAAAAAACGCATTTTCCGCACATTTCGCGTGGCTCACCCATCGAAACACACGCCCAACAACACATGGCCTACCGTCCCGCATTCCCACAGGTGTCCCGATGAAAATGGTAGCTCACATGTGTGGGTGCACCTACCTGGCCACCAAGGGGAAAGCCTAAAACACAAGTAACCCCAAGTCTGTTTTCAGACCGGAATTTGAGACGCTCTGCCGACCGGCACAACATACAGATATGGGCCTTGGGTGTCCAAGCCACCAAGGAAAACAGGGAACCCCATGCATTTCCGAAAAGAGGACACCCGTGGGAATCCGCAGAGGTATGACATGCCCAAATCTCCCCAGAATGTATTACCCAAACACCCCCGCAAAGTCCGAAATGTGGGGAAAAAAACGCATTTTCTGCACATTTCGCTCGGCTCACCCATCCAAACACGCCCCCAACAACACAATAGCTACCGTCCCCCGATCCCACAGGTGTCCCGATGAAAACGGTACCTCACATGTGTGGGTGCACCTACCTGGCTGCCAAGGGGAAAGCCTAAAACACAAGTAACCCCAAGTCTGTTTTCAGACCGGAATTTGAGATGCTCTGCCGACCGGCACAACATACAGATATGGGCCACGGGTGTCCAAGCCACCAAGGAAAACAGGGAACCCCATGCATTTCCGAAAAGAGGACATCCATGGGAATATGCAGAGGTATGATATGCCCAAATCGCCCCAGAATTTATTACCTAGACACCCCCGCAAAATCTGAAATGTGGGGAATAAAACGCATTTTCTGCACATTTCGCTCGGCTCACCCATCGAACACGCCCCCAACAACACATGGCCTACCGTCCCGCGTTCCCACAGGTGCCCTGATGAAAACGGTAGGTACCTCACATGTGTGGGTGCAACTACCTGGCCGCCAAGGGGAAAGTCTAAAACACAACTAACCCCAAGTCTGTTTTCAGACCGGAATTTGAGACGCTCTGCCGACCGGCACAACATACAGATATGGGCCTCGGTTGTCCAAGCCACCAAGGCAAACATGGAACCCAATGCATTTCCCAAAAGAGGACACCAGTGGGAATCCGCAGAGGTATGATATGACCAAATCGCCCCAGAATGTATTACCCAGACACCCCTGCAAAGTCCGAAATGTGGGAAAAAAAACGCATTTTCCGCACATTTCACTCAGCTCACCAATCGCAACACGCCCCCTACAATACATGGCCAACCGTCCCGTGTTCCCACAGGTGTCCCAATAAAAACGGTACCTCATATGTGTGGGTGCACATACCTGGCCGCCAAGGGGAAAGCCTAAAACACAAGTAACCCAAGTCTGTTTTCAGACCGGAATTTGAGACGCTCTGCCGACCGGCACAACATACAGATATGGGCCTCGGTTGTCCAAGCCACCAAGGCAAATATGGAACCCCATGCATTTCCCAAAAGAGGACACCAGTGGGAATCCGCAGAGCTATGATATGCCCAAATCGACCCAGAATGTATTACCCAGACACCCCCGCAAAGTGCGAAATGTGGGGAAAAAAACGCATTTTCCGCATATTTCGCTCGGCTCACCCATCGAAATACGCCCCCAACAACACATGGCCTACCGTCCCGTGTTCCCACAGTTGTCCCGATGAAAACGGTACCTCACATGTGTGGGTGCACATACCTGGCCGCCAAGGGGAAAGCCTAAAACACAAATAACCCAGTCTGTTTTCAGACCGGAATTGCAGACGCTCGGCCGACCGGCACAACACACAGATATGGGCCTCGTGTGTCCAAGCCACCAAGGAAAAAAGGGAACCCCATGCGTTTCCAAAAAGAGGACACCCGTGGGAATCCGCAGAGGTATGATATACCCAAATCGCCCCAGAATGTATTACCCAGACACCCCTGCAAAGTCTGAAATGTGGGAAAAAAACGCATTTTCCGCACATTTCGCGTGGCTCACCCATCGAAACACACGCCCAACAACACATGGCCTACCGTCCCGCATTCCCACAGGTGTCCCGATGAAAATGGTAGCTCACATGTGTGGGTGCACCTACCTGGCCACCAAGGGGAAAGCCTAAAACACAAGTAACCCCAAGTCTGTTTTCAGACCGGAATTTGAGACGCTCTGCCGACCGGCACAACATACAGATATGGGCCTTGGGTATCCAAGCCACCAAGGAAAACAGGGAACCCCATGCATTTCCGAAAAGAGGACACCCGTGGGAATCCGCAGAGGTATGATATGCCCAAATCTCCCCAGAATGTATTACCCACACACCCCCGCAAAGTCCGAAATGTGGGGAAAAAAACGCATTTTCTGCACATTTCGCTCGGCTCACCCATCCAAACACGCCCCCAACAACACAATAGCTACCGTCCCGCGTTCCCACAGGTGCCCCGATGAAAATGGTAGGTACCTCACATGTGTGGGTGCAACTACCTGGCCGCCAAGGGGAAAGTCTAAAACACAACTAACCCCAAGTCTGTTTTCAGACCGGAATTTGAGACGCTCTGCCGACCGGCACAACATACAGATATGGGCCTCGGTTGTCCAAGCCACCAAGGCAAACATGGAACCCAATGCATTTCCCAAAAGAGGACACCAGTGGGAATCCGCAGAGGTATGATATGACCAAATCGCCCCAGAATGTATTACCCAGACACCCCCGCAAAGTCCGAAATGTGGGAAAAAAAACGCATTTTCCGCACATTTCGCGTGGCTCACCCATCGAAACACACGCCCAACAACACATGGCCTACCGTCCCGCATTCCCACAGGTGTCCCGATGAAAATGGTAGCTCACATGTGTGGGTGCACCTACCTGGCCACCAAGGGGAAAGCCTAAAACACAAGTAACCCCAAGTCTGTTTTCAGACCGGAATTTGAGACGCTCTGCCGACCGGCACAACATACAGATATGGGCCTTGGGTGTCCAAGCCACCAAGGAAAACAGGGAACCCCATGCATTTCCGAAAAGAGGACACCCGTGGGAATCCGCAGAGGTATGATATGCCCAAATCTCCCCAGAATGTATTACCCACACACCCCCGCAAAGTCCGAAATGTGGGGAAAAAAACGCATTTTCTGCACATTTCGCTCGGCTCACCCATCCAAACACGCCCCCAACAACACAATAGCTACCGTCCCGCGTTCCCACAGGTGCCCCGATGAAAATGGTAGGTACCTCACATGTGTGGGTGCAACTACCTGGCCGCCAAGGGGAAAGTCTAAAACACAACTAACCCCAAGTCTGTTTTCAGACCGGAATTTGAGACGCTCTGCCGACCGGCACAACATACAGATATGGGCCTCGGTTGTCCAAGCCACCAAGGCAAACATGGAACCCAATGCATTTCCCAAAAGAGGACACCAGTGGGAATCCGCAGAGGTATGATATGACCAAATCGCCCCAGAATGTATTACCCAGACACCCCCGCAAAGTCCGAAATGTGGGAAAAAAAACGCATTTTCCGCATATTTCGCTTGGCTCACCCATTGAAACACGCCCCCAACAACACATGGCCTACCGTCCCGCGTTCCCACAGGTGTCCCGATGAAAACAGTACCTCACATGTGTGGGTGCATCTACCTGGCCGCCAAGGGGAAAGCCTAAAACACAATTAACCCCAAGTCTGTTTTCAGACCGGAATTTGAGACGCTATGCCGACCGGCACAACATACAGATATGGGCCTCGGGTGTCAAAACCACCAAGGAAAACATGGAACCCCATGCATTTCCGAAAAGAGGACACCGGTGGGAATCCGCAGAGGTATGATATGCCCAAATCACCCCAGAATGTATTACCAAGACACCGCCGCAAAGTCTGAAATGTGGGAAAAAAAACGCATTTTCCGCACATTTCACTCAGCTCACCCATCGCAACACGCTCCCTACAACACATGGCCTACCGTCCCGCGTTCCCACAGGTGTCCCAATGAAAACGGTACCTCACATGTGTGGGTGCACATACCTGGCCGCCAAGGGGAAAGCCTAAAACACAAGTAACCCAAGTCTGTTTTCAGACCGATATTTGAGAAGCTCTGCCGACCGGCACAACATACAGATATGGGCCTCGGGTGTCCAAGCCACCAAGGAAAACAGGGAACCCCATGCATTTCCGAAAAGAGGACATCCGTGGGAATACACAGAGGTATGATATGCCCAAATCGCCCCAGAATTGATTACCCAGATACCCCCGCAAAGTCCGAAATGTGGGGAAAAAAACGCATTTTCTGCACATTTCGCTCGGTCTGCATATTTCGCTCGGCTCACCCATCGAAACACGCCCCCAACAACACATGGCCTACCGTCCCGTGTTCCCACAGGTGTCCCAATGAAAACAGTACCTCACATGTGTGGGTGCATCTACCTGGCCGCCAAGGGGAAAGCCTAAAACACAACTAACCTCAAGTCTGTTTTCAGACCGGAATTGCAGACGCTCTGCCGACCGGCACAACTTACAGATAGGGGCCTTGTGTGTCCAAGCCACCAAGGAAAACAGGGAACCCCATGCATTTCCAAAAAGAGGACACCCGTGGGAATCCGCAGAGGTATGATATGCCCAAATCACCCCAGAATGTATTACCAAGACACCGCCGCAAAGTCTGAAATGTGGGAAAAAAAACGCATTTTCCGCACATTTCACTCAGCTCACCCATCGCAACACGCTCCCTACAACACATGGCCTACCGTCCCGCGTTCCCACAGGTGTCCCAATGAAAACGGTACCTCACATGTGTGGGTGCACATACCTGGCCGCCAAGGGGAAAGCCTAAAACACAAGTAACCCAAGTCTGTTTTCAGACCGATATTTGAGAAGCTCTGCCGACCGGCACAACATAGAGATATGGGCCTCGGGTGTCCAAGCCACCAAGGAAAACAGGGAACCCCATGCATTTCCGAAAAGAGGACATCCGTGGGAATACACAGAGGTATGATATGCCCAAATCGCCCCAGAATTGATTACCCAGATACCCCCGCAAAGTCCGAAATGTGGGGAAAAAAACACATTTTCTGCACATTTCGCTCGGTCTGCATATTTCGCTCGGCTCACCCATCGAAACACGCCCCCAACAACACATGGCCTACCGTCCCGTGTTCCCACAGGTGTCCCAATGAAAACAGTACCTCACATGTGTGGGTGCATCTACCTGGCCGCCAAGGGGAAAGCCTAAAACACAACTAACCTCAAGTCTGTTTTCAGACCGGAATTGCAGACGCTCTGCCGACCGGCACAACTTACAGATAGGGGCCTCGTGTGTCCAAGCCACCAAGGAAAACAGGGAACCCCATGCATTTCCAAAAAGAGGACACCCGTGGGAATCCGCAGAGGTATGATATACCCAAAACGGCCCAGAATGTATTACCCAGACACCCCTGCAAAGTCCCAAATGTGGGGAAAAAACGCATTTTCCACACATTTTGCATGGCTCACCCATCGAAACACGCCCCCAACAACACATGGCCTACCATCCCGCGTTCCCACAGGTGTCCCGATGAAAACGGTACCTCACATGCGTGGGTGCACCTACCTGGCCACCAAGGGGAAAGCCTAAAACACAAGTAGCCCCAAGTCTGTTTTCAGACCGGAATTTGAGACGCTCTGCCGACCGGCACAACATACAGATATGGGCCTCGGTTGTCCAAGCCACCAAGGCAAACATGGAACCCCATGCATTTCCCAAAAGAGGACACCAGTGGGAATCCGCAGAGCTATGATATGCCCAAATCGCCCCAGAATGTATTACCCAGACACCCCCGCAAAGTCCGAAATGTGGGAAAAAAAACGCATTTTCCGCATATTTCGCTCGGCTCACCCATCGAAACACGCCCCCAACAACACATGGCCTACCGTCCCGTGTTCCCACAGGTGTCCCGATGAAAACGGTACCTCACGTGTGTGGGTGCACATACCTGGCCGCCTAGGGGAAAGCCTAAAACACAAATAAACCAGTCTGTTTTCAGACCGGAATTGCAGACGCTCGGCCGACCGGCACAACATACAGATATGGGCCTCGTGTGTCCAAGCCACCAAGGAAAACAGGGAACCCCATGCGTTTCCAAAAAGAGGACACCCGTGGGAATCCGCAGAGGTATGATATACCCAAATCGCCCCAGAATGTATTACCCAGACACCCCTGCAAAGTCCGAAATGTGGGAAAAAAACGCATTTTCCGCACATTTCGCGTGGCTCACCCATCGAAACACACGCCCAACAACACATGGCCTACCATCCCGCATTCTCACAGGTGTCCCGATGAAAATGGTAGCTCACATGTGTGGGTGCACCTACCTGGCCACCAAGGGGAAAGCCTAAAACACAAGTAACCCCAAGTCTGTTTTCAGACCGGAATTTGAGACGCTCTGCCGACCGGCACAACATAGAGATATGGGCCTTGGCTGTCCAAGCCACCAAGGAAAACAGGGAACCCCATGCATTTCCGAAAAGAGGACACCCGTGGGAATCCGAAGAGGTATGATATGCCCAAATCTCCCCAGAATGTATTACCCAAACACCCCCGCAAAGTCCGAAATGTGGGAAAACAAATGCGTTTTCTGCATATTTCGCTCGGCTCACCCATCCAAACACGCCCCCAACAACACATGGCCTACCGTCCCCCGATCCCACAGGTGTCCCGATGAAAACGGTACCTCACATGTGTGGGTGCACCTACCTGGCTGCCAAGGGGAAAGCCTAAAACACAAGTAACCCCAAGTCTGTTTTCAGACCGGAATTTGAGATGCTCTGCCGACCGGCACAACATACAGATATGGGCCTTGGGTGTCCAAGCCACCAAGGAAAACAGGGAACCCCATGCATTTCCGAAAAGAGGACACCCGTGGGAATCCGCAGAGGTATGATATGCCCAAATCTCCCCAGAATGTATTACCCAAACACCCCCGCAAAGTCCGAAATGTGGGGAAAAAAACGCATTTTCTGCACATTTCGCTCGGCTCACCCAACCAAACACGCCCCCAACAACACAATAGATACCGTCCCCCGATCCCACAGGTGTCCCGATGAAAACGGTACCTCACATGTGTGGGTGCACCTACCTGGCTGCCAAGGAGAAAGCCTAAAACACAAGTAACCCCAAGTCTGTTTTCAGACCGGAATTTGAGATGCTCTGCCGACCGGCACAACATACAGATATGGGCCACGGGTGTCCAAGCCACAAAGGAAAACAGGGAACCCCATGCATTTCCGAAAAGAGGACATCCATGGGAATATGCAGAGGTATGATATGCCCAAATCGCCCCAGAATTTATTACCTAGACACCCCCGCAAAATCTGAAATGTGGGGAAAAAAACGCATTTTCTGCACATTTCGCTCGGCTCACCCATCGAACACGCCCCCAACAACACATGGCCTACCGTCCCGCGTTCCCACAGGTGCCCCGATGAAAACGGTAGGTACCTCACATGTGTGGGTGCAACTACCTGGCCGCCAAGGGGAAAGTCGAAAACACAACTAACCCCAAGTCTGTTTTCAGACCGGAATTTGAGACGCTCTGCCGACCGGCACAACATACAGATATGGGCCTCGGTTGTCCAAGCCACCAAGGCAAACATGGAACCCAATGCATTTCCCAAAAGAGGACACCAGTGGGAATCCACAGAGGTATGATATGACCAAATCGCCCCAGAATGTATTACCCAGACACCCCCGCAAAGTCCGAAATGTGGGAAAAAAAAAGCATTTTCTGCATATTTCGCTTGGCTCACCCATCGAAACACGCCCCCAACAACACATGGCCTACCGTCCCGCGTTCCCACAGGTGTTCCGATGAAAACAGTACCTCACATGTGTGGGTGCATCTACCTGGCCACCAAGGGGAAAGCCTAAAACACAATTAACCCCAAGTCTGTTTTCAGACCGGAATTTGAGACGCTATGCCGACCGCCACAACATACAGATATGGGCCTTGGGTGTCAAAACCACCAAGGAAAACATGGAACCCCATGCATTTCCGAAAAGAGGACACCGGTGGGAATCCGCAGAGGTATGATATGCCCAAATCACCCCAGAATGTATTACCAAGACACCGCCGCAAAGTCTGAAATGTGGGAAATAAAACGCATTTTCCGCACATTTCACTCAGCTCACCCATCGCAACACGCCCCCTACAACACATGGCCTACCGTCCCGCGTTCCCACAGGTGTCCCAATGAAAACGGTACCTCACATGTGTGGGTGCACATACCTGGCCGCCAAGGGGAAAGCCTAAAACACAAGTAACCCAAGTCTGTTTTCAGACCGATATTTGAGACGCTCTGCCGACCGGCACAACATACAGATATGGGCCTCGGGTGTCCAAGCCACCAAGGAAAACAGGGAACCCCATGCATTTCCGAAAAGAGGACATCCGTGGGAATACACAGAGGTATGATATGCCCAAATCGCCCCAGAATTGATTACCCAGATACCCCCGCAAAGTCCGAAATGTGGGGAAAAAAACGCATTTTCTACACATTTCGCTCGGTCTGCATATTTCGCTCGGCTCACCCATCGAAACACGCCCCCAACAACACATGGCCTACCGTCCCGTGTTCCCACAGGTGTCCCAATGAAAACAGTACCTCACATGTGTGGGTGCATCTACCTGGCCGCCAAGGGGAAAGCCTAAAACACAACTAACCTCAAGTCTGTTTTCAGACCGGAATTGCAGACGCTCTGCCGACCGGCACAACTTACAGATAGGGGCCTCGTGTGTCCAAGCCACCAAGGAAAACAGGGAACCCCATGCATTTCCAAAAAGAGGACACCCGTGGGAATCCGCAGAGGTATGATATACCCAAAACGGCCCAGAATGTATTACCCAGACACCCCTGCAAAGTCCGAAATGTGGGGAAAAAACGCATTTTCCACACATTTTGCATGGCTCACCCATCGAAACACGCCCCCAACAACACATGGCCTACCATCCCGCGTTCCCACAGGTGTCCCGATGAAAACGGTACCTCACATGCGTGGGTGCACCTACCTGGCCACCAAGGGGAAAGCCTAAAACACAAGTAGCCCCAAGTCTGTTTTCAGACCGGAATTTGAGACGCTCTACCGACCGGCACAACATACATATATGGGCCTCGGTTGTCCAAGCCACCAAGGCAAACATGGAACCCCATGCATTTCCCAAAAGAGGACACCAGTGGGAATCCGCAGAGCTATGATATGCCCAAATCGCCCCAGAATGTATTACCCAGACACCCCCGCAAAGTCCGAAATGTGGGAAAAAAAACGCATTTTCCGCATATTTCGCTCGGCTCACCCATCGAAACACGCCCCCAACAACACATGGCCTACCGTCCCGTGTTCCCACAGGTGTCCCGATGAAAACGGTACCTCACGTGTGTGGGTGCACATACCTGGCCGCCTAGGGGAAAGCCTAAAACACAAATAACCCAGTCTGTTTTCAGACCGGAATTGCAGACGCTCGGCCGACCGGCACAACATACAGATATGGGCCTCGTGTGTCCAAGCCACCAAGGAAAACAGGGAACCCCATGCGTTTCCAAAAAGAGGACACCCGTGGGAATCCGCAGAGGTATGATATACCCAAATCGCCCCAGAATGTATTACCCAGACACCCCTGCAAAGTCCGAAATGTGGGAAAAAAACGCATTTTCCGCACATTTCGCGTGGCTCACCCATCGAAACACACGCCCAACAACACATGGCCTACCATCCCGCATTCTCACAGGTGTCCCGATGAAAATGGTAGCTCACATGTGTGGGTGCACCTACCTGGCCACCAAGGGGAAAGCCTAAAACACAAGTAACCCCAAGTCTGTTTTCAGACCGGAATTTGAGACGCTCTGCCGACCGGCACAACATAGAGATATGGGCCTTGGCTGTCCAAGCCACCAAGGAAAACAGGGAACCCCATGCATTTCCGAAAAGAGGACACCCGTGGGAATCCGAAGAGGTATGATATGCCCAAATCTCCCCAGAATGTATTACCCAAACACCCCCGCAAAGTCCGAAATGTGGGAAAACAAATGCGTTTTCCGCATATTTCGCTCGGCTCACCCATCCAAACACGCCCCCAACAACACATGGCCTACCGTCCCCCGATCCCACAGGTGTCCCGATGAAAACGGTACCTCACATGTGTGGGTGCACCTACCTGGCTGCCAAGGGGAAAGCCTAAAACACAAGTAACCCCAAGTCTGTTTTCAGACCGGAATTTGAGATGCTCTGCCGACCGGCACAACATACAGATATGGGCCACGGGTGTCCAAGCCACCAAGGAAAACAGGGAACCCCATGCATTTCCGAAAAGAGGACATCCATGGGAATATGCAGAGGTATGATATGCCCAGATCGCCCCAGAATTTATTACCTAGACACCCCCGCAAAGTCTGAAATGTGGGGAAAAAAACACATTTTCTGCACATTTCGCGTGGCTCACCCATCGAAACACGCCCCCAACAACACATGGCCTACCGTCCCGCGTTCCCACAGGTGCCCCGATGAAAACGGTAGGTACCTCACATGTGTGGGTGCAACTACCTGGCCACCAAGGGGAAAGCCTAAAACACAAGTAACCCCAAGTCTGTTTTCAGACCGGAATTTGAGACGCTCTGCCGAACGGCACAACATACAGATATGGGCCTTGGGTGTCCAAGCCACCAAGGAAAACAGGGAACCCCATGCATTTCCGAAAAGAGGACACCCGTGGGAATCCGCAGAGGTATGATATGCCCAAATCTCCCCAGAATGTATTACCCAAACACCCCCGCAAAGTCCGAAATGTGGGGAAAAAATGCATTTTCCGCATATTTCGCTCGGCTCACCCATCCAAACACGCCCCCAACAACACATGGCCTACCGTCCCCCGATCCCACAGGTGTCCCGATGAAAACGGTACCTCACATGTGTGGGTGCACCTACCTGGCTACCAAGGGGAAAGCCTAAAACACAAGTAACCCCAAGTCTGTTTTCAGACCGGAATTTGAGATGCTCTGCCGACCGGCACAACAAACAGATATGGGCCACGGGTGTCCAAGCCACCAAGGAAAAAAGGGAACCCCATGCATTTCCGAAAAGAGGACATCCATGGGAATATGCAGAGGTATGATATGCCCAAATCGCCCCAGAATTTATTACCCAGACACCCCCGCAAAGTCTGAAATGTGGTGAAAAAAACGCATTTTCTGCACATTTCGCTCGGCTCACCCATCGAAACACGCCCCCAACAACACATGGCCTACCGTCCCGCGTTCCCACAGGTGCCCTGATGAAAACGGTAGGTACCTCAAATGTGTGGGTGCAACTACCTGGCCGCCAAGGGGAAAGTCTAAAACACAACTAACCCCAAGTCTGTTTTCAGACCGGAATTGCAGACGCTCTGCCGACCGGCACAACGTACAGATATGGACCTTGTGTGTCCAAGCCACCAAGGAAAACAGGGAACCCCATGCATTTCCAAAAAGAGTACACCCGTGGGAATCCCCAGAGGTATGATCTTTCCAAATCGCCCCAGAATGTATTACCCAGACACCCCCGCAAAGTCCGAAATGTGGGGAAAAAAAAGCATTTTCCGCATATTTCGCTCGGCTCACCCATTGAAACATGCCCCCAACAACACATCGCCTACCGTCCCGCGTTCCCACAGGTGTCCCGATGAAAACGGTACCTCACATGTGTGGGTGCACATACCTGGCCGCCAAGGGGAAAGCCTAAAACACAAATAACCCAGTCTGTTTTCAGACCGGAATTGCAGACGCTCGGCCGACCGGCACAACATACAGATATGGGCCTCGTGTGTCCAAGCCACCAAGGAAAACATGGAACCCCATGCGTTTCCAAAAAGAGGACACCCGTGGGAATCCGCAGAGGTATGATATACCCAAATCGCCACAGAATGTATTACCCAGACACCCCTGCAAAATCCGAAATGTGGGAAAAAAACGCATTTTCCGCACATTTCGCGTGGCTCACACATCGAAACACACGCCCAACAACACTTGGCCTAGCGTCCCGCATATCCACAGGTGTCCCGATGAAAACGGTACCTCACATGTGTGGGTGCACCTACCTGGCCACCAAGGGGAAAGCCTAAAACACAAGTAGCCCCAAGTCTGTTTTCAGACCGGAATTTGAGACGCTCTGCCGACCGGCACAACATACAGATATGGGCCTCGGTTGTCCAAGCCACCAAGGCAAACATGGAACCCCATGCATTTCCCAAAAGAGGACACCAGTGGGAATCCGCAGAGCTATGATATGCCCAAATCGCCCCAGAATGTATTACCCAGACACCCCCGCAAAGTCCGAAATGTGGGAAAAAAAACGCATTTTCCGCATATTTCGCTCGGCTCACCCATAGAAACACGCCCCCAACAACACATGGCCTACCATCCCGCGATCCCACAGGTGTCCCGATGAAAACGGTACCTCACATGCGTGGGTGCACCTACCTGGCCACCAAGGGGAAAGCCTAAAACACAAGTAGCCCCAAGTCTGTTTTCAGACCGGAATTTGAGACGCTCTGCCGACCGGCACAACATACAGATATGGGCCTCGGTTGTCCAAGCCACCAAGGCAAACATGGAACCCCATGCATTTCCCAAAAGAGGACACCAGTGGGAATCCGCAGAGCTATGATATGCCCAAATCGCCCCAGAATGTATTACCCAGACACCCCCGCAAAGTCCAAAATGTGGGGAAAAAAACGCATTTTCCGCATATTTCGCTCGGCTCACCCATCGAAACACGCCCCCAACAACACATGGCCTACCGTCCCGTGTTCCCACAGGTGTCCCGATGAAAACGGTACCTCACATGTGTGGGTGCACATAACTGGCCGCCTAGGGGAAAGCCTAAAACACAAATAACCCAGTCTGTTTTCAGACCGGAATTGCAGACGCTCGGCCGACCGGCACAACATACAGATATGGGCCTCGTGTGTCCAAGCCACCAAGGAAAACAGGGAACCCCATGCGTTTCCAAAAAGAGGACACCCGTGGGAATCCGCAGAGGTATGATATACCCAAATCGCCACAGAATGTATTACCCAGACACCCCTGCAAAGTCCGAAATGTGGGAAAAAAATGCATTTTCCGCACATTTCGCGTGGCTCACCCATCGAAACACACGCCCAACAACACATGGCCTACCGTCCCACATTCTCACAGGTGTCCCGATGAAAATGGTAGCTCACATGTGTGGGTGCACCTACCTGGCCACCAAGGGGAAAGCCTAAAACACAAGTAACCCCAAGTCTGTTTTCAGACCGGAATTTGAGACGCTCTGCCGACCGGCACAACATACAGATATGGGCCTTGGCTGTCCAAGCCACCAAGGAAAACAGGGAACCACATGCATTTCCGAAAAGAGGACACCCGTGGGAATCCGCAGAGGTATGATATGCCCAAATCTCCCCAGAATGTATTACCCAAACACCCCCGCAAAGTCCGAAATGTGGGAAAACAAATGCGTTTTCCGCATATTTCGCTCGGCTCATCCATCCAAACACGCCCCCAACAACACATGGCCTACCGTCCCCCGATCCCACAGGTGTCCCGATGAAAACGGTACCTCACATGTGTGGGTGCACCTACCTGGCTGCCAAGGGTAAAGCCTAAAACACAAGTAACCCCAAGTCTGTTTTCAGACCGGAATTTGAGATGCTCTGCCGACCGGCACAACATACAAATATGGGCCACGGGTGTCCAAGCCACCAAGGAAAACAGGGAACCCCATGCATTTCCGAAAAGAGGACATCCATGGGAATATGCAGAGGTATGATATGCCCAGATCGCCCCAGAATTTATTACCTAGACACGCCCGCAAAGTCTGAAATGTGGGGAAAAAAACAAATTTTCTGCACATTTCGCTCGGCTCACCCATCGAAACACGCCCCCAACAACACATGGCCTACCGTCCCGCGTTCCCACAGGTGCCCCGATGAAAACGGTAGGTACCTCACATGTGTGGGTGCAACTACCTGGCCGCCAAGGGGAAAGCCTAAAACACAAGTAACCCCAAGTCTGTTTTCAGACCGGAATTTGAGACGCTCTGCCGAACGGCGCAACATACAGATATGGGCCTTGGGTGTCCAAGCCACCAAGGAAAACAGGGAACCCCATGCATTTCCAAAAAGAGGACACCCGTGGGAATCCGCAGAGGTATGATATGCCCAAATCTCCCCAGAATGTATTACCCAAACACCCCCGCAAAGTCCGAAATGTGGGAAAAAAAATGCATTTTCCGCATATTTCGCTCGGCTCACCCATCCAAACACGCCCCCAACAACACATGGCCTACCGTCCCCCGATCCCACAGGTGTCCCGATGAAAACGGTACCTCACATGTGTGGGTGCACCTACCTGGCTGCCAAGGGGAAAGCCTAAAACACAAGTAACCCCAAGTCTGTTTTCAGACCGGAATTTGAGATGCTCTGCCGACCGGCACAACATACAGATATGGGCCACGGGTGTCCAAGCCACCAAGGAAAAAAGGGAACCCCATGCATTCCCGAAAAGAGGACATCCATGGGAATATGCAGAGGTATGATATGCCCAAATCGCCCCAGAATTTATTACCTAGACACCCCCGCAAAGTCTGAAATGTGGTGAAAAAAACGCATTTTCTGCACATTTCGCTCGGCTCACCCATCGAAACACGCCCCCAACAACACATGGCCTACCGTCCCGCGTTCCCACAGGTGCCCCAATGAAAACGGTAGGTACCTCACATGTGTGGGTGCAACTACCTGGCCGCCAAGGGGAAAGTCTAAAACACAACTAACCCCAAGTCTGTTTTCAGACCGGAATTGCAGACGCTCTGCCGACCGGCACAACGTACAGATATGGACCTTGTGTGTCCAAGCCACCAAGGAAAACAGGGAACCCCATGCATTTCCAAAAAGAGTACACCCGTGGGAATCCCCAGAAGTATGATCTTTCCAAATCGCCCCAGAATGTATTACCCAGACACCCCCGCAAAGTCCGAAATGTGGGGAAAAAAAAGCATTTTCCGCATATTTCGCTCGGCTCACCCATTGAAACACGCCCCCAACAACACATCGCCTACCGTCCCGCGTTCCCACAGGTGTCCCGATGAAAACGATACCTCACATGTGTGGGTGCACATACCTGGTCGCCAAGGGGAAAGCCTAAAACACAAATAACCCAGTCTGTTTTCAGACCGGAATTGCAGACGCTCGGCCGACCGGCACAACATACAGATATGGGCCTCGTGTGTCCAAGCCACCAAGGAAAACATGGAACCCCATGCGTTTCCAAAAAGAGGACACCTGTGGGAATCCGCAGAGGTATGATATACCCAAATCGCCCCAGAATGTATTACCCAAACACCCCCGCAAAGTCTGAAATGTGGGAAAAGAAATGCATTTTCCGCATATTTCGCTCGGCTCACCCATCCAAACACGCCCCCAACAACACATGGCCTACCGTCCCCCGATCCCACAGGTGTCCCGATGAAAACGGTACCTCACATGTGTGGGTGCACCTACCTGGCTGCCAAGGGGAAAGCCTAAAACACAAGTAACCCCAAGTCTGTTTTCAGACCGGAATTTGAGATGCTCTGCCGACCGGCACAACATACAGATATGCGCCACGGGTGTCCAAGCCACCAAGGAAAACAGGGAACCCCATGCTTTTCCGAAAAGAGGACATCCATGGGAATATGCAGAGGTATGATATGCCCAAATCGCCCCAGAATTTATTACCTAGACACCCCCGCAAAGTCTGAAATGTGGGGAAAAAAACGCATTTTCTGCACATTTCGCTCGGCTCACCCATAGAAACACGCCCCCAACAACACATGGCTTACCGTCCCGCGTTCCCACAGGTGCCCCGATGAAAATGGTAGGTACCTCACATGTGTGGGTGCAACTACCTGGCCGCCAAGGTGAAAGTCTAAAAGACAACTAACCCCAAGTCTGTTTTCAGACAGGAATTGCAGACGCTCTGCCGACCGGCACAACGTACAGATATGGACCTCGTGTGTCCAAGCCACCAAGGAAAACAGGGAACCCCATGCATTTCCAAAAAGAGGACACCCGTGGTAATCCCCAGAGGTATGATATTTCCAAATCGCCCCAGAATGTATTACCCAGACACCCCTGCAAAGTCCGAAATGTGGGAAAAAGAACGATTTTCCATACATTTTGCTCGGCTCACCCATCGAAACACGCCCCCAACAACACATGGCCTACCGACCCGCGTTCCCATTGGTGTCCCAATGAAAACGGTACTTCATATGTGTGGGTGCACATACCTGGCCACCAAGGGGAAAGCCTAAAACACAAGTAACCCCAATTCTGTTTTCAGACCGGAATTTGAGACGCTCTGCCGACCGGCACAACATACAGATATGGGCCTCGGGTGTCAAAGCCACCAAGGAAAACAGGGAACCCCATGCATTTCCGAAAAGAGGACACCTGTGGGAATCTGCAGAGGTATGATATGCCCAAATCGACCCAGAATTTATTACCCAGACACCCCCGCAAAGTTCGAAATGTTGGAAAAAAACGCATTTTCCATACATTTTGCTCGGCTCACCCATCGAAACACGCCCCCAACAACACATGGCCTACCGACCCGCATTCCCATTGGTGTCCCAATGAAAACTCTACTTCATATGTGTGGGTGCACATACCTGGCCACCAAGGGGAAAGCCTAAAACACAAGTAACCCCAATTCTGTTTTCAGACCGGAATTTGAGACGCTCTGCCGACCGGCACAACATACAGATATGGGCATTGGGTGTCCAAGCCACCAAGGAAAACAGGGAACCCCATGCATTTCCGAAAAGAGGACACCCGTGGGAATCCGCAGAGGTATGATATGCCTAAATTGCCCCATAATTTATTACCAAGACACCCCCGCAAATTCCGAAATGTGGGAAAAAAAACACATTTTCCGCATATTGTCGCTCGGCTCACCCATCCAAACACGCCCCCAACAACACATGGCCTACTGTCCCGCGTTTCCACAGGTGTTCTGATGAAAACGGTACCTCACATGTGTGGGTGCACATACCTGGCCGCCAAGGGGAAAGCCTAAAACACAAGTAACTCCAAGTCTGTTTTCAGACCGGAATTTGAGACGCTCTGCCGACCGGCACAACATACAGATATGGGCCTCGGGTGTCCAAGCCACCAAGGAAAACAGGGAACCCATGCATTTCCAAAAAGAGGACACCCGTGGGAATACGCAGAGGTATGATATGCCCAAATCGCCCCAGAATTTATTACCCAGACACCCCTGCAAAGTCCGAAATGTGGGGAAAAAAAACATTTTCTGCACATTTCGCTCGGTCTGCACATTTCGCTCGGCTCACCCATCAAAAAACACGGACCCAACAACACATGGCCTACCGTCCCCCGTTCCCACAGGTGTCCCGATGAAAACGGTACCTCACAAGTGTGGGTGTACCTACCTGGCCGCCATGGCGAAAGCCTAAAACACAAGTAACCCCAAGTCTGTTTTCAGACCGGAATTTGAGATGCTCTGCCGACAGGCACAACATACAGATATGGGCCACGGGTGTCCAAGCCACTAAGGAAAACAGGGAACCCCATGCATTTTCGAAAAGAGGACATCCGTGGAAATCCACAGAGGTATGATATGCCCAAATCGCCCCAGAATTTAATACCTAGACACCGCCGCAAAGTCTGAAATGTTGGAAAAAATGCATTTTCCGCACATTTCGCTCGGCTCACCCATCGAAAAACGCCCCCAACAACACATGGCCTACCATCCGCGTTCCCACAGGTGTCCCAATGAAAACGGTACCTCACATGTGTGGGTGCAGCTACCTGGCCGCCAAGGGGAAAGCCTAAAACACAACTAACCCCAAGTCTGTTTTCAGACCGGAATTGCAGACGCTCTGCCGACCGGCACAACATACAGATATGGGCCTCGTGTGTCCAAGCCACCAAGGAAAACAGGGAACCCCATGCATTTCCAAAAAGAGGACACCCCTGGGAATCCGCAGAGGTATGATATGTCCAAATCGCCCCAGAATGTATTACCCAGACACCCCTGCAAAGTCCGAAATGTGGGGAAAAAACGCATTTTCCGCACATTTCGCGTGGCTCACCCATCGAAACACGCCCCCAACAACACATGGCCTGCCGTCCCGCGTTCCCACAGGTGTCCTGATGAAAACGGTACCTCACATGTGTGGGTGCACCTACCTGGCCGCCAAGGGGAAAGCCTAAAACACAATTAACCCCAAGTCTGTTTTCAGACCGAAATTTGAGACCCTCTGCCGACCGGCGCAACATACAGATATGGGCCTTGGGTGTCCAATCCACCAAGGCAAACAGGGAACCCCATGCATTTCCCAAAACAGGACACCCGTGGGAATCCGCAGAGGTATGATATGCCCAAATCGCCCCAGAATGTATTACCCAGAAACCCCCCAAAGTCCGAAATGTGGAAAAGAAAATGCATTTTCCGCATATTTCGCTCGGCTCACCCATCCAAACACGCCCCCAACAACACATGGCCTACTGTCCCGCGTTCCCATAGGTGTCCCGATGAAAATGGTACCTCACATGTGTGGGTGCACCGACCTGGCCGCCAAGGGGAAAGCCTAAAACACAAGTATCCCCAAGTCTGTTTTCAGACCGGAATTTGAGATGCTCTGCCGACAGGCACAACATACAGATATGGGCCTCGGGTGTCCAAGCCACCAAGGAAAACAGGGAACCCCATGCATTTCCAAAAAGAGGACACCCGTGGGAATCCGCAGAGGTATGATATGCCCAAATCGCCCCAGAATTTATTACCCAGACAACCCCGCAAAGTCCGAAATGTGGGGAAAAAAACGCATTTTCCGCACATTTCGCTAGGCTCACCCATCGAAACACGCCCCCAACAACACATGGCCTACCGTCCCGCGTTCCCCAAGGTGTCCCGATGAAAACGGTACCTCCAATGTGTAGGTGCACATACCTGGCCGCCAAGGGGAAAGCCTAAAATACAAGTAACCCCAAGTCTGTTATCAGACCGGAATTTGAGACACTCTGCTGACTGGCACAACATACAGATATGGGCCTCGGGTGTCCAAGCCACCAAGGAAAACAGGGAATCCCATGCATTTCCGAAAAGAGGACACCAGTGGGAATCCGCAGAGGTATGATATGCCCAAATCGCCCCAGAATTTATCACCCAGACACTTCACATGCACCTTTCCTCACACTTCTCATACATACCAGTCACAATGCTATTGCACATGGAAGGTGGGATTTAGCACAAGGACGAACATCCTTGTGTAGCACAAGGCGGATCGTCGTTGTGAGCAGTGATGCCACGACAAGGCACCCACCGGATCACTGGCCATTCGTACCCCTTTCGTGTCTGCAGTCAATAGGCATCCATTTCAGCAGTTGCACTTCGACAAAATCACTTGCACCAGAGCAAACATATCTACACTTGAGCATATCTACACACTTATAGCACGTGCACATCTACTCACAATGCAACTGTGTCTCTAGTAATACCTTGTACATCATTTGTCAGCAATTGCATTGCAACTGTGTCTGCATTCAATCTCCATGTGCCTGCAATGGTATGTGGACACTGATAGCAAGTGCATATTGGCTCACTTGGCTGCCTGTCCTACAGGCGCTGTCTTCCACACCAACTTCAAGTATGCCCTTAGCCACTCTGTTCAAACATTCATATGTTCAACCGTACCCACACAAAACACACACCCTGAAACATGCCAATCATTTCTGCAGTGCTGGGAAAGTGCATTGACAGAAATGACATCTGCATGTTCTACCGAGCTTTACCTCATTCACACACCAATCATATCCAATTCATTCCTACAGTAGACATGTCACTTACACCACACATAACATTACTTATAGTAAAATAATAAACAAGGCAGGATGTTACAAGGTATGCAAGACACCGCTGCCATACAGTTTGTGTCCAAGTACCACTTTCATGACACTTAGACCTCAAGGGAGGGAGCCAAAGTGGCATGTACTATTTTCAAAACACACCCCTTGAGTGGAGGGAACCTGAATGGTGTTCCGGTCTTCCCCAATGCACCCCTCGAGTGGAGGGAGCGGGACTGGCGTTTCTTTGCATGCCAAACCCTAGGTTGAAGGAGCCGGAATCGGGTTCCTTTCGAATGTACGCCGGAAGCAAAGGGGGCTTCCCTGACATTTTTTTTCTACGGTAATCCCGAAGTGCAGCAAGCTGCACTAGCGTGCCTTGCCAAGACATCCCAAAGGGAAGTGACCCAGAGTTCTGGTGCCTTCTTCTCCAAGGCCCGCCTCAAGTGGAGGGAGCTGGAATGCCATTCCTTTCCAAGAAGCGCCTGAAGTGGAAGGAGCCTGATTGGCGTTACTTTGCAAGTCACACCTCGCACAGAGGGAGCTAGACTGACTTTTCCTTCTGAGGCAGACCTGGAGTGAAAGGTACCGGGATGGTATGCCTTTCCAAGGCAGGCCTCAAGTGGAGGGAGCAGGACTAGCATTGCTTGCCAAAGCATACCAAAGGGGAATGAACCACAATGGAGTTCCTTTCTTGTTCATGGCACGCCTCAAGTGGAGGGATCCGTAATGAATGTCCTTTGAGGGGCAGGCCTGTAATGGACGGAGCCTGATTTGCGTTCCTTTGCAAGTCACGCCTTGAGCTGAGGGAGCTGGACTGACGTTTATTTCATAGGCACGGCTCAAGGTAAAGCTACGGCAGTGGTGTGCCTTTCCAAGGCAGGCCTCAAGTAGAGGGAGCAGGACTAGCAATGCTCGTGAAAGCACGCTAAATCTAGTGAAGTGAGTTGAAATCCTGTTGCATTTTTATTGAAGGTAAACCTCCAGTCCAGGAAGCAGGAGTGACATTCCTTTATAAGACATACACGATTTCAGAGCCTAAGGGTCCCCTTCAAGGAATGATGGGCATTTTTGGAAATCAGTCAATCTCCCAATATTTTTCCTTTTTCCTTTGTATGATACAAAAGGAAACAAGGCTGAAAGCAGAGGGCTGGGTGGGAAGGGCATTGGGGACAGTACACCCAAGTATCCTTCCTCTGTCCTTGTTTTGTACACACCTTACATTTTCTGTAAGGTTGTGACTTTGTGGCTGTGGGAGGAACATAATCACCAAAGTGTCGCTCTTGCAATCTGGCCACATGTTCTACCTCTTGAAAGGAGGGAATTTGTACATGGCCCATAGTCAGAGAATTAAGAACTTCTTTTTGAAAGTTCAGAAAAGAAAGTTTGTTGTGTGCAGTAGCTGCCCGGTACACCACATACGCATTGTACGTTGCAATATGCACAATGCGTGTGGCCAACTTTTTGTACCAGAAGCGCGACTTGCGCTCAGCACGGTACGACTCAAGCACTTGGTCGGTTTTATCTACTCCACCCATGTACTTGTTGTAGTCCAGAATGCAGTTGGGCTTCCACACTTGCCGGGTCTGCTCGCGCGGAGTGACTGCTGAAGTACTTTCATCATGAATAGTACTTAGCATGTACACATCCCTTTTGTCACAGAATTTCACTGCTAACAGTTCATCCCGCCACAATGCCATAAATTCTCCCTTGGCCAACTTCTTACACACAAGTTGTCTGGGGAAGCCTGTCCGGTTACTGCGGATTGTACCGCATGCCAGTGTGCCCACATTCAACAATTCCTTGAACAGTGGAATTCCAGTGTAGAAATTGTCTACATACAAATGGTGACCCTTGTTGAGCAATGGTGTGAGAAGATCCCAAACTATCTTCTCAAATGTCCCTAAAT
The DNA here is from genome assembly GCF_040938575.1 of Ambystoma mexicanum. NCBI lineage: Eukaryota > Metazoa > Chordata > Amphibia > Caudata > Ambystomatidae > Ambystoma > Ambystoma mexicanum. The sequence goes on along the minus strand of NC_090929.1, from coordinate 280,794,925 downwards.
GGACTGGGCAGCCCAGAGGGTTTAGGGTGGAGTCTTTGCCAGTGTAGAGTCTCATGCTGCTGACATACCCAGTGGTACTTTCACACAACATGTACATTTTGATCCCGTATCGTGCTTTTTTGAACAACACCAACGATTCATCAATGGATATGTTCCGGCTAGGAACATATACCTCTGCAAATCACTGACTGAAGTGCTCCAGAAATGGCTGGACTTTGAAGAGCCTATCAAAGTTTGGGTCAGTCATGGGTAATGCTGCCGAGTTGTCATTGAAATGCAACATACGGTGCAGTGCTTGAAACCGATTTCTACTCATTATAGCTGGAAAGAAGGGGCTAGAATGTGCCGCTATAGTAAACCAGTACATTGAGACAGTCGGCTTCTGCGATATTCCCATGAGCAGAATGAGAGCCCAACATTTTCTCAACTTAACATCGGTTGTGGGAACCAATGCATGTGCTCTGGACTGGGTTTTCAGAGTGGGACCCCCTGACCTCTAGAACTGTGCAGCGTATAAATTGGTTTGCTCAACCACATCTGCAATAAACCCATCATAAACAAAAAGGTTGAAATAATCAATAGGCTGAAACCCATCTGTATTCAATGTGCACCCAGATATACCAGTAAAAGGGGGAACAACAGGATGAGCCATTGCTGGAGGCACCCACTGCGACTCTTCAGCCATGTCAGAAACTGGCACATTGCGTGGATGTCCTGCATGTCCCCTCCCCCTTCTAGATCCCCTGCGTGTGGGAAGTGTGCGCAAAGGTACATGTACTCTGTCATCCTCTTCGTCATCAGATGATGATGAGGAGGAGGAGGCGGCGCCGGAACCTTCATCCATTGAAAACTCACTTCCCCAATCATTTTCCTGCTGACCCTCAGAAGCACTATCTGTTTCAGATTGCAGATCCACCTCTGTGCCCGAGGCAGACTCCATCACTGCAGCTAAAGCCTCTTCACCAGACATTGATCGACGAGAAGCCATGAGTGCTGTCGCTATGGAACCCTTCACTGCCCAAAGACCAGATGAAGACTCAAACAATAAGTATGTGTGCTTCTCATAGTATGGAATGTAGTACAGTTAGTGGTATTCAGTGCCACAAACCTACACCACACAAGTACGCCAAAAGGTCCAGACTTTGCTCAGAAACTGTAGCAGCCCTCTGCAATATGAGGTACTCTCAACACGCTACAAGAAATGGAGCACTATTTTGCAAACACTCACGTGAAATGCTAAGGACCAGCTGACTGCTTTCCTACAAGTGGTTAGACAGCTACAACACACCTGCACCTAAAACAAAGACAACAAAAAAGCTACGGATGATGTACTCTTGCGCTATACATTACACAAATACAAGTGTCGAGACAAAGATTGCACCCACACTACCAATGCACAAACAGCCAACGTGCGTTGCACCATGCCCTACTCCATGGCATGCTGGTGGATGGGAAATGGAGGTGAGAAGCAACCATGCAACATATAAGTGATTGGGTGAGTTGAAAAGCCAGAGGCAATCAAGACACAGACAGGGAAGATGAGAAAATTACAATGCAGGCCTTTCCAGACAATTGCTAGCACACTTTTGACAAAAACACCAGCACATTCACATAGGGTTCTGTGTTGGAAAGGGGAAGGTCACAAGGACGAAATTAATGCAAGGGCAAGCAAGTGGAATTAGGTTGATGAAAGTGATGATGGGTTGCAAAGAAATAAGCAGCATCGACATATACAAAATACATTGACATGCCATGCACAGAAATCAATTGCAAGGAAGTCGGAGTATCGCAGTCACCATACTTACTGACATTTTTAGTCCATCAGTTACTGGCTTCCCCCACACACAATAGTGTCTGGGCAAAGATCAAAATGTCGTCAATGAAAAGGTCCATGCCTCTTTTTGAAAGGTGGACCCCATCTTTGTGAAACATCACTTCCCCTTTTATGAAGTCATGGTGTATAGTTCGAACTCTGTCATTCCCCTTGGTCAGTCTGGCAAGCTCCCCAATGAGTTTCCTCACCGAGGAGTTGATAGCCCTTGCATTCCCTGGAGTTCTCCAATCCCTCCTGGGAATCATCTGGGACCAGGCCACCACAGTGTTTGCAAACCTCTGTGCAATCCATTCCAGTTCCACCATGAGCTGCTCTCGTACCCCCTTTCGTCCCACAGATGCCAGTTAATTTCCTCTCAGGTGCACAACTATAAGGTCAAGGGGCATCTCCTTTGGCCTCGACATCGCTGATGGCTCCTCGGAGCTGATGAAGGCGCATCCCCCCGACCCCAAACCAATGCACCACAAGGGCATCCCTTCCAGACCCAGATGTGGTTGGCCCTTGGACAAATCGTGCGGCCCTTTTGATGAAAGAGTGGCCGAAAATCCAAACAACCCTCATCCTCACTAGGAAATGGAAACAGGAAAACCCCCATGAATATGGCCAGACATACAGTTTACCAATTATCACAACAATTATGTCAATACATGGCTCTTGTAACAATCCCAGACACACACTTCATCCAGTCGGACATGCACCTCTCATGTGAAATAACAGTAGGTCGATAAGTAATTGTGAGTTGAAATCCTGTTGCATTTTTATTGAAGGTAAACCTCCAGTCCAGGAAGCAGGAGTGACATTCCTTTATAAGACATACACGATTTCAGAGCCTAAGGGTCCCCTTCAAGGAATGATGGGCATTTTTGGAAATCAGTCAATCTCCCAATATTTTTCCTTTTTCCTTTGTATGATACAAAAGGAAACAAGGCTGAAAGCAGAGGGCTGGGTGGGAAGGGCATTGGGGACAGTACACCCAAGTATCCTTCCTCTGTCCTTGTTTTGTACACACCTTACATTTTCTGTAAGGTTGTGACTTTGTGGCTGTGGGAGGAACATAATCACCAAAGTGTTGCTCTTGCAATCTGGCCACATGTTCTACCTCTTGAAAGGAGGGAATTTGTACATGGCCCATAGTCAGAGAATTAAGAACTTCTTTTTGAAAGTTCAGAAAAGAAAGTTTGTTGTGTGCAGTAGCTGCCCGGTACACCACATACGCATTGTACGTTGCAATATGCACAATGCGTGTGGCCAACTTTTTGTACCAGAAGCGCGACTTGCGCTCAGCACGGTACGACTCAAGCACTTGGTCGGTTTTATCTACTCCACCCATGTACTTGTTGTAGTCCAGAATGCAGTTGGGCTTCCACACTTGCCGGGTCTGCTCGCGCGGAGTGACTGCTGAAGTACTTTCATCATGAATAGTACTTAGCATGTACACATCCCTTTTGTCACAGAATTTCACTGCTAACAGTTCATCCCGCCACAATGCCATAAATTCTCCCTTGGCCAACTTCTTACACACAAGTTGTCTGGGGAAGCCTGTCCGGTTACTGCGGATTGTACCGCATGCCAGTGTGCCCACATTCAACAATTCCTTGAACAGTGGAATTCCAGTGTAGAAATTGTCTACATACAAATGGTGACCCTTGTTGAGCAATGGTGTGAGAAGATCCCAAACTATCTTCTCAAATGTCCCTAAATGGACTGGGCAGCCCAGAGGGTTTAGGGTGGAGTCTTTGCCAGTGTAGAGTCTCATGCTGCTGACATACCCAGTGGTACTTTCACACAACATGTACATTTTGATCCCGTATCGTGCTTTTTTGAACAACACCAACGATTCATCAATGGATATGTTCCGGCTAGGAACATATACCTCTGCAAATCACTGACTGAAGTGCTCCAGAAATGGCTGGACTTTGAAGAGCCTATCAAAGTTTGGGTCAGTCATGGGTAATGCTGCCGAGTTGTCATTGAAATGCAACATACGGTGCAGTGCTTGAAACCGATTTCTACTCATTATAGCTGGAAAGAAGGGGCTAGAATGTGCCGCTATAGTAAACCAGTACATTGAGACAGTCGGCTTCTGCGATATTCCCATGAGCAGAATGAGAGCCCAACATTTTCTCAACTTAACATCGGTTGTGGGAACCAATGCATGTGCTCTGGACTGGGTTTTCAGAGTGGGACCCCCTGACCTCTAGAACTGTGCAGCGTATAAATTGGTTTGCTCAACCACATCTGCAATAAACCCATCATAAACAAAAAGGTTGAAATAATCAATAGGCTGAAACCCATCTGTATTCAATGTGCACCCAGATATACCAGTAAAAGGGGGCACAACAGGATGAGCCATTGCTGGAGGCACCCACTGCGACTCTTCAGCCATGTCAGAAACTGGCACATTGCGTGGATGTCCTGCATGTCCCCTCCCCCTTCTAGATCCCCTGCGTGTGGGAAGTGTGCGCAAAGGTACATGTACTCTGTCATCCTCTTCGTCATCAGATGATGATGAGGAGGAGGAGGCGGCGCCGGAACCTTCATCCATTGAAAACTCACTTCCCCAATCATTTTCCTGCTGACCCTCAGAAGCACTATCTGTTTCAGATTGCAGATCCACCTCTGTGCCCGAGGCAGACTCCATCACTGCAGCTAAAGCCTCTTCACCAGACATTGATCGACGAGAAGCCATGAGTGCTGTCACTATGGAACCCTTCACTGCCCAAAGACCAGATGAAGACTCAAACAATAAGTATGTGTGCTTCTCATAGTATGGAATGTAGTACAGTTAGTGGTATTCAGTGCCACAAACCTACACCACACAAGTACGCCAAAAGGTCCAGACTTTGCTCAGAAACTGTAGCAGCCCTCTGCAATATGAGGTACTCTCAACACGCTACAAGAAATGGAGCACTATTTTGCAAACACTCACGTGAAATGCTAAGGACCAGCTGACTGCTTTCCTACAAGTGGTTAGACAGCTACAACACACCTGCACCTAAAACAAAGACAACAAAAAAGCTACGGATGATGTACTCTTGCGCTATACATTACACAAATACAAGTGTAGAGACAAAGATTGCACCCACACTACCAATGCACAAACAGCCAACGTGCGTTGCACCATGCCCTACTCCATGGCATGCTGGTGGATGGGAAATGGAGGTGAGAAGCAACCATGCAACATATAAGTGATTGGGTGAGTTGAAAAGCCAGAGGCAATCAAGACACAGACAGGGAAGATGAGAAAATTACAATGCAGGCCTTTCCAGACAATTGCTAGCACACTTTTGACAAAAACACCAGCACATTCACATAGGGTTCTGTGTTGGAAAGGGGAAGGTCACAAGGACGAAATTAATGCAAGGGCAAGCAAGTGGAATTAGGTTGATGAAAGTGATGATGGGTTGCAAAGAAATAAGCAGCATCGACATATACAAAATACATTGACATGCCATGCACAGAAATCAATTGCAAGGAAGTCGGAGTATCGCAGTCACCATACTTACTGACATTTTTAGTCCATCAGTTACTGGCTTCCCCCACACACAATAGTGTCTGGGCAAAGATCAAAATGTCGTCAATGAAAAGGTCCATGCCTCTTTTTGAAAGGTGGACCCCATCTTTGTGAAACATCACTTCCCCTTTTATGAAGTCATGGTGTATAGTTCGAACTCTGTCATTCCCCTTGGTCAGTCTGGCAAGCTCCCCAATGAGTTTCCTCACCGAGGAGTTGATAGCCCTTGCATTCCCTGGAGTTCTCCAATCCCTCCTGGGAATCATCTGGGACCAGGCCACCACAGTGTTTGCAAACCTCTGTGCAATCCATTCCAGTTCCACCATGAGCTGCTCTCGTACCCCCTTTCGTCCCACAGATGCCAGTTAATTTCCTCTCAGGTGCACAACTATAAGGTCAAGGGGCATCTCCTTTGGCCTCGACATCGCTGATGGCTCCTCGGAGCTGATGAAGGCGCATCCCCCCGACCCCAAACCAATGCACCGCAAGGGCATCCCTTCCAGACCCAGATGTGGTTGGCCCTTGGACAAATCGTGCGGCCCTTTTGATGAAAGAGTGGCCGAAAATCCAAACAACCCTCATCCTCACTAGGAAATGGAAACAGGAAAACCCCCATGAATATGGCCAGACATACAGTTTACCAATTATCACAACAATTATGTCAATACATGGCTCTTGTAACAATCCCAGACACACACTTCATCCAGTCGGACATGCACCTCTCATGTGAAATAACAGTAGGTCGATAAGTAATTGGCACAATATTTTCAGGGGAAAGAGGGGAAGAAGACAGTATGTCACCTTGTGCCAATAAAACAGTTGTGCTGGCGCAATTGTAATCAGTGATGGTTTCTACTGCTGTGGGCCACCATCTGCACTGAACGGCGGTAAGGTGACTTGCACATGCTACACCACTATACTTTGGCAGGGTGACTACTCTGCCAGAGGAAGTCCACAGCAAGTGTGCTTTGTACGCTCTCTGAATATAGGTACCCAGACAGTATGTGCCCCATTTACCACAAACGGATGCAACTTTAGACACTTTGATTGGGAGCGCTTCGGCCACAGCTCCAGGAACACTGGTGAACTTGGGGGCACTCGACTACCAAGGCAGAGAGCCGGCCAAGGTCACACACATCAGCCACCACCACCCTACATCTCTGCCTGGCCAGCACTACAGCTTTCCCCTCCAGGAAGGGATGCGGACCCTGCCGGGACACCCTTCACCCAGTGATGAATTTGGGGGGCAAAATATCCACCTGGGAGATGGACGCCCAAGGCCAATGACATCACCCCATCCCCCCTACGTCCTGCCCCTCTAGCTACCCTGCGTTACAGCTTTCCCCCGGCAAAAGGATGGGGACACTGGGGCCACTGCTCGAATTGGACCACAGAAATGGTGACCGTTGCGGTAAAAGGAATGCGCTCTGTACCAAGTGTGCATAGCATGCTAAGAAAAAATGACCATCTGCATAACTACCGGAAACATTTTTGAAAGTTTGCTGCTACTTATGTCAGCCAAACTTTTCCTTCTGCAAATCAGCCACCTTCCTCAATGCAAGGCACACCCATCACTGGCCCCCGAACCTCCCCACTAACCTTTCCCACCCATACCACTGACAATGCAGCCACAGTTCCTCCCACCACAGTAGCCCTCCATCCCCACATTACCAAGCAATATATGTAGTACTTACATAAATCAGCGATAGCTTTTCAGTAGCCGCAATTGCAAAGGAAACATAAAAAAATGACATTCAGTGTTTTTCCAACCAATAACACATCCAAACTTTCTGGCAGCTATCTGTACATTTTTCAGTTCCTTCCACCAGATACATGACACTTCACAGTCATCTACCACCACGGAAGGCTGGACTGCACACTGATTGGAAATGGAAATAAGACCAGTGAGATGTATGGCATCCCCCAGAACAAAAAAAACTCCTGGAAATCATCTGGGACCAAGCCACCATTGTTTGGAAACCTCTGTGCAATCCATTCCAGTTCCTCCATGAGCAGCTCCTGTATCCCTTCCCCTCCCACAGACACCAAATCATTTCCTCCCAGGTGCACCACTGTAAGGTCGGGGGGGGTGCATCTCCTTTTGGCTGGACATCGGTGATGGCTCCTCTGAGCTGGTGAAAGCACTTCTCCCTGACCCCCAAACTAATGCACCAGGAGGTCATCCCTTTGAGACCCAGATGTGTTTGGCCCTCGGAAAAATTGTGCAGCCTGTTGGATGAAAGAGTATCCAATTATCTACACAGCCCTCATCCTCACTAGGAAAAGGAAACAAGTAAACCCCAATGAATATGGCCAGACCTACAGTGTACCAAATAGCACAACTATTGCATCAACAAATGGCCCTTGTAACATTCCCAGACACAACTTCCCCCATTCTGACATGCACCTCGCATGTGAGATAACAGTAGGTCGATACATAAATGGCACATTCTTCTTAGGGGGAACTAGGTGCAGAACACAGTATGTCAATGCCAATGACAAAGTTGTACTGGCGCAATTGTCATCACAGAAGGTTCGTGCTCCTGTGGGCCACCTATTTCACTGCACGGTGGTACGGCGACTTGCACATGTGGCACCGTTACACTTCGGCAGGGTAAGTATTATGACAGAGGAAAAGAACTCCACAGCAAATGTGCTTTGTATGCTCTCTGAATATAGGCACCCTGACAGAATGTGCGCCATTCGCCACAAATGGATGCAATTTTCACTAGTTTCATTGTGAGACCTTCGGCCACAGCTCCAGGACCACTGGTGACCTTGGGGGCACTCAACTAAAAAGACTCAGAGGCACCCAAGGGCACACATATCAACCACAGTCCTCCTATCTCTCTGCCTGGCCAGCGCTACAGCTTTCCCCTCCAGAAAGAGATGGGGACCCTGCCGGAGCACCCTGCACCTACTGCTGAACTTGGGGGAGAACACCCACATGGGGGACGGGCGGCCAAGGGCAGTGACATCACCCCGCCACCTGTCCTGCCCCTCTAGCTACCCTGCGTTACTGCTTTGCCCCCTGCAAAAGAATGGGGACCACTGTTGGAATTGGACCACAGAAACGGTGACCGTTGCTAAAAAAGGAATGAGCTCTATATCAAGTGTGCATTGCATGCTCAGAAGAAATGACTGTCTGCATTACTACCAGACATAGTTTTTGCAAAATTGTAGCTAATTATGTTTAGCAAACTCTTTTTCTGCAAAGCAGCCACCTTCCTCAATGCACGGCACACCCATCACTGCCCCCAGAACCTCCCCACTACCCATTCCCACCCACACCACTGACACTGCGGCCACAGATGCTCCCACCACAGTAACCATCCACCCCCACATTACCATAGCTATCCACAAAAGTAATATATGCAGTACTTACATAAGCCAGCAAAAGCTTTCCAGTAGCCACATCTGCAAAGGAAACAAAAAATAATTACATTCAGTACTTAGCCTACCAATAACACATTCACACTGTCTGCCCGCTATCTGTAAACTTTCGATTTCTTCCACCAGATACATAGCATATCCGAGTCATCTACCACCACAGAAGGCTAGACTGCACACTGATAGGAAATGGGAATAAGACCAATGAGCGTATGGCAATCCCCAGCACAAACAAAAGCTAGCACGCATGGCTTATTGGCAAACAGCCCTCCAAGGGGAACAGCACTGTTCAGCTGGTCTGGGGGGCAATTTGTGCACTACCCCAGCAAGTGTGTCCCTGGCCACCCCAACACCTCCCCAGAGCACCCACTCCCGTTCCCTCCACCGACACTACAGGCCCAGTTCCCACCCGCCCAGTAGCAATCTGCCCTCTGCATACTATACAGTGTTGAAATAACCAAAAGTCTATACGTACGTAACAAGGGAGAACCTTGAACTGCACAAAACCTGTAAAGGGAAGAAAAAAAAGTAGAAAAAAACCACAAAATTATCTGTGTCAGCGCTGCCAAATACCAAACCACCCAAACAGGCCCTCCATTGAATTGGCCAATAGGTTGTAGGCACCCTGTGGCCAGATTGATATATGACATTCATAATGCACCTATACAAGTGTTTCAAGGTGTACCGAGCCAAGGGAGGGGGAGCAAAGGGAGAACAGACAACAATCCAACTAGGCCAGGTATCATTCAGATGGCCCACTAATGTGCCCATCTGCGTCAAGCGAAGTTTAGTAAACAAAGAAAACAATTGAAAATGGTAGCCCGCACTTTGGGGGGTCTCAGGGGTACCCTATACCGCCGGGTAATTTTGTAATTTAAAGGGGGGGTGCCCCTCTCCACCTCCACCCCAATTGGTAGGGCGGCACATCTCATGTAGCCCTCCCCGAGGGCAGATAAGGAGGGGGCTGCCCTGCACTCCTCCCTGGGCTCAGGCGTCCCTTCCTAGGAGCAGATATCTGGTCCCAGGGAGGGCTGCATGACATGGCACCCACTCCATTGCGGGTGGGGGGGGTCAACGCCCCATCCCATTAGAAAATTCCCTGACCCTTTGGGGTGCCCCACCGCCCTCCCTAAAAAGCGTTCCACCATTTTTCCAATTCCCCTTGGTGCAGAGAGGCTTCTAGATCCCCTGCGTGTGGGAAGTGTGCGCAAAGGTACATGTACTCTGTCATCCTCTTCGTCATCAGATGATGATGAGGAGGAGGAGGCGGCGCCGGAACCTTCATCCATTGAAAACTCACTTCCCCAATCATTTTCCTGCTGACCCTCAGAAGCACTATCTGTTTCAGATTGCAGATCCACCTCTGTGCCCGAGGCAGACTCCATCACTGCAGCTAAAGCCTCTTCACCAGACATTGATCGACGAGAAGCCATGAGTGCTGTCGCTATGGAACCCTTCACTGCCCAAAGACCAGATGAAGACTCAAACAATAAGTATGTGTGCTTCTCATAGTATGGAATGTAGTACAGTTAGTGGTATTCAGTGCCACAAACCTACACCACACAAGTACGCCAAAAGGTCCAGACTTTGCTCAGAAACTGTAGCAGCCCTCTGCAATATGAGGTACTCTCAACACGCTACAAGAAATGGAGCACTATTTTGCAAACACTCATGTGAAATGCTAAGGACCAGCTGACTGCTTTCCTAGAAGTGGTTAGACAGCTACAACACACCTGCACCTAAAACAAAGACAACAAAAAAGCTACGGATGATGTACTCTTGCGCTATACATTACACAAATACAAGTGTAGAGACAAAGATTGCACCCACACTACCAATGCACAAACAGCCAACGTGCGTTGCACCATGCCCTACTCCATGGCATGCTGGTGGATGGGAAATGGAGGTGAGAAGCAACCATGCAACATATAAGTGATTGGGTGAGTTGAAAAGCCAGAGGCAATCAAGACACAGACAGGGAAGATGAGAAAATTACAATGCAGGCCCTTCCAGACAATTGCTAGCACACTTTTGACAAAAACACCAGCACATTCACATAGGGTTCTGTGTTGGAAAGGGGAAGGTCACAAGGACGAAATTAATGCAAGGGCAAGCAAGTGGAATTAGGTTGATGAAAGTGATGATGGGTTGCAAAGAAATAAGCAGCATCGACATATACAAAATACATTGACATGCCATGCACAGAAATCAATTGCAAGGAAGTCGGAGTATCGCAGTCACCATACTTACTGACATTTTTAGTCCATCAGTTACTGGCTTCCCCCACACACAATAGTGTCTGGGCAAAGGTCAAAATGTCGTCAATGAAAAGGTCCATGCCTCTTTTTGAAAGGTGGACCCCATCTTTGTGAAACATCACTTCCCCTTTTATGAAGTCATGGTGTATAGTTCGAATTCTGTCATTCCCCTTGGTCAGTCTGGCAAGCTCCCCAATGAGTTTCCTCACCGAGGAGTTGATAGCCCTTGCATTCCCTGGAGTTCTCCAATCCCTCCTGGGAATCATCTGGGACCAGGCCACCACAGTGTTTGCAAACCTCTGTGCAATCCATTCCAGTTCCACCATGAGCTGCTCTCGTACCCCCTTTCGTCCCACAGATGCCAGTTAATTTCCTCTCAGGTGCACAACTATAAGGTCAAGGGGCATCTCCTTTGGCCTCGACATCGCTGATGGCTCCTCGGAGCTGATGAAGGCGCATCCCCCCGACCCCAAACCAATGCACCGCAAGGGCATCCCTTCCAGACCCAGATGTGGTTGGCCCTTGGACAAATCGTGCGGCCCTTTTGATGAAAGAGTGGCCGAAAATCCAAACAACCCTCATCCTCACTAGGAAATGGAAACAGGAAAACCCCCATGAATATGGCCAGACATACAGTTTACCAATTATCACAACAATTATGTCAATACATGGCTCTTGTAACAATCCCAGACACACACTTCATCCAGTCAGACATGCACCTCTCATGTGAAATAACAGTAGGTCGATAAGTAATTGGCACATTATTTTCAGGGGAAAGAGGGGAAGAAGACAGTATGTCACCTTGTGCCAATAAAACAGTTGTGCTGGCGCAATTGTAATCAGTGATGGTTTCTACTGCTGTGGGCCACCAACTGCACTGAACGGCGGTAAGGTGACTTGCACATGCTACACCACTATACTTTGGCAGGGTGACTACTCTGCCAGAGGAAGTCCACAGCAAGTGTGCTTTGTACGCTCTCTGGATATAGGTACCCAGACAGTATGTGCCCCATTTACCACAAACGGATGCAACTTTAGACACTTTGATTGGGAGCGCTTCGGCCACAGCTCCAGGAACACTGGTGAACTTGGGGGCACTCGACTACCAAGGCAGAGAGCCGGCCAAGGTCACACACATCAGCCACCACCACCCTACATCTCTGCCTGGCCAGCACTACAGCTTTCCCCTCCAGGAAGGGATGCGGACCCTGCCGGGACACCCTTCACCCAGTGATGAATTTGGGGGGCAAAATATCCACCTGGGAGATGGACGCCCAAGGCCAATGACATCACCCCATCCCCCCTACGTCCTGCCCCTCTAGCTACCCTGCGTTACAGCTTTTCCCCCGGCAAAAGGATGGGGACACTGGGGCCACTGCTCGAATTGGACCACAGAAATGGTGACCGTTGCGGTAAAAGGAATGCGCTCTGTACCAAGTGTGCATAGCATGCTAAGAAAAAATGACCATCTGCATAACTACCGGAAACATTTTTGAAAGTTTGCTGCTACTTATGTCAGCCAAACTTTTCCTTCTGCAAATCAGCCACCTTCCTCAATGCAAGGCACACCCATCACTGGCCCCCGAACCTCCCCACTAACCTTTCCCACCCATACCACTGACAATGCAGCCACAGTTCCTCCCACCACAGTAGCCCTCCATCCCCACATTACCAAGCAATATATGTAGTACTTACATAAATCAGCGATAGCTTTTCAGTAGCCGCAATTGCAAAGGAAACATAAAAAAATGACATTCAGTGTTTTGCCAACCAATAACACATCCAAACTTTCTGGCAGCTATCTGTACATTTTTCAATTCCTTCCACCAGATACATGACACTTCACAGTCATCTACCACCACGGAAGGCTGGACTGCACACTGATTGGAAATGGAAATAAGACCAGTGAGATGTATGGCATCCCCCAGAACAAAAAAAACTCCTGGAAATCATCTGGGACCAAGCCACCATTGTTTGGAAACCTCTGTGCAATCCATTCCAGTTCCTCCATGAGCAGCTCCTGTATCCCTTCCCCTCCCACAGACACCAAATCATTTCCTCCCAGGTGCACCACTGTAAGGTCGGGGGGGGTGCATCTCCTTTTGGCTGGACATCGGTGATGGCTCCTCTGAGCTGGTGAAAGCACTTCTCCCTGACCCCCAAACTAATGCACCAGGAGGTCATCCCTTTGAGACCCAGATGTGTTTGGCCCTCGGAAAAATTGTGCAGCCTGTTGGATGAAAGAGTATCCAATTATCTACACAGCCCTCATCCTCACTAGGAAAAGGAAACAAGTAAACCCCAATGAATATGGCCAGACCTACAGTTTACCAAATAGCACAACTATTGCATCAACAAATGGCCCTTGTAACATTCCCAGACACAACTTCCCCCATTCTGACATGCACCTCGCATGTGAGATAACAGTAGGTCGATACATAAATGGCACATTCTTCTTAGGGGGAACTAGGTGCAGAACACAGTATGTCAATGCCAATGACAAAGTTGTACTGGCGCAATTGTCATCACAGAAGGTTCGTGCTCCTGTGGGCCACCTATTTCACTGCACGGTGGTACGGCGACTTGCACATGTGGCACCGTTACACTTCGGCAGGGTAAGTATTATGACAGAGGAAAAGAACTCCACAGCAAATGTGCTTTGTATGCTCTCTGAATATAGGCACCCTGACAGAATGTGCGCCATTCGCCACAAATGGATGCAATTTTCACTAGTTTCATTGTGAGACCTTCGGCCACAGCTCCAGGACCACTGGTGACCTTGGGGGCACTCAACTAAAAAGACTCAGAGGCACCCAAGGGCACACATATCAACCACAGTCCTCCTATCTCTCTGCCTGGCCAGCGCTACAGCTTTCCCCTCCAGAAAGAGATGGGGACCCTGCCGGAGCACCCTGCACCTACTGCTGAACTTGGGGGAGAACACCCACATGGGAGACGGGCGGCCAAGGGCAGTGACATCACCCCGCCACCTGTCCTGCCCCTCTAGCTACCCTGCGTTACTGCTTTGCCCCCTGCAAAAGAATGGGGACCACTGTTGGAATTGGACCACAGAAACGGTGACCGTTGCTAAAAAAGGAATGAGCTCTATATCAAGTGTGCATTGCATGCTCAGAAGAAATGACTGTCTGCATTACTACCAGACATAGTTTTTGCAAAATTGTAGCTAATTATGTTTAGCAAACTCTTTTTCTGCAAAGCAGCCACCTTCCTCAATGCACGGCACACCCATCACTGCCCCCAGAACCTCCCCACTACCCATTCCCACCCACACCACTGACACTGCGGCCACAGATGCTCCCACCACAGTAACCATCCACCCCCACATTACCATAGCTATCCACAAAAGTAACATATGCAGTACTTACATAAGCCAGCAAAAGCTTTCCAGTAGCCACATCTGCAAAGGAAACAAAAAATAATTACATTCAGTACTTAGCCTACCAATAACACATTCACACTGTCTGCCCGCTATCTGTAAACTTTCGATTACTTCCACCAGATACATAGCATATCCGAGTCATCTACCACCACAGAAGGCTAGACTGCACACTGATAGGAAATGGGAATAAGACCAATGAGCGTATGGCAATCCCCAGCACAAACAAAAGCTAGCACGCATGGCTTATTGGCAAACAGCCCTCCAAGGGGAACAGCACTGTTCAGCTGGTCTGGGGGGCAATTTGTGCACTACCCCAGCAAGTGTGTCCCTGGCCACCCCAACACCTCCCCAGAGCACCCACTCCCGTTCCCTCCACCAACACTACAGGCCCAGTTCCCACCCGCCCAGTAGCAATCTGCCCTCTGCATACTATACAGTGTTGAAATAACCAAAAGTCTATACGTACGTAACAAGGGAGAACCTTGAACTGCACAAAACCTGTAAAGGGAAGAAAAAAAAGTAGAAAAAAACCACAAAATTATCTGTGTCAGCGCTGCCAAATACCAAACCACCCAAACAGGCCCTCCATTGAATTGGCCAATAGGTTGTAGGCACCCTGTGGCCAGATTGATATATGACATTCATAATGCACCTATACAAGTGTTTCAAGGTGTACCGAGCCAAGGGAGGGGGAACAAAGGGAGAACAGACAACAATCCTACTAGGCCAGGTATCATTCAGATGGCCCACTAATGTGCCCATCTGCGTCAAGCGAAGTTTAGTAAACAAAGAAAACAATTGAAAATGGTAGCCCGCACTTTGGGGGGTCTCAGGGGTACCCTATACCGCCGGGTAATTTTGTAATTTAAAGGGGGGGTGCCCCTCTCCACCTCCGCCCCAATTGGTAGGGCGGCACATCTCATGTAGCCCTCCCCGAGGGCAGATAAGGGGGGGGCTGCCCTGCACTCCTCCCTGGGCTCAGGCGTCCCTTCCTAGGAGCAGATATCTGGTCCCAGGGAGGGCTGCATGACATGGCACCCACTCCATTGCGGGTGGGGGGGGGTCAACGCCCCATCCCATTAGAAAATTCCCTGACCCTTTGGGGTGCCCCACCGCCCTCCCTAAAAAGCGTTCCGCCATTTTTCCAACTCCCCTTGGTGCAGAGAGGCACATTGATGTGCTAATCTGGCCTCGGGGTGCCCAAACCTTACTGCCCCACCCACTGGGGGGCCTGTCCCACCATTTTTGGGGGCTCTCTCCCCCCTCACCCCAAATGGGAGGTGGGGGCACCACATGCAGGCCTCCCTGGGCCTCCTACAAACGGCTGCGTGAGGTACACCCCCCCTCCATTTGTGGTGGGGGGGAGAGGGCCCACAAAAATGGTGGGACAGGCCCCCCAGGCCTCCCAGTGGGTGGGGCAGTAAGGTTTGGGCACCCCGTCACCAGATTGGCACACCAATGTGCCCCTCTGCGCCAAGGCACATATAGTAAACAAAGAACACAATTCAAAATGGCAGGCTGCCCTTTAGTGGGGGCGGAGGGGCCACCTACACCATTGTGGAATTTTCTAATTTAAGGGGGGTGCATCTCTATACCCCAACCCCAATTGGCGGGGCAGCGCATCTCATGTAGCCCTCCCCGAGGGCAGATAAGGGGGGGGGCTGTCCTGCACTCCTCCCTGGGCTCAGGCATCCCTTTCTAGGAGCAGATATCTGGTCCCAGGGAGGGCTGCATGACATGGCACCCACTCCATTGCGGGTGGAGGGGGAGGGGGTCAACGCCCCATCCCATTAGAAAATTCTCCAACCCTTTGGGGTGCCCCACCGCCCCCCTAAAAAGCGTTCCACCATTTTCACTTTTTTCCCCTTGGTGCAGAGAGGCACATTGATGTGCTAATCTGGCCTCGGGGTGCCCAAACCTTACAGCCCCACCCACTGGGGGGCCTGTCCCACCATTCTTGGGGGCATTATCCCCCCTCACGCCAAATGGGAGGTGGGGGCACCTCATGCAGGCCTCCCTGGGCCTCCGATAAACGGCTGTGTGAGGTACACCCCCCCTCCATTTGGGGTGAGGGGGAGAGCGCCCCCAAAATGGTGGGACAGGCCCCCCAGTGGGTGGGGCAGTAAGGTTTGGGCACCCCGGCGCCAGATTGGCACACCAATGTGCCCCTCTGCGCCAAGGCACATATAGTAAACAAAGAACACAATTCAAAATGGCAGGCTGCCCTTTAGGAGGGGTGGAGGGGCCCCCTACACCGCTGTGGAATTTTCTAATGTGAAGGGGGGTGCACCTCTATACCCCAACCCCAATTGGAGGGGTGGCCCATCTCATGTAGCCCTCCCCAGGGCAGATAAGGGGGGGGGCGGCTGTCCTGCACTCCTCCCTGGGCTCAGGCGTCCATACCTAGGAGCAGATATCTGGTCCCAGGGAGGGCTGCATGACATGGCACCCACTCCATTGCGGGTGGGGGGGGAGTTGGTCAGCGCCCCATCCCATTAGAAAATTCCCCGACCCTTTTGGGTGCCCCACAGCCCCCCCTAAAAAGCGATCCACCATTTTCACTTTTTTCCTTTGGTAACCCAACTCCCCTTGGTGCAGAGAGGCAAATTGATGTGCTAATCTGGCGCCGGGGTGCCCAAACCTGGGTGGGTGGGGCAGTAAGGTTTGGGCACCCTGGCATCAGATTGGCACACCAATGTGCCCCACTGCGCCAAGGCAAGTTTTGTAAACAAAGAGAAAAATGGTACACTACACTTTAGGGCGGACTGAGGGGCACCCTAAACCACCAGGTAATTTTCTAATGTAATGGGGGGTGACCCTCTACACCCCCCCCCACACCAAATACAGGGGAGGGCATCTCATTCAGCCTTCCCTGGGGGCAGATAAGAGGGTGGCACCTCATGCAGCCCTCCCTGGGGTCAGATGCCCCTTCCTAATACCAGATATCTGCCCCCAGGGAGGGCTACAAGGGGTGCCCCCATTTCCCCTTGGGGAATTTTCTGTAAAATATATCCCTGGTGGCTAGTGGCCCCCTCACTCTCACCCAAAATTCCCTTTTTGTTTTTGTGCTTTTCGTTTTTTATTTTGCCCCCTTCCCTGGGGGCAGATGATCAGCCATCTGCCCCCAGGGTTGTACACATATGTGCCCCCATGCTTTGGGGGGCAGGGGGGGCGAGGGCTGCTTACTGTAAGCAGCCCCCACCCCCCCATTCAAAGACATCCCTGTGTCTAGTGTGCATTGCTGCCCGCGCATCGAGCGCCCTGCGCCCGATCCGCCAGCAGCAATGCTGTCACACAGGGTGTCCTTGGAAAGGGGAGAGTCTCCCCTTTCCAAGGACACCATTTCCAAAAAAATCCCTGGTGGCTAGGGCCCCCAAACCCCCTCAGCCCTTCCCATCACGTTTTTTTTTCTTCATTTTTTATTATTATTTTTTTGCCCCTTCCCTGGGGGCAGATGATCAGCCATCTGCCCCCAGGGTTGTACACATATGTGCCCCCATGCTTTGGGGGACGGGGGGCGAGGGCTGCTTACTATAAGAAGCCCCCACCCCCCCCCCATTCAAAGACATCCGTGTGTCTAGTGTGCATTGCTGCCCCCGCATCGAGCGCCCTGCACTCGATCCGCGGGCAGCTATGCTGTCACACAGGATGTCCTTGGAAAGAGGAGAATCGCCCCTTTCCAAGGACACCATTTCTGAAAGAATCCCTGCTGGCTAGGGCCCCCAAACCCCCTCCCCCTTCCCATCATGTTTTTTTTTCATTCTTTTTTTTTGTCCCCTTCCCTGGGGGCAGATGATCATCCATCTGCCCCCAGGGTTTATTAGATATGTGCCCCCATGCTTTGGGAGGCGGGGGGGTTGCTTACTGTAAGCAGCCCCCCCGCCCCCCACCTCACAAACGTATCCCTGGTGGTCCAGTGGGCATTTCTGGTCACGGATCGAGCGCTCTGCGCTGATCCGTGACCAGCAATGCTTCAAAAATGGTTTCTTTGGAAAGGGGAGAATCTCCCCTTTCCAATGACACCATTTTTTCTAAAATCCGTGGTGGTCTAGTGGGCCCCATGGCCCTAAACCCCCTCCCACCTCTCTACGAATTTTTTTTAATTTTTATTTCCCCTTCCTTGGGGGCAGATGATCAGCCATCTGCTCCCAGGGTTGATTAGATATGTGCCCCATGCTTTGGGGGCTGGGGGAGGGAGGGCTGCTTACTGTAAGCAGCCCCCCTCCCCCTCCCACGTCACAAACGAATCCCTGGTGTCTAGTGGTCATTGCTGGTCACGAATCGAGCGATCTGCGCCGATCCGTGACCAGCAATGATTGTAAAATGGTGTCTTTGGAAAGGGGAGAATCTCCCCTTTCCAAAGACACCATTTGTTGCAGTATCCCTGGAGGTTTAGTGGGCCCCAGGGCCCCAAACCCCTCCCACCTCTCTTTGAAAATATATTTTTTTAATTTTTTTAATTTTTTATTTTCATCCCTGGGGGCAAATATTCTCTGCCCCCAGGATTTTCCACAGCCATGGCACCATGCTTTGGGGGCTTGGGGGAGAAGGGGCCACTTACCTAGTAAGCAGCCCCCCTCGTCCCCGCTCCCAAAACAGATCCCTGGTGGTCTAGTACACATTGCTGCCCGCGGATCGAGCTCTGTGCCCGATCCGCGGGCAGCAATGCAGTCACACAAGGTATCGTTGGAATGGGGAGGATCTCCCCTTTCCAGCAATACCTGCCTCGATCTCCGGCTTGAAATACAGCCAGAGATCGAGGCAGAGGGAGAGGGACTCTTACCTTCTCTCTTCACCGCGGCAGCCGAAAATGGCTGCCGCGGGGAATTTAATTTCAATTTCATGTCGGCGTGCGTCACGCACCTGGCGTGAAATTGAAGGCAATAACATAGCCCGGGGGTTCGATTACAGTTTTGTGCCTGAAAGGACGAGCTATCTCGTCCTTGGCAACAAGGAGGTAATCCCAAGGACGAGGTAGCTCGTCCTTGGCAATAAAGAGTTTAACAAACACTTAGCCCAATCTCTTTTATCAAAATCACGTATTCCACAAGCCATTTCAAACGCTTCATACCATTGGAAGATATCAGAACCCTCCACATACACACCAACCAAATCATTCATAAACATGGTGGCAGGGGACCTGACACTCTGAACTGGTTTGGCTGACGTCTCCACTCTAACTTTCTCTAGCTAGATTCTCTGACAGTCAGTGTCCTTGTTTTTAAGTTCAAGATCTCTACCTTTGAGTATCACTTGCTGTGCCAACTCCTCCTTCTTTAGTTCAGCTTCAGTTTCCAACTTTCTATATTCAAAGGCCAAATTCATCCTCAATATTTAAAATTCCAAGGCATTCCCTGATACACAGTGCTGTGTTTTGGAATAGAGGCATCAGGGGAGGTGGCACTCCCAGAAAATATTCAATAACAACCCCAGGGGCAGGGTGCTCAGTGGTTTCACCCCCACCCCTTTATAAAGAGCATCACAATCAGTCTGGAAGTCCACCAGGGCAGCTATCAGCTCAGCCCTAGGCTTATCTTCAAAGTCAAACTCCCTGGCTTCACAAGCACTACGGAGAGCCTCTAAGCTCATTCTGGTCAATTTACCATTTGCAATAGATTCCTTGCTTGTAATGTCGTTATTCTAGAACACACCACTAAACCTTAAATTAACAAAGTGTGGATATTTTGTAGGTGGCAAGGTTACACACTGATTTTTAAAACCATTAGCATCCCACCGCTGCCACCAGTGTAAAGACTGGAGGGGGGTTATCTGTACCCATGCCCTCTATAAGGCAGTGTAGAAGCACAAAGCCCCCAGCCAAGTTTCTTTATAGTGTAGCGAAGGACCAGAAACCAAGGCTTAAGCTCTCAGGATGTGATGCATGCTGGCTCTTAAGTAGAGTGTAGTACCCAAGCCCACCACAAAGGAATGTCCACACACTGTTATGCGCTAACACAGTTCTTTATATAAAAATAAGGTTCAATATATATACACAATGACACACTTTATACTTTGTATATATTTTCCATATTAGATTTGCCAATGTCTATGTGGTACCACTCTTAACTATTGACTCCTTTAAAATGCACCAACTGCTGACAGTTTCTATTGGCATACAAATCAAACAGTAATGTCAATCAGCATAGGACATAGGAAGGAATGCAAGCTAGGTTAAACAATGGCACAATGTTTCTCTTGCTACTAAGACACAGTTCTGTGTGAGGATCGCCCCGCCTGGGCAACCTGTATTAAAGAGCATGAACAAGCTGAGTCCATTAATGTTTATTATAGTCTTGTTTCCTGGTCAAAAATGTTCCACTACCCAAATGTAGCTGAGTTAGCAGAGTTTCTTCGACAGTTTGTTGACGGATCCCTCGAAGGTGGACTACCTTTAAAGCAGGAGCCACAGGGCGTCGAGAGTCCTTGAAGAAATGTGAACACTGGCGTTGAGACGGGAACTTCAATCTTTGCGGTACTCGTCGATGATCGTTCAAGGATGTCCTGGGAATATGAGGCGTGTAGTGAACCTTGATGCAAAGAGTTTGGTGCCACAAAGAAGACTCAATGACGAATGTAGGCTCGGCAGTGGGGCGTCGAGGGTCGGCTACGAATGTCGGCATCAGCAATCGGGACTCGACCATGACTGGACTGTTGATCTTCACTTGTCGGCGTCTTTGTGGACTTCAGGTGGTGGGAAACCAACCGGCAGATTCTCCTCAACTGCTGGTGACCTTGACTGTCTCCGGCGGGATAAAGCAGCCAACGGTAATAGCAAGGGAGCCCTTCGTTCAAGATGTTCTTAGGCAAAAGGTGGAGTGTTGGGGCTTCGGTCATCGAGCAGCACAGAATCAAGTTGTCCCTTCGTCTGGGCAACACGACTCAACTGGCTTCCAGTGGTTACCGAACTCCGGGTGCTTCACTTCAGATTTCTCGGCAGACCCCGTCTCCGGTCGACAGCCTTTCAGGACTGGTTACCAGGGTGCCTCGAAGAAGATCAGCTTTTGCACAATGTTCCCTCATCATAGCTCGGGGAGAGGTCCCTAGCCAAGTCCTCTCTCGGATCAGTCTTTGACAGACTCCACAGCTTTTGGATTGGTTCGAAGGAAAGCAGCAGCAATTCTTCTTCTTCATCTGGGCTTCAAGGATAAGCAGCTTTTGAGGTTCAACTTCAGTTTCTGAACAATTTGGTAAGTGAGAGGTCTCCAGTTATACAGATCTGTCCCTCATTCAGACTGCTGAGCCAGGCTCAGACAGCCAATCAGTCAGAAGGGCATTCAGGCAGGCAGCCAGCCAATCAGGCTCACAGTGCATTCAGGCCATTCACTTCCACCCAGGCACCAATAACAATGAATGTGGATTGTGGTAAGCACCCAGCCTTTCAGCACACCACACTACATTCATGTCAGTTTCGGGCTGGGCTGTTTCATTCATTGTGTCACACACATAGATACCAGACACCCATAACATGGAATGCATATTGGTCACACACTCCATTCACCCAGGTCCCATCCTAAGGGTGTACCCACAACATACAGTCACTGGGAAGGCTCCATTCAGTCTGGCGTGGAATTTCCCACAATACCCCAAGACATTTCAGAAAACAAGGTAACAGGTAATAGAAACCAAGAGGCCTCAGGGGCCATCTTGTCTCCTATCAGGAATCCACTGATTCCTGTGGCAGGGCCTGGATATACTAAAATGGAGGATATTCAGAGCACCTATCAAATTCAGCATGGAGCTGCCACCAGCCCATACCCTGCTCTGTGGGACACACATAGGTGCCCAAAACATACACTAGGAGTACAGAGTTGTCCCCACACCCAGGGGTGCCATAAGGGTATATCTGTTCACCACAACCAAAAAAGAGGAAGAGCTGCACTGCCAGGAGTCCCACATGGACTCATGTGCAGAAAACAACACAGAACACACATGATAAGGGAGTACAGGACAAGGGCAAGAAGGCCCTGTCTCTCCAATGCATTTCCAGCATCACAGTAGCATTATAGACTGTCTCCCTATCCTTCTCCTGCTTTCTTTTGCAATAGTGTACAATTGCTGCCTGTATCACAGGCCACCCCTTTGCCTAAATTCCTACAATCTTTTCTAAAGAAACCTGCACATTCACAGGGAGCCGCTCACTAAAATGTGATACCTACAAAGGTATTTTTTCATCCCATGACTGTTTACTTTCCTGCGTCCACATTTCCTGTATGGATCGTATGTACTCCACCTGGTCCTCATCAGACTTCATTTTGCGAGCCAACATCAAACCCATGTCAGATGTGACTGTATGCAGCTCCCTTAAATCCTTCCAAGCATCTGTTTGATGGTTGTTAAAGGGTGCTCCATCATGTAAATTAGAGCTTAATTTTACCCCGGAGTATCCTGGCTCTTGCCATATTTTGTCAATTCTCTCCCCGACCAATACTCCCAACAAACATTTGATGTCTCCTATTTCCAATAGCATTCCCGCTGTCTCTTTCTCAAAAACATAAAACCACTTGCTTGCCCCAGCCATTAATGAAGGTAAACTGTAAACTAAAAATTGTCTCTGTCCATTGTCTGCCATGGTATATAATGAACATTGCCCCTCGCTTTCTGTAAAAGGGGCATTGGCGTGCCCGCTCTGCATTTTTTGCCATGCTGTGGTCTTTTTGCTACCGCTATTCTGGTTTTCCTGCTTCGGAGTCTGGCTCCCCAGTGAACCAGTCATTATTCTATTTTCTCCTCTTCTCTCTTCTCTCTACTCCTTTCCCGTCTCCTGTTTGTCAAATGGTGTGTGTCTGTTTTCTGCAAAAGCAAGCGTTTAAGGCCTATTTACTGCATTTAGTTCTCCCACTAAGTTTAATCATATTTGCCTGTGCCTCTGTATTTATGGATTCGTTTTGTTAAGCCTTTTAATTTCAATAACATCAGAAAGATCCTCCTCCCCTTTCATAACGTTACCTCGCAGCTGATAAGTACGTTCCTTCATACTGCACTAAACTTGCTATGCTATGGGTGAGAAAAAGGAGGATATAACCGAGTGAAAGAGGGGCACCAAGGCAGGCTTGAGAGTAGGAGGGGGACTAAGGAAGGGGGTGTAGGAGAGTGAGGACAGCATGTCCTGTGTTTTGGAAGCCTGATGAAGGTTTATGACCGGGTCCAATGGCACTTCACAAACAAAGACAAGCTTTTGTGTTTTAGGGCAATGACTTGGGCAGGGCCTAACACATTCACAAGCCAATGTCACCTGAATAATTATGCTCAAGGGGCAAAGTGCTTTGATACAGATGTGTTGCATTCAAGAAATTAGTAGATGAATGACATGGGCAATACAAGAATAAAGATGGTGTTGTGGTGTGCACACAGCATAATTTCTGGTCTGAGTCAGAATTCTCATCCATTCCCTCAGGATTTGGTATATTTTGCAAGTACTGAGCCGAGGAAGACGGGCATGCAAGTAAATGGTTTGATTAATGCACGTTAATCTTCATTATGTCTAGTTCTGCTCTTCTTCATTGCAGTCCTTATAAATCACTGTTCCCACCTGGGAAAGGTTGGAATGGGCCTTGACATCTTTTTTGATATTAATAAACTACCAAGGCATGCTACCATAATTGGGGTTTTATACTCTCAGCAATAGTGGCAGGGCATATAAAAGAAATAAATAAGATTTTCTCTCATGGTGGTTGGTACTTCATAAGTACTGTGACAAAGAAGAGCAGGACTAGCAATAATGACGATTGTTGGTACGCAATTGGATCATTATTTCTCCTGGAGTTTTTCAGTAGGAGCAGGCAAGGTTTATCACAGGCATCACACAGGATGAACACCTTGTAGGGGGGCATATGCTCCAGGTCCATCCCCTTTGGGCTGTTGCCCAAGTCTCTATGTTACTGCAAACTAATAGAAAAACACACTCTACAGAAACCTATCTTTGGAAACGTGGTGGAAGCACACATTCCCGGTGCATGGCAAAATAGCCACGAGAGGGCAATTGTGGCCCAGTTATTTCAAGATAAGATTCATTTGACCGATTGAGTAGTCCTAGAAAGTATTGTTGGATTTCATAGAATATGCCATTACTGAACCACCCACACCCTTAATGGCTTTTCCCCATGTATGGCTTATCACTATCCTCACCATCATCCATAACTTTATTTGGAATAAATTCTATCAAAGGTCAAAGCAGAACATACAAACAATCAATAACATAAAATACATCAAAATACCATAAAAACAGTTTGAATTCTTTAAAACCAATTCATCAGTAGCAGTCTATACTGTTACCCCTAAGACATGTTCTACTTTTCTCCTTCACTCTAGCCGAAAGGTACGTGAAAGGTTCCTGGTCTCAAATGGAAAATCAGCAGGTAGTAGATATGGCAAAGCAGGTTTACATTATGTAAAAGTCAAAGTATGAAATAGGGGACTAAATGTTTTTCACCATATGTGTGAATAGACTAGAAAATGTATAATCAAGTTTTTCCTAATACCAGGAGAAGAACAGAGAATTGGGATCAGTGGGTGATACAGTTGACCAAACTGCTATTATCGATCTCAAGGGAATTAAGTTTAGCCTTGCCCTTGTAAATAAGATTAGTACACTTGTATGTTTTCTGCAGTTTAAATACTTTTGCATACATAACCAGCATTTTATTTGAGCGGTTAGAGAATTTTATAAGTTCAATAACTTCTCTTTTCATTGAAATGTACTCAAACAGGCTTTACCTTTTTCCAGTTGTTCTTTCATAAATAATTAGCAGGTGTACCCGTGCTTCACGCAGTAATTCCTACTTCGGTTCCAGTTTGAAGTTTATTTAATTAACTAAACCAATGTTTCTTTGTAGAATATATTGCTAGACTTTCCCGTAGGAGCTAGTGTGAACAAATTGTGTTTGTTTCCAACTCTGGAGAAAACCACATAAAGCTGACCATGAGAAAAGCATGAATCCCGTAAATAGGTTCTAGCTATTTTGAGTTGGAATGTTGAGATTGCGCAGCAACATTATTGGTGTTCCGATCTACAGCCAAAGCAGTAGTGATCTCAACAAAAGTGGCGTACGTGTAGGGCTGAAGCGTGTAAGCTTGAAGTGTCGTACCTGTTCAAATTGGCTAAAGCATGTAAGCTTTGTACTGTAAAGATAGCATACATTCATCAACTTCTGTGGGAAATTAAGTTTCTGTAATTGTCATGAGAGATTTTCCACAATGAGACAGACAAATTCATTGTGGATACTATTGAAGAGACATGCATCGGCTAATGTCACCCCATTATTACAAAAGCACTGTATTGTGTCAACCGCATGTCTTCAAAAGAGATTGTTGCTAATGTCAGCTAGAATGCTGATTGTGTGGAAAGTTTAGGAACAATGAACTGTTGAAGTGTTGATAAACTGCTGAACTTTAGGAATAGTGAATGTAGAGCTACGGCAGAACTACAGTGCAAAGAGCCATCTGGCAGAGGTAAGCATTTTAGACCGCTTGAAAAACAAATAAATCTGAAAAAGGTATTTTTTATACTTGTTACATTGTCTATACCATGGAGCATACCCAAATGTCAAATGAGGTTTGTAGCATGTTGGGAAGTATGCTAAACATTTCGAACAGACACACACATATCCAAGCATTGCAGACCACTTAAAAAAAAGAATTAGGAACATTTATATATTATACTTCTTACATTGTCTACACCATGGGACCTACCCACATGCCGCATTTCAGGTTTGTAGCATGTTGGGAAGTTTGCTGAACATTTCAAACAGACACACACACATCCACAAATGTCCCTTTTATAGATAGAGATTTTCAAGAAATATAAGTCTTATTATAATCAGTTGACAGAATGTGAGTTAAAATAAGGTGGACAAAGGTGCCTTTGAGTTCAACCAAACTCTTAACCAAAATTGTATTGGTTCCATTAATTACTCATCCTTAAGAAAATGCAAGCCAACTTCATTATGTGTGGCATATGTAGGGGCAGAGTCGGGGAGACCAAAAATCTTTTTTAAAATGTGTTTTCCTGAACCTGTAGCATTGAGGCCTTACTAATTGCCTACACACCAGCCCAAAACCCAGCTACTGGTCTTGCCTTCACAGATGTACCCTGAGCATCATAACAAATGGGCCTGCTTCATAAAGGTTGTAAAACCTAAAAATTCCTCTTATATATTGGAGGTTCTCAATTGTTTTTTGAGGCATTGCGCCCCTGTAGCCTAGATGAACATAAAACTCATAGATATTCAAAAGAAGTAGAAAGCTTAAGTACTTCCTTCCCAACATAAAATGTGGGCCGCGTGCCACATCGGCTATTCTTAGAACAAACTATAATTTATGATTTCAACACATTAACATTAGATCGATTTATTCATGAATATAAAATATTAATTGAGAAGGCATTGAAGAGAAATTTGAGTTCTCTCAATCAAGACAGTATCATCAGCATATGTGAGTACCGGGATGTTTATGTAGCCAAAACAGGGAACATCAGCACCACAGTTCACTAATGTATCATATAGATTATTAATATATAACAAAAACAATAACGGAGCAAGGTTCAGTCTCTGATGCATATGTGATTGAATGGTAAAGCACGAGGTAGAATAACCTTGGGTACCTGAGCACACACAGGTGTTAGTGTCCAAATGTAGTAACTCAAGTGCCTTACCGGGGGTACTAGACAATATATATCCTGTAATCCGGCCCCTAGTTTTGCTCTGTTTACCTAATCAAAGGTTGTTCACATTTCCATCAAAACAAGTTAATGTATTTCTTTTTTTCTATTTACTAAGAATGAGGTAATAGAATACAGATATTGCACCTATTCATCCGTACCTAGTTCTCTGTAGAAGCCCCAACACTTGATAAAATATTTTCCCCTTCTACCCATGTCTGCAACCTGCATAATAGGGCTCTCTCCAAAGGGTTCAACATTAATCGAATCAAGAAAGTGGTTGATAAGCAGGAGGGAAAGATTTAAAGCCCATTTTAAATACTGGAAAAATAATTGCTCATTTCCAAGACTCCGGAAACATACCCTTTTCAACCATGCAAATGAAAATATGTGTTAAAAGAGGAGCCAATTCATCTTCAAGATACCTAAACAAATCTCTGGGAATACCATCCAGTCCTGTCCATCTATTAAGTGTTTGCTTATTTATATCCAGGTTAATTTCCGAGATGGTAAAAGCTAATTCAAACGCATTACCTGCAAGATTTAATGGATATGTTGAAACAACTACAGGATCAATAAATGTCCCATTCACTGAGTGGTTGTATACATCTGAAAAGTGGGCTAATTTTTCACAATACAAACATGTGTTTCTAAATATGAGTTTCTAGCTGCATGCCTTAGGAGAAAATTGATAGATTCTTTAACACATTTGGAATTCGACTTCCTCTGCGTCAGACAGTTCCTCCCATACCAAAATAGCCAATTCCTTTTTACGAGTTGCAATAGCATTTCTGTATGAAGCTCTGACTTTTATAATCCTCTGCGTGTTAATGTCAGGCTTTTATGATATTTGATAATCACTATCAAAATCAGGGTTCAATAGATCATTTATTATTTTAAAAAAGTTGTCCCTAACTAGTCTCTCTAAGATATCTGATTCATCAGACAAATCTCAACTGATTCTTCTTCTGCATCCCGTCAATTTAGTGCTGGCTGTACCGGGAAGAAAACCTCTTTGGGGCTTACTTGACCGAGTTAATTTTAAAGGGATTGCATGATGATCACTAAATAGTTCCAAAATCACCTTAAAATCAATTCTAGAATTCTATCTGGTGAAATCAATGCAGATATACTCAATTGTCTAACAACCCTGGTGCCCATTAAAAGTAAGTGGCGCTCATTCTGGCATCTAACATCTCAGAAATAGGAACATCACAAGCAAGAAATTATTGATAATCAATTAGGTAATTTGGGGGACTATTCCCAAATGTACAGTTAAAATCTCCACCAAGTATTATCCAAAAGGAATTATTGTCATGATCTGAAAAAAGTGTATCCATTTTCCTCTTTAGGTCTAGTAACGAGAAACAGTTATTCCCCTGAAGACTATTATAAAAGTTAAAATGCTTTAATACATAATCTGACCTATTTTTAATGTTAAAATCAATAATAGGAAGATTAATTTGCAGCACCAATGAGGACTTTACAAACATCACCTGGCCACCTGCATGTCTCCCTCACTGTTTCTTAAAAGACATTATTTTTGATTTAAAACCATCTAAAGACAGTTCATGGGCAGCCCATATTTGGTGTAAAAGCAAACTTCCCAACATGCTACAAACCTGAATCTTATAATGTGCTAGCATGGCTATTTGCATAACACCATCATAGCCTGGTTCACTGTATACCTATGCTCTCTGGAACCTTGGATTTAACAAGTAACATGTAACATAATAACATGTAACCTAATAGCGCCCGGATGCTCACGGGTTTGGCACGCTAAACAAATGAATAAATAAATTACACTTCCCAGATTTCATGGTTATCTAACTTCCCCCTATAACCAGTCGCATTCTAAGACAACACAGAGATGGAATGCAGTGATTTGTCACAATTGTTCTCAAATATCATTAAAACACCATGAGAAGTTATAAGGGGGCGTACATCACTTGTTTCCTTGTACATAAAGTAATACACATTGTTAATGGTCAGTCTCATACTTCTTATTTGGGTTTCATCCACCTTTGACACCTTACGTTTCACAGATATGATATGATATGATATGATATGATATGGTATTTGTAACGCGCCTATACACAGGTGTTTCAAGGCGCGACGAGGCAGGGAGGGGAGGAACAAGGGGAGACAGACAACGATCCTACTAGGCCAGGTGTCATTCAGATCGCGCAAGTGCAGGGGTGGGGGAGGGGGAAAAGTGCAAGGGGAAGGGGAGGGGGTGAAGTGCAGTACAAGGTAAGTGGCGTAAAGTAATAAATAAATAGGGCCAGCTGGTGGCAAGTGCAAGGTAAGTGCAGAACAAGTGCTGGGGAAGGGGGGGGCTGTAGGGATAAAGAGACAGTCCCGCAGTGCAGAGGGGTTCCAGGGCATCAGTGCAAGTGGAGAGTGGCTGGGCCCAGGGCCGAGGCCGTTTAGAGAGGTCCAGTTGCAGGATCAGTGCAGTTTCAGTGAAGAATATTAGCTGTTTAGCAGGGGAGAGGGAGAGAGAAAGCAGAAGCAAAGAGGAAGGTTTTGAGGTGCTTCCGGAACCGGAGATGGTTCTCCTCGAGTTTCGGGGAGGCAGGAAGGCTGTTCCAGAGGGAGGCCCCTGCCGCGGAGAGAGATCTACCCCCAGCTCGTTGCTTCGAGAAGCGGCTGACCCTGAGGGAGTTGGAGGCGGATGAGCGAAGGGCTCGGGAAGGAAGATATTTGGGAAGAGAGAGTTGAAGGTATTTAGGACCCAGGCCCCAGAAGGCCTTGTGGACAATGCAGAGGGTTTTGAACTTTATCCTCGCAGCCACTGGGAGCCAGTGTAGAGATTTCAGTCCTGGAGAGATACGATCCCTGGGCTTGAGGCCAAGGACAAGTCTCGCAGTTCTGTTCTGGATGAGTTGCAGAGGGCGGAGAGTGGAGGCAGGCAGATTAAGATAGAGGCTGTTACAGTAATCCAGCTTCGAGAGAACCAGGGCTCGGGAGACAGTGAGCTTCTGGGGGAAGGAGAGGAAGGGAAGAATACCTCTGAGGAGGTGCAGCTGGTAGTGTGACCTCTTGGCGACGTCAGAAATATGAGGAGAGAAGGAGAGTGTGGAGTCGAAGATGACCCCAAGGTTTTTTGCCTTGCAGGTAGGAGCAGGGAGGGGGCCAAGGGAGGCAGGCCAGAGAGCTGCAGGGAAGGAAGGAGTGGGAGTACCGATGAGTAGAATCTCAGTCTTACTGGCATTAAGGCAGAGGTCATTGGCGGCACACCATTCTTGGATAGCAGACAGACAGTCAGAGATGAGGGAAGGAGAGGGGGAGGCTGAGGGTAGCCTGAAAATGAGCTGGGTATCGTCCGCATAGCACTGGAAATTAGGGCAGAGAGAGGCAATGCGGTGGGCAAGGAGTGCCAGATACTGGTTGAACAGCCAGGGAGAGAGATTAGATCCCTGGGGGACACCACAGGTGGAGAAAAAGATGTCAGAGAGGAAGGACCCCAGTTGGACCTGGGAGGGTCGATTTGAAAGGAAAGAGGTCAGCCATGCCAGAGCCTGACCAGTGATACCCAGGTTTTCCCGGAGACGGTTGAGCAGGATGGCATGGTTGACAGTGTCAAAGGCAGAGGAGAGATCGAGCAGAATGACACACGGAGTGTTGGAGTCGAGGTTCAAGAGCAGGTCTTCACGGATGTTCAGGAGAGCAGTTTCCGTGCTTCTGGCAGCTCCGAAGCCCGATTGATGGTCATGAAGATTACCAACAGATTCAGCATGGAGGTTAAGCTGGGAGATGGCCAGTTTCTCCAGGAGCTTGCCCAGGAATGGAGTGATGGAGATAGGGCGATAGTTAGCCGGGCAGGAGGGGTCGGAAGAGGGTTTCTTGAGAAGAGGGTGCACAAGGGAGTGCTTGAGGGGGGAAGGGAAGACTCCAGAGGCGAAGGAGTGGTTGCAAACTCAGCCAGGGCAGGAGCCAGGGAGTCGATGTGGTCCTTGATAGTTTTGGAGGAACAGGGGTGAACCTGTTTAGACGAGACTTTCATTGATCGGACTTGTCTGGAAACCTCGTCAGCAGAGAAATGTGGAAAGGCAGAGAAAGAGGGAGGAGGGGTGACTGCAGAAGGGCCAGAGGAAGAGCCGGGAAGGGAGGGAGGGAGGTGAAAGGAGGAGAGCGAGGACAGGATGTCCTGAGTTTTTGAGATGAAGTGAGAGGCCAGTGCAGTGCAGAGGGCCTGGGAGAGGACAGGAGAGGTAGAGACTGCAACAGGGTTGGCCAGCTCCTTGCAGATTTTAAAGAGTTCGGCGGAGTTGTTTGATGCCGCAGAGATGCGGGCTTGGATAAGGGCTCTCTTCTTGGTGAGAACGGAGAGCCGGTACTGCCTTTGGAGCAGGCGGCAGGCCAGTTTGTCAGAGGATGAACATGATGCACGCCATTTCCTCTCGGCAACCCTGCACTTGCGTTTTAGGGTGACGAGATCCGAGTCATACCAGGAGTTACATTTGGCTTTGGGCTTCAGGCGGATTCTCATGACCACTCATTACTCACTTTAAAATCCCCATACATCTCAACATTGGCCCAGGAGTTCCTGAGTGCTCCTGACATATTCTAACATTAGGCAGGATCATTTTGGGGTAAAAGAAAGGCAAGGGTTCTAAAGTAATATTCCTTGTCATAGTATTAAAGACGGTTATAGGTCAAAGGTTCAAATGAAAAGGATTGAATGACAAAAGGGTCGAATCAAAAGGACCGAAAACAAAAGGGTCAATTTTTTTTTTATTGTTTTTTTTTGGGGAGTTCCCCCCAAACCACCTTTTCTGTGGTAAAAAACCACTTATTTTCCTATACGGAAACCCAAAAAAATATATATTAAAAAAAACAAAAAAATTCGACCCTTTCGTTTTAGGTCCTATTGACTCGATCCTATGGCATTCGATCCTTTTGGATTCAAACCTTTGACCGGACACCATTAAAGACTATAGTCTAGGTAATTAAAAGGAAGGACAGCACTTTGGGTTTGGCAAAAGTAACCACTATGCAATCGCCTGTTATTGAATTATCTGTGGGGCCAACCCAAGTTGTATGTCTGACCATGCGCACTTCCTGCAGGTTGATATCCGGGTCCCTTAGATTAGTATTAATCTAATTAGAAACCTTGTTTATAAAGGAAACAATGGACTTGTTCAGTATTTTATCAGAGGTGTCAACATTTACTAAAGTTCCCTTTAATGGTACAGCTTTAGGTGCTATATCTTAGAAATCGATCTTCACTATCGGGAGGTGTATTGGTTACCTTTATTCTTTTTCGAGTATTCATGCAAAACATGGGGTTCGGGGGAGATGGCATGGAGTACATATCCAAATCAACCTATTCATTATTTCCCTTCACTTTTGGTTCCTCCCCTGGTATACTCTTAACATGGGGCACTTTGCAGGTGTTCATGCAAACAAAGGTATTTAAGTTTCTAACTGAATCGCTGATGGTAAATAGGGCGCTTATCCTAACTTGTTTGAAATGTTGAAGTTATGGAAGAACTCCAGGATAGCAGTAACAGTTTCCCCCATAGAATCTACCTTGGAGGTCATTTCCAGGCACCAGTTGGTAAGGTGAGCAATTATCAAACTCTCCTCCCTCGTTCCAGATATAACTTCTTCTTTTGCATTCAGAAGTGGGATACACATATCCTGAATAGGAGTCCCAAGGGCAGTTAACAGCAAATAAATAGAAGCAATCAAGATCTCTAGCAGCACACATATGTGTTAGATCATTTGAATTGACTTTCCCAAAGAAGGATACATTTGTCTGATCCACCCCCACAGGTTTCTGATCATTTGTCAAAGCTTGACCCATCCTTAGTCGTTTTCCTCTACCTTGCCAGGAACATCTTGCAAACAGGAATACAGTGAATATTTAGAGCCCTTTGACAAAGTGCAAATGATATTCTTTGTTTTTCTTCTTTCACTGCCAGGGAATGAGGCAGCATATTAGTTTACCTTGTCAGCATTATTCAGCAAGGTGAAACAGGGCTCTGTAGCAGTGCTCCGCCTACTCTCCTGTTCGCACCTGCTAACAGCAAAAAACTGCGACCACGCCTGCTGCTTTGCTGCATAGCAAGAGCGTGTTAAATGGCTGAGGGTTGTGTGGCAGTGCTCCACCCACTGTCCTGCTCTAACCTAGTATCAGCAGGGAACAGCCTGCCCCCCTGCCCGTTTCTACAGTGGGTTGGGGAGAGCGTGTTAAATGGCGAAGGGATGTGTGGCAGTGCTTCCTTTACTCCCCTGCTCTCAGCTGCTATAAAATAGGAACAGCCGCTCCCACTTATCACATATAACACATTTGTCACTTGCATGCTAACACCTTCCAACTGGGCAGTATTACACTAATATTCTGCCAGTGCAAGTGCAATTTGCACTAGGGCAAACAGTGTCCAAGTGCAAAAGCATATCCTTTCAATTGAGGTTTGCATACGGCAATGATTGCACCAGTACTAGTCCTACATTGAAACAATATTTTTGTTTTGCAATAGGGCAACCGATCTTGCACTGATGCAAAGTTTATGTAACATGCCCACTATCTGCTTTTACCATTTTAGTAATTATGCCTCCGTTTGCCTGGGTCCCACCCTAGAATTTTTAATTCTCAACATAATCCTGTTCCCTCTGCATGTTTTTCTTAGAAGGAGAATTGACTTTGCAGATAAATTGTTTGCTACAGAACCACTGTCGCAATTGCTGCTTCTCTTTTTGACCAAATGGCACATAGAAACTGTTTAATCTCTACTTTTCCAGCAACAGTTTCCAGTCATTGCAGAATGAACGTCTTTTTCTCTAAAACAGTTACAACAATGTATACATTTACACTATAAAACTGTCATTACCATATCTTTATGTCAGTGCGATTCTATTTTTATAACATCCTAAGAATAACAAGTCTGAACATTAAGTGAATTTCAATGTTATAGGGCCTGCTATATTGCATCAAAAACCTCAGGCCAGTGAGATAGCTGTTTAGACTCCATTCTGTTTCATCTATGCAGGGACACCTAGTAGCAGTTTTGGATCCACTGTGAACTTAAAACAACCCCGTGTTGCAGTTGTAGGTCAATCTTGCTTCACAAATGGCACTCTATGCTCTCAACAAAGGACACCTAGAAACAGACTCACAAGCAAAGCTCAAGGTATATCCTCTCTGCAGCTACGGACACAACAGCAGCAAAGTTATCTTGTATTTTCCCACTCTCCCCACTAAGCTAACTGATCCCCACTCTTTCAGAGTAGCCAGAGCGGCTGAAGAACATGCAAATGGCAGTGCTATGCAGTATACATAACAATCTCATAACAACAGGTTTTGTATGCAAATGGGATCCAAGGAGGAAGAATGCTCACCCGAAATGGAGTCTGTAGGCTGATACTGCTAATCGCATTAGGGACAGGTTGAGTCATGTTTCCATACGCGGAACACTGCACCCTCAACTGGCACACACCCTCATATACTATCCTCTCATGTTGCAGGTTTTTGCTGCCAAATGCCACACATTTCGTTTCATTACCTGGTTGAAGGTAGGCAGCACAGTACAGTGGAGTACCGTTTTCATACGGGTAGTATGGGTTAATATGGGTAGTACGGGGAAGAGTGCCATTTCTTTCTTGGCTCCCTGCTTCCTACACCCAGAGGAACATGGTTGTGTTTGAATAGGAGAGACAGAGGCCAAAAAGAGTCAATTATCTGTCAAGTGCATCAAAAAACACCACAGACCATGCCTATTATTTCACACTATCGGACATCAATTCCTGCACTCCTTACAAAACCGCAACTATTAATATGTCAGAATTGCCCAATCTTTTTAATTTTTAATACGAAAATGATGCAGGTAACTCCCATTCTAAAGGAAAGGTCTGCTAATCAGACCCCCCCTTTCATAAATGATTATTGTCAACATGTTATTGCATACATGTGCCTTTTCTGTCTCTTTAAATCTACAGCACCCGCTCGGCCATGGTTCAAAGCATGTTTAAATGTCACATGTGCATTCCTGACTGCTGCTGGAATACAAAGTTCCTGCAGTCAAGGGTGGATTTTAATCTCCAGCACCCCTGATCAAAAATATAATATGTGTATATCTCAGTCAGTTTGGTGGCACGGAAATCTGGAAATATAAATCATGCCTGGATTTGACATGGTGACTGCAAGGAGCTCACAAATATACCCATTTTTATAATTATAACATCTAGGTCCACACCCTTCCACTTACCACCTAACCTAAGACTGGGTGACCTGCTCTCCTATCCCCTTCCCTGATTGCTTGTAGATCCATTGCTGTCAATTTGCCATTCTTTCCATAACCCGTTGTTAACTACCCGGTCCCTTATACTGATACCTTGCGATCTGCTTCCCTCACAGTGTACTTCCCCTTATGACTAGCAAAGCACACTCTGTTGTTTTCTGAATCTAGGTTGGTGCTCTATAAATGCTCTGTTATTAATAGTAATAATAATAATAATAATACTCAGCCAAAGCCATTTTATATCATACTTCTGTCAGCCTTGCAAGCAAGGACCAGCTAAGACAGGACTGATAAATATTGGTGCCTGGCCAAACTGTCTCCAAAGATGTCATCTTTTACAATGATGCTCGACCGCCACCGCATCTCTGAGTTCATCTGATTCCGATGTGAAAGCTTTGCAGTCTGCATTTGAAACCCACCGAGTCTTCTACGATCCCCAACTCAACACGACAGCCTGGTCACTAGTTTCTTCAAGCTTCCCAAAGCAGAGGGATTTTGTGATGGTATTGGAGTAATAGAGCGAGGTCCGCAAACATACCTCCAGTGGGGAGTGAGTGTTTCCAATGGTGGCACGAAGACAAGCCTAGTCGCCACGTTCCCAAACATTGAGAACAGAAATATGAGTTTGGAAAAATATAACTTTAACTGTTTCAAAACACTGGGAGTAGCTTTCCATCTCCAGTTGGTGGAGTAGTAGTTGTGGTATGCAGCACATATGAGCATCTACAGATGGCTGGAACTGTAGTAAACATTTAGTTGACTCATTAATGGAGAAATTCATTAATATCAAACCCAGGGCTTACATCCCCACGAAATGCTGAAAAAAAACACAACAATACCTCAGGAGCTTTAGAGATCTCATCAATAAAGAGAATCAAGCTTTTGAGGAGTTTAAACATTTATCACTGAATTACTTGAATGGACGGCTGATTACTAGAAACAAAGAATGTTTAATTTCCTGAATATAAGCATGACCTTAAAATTCAGAGGCACGCATCTAAATGAGTTAGACTATCGTAGACCCTAGGGAGCTTGGAAGACATGCATATAGGTATGTAAGTACACATATCCAGAAGAAGACACAGGTGTGCACAGCCAAAGCAAAAGTAGAGGCATTTTATAAAAGTAAATACAAGTAAGGTGTTGGCAGATGTAATGACACGTCTTTCAATAAAGGCCCCAAAAACATGAATCGAAAATCCCAGACACAGGTCTTTTCCACCATCACAGAAAAGAAGCATAAGGGTTCATCTAGCTCTGCGACATCTTTAACCTCAACAACCAAAGGTTGTTTTCTGTGTGGGGACCTGACACATAAGTAGGGAGATCTGGACTTCAAGGGAAAACAAAAATAGGCCATAGTGGCTGCCATTCACATAGAAGAGTTAATAGTCAGTGTGGGCATTTTAGCAGATGAAGTCTCAATAGGCCAGGGAGTGGCTGAAGGTTCTCTAGCCAATCTGACCCAGAGCAATACATGGTTTCCAGGGGACACCCCAGTTGTCACCAATATTCAAATGTTGGATCATGTCTTTATAAATGTGGGGGGATATCCCACTCTGTGTGACACAGCACTAATGTCACAGATGTTAAGTGGCAGGAAGGACAGCATGTCCCAGGTCCTGACCAACCTGTAAGGGGGTTTAATTGTCTTAGTTGCTGCCCCTTGGCAATGGCAGAACTTAGACAGAACCTCCAGGCATCTTTTTGTGGAAATTGACTCAATTCCATTAAGGGGCCTGTTAGGTGATGAACTCCCTGATCCAGCCATGTCACAGCAGTCACTAGAGAAAAATCTCAGAAAGCAGCAAGAGACAAAGTACTTAAGGACCAAAGACCTGAGAGTTTTTCTATGAGAGAGTCAGAGAGATTGGTCTCACCAGTAGGTCACAGTCCAGCCCTGAAGCCCCATTAGGCCCCTATGTCCGGGGGAAATGTCCAAGGTGTCTACAGATATAGAACAGGAACAGGTAGTTTCAGACCTGATGGTCAATCTTGAACTGAGTTGTCCTTGAGACCCAGTTCAGGTTGACCAGGAACAGAGGGGATGTCCCACTCTGGTATGTCTGAGGAAGCAGACAGGGGAGCAGGGAAAGAGTGAGAGACCTAGTCTTGTTGTGAACAGAGAGGAGACACGAGGTGAGATCCATGGCCTATTTTAAAAAGTTGAGATCAAGAATTTTGAGGCATTGTGCAGCCAGGGGTTCTCTGTTCTCCCAGGCCCCAAATATGCCCTACTGGACTTGGCTCCTGCAAATTTGGCTTGTCACTTCGAAGTGACTGGGACATCTGACAGCATATCAGATCATTTTTACAGGCATCAGAAGGGAGACAAATGAAGTCAGTACACTCGGTGGTGGGTCGGAAGTAGGAGTCGGTCATGTTGAGGACATTCTGTACTCTCTTTAATAAAAATAATAAGAATAATACCTATCTCTCCCTATTGCTAAAGGGAATACCCTACCTATTGTGATGAATCAGTAGTGGTCCCCCCAGCAGCTTTACAAAGTATCCTTACTTGATGAATCATGCCTGGTCACCTACAAGTCTAGTCAGTACATAATAACTTTTTGACCTAAAATAAGACAGATTGTAACTCATAATGAGTCTTTCACACAAAAGTGTTTGTGGAGGATAAATAGTATGTTTGATTTACTTTCCCAGGTGAATATACTATTTCGTAGGTATTTCACACACCAGCATGAGCTAAAGGCGGACCGGTGGTAAGCATGAATCACGTTATTTAATTACGAGATGATTGTAAATTGTACAATGAATACAACACTAATTAGGCTGTTTCTACATTATTTTTCAGACAACTTGTACTATCAATACAGAGAAATTGAAGCAAAGATGAAACAATTAATTATCCAACGCTTAAATATATTGCCTCGTGATCATTGCTCTATTGAAAAAAAAAATAAGTATTGCTCAATTGATCTGCTCATGGCCTACCTTAGCAGGAGGCTGATCAAGAGTAATAACATGGGCCACAGTGTCTAAGACTATAGAGCTCTGGCATTGTGCCACATCTCTAACAAGAGACCATATAGGCAGACCACTTGAGCATAGATCTCAACACATCAAGACAGATTGCATCAGTGTATTATATGACCATGAAGATGGCCCAGATCCTTAGAAATGTTGTACTCAACCTTTCTGGCTGGGGGTGTGTTACAGAATGCCATCTGGTGAAGGATGAATAGCTTGAGTTTTTCTGATTTGTAATACTAAAATGATGCAGATATGTCTGTTTGTGAAAGGGATGTCTGTTAATCAAACACCCTTTCATACATGCTCCATGACAAAAATATAGTGCAACATGTGCCATTGTTACAACCAGTCTCCTGGCAATTAGATCACCAGTTCTGCAGAAATACAGAGATGATTCAAAAGTCAACTGTGCATTCCTGACTGCTGCTAGAACACAAAGCTCCTGCAGGCAGGGGTGGATTTATAATCTTCTGCACCTCTGATATAAATTATAACTGTATCCCTTAGTATTGTACAGCAATCTACGGGAGGAACAAAAAGGCAGCATTCTGGCTATTGTTCCGCATAACAGTTGTGAAGACAGTCAGGTAAGACACACCAGTACTGTCAGAGCTTGGCCCTGCCTAAAGAGCTTACTATAATCATGGCTGATGTAAGGGTGCATACATAAGAGTCTGACACAATGGTGGCATAGTGATTGGCAAATACTTTTATTCAGGCAAAAATAAAAAGGAAATCTATCTCTACCTAACTCTAAGAGGGGTTTCTTTGCCTCTACTAAGGAATCAGTCAGAATGTCCAAGTAAATAAAAAGAGTTCACCGTTGTGTTAAAATGCCTACTTCTATCTCTCACACATATAACTAATCAGAAAATGGTAGTATATTTTTTTGGTCCAGAAGAATAACTCCCTTCTTCTGGACAATGAGTCACAGTTCCAATCATTGGGGGAATTTCACCTGCGAAAATGACTCCCTCCTCCAGGTATCAATTCCTTTCTGAGGAAAACAAACAAAGTTCCAACTTGTGGTGCTATAAGGTTTCAGATGCAATTAAAAAAAGTTCCATCTCAAACATCATTCCCTTTTTACCATAATTGTTCTTCACTATGGGGTTCCTGGAGAATCCCTTGCTTTGCAAGGTATTTGATTCTTAATGTCTCTACAATGCTAGGGGAATAACTCATTTTCCCGGGTCTTCTTCCTACTGACTTCACGTTCACAATCTTCTCCAGGTATTTTATTCTCAATGTTCTCACAGTGCCAGGGGAATGACTCCCTTCCCCAGGCTTTCTTTCTGATTGGCATTACGATATGCAATCCTTGGAAAAAACACCAGGAAGTATTGCTTCCTTCTCCTGAGGTCTCTTGGCTTCACAGTTCACAAGGGCCGGGTGGAATGAATCCCACCCACAAAGCCCCTTTTTGACTGTAATATGCATACACTCTACCACCAGGAATGCCTCCCTCCAGCTGGATTCTTTGCACATCAACATTTCACAAGGCACATGAGCTCTCAATGTATATTGGTGCGATTCCAAGACCTGTGTATTCCTCTTGTCTTTGTGCAGTAGTCCAGGTTCACTATCCTGCCAGGTACTCTGACTATAAAGATGAATGGTGTTGATCGTCATGAAAAGGGTGTGGGTCCCAGACCCATGGGATTATCCCTTTTGGTGCTGCAGACCTGGTTCACTATCCTGCCAGATACTGAGACTATGAAGATGACTTATTCTTCATAAAACGGCAAGGGTCCCTGACCTATGTTCAGACACTTTTAAGTCCGTCTGAAGGCCCACCAACTGTACCAGCAACCCAGTTCCCTGAAAGGGACTTGCCAGTGTTCTTCCGTTAGTCATGGGCCCTTCTCTGTGTCCTTTCAGTCCTCTCACAGCCCCTGTTGCTTTCTCGTGTGCTGTTGCAGCTATGCAGCATTTGGTTCATCATGGGCTGTGCGTCTCCTGTCAACCGCGTGTTCCATCTGTTTCAAGTGGTTAAATGCCTGCTTCTCAATGGCTCTGGTCGGTCTCTCCATGGCGGTCCAGATAGGGATAGCTCCTCTTGCTGGGCAGCATCCCCAGCAGCAACTTCCTGGGGTCTCCGCTCTGGTCTGCTTCCATTCTTGCGGGTCCTCCAAGGAGGGCTACTCTCTGTTTCCTGGTTTAGCTCTGCAGTTTTGAATGGGCTCTGCCCAATCAGGTTTTGAGAGAAAATAGAGTGTACATTCATGTTCTCATAAGTGCTATATTTCTTTCTGCACTTCTTCTTCCCAGTACTGATCTTGAGGTCTTCCAGGGAGTTAATTGTTCTCTCCCTCGTCTCAGTACATAAGGGAGACATGTCCCTTGGGGAGTCCACACTGTTCCTCATCCCAGTACTTCCTATATTGACAGTATGGCAGAATCCCATAGGAACACTAGGGAAGGTATTGGTGGGAGGGGGCAGGAAGGTGTGTTAGGGTTAGGTGGGCTATGGGGATACCCTGTTCTCCCCAGGCCATTGCTAATCCCATAATTGGCTTCCCTACCCATCAGAGCAACCTGCTGAGTACCACACACAGGGGGGCTATCGCGTAGTGTCCTCACCTACCTGACCTCATGGGAAGGGGCTCCCCCTAGGGGAGAATATGCGACATACGGGGATTCATCACACTGTATAATTGCATGCTCTTAGCAATCACCACGTCACAACTAGGCTTGCCTTGTATTGAAAGATTTAAAATTCGAAAGGAGAATGATCAGTAACAAGTTTGAATTTGCAGCCCAACATATACTATTTTAGATGAAGTATGGCTCACTTAATTGTTGTGGCCTTGAGTTCAATAACTGAATAATTCTTCTCCCTGGGAATCAACTTCCTACTGATGTAGAGTATGGGGTTTCTAGTCCATCATGATCTTGAGAGAGGACAGCTCCCCGTCCTAGTAAAGAGACCTCTGTTTGCAGAATGAACTCTTTAGAGAAGTCAGCTACCTTGAAGATGGGGCTCTGACAAAGGGTCTGCATTATTGTTTTATAACAGATTCCATTGTTTTCCTCCCACTTGAACTTTTGGGGCTCAGCATTTCTCAGTTTATCTGTGAGTCTTGAGGTTTTACCTGAGATGTTTAGGATAAATCGACAGCAGTAGCCAATAAATCCCAAAAAATACTATAAAGTCTTTCTTGGTCTATGGTGTGGGGAGTATCAAGGACCGTCTCAACTTTTTCCTACTGGAGCTGCACAGTGCCATTACCCATAAAACATTCCTGATATTTTACTGCAGATTGAGCCAAATTGTTTTGGATTGGCTGTTAAGCCTGCATTTCTCAGTTCCACATGACTGTGTAAAGGTGATGTACATGATGCCCTCCCCCAAGTTTTACTGTGTCTTACAATATTGTCTATGTAGCCCCGCAGAAGTCAGAGTAGGGTTGTAAGAACTTATCCATTAATCCCTGAAAAGGTGTGAGGGATCCATGTAGTCAGAATGGGAGGACTTTAAAATGGAACAGACATATAGGTGTGTCAAAGGCAGTTTTCCCTTGTTAGGACCATATAAAGGC
Organism: Ambystoma mexicanum; assembly: GCF_040938575.1. Taxonomy (NCBI): domain Eukaryota; kingdom Metazoa; phylum Chordata; class Amphibia; order Caudata; family Ambystomatidae; genus Ambystoma; species Ambystoma mexicanum. The sequence continues at coordinate 280,753,089 of NC_090929.1, read as the reverse complement.
ACCTGCCAATAGATATTTGTGAGGTCTATGGTATAGAAATAGACAGCATTACCCAGCAGGTCACTAAGGTTGTCAAAACGCAGCATGGGGTATGCGTCGAAGGCAGATATGGCATTGACTTTCCTGAAGTTGATACAAAATCTCCAACTCCCATCAGGATTTGACACCAACATGATGGGGGAAGACCAGGGGCTAGTAGATGGTTCAATAATATTAGCCTCAAGCATCTGCTTGATCTCCTGTATAATGGTTTCTTTTCTGGCTTCAGGTAACCTGTATTGTTTTAAATTGCCTTCTGGGGTGCAGATATGACAGAAGCTATCTCTCACTCTCCCTGGTTCCACTCTGAATACATCAGTAAATTGTTTTATGAGGTCATTTAGATCTTGCTTCTGGTTACTGCTAAGTTTGGATGGAATCAGAACTTTGTTATCAGAAACCTCAGGTAACAAACAGGACAGAATGGTGGCATTAGACACTGAAGGAATTTCCATCCACTACTTTAAAAGGTTAATGTGATAAACTTGTGTTTTTAAATGATGATCAGGTTGGGAAATGTTGTTGTTACAGGGTCCTGTCTGCTCTAACACCTCATATGGTCAATGCCACTTAAATATCAGTACCAATTCCTTTTGGCCTACTGCAAAAAGATCTTAAAGCAAATTCTTTATCATATGAGGCTCTCTGTTCTTCCTGTGCCAAAGTCTTATTAAACCTTTCTACAAGTCCATATGTCTGGGGGTGATAGACTGAGGTGCTTAAAGTGTTAATATGATATGATATGATATTTATAACACGCTTAAACCCTGAGCAAAACAGTTGTTTTACTTCCCCCATCAGTTTCCTCATAATGCAGATCCCTGATCTGTCAAGATTTCCCTGGGAAGCCCCACTCGTGAAATGTAAGGGAGTAGATGTTTCAGGATTGTTCTGTGGTGTTATCTATTAGGGGAAAGGCTTCAGCTAGAGAGTGGCATGATCCATTATTGCCAAGAAGTACTTGTTCCCTAATTTCGATGTTTCCAGAGGGCCTACAATGTCCACACCAATCCTTGAGAATGGAATTTCAATGATTGGGAGTGGCTGTAAGGGGATTGTTGTGGTATATAGGAACTGGTCTTCTTACAGATTGCACAAGACTGGACGCAATGTCTATGTCAGTATGAATTCTTGGATGTATTGAGGATTTGGGCCTGAGTCTTTGTCTATCCTAGATTACCTCCAGTCTGATGTGAATGAGCATTTTCTAGGACTACTTGCTTATGGCTTTTAGGGATAACTAGTTGGGTTGGGCCTTTACAAAGCCCTCGGAAGTAGTGTCTCCCCTGTACATGAGCCTATGTCTCAAAAAGTAAAAAGGTCTTCCTCTCTCACAGCATTCTTGCTCAGATATAATTTGAAAAAATGCTTCAGCCAACAATGAGTCGGGAAGAGTTTCTGTTTCTGCTTGTTTTGTTTGTTTTGTTTGTTTTGTTTATTTTATTTGTATAGCGCTCCAAACCCGTAGGCAGAAGGGCGCTTAAAGAAGACGGTTACATGGCGTGATATATACAGTTACAATATACAATTTACAATGCTCATAAACATAGTTAAGCAGAGGGAGGTGTACACACATATCTAGGGGGGAATGTGCTACTCTTTGTTCAGGAGCCAACCGATAACATGTTTCCTGAAGATCTGGAAGGACTGAATGGTTTTAATGTTGAGTGGTAAGGTGTTCCAAAGTTGGGCGGCAAGTACTGGGAAGCTGGCACCTCCAGCTCTCTTTATGGAGAATCTAGGCACTGTCAGACATAAAGTGTTGGAGGATCTGGTGGTGGGTTTCATGGTAAATTTATTAGTGAGATAAGGTGGGGCTAGGTGATTTAGTGCCTTGTATGTGAGGCAAATGGTTTTCAAGTCAATTTTTTGTCGTATGGAGAGCCATTTGCAGGATTTCCTAGTCGAGGAGATGCGGAGGCTGAGACGATCATGTTAGTTTGTTTGATGAGGTTAGAGTTGGCATCAAGATAAAAGCTGAGAGTTTTCATGCTTTTAGCAATAGGGATGGTATGACCATCAATAATGATGTTGTTGTATTTAGGATTATGTTTAGACATGTTACTGGGAGAGCCGACAAGGAGGATCTCCATCTTCTCATCATTCAGGCAGAGGCCATGAGAGGCCATCCACGCCTGAATGATGGAGAATATGTCATTAATCCGGGTGACATCCGCCAGGTAGTTGTGAAGAGTATCTGGGTGTCATCTGCATAATTCGTGCAGGTGACACCAAGACGGTCCAGTTGGTCAAATAGTGCCTTTGTAAATATGTTATACAAAGTGGAGGAGACACTGGAGCCTTGTGGGACCCCACGTGTAATGGGGATGGGGTTTGCTGCAGCTGTTTTAGAGAAAACTTGCATGGTTCTGTTCGGCAAGAAGGATTGTATCCATGTGATGGCAGAAGAGGAGAAGTGAGCTGTGGTGGCTAGGTGGCTGCAGATGATTTTGTGATCGACCAGATCGAAGGCCGCTGAAAGGCCTAGGAGGAGTAGGATGGCGGCATTACCTTTGTCTTTAATTTCATCAATCTAGCTTTTGAGGTCAACAAGGGCAGTTTCTGTTCCATGTTGAGGTCTGAAGCCAGATTGACGTATTCCTAGCAGTTGGTTGGATTCCACATATTCCTGAATTTGGAGGTAGGCTACTCTGTCCAGAATTTTTAGTAGGAATGGGATTGTGGTGATGGGTCTGTAATTGGTGGTTATGGCTGGGTCTAGAGATTGTTTTTTTAGGAGTGGGAGAACCCAATAGTGTTTTAGGTTGCTGGGGACTGAGTTATTGATGAATGAAAGGTTGATAAGTTTAGTGATGAAGGGGGATAGATCTCTAGCTCCGTTTTTTATGATCTAGGCGGGACAGCTGTCCCATTTGCAGTTCGAGGGTTTTAAGGTGGTGATGATTTTTTGAACTTCAGCCGTAGTTACTTTCTTGAAAGTGAAGGCTGATTTGGTATCAATGGGCGTTAGTGGGCTAGGGTTGCTAAACTTGTTGTTGGAGAGTTGTTGACGTTTGTCCTCAATTTTAGTTTGGAGTCCTTTAATTTTGTTGTTAAGGGCGTTTTGGATGCTGGTGCACCAAGGTTTGTCTTTAAAGCAGGTGTCCATAGGTGGAGTGGGATGTTATAGTTCTTTTAGAATTTTAAATCATTCTTTAGTGCAGGATCCTGCCTGATCAATCCTGACGTTGTATGCATCTTTTTTGGTGCAAATTATCTCACTTTTATATAAAGAAGATATATTTGTAAGATTGGATTTATAATCTGCAGAGGGATTGGTTTTCCAAAGGAGTTGTGCCTTAGCTTTCTTTTTTCTGAGTAGCCTGAGTTCGGGGGTGTACCACAGGTTCAGGTGAGCTCTTGGTTTATCTTTGCGCAATTTCAGAGGGGCAATGGTATCCATCGCATTGGCCATGGAGTCATTGAAGGTGTCAATTAGTAGGTTTAGATCAGCATTGGCCGGAAGTGCGTCGAGGGTGGGCAGGATCAGGGGTAGTAGGGCCTCAGCAGTAATGTTGTGTTTATTTCTGGTGGGACGGCTGGTGCCATGGGGCATTTTGTGGGTGCTAAATGATTAATGTTAACTTCAAGAGGGATGAGATAGTGATCCATCCATGCAAGAGGTTGGGGGTCCTTACAGTTTGTGTTGCAGTTGTATGTTACTACCCAGTCAATTATTCTTCCTTTCTGATGGGTGGGGAGGATGTTAAGTTGTACAAAGCTGTGTTCTGTTAGGGCATTGGGTAAGGATGCAGCAGGGGTGTCATTGGGGTCGTGATAACCAAGGTTAAATTCTCCGAGGATAATGACTTGTGCTGATGGCTTGGAGTTTTCAGCAATGAGAGAGGTGATGTCTTCTTCAAAGACCCAAAGGGGTCCTGGGGGTTGATATATGAGGTTAAAGGTGATCTTGCTTGTGGGGGAAGTTTGCAGCTTGGCTGTGAGTAGCTCGCAGTGCCTAGTGGCACTGAGGAAATTGATCTAAAGTCTAAGGTGGATCTGGAGATGATCGCTACGCCTCCTCCCCTGGCGTTGGGTCTGTCAGCTCTGAGGATAGAGTATTTGTCTGGGATAGCTAGCGATAAGTATGGCCCGGACGCTTCATGAAGCCAAGTTTCAGTTAAGGCTAGGAAGTCAAGATCATTAGTTAGAATGGTGTCGGAGATTTCAGTGGGGTGGGCTGCAACGGATCTGACATTAAGTAAGGCTCCTTTTAGTGGGAGTAGTTTGGGCTTGTTGGGTGCCTTGTGCTTCTTGTTGGTTTTCGTGTTGGATTTGGCAGTAGGTCTGCTAGTCGTAATGGGGAGCCTAGTGCCTAGTCTATTGTTGTGATCTGTGAGGTTCGAAGTGATAGTGGGAGTAGGTCCTGGAGGCTTAGTTGGGGGGGTAGGCATGGTATTTGGTTAGGTGTGATTAGACTTAGTAAGGGTGAGGCGTTGCCTGGAGCATTGTGTTTAAGGTAGCTGGGGGTTTTATCAGCGTTGGTTGGGAGGGCAGTGTTTGTGGGGGAGGTTGAAGGCGGGTGGTAGGTAGGTGGGAAAGGGGGCAGAGGTGGTAGGAAGGGCATGGGGCAGGGGATAGGGTAGTGTCTTGGACATCCAAGTTTGGCTAGGCCGTCCTTGAATGCTATGTAGTTATTCCCGCTACAAGGTACGTTGTCCGGCATGATACAGAAGGGGAACATGATAAGAGAAAACCAGGTGATCATGGTCTGGCTACAGAGGTTACGCAGTGCTGGTGGTTTAAGTTGTGAAGCTAGCTGGATGAGTAACACAGGCTGGGGTTTGCGTATAGCTAGATAGACCTAGGTGAGGGCAGGCCTATGGGGCAACACCTAGATTTGAGGTAATACACTTAAGCTAAAATGCAGTGGGGCAACGCCTAAATTCAAAGTAATACACTTGAACTACATTGCAGTGGGGCAACACCTAGCCTTCTTCCTTGCCCCTTCTAGCTTTGGGGTCTTGCAAGGCATCTGGTCTATCATTAGCCTTCCTGAAATCTTGAGTACCTCAAACTGTTACCTCCTTCCCGGCCTCTTCCTTTATCGTAGGGAACCCTGCTCTCTTGCGGGCTGGAGAGATACATATTGAATACCGAATCAGGAGAAACTTTGAAACTCACTTAACTCATGAACTTTGAATATCGAACTAAGTTGAACCACAACATTAAAACAAACAAGTGCATAGTGAATGCCAAACTGAATGAATCCATGAGAATTCAGCGACATAAGTGCACATTGAATACTGAACTGGAAATAATCAATACAGAATGCCAATCTCAAAGTCTATTACCCTAATAGAATGAAGGGAGACAAACAGTGAACCTTCATGGGAGTGAATCTCATGGTACTTTATTGGCATCATCTACGTCCCAGTACCAGAGTGGTAAAATGGGTGTGTGGTGTTCATTACTCTTAGTCGTCTCTTCCTTGTCCCAGTATTATTAGGTGTTACATGTGGGAAAATTAGTGGAACAGCTTTAGAGTAACCCATAACGGTCGGGGGAGGGTAAGGCTGTTTGTAAACAGGGAAAGGGGTATACCATGTCTCGCTTGTGAGCATCCCACTCCTAATCCCCAAGGACCCTTCACCCTGGTGATCCTCCCTCGCTTTTCCAACCCCAGTGTCTGGATCCAATAGCGATGGCCATCCCCTGGATACCTGTGTAGAGAATCTGGTAGTCTATTGACTTTCCCAAGACTTGTGTTTTATACAAAACATTCTGTAATATGTGATACCTGCACCACCTTTATTTCACTCCTTTCACAAGTGCCAATTTGTTTTTCACTCTGTACGGCATTCGAAAAGTGCTTACAACAACTTTTAGTTTGTTCAGTATTCCAACAGTGCTTGTTTCTGCATTCAAAATTATGTGAAATCACTTTCAGTTCATTCGGTATTCTAAAGTACTTGTTTTGCCAATGAACAGTACTTGAAATCACTTTTACTTTGTTCAGCATTCATAAGGACTTGAAATCATTTTCAGTTTATTCGGCACGCAAAAGGACTTTGTTACAGGTTACCGGAGTGCCCCCGTATGAGTGTTTCCCAGCTTTACACTCATCGGTCACACACGACAGCTTCCTTCCGCTTGTAGTCCAACGCTCCCTCAGCTTTCCGTCTACCCCAAACTCTGCCTCTCCCTTGCAGCATCCACATAGAGCACAACTCGCTTTCATGGTTTCCCGTGGCGGCTTGGGTCAGTGGGAGCTCTACAGCTCCTGCTGCGCAGACCTGTTCAGGACGGTAGCAGGACCTCCAGACCCTCTCAAAGCCGACCACGGCCCTGGCATCTCTCTTCCTGCTCGACACTGCTCCTGGAACCTGGGTCTCCAGCTTACTTCTCTCCAGCTCGTTCCTCTTGCTTGCCTGTGGTGAGCCTTATATTCACTAGGAGTGTTAAATGGTTTAGGTCTACTTGATTGAAAATATTTGACCTTTTCTAATTGTACCTATTTTCCTTTTGAAAATGCATCGGGAGACCCCATTGCACTTCCCCCAGCTTAACCTTTGCCCTTAGCCCTCCTCATATATTTATTTAATTTAATTTGACCAAAAAAACAGTCAAAGAAATTCAGTCAGATTAAAAAGGTCAATTTTTTCTATCAAGTATGCAAATACTGTATTAAATTACCCGAAATGTGGGTCATTAAGTTCAATTGCCTGGGTATGGCGGCTCTAATTAGGTGGACATGCCTGGTTGTTCCACCTGCATACCTCCAGAGTCCTCTTCTTTGTCTCAGCACAGAATGGTGTTTGGGGATATTAGATTTAACAAAAGAAGTATGCATTACTCCATGCTGTTGCTGATATGTGTTTGTTTCAGTCAAACGAGGATGTGTCCTCCTAGTTGGTCTCTTAATTGTCTCAGTACTAAGGTGGTGTTTCTAGGGGACAGTTTGGAGGGAAGAAAAGGGAAAGGGATGACAGTAGGCTACAAAGGCTTGCAGGATAGAGTGTTAATTTTGAATAGGGACGACCTAAGGACGTCCTCTCCCCACTCTCCTAGTTCCCTCCATTTAGGTCATCCTCCCTCGCATATCCACCCCAGGGTTGGGATCCAAAAGAGATGGCTTTCCCTGGCCACCTGAGAGGAGGATCCAGGGTGAAAAGAAGTGAGTGTGACCTCAGGTTCTTCACAGTATGTCTCCCTAATTGTATGTTCTCTTATCGAAACATGTTATATTTCACTCTCTTTGATGTTCTGCTACTTGAAGAACAAATGCCATTTGCTCCAATTTTATATTCTCACACTAATAAATCACATTCTGCTCTGTGTGATTCTATGTCCTTCCATTAAAAATCATGTCTCTCTCTGGTTTTCTGCTCTATCACAAATAGATCAGAGCTCACCCTCAGTTATGTTCGGTTTCTTATACCAAAATAACATGCCATGCTCTGATTGTATGTACACTACAGGTTCTTTTTTTATTGAAATTCAAGAGTTTTACATTTTCCTCAAACCAATTTGCCTGTGTTCGTTCACAAAAACAACAATCAACCAGGCCCAGGCCTAAGTGGAAACACCATGCCACAGTGTGTGAACACAATACGTTTTTTTATTTGTTTTACTAAGCACATTTGGTTAAACAAAACTTTCTGCACAACACAACTACAACACAATTCATAAGAAAAACAATTAAGGAAAAGGAAAGCATACAATTCCATGCCATCTAAAAATGTCCATAATAAAAGATATGGAGGATAAAATAGACGGATACTCCATATTCAAAGTGCCAAATTCCTTGGCCTAGTTACATTTAATATGAATCACAATATCAGCATGCCCTAAAGTGCAAAGTCAACAAGTTCTAAAGGTTCTCTCCAAATATGGAAGGCTGTAGCCACAATCACCAGTGGGTCAGCTCCAAAGTTCATGCTCCAAAATTGGTCTGACTCAATTCCATCCTCACTGGCTACAAATTTCAGATAACCCTTCAGGTGTTTAGTTCGCAGTACTGTGCACTGTGTCTAAATGTGTCGGCTTATCTCAATTTCCAAATGATATAGTCTCCACAATCGTTTCTCAGATTCAATACTGTTCCATGTCCCAAGATAATCATTTGTTGGAAGAGTTTTAAAACAGAGATATGTAATAAAGCTCTGAATCTCGAAAGGACAGTATTACTTCAAAATAAAGCCATTGGTATGGTATTCTGCGTACCGCTTCTTGCCTTGGAGAGTCCAAGCTTTCACAACAGTCACACTACCCTGTTTTGTTTTTTAATATAATGTGCACATTAGGCACGCTAACATATAGTGGTGCCAGGCTGAAGAAGCCTGAGATTCAATGTTGTGTGCCAGAGCAAGCATAATGATTTGAGAGATTGTAACCCAGCCTCCAGTCCTAAATCTGCCACAGGGACACCTCCACCCCTTCCAACCAGGATAGGTGAGCAGATGAAAATGCCTCAAGGCTGTACAATACACCAAGGATAATACTTTTAAAGTATATTGTAAGGAGCCCCTCAATATTAAACCCTCCCTTGCTAGCGATACATGTTTTGATCACATACAACTTCCTCATGGCACGTGGCATAATGTGCTCTCCATAGAATTGGTGAACTGGGTGAGATTTTAAAGGGTAACCCAAGTAAATGTATCAATCTACATAGCCCAAAGTCACATTTGCCACCCTCCAGGAAAAGGTAATTGGTATTCTCCTTGACGTATCCCCCAGTATCAGAATATTAGATTTTGTGGCATTGATTTTCAAGTTGTTTACAAATTAAAAATCATAAAGGGCGTGCATTGAATGCTGAAGCCAATTGGGGGTAAGATCAAGGAGCACTGTGCCATCTGCATAGGTGAGCTATCTACCGACCTTGCTGCCCAATTTAGATGAATTCTTCCAGCAACTATCAAAGGCCTCTCCATATTGGACACATAGATATTGAAAAGCTGGGTTGCTAACAGGCACCCCTGCTTGAGCTCTTGATTGATCACAATAGGGCGGTCCATATCACCAGCCAGATTCTTCCTAACTGTGACTATTGCCTCAGAATGAAGCAGCCAGCTAATGACATAGCACAAACAATGGTTCAAGCCCCGCCCTTTCAACTTGCTCTACAAGATTCTTCTAGAGACACAGTCGAAGTCTTAAGAATAGTCAATAAAGCATGAGTAATGTTTACAATCTTGCCTTCAATAGGTTTCCTCCACCACAAATTGTGTGCTGTACTATTACCGCTCCTGTATCCTGTTTTAGTTTTCTCCTCTAACAGGTTTTTCAATTTCCTTAGCAGAAGGGACGAGCAAATCTTAGCACTCGAGTCCAACATTGTTAATAGGCGATAACTGGAGGGGTCCATCCTGTCCCCCTTTTTGAAAATAGGGTGCAGGATAGATTTCCTCCAACTATTAGGGAGAGCTCGCGACAGGATAATCCTATCAAATAGTACCTTCAGTAGGACAGCCCAATAAGAAGGATTGGCTTTCAACACCACGTTAAAAATCATATCAGGACCAGGAGCATGTGATGCTTTTAATTTAGAAATGGCTTCTAATATGTCTTCTACATCAAAGCCATCCATTTTTATGTCTGACAAATGTGGAATTACAGAGGTACTTTTCGGTATTATGATTGAAATAGAGTTCCGAGATGTGAGCAAGCCAAACAGGTTCGGGATTCCGATAAAATTCTAGTGAAAAATCCCCCACCAGGTGACGACTGTACCAGGCCCAAAATCTTTTGTTACCAATATCCCGTAATAAGGAAAACATAAGCTTCCAGTAAGCATTGATTGTCAAACTCTAATGATTTTTAATCCAGTGTTTGTACCGGGTAGAGAGCATAGCCAATGTGGTCCCCCTATCTACATTAGTCAGGGAGTAACAGCTTTTTACACAGGCAGCATCTTTACGATAGGCCTTCTTTCTCACATGGGTTGTCAAGTCAAAAACTCCTGAGTTTGACCTTAAATGGTGAACTCGAGAACGATAGAGATTTAGCGTATTTGAAAACTCATCCATGATTTTGCCCAAATCCCACTGATGGGAGGCCAGAATGACGGTTGGATCGTATACCATTTCAAAGGTCAATAATGTGATCTTTCTAACATTTGAGTGAGGCCATATGATCCGATTTCTGTGTGCATTTATTTCAGTAATGATGTTAGTGCTATCACGCATATAGGGTTCATGTAGACACTGAGACCAGATTAGTGGTGCATGTGCACTGACTGTTGTAAAGGTGATATCTAAAGGACTATAACGCTTCCACTGAGTGGTGTCAACAAAAATATAATCAATGCAGGTAGCCACCTTTCCGTTTGACCAGGTCATTAAAGGGTCTAAGTCACTGTGTCCCCACACATTACGGCACTTAAGTGCATAACCCTCCAAAAAGTAGACCACCCATTATTTTCCCTGTTACACACTTTCACAGTGCTAGCACAGGTAAAAAGAGGAGAGTAGTCATCATCTACCCCACCGGCAAAGGAGTAACATTTTACATTAAAGTCACTGCCGATAATCACCTTTTTTCCTGGCCATTGATGTAACCAGTGAGACGATAATTTTTAATTGTGCTTTGAATTTTAGCACAAAATATCCCCCGTGGGGGTTTGTATAAATTTATGATCAAACGTGTTTACAGGGAAGAGGGGGTCATCAAGTACAGCAGAAAGAACCTGGGGCAGGGTGGAACCTGTCGTGAATTGCTTGAGAGAAAAATTGGATCAAGCCCCTATGCCCAACCCCCTCATCGGGCAACCCTTCTGCTTAAGGGTTGCTTGTTGACAAAGCACACTAAATCCATCAATCAGCAAACTAGCAGTTTCCCAGATTTCCTCGAGAAGAATATATCACTGGATGTCAAGTTGGAAAGACCCAGAGGATTAGACAAGAAAGATCTGTAACCTCAGGTGTTAAGAAAGCCACTGAATTTGTTTCCTAGAGTCTGAGCTGCAGTAGTTAGTATTCCCAAGATGGTCCGGGATCCAGTGTTCAATGGCACCTTGCCTAGGGCAGGTGTTTTTTGGATTTAATGTGGAAAACAGACTCTCTTTTCCTGCAGTGAACTTTCCATGGCTGTTGCATCTCCATTTCGGCTGGGGGAGATGGGAAACGTGCAGGTGTAGAGCATTCAACAATCTGCTTACGGCAGATGGTTGAAATCCCAGCACCATCAAATCATCGTAGCTGGATCTAAAAATGTTAACCACAATCGGGGAGACAAATTTGATAATCACCCAATTAAACTGGATATCTGCCTCAGGAAGCTTGATGGGCAAGATGTTGTCTGTACCAATAACTGTAAGGCATGGTATTTTCTGAAACAGACCCAGAAGGTGGCTTCGGTTTATGAATAGGCTAGTTGCCAACAGGCCCATTTCTTCAGTCTTAGCCTACTTTCCTATCACAGAAGCAGGCACATATTGTTCGACATCAGAATGGGTCAACAGTGTGGCTTGAGTTGAAACCAGTGAATCTGTGTGAGGTCTAAATGGCTCATCAAAGCCAATTGCCAGGGGTCATGGATGTCCAGGCAAATGCTGTGTCATAGGGTCATAATAATGCCAGGGAATTGGGCCCGATAGCTGTTAGGTTGCTTTGAGCCCACATATGAAGGACAATGGAAACCCTGTCCCTTAGGGTTTGCCCAATGTTTGCATCAATGTCCAAGCACTAACAGGTGCTTCTAAGACCACTAGGTCATTAGTTTGTGCACTTCTGACCCCAGGCAGGATAATAGTTTTTGGAGGGAGGGACAGGTGTCAGGGCCAGTGTTTGCCAGGTTGGGGTTTGGGGGAGAACAGCTTGTCCCATAACCCATTTGTCTGTCGGACTTCGCAAGGTCACCTGCCATGCAGAACCATCCGAATGTGTCCGCATGATGGTGGAATTTCCCGATCTTACCGGCTTACTTTTCATGGCACATTTGCAATTTCTGTTGCTTTTGGTTCCTTTAACAAAGGAAACAGATTTACGTGATAACTGAGCAGGCCTGTGTATGAATGATGACCTATTTCTGCACCAGGCTTTCCTATACATAGCGCAGTCCAACGATGCTGGGGAGACTTCAGAGATATTGTCGTCCCCCACCTCCAATATGGAAGGAACTAGAGAGGCTTCAGTTTCCACCTCAGCTGGTGGACTAGCTGGTTCTTCAAACAATTCGGCAAGATCATCTCCTGCAATAATGTCATTAGGGCTTAGTGGGCGGGGCACTGACCAATCCAAAGAGCAAAGTAGATCAAGGTTGCGGTGTAGGGGTGGCCTACAGTGAGGCTGCGTCACTGGTTCAATTATGCACAGGATCAGTTTGCCAGAAAAATGTCCACAATCATTGGCAATATTCTTCTAATGTCCATTTTCGCCATTTTGGAGCAGAGCTCAAACAGAGCATCCACATTAGAGGTGTAGTACTAAGGGAGGGAAGAGGTATTCAGGTCTCATGATAAGTAGACCCAGAAGAAAACAAAGAAGTAAAGTCACCACTGTCACTGTCTGGCCACACCCGAGGTGAGACCAATGTGTCGAAATCCGGGGTCGCTGAAAAATTTGTACCATTTATGTTGGCGAAAAGGGCAGAAGCATTGATTGCCTACTTGGTACCACCAAGAGAATCTCTACGAAGACCAAGGCACATGTTCAACAAGGTGTGATTATTGTCAATAGAGATTGATATATTGGGTCCGTTTACAAAATACACAGTGTGGCCTTGGTGGAGTGATGATGAACAACCAGGCTTAGGTTCATCCTCAAGGACCTGATCTTGATTTGCATTCCCAAAATAACCCATCATTTTTTACTGGTGCTATCTGGTTTGTCCTTAGAACGTGGAGCCCTCATCTGATGGTGACTAGTGGCAAGATGGCTGCATGATCATTTGCCTGAATGAGTAGAGTTACTCCGGAACCATACACACTAGTCTCAGCCGGTTTCATGGTTTAGTGTAATGATAAGTAAACATGAATAATACTCACTACAGTGGCCGCTCCTCCCTCTGCCTCAAGGCCTTAAGTCAGTAAGGCACTTGCAGTGCACTCACTGACACACGCCGGTTGCCTTACAGGTTTGTAGGTAAGGACAGGTGGTAGAGTATGGAGACACGCTGAAGGCCAAAGCAGTGGCTTGTAGCACAAGCAATCCCAAGTCAGCATGTATAATAACAGGCAGAACTTCCAAAGCAGCAGCAAGTAATCCAAATGTGGTAGCAATTTTCAATAAGCACAGGAATGGTCCAGGCAGTAAGGCACTCGCAACGCACTCATCAACGCGCACGCTGACATGCGTCGGTTGCCCTATGGGTATGCAGGTAAAACCAGGTGGTAGAGTGCTGAGACACGCTGCAAGCAAAAGTAGTGGCTTGTAGCACAATCAATCCCAAGTCAGCATGTATAATAACAAGCACAACGTCCAAAGCAGCAGCAAGTAATCCAAATGTGGTACCAGTTTTCAAAAAGCACAGGGAGAGTCCAGGCAGTAAGGCACCTGCAACGCACTCACCAATGCCGACGATACCTTTAATGAAGAAGGAAGTGATGTAATAGATTCCTCTTACCAGAAGGGTTTTCTATGACAGTATGACAGAGAGACCAGGAAAAGGAGCCACTCCCTGTCCTGTATATGCTACAATAACATAGGTCAAAGATACACACAAGGTTAAAAACAGCCCACCAGCCTCTTGCTCTTCAGTTATGTAAGTCTTGTGCATAGGAAGATTTTAAACACTATGGGCCTCATTACGACCCTGGCGGTCCGGAAATAACGGTGGCGGTAAACCCGCCGCCACCGTTGTTTCCGGACCGCCTGATCCCGACCCCTGCAGGCGGGAGGTGATGTTCCCACCAGGTCTGACCTGGCGGGTTTAACACCTCCCGCATGCAGGCAGACGAGGAAACACCGGCAGCATTACGAGATGCTGCCGGTGTTTCCATGATCCCGATTCCCATTGAGTCCCATAGGACTCAATGGGAATGGGGATTTACACCATTCCGCCTCCGTGATTCCCGGAAAACCGGGGTTGTAATGCCCCGGTAATTCCGGGAATCACGGAGGCGGAATGGTAATACGAGTCCGGCGGTAACCAGGCAGTTTTACCGCCGCGGTTACCGCTGGACTCGTAATGAGGCCCTATGTATGTAATACTTGGAACTCATGGTGCAATAGTAAAACAAATTCTGACCAAGACATTTTCTGCAAAATATAAGTAAAAACCCTAGATGTAACACACATAATGCACACTCATTCATTCTAATGCCATTGATATGAAGTACATGATACATTGTTGCATGAAATTGGTATCTTAAATGAAATGGTCATATGTTATGTTTGACAATTTGATATTTAAACATGTGAGCCCAGGAGTCCTTAAATCAGAAACATGTCATGCATGGATGGGATGCAGAATAACTCTTGCACCAAATAAGACCGACTCAGGAAGTTGCCAAAAAGTCTCATCTGACTGTTTTATTATCAATTCTCTAAAACAGGGAGTTTACAACGGACATGAACGGACGTTCACTCATGTTCTCTCAAAGCAATTCATAAAAAACAATACTTTTATAATAAAATCTCACCATACATGACATCATACTATGTGGCAAATAAGAAAAACCTATGGGGTGCTGTGTTACGCTCAAGGGGAAAATCTAAGTATACTTTATATATAGGGATGGGTTGTGATTGGGTCTCTATGGTCAGGTGGACAACTTATGCCCACCCCTAGTGCAAGTCATCTTCAACAGTTATTAGATACACTGTATATAATTGGCTCTCAAAATATAAGGCCCTTCATTATATGGTCCTCTATAATTGGTTGGCATTCTCTTACCCTTCTGGAACATTTTTATCACTAGCAGCACGTAAGATAGTATCTCAGTTGTCAGTGGGAGGACTTTGACCATGACTCCCCACCTAATTAGCCCAACATCCCTCATTGCTCTTGCCTTCTGCCATTCAGATTGTCTTTGAACTTGGCCTTGAAAATTATCCTTGCTCCTGGGAATAAAAGGGAATGTGAACACACGCTATCTCAAGTCTGGAGCAGCATGCCCACCTTCTATTTCACGCCTTGAAACACTTGTGTATAGGCACATTATAAATACCGTATCATATCATATCATATCATATCATATCCATAGCCGATGTGACAGGAAACCATATTTCAGCCTGTTTTACAGCATTTAATTGTCTTTAATTAACAAATTTAGCACTCATGGTGTTCTTTCTTTGTACCTTAACACGTGATGATTCAGCATCTCACGGCTACTGTTCTTCAAGGATAGAAAACCAGTTTTTGGCTGCTCCATCCTTTGACACCAAGCCAGACAGCTCTTCCAGGCCTTTCCATGCTCTTAGCTTCATATTGCTGTGACACAGCTTTCTGATCTGAACCCATGGGGGGGCCCTTTTAATCAGTAACACGTCATAAAGGGATGGGGATGCAGAATAACTCTTACACCAAATAATAAGACTGACTCAGGAAGTTGGCAAAATGTCTCCTCCGACTGTTTTTATTTTCAATTGTCTAAAATAGGGACTTACAATGGACATTGATGGACGTTCGATTGTGCTCTCAATCATTTTGCATAAAGACATACTTAAGTACTGAAGTTTCATCATACATGACATCATACTACGTGGAAAACTAAGAAAACCTACGGGGGATTGTGATTGGCTTAAGGGGAACATGAAAGTATACTTTCTTTAAGGGATCGGGTTGTGATTGGTTCTCTACAGTCAGGTGGACAATTTATGCCCACCCCTAGTGCAGGTCATCTTCATTAGTTACAAGATACACAATATACCATTGGCTATCAAACTATAAGGCCCTTTGTTATATGGCCTTCTACTATTGGCACGCTTGTACCCTTGCACCCTTCTGGAACATTTGGCTCACTAGCAGCATGTAAACTGGTACCGAGGTGCCAGCGGGTGGACTTCTGCCATTCAGATTGGCTTTGCACTTGTCCTTGCAAAGTATCACTGCTCCTGAGAATAAAAGGGAGTATAGGCACACTTTTATCGCAGTTCAGGTTGTACGCCCACATTCTATTTCCATCCTGGACTCACGTGACAGGAAACCGTATTTCAGCCCATTTTGCAGCATTTAATTGTCTTGAATTAATAAACTTGGCACTCATGCTGTTCTTTCTCGCACCTTAACAAGGGCTAATTCAGCTTCTCATGTTTACTGTTCTTCAAGAATAGATAACCGGTTCTTGGCTGCTCCATCCTTTGACACCAGGCCAGACAGCTATTCCTGGCCTTTCCTCGATCTTCAGCTGTTTTCTTGCTGCGACACAGCCATATGATCATTCTTTCTTAATGGGTCTGAGCGTACTAAAAATGTGACACCGATGTCCAGAAATCTATATAATGGCGGGACTGCCTGCAATCTATTCACTACTTATAGCTAGCCTTTATGATCACTTAGTCTACTTGCGTTACTGCATCTGGACAGTTATAAAATGGCTTGCATTTTCTGCAGTTCTCTTCACACGTGCAATCTTCATTCTGCACATGAAAGTTTACTTGATTCTTTACTTCGTTATCAGATTCTATATCTATAGAGGATCTATAGTCTTCTCAGTGCGTCATGCTAATTTCTCGTGACGTTACCAGCCTCTTTTCCTCTCATCTTCATATTCCTTCGGGGATCTCCTCCAAGAAGTTATCATCTCTACGAGGGTACATCACATAGGGTTTTCTTAATGGATGCCTTTTCTCGAAGACTCTCAGTGAAATTGACACAATCACTGGTGTCGTGCATGTCGCGATTTCTGGCTTTCAGCATATAGGCAAGATCGGGCCAGGACTTCCTGTAGAGACATTCAGCTGCTCTTCTACACTCTGCTCTCTGTTGATTCATCAACCACTCGTTCACCAGTTTCCACATCTTGGTATCCTTTCTTGAAGAAGTGCTTATTTGGGGTCAAGATTTTCACTACTCCCTTCAGGCATCCTGCTGACTTTACATGTTCATCAACACTCCAGGTCATATAGCTGCACTGTCCATTTGGATTACAGTAGATCCATTGTCCCACATACGTCTTTTGATTCCTTGGATGTAGGAACTTCGTTCCCTCAGCTGCTAAGATGCTGGCCTCTATATATTTTCTGATCTCTTCATCCGACAATTCCTTGGGTCCAAATCCTGACTCGACATTGATCATGATATTCATTCTCTCTGCTTTCTTTGCTGTCTTCTTGCACTGTGCGATAATTATCCTGATCACACAGTATCCAAACATTATCATCACCAAAACTGCACTAAGGAGTTTGAAGATATTCGCCATCCATTGTGGAACCCATGAGAAGATAGGCGCAAACCAATTGTCATCTGCAATATCTTCTGTCTCATCTTCCATCTTGTTCTGTAGATTCATCAGCAACGTTATGGCCTCTGTCAAGTTCCCATTCTCGTCATCATGAGAAGGTATGAACGTGCAACATAACTCTCCGATTTTCAAGCAAACTCCTCCATCCATTACTGTGATAATATCAAGGACATATCTCTTCTGGAGGGTCATCAATCTTATGCACCTCAGCTCTTCCCTGATAGCATTGAATGCCTTTATGGTGGTGTTGATAGTCTGCAGGAGCTCCCAGCAAGTGATCTGTAACTACTTCGCTTTTGCCATTGTCTGGATTCCTGGCATAAAGATAGTTGTGAAGATGGAAGAAGTGTTACTGAATAGCCTTTGCTCATAAGGAATACCATCACAGGCGTCTATCGATTTAGCAGAGAAATAATTCTAACTCCTTGTTCGATTGAGGAATTCATGTGATCTTCTCTTCAAACGGGCATCTGCTTTTGAAAAACTCTCCAATGTTCTGGCCACTTTGAGGAATCACTAATGAATAAGCACTGTAGAGCACATCCCTCCCCAATCTTTGGGCAGCTTCATGTAGGCTCTGGACCCACAAGTCCAATAGTGGTCCATCAGAACTACTGTTCCATCCTTCATGTCTGGTACATCAAGAATTTGACCATACTGGTGATTTTCTCCAACTTTCCTTGTGCCATTATTTCTGAAACACAAGAACACACTTGCTAGAGTTATTATCTACAATGGTCCTCCTTTATCATTGACCCATGTCAACTACTTCACAATTTTCGACCAATGATTCTTGCATTCATTCTCTGCAGTATCTGTAACCAGTTCATAATACCCAGTTAATGCTGCTGATTTACTGTCATGGTCACAGGCCCAACAACGCAGAAACCATGCCATCTGGTGATGGGAGCCAGGGATAACATATCTCCTTCTTGTCCCTTTGGGACGTTTAGGCACAGGGGGCCTGGCGGGACTATGTCCTGGCACCTTTGGAGCCAGGCTCTTGAATGAATACAAGCTGAAACATTCATTTAATGCAGGAGTGCTTTATTTCTATTCACTGGAATTCTGCATTTGCACACTGTTCGAGCATGTCAAATTACAAACAGGAAGGCACATGCGGAAGAGAGGCAGGGAGTGGAGAATGAAAAGCATTTGTAGTACCTAGGTGGGGCATGGTGTGGCAGACAGTCCAGAACCAATGGGCGTGGCCAAGAACTAGACTATATAAACCCCACCTATCCCTCAGACAAGCGCTTTGCGTTACTTTGCACCTCTGTGCAACGTGATGCTCACCGTCGCCTGACCCAGCTAACTTACCTCGCGGGATCCTGCAGCAGCTACAACCTTACCTGGACTCTGGTTCTCATCAGCCTGGCAGCACCCCATCTTCTTGGAGGGTTCCGATTCCAACGCCGCAGCATCCACACTCCTGCTCCCGAAACCAGAGCCCTGAAACAAGAAAGAAGATAAGACAAGGTTAGAATAATTAAGAACACTAGACCCAGGGTTGTGCCTTGCTTAAAGTAATACTCGCACCCATAAAGATTGCTTACCAGCTGCCGGACCTTTGCTGCTCAGCTCTTCTGAACCAGTGGCTGCATTCCGATCACTGCGGCTACTACCTGAACTGCTACAACATATGCAAAGGAAGAGAGAACAGAGAAAGAGACATTACATATAAAACGGACTTTAAGTCAAGAATGAACTTTACCAATTCAATTGAGAAAGTCAGAAGAAAAGCAGGCAAGTGAAAACAATGGAAACACTTACCAGCTAGAGAAGTGGATGAGTCGCAGCTGGCCTGGACTTCCACAGCACAGGACCAGTGAAGAAACCTGGTCCCCTTCAGCAAGCACCCCTGCCAGAAGCAGCAGGATGGAGAGCTCATCATTATCATTCAGCAGGTGAGCCTTCCAGACTAGCACAACCCCAGGGGAGCCACATCAAGGGAGAAGAGGTCAGGAGAAGGGTTGAGAACCACAGCCAGCATATCCTCACGATTCCAGTTATATTCACGCAGAAACCGTGCTGCTTATCACTGCAGTTGCCATTTAGGTGCAGAGGAGAAGTTTCATCCCTGGGAGGGCTGCGACCATGTCCCAACGCCTCCGCAGAGACCAGGTGAGCGTAACATTTACACACAATCAGGCCATCAGCCCATCATTCTGGAGTCAGCACTGTTCATTTGATTTGCAACTGACCTCTTTCCCAGCATCTTTGTATTTCTTCTTTATTATTGCATTGACAATGTAGCATTTTGTTTACTTCCATCCAGATTCCTGCTCCACCCATTCCAGGCTGTTCATATCTGATCAATAGATTCTTCGTTTCTGGCTTCCCTCTTGTCTTCAAATCGTGCACATAGTTATCTTCCCTTCACAGTGTCTTTCCAGTTACCCATATCAGGGATGCTTTTCTGCCTTGGAACTGTCCTCTTGTCTGGCAGAGTGTGAGATGTGTCAGGCAATTAGCTTTTGCACTGGTACTTCTGTAGCTATGAATATCTTAGAGGTTCCCATGACATTAGTTATGAGTGCACTTACATAGCAGCTCTCCTTAGACATTCTCTCTCCCACCTTTTACATGTGCTGATACCATATGTTATTACCCAAGTGTGCTGTACTATCTTGATATATATTTATCCCATTATTGTCTTCCTCTGTATTTCTCCTGTGTCTTTTTAACAAAATGTTTGCAGCCCATGAAAACAACTCTAAAGCAGCTCTATGCTGAGGAGAAAACATGCAATACCCTGGCTCGCTGGTAATGGGTACATCTTCAAGAGTTCCTGGAGTGGGGAGAATCAAAGGGACTTCTGTCTTTTTTGGATCAAAAGTATAAAAAAAGTGAATCATGAGAAACAAAAAGACACAAAGCATAACTGTGCATATGTATATAGGAAACCAACACAATAATCCCCACCATTTGTGCCAATCTGGAACTTCTTGAGCTTGTTCATTGTCTGAAATCGAGTTATCTTCAACATTTCTCATTTTTACTGCAATTAAAGGAAGTAAAAACACCTTACTCAGGTAACAGTAATATATTCAGTAGCTGCAGTAGTTCCTCTACTATAGCTTGGAGCAGCCTTCTGATTACAGGGCATTCTTAGGATCCTGTAAAAAAGTGTGGATGTCCGAATCTCTTCTAACAAGGGGCGGATAAGCTTGAAGAACAAACACAAAAATAGCAAGCATGATACGATGCACATTACTTTCGGGGAGAACCATAAAATCAGCTAAACAAATATTCTGTAAGAAACAAATTGGGGTACTGTTCACGTTTCCAATTCTTAACCAAGTGTTGTCATTTAGGCATATTTATGAAATATCAGCATTTCTCTAAAGTTAATTCTCAATATTGCTGGGGCTTTACCAAAAGAGTTGCATGCCTGCTATAATATCTATAAGGAGTGTCCAAGCCACAGTCCAAATGCAAATCTGCATTTAAACATCGTATCTGCTGTGCCTTTCACCCACGCTGCACTATACTGTTTGAGCTTGGGCATGTGTTTTGGTAATGTCTTAACTAAATGCATCGGAGGAGTGATATCTCCCACTGTGTTGTTGACTGTCAATACTTCCCAGAATTTAAAAAATACCTTTGGTGCTTTTTAATTCTTAAAAACAATAAATATGAGCATGCTCTAACAATCGCTGCTCAAAATCTCTTTTTCTACAACTGTCTCTGTCTACCTCTGGATTGGTACCAACCACGTCCCTAGATAGATAGTATAACTTCTTGACTTTATCTATTTCTTCACAACTATTCGTGTCGCTCTTCGACACCTTATTTCAACAAAAACACATAAACAGACACACCAGTCGACTCTTCACATAAAAACCATGGTGATCACCCGTATTCCTCTCACCCCTAATTAATACTATGATCACAGAGTTTAGCTTGTCTTCTTATATGGACCTGTCCATACCTAGCTTAAAGACCCCCGCTAGGGTGTAAGACAACCTCTTCTAAACCCATTGGGTTGGACCCTTGGGCGCTATATCTCTCTCTATTTAACACAATAGTTCCTGTTACTCCCGTTACTCTCTAAATTATGACAACTCTGTCCCTTTAGTTTGCCATTCCCCTCTGTCTACTCACTATTCACTCGTTTGGCTTGAGGCCTTCGATAGTGTCTCCTCCTCAATCGACCAATTTTGCCTTCCGTCCACAAAACGCCTGTGGAAACCAGGTAGGGATTTCGTCAAAAAGGTGCCCTATCCAGCGTCTTGATTTTCTTGCAAGATTTCTATTTGGCTGCTATTCACAGGAAACCCACGATCTTCCGGCTAGATGGCAGAGAATGTCCGATCGTCCAAAATACTGGAGTTTTATCAGGTCAATGGGTCTTTATCAACCATCTGACATTGCTACCACGTGAACCTAGGGGTCCTTAAATCAGTAACATGTCATGCATGTATGGGATGCCGAATAACTCTTACACCAAATAAGACTGACTCAGGAAGTTGGCAAAAAGTCTCATCCGACTGTTTTATTATCTATTGTCTAAAACAGTGAGTTTACAACAGACATCTGGTCATTTTCTCTAAAAGCATTTAACAATGTGGGATGTTTTTACCCATGCATCCGAGCCCTACCAAAGAAAACTTGTGCATTACTGGTATTGAAAACATCATGATGGCCAGAGCTTCCCAGAAAATGCCCAGGGAGATGCATGAAGAATAGGCTGCCACCCATTTTTGCCGATGTTATGGGCACAGAAGGGCACTGCCTAAAACCACCATTGGACTACCCACACAGTAGCCTGAAACCATTGGGAATGGCAATGCTGATTGCCAAAAGCAACCTAGAACTGTGGGGAATTAATTTTCTTAAATCCCAAAAATGGTTGCATTACCAGTACTCACCACTATCAGAAAGCCGGCGTTTTAAAACAACACCAGACATTTGTGTAAAACTGAATAAATGAACCCAAAGCAGGCCAAAGAAAGACTTACTGAGAGGTGGATACAATGTAAAGTTATATTCTGAAGTGACTTGAAGGTTTATAACAAGACTGGCTGAGCTCTGCAGGTCTGCAGCGGCTTAAACTGAAACTGGATTTAAAATTACCAAAAATCGAAATGTGTAAATAAACTGAGGGACAGACTTGTGACTAGCACATAGTTTGTCACTGTTAAAATGTCATAGTTTTGAACTTAGAATCAGCATTCTAGCTGCATATGTAAAAATGGTTAGTTTTATTTGAATGCAGAAAACTGGGTAACTAAAAGTGACATTAGCTGGGGCCTGGCTTAAGGAACTGGATTCTGCCTGACAACTTTCCCCCTATTGGAGTGAAACTGGATCCACAGCAGTTCTCAGGCCTGGCTGCATCCTGAGGGGAGGTTACCCCTCTCTGATTGAATTACCAAGGGACTGCTAGAGACTAAACAAAGGACCCAGGCAGAGGGTTTATTGCGGGGAGGCCATAAATGGCTTCCTCTTGAACAATGGGCCTTCCAGGGCCCAGGCAGATGGTTTATTGGGGGAATCGTAAAACAGCTTCCTCTTGGCAGAAGCTGGGAGGGGCAGGGTCTCTGAGTTTGGCAGAAACTGGATAAACGGGTTTCTCCACCATGTGACCTGGGAAGACACACCCCTGTTGGCCAGAATATGATTTTAAGAAAGATGTATAACTCATGGTGCGGACTTGTCAAAATTATTTAAATGATACCATAATTCTTGTGATTTTCTGTGCACGTTTTAAGACGCGTTGGGAATTTGTGTGATGTTCTGGGGCAAAACCCTGCTATTTATGGATACTACAGACTCTGTGTTTAAGCTAGAGACATGGGAATTTACTGGAGTATGTATGGACAGGCCGTGTATCATTTTTAATGAAAAACCAATATTGCAAAACCAGTTAAAAAACACAAAATGTTGCCATTTCTGGATGCAAGCTCTTAGAAACATCAGAGTTTGAACAGAGTATACCTCATGTGATACATGATGGGTGTATGTAATTTCAAACCACTGTGTATCTATGAAATATGTCTTTACGTCAAATATAGATTTGTGTATAATTTGACAGGGGAGTGTCCTTTCTGGAAGCCATTAAATGACATCATTCTGACACACAATCCTGTTCTCCAGTGAGAACGCAAAGAATTCTCCAACCTATCAGAACTCTGAAGGGGTTGGTCCTAGAAAGCTAGCCTCTCCACCCACTTTCAAAACACACAAAAAGAGACTGCTGGGACAGGTAGAGAGATTCAATTCCATTTGCCGCGGAGCATGCTGACCGACAACTTCACATCCAGTGATCCAGACTTAAAATTCCTCAATCTCCAGAACCTGTAGCAGTACCCAGAAAGCAGTGTTACATCCAGTATCCAGAACCAGAGGCCAGAGATCCAGAGTGACCCAGACCACTGTTAGCAGAACCAGAGAGGTGACCCAGATCACTGTGAAGTGCCGATACCAGAACCGGAGTCCAGTCCAAAACCTGACCAGATACGTGGCGAGGCCTAATTCAAAAATATATTGTGAGTACCTAGCAGAACTGTGCAGAACCAATCTCTTAGTTAAAATAATCTAATCTAAACTATTTTAATCTAACCAGAACTGCCTCCTAACTGTCACCTGTCATTTGCAAAGCTGTCACCTGTCATTTTCTAGCTGCAAGCTGTAACCTGTCGCTTTGAACTTTTAAAATTTCAAATCCGAAAAACTACCTTTATTTAATCGTCCGTATCTCTGGAACCGTTTGTGCTAGGAACTTGGTTTAACTTTCCTCTGAAAGCTTAGAATCTCAGCTTTTCAACAAGCTTGCTACTCCTTATACTTTTGCCGTAATCACGATTCTCGCACTCGCGAATTTTGCCGCGATTTGCGATTTGGCCCGATTTCTTTACTTGTAAAAAGATAGCTGTTTTTGCCTGAACTGTTAAATTTCGTTTGTCTCTTAAGAACCATCCCTGAATCATTGCTAGAGTGAGCCTGAACTCATATTAACTAGATACCACTCACCCTGAACCTCTTGAAGGGAATTAAAAGCATTTTCAGCATATTTCTCACTGCTTTGTCACCATATTCAAAGCACTTTGCCTGTGTTTCAAAACTCCTATCTGTTGTATAAGCAGCTGGGGAGTGGATTGCCAGAGAAAAGTGATTACATTGTTTTGTTGAAATCATATTGAGTATTTTCTGTATTGCACTTTCATTCAACATTGCATCCATCTGAACTTATATAAAGCATTCTCTACCACCTTATTCTTCTGTTCCTATTCACAAGTGTGCTAGTGCCAGACTATCCATTATTGATTACTGCTCAGATTAAGTGTGATATTCAATTATTAATTCATTATAAAAGTGTGATATATATATATATATATATATATATATATATATATATATATATATATATATATTGTTTACATTCTCAAATAAACCTTTTAAACTTGCAAAACAGAACTACTTCTTGGCTCAGTGGGGTCAGGGGGATTCCAAGAGAGGGGTGTTATATAGGGGTAGTCATCCAGAACTCATGAACTGGACATAAAGATATATCAATAAGGGTTTCCATTCAGTATCCCAGACTAGGCATTGACTTAGCTGTAGTGCTGGATTGAATCCTCTTACAACAAAAAACAAAACTTTTATAGTAAAAACTCATCATACATGACGTCATAATACGTGACAAATAAGAAAAACCTACAGGGTGTTGTGAAACACCAAAGGAGATCATCTAAGTATACTTTCTAAATAGGGAGGGGTTGTGATTGGGTCTCTACGGTCAGGTGGACAACTTATGCCCACCCCTAGTGCAAGTCTTCTTCATCAGTTATTAGATACATTGTATAACATTGGCTCTCAAAATATAAGGCCCTTCATTATATGGTCCTCTATAATTGGTTGGCACACTTGTACCCTTCTGGAACATTCGTCTCACTAGCAGCACATACGCTTGTAACCCAGGTGTCCGTGGGTGGACTTTGACCATGTCTCCCAACATAATTAGCCCAGCAACTCTCATCACTCATTCCGCCTGCCATTCAAATTGTCTTGAACTTGGCCTTGAAATGTATCCTTGCTCCTGGGAACAAAAGAGAGTGCAAGCACATGCTATCTCAAGTCTGGAGCAGCAAGCCAACCTTCTATTTCTATCCATAGCCCACGTGACAGGAGACCGTATTTCGTCCTGTTTTGCAGCATTTAATTGTCTTCAGTTAACAAACTTGGCACTCATGCTGTTCTTTTGTTGGACCTTAACACAAGATGATTCAGTGTCTCACGGCTACTGTTCTTCAAGGATAGATAACCAGTTCTTGGCCACTCCATCCTTTGACACCAAGCCAGACAGCTCTTCCAGTTCTTTCAAGCTCTTAACTTCATGTTGCTGCAACACAGCTTTCTGATCCCTCTTTCTCTGTGGGTCTGAACTTAATAAATATGTGACACTGATGTCCAGCTTCTATATAATGGCGGCACTGCCTGCAGTCTATTCACTATGTATAGCTAACCTTTAAGATTACTTAGTCTACTTGCGTTGCTGCATATGCACAGTTATTAAACGGCTTGCATTTTCTGCAGTGCTCTTTACACGTTCAATCTTTGTTCTGCATATGAAAGTTACTTGATTCTTTATTTCACCATCAGATTCCATAAAGTCTATATATCCTCTTATTTAGCCACTCTTCTCAGTGCACCACGCTTGCTTCTTGTGACGTCACTAACTTATCTTTCTCTCATCTTCATATTCCTTTGAGGATTTCCTCCAAGAGATTGTCATCTCTACGGGTATACATCACATAGGGTTTTCTCAATGGATACTTTTCCTCAAAGGTTCTTTGTGGAATTGACACAATCACTGGCATGGCACGATTTCTGGTTTCCAGCACACAGGAAGTATAGGCAGAGCCTCCAGCTTATAGCAATTTTGCAATCCCACAAAGTGCTATGAAAAATTACTGCTTTTTAAGAAAAGCGCAAAACGGCCACAAAAATTGTGGTGTTGCAAAACACATTTAAAAACAAAAACTCAAGGAAACAGTTTCTCAACTCATTTTCTTTACTAAAGACATGAAATGCGCAAGCACATCTCATCACTTGCGCAATAAAAAAAAGAGCAGTCCAATGAACAAAGGACATCTGAATGGACGCTTCTTATATGCTCTCATTCAGAAGTCCTTTTTCACCACTTTGGGCAAATCAGTGGGTGTTTCTGTGCATTTAAAAGTGCATCCCAAATTGACAAACAAGATGTGCTTTTAAATGTGCACAAATTGTAAGCAACCCTATGCGCCCACTTTGAATTGGTGCACGAGGGCTGCCACTGCATTAAAGGGTTTTTACTGATCCTACTGACTAATGCAATCCATTTAAAAAAAAAATGTTTTTTTAAGCATAACATCTGCTGCCTCACTTGCGTTTCTGTTCCCCAAATAGGATAGAAATGAGTTTTTTTTTGTTGCATTTTACAGTGGCAGGATTCTTGTGTGGGAGCGAGGGGCCAGCAGGCCCCTCACATCCTTTACTTCTCAGTACAAAACTCGGACCAAGTGCCTCCAGTGGTGTGTTCACCCCTTGCCCTTATGCGATGTCGACTTTGGTTAACATTCGCGTAGATGGGACCACCGAGCAGGAAACAGAGCATCCATTTTTGTACCCCCTTTCGACTCCATCTTGGTGACTAGGCCTCACTGCGATAGTACAAAACGCTTCTCTTTCCTTTCTCGCAATTGCCAGACGTGCAGGGCACATGGCCCCCACCATCCTTCCCACTCTGACTGGAAAACTCTGCTGCTCTATTCTCACGCTGAAGCCGAGGTACTTGCAACAAATAATAAATGTAACACATCACTCTTCCTCTGAGATCACTGTCCTGCATGTGAACCAGCATGAGCTAAGCGCATAGCTCGTTCATCTCCACAAACGTGTCCTTGCCCCCACACCCTCGCCAGTGGAAACTTACTGCCATTGTAACACTGTGCCACTGTAAGATATTCCTTTTATGTGCCAGACCGCTGACCATGCCATGATGCCCAACGAACAGATCCCCAACTAACATTAGACCCCTGCTGCAGTATATCGTTGTCTACCACGAACAAATGTCAACATGCCAAAGATTCTTATGAACACAGACCCTCACTTCAACCAGTGTTATTATGGTGGTCAAGACCCTCAACGTAAGGCCTTTATAATACGATGTTATTGATAGTATAGATACATGTGTGAAGTTTATAGAGACATGACGAGTTGTTCAAAGGCTTCAAACGATTATTATTTAGTGCATGCATTTTAAGAATATATTATGTTAGCTTAGCCAGTGGCCACCCTGCTTCACAACAACCTGACCTTCACCCATTTGGAGTACAGATGCCTGACGTCCATCCTCCCGCCAACCAAGCAGCCAACCCGGAGGAAGATATGCCGCCCACACCATGGGCACCGTATGGACTGTCCAATCCGGGACCAACGTAGTACCTTATGTTAGTTGCATCATTTGTCCTATAAAATGTATTGTAACCTTAATTCTGGTCAGAGCGCTCTCAGAGGCAACAGAGATCTTTGAATGCCATTTACTTATATAAACCTTGCCTTGAAGTCTCGCAGCCTGCTCAATTTGCCTCATTCCCCGTCCGGGTTGTGTCAGTTTTAATCTTTTGCATGAGAAAGACAAGGAGGGCACAAACATCCTTAAGGGCCAATCACAGTGAAATGCACACAGAGCCATGTAGACCATTGTTGGGAGAGTGCTTCCAACACAAATGTATTCAAGGCGGCTGGCCAGCGCATCATTTGCACTACAGCTCAGCCCTGTGGAAATGCGCAGGTCACCTTTAGGAATAAGGTGGCCTGCTCATTTCCAAAAATGGGTTATCTAAACACAGCACATTCTCTGCTCTATTTCTAGATGCCCCATTCTTTGAGGATCTAGGCCAAAATCTACTGTTTCAAAAAATTCAAAAATTGCCACAATATGTGAGAGAAATGATAGAGAGGATAGTGATGGGTGAGCTGTGGAGTGGTAGGCAAGAAAGCAAAGGGGAGATCAGAGGGACGGCAGTGGGTCAGAGGGGAAGCAGTGGGCAAGAGAGCAGAGTGGATGCAATGGGCCAGAAATCAGAGGGAGCGGAGGCACAGAAAGTGGAAGGAGCGTGGTCTCAGGGGTAGTAGTGGGCCAAAAGCAGAGAGGGGTTGGCCAGAAAGAGGCAGTAAACTGCCAATTGGGGTTAAGGATGAGGGAAGAGTGCGATAGAATGGGAGAAAGGATGCAAGATGCAGAAGTAACACGCAAGAATAAAAGACTGTATAGTGCAGGAGTAATTGAGGAGTGTAAGGTGTGAGTTGGGAGTATGATTTGAAATTTGGCAGGGACTGGAGGGCGCAAATTGCGACTTGGCAGTGTGACAGAGCATGTGAGTATGTGTATGACAGTTTGAGGTTTGAAAAGTTGTGATGGGGAATTGGTGAGATTTGTGAGGTGTGTTGGGTCAGAGAGGCGTGTGGGTGTTTGGGAGATTGGAGAACATAGAAGGGGAATATTTTCTGCATTACAACTGATAATGATTAATATTGTGAATAATATTAAATAGGCATGAACATTAAACCAAAAACGTAGCCAAAACAAACACTGTTATGCCAAGCCAGAGACATCTAGGACTCTTCTTATTAAATAGATACAAAAGATACATATGACACCCTGGCTTTCTTGTGGTCTTGCACACAGCCACTTTCCTGCAATGTACCAATCTTGCACCCTCCAGTCAATACAAATTGTGCTGCAAAAATGCCTCCATAAATAAAGGTTTGTGCCAAAAAAATGTGCCATTTCATGCTGCACAAATTGACACTTCATGCTGCAAAATCCTGCAGGGTCTGTATAGGGGCAAGACTTCCTGAAGAGGAATTCAGCTGCTCCTTTACACATGTGCTTTGCACCCCAAATCGATCTTCTTCCAAGTCACCTTCCTCTTGGTAATTTGAATTTATTGTTATGGGTAAATTGTACTTTAGCCTATTAAATGTGACACTATTTTAGATTGATGGTTAGCATGTAAGCTTGCATTTTGCTCATTATAAAGAAGTAAACAATATTCAATTGCAGACCATAATGATATTATATGATAATTGGAATAGAAATGTCTACCATACAGTATACCAATGATGTAATATGTCAATACACATATGCTGATGACACGCTCTGGAGCCTCCATGAAATTTGAGAAACTGCCTATTGGCAATTGGGTCCTGGATGTCAAAAAACTGGATGCAGTTAAGTGGGCATAACAAAGATGTCCTGGTGATCATCTCTCCTAGCCCCAATAACATCTGGAGCACACAATTCTGTCCTGACTTCTTGGGCCTTTGCCCCATCCCTAGTAGCTCAGTAAAAAGCTTAGGTGTGAAACATTTACCATCTGGCTCCAGTCAAGCCCACATTGCATCTGTGAGCAAAGCAAGCTTTACTAAATTAAAAGTCCTTAGGAAGAATATTCTGTTTCTTCTATCTGACTGCCACGTGAAGGTGATTACATCGTCCATTATGGAGTAGTTAGACTACTGCAATGCAATATACCTCGAGCAAACCAGCTTATCAGATTCAGCAACTTCAAATCCTTCAGCACTCGGCATCTTGACTGGTTCTTAATGCTCCCTGTCTCACTCCCTCACAGGCTCTACTACGCTGGTGTTGGGAAGGAGACGATCCTTGCCCACCTCCCCTAACGTCACACCATGTGAATAACATATGTATTTGTCAAGGGCGAGATGCGGCAACCCCCACGTTGCTTATTCATACAAAACCTCATAGCAAATTGCACATATAATATACCTGCTATCTCTGTATAAATACACAATTCTGAAATAGGCCAGATGTTATCTTTTACTAGGCCTGAAAATCCATCTCTCTGTAGAAATGCAGCTCTCCCATCTCCAGTGCCTCGCACAGCAAGCCCACACACACCATCACCTCCCCTTGCCAGCTCTGCGTGAGCCCTGTTCTCTGGGAAGTTCAGCCTTGCCTGGTTACAATTCTGTAGTATAATTCCTGGAATAATGTGCTCTGCGGAGAGTGTGAGACTGTGACAAGCCATAGGCCAAGTGCCCATCCATCTACACCAAACTGCCTTTGCCCTCTCAACCCCCACCCTGCCAGGCCTTAGTCCACCAGCACGACCCTCCAGTTCCTTTCATGTTGATACTGATCTGACTCCCCGTGCACTGACCATTCCAGAACACCCAACACAGCCCTAATCCTGTGTAGCAGTATATTCTCTCAAGAGCAACACACATCTACCTATATCACGAGGATCCAAGCAAGGCAGATGGTAGATCAAACCTCTGGGGTGGGCACCTGGGTGCGGGGACTGCAGTATCAAAGAGAACCCTAGATGCAGGGGTCGGAATGCCAATATATTGGCTCATCTGACCTAAAAAACCCTAATAATGCAAGGATGTTATGTGCCCCTCATTTTTGTATTATCAATTCCTGTTGTTTAGTTTAGTTAGTTAGCTAGCTATGTTGCACCCTCTACCTGACCTTCACACCTTGGAGATGAGCCCAACTGACCCACGTGTACCAAAAGCGACTGATAGGCGGCGGCCAATTAGCACCCGGCATCCCTTATAGTGTCAACTGCTCTATAAGCCAATCCATTGTAATATTGTGTCCACTATACATGCCGACATCAGTGATGCTGTGTGCCTTTTAAATGTGCTTCCCGTGTAATGTTTCAGCAGAGCGCTCTCGGGCAGCAGAGTTCTTCACTGGCAATTTGTATTATTATTTAAACGTTGTTGTCCTTGCAACTCATCTCCTGGTCTCATTCCCTGACGGAGTGTGTTATCATTTCTTTTTGCATAGTTTTGGGACACGTGCTGTAAGGGTGCCTGCCTTCACTGGCTCCACTGGCTGTCTTTGAGTTCTCAAATCAAATTCAAAACGTTGTTTCTTACCCATCAAGTAGTCCATAACATGGGTGCTGAGTAACTACAAGTAAAGGTGAATGGTTATCACCATCACCCTGGGTGCTTGTTCTCTGCTTCTCTAAAGGAACAAATGTTCCACGATATGGCAGAGTGCGTGCAGGGCTAAGCTCTTATTCGGTTTTTGCCCCTCCTTGTGGAACGCTCACCCCGGGCCCACTGCACGAAATGACTGACCATGCTTGTTTCGTAAGTCTTTGAAAACTCATCTTTTTTAGCGTGTTTCTCCCCTGGCTTACCGGTCTGTCTGTTTTTACCACCCAGATACCTTCTGGCCTAAGTCCACACTTTATAAGTACTATAGCATACCTACCATTTTGAAAACCTGGGAATAATGAAAAGGCTAGTAACCATTCTTTAGCCAGTCTGTCCTCCATATTGTGGAATATATGAGGGAGGTCATGACTGACAATTAACATGCATCATTTGTCTGGATATCCATGAGTTATGTCAAGTGAGATATTGCGGGTCAGAGTCACATGGACTTCACTAGAGACTTTGATACTATTGCACACACGGAAAGGTTATAATCAAGCTTGGACGCCTTAGGGTGAGAGCGGTGCAAGGAAGCTGAATTGGGAGCTGGCAGTGGGTATTGCAACAAACAGTGCTGGCGAAAGTGTGTAATGGGTAGATTCTGCTTGTATGTGATGAGCCATTATGCAAATTAATTCTAGAAATCAGATTCATGTAAGAGCTATGTAAGAGCTATGTTGGGGAAATAGGACATTTTTTAAATATATGTCTGTGATGATATCTATGGAAGGCATTTATTTGTTTAAAGGATTCGTTTTTATGGAAGAAATACTATAATACTCTCCCTAATACAACAATTTCACCTCCAAATCTGGGACCAGAAACAGGCTTTTTTAATCCGAACATTTTGTTGTGTTTAAAATAGTCAATCAAAATTTAAAGTTGGCACCTAATTTGCAGTACTGGTTTAGTCACCCACAATATTGAAATGAATAGAGGCATCTTGTGTACAAAAAGCAATGTGCAACCTCCCTGCTATTATATAATGGTTTCATAAAAATGTTAGCAAGCAACCATACATAGAAAAACAGATATGAATTGCTAATGTAGACAATAAGTGCATACTTATACTTTGCTTTGTAGATACAACTTTACATTGATTGTTTGAATCAGAAAGGTGAAACGGTTCTTTGTATAAAGGTTAAAAAAAAGAATTAATGATCTCTGAATCCATTAACAAGAATTGGCATCAGAGGAAATATTTGCTCCAAAATATGGTTCTCTGATTCTTGGGGTAATTCTAATCTAAAATGTTGGACACTATCTATGACTACTATTGCTTCCAAGCTTTGCATAGAGACAATTGGATATATTTGTGGTGTTCAATTGGTGCACCTTTTTTTTAAAGACTTGGGTACATGAATTGTGGGGGTTGGGTGGGTTGGAATGTTGAGACAGCAGTCTCCCTCACTATTCTCAAGGAACTAGGTTCATCCTCACAAGACGCTAGTTCCATGTTTTCATTGATGAATGGATTACAATTGCTTTATTAACTATGGCAAAGGCCAGTCACACATGCATGTCATTCCATATTTAAATTTGAGATGTCTCACGCCTCCTGAGTTCACAAATTGGTGGAGAAAGGACATATTATGGCGAAGCAACCCCGGTTTGGAGCGCTCAACAATCTGAGTTGTCTTGCTTCTAAGACAAAGGTGATGTCCCTGAGCTTCCCTCCCAGCACACACAGGAAAGAACACCACCAAGCGAATACTGAAAAGTTGACCTTACTGCAGTATTGAGACATTGGGCCTCATTCCAAGTGTGGTGGTCTGGAAACAAGGGTGCCGTTAAGCTTAACGGCACCCTTCTCAGCCTTCAGGGGCTGTATCGCCCGGCAGGTCTGACCCTGCCGGGCACATCTGCCAGGTAGGCAGAATCGTCATGGAAGCACCGGCACCATTAGCAAAGGTGCTGGTGCTTCTGTATCCCCACTCCCATTGATTCCACGAGAATGGGGAGTTAACTAATCTTCCACCTGACTTCCCGCTCCGCCGGGACTTGTAATATCCCGGTGGCACCAGGAAGTCAGATGGAGGATTCTGTGTTTCAAGGTTGGCAGCAACCTCGTAATGAGGCCCATTGAAGCTGATCGAGAAAAGAACACTACCACTGCAATAGTCAAAGGTGATACTGGCAGCAGAACTAAAATATTTTTACTTCAAGCGGCACGCCACAACTGAAATATGAAAACATAAAAAACACTTCAGGGCTGAAACAAGCGCACTTCTCACAGAACAAACACACACTTTCTCTCTCACACAGGACACACACATACACCTTCCCAAACTGAAAATAAAATTCAGGACAGAAACATGTATGTACCACATAGGACAGGGCACACACACAGTGATGCAGAAAATGAGGGGACTCTGAATGCAGGACTGAAACCGGTGCACCTCACGCAGGAAATTACACCACCATACAAAAAAACAACAATATAAGTTGTGAAGTATGCAAAAGACAGTCACATAATTTAATAAGATATCTATGTTTATTCCACACTGCTGCACTGAAAAAAACTGCACGACATAGGATACTATTACTTTTACTAGTAATAATATATGTTTAGTAATGATTCTACTAATCACGCGACTTAGATTTGTGAGTAATCTAGGAATAAAGCTCTACATATAATCATGTTAATAAAAATAATTATTATTATGTGTAGAGATGTATGCCTGTTTCCTTTACGTATATCCATATTGTTTTTATTATGAATAAAGGTGATAATAATAATAATAATAATAATAATAATAATAATAATAATAATAATAATAACCTTATATAAAGCACTTCATACCATACTCTGCGCACATCTAAGTGCTGTAATTAGATTGTTAGTGATTAGTATTATCACTAACAATCTGTTGTGTTTGTTGGGATGAAGGACTTTCTTTGGAATGGAATTTGAGATTGCAGGTTAGAGTACTGTTACTCACAGCTTTAGAATGACTATTGGACATTGAAAGTGAGTAGGCGTGAGGATACACAGTCCGTCCATAAATTGTCATAAAAGCTCATGCTGTGACAGGGGTTGGTTGACCTGTAGAGACCCAAATCAAACATGTCAGACAGACCTTGTTAGGGGTTGTGAAAGGAGGTTTCTTGTTCTCAGGCGCTTTGATTGCGAAGTCATTTTCTTAACACGATTCTACTTTTCAAATAACATCTCGGCAGTCGCTCCACTTTAACCTTGGTTGCCCTCTCTAGACCCCCCATCCCCAGCTCTTCTCTGGTCCTACAGATCCCAGCTCCTCTGTTACCTTCTGCACCCTTTTGTAACACCTCAGGGGGCAAGATTTACAAACACAATTCCAAATGGTCTTTCCCATGTTATTTTGTTTTTCTAAATCAGGCCTGGATGGCCTATCCGTTGCTTCTTAGCTAGATTTGGACAGTATAAGTTCCTACTTTTTCGGAAAATAACGCACATGACCAGGGAAGGGAGACAGTGGCAGGGGTCGGAAAATCTCAGTGAAAGCCACTGGCCATTCGGCATCTGTTTACCTTGAGGCCCATGAGCGTGCGGAGTCATGCAAGGGTCGTGCTCTGGGTACCTCTGTATGTCCATCTGCGGAGCAGGCCCTCGCATCTGCAAGGCCTCCAGCTGGCTTGATTTAAGGCCCTGTCGAAGGTTTGCCACACATCCGCCCTGCCCCAGCAGTGTATATTAACCAGAGAAGGCAGGGAGGCGAGGACTGCATGGTGGGGGTCGGGATTCACGGATAAGTAGCGTTCTCCCCCAGGTATTGTGACGGGTCACTAAGGAATGGCTCTGAATGATCGATTCGTAATCCCAAAAGACAGCCTGACGTAATGTGGAAGGTATGAGCGACGCATATGTGGGGGCCAGGAGGCCACTGTGTGTGTGTGTACAGCCTCTGTTGATCCCCAGTGGGGTTATGGCCTTTGCACTCCTTGGTGAAGCTTTTCTGTAACTAGAGAGATCTTCCACACCGATAGCGTTATGCTTACCCTTGCGTGAGCACTTTGGAATTGCATTCTGTCCAATCAATTTCGAATGGAGCAATCTGTCTTAAAGAAACAACGCGTTTTGTCAACAGAAAATGCGAGAGCAGAAAAACACACGGCGAGCATTCTCTTCTGTGAAACCCTTTCCTTAATTGCCTGGGTGCCGGGCGCGGTACTCATAGTTTTCCGAAGAAACTGGATAAAAGCAATCGTATTTAAAGCGATGTCTCCAGTGGCACGTGTCATATTACAGAACCTAACATGTTTACAACTGTATGAATATGAAGTGATTCAAGGAATTGATGCATATTACATTTTTTTATCATATGCAAAATTGCCCTGCGCTAGTGCAAAATACCTGTATTAGTGATCCGGTCCCCAACAATTCAATGTTTCATTTATTTGTAGTGAATAATTTAGACTATCATAACATTGCATGCTCACTTGAAACACTGGATGTAACTTAGAAAAATATGCGTTGTTATTTTATTGGGCATTTGTATAGTGCCTTTCACCATTGGTATGGTCTTAATGCGCTCATGGTTGAATGCCCTCGGGACCGTAGCCCAAGTGAGTGGAGCAAGTCAGAGTAGTAAATGGTACGTGTGTGCACTCTGTGTTCAGCTAGGCCGAATTCTCGTGGTGATTAGCTGTATTCTAGTGGATGTGGGGCTTGTATTTGAGATTATGTGTGCAGCTCGGCCAAATTTATGGTGGGGAGTAACTGCGTTCTAAAGGTCTTTGAGGTATGCAAGGTGGTGTGTAATTATGTGTGCAGGCAAGGCCAAATTAATTGTGGGGGGTAGCCGCATTCTAATTGTGTTTGGTGCAGAGAGGAGAGTCTGTTTATCTTGAGGTTTGTGCAAGTATTCGTGCAATTGAAAGAGGACTACCTGTTCCTGATTACCTTCCTGTTCCTACCGAATTAACTATGCTTCGCATTATAGGCGTTTGGTACTTCAGGAGCCTCTAAGTCGGCAGTGAACTTAGCTCAGTTTCAAAAACATGGCCGTCCCTTTCCCGGGCCTAACACTATAACTAATGCTGAGTTTGCCCCTTTCTCACCTACTGTACAGGCCTTATAGCTTCCAGATGGAGATGATTGTTGAGTAATTGGGACCACCTATGGCAAGGGCTGCTGAAGAAAATAGTAAATTTAGTAGTAACAGTCCTAGTGCATTACTGGGTTAAGGTGATTGCAGATCTTCTGTCCCCCATACCTGTCTCTACCTGAGTGTGCAATTGCTTGCTCATGAACACCTTCTCGTCATCCAGGTCAATGGGAATAACGAGTACTTCTTACCACACATGGTTGGGTACTCTATGAACCCAGAGGTTCCTGCATAAAAGGAGGCTGGGGTGTGTTGTTGTTGCTGTGTGCATTTGACACTTTTAGGTGCCGCGGATGGCTGAGTATTCCATGTATGAATTGTAAGCAACCACTTGTCGCTGTCCTTTACGAGAGCTGAATTCCCCAAAGACGTCACCTGAACTAAATGCTTAGAACATTGCCAATACAGAGAGCCAGCACAAACATAACGTTGGTACATAAGTGCTACTGGGCCCAGGGTTCCAAGTCGCTGGCATTCATTTCCAAACAAATAAAGAGCCAACACAGTTATAACGTTAAAGCATAAGTGCTATAGGTCATTCATTGCCGAACAAGAGCCAATATGGTCATAACATCAAGACATAAGTGCTAGTCGGAACACAGTTCAGTGTAACGTACATTCTTCCTGTCCATTGTGGATTCTTGGCTGTCGGTGGTTGGCCGGGAGGCATAGTTACGTAGATCGGCGAGAGCCAGATCGGTGCTTTAGCATTGATTGATTGATTATTTATTTAAATCATGCATATACACAATATGTTTCAAAGCGCTTCAAGGCAAGGGAGGAGCAAGGGAAAAATACAATGACATTCTTGCAAGGCCTTGAGACATTAAGAATGTGAAAAATGACTATCGTACTAGGCCTGGCGATATTTCAGATAATGCAAGAGCTATGACAAAAATAAGGAGGGGGTGGGTAGGAGGTGAGAAAGACAAGCAACTATCGTACTAGGCCTGACAACATTTCTGGTAGAGCCGGAGAGTTGACAAGAGGTGCCGGGAGGATAGGAAGAGGGAAGGAGGGAGGAGGAAAGGACAAAAAAATCGACTATCGTATTAGGCCTGAAATTTCTGGTAGTGCTGGAGGGGGGGGGGGGGATACAGACAAGGAGAGAGCGGGAGGAAAAAACAAACAAGCTACTATCATACTAGATCAGGTGACATTTTAGATACCGTAAGAGCTATGACGAAGATAAGTTGGGTAGGGGGGAAGGAGATGAGACAGACAAGCAATTATCGTACTAGGCCTGATTACATTTCTGTTAGAGCCGGAGAGTTGACAAGAGGTGTGGGGAGGGGGAAGGAGGGAGGAAGAGAGGAACAAAACGAGTGACTATTGTACTAGGCCTGACAACATTTCAGGTAGTGCTGGAGGGGGAAGAGGTAGGAAGAGACAAGGAGGAAGGGTGAGGAAAACAAACAAGCTTCTGTCATACTAGGTCAGATGACATTTCGTATTGTGTATGTGCAAAGAATGTGGTATGGAGAAGGGGGAAGGGGAGAGGGAGAGGGGAAAAGATAGGGAGACGAAAACTGAGAATGATTTAGGAGAAAAGCAGGTATTCAGTGCTTTCCAGAACACCATGCAGTCTTGCGTCTGTTGAATGAGGGGGGGCAGTGAGTTCTAGATTGTTGGTGCCAGGGTTGAGAAGGTGTACCCGTTGATCCTGGCTGATTTAGAGGGGAGGACTACTAGGAGGAGGGCACTGCTTGACCTTAGGGTGCGGTTTGGAAGGTAGAGTGTAATCTTTTCTTGTATTTGGAGCCAGTTCACTGCACAGCTCAGTGAGTAATGCACAAGATTTTGAAAGTCGCTTGTCGCCAAATCGGGAGCCACTGTAAGGTGTGGAGTGCTGGTGTGATGTCATCCCTTTGTCCGAAGGCAAGGATGAGCTTGGCAGCAGGGTTACACAATCTTTTGAGTTTGTTTAGTTGATAGACCAGTGAACCCAGGTATAGGGAGTTTGCCTAGTCAAGTCTAGACGTGACAGTGGACATTAATGCAGTCAGTCTATGGGGGAATTGATATTGATATTGATATTTTATTTCTATCGGGCTCGTACACAAGTGTTTCGTAGGTGAGGTAAGGGAAGATGTGTCTCAGGAGTTTAAGGTGGAAGTGGCAGGATTTGCATATATTGTTAATGTGGTTAGACAGAGTTAAGTCGCAGTTCATTGTGCAGACAAGGTCTTTGACAGAGCTGGAGGGAGATGGTTTTGGGAATAGGGCTGTTTTTCTGCACACAATGATCTCCGTTTTACCGGGTTCAATATCTGTCAGAGGTGCTGCTAAGTCATGGTAGTGGGCGGAAGTCGATTTGTGAATCCTCAGGATGATTTGTTTGTCATCGCCATAGTTATAGCAAGTGAAGTTGTGTAAATGGATGAGTGTGGGGGGTCATGTTGAGGTTGAAAAGAAGGGGTGAGAGGTAGGCGCCATAGGGTACTCCAGTGCTTGCTAACTGGGTGTGCAGTGGAGAGAAAAGGGGTAGATAAGTGATTTGCCATTTGTTTGTGAGGAACGATGCAACCCAGTTGAGCGCTGAGTATCGGATTCCTAGGGAATGTAGTTTGTCATGGAGGATGGTGTGGTTGACAGTGTCAAAAGCTGATGAGAGGTCAAGAAGAATGAGTGTGGCACCACCTCCTGCATCTGCGGAGACTTTAAGGTCATCCCAGATAGAGTCTAATCTGGTTTTGGTTCTATGACAAGGAAAGTGTGGCTGGTAAACTATTCTAGGGCTGGAGAAGCAAGTAGGGCTGAGGAGTGGTCGGTCCCTGCCTCTGTGCTTTGTAAGTTTGGGTACCAGAGGGTTGTGTGAAAGGGTGGGAAGGTCGGCAGGGAAGGTGGATGAGGCCATGGTTTGGGAAAGGACAAGACGTTGCATGCTGAGGAATGGGAAGAAAGTAGAAGTGGGGGGTCTGGGAGGGGTGGATGCGGTGGGTGAGTGATTGTGATTGGGGTTGATAATGGGTGTAGGTGAGGCTAGATGGGTTGGAGTGGGTTTCAAAGAATTCAGTGGTGGAGGAGCCATGCTTACAGATGGAGATATGAGAAGGTGAAGGGGTAGAAACCTCTACTGGTCATTTTGGTGTGGCTGGCAGAAGGGTGTAGTGGAACAGGGCTTATAGTATGAGAACGCCACCGGATCTCCTTGGTAGGGGGTTGGGAGAGGGTTAGGGAAGATGCATGAGTAATCAGGAGAGTGGGTGCATGGCTGGTGAGGTGGGTAGGAGTAGGAGGTCTTTCGGAATACTGGAGATCTCCCACGAAATAAAATTTAAAAGATGTGTGGTGCAGGGAAGGAAAGGCAGGGATGGGGGTAGGGAAGAGGAAGGTGTATTCCTGAAAGTTGGCACCAGGAATATGTTAGGAGGAGGAGTGGTGTATTCTTTGGGGAGCCAGAGGGCTTCTCTGGCCTGAGAGTTGGAAGTTGTGTGGAGTACGGACATGGCCAGGTGTCGATGTCTGGGCTGGGGTGGATTGGCAGGGAGGAGTTAAAATGGGAGTGAGAAGCGTTAGGTGAGTTCCTGAAAGTAGGTGCAAGGGTTATGCTGGCGGTAGGGGTGGGGTGTTTTTTGGAATATCAGAGATCTCCCCTGGTCTGAGAGTTGGAGACTGTGTGGTGTGCGGTTGTGGGCGGGTGTGAGGCAATGGGTGAGTGTGAGGGATGAGCATTGTGTGAGTAGTTGCTGGTGTGCACAGCTTTAGAGTGAGTATGCTGCCATGGTAAGTGATCAGTGTCTGGCAAGAGTGAGAAGCAAGTATGAGGAAGGGGTAAGGACAGGAGGGGTGCTAGGCCGACACATTCGAACAGGGAAAGAAGTTGTAGGTCAACCTGCAGTATAGGGCAAATGCAATAATAAACCAACTAGTAACAGTCAAGTGAGAGCAGAACTGGGTCAGCCTTTCTCAGAGAATACAGTATAGACTATCTAACACATTAAGGTGAAATGCAATATTTAGACTAACTACTGCAAAGAAGAGGTTCAGTTTAGTTTAATAGCACAGGCAGGTGTGGTGTACTATGGAAATAACTTGCATAGTCAGGAAGAATACAGACACAGAGAAAAGACCACGATAACAAAGCACCAAAATCAGAATCAAACAGTAGTGAAAAAAGCACCCATAATTGGATCCTGCAACAGTGGAAAGTAAACCTAGATTTGAAGTAGAGCAGCAATGGGAAAAAAAAAAAAAACTAAAATTGAAAGACAAAAGTAATGGGAAAATGCACATGGGTTTGAAACACAGCAGTAATGGGAAAATTCAACTAGATGTGAAAGCCAAAAGTATTTGGAATATGCACCTGGTTTGAAGCACAGCAGTAATGGGAAAATGCACATAGATTTCTATCCCGGTAGCAATGGGAAAATGCACCTCGGTTTGAAACACAGCATTAATGGGAAGATGCACCTAGATTTGAAAGACAAAAGTAATGGGAAAATGCACCTAGATTTCAAACACGGCAGTAATGGGAAAATGCACCTGGGTTTGAAACATAGCAGTAATGGGATAATGAACCTAGATTTCAAACCCAGCAGTGATGGGAAAATGCACCTGGGTATGAAACATATCAGTAATGGGAAACTGCACCTGAGTTTGAAACACAGCAGTAATGGGAAAATGAACCTAGATTTCAAACCCAGCAGTGATGGGAAAATGCACCTGGGTATGAAACATAGCAGTAATGGGAAACTGCACCTGAGTTTGAAACACAGCAGTAATGGGAAAATGAACCTAGATTTCAAACTCGGCAGTAATAGGAAAATGTACCTTGGGTGTGCCTCATCACAGAAGCAGTGATTGCGAAAGAATATCACTAGTATAAGGGGAAGCAATGTCTCCCAAGGACAAAACAAAGTCAGTCCATCCACGGGTAGAATATCTAGTACAAGGACACTACTCACATATTTTACATTCATGCCATGTTATCCATTCCTTTCGGGAGACGCTACTTCAGTCCTAGTTTTAACTTTGCATTCTGGGATTTGTAGTAACAGATTTACCCATTCTAAACACAGGACTAAAAGTCTTAGAATACAAAGGTAAATCCAGGGCTGGACTAGCATCTCCCTGATCGATTTTGTAATGCTTCTTTGTATGTTTCTACTTGCAGTTGTTCACATGCTTGGCAAGGTAATTCCCACCAAAAGCAAAATAATAATTAGAGAAAGGTATATTTCCATTTTATAATGTTTACATTGTCCACGCCATGGAACTTACACACACACACGCATGCACACACGCATGTACACACACACACACACACGCTGAACATTTCAAACAGACCCGCACACACATACCCCCTTCCCCAAAATAATAGACAAAGGCATATTTATATTTTATACTTTCAACATTGTCCACACCATGAAACCTACCCACACGCCAACTGTCAGGTTTCTAGCATGATGGAAAGTATGCTGAACGTTTCGGACAGACACACACACATATCCAAGCATTGCACACTGCATAAAAAATGCCTAAAAAATAAATCAATAAAAAAAGTGTATATGTTATAATTTTTACATTATCTGCACCATGGAACCTACCCACATACCGAATTGCAGCTTTGTAGCATGTTGGGAAGTATGCTGAACATTTCAAACAGACACACACACACATTTCCAATTGATGCAGACTGCTTTAAAAACACTTAAAAAATAGACACAGGTATATTTTATACCGTTTACATTGCCTACACCATGGAACCTACCCACATGCCAAATTTCAATTTGTAGCATGTTGGGAAGTATGGTGAACATTTTGAACAGACGCACATACATATTTACAAATGTCCCTTTTATATATGTAGAGAGATAACTACATGAAAAAGTAACAGTGACATATTGGAGCTGTATAGACTCTTGTGTCTGATTTGGCGAGATAAACAATATATTATTTACACAGCTTTAGACTAAGAAAAAATAAACCAAGCAATACAAAAAACAAAAGAAAAATCAAAAGAAAGCTTGTGAGTCTTAGGGGTTATTCGGAGGGTCGTTCAAATGTGCACTTTACATTCCAGTATGCATGCCTTCTGTGATTTTCATAATGGAGGAGTTCCCTATCACACAGTTTCTTCATACTTGTTACAGAGTATATCGTTTGGTGCACACATTTCAAGTTCCCAACACTAAATTGCATGATGTACTTTCACAATAGCCACACATTATTCAAAATGACACCATATAAATTCCCTCTGTCATTTAGAAATACCCCCAATAAAATGGCCCATGTTATTTCGCAATGCCACATGAGAACTGCTCAACGTCTCTATCACATTCCCCCGTACTATAGCCTTGTGCTTATTTCACAATGCTGAAAGGCAACTGCACTTTGGCATGTTTTCAATGCTTCCAGAAAAACAAAATATGCACATTTTTTACCAGATGAACTACCAAACACATCATATGTCCATGACTCTTTAGGTAACACCTCAACCCCAAATGTGAACAACACTGGGGTCACCAGTCTTGTTCCACATGGGCAATTTATGAACTGAACCCTTAATTTCTATGGCATCAAACACTTAAACCGAAAATAGACATTTTTCTTTACCAAATTGCCCTTTCCAACCTCTCACCCTTTTCCTATAAATACTTAATGGCTTCAGCATTTATGTGTCATTTGTCCTTTTTTCTAATTTAATTAAATACTAACAGTGTTTTAGTAGCATTATAAACCTGCACCTCGGGCAGTACCGGGCGTTATGAGTCCTGAAGACCCAGTTAAAAGCCTAAGCAGTCTGATTTACTGAGTCAGGAGGTTACTGTGCCCAGACCAGGCTTGGAAAAGGGTAGCACAATGAAGTCTGGTTCCACTCCTGGGAATGATTGGAAGAGCGGTCCTGGCCAGTAAGTGAGTCTCCCAGCACCGGAAAATCCTTACAAGCCATCCTCCCTATGAAGGTGCCTTAAACTGGCTGTGCCCGACTCCCCTGCCTGCGACAGGTAGGGGGAGGTTGGGAATCAATTTACTCTTT
The DNA here is from genome assembly GCF_040938575.1 of Ambystoma mexicanum. NCBI lineage: Eukaryota > Metazoa > Chordata > Amphibia > Caudata > Ambystomatidae > Ambystoma > Ambystoma mexicanum. The sequence goes on along the minus strand of NC_090929.1, from coordinate 280,709,717 downwards.
CCTAGGCACAATATTTGATTTTCAGGGCACAGCTTTGACACTGCTGACCTCTTCATCCGAATGACTTGGCCATCGGGCTATCTTGTTCGATGTTGCACATTTTCCAGTGGTTGAGTTGAACTAAACAGTTCCTCTGGGCACTGGTTCACTAGTTCATGCATCGCACATCCAATTCTGTCAGTAACCTTTATATTTCCAATCACATTTATTAAAACAGCAAACACGAAACACTGCAGTGTAAGTTGTACTGCAGCGTTAGTTCATTCTGAAACTTGCTCCTTAATGCAAATGAAGTTACAGTGTGCTCGAACCCCAAAATGCTCCATAATTGATTTGAAATTGAGGGATCACTGTTACACCCCCCATAGTTTTGCCACCAATATAGTTAATGTTGGTTGGCAACATTAAAAAGCTTAAGCCAGAGGTCCAGATAAAGAGCCATTATGACTTTACATGTAAAGACTATTCAGCATCAGTAGCAACTTGAACCTTGCAGCAGTCTGCCACAACAAGGCACTTGAAATGTCTCATAACATCAGCAGATAGGTTAGGTGTAACTTACTGCTACTGCTACAACTGCCGAGCACCACCGACCTCCTCTCTTTTAAACACCCAACCAAAATGTGGTTTCCAATAAGCATGCCTCCATCACTTCAAAGCTCCTCCTGTCATGCTATCAAATCGGTGCCTGCTGTAACCACACTCATTAACTGCGGTTTCTCTCACTGTGCAAGCTTTCTAGATTTGAAGAAAGCCGGCACTGTGCCTTCCCTGGAAAGAACATCAGCAGACCCTCCAGTTTTGTCAAACTATTACGCAATCTCAAACTATCCTTTCTTGGGCAAGATATTGGAGAACATGCCTAAAATAAACGTATTGACTATTGCAAAAGAAAACATCTCCTTCACAGGTATCAGTTGGGTTTCCTCTCTGCCCACAGCATGGAATCTGCAGTACATCACATGAATGATACACTCTTATCTATAAAAAGATGACTTTCCTGCTGTCCTCTTACCTGTCTGCTGCATCTGACACAGTTAATTTATTTATTTGGATTTGTTAAGCGCCTCACGCCCCGGGGGCATCGTGGCGCTGTTACAAAATATTTGACTTGGTAACCAGCTGACAAAAATGGTTACAGGCATAGATCATGTCTATTTGCGATAGGTGTATGGAGTTCCATGGTTACAGTGGAGCAAAGTGAGAACAATTGTTATTAATAATAACAGACAGAGATGGTGTTCCGTGGTTACAGTGGAACTGCTTACTTATTGTAAGGGGTACTATTGGAGCATAGTTTAGTTGAATAGTTCGGTTTTTAGCGCTTTTCTGAATGTGAGTAGGGATTCTTCTTTCCTGAGATTAGGTGGCAGAGAGTTCCAGGCTTTAGGAGCTAGGACTTTAAAGCTGGTACCACCAGCCTTAGTTCTGTTGAAGGTTGGGACTGAGAGTTGGTTAGAGTATTTGTCGTGTTTAGGTCTGTGGGATGGGGCTTGGTGTATTCTTTCCACTAGATAGGCTGGTGCTGTCTCGGCGAGGCATCTATGTGTGATCGTGAGGGCTTTGAACGTTATGCGATCTTTGATCGGGAGCCAGTGGGCCTCTTTTCTAGCCTGGGAGATGTGTTCTCTCTTAGGTATGTTGAGGGCTGCCATGAGGGCATTGTTTTGCGCAATTTGCAATCTGTTAATGTTGTTTGTGGACGTGCCAATGAGTAGGATATTGCAATAGTCCAGTTTTGCTCCGATTGTGGCTCTAGCGATGTTTAGTTATTTTGCATTTATGATTTTTGATGTGAGGGCTGCTGAGGAGGAGATGGCACTGACTTGTCTATCCATGGACAGTGTGGAGTCCAGGTAGACGCCTAAGGTTTTTACCGCAGAGGAGGTGGTGATGACTGTGTCTTCGATGATGAAGGGGTTGTAAGAGTCATCTAGTTTTTTTTAGGGCTTCCTTGGGACCTACCAATAGTATTTCGTTTTTTTCCCCATTTAGGCATAAGCCATTGGCTGCCATCCAGGCCTGGATGCGGGCATATATGCTTTGTAGGGTGTTGAGGACTTGCTCATAGTTGCCTGTTATTGGGACTAGGATTTGTGTGTCATCGGCATAGTTTGTAAATGATATGCCAAATTCTTCTCGGTCATTGAAGAGGGGGAGAGTGAAGAGATTTTAGAGAGTCGGGGAGGTGCATGAACCTTGTGGGACTCCACAGTCAATTGGTGAAGGGATGGCGGATGCTTGGTCAGAGTAAACCCTCATGGCTCTACCGTTCAGAAAGGAGGTTATCCAGGTGGTGGCTTCTTGGGAGAAGTGGGCCGTGTCAGTCAGATGTTTGCAGAGGATCTTGTGGTCAACCAGATCGAAAGCTGCAGAGAGGTCTAGGAGAAAGAGGAGGGAGGTTTTGCCCTTGTCCATAGCCTCAAGAAGTTGGTTCTTGAGGTCAAGTAGCGCCGACTCTGTGCTGTGGCGGGGGCGGAACCCTGATTGTCTTTTGCCTAGGATGTTTTGACTTTCTAGGAAAGCCTGGATCTGTAAATATGCGGCTTTGTCTAGAATTTTCAAAAGGAAAGGCACAGTGGTAATCGGATGGCAGTTGTTTGGGGAGTCAGGGTCAAGGGTGGGTTTCTTTAGTAGGGGTCGGACCCAAGCTTCCTTGAGGGTGGGCGGGACAGTACTGTTAGCAAAAGAGGCATTGATGAAGGTAGTGACAAAGGGGGCAAGTGCGGTAGTGCAATCTTTGATTAGGTTGGCTGGGCAGATGTCTCCTTTACATAATGAGGGCTTAGTGTGTTTCATGATATGGAAGACTTCGAGGATAGTTACATCCCTAAAGCTAAAGGGTTTGGGTGGGTTTTTGCTGTCGGATGTATTTCCTACCGGAGGGTTGGTGGAGAGGTTGGGTGGCAGTGAGCTGGGTTTAGGCAGATTCTCGAGTTGGGTTTTGATTTTGTTTTTGAGTGTTTTGATTTTGTCTAGCATGGCATGTTGAATGTTGTTACACCAGGTTGCGTTGTTCTCGGTAGGTTGTGCCGATGTGGGGGGGATAGTAAGTTTGTTGTATATGGCGAAGAGCTCTTTGGATTGTGAGTTAGCTTTCTCTATTCTGGTGTTGTATGTGGCTGCCTTCACTGTGGCGATAGCTTTTTTATATAGTTTGGCCATGGTGCGGTAAGCCTCTCTAGTGAGAGGAGAGGGCTTGGACTGCCAGGCTGTTAGTGCTGCTCTTTTGGTGGTCCGTGCTACCTTAAGTTCTTCAGAGAACCAGGAGTTAGCATGGAGTATTTTTTTGGCTTTTTTCATTTCCAGTGGGGCTATGGCCTCCACTATCTCTTTAAGTGTCGTGTTGTAAGTCTCAGCTAATGTTGTTGGGTCCTTAGAGGTGGGGTGAGCGAGGGCTGAGGTTTCCAAGAGTGGGAGTAGCCTGTCTATGGTGAGCAGTTTTTTAGATCTGGCCAAGGTGGCTGGTGCAGGTGGGTACGGGTTACCTCCTGTTTTTATTGGGATGGAAAAGTGCAGTAGGTGGTGGTCGGTCCAGGGGCGGGGGGTGTTAGAGCTGATGTCAGTTGTGCAGTTGTGGTTGGCAATCCAGTCTAGGATGCGACCTTTGATGTGTGTTGGATCGTTCCCTCGTTGGGTGAAGCCTAAGTCTAGGAGGGCTTTGGCGAGATCTTTACTTTTTGTGTCTTTAGGGTCTTTGAACCCAAGGTTAAGGTCTCCTAAGAGAAGGACTCTCAAATTGGCTTTCAGGTTGTCTCCTAGAGTGTGTATTATGTTAGTTTGGAAGTCTGGGCTTGGGCCTGGTGGGCGGTAGACGATATGCATTGTGATGGTGTTGTTGGGAGAGGGTGATATTTTCACTGATAAGATGTCGAAGTTCTCAGCTTCGTGGGTCTTCAACTGCCTAGCGTTGAGGGTCTCCTTGAGGATGAGTGCAACCCCTCCTCCTTTACCGGAGGTTCTGTCTTGGCGTAAGATGATGTACCCATGTGGTAGGGTTTGGCAGATGGCTGGTCCAGAGGCTTCATGTAGCCATGTCTCTGTAATAGCGAGTATGTCCAGGTCTAGGTCCTGCGTGAGGTCATGGATCTTAGTTGCATGTGCAGTTAGGGAGCGGGCATTAATGAGTGCACATTGGAGCTGTATTTTCTGGTTGTCCCTATGCTTGGCGTTTGTGTAGGTATTAGTTAGGTTGTTGGTTTTGTTGGTGTTGACTTGCGAGGTGCATGTTTTTATTGGGGGTGTTGGGTTCTGCGGAAGTGTGCTTGGGTGGATGACAGAGTAGTGTCTGGGGCGAGTGGAGTGGATACCTAGGTTTTGGTTCCTCAAGTGGACAGGCATGGGTCTAGTGATAGTTTGTGTGTTGGGGTGTGGCTTAGTGGTGGTGTTGTGGGTAGGAGCGCTTTTAGGGCAGTTGATGGTATGCAAGGGATTGGTGCTGACAATAGTAAGTGCTGGTAAGAACCAAGTGGGTGGGATGTGGAGTGAGCAGGGACGAGAGGGTGCCATAGTCAGTTGTGGGCACTCTTTCTTAGGTCAGAATGGGGTAGGTGGGCCGTTAATGGGATGAGGATGTGATCAGCTTGAGAGGCTATGTAGTTAGGCGGCTGAGCAAGGGAAAGGAGCACAGTATATCAGGCGGACAGCAGAGCATCATATGGTGACACATCATTGACCATAGCAAGAGCATTCATAGACATAGAGTACAGTGTTGCAAATGCAGTGCCTTAAGATGATATAGTTTGCCGAACAGCTCACTGATAGGAGGACCTGGTAAATGTCTTATCAGTGGTGAGTAATCATTCAAAACAATCGAATGGTTTTACGAGTACCTTACAATTGTGTCCGGGATCACACTATCCTGCACCAAAGACATCAATTGTCCCTAGGCATATAGATCTGAGTGCTCCAGTTGATTTCCTCAGATGTTTCAAGGCAGTTGCTCAAGTGAAAATATACTCTTTCAGCTACACACCTTTTGCTACTGTCTAAGGTGTCCCTCAAGTCTATGTTATTTTTCCACTTATTTTCAATTGCTACATATACCATGTTCTAACTTTCTTGACACCTTCAGAACTCCATTTGAACTGTATTCAGATGATACTCCAATCATATTTAAGTTGCAAAACTGTCCCACTGTGGTTATAGACATTGAGAGTCACCTTCCAAGACGGTGCTGCTGTTAATCACATTTCCCTGAATTTTGCAAATACTGAAATAATTCTCTATTGGCCTTTGTCCCACCATGGTCACTGAAGCAAAAAACCATAGCATCTACTTTGTGTCAAACTTTCATTCAGCAGCAAGATCAGGTAACTCCAATAGATTGAATTAATTCAGGCTATGGTTTTAGCCAGGCTACACTATGTACCAGCCTTTTCCCGAATCTTCCAAAACATTGTATACACATCCTTCAAATGATCCAGAACAAAATGACTAGGCCTATCCTCAAACTTAAAACATGCAACCACATCAATCATGGCTTAAAAACCCTACACTGCCTCTGGAAAAAAGGATTGCTTTCAAATCTATGCACCTTGCTCATAAATCGCTGCAGGACAAGGGGTATTTTGTGCTGTGAAGCACCAATCAAAGGACACCATCCCTCAAGAACAATAACATCCTCGAAGGCTATCAAGCTATTACCCTGTAACTTCAGGAAAAAGCTTGGCCAAATACTCTTTCAGTACAGGAGATGCCTGATTTTAGAATTCTCTTTTTGCCAATATAAACCAACATGAGAGCTTTGTAACTTTCAGGAAAAAAAGTAAAACACTACTCTACAAACAAGCATAGCAGCCTAAATAGCCCTCAATCCCCATTGCACTGTTACTACAGATGATCATATCATCTATGTAATACTCCAGTTTCCTAAGCATGTTCAACTTCAAGCACTTGACAGTCATCTGTGTTGCTGCATTTCTCCCATTTTTCCTCTTGCCCTCAAGCACTTGCACTGATCTGAATATACCAGGACCTGTGAATGATCATTTGACTTTGCCCCTCACTTTTCTTGTCTACCTTGCCATCTACTTGGAGCACCTTGATATCATTATGTATTGCAGTTGATGCTGCATACATCAACAGCAAATACATTATTATTATGTATTTCTATACCACAAACCTAGCTCCGGAGGAATGGCATTCTGTACAGTTCAGAGAGCAAAACATTGAAAGTGAGTACTTTACATGTCATCAAGTAAACATTAGTCATCCTTTTGATAGTAAAATATTCAGATGGAGGTAGACACAAGATAGCCAGACTCTAGATGAATATATTTTCCCACGTGTAGAAAAATGGACCTTTTACAGTATAAGAATGTGTTTACATTTCCATGCATTACACACTTCAAAAAAGTTACAATTATAGGAGTAATCTACTCCAACATAGTAGATTATCTGTTTTTGAGTGAATCTCCGGAATTAGTACATGTGTGTTTGCATGCCAGTATTAGGATACCCATTTTAATTCTACAAATATATGACTGGGATGACATCATTTCCTCCTATGTCAGGCATTGAAGCATTAATCTCCAAGTATTATCTGTTCATAGTAGCAGCCCATACAAAATATCTATATATATATATATATATATATATATATATATAAAATGCTTAGGTATGTTTCCGTACTCAGCTGCTGCAATTCATCAGTGTTAGGTTGCCATCTGCTGTCCAAATGACAAAGTCTACCTCTGTGTGGGCTTCCACTTCACCAACAGCTATCATTTTAACAAACAGAATGAGCATGGTTCTACGCAGTCACCTTCACCTTCCACTATCGCAACCATTTGGGATAATTTAAAGTTACTTCTTTCCACTGTGAAGGCATATTGGAGTAAGACACAGACAACATATTCTGAATTAACTATACAACTTTATTAACTTAAAATTCAGGATGGAAAAATGCATCCATGGCCCTGTACTATGGTGGGATTTCCTAACCGATCCAATGCTAAGGAAAGTCCAAAAATTAAACTAGGAATCTGTCTGTGTCCAAAACCTATACTTACCCTCACGACTACTTTTATACAATACGTAGGGATGTCAACAACCAACAAAATAGTGTTCAATACAAAGTTCAGAGCCTTGTCCAGCTCGCAGCTTTCTTTCAGCTCACTTCCCCAAGTATAAAGCAGTTTCCATAAAAGTCTCAGGATTGCCTTAAGTTCAGAAATGATATAAAGTTAACACTTGGGGTTCCCTTTGCCAAGTTTCAAAACATAGTTCCAAACACAAACTATCTTGAGACTCCGTCCTCAACTCAATGTGCAGGTTAAACCTCAGGATTCCCTTCCCCAAGATTCACTTTTAATGTGTAAAGATATTTTCCAGCTGTCTTAAAGGTCTGCACCACACTTGGGCCATCTGGATACCCTGGAGTCCAATGCATATTTGGCCTACTTGAATTGCTGGAGTTCTGTTCACTTTAAGGTTCAATAAGGATTGATTTCTTGGGTTCAAAGCTTTACTTAGTTGTACATTCAACATATATATTTTGACTTGTATTTTAAGTTACGCTCACTCTTGACCTTGACACTTTATGAATTCAAAAGCTTCTTTCATGTATGATCTTCATAGACAACAGTTGTCTTTCAGTTTGATATTTAACAAGTATGAAGATATGTTCAATATTCTTTTCATTTGGTTCAGAATTCAATAAGTGTTAAAGATCTTCACTCAGTTAATCTCGATGTACATAGAGTTGTAGAATGCCTTTAATAACATGCAACGCACTCAAAGACTGTAATAATTGAAAAAGACTTCATTCATTTAGGGGCCGATTCATCGAGCAAACGTGCGCCGAAAATCCCAGCGCAAGCAGGCGCAAGGAGGCGCAAGCATGAGAAAGCAAGCGCACGCGCACACATGTGATTCAAGGAAGGCGCTGTGCTACTTTCCCACTAGTTGTGCGCCAAATCTGTGCATGGCACACGCTGGCGCACACGTCTCCAAACAGCGTGCGCTAAGCTACAGCGAAACAGCACATAGCACAGCGCACACAACAAAAGTAGGCGGAACAGGGGGCGTAACACACGGAATGGGGAATAATGCGTGAAAAGAAGGCATAATGGGGGAAGTACTGCTGGGAAGTACACAGAACACCCACACGCTCGCGAACCACACGTACTCATGGAATCGAAAAGGGCAAACCCACGCACGAGCAAAGACATGCACAGGCCTAAACACGTCTGCCACACGAAGGCAGGCGATAGCGTCCCTGCGCATTACAAAAGTGTGCACAAATAAAAAACACGTATATACTGAGTGGGGTACGTGTATTCCTGGGGTTCGTGTGAAGTTTTACACGCAAAAGGGCCTTGTGCGAGTGGGGTACGTGTATTCCTGGGGTTCGTGTGAAGTGCTACACGCGAAAGGGCCCTGTGCGAGTGGGGTACGTGTATTCCTGGGGTTCGCGTGAAGTTTTACACACAAAAGCGCCCTGTGCGAGTGGGGCACGTGTGTTCCTGGGGTTCGCGGGAAGTTTTACATGCAAAATGGCCCTGTGCGAGTGGGGTACGTGTATTCCTGGGGTTCGTGTGAAGTTTTACACGCAAAAGGGCCCTGTGCGAGTGGGGCACGTGTATTCCTGGGGTTCGCGTGAAGTTTTACATGCGAAAGGGCCCTGTGCGAGTGGGGCATGTGTATTCCTGGGGTTTGCGGGAAGTTTTACATGTGAAAGGGCCTTTTGCGAGTGGGGCATGTGTATTCCTGGGGTTCACATGAAGTTTTACACGCGAAAGTGCAACGCCCGTGCGCGATACGTCACAGACGCGCTTACATGCTAAGGGCCTTTGGTCCAATGAAATTGCGTACGTGTTCTGACACGCTTACGCACTAAGGGCCTTTCCTCGAATTACACGCTGACGTGCAATTTTTTCACGTGCCAAATCACTCCGTATCAAGCTGGCCATGCGTACACACACGGAAGACCACACTCCTACCCTGAAGGCCATTTTCCTGCCCCCCCAGAGCCCCGAGCACGCTCCCACCTGCCATCTGTTGCTGCCTGACTGTCTGCTGCCCACATGCCCTGCTATTTGGTGCCTGCACATCAGCCATCTGCAGGGGTCCAGTTGCTGTGTCCACCCCTGCTGGAACAGAAGACTCCCGACTGGGATACCATCGCTCCACAGCCCAGCCCCAGGACCCAGTTGCCCACCCACTCCTGCCTCTGGGGTTGCCATGTCGGGCACATCTCCATCTGGCACCACTGGCAAAACCCAGCCAGAGAGACAGAGGACCACCAGCTTCACTGCCACCGAAGTTGGTGTCCTGGTGGAGCATGTCCTGGGGCATTATGATGCCCTCTTCGGAACATCACGCACCAACAAGGAAGAACGGGAGAGGGTCTGGGATGACATAGTGGTTGCCATCAACGCGGAGGGGTGGCAACCCGCGACATAAAGCACGTCAAGAAGCGCTGCGAGGACTTCAGATTCAGGACCCTCCACAGAGCCCGGCGCCTCACGGAGGGGGGCCGAGCACGCATGAGTAACATCCAGATGAGGGTCCTGGAACGCGTAGGCCCAGCGCTCCACGCCCAGATCCTTCGGAGGCAGACCCGTCTGGAGTTGAGCGGTAAGTGGCCAAGCATTGCTGTGTGAGACAGGGCATGTTGCAGTGTGCTGGTAGTCTGATGCTTGCCTGTATGTGTGACATAGGCCAAGTATGGATGTGTGTGACAGGTAGAGGGAGGTTGGGAATCAATTTTCTATTTCGTAGGCACAATATTTGATTTCCAAGGCACAGCTTTGACACTGCTGACCTCTTCATCCGAATGACTTGGCCATCAGGCTTTCTTGTTCGATGTTGCACATTTTCCAGTGGTTGAGTTGAACTAAACAGTTCCTCTGGTCACTGGTTCACTAGTTCATGCATCGCACATCCAATTCTGTCAGTAACCTTTATATTTGCAATCACATTTATTAAAACTGCAAACACGAAACACTTCAGTGTAAGTTGTACTGCAGTGTTAGTTCATTCTGGTACTTGCTCCTTAATGCAAATGAAGTTACAGTGTGCTCGAACCCCAAAATGCTCCATAATTGATTTGAAATTGAGGGATCACTGTGACACCCCCCATAGTTCTGCCACCAATATAGTTAATGTTGGCAACATTAAAAAGCTTAAGCCAGAGGTCCAGATAAAGAGTCATTATGACTTTACATGTCATGGTCATGCATGTGAGACCAGTTATGTGTGAACCACATGGATGGTGCATGTGTTTTAATGCAACATGAGGAGCTCTGTGCGGAATGCACACATGAAAGCATGGCTGTCTCTGTTCCTGGACATGGAGGGGGGTGGGGGGGTGAGGAATGGGTGCTGATGTCATGTACATGTATGGTGCACATGTGTGTGTGTGTGTGTGTGTGTGCCTGAGAAGTGTGTGTGTGACTTTGAAACGCCATGGATGCATGTGACTTTGAAGGCAACATCTTGGTTTACAGGGGCCCCTCTACATGGATGTTGATGTTGATTGCAGGCACCAGGACTGTTTCTGCATGTGTGTTGTGTGCATTCACCCATGTGTTGTGGAATGACAGGATGGAAGTTACATTTGACAGTGCCACTAATGTGTTATTGCTTCCTGTCTAGGGTATTTTGTACTGTACCCTGATGCTTGTGTTCTATGTCTCCCTCTACGCAGTGTCAAGTGAAGAAGAGGGCGGAGACGGCACTGTAGAGCCAAGCGGTGGGGATGCCTCCACTGGGCGGCGACGCAAGGCCCAGCCACCCTTCCAGGAATTACCATCATCTGGGAGCGAGCGGGCTGGTGCTGCGTCTGCCACAACGGCTGTTGCGCAAGGGCCGGGTGAGCCCCCACAGGGGCTTCCAATGGCGGAAGACGGTGTGGAGACATCCAGGTCGGTGGTCTCCACAGAGGAGGAGGAGCCCGCTACTGAGCCGCACATGGGGCCTGGTGGGGGTAGTACCACTGTTGCAAGTGGTGCAGTCCAGGTCCAGGGTCAGGAGGCAGCACAGGTCACTGCGGAGGGGCCTGTGCATGTCGCTGTCCCTGACCCTGTGACTGCACCACCATGCACCAGCAGGGAGGCCCCGTCCCAGGCCCGTCCACAGGTAGGGGAGAGTGCCATGTCATCTCGGAAGAGGGGTCCCACGAATGTATGGGCTCTGTCCTGGTTAGTGTCGCGTTGCGCATGCGTGTCATTTGTGATGACGTGCATTCTTCCTGGGTGGAGAACGCACGCCATCATGGAGAGCAGCGTCGTGACGTGGCACTGCTGGGAGGGGCCCTGGTTGGTGGGTTCCTACATGTGTTGCGCACTCTGGCGCACCTCTCCTCCTCTGTGGAGACTATGTGCCAGTCGTTCTCCACAACGTCTTCTGGCTCAGATTCCACCAGGGCCACCTGTGGACCTGGCCCGACCAACACAGCCAGCTTGGTGGAGCTCTCATCCCTGCCACAGTCGGGAGTCGGCGGCCCATCAGGGACGGACACCACAACTGGAGACAAGCTGATGGAGGATGTGCAGGCACCATCAGACATGGCACATGGACAGCAGCAGCAGGAGCAGGCTCTAGGTGGGAGCAATGATGGCTCGGGGCCATCAACATCGGAGGGGCAGGCATCGGCCAGAGGGCAGGAGGACCCAGGAATGGGAGTGTCTTCCGTGTGGCACCAGTTGGGCCAGCAGATAGGTGCGGAGCGGTGGCGGGCAGAAGAGGCGGGGCTCACCATGGTCAGGGCGGAGTTCTCCATGCGTCGGGCTTTGAGGCGGGCCTCGAGGCAACTCGCAGGGAGTTGGAACAGGCCATGAGTGCCTCCCTGTGAGACCTTGGGGCCAGGACAGAGGCCCGCCTCCGGCAAATAGACATGGAGATCGATGATACCCTGGCCCGGGACACCACAGAGCGAGCCGCTGGACTTGCCCGCCGCCATTGTATATAGTTAGATAGTGTTAGGTTTCCTTTCATTTTTTCTTTATTTTGGTTGCGCTTGGACAATGCACCACATTTTTGGATATAGTTTTTTATTAGGTACTATTTTTGATATGTTTCATTTCATCATTTGGGCTCAAGGACCCTGGATTGTTCATCTGTACATAGTTCACCATTGGATTATTCTTTTTTTTATTTTCACCATGGAGCAATGGTTTTCACTTTCTTTTTTCCCTTGGATTTGCTTTGTTGGACTGTGACTTTGGACACCATTTCTTTTGGATTTCTTTGGATTATGATTTCTTGTTTTTTACTCTTTTACGGACATGCAGCTTTTCTTTTACTATTCCCATTGTTGTGTGTTGGATTTTAATTACATTCATGTTGTGTTTAATACATTTTTTTCTTCATACTTCGATGTGTGGTATTATCTCATTGTTTTCATGCATGTCATGATATGGGTTTTCACATTCACTTGCACCCATTGTATGTGTGTGACGGACATGTGTTCATTTACATACTTGCCATTGGGGTTTTATCATGTAATTGCCTTTTCTATGTGGGTGGATGCAATACTTGGTTGAGTCTTTGGGCTGGGGAGGCTGGCCATAAGGGTCATAATTGAGGATAATCATGACCTGGGGGCAGGGGGACATGAGTGGGACATGAGTGGGGGCCTGCTGGCAGGTGCCCTGCACTGCTGGGGGATGGGGGTGCAAGGGGACATGAGTGGGGGCCTGCTGGCAGGTGCCCTGCACTGCTGGGGGGTGGGGGTGCAGGGGGACATGAGTGGGGACCTGCTGGCAGGTGCCCTGTACTGCTGGGGGGTGGGGGTGCAGGGGGACATGAGTGGGGGCCTGCTGGCAGGTGCCCTGCACTCTTGCGGGGTGGGGGTGCAGGGGGACATGAGTGGGACATGAGTGGGGGCCTGCTGGCAGGTTCCCTGCACTGCGGGGGGGGGGTGGGGGTGCAAGGGGACATGGGTGGGGGCCTGCTGGCAGGTGCCCTGCACTGCTGGGGGGTGGGCGTGCAGGGGGACATGAGTGGGACATGAGTGGGGGCCTGCTGGCAGGTGCCCTGCACTGCTGGGGGGTGGGGGTGCAAGGGGAAATTAGTGTGGGCCTGCTGGCAGGTGCCCTGCACTGCTGGGGGGTGGGGGTGCAAGGGGACATGAGTGGGGGCCTGCTGGCAGGTGCCCTGCACTGCTGGGGGTAGGGGTGCAGGGGGACATGAGTGGGACATGAGTGGGGGCCTGCTGGCAGGTGCCCTGCCCTGCTGGGGGGTGCAAGGGGACCTGAGTGGGGGCCTGCTGGCAGGTGCCCTGCACTGCTGGGGGTGGGGGTGCAGGGGGGCATGAGTGGGGGCCTGCTGGCAGGTGCCCTGCACTGCTGGGGGGTGGGGGTGCAAGGGGACATGAGTGGGGGCCTGCTGGCAGGTGCCCTGCACTGCTGTGGCGTGGGGGTGCAGGGGGATATGAGTGGGACATGAGTGGGGCCCTGCTGACAGGTGCCCTGCACTGCTGGGGGGTGGGGGTGCAGGGGGACATGAGTTGGTGATCAGTAGTGCAAGCTGACATGTGGCGTGGCTGGGGGGCATGCCCATGGTGGATGGGCCACCTGCGGGACATGACCAGGGGTGCAGGGTAGTCCCCTGTGGTGTGGGCTGCCTGCAGGGGTGGTGGAGGGTGTAGAGGGAACACCTGGGAGGACCCACACAGCCAATTCACGTGTAGGACTCCCCGCGCACCCCCGAAATACACGTACCCTGCTGAAATCGCGTGTGAGACTTCCCACAAACCCCAGTAATACACGTAACCCAATCGCACAGGCTCTTTCACGTGTGAAACTTCCCGTGCATCCCCGAAATACACGTACCCTGCTGAAATCGCGCGTGAGACTTCCCGCAACCCCAGTAATATACGTACCCCGCTCGCACAGGGCCTATCGCGTGTTAAACTTCCAGCGAACCCCAGTAATACACGTACCCCACTCGCACAGGCCCTTTCGCGTGTGAAACTTCCTGCGCACCCCCAAAATACACATACCCTGCTGAAATCGCATGTGAGACTTCCCGCGAACCCCAGTAATACATGTACCCTGCTCGCACAGGGTCTATCGCGTGTAAAACTTCCCGCGAACCCCAGTAATACACGTACCCCGCTCGCACAGGGCCTATCGCGTGTGAAACTTCCCGCGAACCCCAGTAATACACGTACCCCGCTCGCACAGGGCCTATCGCGTGTGAAACTTCCTGCGCAACCCCAAAATACACATACCCTGCTGAAATCGTGTGTGAGACTTCCCGCAACCCCAGTAATACACGTACCCCGCTCGCACAGGGCCTATCGTGTGTGAAACTTCCCGCGAACCCCAGTAACACACGTACCCCGCTCGCACAGGGCCTATCGCGTGTGAAACTTCCCGCGAACCCCAGTAATACACGTACCCCACTCACACAGGCCCTTTCACGTGTGAAACTTCCCGCGCACTCCCGAAATACATGTACCCTGCTGAAATCGCGTGTGAGACTTCCCACGAACCCCAGTAATACACGTACCCCGCTCGCACAGGGCCTATCGCGTGTGAAACTTCCCGTGAACCCCAGTAATACACGTACCCCACTCGCACAGGGCCTATCGCGTGTGAAACTTCCCGCGAACCCCAGTAATACACGTACCACGCTCGCACAGGGCCTATCGTATGTGAAACTTCCTGCGAACCCCAGTAATACACGTACCCCGCTCGCACAGGGCCTATCGCGTGTGAAACTTCCCACGCACCCCCGAAATACACGTACCCTGCTGAAATCGCATGTGAGACTTCCCGCGAACCCCAGTAATACACGTACCTCACTCGCACAGGGCCTATCGTGTGTTAAACTTCCCGCGAACCCCAGTAACACACGTACCCCGCTCGCACAGGGCCTATCACGTGTGAAACTTCCAGCGAACCCCAGTAATACACGTACCCCACTCGCACAGGCCCTTTCGCGTGTGAAACTTCCTGCGCACCCCCAAAATACACATACCCTGCTGAAATCGCATGGGAGACTTCCTGCGAACCCCAGTAATACACGTACCCCGCTCGCACGGGGCCTATCACGTGTGAAACTTCCCGCGAACCCCAGTAACACACTTACCCCGCTCGCACAGGGCCTATCGCGTGTGAAACTTCACGTGAATCCCAGTAATACACGTACCCCACTCGTACAGGGCCTATCACGTGTGAAACTTCCCGCGAACCCCAGTAACACACTTACCCCGCTCGCACAGGGCCTATCGCGTGTGAAACTTCCCGCGAACCCCAGTAATACACGTACCCCACTCGTACAGGCCCTTTCGCGTGTGAAACTTCCCACGCACCCCCGAAATACATGTACCCTGCTGAAATCGCGTGTGAGACTTCCCGCGAACCCCAGTAATACATGTACCCCGCTCGCACGGGGCCTATCGCATGTGAAACTTCCCGTGAACCCCAGTAATACACGTACCCCACTCGCACAGGGCCTATCGCGTGTGAAACTTCCCACAAACCCCAGTAACACACTTACCCCGCTCGCACAGGGGCTATCGCATATGAAACTTCCCGCGAACCCCAGTAATACACATACCCCGCTCGCACAGGGCCTATCGCATGTGAAACTTCCCGCGCACCCCCGAAATACACGTACCCTGCTGAAATCGCGTGTGAGACTTCCCGCGAACCCCAGTAATACACGTACCTCGCTCGCACAGGGCCTATCACGTGTTAAACTTCCCGCGAACCCCAGTAATACACGTTCCCTGCTTGCCGTGCTGGTACAGGGTTAGCGCAGCCCTTTGCTCTGGTTTGGGGATTTTGATGGCTTTTCCCTGTGCGAGGGGCGTTCTTGGGGGCGTAACTGGCGCTGCTGCAGGGTCGCTCTGCCACTGTGCGCCACGGCTGGTGTTGGTAGCTAAAATTCATGAATACGGTGTGTGCGGAAATGGATTTTAGCGCACGCGGCTGGCGCAGAGATTCGCACACGCACACTGTGCGCCAGCCGCGTGCGCCACTATTGTGCTAAATTCTATGAATTACCCCCTTAATTCCTTTGTTATAAGTCTTTGTAAATTGCCTTTGTAATGTGCCCAGCACTCAGAGACTATCAAAAATGTGTCTTTATATGCACGTCACCACTCCGCTACAAAGTATTCGAATTTATTCAAAAGTTAATGCGGATGCCAATCAAAGACCTTGGAGAATGTGGTTTATCATGCACGCGACCACTCTGATAAAAAAGTATTCTTCTGTTTAATTTCAAACACTCTCATACCAGGTGTCCTATCATAAAGAAACCCAACAGTTGTTTTTTTCAGTGTTCCTGCAGGGCAGATCTCTCAGCCTTTGGTTCTCTGCCTCCAGGCTCCACCTTCTGCCGCTCTGGCATACCTTGGTCAGCTTCTGACACCAGGAAAACGAACACTGCGGACTCCACAAAAAGGGGTAGCCTCCAGACATGGCTCCTTTTACAGCGTTCGCTCAGCTCTTCAATGAGCCCTGGCTCCTAGGCTGCACTCCTTTGAACTGCCGGTGTGCCATGCACCTAAAGAACCTTGCTGCTTCATTTGCCTTCTCTGCTGCTGCTCTTCCATCAATGCCATGGCTTCTGTCACCCCTGCTTCTCTCTATACTTAAGTTAGGCTGGGTCTTTTGTACACCTGCAGCCCTTTAACAGGCTGCAGGTGAAAGTGCACAATTATCCCTGCCTGACCATCAGTAAGGAAACATGCCTGATCTCTACAAGTCTCAGCAGGCCTCTTCGTCGTCCAAGTAGCAGAGTGGTAAATGCACCTACTCTTCATTACTTCCAGTTGCCTCTTCCTCGCCCCAGTACTGTTAGTAGTTATATATGAGGAAGTTATGGGAGTTGACTAATAATACCCCATAAAGACAGGGGAAGGGTTGGTTTGGTCATTAGTTGGAAAAAAGGGACACCATGTCTCTCCCAAGGATATCGCACTCCCAGTCCCCACAGACCCTCGACCCAGGTCATCCTCCCTCGCTTTACCAGGGTCAGGATCCAAAAGAGATGGCCTTTCCCTGGCCACCTGCGCAGAGGACCTATGGGGAATTGGAGTGAGAATACCCTCACTTCTCTTCACACATGGCATGGCGGTTCCAGTGTCAATGAACAGTTAATTACTGGCTCAATGTTGCAGCCTCTAAAGATCTAAGTGCTGTAGGAGTAATGCTTCCTCACAAGCTAAAACTGAAAGTATATGCTGTAATTATGGTACTACACAATCTTATGCCATCATGGGGACTCTGCAATGGAACAAGTTTGACAATTACGCGTCTACAAAGACACATCATAGAGGTCCGTGTACTCAGTGGAACTAATTATATGTTCTTATACCGCTCACATCTCTCATTCCATCAAAAACAAATATGCCTTTCAAATTCAAAAGAAGACAGTTACCTATACGTTTAGCCTTTTCAATGAACATTAATACGTCACAGGCACCTAAGCCCCCTTCCTGGAGGCGATCATGGGTAATTCCGATATTTAAGCAGGGGGACAGAAGTGAACCTGTGAATTACCGACCAATATTGACCTTTAAGATCTGCTAGAATGGCGTGTGTTATGCCGGGAATGGCTAGTGATCCTACAACTTTCCTATTTGAAAATAATTGGAAATCTAATGGAAATCACTTGGGGGTGTTTACATGTTCATTTTCGGCAGGGCACCAGGCAACCCATACTTTTATTTCCTAGTAGTTCTTATATGAGTGGAATTATGTGGTTTTCTTAACCTAATATTGAGAAATCCCTAAGCAAACAGTATGACCCATACAAAAGTATCCTTTGCAAAGGCAACTACACATTGTAAATACATAACTTAGGACATTCTAATAATTGGGAAACAATATTTTCCATTTTAATTTTCAACAAGTGATTCAGGAAGTCCAAGGAGAGTAGAAATGGCATGTGTGATATGTAGTGTGTGATATGTACGCTGCCCTCTCTGGTGGCAGTTTTATCTCAAACTCGAACATTATGGTAAATTGTAGGGCATGGCCGTGTCTGTTCTAACCACGAAACAGTCCACAAATACACGAACTAAATTTAACACATAGGGCCTCATTACGACCCAGGCGGTAAGTTACCGCCTGGGTCGTACCTTTACCACCATGGCGTAAACTACGTTTACGCCATGGTGGTTGGCGGATTTACCGCCCCAGTCTGAGGTTGGCGGGGCGGTAAGTCCCCAATCCCCATTTACCCTTCCCCATTCCCATTTTTGCCCCATAGGGCATAATGGGAGTGGGGAAGGCGTTAATTACGCCACCGTAAATTACGGTGGCGTAATTAACAACAAGGTCCCTTAGCGCCATGGATTTTAACACCTGCTAAAAGCAGGTGTTAAATCCTCCATGGCGCTAAGGGACCTCGGAATCAGGCGGTAAGGGTCGGCGCTGTTTACGCCGCCGTAAACCCCTTACCGCCTGGGTCCTAATGAGGCCCATATTAATGAAAAAAGCAAAAAAGCTGTTCAAGCATGCTCTATTAAATTGCTAGAAACTGAGAGACAATTTTATATGCAACAAATACATATCTTATGAGCTCTGAAATGCAACACTCAAATGGAACAATCAAGAAACATTTCCCAACTTGTTCGCCAGTTGCCCATAGTATGCCTTCCAAAAGGAAACCCATTCTCCAGAAGCATATTAGTAATTTGCAGAACTGAAACACTGTGAGTAAACCTAGCACTGAATGTTTTAAGCAAGGCAATCTGAAAGCCTGTTTTGAACCTGTTGCTAATTACTACCTAATGAGGTGCCGTTTACATGTTTTGGTTCATGAAGGTTAGGGCGCATTCAGAAAGGAAAGTGTTGTCACATAGGGGCTCCAAATCTTTCATCTGCATATGTTAAAACTAAAGATGGTCGCACTGTCCTCCAGCCAACATATAGATGTATAAGGCGTTTAATCAAACACACCGTTTGCTACAGTCACCTGGAACAGCCAACCTGTACCTGAGTATGTATGCATGTCCCTTCCCAGTGTTCGACCTTCTTGTAAAACTAAGTCCATTGATTCCCACACACCCACCCCAATTGTGCTATCTCGGGTTCCCTGTACATAATGATCTTACCCTACAGTGAACCTAGTCCTCTGGTCCTATATTTATGTGGCCTTCTTCCATGCTGAGTGTTTCTGTAAACCACTGCACTGGCCTTATGACTTCATCCGTGGTATGCACACATTGTTTAATACTTGCATAAAGCATGCTATTGATCTGGTGTATGCGCTTTACAGCATATTTGTGGGTTGTTTGTACTACAAGCAGTTGATGAGGTTTATTGCATCTGTAAGAATGTGGGAAAAACATGAATGTTCATATTGCATCATTTGCTGGAGACAAACTGAAGAACAAAAATGAGTGATTATGTGCCCACTGATTCTGGCCTAATAATGTGCCAGGTGGGTTAGCAGTGGTGAGGTAAATACTGACATACTGTGGCCATCTGGTTTTCTTCCCCAGCACTTTGTTACTTGATGTATGCATTTGACTCAAAACAATAGCACCAAAGTAGTTTCATGGTAATCCTTGATTCCAAAGAGGGCCATTTCCATACCATGAGCTCATCCTGCTATAATAGGCAGTCTCTGGTTTCCGAGACCCTATGCCAAGCCACTCCAGGATCTCTATCTTCAAAGGGTGGTCCCGAGAGAATTTGAGCCTGATCCAACAAGAATCATCTTTCCACATTTCCTATGCTCTGTACCTTTGATGGTGAAGCAGTGAACTCTGAGACCCTATTCCACAACCCTTGGGAGGTTCCTGTACTTTTCTCAATTGTTTAGCTCTATGTGAATATTTATGAATTTCCGTGTGAATTATGTACTTCTGCTGTCTGTTCTGAATTATGTTCCACTTTCATATTTCCATTTGGCTACTTGTGATCATATTGGCGCAGGACTGAATTCTACTCGCTGTTGCCCAATGATGAGAACTCTTTCATTTTACGGCTTGTTTTTATTAAAGAAGCAAGCATATTTCTTTCAAACTCCAGTGAACCCATGAAAGGGACATTAAACGTTACGTGTGCGCTAATTAGGGAAACATCTGCTGTTAGTTCTCTGTGCAGGTTAACCCGCTCCGCCATGGAGATCATTGTCAATACCATTGCCACTGTTTTGAACTCTCCCCAAGTGGATGCATGGTCTGAGTTAAGAACAGATGGGTTTAATAATAATTTCAACAATTCCTTCTTTGAAATAATTTTGCATCACTCAACAAATCCTTTTATTTCAGCATGTGTCTGGCCTTTTACAAAACGTGTATTGCTCTGATTATTACCAGGAGTGTATTCCATATCTTTGCCATTTGCACCCTGAAGTGTCGTCCTTTCTTCTTTCTTAGATTACATTTCGGACACACTACTAATCCTCACCTAACCCTAAAGTGCTTTCTGGGTCTATCTGCTGACCATCTGAGATAGACAGAAATATCCAATTTCTTTTAAAATATAAACCTGGGAGTGTTTTCAATCTACTTCTAGCTTCTATGGGCAGTCAGTGGAAGGTGACATGGGTTTAAGATATGTGATACAATTTCTTCAACCATAAATAGGACCCACTTAAGGGTTTTGGCTGGAATAAGACAGAGCTGCGCTCTGGCAAATTATGTCTTGCCACAGCACCATTGATTAATTAATTTAATATTCACCTATGCACAAGTGTTTCAAGGCGCAATATGGCAAGGGAGGGGCAACAGAGGGGGGACAAGACAGCAAGCAATCTTACTAGGCCTTGTGTCATTGAGATCTAGCAAGTGCAAAAACAAGAGGTGCAGTGAAGAGGGCACAGGGAGAAGTGCACCAAGAGCAGCAGGGCCCTGAGTTAACTGCTGGTGGCTCGGACTCCAAGGGGCAGTCCCAGCTCGGAAGGGCACGGTTAGCCAGGAGGAAGTGCAAGTAGGGCCAGGCGACAAGTGCAGAGGGGCTCGTCGGGGTTGGCGGGTAGGGAGCTGGGGTCCTTTAAGACTCTAGGGACAACCAGGCATCCAGTCAGCAGACAGAGCAGGAGCAAGG
This sequence comes from Ambystoma mexicanum, assembly GCF_040938575.1. Lineage (NCBI taxonomy): Eukaryota > Metazoa > Chordata > Amphibia > Caudata > Ambystomatidae > Ambystoma > Ambystoma mexicanum. The sequence goes on along the minus strand of NC_090929.1, from coordinate 280,688,748 downwards.
GAAGGTTAGCAGGGTCTGATGCCTCCATTCTGTGAAGGCATTAGACCATAAAAAAAAAAATACCTCTGCAAGAGGAACACAGCTATACACTAACATTAAGATGATGGAGCCTTCATGTCTTCACTCATTCTCTTTAGTTGCTGATGCTCAGAGACAGACAGAACTAATGCAGATCTGCTATTGACAGTGACAGTGTTTCAGTTGGAGCTCCACCATTAATACATGTCAAATACAAGCTAAAAGGTGCTTAAACAGACTGGGAAAGGGTGAATATACCGCCACGGCCTTAGTCGATACAGCAGGAACATTAGTATGGAACTATATTGATTTTGGAGATAGGTACTTATCATCGTTCCAAACCAGGTAAGGTGACTTTCTCTGATTCAGTTATACAAACACCAGCTAAATTATGGTGGGTTTAAAAATGCTTAACAAAAACCCATCCACCTGAAATGTGAAAGTGTAATATTTGTGGGATACATTGACCCACTCAGCAGAATTCCAATACATAACCAAGCTGCACTTCAGCAGTTAGCAGCAAAATGGCTGCACTGGCTCCTTTGAGCACCACTGCCTCACTTTAAAACTGCGGTTTGCAGCTACAAAAGGATGGCTGCACTGTTTTGCCAAGAACCATTGGGCAAGTTGGAAACGGGAGCACACCAAGAAAGGCTGCCAGGGTGCTTTCTGGTGTGTACTATAGAAGCAGAGTGAAAAAGCAGTGCTACTTTGCTGCTAGCCCAAAGTTTCCCATTGAAAAGGGAAATATTTTACATTTAAAATGATGCCCTTTTGATGCTCTTTTCATCTGTTCTACATTACTCTGCTTTTATCAGTGAGATTCTGCCCAGCCCATCCATATTCAGATTGTGCTACAGCAGAGAGCCTTATTCCTGAATGGCAGGCTGTGTCAGACCAGAGCCAGGAAATTAACAGAAGCTTTACTTTCAGCCGCATGGAAAAACGCTTGACTTTTGGGCTACAAAATGTCAAAGATCACTGCTTGAGAAGAAACCCTAGCTCTAAGGGCATATGTCAATTTCAGTGGACATGTGTGTTGAACAGATTGCTGTATCAATGAAACTAACTAGGACTGCAAAACAATGTTTGGAATCCAGATGAGAGAGAAAACCCGAATTTGAAATGGAAATCCCAGCAACATTCACCACGTGTCAAAATGTGTTTTTGCAAACCAAGAAAAATGCCTGTTTTAAAAGTACAATGTTGAATAAAGTCCTTTCCTTGCCTAGGAATGTTAGGGGGTGTTGTGTGAAAACCTAGATTGGATGTTTTGTTTCAACAGACATGATTCTGTTGCAGAAAAATAAAATAATTAAGTAAAGGCATTGGCTGCATTGTGGAACTAGCCAAACAGGTTTTCTGCTTGGAGGGTTGTTAGCAACAGGAGAGGCCTTCCCCCCAAAAGAAGCCACACTAAATTCTGGGACACTTACATGCTAATTGTGCCCTTAGATGCTCTGAATAGTCCAAGAGAAAGAAATATCACATGCTCATCAGACTTCTGTCTGGGCTTCAGCTTGAGACAATTGCTCTGGGACACCTACGTGTGACTTCTGGAAGTGACAACAATCATCCACTCAAACCAAGGAGCTCCAAAGAAAAACTCCATGACAACCCTGGGCTAAGCTGACATTTGCTGGTAGCCTAAACAAACTTATCCCACTTGAAGGACAAAGGCCAGCCCCATTTGGCTCAAAATATTATTTGATGAATACACTTTTAAAACTGTTAATTCTGTAACCGGACAGCACAGTAATGTCAAAGTTGTACAGTTTAAATGTGATTTTTGTGGATTCTAAACAAGATATCGTGGCCGTCCATAGCATAGCATGTATTGTATTGTATTGTATTGTATTTATTCTTATAAAGCACTTTATACCAAAGCGCTGTACAGTTACAACAACAGGGTACATTTAAAATAGCAAAAATTGTAACAACAGAAGCAAATTACAAACATGAATCAGTCACCAAAAACAGAATGTAGAGCAATTATTCAGAAGGGGAAGGGGAGAGGTGGGGGAGGGCTGGGAAGAATAGGCGAGGGAAGGTGGGAGGAGGTTGGAAGGAGGGGTGGGAGAGGATAAGGGGGGAGGAGGGGAAAGTGGGTAGGAGAGGGGGGTGTGTGAGTAGGGGGGGTGTCATGGCGGGGAATGGAGAAGGAGAGATTTGAGGGAGGTGCGGAAAGAGGAAAGGGTTAGAGAAGAGTGGATAGAGAGAGGCAAGGAGTTCCAGTGGAGGGGGGCCAGGAGTTGGAAGGAGCGGAAACGGGAGGAGGCACAGGGGGAGGGAGGAACAGTGAGGAGGAAGTGGTCAGCGGAACGAAGGGAACGAGAGATTGTGTAAAATGAGAGAAGTGAAGAGAGATAAGGAGGGGCAAGATCATGGAGAGATTTGAACACTAGACAGAGGAAGTGAAATTTAAGTTGAGAATGAAAGGGGAGCCAGCCAATGGAGGAAAGGGAAGCAGAGATGGAGTCACAGGGGGAGAGGAGACAGAGAGTACACGGATGGCAGAGTTATAAATAGATTTGAGGGGGGCAAGATGTGAAGTAGGAAGGCCAAAAAGTAAGGAGGAGCAGAAGAAGATGCTAGAAAAGATAAGGGGGGAGATTAGGAGTTTAGTAGCATGAAAAGTAAGAGAGGGGCGAACTTTGCGAATATTGTAGAGGTGGTAGCGACAAGCACGAGAGATAAGAGAGATATGGTAGGAAAAGTGAGAGAAGAGTCAAAGTAAAAGCCGAGGTTAGGAGCGTGGGGGGAGAAAGTGAGATTAGAGGGAGGAAAATGAATGAGGGGAGGAGGAGAAGGAGGGGGAAGGGAGTTGGAAGGGAAGACAAATACATCAGTTTTGTCAGAGTTAAGGGAAAGAAAGCGAGAAGCCATCCAGTTTTTAATAGCAGTGAGACAGGAGGAAAGTTTAAGGTGGAGGTTAGGAGAGAAGGAAGAGAAGGAAAGAAAGAGTTGTGTGTCATTGGCATAGAAATGGTGAGAGATGCCAAAAGAGGAGATCACAGGTGCAAGGAGGGAGGTGTAGAGTGAGAAAAGGAAGGGACCAAGCACAGAGCCTTGGGGAACTCCGTATTCAGGGGGATGGGAAGGAGAGGAGCGGCCGCCCTATGAAACAGTGAAAGACCAGGAGGATAGGTAAGAGGAAAGCCTATTGAGAACAGAGCCTTTGAAACCAAAGGAGGAGAGAGTGTTGAGGAGAAGGGGGTGATCAACAGTGTCGAAGGCGGCTGAGAGATCAAGAAGAATAAGGACAGAGGATTGCTTTGAGGAGGGAGTTAAGGATGTAAGTGAGGGCAGTTTCAGGAGAGTGTTTTGGGTGAAATCCAGTTGAGAGGGGGGAAGGAGAGAGAGAGATTAGTGACAAAGGATGAGAGCTGAGAGTAGGCAAGGTGTTCAAGAAGTTTAGAGAGGAAAGGGAGAAGTGATATAGGGCAGAAGTTTGAAGTGACCAGGGGATCAGCGGTAGGTTTCTTCAGAATCGGAATGATAGTGGCATGTTTGAAAGCAGAGGGGAAGGAGGCTGAGGAAAGGCAGATATTGAAGAATGAGGTAAGGTAGGGAATAAGTAGTGGGAAAATCTTAGGGATAAGAAGGGAGGGGACAGGGTCAGATATGGCAGATGAGGGATGGGCTTTGGAGAGGAGGATAGAGACGTCAGAGGGGGAGACTGGGGAGAATTCACTCATGCAAGAAGAGGGTGAAGAAGGAGAAGGGGGAGGGGGGAGAGTGAGGAGGAATTGATTGTCTGTCGAAGGGCATGAATCTTTGAGGAGAAGAAGTTTATGAAATCAGAGGGAGAGAGGGTGGAGGAGGTTGAGGGATCAGGGGTAGGGGAGAGAGAAGATGAGAGAGAGTTTGGAAGATACGACGGGGGTGGGAAGCTTGGGAATGAAGGTTAGAGTAGTAGGATCGTTTAGCAGAGGTGAGACAAGAGGCATAGACGGAGTGATAAGAGAAATAGGAGGATTGGTTGGAGGGAAATGGAGAATTGTGCCAGAGTCTCTCGAGACGACAGAGAAGACGGCGCCTGGAGAGGAGTTGAGGGGAGAGCCAAGGTTGAGAGGGTTACCGGGTTGGACGGAAGAAGGAGATGGTGTGGAGGAGATCAAGAGTGGAGGAGATAGAAGAGGAAAGAGTAGAGAGTGCATCATTGGCTGAAATATTGGATAAGTCGCAGAGGAAGAGGAGAGAAGAAGAGCAAGTTTCAAAAAAGAGAGAGGGATCAAAGTTACGAAGGTCACGGCGTGATAAAAAAGAAGGGGAAGGTTTAGAGGAAGAAGGAGGGGGTAGTGGGTTAGAGAGAAGGAGAGTAAAGCATGATAAGAGAGGTGGAGAGGAAGTGTAGAGACAGAAGAAGAGGGATAGGAAGAGTTAAAGATAAGGCCAAGAGTGGAGCCAGAGGAGCGAGTAGGAGAGGAAGGAAGAGGGGAAAGGAGGTGGAGTCAAGGATGGACAAAAGGGGAGAGGGATGAGCGGAAGAAGGGAAGTGAAGATTAAAGTCGCTGAGAACAGTAAGGGGGTAGGAAGAGAGAGAGATGAGAGAAAGGAGGTGATCAAGGTCATCATAGAAGGTAGGGAGAGGGCCAGGAGGGCGATATATAATTAGAAAGGAGAAGGTTGAAGGGAGGAGAAAAAATTGTAAAGGAACTCGAACAAGGGGAAAGAAGGAAGGGAAGGAGAGGAGGGAGAGAACAGGTATTTAGGGTTGAAGAGGAGGCCAATCCCTCCGCCACAACCAGAGGCGCGAGGGATGTGAGAGAAGGGGGAAGAAGAGGTGGTTAGGGAGGCAGGGACAGAGGTGTTGTGAGGAGCGATACAGGTCTCTGTAAGGCAGAGGAAATGAAGGTTGAAACAGAGGAACATGTCAAGAACAGCTGCAGTCTTGTTACAGAGGGATCTGGCGTTCCAGAGAGCAATGTTGATTTGGAAAGAGGGTTGGATAATGGGGGGTAGATAAGGTTAGGGCGGTGGGAGAGGGAGGGCATAGTAGAGGAAGGGTGGGAGGGGGCTTAAGGATAGGAAAGGATAAGGGGAGCAAAGAGGAGTAGAACAGTAGAGGGTGGGGGAGGGAGGCATGGGGAGGGGGAAAACGGACGGGTGGGGGACGATTTGGCTAAGCGCATAACCGAGGGGGGGACAGAGGGAGAAAGATAAGGAGGTGGCTGGAGAGCTGGAGGCAGAGGAAGGAAGGAAGAGAAGGGGGACGGGGTAAGGTGTCGGGTGGGAGGTGGTGAGGAGGAGTACCTAGAGCTGGTGGAATAGTTAGGCAAGTGAGACTGAGGGTATGGGAAAGTATATGAGAGATGGTGGGAACAGGAGATTAGTAGTTGAATCAAGACAGGACTGCTGGACAGGTGTGGAAACAGGCCTGGGAAGGTAGCAGTAACCGCAGGCGATGGACATCTATCAACGTTGCAGATAGGAGGAGTGAGAACGAGAGACAGGCAACGTAGCCAGGCCGGGAGCAGCTGAGGAGGAGTCAGTAGGTGGAGGGAGGCAGGCTGCGGGATCCAGGACAGAAAGCAACACCTCGCACAAGGTCACTGGGGGCGCGGGTCGATCAGGGATCCACAGAAAGGAGCCTGCAGTAGGATGAAGGTGAGCAGCGGCTACGTTGGAGGACACAGGGCCAGAGGGAGCACGGATGGAATGGGGCCACAATAGGATGGTGGCGGTTGGGACTTAGCTGAGAGGCCAGGTCAGGTGGGGTGAAGAAGGAGCCAGCCATAGGATAGAGGTGGGCAGCGAAGCCAAGAACGCCTAAGCGGGGCCAGGATCAGAGTAGTGACTTGCTCTGAGGAGACTGGGGTTTGCAGGGTGGGCCCTGGGTGGCTGCTTTTCAAGGAGGGCTCTGAGCTGGTTTGATCACCACACGCCAAGGGCACTGGAGGCAAGGGTCTCTGATGAAGAGGGGGCCACTAGTGGATGAAGGTGGGTGGTGGTGTAGCAGTGAGGATCCAGGACAGGATGGAACACCCCACACAGGACAATGGAGGCAAGGGTAGGGTCGAGATGATAAAGGAGGAGCCAGCGGTAGGAAGAGGCAGTGGCTGCTAAACAGCAAGGGGCCAGGCTGGATGGAAAATTCCTCAACAACCACTGGAGGTGCGGACCAGGTCAGGATCTGCCAGAGGACGGAGGCGGGTGGCAGCGAAGTTGCAAGGGCCAGGGCAAGAGCACCAAATCAACGTCACTGGAGGCCCAGGTGGAGGATAATGAAGTCGGGTGGCGAAGTGGCAGAGAGAAGGAGGACAGAATGTAGCACCCCACACAGGCCAATGGAGGTGCGGGCCGGGACGGAGCTGCTGAAGGAGGAGCCAGCCATAGGAAGGAAGCAGGTGGCAGGAAAGCAGCAAGAGGCCTGGCTAGACTGAGTACTCCTCGGTGGCCACTGGAGGAGCGGAGCAGGACAGGATCCACCAGTAAGGAGCTGGCAAAAAGATCCAAGTGGAGGACGAAGAGGGGGCCACCAGTGGATGAAGGCGGGCGGCAGCGCAGCAAAGAGGATCCAGGAGAAGAACAGAGCGCCTCACACAGGCCTATGGAGGCGGGGGCCAGGCCGGAGCAGTCACAGGAGGAGCCATCCAAAGGAAGGAGGCAGTCAGCAGAACAGCAGCAAAAGGCCGGGCTGGAAGGAGCACTCCTCGGCGGCCACTGGAGGTGCAGACCAGGACTGAAGCAGACGGATGAAGGCGAATGAAGGTGGGCGGCGGCATAGCTAAGAAGATCCAGGAGAGAAACGGAGCACGTCACGCAGGCCAATGGAGGCAGGCTGGGTCGGAGCCGTCACAGGAGGAGCCAGCCGAAGGAAGGAGGTGGGCGGGAGGAAAGCAGCAAAAGGCCGGGCTGGATGGTGCACTCCTCTCCGGCCACTGGAGGTGCGGACCAGATCTGGAGCTGACAGATAGGAGCCCGCAACAGGATGGAGGCAGGCAGTGGCGAAGTCCCAAGGGCCCGGGCTAGAGCACACCACCAACGTCACAGGAGGCGCAGGCGGTGGACGGCCAGCAAGAAGACTCAGCGATTGGAGCTGTGGAGGCCGCTCCAAGGAACCTGATCCAGGCAGGGGAAGAAGAGTCCAAAGCAAGGCGAAAGCAGTGTCTCTGGAGCTCCAAGGATCAGGACCAGGATAAGGATCAGCTTCTGGGGATCCCGAAAGATCAGGACCAGGATCAGGATGGAGGAGGCGGCAGGGGACCCGGCAAGATGCACCGCCACACCAACATCACTGGATGCTCGGGCAGAGGATGGCAGGTGGGAATCCCAACAACAGGAGCTGAGGAGGCCGCACCAAGGAGGCCAGCCTGGAGAGGCAAGGAGAGTCCGATTCAGGAGGAAAACGGTGTCAGAGGAGCCCCCAGGCTCAAGGATCAGGGACGCAGGTAAGTTGGGAAGAAATTGCAATAAAAACTGCCTTTTATAACGTATGATAATGATAATGATGTGTAATTTATATAGTGCCTTAATCCAATGCGCTTTACAGAGCACAATCACCCAACCGAAATTGGTTCTCATTTATCGACCTCGAAAGGATGAAAGGCTGAGTTGGCCTTACCGAGATTCGAACTTGCGACCTGCAGATCACGCTCAGATCGCAGCAGCGAGCGCTCAACCCGCTGAGCTATCTTACCGGATATTGGACGCAAACCCCAGGAAAATATTAATCATGGTAAAAGTAAACTTGGTGGAACATTAAAAATGTATAGAAATATGCCCTATGATAATATGCACACATACCTATAATTGTGGGATTTTGGGTGAAGCGGTTCTCAATTTCGAAAAACTATTAGAAGGGTGAAACAATGGTATATAGACCTGGGAGTGGGAACACCATGCTCTGTATAAAATATCTAATCTGCCTATGTAATTTGCGAACATGCCACAACTGTACAAATGTATAATTTATGTTAAGATAGATTTTTGGCAAAAAGGACTGTGCAAAGGTTTTACACCTCATAAAAACACAACCCCATAGAGGAGGCTACCAACATTGGCTGATGTATCCGGTTCTTGGGAGTAGGTCTAGCTCAGTTCTACTCATCTATAAACCCGGTGATGTCACCCGCTTTAATATAAAGGGTGGGAGCTCACAGGGACAGTCACTCTCTCCTGAATTTCCAGCGCCTGCGTATCCAGACATTACAGATCCACCTTGGCAAAATTCCAGACCCTACTGCCAGGCCAAAGCATTGCTGATCCTATCCCAGCAAAGCCATTGATCCAGAAACCCCACTAAAAATCCCAATAACAAAGGGGAAATGCTGTGGTACCCTTTTGGGTAGCATCCTGTGACCAGACCGGCTTCTTGCCCACGAGCTGCATGCCCGATGAACTTTTTCCATTCAGTAACCACACTTGCTCCGCTGTTTGCTGTAAGGGGCGCCCGCCTGCAGTGATCAGTACCCGGTTGACTGTCCCAAATCCCCAAATGCGAGTGTGGATTGTGAATATTTCTCCCTCCCATAGCAACACATAGCCTACCCCATCTTGATATTTTGTCTTTGTTCTACTCTCTAAGTAATTCTATGCATACCCTGATAACTTGTTTAAAACTGTTAGAATTCTCTGTGCACCCTGTCCTTGATCTCGAAGCGTTAGCACCACTTTTCTCTTCATTTCTGTCTTGCATAGATCATAAGTCCTTAGCAATCTTTTGATTAAATTAATTCATTTTCCATCAAGAAAAGGAGTAAACTGCATGAAGGGTTACAACTGCAGCGTAACATTTATATCCATGGGTTGTGTTTCCCTTTCCTAGCCATTAAATCTAGTTTAAGTGAAATTTGTCTTTTCTTTAAAACCAATTTTCTCTGCTTAATTACTTTATTTTACCCAAACCGAACCTCCTTTCACCTTGAAAATCTCATGCAATTATCCAGCTATAGCCACTCTTTCACTTCTTTTTGTCCTTGTGATGTGCATCTATCACCCAGCCTAAAAACCACATTTCAATCCTGTGTTTTTCACCCATTTAAAAAAAAAAGTTTGACATTTAAAACTGCAAATGTGTAAATTGCAACTTTTTGACGTCTGAATTTAGCTGCACTGTGTTTTCATTTCAAGTTGCTTTATTGAACTGTATGCCTTTTGTGATACCTTATTTTCCTGTTGAAAGCTTCCCCTTCCCATTTCAGCCAAAAAAACAGCACTAATGGTAATCCTGGACATCCTCCTTTAAAGATGATTTTGCCATCATTCAAAGGATAAAGAAACTTGCTTCAGCAACTTTCCACGTAGTTCTGACCTCTGCAGTGTCTTTAATGTAATTGTCAGGATGCTTCTTCTTAGAGTGTTGCCTTCCTATTGACAACCACCCTTCTACTACACTTACTGTGGGAACAGGCACCTTTGTTCCACAGTCTACTACTACTTCAACCACTTTTAGTGTAATCTTCTCTGACAATATTGTATACAATCTGTGAGAAACCTCAGGGTATCCTCACAACTACTTCCCTTGAATCCTCATCTCAGGCGGTCAGGGAAAGGCCATCACTTATGGATCCTGACCCTTGGGGTGGAGATGTCAGGAAGGATCACCTGGGTAGAGGGTCCTTGGGGATTGGAGAGAGGATATCAGCAGGTAAGACTAATATCCCCCCTTTTCTGATAAGAACCAACTCCACCGTCTCCCTGCCTTTATAGGCTGTTATAAATCATCATAATACTGGGACGAGGAAGAGGCATGTCGCACTACCTATGGTCAGGCAATGAGAATTAAGCAATGTCATCTCAAACATGTTAAAGGGTTGCAGGTGTATAATAGAGGAGAACAAAGTAGCAGAGCAGGGAACCATGCCTGTCAGAGAGCACGGCAAGTCGCGTTGGAGCAGGCAGAGCATGGGCCGGTGAAAAGGGTGTGACCGCAGAAATGCCAGAAAGTCGCTGAGGCTGGACCGTGAAAGGGTTGAGCTGAGCGGAACCCATTGCCCAGTGTTTCCCATTGGGAGTGGATGGTCTGGTCTGGGGAAGGCAAGTGCTGCTCGCCGTAGCTCCGCAGTAGAGACAGTGGAACTAGCGAGAACCACAGAGTGAGACCAGAGCACCTAGAGGAGCGGCCGCACACCGGTGAGTGAAAGCAAAGCATCACTCAGGCTGGGGTGCTCTAGGGGCATGGTGTATGTAACGGCTGATGCCGGCCAAGTGAAAGTCTATGGAAAAGGCGTCTGGGGCCCAAGCTGTACTTATTGAATACTGAATGAGTTGTCAAGCATAAAATGAGCTTTGAATTATGTGGAAAACGGGTCCAGATACCCAATATAAAATAATGAATATTGAACAAGTTTTCAAGAACGTATTGTAAGTTGAATGCTAAGGAAAGGATATGAGAAAAACCTGCAAATGGAACAGAAAGTGATATGCAATTTCAGTGAATTTAAAGAAACCGCATTTGCGAACCAAGTGAAAGGAGTAAGGAGAAAAAAAAAAACTATTGAGTAGTGTGGAAGCTGAAGAGAAGAAATACTACAAAGGAAGGTGTGTGTGAATCACATTTTGGTAAAGGCAAGGAGCTGCTGAAGTAAACCTGAAGCGTATTTGGACTTGTGACATCAGTGCAGAAAGGAGATCTGTGTTGTCAAGGAAGTCCTATAATAAAGGTATGAACTGTTGTAAAGTGCCAAGAGATATTGGTTTTGCGACCTGTGATGGATGGACTCTGTGGTCTGACAACTGCACCTAGAATCAGGATCCCTTACTTGGAGCAAGCCAAGAGAAGTCTAGAAGCTGAGGCTGGGGGGCTTAATATTGTTCAAGTGGCAAAACGAGAAGGAAAACTAAACAAGTTTTTGTGATTGTGAATTTGAAACCAGTGGAATTGTGTTGAATTTGGAGAAGGTAACACTGAGACCATTTTGTGTAACTGTGTTGAACTTGGAGAAGTAAGGGAGTTAAGAGCAAATCAGGAGCTGGAAAAAGCTCAGAACATTAGTTTGAACATAGCTTCTTTGGTTGCTGACATCCCTATACTTTGTTTAGCTTTAGTGTTGAGGGCAAGTATAGATTTTGGACACAGAAATACTTTTTCATTGAACATACTGACTTTGACTATCCTTAGTTTATTTAGGTTAGGAAATCCCACCTTAATATGGGGCAAGTTAGGCCTTACACCATCCTCACGTTTGAGTTAATAAAGATCTTTTGTTTGAACTTTGAATCTGTTGTCTGCAGTTCAGGTAGTTCTACTTCAACATGGTACTTTAGGTGTTTTAAAGACACTCTTCTTTCACATGTAACAAGAAAAGGGCAGCCTGTTTGACTCTGTCTGTCTAATTGCCACCAATATATTCTACCTCGGCTTTGTAAGCGATATTCAATCAACACTACAGCTAAGTCAATGCCTAGTCTGGGATGCTGAGGAAAACCCTTATTGATGTATTTTTATATTCAGTTCAGTACTCTGGATGACCACCCTTGTATAACACCCCCCTCTTAGAATCCCCCGACCCCACTGAGCCAAGAAGTAGGTTTGTTTTGAAAATTAAAAGGTTTATTTGAAATTTTAAACCATATATATATCACACTTCTATAACTTATCTGATAGTACACTTAGACATATGATGTTGATCAACAATGGGTAATCTGGCACTAGCACACTTCTTTACAATCAATGAGGAGTTAGTTCCTAGCCCAAACGGTTCCAGAGATACGGACGATTAAATAAAGGTAGTTTTTCGGATTTAAAGTGAACTCAAAATGACAGGTGACAGCTTGCAGCTGCAGAATGACAGGTGACAGTTGTGCAGCTTTAAAAATGACAGATGACACGATTTCTAGGAGGCAGTTCTACTTAGGTTAAAATAGTTTGGATTAGATTATTTTAACTACAGCGTGGTGATCCGACCGGATGTATGTCTCCCGTCAGTTAGCACACTGTATTAATCTGCACAAGTGATAGATCTAACCCAGAATATCCCGGCTCGAGCCCCAACTTTTGTAAGCGATATTCAATCAACACTACAGCTAAGTCAATGCCTAGTCTGGGATGCTGAGGAAAACTCTTATTGATGTATTTTTATATTCAGTTCAGTACTCTGGATGACCACCCTTGTATAACACCCCTCTCTTAGAATCCCCCTGACCCCACTGAGCCAAGAAGTAGGTTTGTTTTGCAAATTAAAAGGTTTATTTGAAATTTTAAACCATATATATATCACATTTCTATATTTTAAGATCTGATAGTACACTTAGACATATGATGTTGATCAACAATGGGTAATCTGGCACTAGCACACTTCTTTACAATCAATGAAGAGTTAGTATAGGATGGATAAAGTAGCAAAAATACTTTTATGATTTCAAGGGAAAAGCAATGAGGAATAAAATGCAGTACAGAAATACTTGATATGATTTTAGCAAAAGATAAGATAATCACTTTTTCTCTGGCAATTCACCCCCTCCCCTATGCAATGTAAGAAATGGAAGGAGATGGAAAGAGGAGCACACAGTTCTCAGGAATGCAACCAAATACAATGCGAAATTCAGTTCCCCCCCCAGCAAGCTTAGAGGAAACAGGTAGGAGTTTGAAACACAGGCCCAAAATGCTTTTTAAATGTGATGGCAATTGATGGGAAAATGTGCCAACTGATTTTTATTTCCTCTAGAGATTCAGGGTGAGTGGGAGATGCGTGTTGGTATTAGTTCAGGCTCACTTAAGCAAAGCTCTATGAGTTATTACCAAGTTGCAAACGGATTTTAACAAAGGAAAGAATGGAGCTGCTATTTTGACAAGTGGAGAAATTGAGCCAAAATCGCAAATCGCGGTAAATTTCGCGAGTGCGTGAATCACAATTGCGGCAAAAGTATCAGGAGTAGGAAGTCGGTTCTATGTCCGTTGGAAGCAGCTTTGAAAATGACAGATGACACGATTTCTAGGAGGCAGTTCTACTTAGGTTAAAATAGTTTGGATTAGATTATTTTAACTACGAGATTCTGCACAGTTCTGCTAGGTACTCACAATATAAATTTGAAATAGGCCTCGCCACGGATCTGGTCAGGTTTTGGACTGGACTCCGGTTCTGGTCTCGGCACTTCAAGTGATCTGGGTCAGCTCTCTGGTTCTGCTCAGAGCGGTCTGGGCCACTCTGGATCTCTGGTCTGGTCTCTGGCAATTTTTCTTGGCAAAAGAATTCAAACAGCTCGCCCGGCTATGGAGTAGTTTGCAAATGATTTTAAGGATGCTGAGGCCTGCTGAGAAGAGTTCTCAGTTTGTGGGTTTAGGCCCTTGCTTTAAGTTCTGAAGTAAAGTTCTGGTCTTTGGAGATTGATGGATTTGAAGTCTGGATCTCTGGATGTGAAGTCGTCGGTCAGCATGCTCTGCAGCAAATGGAATTGAATGTCTCTACCTGTCCCAGCAGTCTCTTTTTATGTGTTTTGGAAATGGGTGTGTGTCTGGGCCTAGCTAAGCCTGCCCCTCTCTACTGGTCATTGGCCAATTCCTCCTCTCTCCCTTGATTGGGGGAAGGAAATGTGAGTCATCATGATGATGTCTGTTTATGGGTCAGAGGATCCTCCCCTGGTCAGTTTGCCCACAGATCTATATTTGATTCAAATACATCTTTTCCTGATATACAATTTGTTGAAATTACATGTGCACATTATATATTCCTTATGGTCCATGCTTGTCCGCCTCTGATCTTCCTGGGGGCTTGCATTCAAAAATGCCAACATTTTGCGCTTTTTAACTGGTTTTGCAATATCGGACATTTACCCAAAATTACACACATGTGCGCAAGGAGTACGGACATTAATTGATGAAGTGTCAGATTGTTAACATGCAGACATTTGGAGTGAGACCCTATTTTCCGCTAGCAACCCCCCAGAATACACCACAGGGTCCTAACGCCTCTCAAAATGTTCACAGAAAAATCACAAAAATAATAATATTACTTATATAATTCTGACAAGTCCGCACTATGAGTTATCTGTCTTTTTAAAATTATGCCCTGGTCAAAAAGGGGTGTGGCTTCCCACATCACAGGGTGGAATAACTGGTTTATCCACTTCCCCCAAGCTCAGCTGCTAGCAGAGGCACTGCCCCTCCCAGTTTCCCCTAAGAGGAAGCTATTTTACGACGCCCCCAATATAACATTTGCCTGAGTCAAGGGAGTTGCATTGTTCTGTTCCTTCCAGTTCCCAGGTGCTCCACCCCTAATCTAATCAGAGAGGTGACAACTCCTTTTGGCAAGGGGCAGCAGGATGCAGCTAGGCCTGGGAAGAGTGGCTGAACAGGTTTCTCCTGTCGGGGGTAGTTGTCAGGCAGAATCCAGTTTCACTAAACCAGGTTTCAGCTAAATGTCACTTTTTGTTCCCAGTTTTCTACATTCAAATCAAACTGACAATTTGTACCTATACATTAAATAATTACTTCCTTCAAGTCATTTCAGAATATGGTTTTACATTCTTCCACCTCTTAGCAAGTCTTTCCTTGGTCTGGTTTTGTTTCATTTGTTCAGTTTTACACAAAAGTCTGGTGGTTTTAAAACGCCGGCTTTCTGATAGTGGTGAGTACTGGTAATGCAACCATTTTTGGGATTAAGAAAATGAATTCCCCACAGTTCTGAGTTGCTTTTTTGGCAATCAGCATTGCCATTCCCAATGTTTTCAGGCTACTGTGTGTGTAGCCCAATGGTGGTTTTAGGCAGTGCCCTCCTGTGCTCACAACATAGGCAAAAATGGGTGGCAGCCTATTCTTCATGTTTTCCCTGTGCACTCTCTGGGGAGTTCAGGCCATCATGATGTTTTCCATGCCAGTACTGCACAGTTTTATTGTAGGGCTTAGATGCATGGGTAAAAACATCCCACAAGCCCCCCCCCCTCTTGCGATGGCCATTCTGTCCTTTCGCTGAGGGAACTCTCAAGATCTGGGATGTTCGCCTCCTCTTCTTCCAATTCCATGGATGGCACAGTTCAGCATCTTTTCCTCCCTCCAGTCGATCACTCAGTTCTCCTTGCTGGTCCTGATGGGAGGATTGGGCGGTACCCTGGGCCCCTTGGGTCTCTGCTCCCGGTCCCCGGTCGTCTTCGTTGGTCAGTCTCCATGGTTTCATCTCTCCTAGGATGATAAAGCAAAAGCGGCAATACACATTCCTAGACATTTTTCCACCACTATTAATGGTGTGGCGAACATGTACATTTTATACATCCAAATGCATTTTGCAGTCTGATTTTAAAAACAATATATAACAGGGCACATTTGCATTACGTTACTATATTTTTGATATGTGGAATGTTTTAGAGTTTGAACTGACTTACTCTGGAGCGGCCCCCTCTGGTATTGCAGAGGACTCCTCCAGTTGTTGCAGAATGTGCCTGGGATGGCAACACTTTAGCTGATTTATATGGACCCACTTGTCTTCCCCCTCTGCCAAACCGCCTTTGGGGACGCAGATCTTGTAGGCCACAGGGGAGATTTTGTCTATAATTTCAAACGGTCCCTTCTATGTAGGCAAACATTTTCGCTGTTTGGCCTAGTTCCTTTGGAAATTGTATAGATAGACCCGATCACCCATTTTATATTCCTTTCGGGTAGTTTTTAAATCATAGTGGGTCTTCATGCTCTCGGCTGATCTTTCTAGATTCTGCTGAGCATAGGCAAAAGCATGCTGAAGGTGTTTCCTTAAATTCTCCACATGCTCAAGAGTTGTGGAGGCATTTATCAACGTTTGCACTTGGGTTCTGTAGAGCAAATGCTGGGGAAGCACCATCTTGCTTCCAGTCATCAACTCAAATGGTGACATTTTGGTTGCAGATGAAGGGGTAGATCTGATGGCCATTAGGACCAGAGGTAGTCGGATATCCCAAATTGGCCCAGAATCTGCCACAAACTTTTTTAAGATGCTCACAATGGTTTGGTTGTATCTCTCTACTGCCCCGGAAGAAGCTGGCCGGTAAGCAATATGTAGCTTTCTTTTGACCCCCAGTATCTCCCACATCTTTGTTATTACTTCACTGGTGAAGTGGCTACCTCTGTCTGACTCAATCCTTTGTGGTAGACCAAAACGGGAAAAGATGTGGTTAATCATCAGGGCAGCTGCTGTTTCTGCCTTGCAGTTTGGTGCCGGGAGACATTCCACCCACTTGGTAAACAAGCATGTAACGGTCAACATGTACTTATTTCCCCTAGCGGAGCGAATCACGGGGCCTACAAAGTTGATTTGTAAATCTGACCATGGCAGTGTCATCCCCCTCTTTTGGAGAGGTGCACAGTGTGTGAGGGATGATGGCTGAAATTGTGCACACACAAGACAGCCCTTCAAGTATTAGTCAAGGTCCTGCCCCATGTGTGGCCAGTATGCAACCTCTCTTAAGATTTCCAGTGTTGTGTGAAACCCCCTATGACCGGCGGTGGCCGCATCATGGGCGTGACTTAACATCAGGCTTCGGAATGAGGTAGGGACCACCCACTGATCATGGCCAGCTTGGGATTTTCTTACCAGCAAACCGTCTTGGATTCGGAACATTTTTGGACATTTCATCAACACTCTTAGGTCCTCTTTCCCAATGTAATCGGTATCCGTCAGGGGAAAGTTCTCAGGGTCCTCAAGGTGTTGGTAAAACTTACCAATGATTGGATCCCCCTTCTGATCTGTAATCAAATCAGCATCAGGGGTCTCCTTGCTCCATTGGGCAGGTGAAAGATCATTGTGAGCATTTGTCTGGGACCTAGTGATCACAGTGACCTGGATTTCCCCCAACAGGAACTCTATTTCTATTAGATCCCCTTGGATGGCCCCGGTTTTGGCCAACTGATCAGCTAAGTCATTTCCAGTTTTGTCTGGTCCCTCTACTTTGGAATGACCCTTGATCTTTTTCCAGTAGATGGTCATCCCATTCGATGTGACCAGATCATCAATATTTTGGATTAACTTCCCATGTTTCAGGGGTTTGTTATTAGCGCATAACATGCCTCTGGTTTTCCAATTAACCAGGTGCTCCAAGAACCCGTTCCGTACATAATCCGAATCGGTGATTATCACCAGTTCGTGGAGTTGATGTTGGACAGCAGTGAGGATGGCCTGATGCACAGCCATCAACTCTGCCACCTGACTACTTCAGGGACCAATTTTGTATCCAGCGGAGGGTTTTGGAAACTCCTTCACCCAGGCATTCCCTAGGCCGGCCACCAGTTCTTTCTCCCCGTTGTTGTCAACATGGTATGAGCATCCATCCACATAGACAGTGGGCATTCCCTCACACTTGTCTTCTTCAAAGACTTTGTGTGTGGAATTAAGGTATGCCTCCATGTTGTCCTTGATTTTTAGACTTTGGTCCTCGAGACAGTTTTCTCTGGCACAATCATGCAAGTTAGCCAGACCTTGCGTGAGGGGACTCTTCTTGTTTTGGCCATATCTGACCTCCACAGGAAAGCCTTGCATTGGCAGAATCCAGGAAGTAATTCAGGAATTACTCACATTTCCAGCCCGGATTCTGTCACTTTGGAGATATTGCAGAGGCTGGTGTGGAGTCTCCACTATGATGTGTTCTCCCTGGATAAACGGGCGGTAATTCTTTAATGCCCACACCGTTGCCAGGAGTGCCTTCTCACAATCGTTGAATTTTTCCTCCACAGAGGATAAAGTTTTGCTCGCATAGGAGATTACTTTATTGACCTTGTCATGCTTTTGGTATAATACTGCCGTCAAGCACGTATTAGAGAACCCTGTCTCCAGGAAGAACTCCTTGTTTCTGACAGGGTAAGCTAGGCAAGGCACTTGTGAGAGGCTTCTCTTGAGTTGTCTTATTGCCTCAGATTGTTCTGGACCCCATTCCCACTTGACCCCCCCTTCAAGAGATGAATCAAGGGTCTAGTGATCTCTGCATAGCCTTCAATGAACTTTCTGCTGTAATTACTCAGTCCAAGGAGGCTCCTTAGTTCCCGCAGAGTTGTGGGATCCTTCAGTTTCTGGAGTGCTTCCACTTTCTTTTCCTGGGGACAGAGACCCTGAGGAGTAATCTCATGCCCCAAGAAATTAACACGGTTCTACACCACTGTGCTTTCTGAAAGGAAAGTTTTGCTCCGGCAGCCCTCAACTGCATCAGAACATAACAGATCTCCGCTATGTGTTCCTCCACAGATGAACCTTTGATGAGGGCATCATCTACATAAGCCAGGTTACCCCTTGCACCCAGGTCAGGCATGGCCTTATGTAGGAAAATGTTGAATTCATTGCCGGAGTTGAGGTATCCGAAGGGAATCCGGGTCCATGTGTACTGCTGGCCCCCAAAGGTAAAAGCCAGTTTGTATTGGTCCTCCATACTGACAGGCACGGTCCAGTATCCATTGGTCAGGTCTATTGCTGTGAATACCTGTGACCCCTGAATCTGGGCCAGCCCTTGGTCAATGTAGGGCAGAGGCCATCGGGAAGTATGGACCCGTTTGTTGAGCTCCCTAAGGTCGGCGCAGAGTCTCCACTGGCCGTTTGGCTTCAATATTCCCAGCACCAGATTATTGAAAGTGCTGTGGACTGGACAGATTATTCCCCGGGACTCAAGGTTCTTAATTATTTCAGTAAGGGACTCCATGGATGCGAGAGGCAAGCGATATTGCTTCACAAACACTGAAGTCATTCCAGGGTCCATGGGAATTGTTGTGGTGTGGATGTCGGTGCGACCACAGTCATATGAGTCTACCGCAAAGAGATCTTGGAAATCCAAGAAAACTTGTTTCAACTTTTGCTTCTGTTCCAGAGTCGCGCAGGCATCAGCCAGGTTGACTCTCTCTTCCACCATCTGCCTGAAGCCTGGGAAGACTTCTGGTTTGGCTATCTCAACGGCCTCCTCCAGCTGGGTGGAGAAGTCCCTGGTCAGAGTGCTGATTTGGACTGGAGGCTTCAGGTGGGAAAGGCAGCCCTCATGGACCTGGAAAATCACCTCATCCCTCCTGAAGTCACAAGTCACATCTTCCTTACCATAACGGCAAGAAGTGTACACCAGGAAGTTCCCCCCATACCAGGTGAAAATCCTGTCTGGTGTTGTATTGTCCTCACTGTCACTGTCAAAACAGTCCTTAGGGATTGGTCCTAACAGTTCATTTCCTAAATCAATGGAGAAATGTTGGTCATCAATCGCCATTCCAATAATGGTGCCTGCGGCTAGAGTAATACTCCTTAAGTCGCTGTTATCCACCTCTATTGGAATGGTGTCATGTTCTATGTTGACTAATGGTGTTGGGTTTACCCCTAACCCTTGCTGTTGGAGAGAAGCATTTAGATGGATATAAGCATCAGGGTTTTTCAATTTTTGTCCTCTTTTAACTTTCACTTCCAGGGAGAATTGTCGGGTCCTTTCTGGGATGCTGACTTCCTCTTTGATCTGAATTTCAACTGCATAAGGTAGCAATTGAGCTGACCTAAATGCTTTTTCTGGATCATCAAAGCCCATGGGATTATCCGCTAATCGGGACCAAGCTTTGAAGTTTATTAGGTCCAAACTAATGGCAAAGCGATTGAGAATGTCACTGCCTAAGTAAAAGGCGGCAGTGACGTCTCGCACGACCCAACAATTATGGACTATGCTCTTGTTGCCAATGGAGATTTTGAGCATACACCTGCTTGGCAGGAGATGTTTGGAATTAGGTGCTTCCAGGTCCATTTCACATTTGTCTATCAGTTTGAATGTGGGAATGGCTGGATCTTTTGGCAGTTGGCGGAACATGGCTTTGCTGATGAAGCTCTTACCGTTGTTCACACACACTCGAGCAAGAACAGAGTCCTTCCCATCATTTAACTGAACAGGGATGAACACCTGCTCTCCAATTTTCTGAATATCAGCCAGGCTCTGAGCTGATTTCACATCTTTCTGGACTATAGGAGTGGGAGTTTCTGATTGTGGATTAGTAAAGAATTTCAGGGTGTTTCCTTCCAGTGTGGAATACCACCTTAAACTGGAAGGAAGGTTGATTTTCAGAAATAGAGAGGACCCCCACCACCAGTCTGTTGTCCTACTGCTATTACTGTCATGTCTGGAGTTTGGTTGTTCTGGAAGTGAAATTCTACTTGGTCAGAATTTTGTTCAACCATGTGGCAGGTGCCGTTTAAACTAACATGGTTGACACTCTGTTTTAATTTTATTGGTCGACTAGTCTGGGTCCAGAGGACCTTGTTTACGCAATCTATTAGGGGTGACAACCGTCTCAGGAGGTCATTCCCTAGTAAACAAGAGGTGCCCTCTGGAGTCACTACTATGACCGGGTGTTTCACCTTGTGTCGCCCAATTTTAATGTCCAAGTCTGCAGTCCCCTCAACGGGAATTTCCTTCCCGTCAACGTTCTGTAGTTGTCCAAGAAGAGAGGTGAGAGGAATTTGGTAATTCTCACCCCTTCCTGCATTTAGTTCCTCAAAGGCCCTTTTGGACAGAAGGGTAGCTTGGGATCCAGTGTCCACCAGTGCCAAAATGATCCCCTGCCCCTGTTATTGTACCGGGGCATAGTATCTTCCCTCCTTCTCCTCAAGGGGGCACAGATAATGCACATTTTTGGACAACTGGTGGGCTAACTTTCTGGTTTTGGACATTGCTAGCAAAGAGATTTGGGCAGAATTCTGTGGAGAGCCTTGGGAATCTGAAAGAAAAAGTTGGCAACTGGAGATCAGAGCCATTGTGGGTTCCCCTAGTTCCGGTTCTGGGCCGCCCCACCCTGTTTGGAGGTAGTCATCAGGATGGGTTTGACCCTTGGTATTTTGGCATTGTCGGTTCTGGGATGAGATGATGGGTGGCGGTAGCTCAGTCTCCACATCTCCACAGTCTGAATTGGCATCCCTTGGAACCCATTTTTCCTTCGGAGGAGTACTCCCATCTCTGAAGGAGAAGATCCTTTTCCCAGGATCTTCTGAGGATCCCTCTCCCTCAAATTGGAAGACCTGTACCTCCTCCACAAAGTGGGTCTGTTTGGGTCCTTTGTTTCTCCTACCTCCTCTCTGCTCCTTGGGTGGCAGACTTTCAGGGGTAGGAGGTTTTGTTTCCGGTTCCTGGTTTTCCAGGGGCTGTTTACAAGTTGGGAAGGAAGCTTCCTCCAAGTCTTTACACCCCCTTCCCCTTGTGCCTCCTCCCTGGGAACCGGTGGGTTATCGGGGTGCTGCCCCCGTCATTGTTCTGGAGCACCAGGTCCAGAGTTTGGGGAATTCTGCGGTGGCATGCTCATCTGAGGGTTCTGTTGAGCCCTCAGTATGTGACCCAGATCCTGTGCCATATTTTGGACCTGGCGCTCAAGTTGTGAAACCCGCTCAGGCTGATACGGGGCTCTATTTTCTCCCCTGGGCTGATCCCGGGAAGGGTAGCTATCCCTTCTCTGGTAGTACCCCTGGTTGGGAAGATTTTGGTACCACTCCACCCTTGGCCTCCCCTCTCCCGGATTAGGTTGTCTGGGCTCATGGAATTCGGGAAAGAAGGATGGATGATTTTGGGGCTGGAAGTTGGGTGGATACCTGGGGAAAAAGTTCTGCCCAGGATTTGGAGAATTTCTGCCCTCCTGTGGGAAGTTGGGAGGGAAGTTCCCTGGGTTAGGTGCTTGGCTGGATCCCCCCCTTGGGCTGGAGGAGTCCACACATAACCCAGGATTGGTCGGTTTCCCTTGTAGCGGGGACTTACATAGTCAGGGGAGCGGGGGACCCCATTTGTGGGACTACCTCCTTGACTCCCTGTCTGTGACTGGCCTGAGGGCCTTCTGGGCTGTGAATTATTTGGTGCAGGCAGGTTTTTAGGCCCCCCCCATCTCCAAATCTAAAATGGGGGCAACCTTTACCTTTGCCACCTTGGCAGCAGCAGGGGTGCTGTTGGTTTTGGGGTTTTTCGGCGCATTATTTTTATTTTCGATGGGCTTCTGCACCTCATAGATCGGAGTAGCCTGTTCAATGACCCAGTCTAAAGATCTTTTCTCATGAAAATCTCTCACAAGCTGGGTCATTATGTATTTGGGTAAGGCATGGAAAAACGTATTGATAAATTCTCTGCTATCCGTGCGCACCCTTCTGGTGGTCTGCACAAAAGCACACTTTAATTCTTGCACAAACTCTTGTGGGGCCTGATCCTCCCCACATTGCAAATTGTAGGCTGCCTTGCGAGCCTCTTGATGATTTCTGTGCACAGAAAAATGTTTCAAGATGGCCACCCTGTATGTGGTCCACCTTGAATGGTTTTGATCCTCCAGCCCCACAAAGAAACTGGAGTATTCTGGTGAGAAGGTCCACTTTACATATTGACTACAGCTTTGGCTGTCCTTCAAATGGAAAGTCTCCATCATTTGCTCATAGAGCTCCAAGTGTTCCCAAACAGAATACTTGGGGTTCTTATGATAAGGCGTGATGACACTCCTTATTGCCTTTATTTGTTTCAATGGGTCCTTAAGCAAGGCCCTTTTTGCCTTATTGGCCTTTTTGGTTCGGGTAACCCTGGTCCATTCATCCTCCGACTCAGAAGCGCTGCTCCCAGAGGTGCCCGTCTGATCTTCCAGGTTTTCCCGGATTCTGCGAGCCTGGGAATGGCTGGCAGAATGTGGGGACCAGGTCTCCTGTGTCCTGTAATGCTCAGAGAAGTCTTCAGACCCCTCCTTGCTGCCAGGATTTGATGGGTACCCCCCCACTGACCTAACTGGGCAGAGGTTTTCAGGATGCCCTTAATGGGCCTACTCTCCTGGGGTTCCCCACTAAATTGCACTGTGCTTGGGTGCCCATACCCGGATGCCCGCCCCTCCATTCCTGGGTGGTACTGGCCTATGAGCCCCATACTTTTGGCTGGATAGTAATCTGCCATCCCCGTGGCCCTGGGCTCATGTGTGCGAGGGGACATGGGGGTGGCAGAGTCCAGAGACTGGGAGAGATGAAGGCCTCTGGTACTAGGGCTCCTGAGGTTATGCTCAGGAGTTTCTCTTTCCCAGCGAACCTCATCTCTATCCGCCCCTGCTTCCTGTTGCAATGCAAGAGCCTGCACTTTCAGTTCCTCAGTTAAGGCCTTACTAGACTCTATCAGTCTCTCCTGCATGGCTACCTGTTGCTGGAGCCTATCATTGTGCTGACAGAGAGCCTCATTTTCTCTCTGTGCCTCCTAATTGGTCCTGGAGTACTGGGCCAGTCTCTGCTGCAGGAGGGTTACCTCCTCAGTCCCATCCCTACTGGCCTGCTCCTTTCTTGCCAGAGCCTCCTCCACCCTCCTGGTGTGCTCTAACAAGTTCTGGTGTTCTTTTTGGAGGTCACCCAGTCCCTGGAGGGCTAGGTGATTTTCTTCCATTTTCCTTTTTAAGTGGCAGACTTCCTGGCCTAAGGTATCCCTTTCCTGACTAAGAGCCTGCATCTGTGCCGCCAGGTCGTCCCTTTGCCTTTGGAAGGCACCAGCTTTCTGGCGCTCCTGATCAAACTCTGCCTGGGTATCCAAGTCCTTCAGAATCAATTTATTGCTTTCCTCTTTTTCCCTATCTAGGTGGCTTTGCAGGGTGACTACCTGCTCAGCACATGCCCTATTGAAATCTAATTGTTGCTCCAGCTTTTTCTGGCTCTGCAGTAGGGAGTCCAAACCTTCTTGGTACTCCTT
The DNA here is from genome assembly GCF_040938575.1 of Ambystoma mexicanum. Classification (NCBI taxonomy): domain Eukaryota; kingdom Metazoa; phylum Chordata; class Amphibia; order Caudata; family Ambystomatidae; genus Ambystoma; species Ambystoma mexicanum. Next base: position 280,665,204 of record NC_090929.1, on the reverse strand, counting down.
CTGCAAGGCCAGAAATCTGGTATCCTGGTCAGCCTTTTCCTGTTGCAGCACATCCATATCCTCCTTTATTTTAGTGATGTACTGTCTGCTATCATTTTCTGACTCCTGGCTCCTCTGCAGCCTCTGCTCAGAAGAGACCAAGTCAGATTGGGCCTTTTCTAACACCATCTGTTGCCTATTTGCCAGATCTTGGCCTTCAGCACATTTGTCCTGCATGGCTTCCATATATAGATACAAATATGCCGCTATCCTGGCAATCTTATTGTGTTCATCTTTTGCCTTAGGGGCCACATATAGTTCACTCAGGGCCACATGTAGGGGACCCTGAAATCTCCAGATATCTGACCCTGTTTCAGTGACCTGTTGCGCGATTGCCTGCAACCAGACCGCCTGGTCCTGATGAGTCCACTCACCTCTCACAAAAAGCTTATGTAAGAGGTGCTCCCTCGCTATTTTCATGTCTATCATGGTTGTCATTCTGGAATTTGAGTTCCTTCATGACTTACAGAAGTTTGTATTTTATTTTGCAAAACAGACCATTTCCTTAGAGCATTCCTTTGAGGAGTGCTTTACAGCGTAACACAGCGTGGTGATCCGACCGGATGTATGTCTCCCGTCAGTTAGCACACTGTATTAATCTGCACAAGTGATAGATCTAACCCAGAATATCCCGGCTCGAGCCCCCACTTTTGTAAGCGATATTCAATCAACACTACAGCTAAGTCAATGCCTAGTCTGGGATGCTGAGTAAAACTCTTATTGATGTATTTTTATATTCAGTTCAGTACTCTGGATGACCACCCTTGTATAACACCCCTCTCTTAGAATCCCCCTGACCCCACTGAGCCAAGAAGTAGGTTTGTTTTGCAAATTAAAAGGTTTATTTGAAATTTTAAACCATATATATATCACATTTCTATATTTTAAGATCTGATAGTACACTTAGACATATGATGTTGATCAACAATGGGTAATCTGGCACTAGCACACTTCTTTACAATCAATGAAGAGTTAGTATAGGATGGATAAAGTAGCAAAAATACTTTTATGATTTCAAGGGAAAAGCAATGAGGAATAAAATGCAGTACAGAAATACTTGATATGATTTTAGCAAAAGATAAGATAATCACTTTTTCTCTGGCAATTCACCCCCTCCCCTATGCAATGTAAGAAATGGAAGGAGATGGAAAGAGGAGCACACAGTTCTCAGGAATGCAACCAAATACAATACGAAATTCAGTTCCCCCCCCAGCAAGCTTAGAGGAAACAGGTAGGAGTTTGAAACACAGGCCCAAAATGCTTTTTAAATGTGATGGCAATGGATGGGAAAATGTGCCAACTGATTTTTATTTCCTCTAGAGATTCAGGGTGAGTGGGAGATGCGTGTTGGTATTAGTTCAGGCTCACTTAAGCAAAGCTCTATGAGTTATTACCAAGTTGCAAACGGATTTTAACAAAGGAAAGAATGGAGCTGCTATTTTGACAAGTGGAGAAATTGAGCCAAAATCGCAAATCGCGGTAAATTTCGCGAGTGCGTGAATCACAATTGCGGCAAAAGTATCAGGAGTAGGAAGTCGGTTCTATGTCCGTTGGAAGCAGCTTTGAAAATGACAGATGACACGATTTCTAGGAGGCAGTTCTACTTAGGTTAAAATAGTTTGGATTAGATTATTTTAACTACGAGATTCTGCACAGTTCTGCTAGGTACTCACAATATAAATTTGAAATAGGCCTCGCCATGGATCTGGTCAGGTTTTGGACTGGACTCCGGTTCTGGTCTCGGCACTTCACAGTGATCTGGGTCAGCTCTCTGGTTCTGCTCACAGCGGTCTGGGTCACTCTGGATCTCTGGTCTGGTCTCTGGCAATTGTTCTTGGCAAACAGCTCGCCCGGCTGTGGAGTAGTTTGCAAATGATTTTAAGGATGCTGAGGCCTGCTGAGAAGAGTTCTCAGTTTGTGGGTTTAGGCCCTTGCTTTAAGTTCTGAAGTAAAGTTCTGGTCTTTGGAGATTGATGGATTTGAAGTCTGGATCTCTGGATGTGAAGTCGTCGGTCAGCATGCTCCACAGCAAATGGAATTGAATGTCTCTACCTGTCCCAGCAGTCTCTTTTTATGTGTTTTGGAAATAGGTGTGTGCCTGGGCCTAGCTAAGCCTGCCCCTCTCTACTTGTCATTGGCCAATTCCTCCTCTCTCCCTTGATTGGGGGAAGGAAATGTGAGTCATCATGATGAGGTCTGTTTATGGGTCAGAGGTTCCTCCCCTGGTCAGTTTGCCCACAAATCTATATTTGATTCAAATACATCTTTTCCAGATATGTCAAACATATCTGGAGTATGGACATTAATTGATGAAGTGTCCGATTTTTACCATGCAGACATTTGGAGTGAGACCCTATTTTCCGCTAGCAACCCCCCAGAATACACCACAGGGTCCTAACGCCTCTCAAAATGTTCACAGAAAAATCACAAAAATAATGATATTACTTATATAATTCTGACAAGTCCGCACTATGAGTTATCTATCTTTTTAAAATTATGCCCTGCTCAAAAAGGGGTGTGGCTTCCCACATCACAGGGTGGAATAACTGGTTTATCCACTTCCCCCAAGCTCAGCTGCTAGCAGAGGCACTGCCCCTCCCAGTTTCTCCTAAGAGGAAGCTATTTTACGACGCCCCCAATATAACATTTGCCCGAGTCAATGGAGTTGCATTGTTCTGTTCCTTCCAGTTCCCAGGTGCTCCACCCTTAATCTAATCAGAGAGGTGACAAATCCTTTTGGCAAGGGGCAGCAGGATGCAGCTAGGCCTGGGAACAGTGGCTGAACAGGTTTCTCCTGTCGGGGGTAGTTGTCAGGCAGAATCCAGTTTCACTAAGCCAGGTTTCAGCTAAATGTCACTTTTTGTTCCCAGTTTTCTACATTCAAATCAAACTTACAATTAGTACCTATACATGAAATAATTACTTCCTTCAAGTCATTTCAGAATATGGTTTTACATTCTTCCTCCTCTTAGCAAGTCTTTCCTTGGTCTGGTTTTGTTTCATTTGTTCAGTTTTACACAAAAGTCTGGTGGTTTAAAAACGCCGGCTTTCTGATAGTGGTGAGTACTGGTAATGCAACCATTTTTGGGATTAATAAAATGAAATTAATTCCCCACAGTTCCGAGTTGCTTTTTTGGCAATCAACATTGCCATTCCCAATGGTTTCAGGCTACTGTGTGTGTAGCCCAATGGTGGTTTTAGGCAGTGCCCTCCTGTGCTCACAACATAGGCAAAAATGGGTGGCAGCCTATTCTTCATGTTTTCCCTGTGCACTCTCTGGGGAGTTCTGCACAGTTTTATTGTAGGGCTTGGATGCATGGGTAAAAACATCCCACAGCTTCCAGACTGATGCTTTTTCCTCTTCAACAGTCTCAGCATTACAGATGGTCGACTCAATCTTTTTACATGCAACCAAGTACCTTCACCATCTTCAGTCGCATATTCTTGGTTCCAGTAGTTACCCTAAAGCTATATTGACACTCTTCTAGCTTTGGGTAAAAATGTCAAACTTGTATCAGATGACACTGGACTTTTAACAGCTTTAACAACTTCAGATTGCAAGTGGATGGATTTCAATAGGGATGGTTTCACTACATAAATAATTTGCCTACTGGCTTGGGAAGTGCTTGTTCTTCTTGTTAGTTCAGCAACTTCTACATTTATAAAATTCTTGTTCTAGATGTTACAAGGTTTAATCTTCAACAGGGAAACAGATTTAGGTACACATAACCACTCTTTGATGAGGATCTTTAACTTTAAAGACTCATACAAAATTGTATTCCCTTTTACTACCACAGAGTTATGTTCTGACTTCAATTGGGAATCACAATTGTTCATACGCAACCTCTCTTTGATGTAGTATACCTTGTAACTTCGGAAAAAATTCAACTTTAGGTTTTGGAGTGAATTTGCATATGTTCCACTTCTTAATTGGAGACACGCGACCACTCCGGTAACCTTTAAACAGTTCACTGATGGAAAATGAAAGCTTTTCTTTGTACGCAAGCACTCCGACTTGCATTAGAAGTGTGTGATATGCAATTTCAGTGTAAGCTGGCCACTTCACAGTGACGGCATTTCCCTGCTTCTTCTCTCATGTGAGTTATTACAGCGCTTGTAACAGTAACTGGCAATGATTTCAAAGTAAACCTGAACACAGAGCTTCACTCACTGGCTCCAGGAACAATGCGGTTGTGGGATGATTCCACTTCCCGACTTCTTCTGCTACTACGTTAGCCACTTTTGGGAGCCACAGCCCTTTGAGGCACCGATGTATGCGTTCTGGCCTTAATGATGGAGAGTCTCCTTCACTCTTCTATCCCATGGCTTGCTTCAATTCATGGGCCTCGAGTTGCAGCACAGTCACAGCTCTTCAATTACAGCCACTAGGCGCACCTGAGAAGACTTTCAATCTCAGAACGTCTCTCTCAGTGCAGCAACAGCAAACCAGGGTTTTTGAGCACAGGACTCTCTCAGGACATGCAGGTGAAATCTGCTTTACTCTTGCTCCGGTGTTCCGTAAATGAACACACTTTCACAAGAACTTCCAGCGCTGTGCTCTTCTCCTTCTGCTACTACTGCCAGTCTTCCAGCTCCTGCTCTGGCACCATTCTACATGTCCCCCCTGCTGCAGCCTTTTATGCCTCTCAGATGAGGCAAATGGTTTCAGGTGCAGGCCCTTGCTGTTAATTGCCTGACCCTGGCAAATGCTGTTAGGCCTATTTGCCTGTCTTTCACTTCTACATGACTCTTCAGCCTTCTTCTTCATCTCAGTCGCTGTGGGATTCTGGGAACTGTAACTCAGTTTAATAAATTAGCTTTTTCCACTTCTTTAATAGAATTAAGGGTAGATTTAATTCCCCTAGTATTTCCAAGAAAGGGATTGTAGGTGTCAGTCTTATTAGAGGAAGAAGGGTTAGAGAAGGCAACTTTCTCATATTTCCTAGTAGTATACCTTTGGTATTGGGGAGGGCATTTGATTTAACGGATATAAGTGATTAGTTATTTTGTTATAATATGTTGAGGGGTTAAAACCTTAGAATTTACCACATCGGTTTTACTAGGAGATTGAGACATGTTAAAATGACAATAAGCTGTAAGCTCTTCTGGCATGATGATAAGTGTGTCCCTTTCAGGGGAAAAATACTGTGTATCGTCCCATGGATTCTCCTCACTACCCTTGTCCCTGCCTCCACCTAGGTGATCCTCCCGCAGTATACCACCCCATGGATTTGTTCTCTCTGGTGCTGGGGTGAGGCTGTGTGAGGCTTGGTGCTCAAAACATCATAAGGAATTGGTTTTGAAAAGTAGCTGATTCCGATCCCAATACTGACACCATACATGAGGGGTCCATAATGCGAGGCTGACAATTGCATGGGTTTATTAAAACCAAAATGTTTAAAGGAATCCTCAATAAACCTAGTCTATCAGGGAGTTCCCTACCCAGTCTAAGGTCTAGGGATAAATCCTAGCATAAACAAATAACAAGTGAATAACCAACAACCAGTGATTTGGATGACCTTCACCTGACCTGAGTAGATCCCTTCCACAGAATTATTGGAAGTCAGTTTCTGCAAGTGTTCAAAAACTAAGTAATGTCTTGAATCAGTTCTTGTGAGTTCCAAAGGAAACAAAAGTTTACCAAACAAAAAATCCACTGATAAAAGTTCTTCAGTTTCCTTTTGAAAGGATTCCCTTTCAATTTTAGCCAAGAAAACAGCTCTAATGGTAATCCTGGATGTCCTCCTTTCAAAATGATATTGCCACAATTCAAAGGATAAAGTAACAACGTCTGCTTCAACAACTTTACAAGTGCTTCTGACCTCTGCAGTGTCATCAGTATAATTGTCTGAATGCTTCATTTTAGGGTGCTGCCTTCCTCTTGACAACCACCAATCGACTACTGTTACTTTGGGAACAGGCTCCTTTGTTCCACAGTGTACTACTACTTCAATAACCTTTAGTATAACCTGATACAACAATATTATACACAACCACAGTTCAGGCATTTCACTTCAACTTGGTACTTTAGGTATTTTAAAGTCAAGACTCTTTGACCTCCACAGGTAGGCAAAGCACTCTGCTTTCCCAGGCTATGAGAAAAGGTCTGCCTCTTTGCCTCTGTCCATCTTATGGCCATCAATATGATATATGATATGATGTGATATGATAAGTAATGTATAACACGCCTGTACACAAGTGTTTTTAGGCACGACAAGACAAGGAGGGGGGATAGAAGGAGGACAATACAACAATGTTACTAGGCTTTTTGTCATTCAGATCACGTAAGTATGCAGAGAAGGGGGAGAGGTGCCAGGGGAGCAGAGGGGATGAAGAAGTGCAGGTAATTTAATCCGTGCTGATGGAGGGTGGCTCATAAGTGCAGAGAGCTAGGGTTGCAGATACAGACCCTTAAGTGCTGGGGGAGCCTGAGGTAGTGCAAGGGCAACTGGACATCGAGGACCTGGGTCTGAGTTTCAGTGGGTGGCCAGGTGACCAGGGTGCAGAGCAATCAGGGACACCAGCAAGGAAGAGGAAGAGAGAAAACAGAAGCAAAAAGGAAGGCATTGAGTTGCTTCCAGAACCAGAGTTTGTTCTGCTCATGTTTGAGAGAGGCAGGGAGGCTGTTCCAGAGGGAGGCCCCAGCCGAGGAAAAAGATCTCCCCCCACTCTCTGCTTGTAGAAGCGTCTGACCCTCAGAGAGTTTGAGATAGATGAGTGGAGGGCTTGAGAAGGAAGATGTTTAGGAAGAGAAAGTTGGAGGTATGAAGCCCCATGACCCAAAAAGCCTTGTGAACGATGTAAAGGATCTTGAAATTGATCCTTGCAGTCACAGGGAGCCAGTGAACATATTGCAAAGCTGGAGAGATAAGATCCCTGGGCTTGAGGCAAAGGACAAGGCTTGCAGTCCTGTTCTGGTAAGTTGTGAAGGTCAAAGAGTAGAGTCAGAAAGATTTAGAAAGAGGCTGTTGCAATAGTTCAGCCTAGAGAGAAAACAGATTTAGGTACATACAACCATGCTTTGATGAGGATCATTAACTTCAAAGACCTGTACAGAACTATATTCCCTTTTAATAACACACAGTTATATTCTGACTTCGATTGGAAATCACAAAAGTTCATTCACAACCTCTCTTTGATTTAGTGTACCTTGTAACAATTTGTGAAATTAGGCTTTAGGTTTCCGAGTGATTTTGCAAGCCTTCCGCTTCTTAATTGGAGACACACTGGTAACCTTTAAACAGTTCAACAATGGAAAATTAAATTCCAGGAAATTGTCCAGATATTCTCGTATCTCTCTCGATTTGTCGAGCAATATATCTGTGCCGGCCATTTGTGGCCTTTGACATTGTTTTACTTATTCGCAATATACCCTGACTGATGGGAACTGATTAATTAATACTTAATAGGATACCGCTATTGAGCTGTTATTTACAATTTTGAAGGCCTTGAAAACAACCTGAGTGTCGAAACACGTGTCGGCTATTTTTCAATCTACCTCATTAAAATACTGTACCTTGATTGCTGGCTGTTGTATTATAATGGTGTCAAGCGCAATCCTACCCTTCTTTACCATATAACTGTTCATTTAGTAGCAGCCTGTGTGGTTTGGTTGGTGGGAATTGGATTGCTGCTCACACTTATTCTTCATTTGATAATATGCCCTGTAAACCTATTAGTGATAAATAGCACACAGGTACCCTGTTTGTGACTCCACACTCTCTGTTCTTCTTAGGATAAAAGTACATTACAGTGCCTTGTGAGGTAGGTTCTGTGGTTGTGTATGCATCAGTATTTAGTAGATCAGGGTCACTTTCCCAGGTGTAGTCCCCATCATACTGATTGGTCTCATTAAGTTTGCTTACTTCTATAGTGTAAGGAGTGTAAAGTGTGGTTTTGGTGGTTCGGATTTATACAATGTGTTAAGATTATTGTTTTCAAGGACATTATGCTTCCACATGGTTGTGACTCCAGCCCATATTAGCATTGAGCCTTCTCGTATGAGTTTTGCCCCACCACCCCCCTCTTTCATATCCTTAATTATGAAAGCCACTGTATAGTACCATGCTGCGAAAAACAACATTACAGAAAATAACACAGCAGAGAACTTCAGTCCGCACTCTAGATTATACCACATATTAATTTTGCTATCCCCCCTATTGCTATCTACATTTGGATAGAAATAGAGAGAAAGAAATATAGAGCTGTATTTTTTTACACATTTATATACAAATCATTACTTATGATATTTTATCCTTATCATGCATTTTTCACTTGCTAACCCATTTGTTGCTGGTTGTATTGCTTTGCATTTTGCATATCTGCATAGTTAGCCATTTGCAACCTCTTTCCTTTCATTTTTCTCACTCTGAGGGGTTGTACTATCATTTGCTCTTTTTACATCTGACAGGTGCACCCAATATTTCAACCCTTTTACCTTCACCGCGCTTGGTGCACAATATATGACCTCGAACGGTCCATGAAACCTCGGGGAATTCCATCTACGCACAAAACTTCTCACATACATATTTTCCCCTGGCATCAATTGCCCTTTTGGGCTGTCCTGTGGAGGCGTGGTTTTATCTGTTTGTGTGTCATGTGTAAACACAGGTGCAATCTGTCTTGCTATGCTACTCCTTAAATTCATCCCCCAGCACTGTTGCAGCTCTGTGGGCATCAGATGCTCTTCTTACTGGAGAGAGTGGCATATGAATGTGCCGTCCCGTCACTATTTTGTGCAGGCTCAAATGGTGGTCTTTGCTTGGTTGTGTTCATAGTTGGAACAGTGCTAGGCGTAAGCAATACACCCATTTTTGATTGAGGGTGTTACACAATTTGGACAGTTTGCTTTTAAGCAAGCCGTTGATCTTTTCTATGAATCCGTTCACTTGCAGGTGATAAATAGAGCATAATTTATGCTTTACCCCCAATAATGTGGTAACCTCCTTGAATAGATCATTGACAAAATGTGTGCCATTATCTGACCTTATGACATCACATATGCCCCACCTTGAGAAAACATCCCGTACCAGGAACTTGGCAGCTCACTTCGTGTCTGGGTGGGGGCATGGTCCAGCTTCCACCGACTGAGAGAATGAGCACACTATCACAATCAAATATCTTGCTCCATTGCATCTTTCCCCTATATACTCGTAATTAATGTTGAGCTCTCTAAATGGTCCCACTAGACACGGTAAGGTTCCCCTCAGTGTTCTAAGAGTCATCCCTGAACTGTATGTTTGACATTTTGTGCACTCTACAGTAAATCTTGACAAATGCTCCTGCAAATTAGGAACAAACCAATGTTCCAGTATTTCAGATGCAATATGTTGTTTAGTTACATTCGTTGGGTAATGCAGTTTATTGGAATGCTATTTCTAACAATTTCACAGGCATCACTAGCTTCCCTGTTAGTTCCTGTCTCCATATCAGATCTGTCGGTGACTGTTTACATCCTTGTTTTACCCATAATTCTTGCTCTTCTACTGGTGCATGTTTTTGGAGTTCTATTATTTGGGCAATTGGGGTATGGCTATAACCTTCCTCTTTTTCTGTCCAGGATGTTTTTACAATTCACTCAACTGCTTGGGGGATATTAAAATAAGCTGCTTCTTTTGCCACGGTGTCTGTGGCTGCGTTTCCCAATGAGATTGCATCCATGTTGTTTGTATGTGCTTGGCACTTCACCAATGCTACCACTGACAGTTCTGCCAATGCTTCTATTAGCTCATTCAATAGGGCTGCATACTGTACTGGTGAACCATTTGCCCTTCTAAACCCTCTTTGCCGCCAATGTGATAATCCTGAGTGCACCGTTGTTGTTGCATATGCTGAGTCAGAGTATATTGTCACTGCACAACCTTTGGCTGTGTGCAATGCTTCAATGATCGCTATTAGTTCTGCTGCCTGCACTGAATAATGGGAGGGGAGCCGTTTCTGCACAATCACTTCATACTCCCCTTCCTCCATCCTTACCACTGCTGCCCCAACATGTTTTTACCTGTCTCACTATCTATTGATGCTGACCCATCTACAAAATATATTTCTCCCTCCTCTAGGCTTTTTCACTTGCTTTAGAAATGTCATCATATTTTCCTTCGTAAGTAGCGCAATCGTGTTCCTGCATGTCTTGTATTGTGCATGGTTCTGTGATGAATATGGCTGGATTCACTGTCTTGCACCTCACTACATGTATGTTTGGATTTGAAATTATTATTTCATATGCTGTCGCCCTCTGTGTGGTGAGAGTGCTCTTTGATCTTTCTAAAATGGCAAACAATGAATGTATTGCGTATAGTGTCACTGAGCTACCCATCACAATGGTGGCACTTTTTTCTACCGTGAAGGCTGCTGCAGCGAGGGCCTGTTCGCATGCAAAGTGGCCCTGTATTACTGAATCCAGATTGCCGCTGTAATAGACCAATGGCTCGTGGCCCAATGATGTTTTCTGCGTTAGAACTGCTGTCATTAAAATGCCATTACAGTGGGAAAACAGGTAGAGCTCCCTGTCGTAATCAGGGTTCGCTAAAACTTTTAGCTTGAAATATTGTGTCATCATTTCGTCTGTCCATTTTAATGGGACAGTATTCTTTTGTGCTTCTTTTAGTGCCTGTAATTAGTGGGCATGTGTATGCTGCATAGTCAAGTATCCAGGCATGGCAGAAGTTGCAGATGCCAAGACATTTTTGCATGTCTTTCACTGTCTTAGGTATCATGAGGTGGCGTATTGCTGGTAATATTCTCTTCCCATCTTTTGAAACCAGTTGTCTTAAATAGAGCACTTTGGCTAGGCAATATTGCAGCTTGCCTTTGTCCACCTTGTATCATTTTGTGGCCAATAAATTTAACAGGGCTATCGAATCTGCTCTGCACTGTTCTTCACTTTTACTGCAGATGGGTAAATCATCCATGTACTGTATTATTATGCTCTCTACATCAATGTTACCAACATCTTCGTGCAATATTCTGTTGAAAATGCTTGGGCTTTCACAATACCGTTGTGGTAACCTACAATGCTCATATCTGTTCCCCCCTAGAGGGAACGCTGTGAGATACTGGCAGCTTGGGTCACGTGGTATTGAGAAGAAGGCATTCTTCAAATCCACTACTGTGAAACAGGTAGCATCCTTAGGTATGCTGGACAAAATTAATGCAGGATTAGGCACTAATCGGAATTCTTTCTGTATGACATCATTAAGTGGACCTAGGTCCTGGATCATTCTCCATGTCCCACCCTTGCTTTCTTAATCAGAAAAATCGCAGTGTTACATGGTGAATTTGATGACACTATGATCCATTGTTGAAGTAATACATTAACTGTTTCCTGTATTCCCTCCTCTGCTTCCCATGATAGTGGGTATTGTTTTACTCTAGGCGGTATTTCACCTATTTTCAGTTTTATTTCAATGGCCGTTACTTTTTGTAATAGTCCTACATCATGAGGGCCTGTGGTACATATCTCCGGCAGTACCTTTTCCATGTCTTCCTCAAATATAGTGGGTGGTTCACTAACACTAGCCATAGAGGGTTCTGTATTTCCCTGTGTTGAATCACAATGTCACATGATACACTTATTTGCATTATTATTTCCCCGTCACTCTCATTGTCAGTGAACAATTATTCATCCGTTAAGTCACGCAACATTATATAGGGATCAATACACAGCACTTTTCTCCATTCGCAAACCTATGTGTCCACTCCTATCACCACAATACGTTTGCTTGAAACCTGTACCCCTTCCAGATCAATAGGCAGAATTGTGCCAGGTACAACATCTGTATTCACAATCGGACGGAAGACAAAGTCGGATGGCACCTTCCATTCTTTTCTTGTTATTTCTGGCACTACTCTAGCAAGTATCCTTAGTCCGTATATGAACATGCCCATGTCTATTGGTACCCCTCTCAAAGCTATTTCATTGGTCATTGTGCTTATCATCAATATTGCCCTTACTGGGCACACTCCTGGGGTGGAACACACTATTCCTCGCTCAGTAAAGGATATGGTCATGTTCAATTTACTCAGTAGGTCTCTCACCAACAAATGTATTGGTGTGTCTTCATGATACAGTAGAGGAGCTTGCACCATTTTTCCCCTACCGTTATGTCAAGATCTTTTGTGTAAGGAACTTTTTAAAATAGTCCCTGAGAACCCTTGCGTTTCCAAATTTTTTCCCGATAGCGGGAACTGGCCTTCCATGAGACACAATTTTTCAGCCCCCGAGTCCACCATAAAGATGAACTGTTTGTTGCCTATCTCTGCTCCCACTAGTGGTTCCTCTTCTGCACGTAGGGTAGCGGATAGGACAGGACATGCAAGTGATTTCTGTGAGCTGTCCTAATCTGCCTAAGTTTATGTCCCAGGAACTGAGAATACATTGTCCCCCACTACTGCTGCACCTTGAAAAGGTGCTTGTGCGCCATTTGCAGACAGTGCAAATATATTGGTGTTCACATTTCCGATAGTGTTCTGCCTTGTCATTTGTTGTTGCATCTCTCTCTGTTGTGGTTGTTGTCTGTGTTGCATTTGTGGTTCCCTTTGCTGTGATTCGTCATAGCATTGTTCATTCTGCCCACCCCTTCCCATAGGTAACCCATAGGGACTGCCTGGGTATGGATGACCATACTGCTGCTCGTTTACTATGGGGGGCTGCCCTTGATAATGACCCATTGGTTGCATTCTGCATTCCCTTGAAAAGTGTCCCCACCTCCTGCAATTCCAACATGACCCCTGTGCCCCCCCTCATTCCTAAGCCACCGAATCCTCTGCTACCCATTCCTCAGAATCCACCTCTCAGTCCTTGATACCCCCCTCGTCCTCTTGCGGGCCTTCCTTGCCATTGGGGCCCTCCGTACTGCTCCTCTCTGCCCCATTGCTCCTGGCCATTTGCAGCCCAAGTTGCGGCCATTTTCACTGGCGTATTTCCTAACCCCTCCTCTCCTTCCCCCTGTCTGTCAGTAGATTTTGTGGCATTCATTGCGGCATCCTTCACTAATTTATTTTGTGCTAACTTTGCTTCGTCTGCCAACCTTCTCTGCACAATCTCTTTTTCTCTTTCTTTGATCCTCCTATAATGGTGCACAATTATGCTCTGAATCTCTGGCAAGCCTTTGGCTTCTATCCCAGCTATCTTATCCAAGGCATTCTGTACCTACTTCGGGAGCCCTTTTTTAATTATAAAATAGAACAAGGTGGTGGATTGTTCCCACGCCATGCCCGTTTCAGATCTCCACTGGTCTTGCACCCGGAGGATGAATTGCGTAGGCTCCTCATCCTCTCCCATAGTGCATTGCATCACTAAGTGTAAATCTGGAGTGTCTGGGAATGTTCTCTGCAATGCATCCCATACTTGCGCTCTGACGTTATTAAATGATGATCCATCGTGGGGGTCACAGTTCATTGTAACTCGCGGGAAGCCCGCCTTCACCCACACTGCGTCTGCTTGATCACCGACTGCAGAGACTAGTAAACTCTTTACGTCCCCCACTCCGGCTGTGTTCTTCTCAAATTCATGTATCCACTTCCCCGCACCACCCAAAAGTGGAGGAAGAAGTTTCAAAAAGTTATTCTTATCCATCTGTATGCAGGGAATATAGTGCAGCCTCCTTGCTCCCTTGTGCATCAGTGGCATTTGTAGTCTTATTTTTCCGCCTTTTTTACTTACCGTTCCCTTCTTTGTTTTACTCACCAGCATGTTTCCTACTCTTTGTCTTAACCTCCCTTGCCACCTTGGTGCAGCCCTTCCATACTCTTGGTCAAATGAAAATGGCAGCAGGGACCCCACTACTGCTGCACCCTCTTCATACTTGTCTAGGTCACTCCATACCTCCTCTATCTCCTCTTCTGACTCCCTTTATATCTGCCCTTCCTCTCTTTGGCTTTCTGGAGTTGTAGGTCATAGTAGCCTCACAGGTTTACCATTTAAATGGAATAGGAACTCACCTGATTGCCACTCCTGTTCTTACCCTTTTGGTATTTGCACCGGCGACGGCTGCTCGGATGGTGTTGATCCCCCTGCGACACTTGGCGGAGGGGTGAGGTCACTTACCATCAATGGTGGTACTTCCCCTCCCCCTGGCAAGATCTGACTCCTGTCGCACAAGGCTCTTAATCACGTTATTTCCATTTGAGCATGTGCGATTTGTCTTTCTAAGTTTCCCGTTAGCCGCGCTAAAATCACTGGAGAGGGGCTAGTTGGCCCATATAACCCTCTAGTTTCGTAGGGTGGCGGGGAGGTGGCTGATGCTGCTGATGTTGTCGCCGGGGTAGTTGGCGTGGTGGGTGCTGGCACATATAAGGGTTCACTGTAACCCACTGCGGGTCTTGTTAGTAATGGGTACATTCTAGTGAGGTCATTTTCTTTCGTTGTCGCCTTGCATTCTTCCCCTGCATCACCCAGCCCCCCTCCGGTGCCTTCTCCTCTGTTAAAGTATCTTTACTTACCTCGCCGCTAGGGGTTACTTCCTCAAACATTCACCACAAATCTAGTACCTCCCTTCTGTTCTGCGATTGCTTTCCCCTATATTTCCCTAGCAGGTGTGTTGATACAAGGTATAATACACATTTTTCAAATGACCCTCCCTCAGTCCAGATAGGTGATACACCCTCTTCTTTTATTTCCGACACCCATTGCTCATGGTATTTCTGTATCTTTTTGCTATACAAAGGGAGGTGTTGACATATGTGTGCTAGCGTTGTACTCCCTCCAATGGCACCGTATTTTTTACTTTTACTGGTATCTTCTTTTTTCTGGTTATACTTATATAATGTCAATTACGTAATAATTTATTTCCTTCAACACCTATGTTCAACCATATTTCACTGTCAACATCAAGAAAATATCACCAAACGTTTTACTTACACCTTCTTTGCGAAGATCACAAACTGTTTTCCAACATAAATCACAATTTATTTACCAACATTTCTTACCACACCTTATTTTCGCAAACATATGGACATATAGGTACTTACTGACGAACCAACATATAACACTTAGACACATTCAACATTTAACGTATATTATCTTTTCAATTTACTCCCCCCTTTCAATTGTTTTAGTTTATCCTCCCTAATTCTTATTCTCTCATTCGCTCCCACCTCTACGCTCCATTACACTACCTCTCCAAAGAATTCTGCTCACACGGAAAAAGAATATTCTAAATTATTACTCTGAGCCTACTGAATATATGAGACTCCACCTTTTGTTTTTCTCTTTATCTCCACTTGTTCCCTGCACTGGTCAAGACATTGCGATGTGCTGCCGCCTTCTACCCCCCTTCGGAGCTAGGATCCCTTATACGTCTTTTATTTCTAATTGCCATATAAAGGACAGACAAGAAAAAGCCTCACATTCACACAGGCCCAGAACCTCACTCTCAAGTTCTATTTTTCCTGCTATTTTTATCCCTCTTTTTGTTATTTTTTTTCCTGTTTTTCAATTTTATTCTTATTTCCCCGGCAACTTTCGCAACCAGTACTCACGTGTTCAGTAGGGTGGTCCGAGAGCCGCCATTCACGGTCTATCCACAATCTGGTCCGCACCCCAACCAATCCATGACCCGCCTTGGCGAGTAGTTTTAAATGGGTATTTGCAAAGATGAAGGAAACCCTTGGAACTTTTCGTTTATGCATGCAAACTGGTTGACCGCTAAGGCAATCGTTTTGCTAGGGGCGTCCCGGATCTCGCCACACAGTACGGGGCCTCGGGGCACTGTCCCAATCAAGTCACGGGGGTCACCAAATGTAAAGGCTCACTTCCCGTCTAGACGTGCAAATATAAATAATGTGACGCACCTCAATGGGGAATGAGACTAAGAGAACAAGCTGCAAGAGTTAAGTTTTTCGTTGTAGGCGCTGCTTCTTCCGGATAGGCTGCCCAGTTGGCGGGACGGTGAGCGTCACGGGGTCCAGCTGCCTGTGTCCAGGAGTGGTAAGGGTCAGGTTGCGGCGAGATAGAGCTGGCTCTAACTAAGCTAACATGAAATACTACTATTAGACATGCACTAAATAACAGTCACTACAACTCCTTTGAGTACATTACCATAAACAAATAAATCGTATACATAAAATCATAGCATCATTCATTGGGACTTATACGAAGCCCTGGGCTTAGGGTCCTGATCAGTGAGATAACATTGATGGTGGGATGGGTCTGGGCACATCAAAAGAGGCTGCAAGGCATTCTGACATTTGTTAGTTCTAGGGTATAATATATTGTGACAGAGGTCTGATGTTAGTTGGGGAACCACTGGGGTTGGCTTCTCAGCAGGGTCACACATTTGTTACATCAAGAGAATACCTTGCAAGGGCACTGGGTCATAGTGGCAGTAATTTTCCAACAGTCAAAATCAGAAGGCACCGGCAGGTTTGTGGAGACGGATGTGCATGTTTCAGGCCGGTTCACACACAGGACAGCGATCTCAGAGGAAGAGTGAAATGTTACCTGAGGGTATTTGTTTCAATTATCTCCGGCTCATCCGTGAGAACTGGAGCTGCAAAGGTTTCAGACAGAGTGAGAAAAGGTGGGGGCTAGGAGTGCGGTGTGTGCAGCGCTGTAGAAGGGAGAGAGACCTTTCCGTATTATTGCAGTGAGGACTAGTCCAAAGATAGAGTCGAGGGTCCACAAAATGGAAGCCAAGTGTCTCGCACAACAACCTTGCCTCTGCCACTGCTAATGAAACTGCTAGTGTGCATGCAAGCAATGGAAGCATCCCCCATTATTGTGTGAGAATGTGGCTTACATTGTGCTGTGTGAGGGGGCCTAAATGACCGCTCACTCCCACACATCACCATAAGCCAATTTCAGCTCATCCATTCCCAAACAGCTGCCAGACATGCCCTGAATCTGGATGCAGTTTCCACAGAGGAGATTTTCAGATGCACAGTGATTTGGGTGTCATTGGCGGGGAGTAGCCCAGGAAGCTTTGAGAGGATATGAGCTTGGCCAGAGGCTGAATGTAAATATTAAACAAGATAGACGAAATGGCAGACCTGTGAGCAGTCAGTTAGGTGAGGCAGACAACTCTTTGGGGATCTTTCAAAAAATTCCTTTTTTTTCAAAAGAAAATGTATCAAAATGCCTCACTTGCCTTACTCTGTTAGGGCATTGTCTATTCTAAAAGCTAAGGGAATACACTCTAATACAGGATAAATGGCCCTCACTCTAAACAAGAAACACATCAATAAAAGGTATGACAAATCAATTTAACATGAACAATATGTACATCTTAATGACCTTTTTAAGTCCTGGGTGATTTCCCTTACAGTATTCAAAGTCACTTCACAGAAAATGGTCGACCTTGGAAAGGACATGTCTGAACTCTGTTCTTAAAGATGTAAAGTGAAAGTAAAATTAATGAACAAAGGTTCCACTAGCAACACATCTCCTCCTTTTGGGAGAAGCTTTCCACTTTTCACTTCAAGCAAAATAACACCAATGGTAATCTCAGCCAAGATGCGTTGTCCCACGTGAAGCTTTGCCACAGTTCAAAAGAAAATGCAATATCCACACTATTAATGGTACACAGTTCTTGGTTAACATTTAGGACTCCTTGAATTATGGTTTCAACAATCAAAATGCTATATTTGTCAGAATAACTTGTTACTTCTACTGCTTCTACTTCAACAACTATACTTCTTCTTGTTTTACCATGAGAACATGTCCCATATTTGTTTACTTTGGTTTTGGCAACTGCAATTTATCATCTACTGACATCCAAATATACCTCAGGAATTTCAGTACTTTGTTCTACAGCCACAACTTCAATAACTTTTAGACAGTCTTTGACAAGATAGATTTTACAATACTTCAACATCTTGATGTAGGCTAGACACTCTTCCTTCAAACTACTTTCTTTAAAGGGGCATCTTCTTAAACTCTCTTGTCTAACTGTCAACAATGGTAACCTATGTTTGCCTTCAAGACTCCCTTCTCTCTGGCCTCCACAGTTTTTCGCTGTACAGGTTGAGCCTACTTCAAAATGTTCTTTACAAAGTAACCAATTCCCCTTCCCCAACTTTCCCTTCGGCTTTCTACCGGTTTTCAGCCCAACAATTACCCAGAAGCCTTGGTGCCACTGTCCTAGCCTCAGGTAACACCAGTATACTTGTTGGCTTATGCCAATGAACTGTTAATATCTTCACAGTACTGCTGGATTGCTCTAAACTCTGAGAAAGGATCAGAATCACTCTTAGTATATGGTACTTCTTGGCTTTAGGCAAAGCTTGTTCTCTTCTTCAGTCTTTTATACTCTTGTGAATGAACAGTATGCCACTTAAATAAAACGTATAAGGATCAGTCTTTCAGGAGAAACTACAATTAGGCACACACAACCACTCTGTATGTAGTTTTCAAGCTTTAATAGTGGTTGTGTAACTGTACTCCCATTGAAGTAAAGGATATAATTCAGGCCCCCTTGGGGAAGTACAATAAGGTGTATGCCACCATGTGTTAATATAGTTTTCCCACAATAAAGATTGTAACTTTGAAATTGTCAGAGTTAAGTGTTCTTTAATGGTCTACACAATGTTCCCTTTTCTTAACTCGGGACACGCCACCACTCCTTGAACATCAATAGTCTTTAGTTAGTGGAACAATGGACTTTAACAGCATTAGCTTCCTTTTTAAGCGCAAATCCTCATCCTCAATACGCATGTTACATTTCCATTGTTCAAAAAATCTTTAATATAGCGGTCCACTTTAACTCGCTAAAAATCTTATGCGAGTATCAAAGGAGCTGGTTACGCTTACCTGAAAGGCACATGCAATGCTTTAGAACGCCATGCTTCACTCAACGGCTTCTGAAGCATTTTCTCTGCGGGTCACACTACTGTCCCAGCATCTAGTGCAACTTTTACTGCTTCTGGCTCGCTGAGGATCCACACCTTTCTCTTGAACAGGTGTCTCTGGTCAGGCCACATATCTTTGGAGTTTCCTCTACTCCTGAGACCCTTGACTTGGTAATTGCTTCTTGCCTCAGTGTCCAACACGCCAGAAGCTCTGCAACCACAGCAGTCCAGCCTCACATGGGTAAAACTGTTTCTCCAGCACATCCTCCACTGCACAGTCTCTGCACTTAAGTGTTTAGGAGGACAGGACTCTCTCCGGACACACAAGTGAAATCTACTGTCTCCATGTTCCTGTGTCCCTCTTGTTCTCCCACTTCTGCTTGGTTTGCCAGCCTCATTTCTTCCATCTGCTTCCACCGCTACAGTGTGCGCTCCAGCCAACATTCCAGCTCCTTCCACTCCTTCCTTCTTTCTCTCCCTGAGAGGGAATTTAATGTCTCCCAGGTTCAGTGATAATTTTCAGGTGTGTGCTATTAGCCTCAATTAGCATTATAGGCCAGTGTTTAGTTAATCTCTTGTAGGGATATAGTATAGCATGATGTGTGGGAAGGATTGAAAGAAGGGGAAGATGGAGTCAGCAAGGCAGTGTGGTAGAAGCTAGGTTGGTGGAATAACTTGACAGAAGTGTTGACATTTTGGATGTTATACCCAAGCCCTTAATCAACAGAAGTGAACAAAGGCCTTGTTTTTGAGCTGCGGCTCTGGTAGTACAGCTCCAAAAACAAATCCCCTTTCCCTGTGAGAGAAGTCATCGTCAGAGGCACTCACGGCTTGCAGATAAACACTAATTGTATCCAGCTCCAGATCCTAACCTTGGTGGGAATGGAATGTTTGTTGGTAGAAGAGCAGGAAGGGATGCACCCTTTGAAAGACAAATTCATGTGAATAGGGCACATGGCTCTGTGATGAAATAGAACCTAGCAAAGATTTAAAACACTACTACCCTAACCCCGGGGCAGACACCCCATATGAATTACATAACTTAAGCAAACAGATCCTTCAAATTCAGACTCATGAGCAGTGCCCTGGTCACGTCATCCCTGGCCACCTGGGATTGGGAGAAGATAAGGGGGAGGCATATCTGGAATGTCTTGTGATTTAGCACAGAAGGAACGGAGGTGATGCCAGTAAATTTAGTACAAGACCAGGGGTGTAGCTTTTGTGCACCATGGCGTCTGGGTTAATGAGGAAGCCTAATGTCTAATTATCACTGAGTTGGTCTATCCAAGTTACTTTGATCACGTCTGGAACTGGAGGGTGCACATTACGTGATGCTTCCAAATGTATGAACCTATTGATAAGGGGGTGTGGCTTGGCAGCCACGGACTAGGCTGCTCTTCTGACGAGCTCCTGGATCCAAATATCGATCCGAACGAACGCAAGCGATTTGATGTCTATTTCAGCAAAACAAAATAAGTCTACTGCAGTAGGAACACTCAGGGACCCGAACGGATGCAGCTGCTGCCTGAACGTATGGCCATGTAAGGAGATAGGAGGCCCTTGACGAGCGCTGTGGGGTCGGAACAAAATGGCCACGACCTCAGGACAAAGAAGCCGCTGATCGGGAGGACTGACCCCTAACTGGAGGCTCGCCTGGACAGAACAGCTGGCGCTGCCATGCGGAAGGAATCACGTCCCGGAGGGAGTAACCCCATGGAGCCATGAGGAGGGACGCGGAGGCCCCTGCACGCAATAAAGTGTGGCGAAGAGGTGGAGTCCTTAAGCGCTTCCGCTCTGAGACACCATGTCGGGATCCTCGCTCTCGGGGGACGATATTGCCATCCGTGGATCAGGGGCGAGTGATCCGAGAGGACCCTTGCTCTGTATTCAACGTACTTGGTCTCCGCCACTATCTCGGGTGTGCCAAAAACATAATCGAACCTAGTCTGTAATTGCTGTGGGGCAGAATAATGCGAGTAATGCCTCTCTAGGGGGTGTCGCGCCCTCCATACATCTTCAAGCCCAAAGTCATTTAACAGTGTTTGCAGCGCCTTAGCAGATGGGGTAGGTCTATCCGTTCTCTCGTCTGATCTATCCAGTTTAGGGTTTAGTACACAGTTGAAGTCCCCTCCCCAGATCACCGAGCTCCCCGCACACATGCTGAGGTGATTACTCAATGTTTTAAAATATGCCGCCGTATTCTGGTTCGGGGCGTATGCATTCACCACACTTATCTCTCTGTTTTCCACCAATCCCTGCATAATGACCATCCTCCCATCCGCCTCAAAAAATGTCTGGAGCAGCTGAAATGGGACATGCGGCGCCACCCAGATAATCACTCACCTGGCATATGCCGAATATGACGAACCCACCACAGTTCCCCTCCATTTCCTCCCGATCATCTCCAACTTGTCTTGTGTCAAATGCGTCTCTTACAGTAGAGCTATGTCTATCTTTTGCCTTCGCAGATATAGCATGACCTTATTACTTTTCAAGTAACTGATGAGTCCCCTGATGTTCCAGGTGACTACTTTAAGCTCCCCCATGGCGTGGCAAAATTCCTCCTCCTGCTCTCACCTGTTTGGTCCCAATCCCTCTGGTGGAAACTTCTATATAGGCTTGTACCCCAACATAGACTCCCCCCATAAACCACTCAACAAACCCCCATCTACCAACCGCCTGCCTCCTAATCACCCCCAACAACAACAACAAACCCTCCCCCACCCTCCTCCCACTCCACCTTCCCCCAACAACACCCTCCCCAACTGTTGGCCAGCTCCATCCCTGGATCTCAGACACCCCTGCATCTAGCCCATTCTGGCAAAGCCTGTACTCACGGCCCAGCAGGGTAAAGTCGCCTTAGTGGCTGACTTACTACTAATACTTAGGGGTAGGTTGCCTTTGTTCTGTCACTCCTATTTATTCAACGTTCATTACGCCTAATGCTACCCAATTCACCTGTGCATTATAATCACTATATTCCAGTCCAACAGGGTTATAGAGTCCATTATCTACACGGTACAGTTCAAATGTTCCGAAGCCTCAAACCTTAGCTTTTTTCTCCCACCTATCCCCTCGCTGTTCCCAGTACCTTCTCCTCACTTATCATGTTTCTGGCCATCCTGTTCTTCGTCCCTGCAAGTCCAGCCACTTCACCGCCTCCTCTAGGTCATCAAAAAAGAGCGCTCTACCCTTGTGCAAAACTTTCAGCTTCGCGGGGTACAAGAGCATGTACCTGATTCCAGCCGTGCGCAATCTCCTTTTGACCGCCACGTAGCTGTACCTCTGTCTCTGCACCAGCATGGTATAGTTCGGATATGCTGTGATGTTTGTTGAAGCTCTCTCTATCGTTCCCCCTTTACGAAAGTACTCCATGATCTTCTCCCTATCTTTATAGTTCCGGATCTTCGCAATTATTGCTCGCGGCATGGCCCCAGGCCATGGCTTCCTCATCAGTGCCCGATGTGCGCGTTCGACTGCAAACCCTTGCGAGAGCTTGTCTGCTCCTATCTCTTGCAGAATCATATTTTCCACATAGTCCGTGGGGTCTTGTCCTTCTTCTCCCTCCGGCAGGCCGACCACTCAGATGTTATTCCGTCTGGCCCTTCCCTCCGCCTCTTCCACTCTGTTTTCGAGGTTAGCAACCTGTTGCTTCAATATGCGGACCTCCTTCGCATTGTTTGTACTGACTTCTTTGTTAATCTTGACTTCGCTCTCCAGGCTACTGGTTCTTTCTGCCAGTGCCCTGACATCTTGTCTCAGCAAGGTGACTTCGACTCCAACTGCGCCTATTTTGTTCTCCAAGGCCGTCCGCATATCCGCCATTGCCGTCCCCAATTTAGCGCTCAGTTCTGATATGGCGGCCAGGACCTGATTATTTTCTGCGGTGGGGGTGTCCTCCTCAGCGGCTGCCACTGTACTTTGCACCGGGGTGGAGTGGGTCCGCTGCGCCTTTGCGAAGGTCTCCATAGTGGATTGTTTGCTCTTGGTCTTCACTCCTCTTCTTGTCATTGTGTAGCTTCCTCTGCGTGTTTGGTTTCAGCTCAGTGGTATTGTGCCTCTGGCTGTCTTGTCCGGCGCTGCGGCGTCTACTTCTGAGGGTTGTGATAGGTGGTGGCCCGAAAGGTTGCGTTTCGAGTGGGTTGTGTTCTCCCACTCTTTCCCCTGGTTTCTACAGGCAAAATCCATGTGGCCCACTCCTGCCGGCCAATGGGACCACCTTCCCTGTTGCCTCCACTGTGCCTCGGACCTCTGCAAAGTTCGGGGCTGTATGCCCACCTCAAGGGTAACCACTGCCCAGCTCCCATCCAGCAGGGCACGTGTCTGTATTTTCAGTCAGCGCCACCTGCTGTTTTTGACGGCTTCTCTCTGCCTCCCACTTCTGTGGAGCTGTCAGCCACACCGTTCCAGCCACTGCCCCCACACCTGCTGGTGTATCCGGGGTGGGGCTTCTGTAACAATGACTTCAGTCCTTGGAGAGCGCCCTTTACATGCTCTGCTGTGTTTCTGGTGCACTGTGGCCCTACTCCGAAATCCCCTGCATGTCACATCAGGCACCACTCTGCAGTACCACTTCACACTGCATCCATTCTTCTGTTTACTGCCCCCGCCTGGGTGTGTGCCTTGTGTTTCAGATCGTTGCGCTGCTTTATTGTCCTTTTTGCGTCCCTCTTACCTAACTGCAGAGCTTGCCCCCGGCGTACCACTGAGTCCCTGCTGCTATTCACAGGACTACCTTTCCCCTTTTGCAGGCTTATCATGTCAAGGGAGCCATCCCACCAACATCCGACTCTTTATTGATGTCCTCGTGTTCTCTGAATGTTTATGTGGCTTATGCCATGCACAGCTCGCCCGCCCGGCGTTGTAACACTGCACGCGTGCCTTCACCTCGCAGCGTGCAGTTCCTCTGCCAAGTCCGTGCAGCCACGCCTCCTCAGCAAGCCTAACTGATTCGCTTTACCGGGGGGCGGGCGCACAATGTCCGAGTTGCTTAGCGGGCTTTCAACTGCTTCCCGATCCGTCCCGGGGCACCGATGGGCTTCCCCACCCATTTCGGCTGATCTGCCAGAATTTCCATGAGAAAGGGGGCATAAAACTGCCCAATTATGAGGTTTATTATGTGGCAACCAACTCCAATATGTTGCTAAATGGCTCTCAGATGAATTGACCTCCGAGTCAGGGCTGTTTGGACAAGACTGTGCCCCATTCTACTTAAGAGAGATGATGTAGTTGGCCAAGACAGAAATGGAAGGGCGTCCCAAGTTGATGATGCTTGGGTGGGTGGAAGATGTGGCGCAGGGCATGCCAGATGATGGAGATCCCATCCTCATGTTCCCTGCAGGTACCACTGGTTGCACTGGCAGGGGGAGACAAGCAATTGAGGATGATTATCAGAAATCACTTGGAACCGGTTGGGTTAGCAACAATGGGTGATATTTGGCTAGAGGGGGCTATCATAGATTTGAATGTGCTGGGAGAAGAAACTGGGTTACATACGGGCCAGTATATCACATATCATAGACTGGTGCAGGAAATAAAGAGAACATGGCCTGAAATGGTACTGGCGGAAGAACCTGATGCTACCATAGACAAGGAATATGACATAGTGGAGGGGGGACACGAAATATCCAGAATATATGAGATGATGATGTCTAGGGTTGGTAAAGAGATAGTACAACTGAGACTAGACTGGGAGGCGGAAGTGGGAACCTCGATGGAGGATGGGTTGTGGGAAAAAGCCCAAGGGTACCACAAGAGGGTCTCGAGGAATGCAAGATTAAAGCAGATACAGTTATATATCACGCATAGAGCGTACATGACCCCCGAGAGGATATCGAAGTTTAAAAATGTGTGACGGCAGGCATGCCCCAAGTGTGATGAAGAGAATGCGGGCATGGTTCATATGTTTTTGGTCATGCCCGGTCATTGAGCGTTTCTGTAGCGAAGTGGCACAGAAGCTAGCGGAAAGAGGAGTCAAAATTGTGGTTGATACAGTGTGGGTATGTTTGTTGGGGGGGTTCCCCAGACCATGGGACCTTCAGCATGTGAGAAAACTAAAAGACCTGGCATATGTGCTCGCAAAGAGGAGGATAGCTATGGGGTGGAAGACATGCCACGGGCTATGATTAGAGGTGTGGTGGAAAGACCTGCAGAAATGGGCGGAGGCAGAAACCATGGTATGGTTAGAAGCAAGCAGTGCCGGTGGGAGGAAGAGGCAGAGACCCTGATGGCCTGGAAATTATTAATAGCGGAGTTGTTTGGATCAATACAAGACCCAATGGAATTCGTAGAAGGGGCGACTCTGCTGCAGGATGACGGAACAGATTGCGGAAAGTAGTAGGCTCAGAACGGGGGAGGGATAAGGGGAGCAGTAAATTATTAAAAAGAATATCATGAACATTTTATTAATATACTGCAAGTTAGGTTTGTATTGTTTGTTGAAAAAAACTAATAAAATTGTTTTAAAAAAAACTATTGATAAGAACCCACCAATCATATACCTGGGTTCAACAGTGATGATGCCGGGGACCACGTGTCTAGGGGAATGTGGGTAGCATAGATATGGCCAATCGGTTAAAGTACTATATGGCGGATTCACATGTTCTATAGGTGATAGCCAATGAGGGTGGTGTGTTTTTGCTATTCTCAGCAAAAATATTTTCTCAAAGTATGTGTGTGAAATATACTGATGGGGAGTGAGTGTAGTTTGACCAGACCACATGGCATTATATAGTAGTTTGGTATAATATGACATCACTGTATATATTATTAGGTTAAAGGTGATGGAAAAGTAACAGGAACTTCTCCAATTGTGGAGGAAAGGGCGCCCTGCAGGATAAAATAAGGAATTATGTCCATTATATGGAGCACCTAGTAACCCTCCATTCAGCACAAGGGAGTGTGAGGAGATAAATTCCCTCTTCCCAATGCAAGGGGAAAGAGAAGATGATTACACCATTATGTAAACAAGTGTTATTTTGTTGTATAGTTCCATTACATTGCAGACCTAGAATCCCCTCACCCTGCAGAGGGTGGCATAAGGAGGTAAATGGATTTTTCTCAAGTGGAGATTGAGGCTCTAAAGCATCTATTTGTGTTTTTATTGATTTGTGGTTTACACTATTATTGAATTGTGGTATGAAGTAGTGGTTGTTGAATGGCGTGGAGCATTGTGTGGGTTGATGAGAGAAGTGAGGCATAATTGGTAAGGTGGACAGTAGCTGGAGGGTGAGGAAGATTTATGCCCGGAGATCAGTGTCTATGAAGTGGGATAACTATATGAGGTTTCGCTTGGTTACAACATGAGTTCTCAGATATAAGTGTACAGCACTTACGCTGTACCGAGAAACAATACTAAAGTATCACGAGAGAGTTGTTGATACAAGAGGGGGAATGCATACGCCCTGGCCCAAAGAAGGAACAAATAGTCATATGTACACTTATTTGGTGGTGAAATATAAGGGGAAGAATTTGAGTTATAGAAACAGCATTCTCAAGATCTGGAGACTGGTAGAGGATTTGGAAGATGTCCCTGAGAACCCCAAAAGGGGAGAGGAAGTCATAGAAGCACCTTGCATCATCCCTGCTGCTCTTAGTGCCACAACAGCATCCTGTGAGTACCAAAAACACAAAACTCCCAGAACCCCCGCAGCCATGCTACCGCCACAGGGGTGTTACCTCGTGCAAGTAGCTCAAGGGTATAGTAACCGCTGGCAACTCCATGACAGTATGCACCTGCAGCTTATGAAAATGTCCTGCAGCACCTAGCATCGAGCACAGCACTTAACCCGTTAGTGATGGAAACAGAAAATATGGAACAACGAGTTTTACAAACGGTGTTCTGAAGGACAGATACAGAGCTGGTGTGAGTAACACAGGAGAGGGGAGAAGGGCAACAAGCACCAATAGGTACAGACAATTGGAGAGCTGGCGATATTTTATTTAGAATTAACAGCTCTGCAATTAGAGATGTACATATTGAAACAAGGAATGATGGTCACAATTATGAAGGATATAGGGGAGGGCGACCACAAGTAATTTGTTTAGATAATGAATCCTTCTGATCAGATGCTTATGTAGGAGTAACATAGGCAGAGGAAGAGTGGGGGACAGATGAGGAGCAGGGAGAAGAGGTTGTAGTTTAGAGTAATGCTAAGAGTAGAGAGTGTGTGGGGCCCAAGCTTAAAAGCATGACCAGGTTGTATGGCAGTGGTAAAAGGGAAGCAAGAGGGGAGGATTTTACCAGCATAGCAGGTGGAAGCACAGTTTCCTTTGTTAACTAATGGCCCTGGCAGTGCACAGTATGTTTCCTGGTCACAGATGGATAGAAACAATCGGATTAAGGCACTGTCCTCACTCGCTGCAGGAGCAGGCAAGTGGATATACACACTTGAGAAACAGATTGCAGGTATTACATTGGCAGTAAGATATATTGAAAGCTTGTTTGCTGCAGTATTTGTAGACCAAGCAGATGGCATTTGGAAAAAGGCAGTCTATCCAGGGGTGCAAGTGAGTATGTAGGGAAAGATTATGTGTCGATTTCATAGGGACAGTAAACTGGAATTTCAATGGAGGCAGTGAAATGAATGCAAAGATAGCAAAATTAAGTATTGCACGTGCCATGTTATGGTGCATTTCCTAGCTGTCATTTTGTGCTGAATAAACTAACCCCTACTTTAATTAACTAAACATTTCCTATTAAATAAACTTTTCCCAGTCTTTAATGAATGTGCCCTTTAACAATGAAGTGCAAAATGAGTCAGACAACAACTTCTGTTTTTTGTTCAGCAAAAGTAAAACATGCGTGCAAAATGCATGGGATGTCTTTTCCATTCAGAAGGGAATTATGTGCTGCAGGAAGCAAAATGGATATAAGTAGGCTCAGAAGCTGGGTGGAGAGAGAGAAATGCCAGAATTCTAGAAGGGAGATGGGGTGACTAGAAATGTCAGAAAAAAAGGCAGGATAAGTAAAGATTGACAGACTTATTGGATACATCTAGCTAGAAGACGGGGAGGCGATTCAGTCATCATTTTGCAGAGAGAAGAGATGAAGGGCAGCCAACAGCTGTGCTGTGAATGGAGGGCTAAGCTGTACAGAGAGAGAGAGCAAGATACCAGATAGAAATCTGAAGGGCCGAAGCAAGGTCGCTGGCTTTTCACTGTACTGCCAAAAGCTGCGACATTCACAACATTCTGTTTCTGATAAAACGATCCAGAGAGGGGCTCCTTCAGCACAGATATTCTACACATTCGGAGTAAGTAACTTTGAGGAGCGTTCAAATGAGAGCATGTGCATTTCCCATCAGTTAGGCAGTCAGGTTAAAAGGTTATTTTTGGGGGGCGTGGCTTAGAGCGCCATCGATGCGGTCGCTCCTCTTAGGCCGCCCGTGGGATGCCCGCCGCCGCCGTCGAATTCCGGCGGTTCTAAGCGGGGTTCCGCGTCGCCAATGCCATCTAAAGCGACTGGAACCGACATGGCACAACCTGGCTAAACACAGCCTTCGACCGAGGAGGCATTCTACCAGAATTTAGCGGCTGAACTTCTCCCCCCGTCTTCGACCGAAGAAACCAAGATGGCCACCAAGCCGGAACCCAGCAGCACACGCCGCACTTGGCGGTAGCGGGACCCTAGAACACTGAGGAACTGGAGAGGGGGAGTGGTATTTAAAATAGAATCATCCGATTCTCACCAAAGCGACCCGGAACACACCGGGTTGCTGCCTCGGCGGCTACGGCTTACATACACTCTGAGGGACCAAGAGAGCAGGCTTTCACCCCTCCCCCGCTACGCAGAACGAGTCGGGACCCCCGCGGCAATCTTGCATCATCCCCGACGGAGACCGTCTCCCCATACCAACGTTTCCTGGGGCGCCCCTGCCCACTCACTCAGATCTAGTCCAGAGCGGGGGGTCGAGGGGGAGAATCTACCCAAGTGCAGTCTTCCGCCGTCCTAGGCCTCGCTGCTACTCTCTTAATTAAGACCGCCTGACACGAGCAACATGTCGAGGCAGACGAAGGTGAGCAAGGGCACAGATATCTCCGCCATGTTCACGGCTCCGGAGAAACCCAAGAAACAGGATCCTCCTAAACTGCCCCCACAGAAGCCACAAGAGGATAGGTGTGCTCTCGCCACCAAAGGAGACCTGATAGCCTGCATGGCGGACATCAAATCGGAGTTCCGCGCCTGCCTCTCGGAACTCACCGCTAAAGTTGACCAAACGGATCAGAGGGTCACAGAACTCGAACAGAGGCTCGGAGAGATCGAGGATCATTCCCAGGATCACGCTACCACACTGGGGGAAATGCAAAAATCTATCGATTCCCTGCATCACAAATACGAGATCCTGGAGTTCAAACATGAAGACCTTGAAAATAGGGCACGTCGCAATAACCTCCGCATTCGGGGCATCCCGTCCTCTATCCCCAACAGCAAGCTAGCGGACTACGTGGGAAGCTTCTTCGAGGCTTTACTCCCAGATCTGGACAAACCCCAGCTCCTGCTGGACCAGACCCACAGACTCCGCCCGCGCCGTGGGACGGATTCGGACCCCCCCTCAGATGTGATTACCAGGGTCCACTTCTTTACGACGAAAGAGGCAATATCAGCGATCAGTCACCAAGGAGATGAGATCACTTTTCAGAGCACTCCACTTCAAATCTACCAGGACTTCTCACCACTCACTCTCCAGAAAAGAAGAGCACTTCGGCCTCTGACACTGTTCCTCCAGGAGCAACAGATCTGTTACAGATGGCTGTTTCTGACAGCTCTCCAGTTCACATATAATGGCACCCTACGCCGAATCAGCCACTTGGTAGACGCTGCGAAAATCTTACATCCGACCTCACCCCGAGATCCTTCCACGCCAATCCCAGAAGGGACCGAAGACTCTGGACCGCTTCCCTCTCCAAAACCCAAACGCACGCCTCGGTCGTCGACCCAGCGGAACAACAGAAAGAGATGAATGGGGACGCTTCCACGGTCCCAGGCTCCGTCAGCAAGTAAGCCGGGACACAGATGCCCCTGCTTGAAGTAGGACCCGCCACTTGGATTGCGAGCTCACCAACCTTGAACACGGTGGCGGCGGGCCACACCCATGGTTCATACCCACTCCAAGGATACTTTCCATCCCTTGTTCCTTGGAAACCCACAGTGCTCGATACGTGATGGGACAGTTGGCCCTGTTGGCCTTAGGTACGACTGTACTGACAATGTCGGTCAACCTCCCTGTTAAAGTTGCGGCCACCCATTGGGGCTCCGCGTTAAAACCTCAAGTGCAGGATGATACCAAGAGTTTCCCTAACAGACATGGCAGTTGAACCACCACCCCATGACCCCCCCTAACCCAAGCAACGGAGAGTGAGCCTTCAGAGGACCTTCAGTCGCTTCGGATCCTCTCCCTGAATGTTAATGGCCTGAACTCCCCCAACAAGCGAAAGGCAATTCTACTGAAACTTTGCGACGAAGATGCAGCGATAGCTATGCTTCAAGAGACCCACCTGCTGCCGGAAGATGTATCCCGTCTTCGATCCCGGCTATTCCCGCTCCAATTCTTCGCCTCTGGCACAAGTAAAAAAGGAGGTACGGCGATTCTCTTCAGGAAAGACTTGAACCCGCAGATTCTGGAAACGAAAATATGCCCAGAAGGCCGATTTACAGCGATTAAATGCCTCCTAATGGGAGACCTATATACCCTTATCTCAGTATACGCTCCCAACACTGGACAGTCACACTTCTACGACTCCTTGGGCACATCTCTCGCTAGATTTGTGGAGGGCCACACAATTGTCGGCGGGGATTTCAATGGGGTTCCCGACCCCACCAAAGACCGATCACACCCCCCGACTCCAGGCGACTTCGCCCAAGCACTCAGCCTCCTTCGATTCTTCAGGATTCTGGAGATAATAGACTCATGGCGGGTGTTTCACCCTGATGAAAAAGATTTCTCCTTTTACTCTTTTGTCCATCGCACCTTCTCAAGGATCGACCTGTTCCTGATCTCCCCGCATACGTTCCCCTCAGTCAAAGAGGTCACCATCGGCACAAGAGCGATATACGACCATGCCCCAGTGCTCCTGGAACTCCGGGTTCATAACCCTAACCCCAACCCCAACATCCCGCGCAAATGGATGCTGTACGACCCGATCCTCAACGACATGGCCACCAGAGACAAGATCGCAACAGAAATAAGAAACTACTTTAACGAAAACCCAGCCTCAGACACCTCATTAGCGAACAACTGGGATGCCATGAAGGCAGTAATCAGGGGCTCCCTGATAGCCCAAGGGGTGGCCTACCATCGAGATAGACGTCAGACCCGGACGGCCCTAGAGAACGAACTAAGAGAGGCCGAGGCACTCCATAAGGAGAAAGGCTGGTCCCCCAAAACACAACGGATCATCCGCACGGCACGGAAAAAACTGGAAGCCCACTATGCGGAACAAACCGCCCAACTAATGGCGAAGGCCAAACAGTCATACTACGCGAAGGGCAACAAGGCGAACAAGTTCCTGGTGGCCAAACTAGCCAAACAGAGACGTATCAACACAATCATGGGCCTGCGTGATGCCAACGGGGTCACACTATACTCAGAGCCCGAGAAGCAACGCCTCGCAATAGATTACTTGGCCCAAATCATGAAGGCAACCCCACGAAACCTATCACAACAGAAAGAATACCTGCAGCAGGCAGAAGTGCCCCGGCTCTCCGACGCAACGAGAGACGAACTGGAGGAGCCCATCACAGGGGAGGAAATTGAGGAGGCCATCAAATCACTTAAAACACAGGCCCCCAGCCCGGATGGCTTCTCAACCAGGTTCTATAAACTATTCAGAGCACAACTGACCCCCCATCTAGCTACCCTATTCAACTCCTTCAGGGAAACGGGGGCGGTGACCCCATCGATGCAGGAATCAACCACCATCCTCCTGCCCAAACCTGGAAAAGACCCAAGAAGCATAACATCCTACAGACCAATCGCACTCTTAAATATCGATGCAAACATATACTCAAAAATTCTGGCAACCCATTTGAATCGCATCTTGCCGAAGATCATCCACCCCGACCAGGCAGGTTTTATCCTACACCGGACAGCAGGTGACAACATCCGGAGAACCCTGAACCTAGTGGACCTCGCCTCCCGGAACTCCCAAAAACTAGTCTTGGTGGCTCTCGACGCAGCTAAGGCGTTTGATAGGGTAGATTGGACGTTTATGAGACACACCCTAGGGGCCTTTGGCTTCGGACCAGCTTTCCAAACGATGGTTCTAGCTAACTATGATTGCCCTAAAACAAGCCTGAGGATCAACGTCCACAACTCGGCCGAAATCCCCTTATCATGCGGAACCTGGCAAGGTTGTCCACTGTCGCCCTTGCTCTTTGCACTCACCATGGAGCCCTTCGCACAAAAAATTAGGGGAATGACCAAATCAAGGGCATACAAAGTGGCCCCACACACCATAAACTTGCCCTATACGCGGATGACATTTTGCTCACGATAGCGGAGGCCCACTCATCCCTCGAACACGCGATACGCGAAATCACCAGCTATGGCGAAGTCTCAGGCCTCACCATAAACTTCGATAAATCATCCGCCTTGGGTATTGGTCTCACCCCAGCAGAACGAGAACCATTGACTAAGATGTGCCCAATAACATGGGAAAAGAGCGCCATCCCCTATTTAGGGGTCTACATCCCGGCTGACCCAAGGGAGACATACAAAGCCAACTTTCCCCGACTCTTCAAAGAACTGGAAGGCGACTTGAAGCGCTGGGAGACCCAAGAGATCTCACTGCTCGGGCGCATCACTGCATGCAAAATGAACCTCCTTCCGAGATTCCTATACACATGCGCCTCACTACCAGTGGCAATCCCCATGCCAACTCTCTGAGGGATCCAGAGGAAAATGCTGAACTTTATCTGGAGAGGTAAGAAAGCGAGAATCCCTCTCAGAACTATGCTGGGGAGTTTCAAATTGGGAGGGCTGGGGGTCCCAGACCTACAGGCCTACAGAGTGGCAGCCCAACTGGCCCAGGTCCAGGCCTGGCAAAATACGACATACCGCCCCAGATGGGTGGAGCTGGAACAATCATGGGCACCCCTACCCCTGCGATTTCTACCACACATGCCGCCCCCCCTCAGGATCCATTGGGGAGAGCTCCTGCTATCAACTAAACACACCCTTAGCACTTGGGACTGGGCGCTAAAACGGAAGGGAGTGCCGAGTGGACTGAGCCCACGTTCCCCGGTCTTTCATAACCCAATGTTCACACCGGGTATGAATCCTCGCAATTTTTGCTACTGGATCAAAGGTGGGCTGGAGTCCATAGACCAGCTGTATACGGGGGAGAGACCTCTCACATTCACCCAATGCAAGGAGAAGTTCCAACTCCAGGAACGGGATAGATTCACATATATCCAACTACGCCACTGGTGCTCGCATCCCCAAACCTTGCAAGCAGCAACACGCCCTCCTACTGCCTTAGAACTCACCCTGGGAAACCTTCCAACCCGCGGCAGAGTATCCACCCTGTACAGACGCTTTCTAAGCGACTTCCTGACCACAAGAACCCGATGCATGGCCCAATGGGAAGCGGACCTGGGTCACCCGATAGAGGATCAAACCTGGGTTGACATATGGACCAGAACACATACCTCGTCCACCTGCATCACCAATAGGGAATGTGCGTATAAGATCACGCTGCAGTGGTACTATTCGCCCCTCAGACTTCCATTGAGTGGGGTGCCCGACAACAGTTGATGGCGAAATGACCTTTGCAAGTGTAGGTTCCTTGTCAAATAATGATTCAGCATAAGAATGTCCCATGTCTTGTACGTATGGCTAAAAGCATGTCTGCACATTTACAAGATGACCTGTTACAGGTCCAAAGCACTTTACATCCCTCATGACGTAGGGCTCTTGAAGAGCAAAGGAGCAGTATGTATTAAATTCAAGCAAGGAGCAGTGTTACCTAGGGTTCGAGAGGACCCATTGTCAAGTGAAGCAGATACATTTTTTTATTTATTTATATTTATATAGCGCACAGCAGGCCTGAGACATCAAGGCGCTGTTACAGTGAACAAATCTGTTACAAGGAATAGATGAGACAATTGTTGCGCTATGGCATTATAGCGCCCTCAGAGTCACTGTGTAATACTGTGATATACCGTGTCAAAAAGCAAAGGGGTCAAGTTGGAGGTTCATACAAGATTTACACCTATTGAATAGCATGGTTGATGCAGAATTCCCACTTGTACCAAATTCTGCCACAGTTCTTTGCAACATATCAAAAGAGACCACCCACTTTACTGTCATCAAATTGAAAAAATACATTATTTTCTCTTCCACTACACAGTGATTCTCAATTTCTTTCTGGATTTATTTACCACAGGCAGAGATTTCAAGACACCAGACTTCCACAGGGATTCTGTGAGTCCCAGATTAATTTTAATAGAGTGCTACACATGGATTGGCACCATATATATGGATAGAGTAAAATTATTCAGTGTGTAGATGATCTTCTAGTATGTAGCACCATGGAAGAAATGGGCAGAGCAGATTTTATTTCACTAATGGCATTGCTTGCAGACAAAGGACACAAAGTAGACAAGGAGAAAATGCAATATGGCCAGAAAGAGGTTGTGTATTTCAGACAAAAATTATCATCAGCATGGAAAAGTGTAACTCTGGAAAGATATGCTGCAGTGCAGAATACACCACAGCCTACTAGAGTTAAAGAGACACAACATTTCCTGGATTTATGTAACTACTGTAGAGCTTGGATTTTGACTGTTCTAGTTACACAAATTCTCTCCTGCAGGGACTCAAGAAGCATAGAAGAGGAAGGGGTCACTGATATAGACAGGTGAATTGGTGACTTGTTTTCAAAAAATTGAAAAATGCTATAGTAATGCTCCAGGACTGGCAAACCCTGATAACACGAAAGCATTTGATTTATTCTCACATTCTAAAGGAGAAGTATTGACTGCCATATTTACTTATCAAACATATTACAGTACTATTTTATATTCAGTAGTGCAGGGCTAATTTCCCAGAGAACAGGCTTTGGCAGCTGCAGCCTTTACTTTTGAGAAAAGCTCAAACATCTATATGGGGTACTCAATTACATTATATGTAGGGCAAGCTGGGTTTGCAATAGTGGAACAATCAAAATCCACATTAACCACACAGAGGGCATCTGTGTATGAAGTAATTTTGTCCAGCACATCCATTCCCATTGTTAGATCCTGTACAGTGAACTCTGCCATGTTTATTGCTATACCTGTTGAGGAAGAAGATGAGGTGTGCATGATTGCGTCACTTATGAAGGTCCTGAAGATGACATGGTATGGGCATGGGAGGATGCGCTGGGGAGGGAGAGGTGCTTTTTGTTGATAGTTCACCAATGATCGATCAGGAGACTGGCCAAGGACACGCAGACACGGCAGACGTGTGCCTCGTAGATGGGGAATATGAGGTTGTTGTTCAGAAAACATTACCAACATATTATTAAGCTCAGGCAGTGGAGCTCGTTGCCTTAATTAAAGTGTTGGAGGCATCTCAGGCATGCATGGTGACCATTTACTCCAATTCGGCGTACGTCACCACCACCGTACATTCATGGTTATCCAAATAGAAAAGTAGGGGGTTTTGCAGGTCCACCACAACGTATGTACAGCATACAGTCTTATTGGAAAGATTGATTTATGCACTCTCCTGGTCCTCCGTAGTTTCAGTGGTTAAATGTACCACCCACATGCAGAATGCAGACGCTATTTCACTCTGCAATGATGCAGCAGACATGGCCACCAAAGATGTGGCATATCACAGGGACGTTGATGTCACTGTTTATCCTGAGGTGGAAAATCAACAGTTACAGATAAGTATTTCATACACTGCACGACCAACTATACATATAATTGGGCTGTAGGGACAGGCACCCCAAGAGGAGGAAGATCTCTGGATAAAGAGGGGCTACTTGCAGCCCCTGACAAACCTGATTTGGAGACAAAATATTACAGGTAAGGTGGTATTGCCACAGGAGTTGCTAATGGTTGCTTTTGAGCAGCTGCACTACCCAGCACATGTTTCAAAACAGCATATTGTTGCAGACCTTTCAGAGGACTGAGTTGTCCCCAATTTGCAAGTATTTCTGTCATGAATACCAGGTATTTAGCCGGGGCAAGGTGGGCAAGAGCTTGGCAGACCTGGCATGTAGTACACACACACACACACACACACAAACACCCCTAGTTGGTAAGCTTCCCCTGGTTAGCTTTTGCATGGTTTGTATCCTGCTTATTCCAGTTACTTCCTGCTTATGACCGAGACACTTCCTGTTGCCAGAAAGGAAGTGTATGGGAACTCATTGTGCACTCTAGTGTTCGGGCGTGGCTGGCTATATAAGCCACACCCCAAGTTTCTCCAGCACTTCGTGTTGCTTTATGTATGCTGTATAGCAACACACTCACCGCGCTCATGTTCCACCCACGTGCTCTCAGCTCCTGAGTTCATCTAGCTCCGGAATCTTCATTGCGGCACTCCCTTGGAAGATCCAGCAGCTCTGGTCAGATCTCGGTGCAAGAAAAAGGCTCACCGGGCAGCAATCTTCGCTCCGGCTCGAGGCGTAAGCCTTCTCCAGCTACTGCAAAAGAAAAGAAAGACATTACACAGGGCTTGCGAATCCCAGCAATACCGTGCATACTCACCGGACTTCCAATACTCATCCCGGCTCGTAGCGCGAGTGCCAACCAGCTCCTGCAAAGGAACAGAAACATTAAACAGCGCTTGCAAAACTCATCTACGCTGCACATTCTTACATAAGGTACCTTCTGTTGTTTTTCGTGCTTTGGCAGCATCTGAAAGACAGAAAAGAACAGTATTACAATCTTTGCAAACTCAAATCCTTATACTGCGCTGATTGTGAGGCGCACTTACCTGAGACTATCGGGTTTCCTCGGCTAGTGAAGCAACTGACACTTGGGCTATTCAGCACACGCTGTGAAGTTGGAACAGTGTGGCACATTGAACTTTGGCATTAACAGACATTGGCCATTATAACTCCAACAAGGGGGTGAAGTATCCCTCCCAGAAGAATAGCACCCTGCAGAGTACAGGATGGAGAGTTCATCCATCTAAAAGCAAAGACACACTTTCCAGACCGAATTGTGGGGAGTGAGCACTCAGGACCTGGAGGTTGATACCATCGCTCCTGCAGAGACACAGGTGAGTGTGACAATTTCTCAAAACACTTGTGTATAGGCGCGTTACAAATGCCATATCATATCATATCAATGTGTCTGTGGCGAACTGCACAATGTACCATCCCTATGCACACACAGATGCAAAGTCTGCAGCAAAAGTTCTAGTACGGAAGGTAATTCCTCATTCGGGGGTATGTGAGGTCCTAAAATCTTATAAAGGAAGTCACTTTTTAGTGATGTATTTAAGCAGATAGCATCTCTATTGGGGATTTGGCATACGTAGTACTCACTATACCAACTCCAAGCAAAAGGGAAAGTAGAAAAGATGAACAGACTTTTCAAGAGCACATTGGGCCTCATTCTGAGCCTGGGTTGCCACCTGACTCGGAATGAATTACCAGTGCCTGACTACCCAGTGCCACCAGACTCTTCCAAGTCTGGCGGTGGGGAAGTCAGGCACCAGCAATTTTGTTAATCCCATACCCCTAGAGTCCTATGAGTCTCTAGGGGAATGGGGACAAGGGAGCCCCGGCACTCTTTACAATGGTGCCGGTGCTCCCGTGACAAGTCTGCCTACCATGGCCACTGTGTCTGGCAGGGCAAGACCTGTTGGGCACAGCGGCTCTGGCAGGTAGACTTGTAGATTGCCAGTCCTGAAAAAAGGTGCCGGTAGGCTTACCAGCACCGTTGTTTCCAGACTGGCAAACTTATATTCAGGCCCTCTGTCTAAGTTATGGGGAACGATAATGTGGAACTTGGTGCAGTGAGAAACCAGAAGGTGTCTCACCCGCTAGTCCCCAGGAATCTGTCATCCAGATGTATGGGAGAAAAGGTCTTTAGGGCCCCCCTCTCCTCCATTCCCCACCAACGTGCAGCCAATGACTCGCCCCGCCACCATCTATGCACCTGGGCCCGTGATGCGGGATGGCTGTAGGCTGACACATGGGGCTGCGCGGCTCATCCTGTAGCATAGTACCAACTCCATTTTATGACACCCTTAGACGCCATTTTTAAAATAACAAATTTAGGCCTCACTAACGCAAGCAGTCTGCAGGGCTGCAGCTTCCCCTCCTCCTCTTGGCATCCTTGCTGCAAGCCTGTTCTCATGGGAGACTAGGCACGAACAAGCTACATTACAAACACTGTATCTTTCACCTCCCGCAGTCCATCATTGACCTACAGATGACCGGGCTGAAGCTGGGTCTGAAAAAAACAAGCTGCTTCCATAAAACTTGTCCAGTCCTCTCGTAGACCCCCACATTTATGATATATGCTATGGATAACCCCCAACCCTGCACCCCGTTTGAAGTGCTAGCCGTGTATACTAAGCCCGTGTGCCACCCTGTTTCACACATGCAGCTAAGCCATCTGAAGGGGCGATACATTTGCTTCAAGCCCATGAGATTGATTATACGTAATGAAATAAAATGGCACTCAGCTATCCCAGGGCACACACAAAGTTATGCAATGCATGTTAGAGCATTTCATTACTAATCAAGGATTCCTGTTGCTGCACAATACATAAAGCAATGTATGATATCCATATATACTCTATGATTTCCTAAAAATGTATTAGTTTACAAAAAGACAATTAAGTGTTGCAATATGTATGGCATTCTTGGTGAGGGACTGTTTGTGATGACACCTGCTGCAGTACCTACGCGCCCCGTTAAATTAAAAGGGTTTGTCCATGAGAGTTGAGGTGATGTTAAAGATCTTGCGTCGCACCAGGTTTAGCTACTACGGAGACTTAGAGTCCCTCCACTCCGTTTGTGACAATATATAATGGTTGTGTTGAGCTATCCCTTGATAGTGCGCCGAAAAATAATGGAATGGCAAGTAGTGATGATTAATCAATTCCTGTTTATTTTTGTGATGTTAGAGCCTTTGTGGATGACACGTGTTTCGGCAGAGCTGCCTTTATCGAATCCAGGCTATATAGATAGCTCATAAGTCACTGCATAATGCATAAAGGTGCTGAAGTTCACAGGGATGAATCCCTCCTGATACAAAGAAGTCCTCCGTATGTAATGATAGATTTATGCAGGTGGTCACAAATAATTTCATCATCACAATTATGGGCAGCTATTTATGATGCCCCATAAATACTTGGTTTGACATCTTTGTGGGCCCTGGCCTATTTTACATCATTATTTGTGACCACCTGCATAAATCTATCATTACTACTTTGTTTTTTCATAAATTTTTTTAATTTGGGAATTTGTTATTACAATTATGGGCTCCCATTTGTGATGCCCTATAAATACCTCATTTTTTATTTTTGGGGGCCCTGGCCGACTTTACAGCAGTATTTGTGACCAGACAGCCACAGGATCTGTGGCAGTATTTTTTCTATCTTCATTATTCTAATGTTTAATTTTTTCCAGATTTTATCATCACAATTATGGGCACCTATTGATGATGCCCCATAAATATTTGGTTTGTCATTTTTGTGGGCCCTGGCCGATTTTACATCATTAATTGTGACCACCTGCATCTCACAGACACGAGGTGGTCACATGCTAAACAAAAGAACCGTTGCCTAGACAACGGCTTCACACTGCAGTCTGAGTCACTGCCCTGCAGCTGCACAGTGGAGGATCGTTTCTCTCTGTGTATTACAAGGTAAGAATCTGATTACAATCCTTCTCTTTGACCAAATATGAGTGTAAAACACAGTATCTAATTGGATCTTTTATGATCCACAGATTGGTTTCCTTGTAAGCACGAGTGGATTTTCTCCATGCCTTTGTGCATAATGTCATTTACAACCCACTGCTGAGTGGGCATGAACGCAGGAAGTTCTGTTTTTCACCACTGACCACACCAATGAGGTAAATCCAC
Source organism: Ambystoma mexicanum (assembly GCF_040938575.1). Taxonomy (NCBI): domain Eukaryota; kingdom Metazoa; phylum Chordata; class Amphibia; order Caudata; family Ambystomatidae; genus Ambystoma; species Ambystoma mexicanum. Next base: position 280,625,336 of record NC_090929.1, on the reverse strand, counting down.
ACCTAATATTCTTTGGTTTCATTTATTTACCTTATAAACCACTTACGGCATTTTTCTTTTTCTTTTTTCTTTTTTCCTATTGATATTTACCCATGATGTAACATCTACTGATTGGTATGTTTCCTTTCATTTTTTTCAATGTATGTTTCATTTGAATTGTCACCATTATATGAATTTATGTCACATACTTGCATTTGTTATGTTATATACTTGCTTGCTGGACTTATATAATTAGACTCGCCCTGATGAAGGAAATAATTTCCGAAATGCATTGGCTTTTTAGTCTAATACATGTGGATTGTGGCAACTGCTTCCTCACTAAGGATTATTAGTGATAGCTTTTTGTTTGAACTATTATGGATAAATCATTTTTGATATGAATCAGAAAGACTCATCTTCCTTTCTCTAAGAAGTATGGGATATTATGGATACTTGAACATATTGTCGTGAATCAGATATAAATACGTGCCCATCTTGGGCCCCATATGAGGGTGGTTGTGTGACCCAGTATTATTACTTGGTCTCCAGCGTGTGTTGCAATTATAAGTCCGGGTGTCTACAGACTTGTCACAGCCAGCTCCTTTTCAATTGGATGTATATTCTTTTTTGAAACATTTGATTTTTACTTGAATATTCTGAACATTTTTGAATACATGGTGGTGCCCACTCTCTTCTCTGTTTGTTCCTTTTTTCCCTCTTTGCGAGACACAAAACAGTGGAGGCACACCATTTTTACTCCAAAAAATGTTTTACTCAAAGATTTACTACACCAATATGTCATTTGAAGAAATAGAAGGCCTTTCATCCAAATGTGCAGAGACCTTAGGGTTCTCTTCAGAGGAAGCAACCGCGATCCTCAAACTTATTAGTGAGACGACAATAGGTGCACATGGGACAACACCAAAAGATCCAGCAAAGCGGATAAAACAACTAGAGTATCTGGTACGCAAAGAAATAAATAGAAAGCTTCATGCAATCACTCTGGGGTGCTACTTTAAAAACCAGCGAATTCCAAGGGGACTCCGAGTACAATTACGCCCGACCCTTTGTAAAGAAAGCAAGGAATTTGTTCGCAAGTGGGAGGCTATCCTAAACAAATGTTCATTAGACCTGATCCTACTTACCATCCAGGAACTCGCAAAAAACTTGGTTACTTTGGGTACAGAAATTCAAGAGATTGAAAAGGAACTAGTGGCTACATTGGTAAAGAGGAATACGATTCAATTTTTCTGGATATTAATACAAAACTTGAAGAATACAAAACTGAGCTTGAACAAAAGAAAGTTAAGAAATTTAAGCGCGACTCGTATGACTATATTAATGATGAAGTGTACACATGGATGGAGAAATATGGCCCAGTAGCACCAAAAAAGCTCTATAAATACCCATCCGACAAACAATCATCTGATAACACCTCTAGTTCAGACTCAGAAGTACAGAGAGATTCAGAAACACCAATTGAACAAGCACTTGACAACCTCAACCACACAGCGAGCTCCTCAGCACAAACATCCACCGCTGTTTTTTTAGGCGCACGGCCAAAAGAACCCGCAGGGGGAGGAGGAAGCCTAAGACCCAAACCTCAAACACATCTACAATTAAGGAAAACTTAGTGATTAATATCTCAGACAGAACTCTCACTAAACAGGAAGAAGACACATTACAAAAAGGTCTCAGTTTTGTTCCGACCTATAGTACAACATTGTTCAACAGTAAGATCGAACTCTATAAATTTGTAAGGAAGCTTAAATTGAAAGTGTTCTTTGAAGAATTGGAAACATACGATAAACCTCCCAACATGCCTGATTTCCAAGAGTTTAGGGCTAAAGGTGGGTTCATACCTCCCATCAGTGTCCCCTCTATCGATATTTTTCAAAAACTGGTCACTCGAGATCTTGAACAGATCAATTATCGAACCCCGCCACACAAGAACTTGAAACCTCACAAAATGAGACTTATTAGAGATCTCTACAGCGAAACCAAAATCACTATTCGCCCAGCAGACAAAGGAGGTGCCCTTGTCATCCTTAACACTACAGACTATGATTCTGAGTGCAGTAGACAACTTCAAGATCAGACCACATATGCCACTCTAGATCATGATCCAACTATCTCAATCAAACAGAACTTAGTTATTCTGCTGGACAAAGCACTCGAACTAAATTGGGTAAATAAACATACACATAAGTTCCTTCTCAATGAACATCCGAGAATTCCGAATTTCTACACTCTGCCAAAGATTCATAAGGACCCTATCAAACCCCCTGGCAGACCCATTGTCGCAGGAATGGACAGTATAAACCAGCCACTTGGTGTTTACATTGATTTTTTCCTACAACCCCTAATTCAAGAAACCCCTACTTATACTCGAGACACAACTCATTTTTTTACAGAAGCTTAACAATATTACTTTCCAACAGGATCATCTGATGTTTACTATAGTTGTCAAAAGTCTATACACTTCTATACCACACGACCTTGGAATTGAAGCAGTAGAATGGCTTTTACTTCAATCACCGGATGTTCGAGCCTAAAAGGAATTTATTCTAACCCTTCTGCAATTTATTGCTGAAAATTCTTATTTTTAATACCATAACCAGTTTTTCCTTCAAGTCTCTGGTACATCCATGGGTGCAACTATGGCGCCGACTTACGCCAACTGCTTTATGTACAAATTCGAGTCGGACCACATTTTGAACAAACCCGAATGGAAGAAGGATATCTACATGTGGACTCGATACATAGATGACATTTTTGGCATTTGGACAGGCACAGATACAGCATTTGATGACTTCTTTGAGCACCTTAATAACATTGACCAACGAGTTCAATTCACTAGGGAATCATCACGGGACAAGATTACGTTTCTAGATGTACAAATAATAAAGAAAGACAATGGTTATAGTACCACCCTTTTCCGGAAGCCAACTGATCGCAATAATCTGCTACACCGCCTTAGCTTCCATCAACCTAGCTTACTAAGGAACCTGCCATTTAGTCAACTTCTTCGAGTCAAAAAGATTGTAAGTGACCCCGAGGATTGTATTTCACAGCAACTGGCTATGAAAGAGAAATTTCTTGCAAGAGGTTACCATAAAGAAGAACTGGATTCTGCAGTTGAAAGGGTCAACAGTCTTGACCGTAAAACCTTACTATTCACTCCTAAGAAACCAACAAGGAACCTTAAATCACCAGTATATGTATCAAAATTCTCTACCCAGAGCAATAAAATCAAAGAAACAATTAAGAAACACTGGAACATTTTCAAAAACGACATAAGAGTACAAAACTTGTTTTCTGAATTACCTGTGTTTGCATACCAGAGGAGTAGGAATCTCAGGGACGAACTTGTACATACAAGACCTCCATTGAAAAAAATTGTCACACAACGCACTGGTACGTTTCCCTGCCTACACTGCATTAATTGCAATTCCGTCATTAAAGGCAATGTAATCTTCCATCCATGCACAGGTAAGAAGATCATCCTCAAGACATTTGGCACATGCGACACTGCCAACATCATATATGGCATTAAATGTCCTTGCGGAAAATACTATGTGGGCCAGTCAACTAGAGCAGCCAAAATCAGATGGAACGAACACCGGTCATGTATCCGTAATTCGAACCCTAATTCGGCTGTAGCTCGCCACTGGGCCTTGAACAATCACAATCTTTCACAGATTAAGTTTCTGATTCTGGAGGTACTCACAAGAAATAATCCTCATGAAGATTTAGGTCTGCGCCTCAATCACAGAGAGACATTTTGGATTGATAAACTCTGTAGTTTGGTCCCGAGCGGTCTGAATGAGGAGATCAATTACCACTGTTATATTTGATTGTGATACTACTGTTTTGCCTGTGTTAAAGGTGTATGCTTTGCCATGTTTTCACACATAAGGGTCTCTACTATTCCTCTTGTGACTTTACTGTTTCTACTGTTCTTTCTGTGCTTGAGTTGTATACTTTAACATGTGTTTATACATAGGGGTCTCTTTGCCCTGTGCTCTAATTATTACTTTTTGATTGCATTGGCTACTCTATATGATGCACAGAGCAATTTGTGAAAGATGTTCTGAACATTTGGATACTGCTCTTTTTACATTTCCACATGTTGACAGCCGTTGAGCTTAACTCTAACTCATGTAGCCTTTTTTGCTTTATTTTCTTAATTATTGTCTGGCATATGTTGCCTTTTGTCTAATTATGTTTGGAGCATTCTAGTAACAGCCCTAGTGCATGTCCCGGACGTATGTCTGGGACCCAAGGTGCCGCCCCTGGGTGACACCTTACGCACTGTGACTGTACTTCAACTGCTCATCTACGTTTGAATAGTCTTACTATTACCTTAGCTTAATTTCGTTATGTCTTGCTGTCCAGACAGCTTAAAGACCTGTGACAGTATTTTTTCTATCTTTACTACTTTGTTATTTCATATATTTATTTGGAATTTTGTCATTACAATTATGGGCACCCATTGGTGATGCCCCATAAATACTTGGTTTGACATCTTTGTGGGCCCTGGCCTATTTTACATCATTATTTGTGACCACCTGCATAAAATATCATTACTACTTTGTTTTTTCATAATTTTTTTTAATTTGGGAATTTGTTATTACAATTATGGGCTCCCATTTGTGATTCCCTATAAATACCTCATTTTTTATTTTTGGGGGCCAGTATTTGTGACCAGACAGCCACAGGACCTGTGACGGTATTTTTTCTATATTCATTATTCTAATGTTTAATTTTTTTCGGATTTTATCATCACAATTATGGGCACCTATTGATGATGCCCCATAAATATTTGGTTTGTCATTTTTGTGGGCCCTGGCCGATTTTACATCATTAATTGTGACCACCTGCATCTCACAGAAACGAGGTGGAAACATGCTAAACAAAAGACCCGTTGCCTAGACAACGGCTTCACACTGCAGTCTGAGTCACTGCCCTGCAGCTGCACAGTGGAGGATCGTTTCTCTCTGTGTATTACAAGGTAAGAATCTGATTACAATCCTTCTCTTTGACCAAGTATGAGTGTAAAACACAGTATCTAATTGGATCTTTTATGATCCACAGATTGGTTTCCTTGTAAGCACGAGGGAATTTTCTCCATGCCTTTGTGCATAATGTCATTTACAACCCACTGCTGAGTGGGCATGAACGCAGGACGTTCTGTTTTTCACCACTGACCACACCAATGAGGTAAATCCACACCTAATATTCTTTGGTTTCATTTATTTACCTTATAAACCACTTACGGCATTTTTCTTTTTCTTTTTTCTTTTTTGCTATTGATATTACCCATGATGTAACATCTACTGATTGGTATGTTTCCTTTCATTTTTTTCAATGTATGTTTCGTTTGAATTGTCACCATTATATGAATTTATGTCACATACTTGCATTTGTTATGTTATATACTTGCTTGCTGGATTTATATAATTAGACTCGCCCTGATGAAGGAAATAATTTCCGAAATGCATTGGCTTTTTAGTCTAATACATGTGGATTGTGGCAACTGCTTCCTCACTAAGGATTATTAGTGATAGCTTTTTGTTTGAACTATTATGGATAAATCATTTTTGATATGAATCAGAAAGACTCATCTTCCTTTCTCTAAGAAGTATGGTATATTATGGATACTTGAACATATTGTTGTGAATCAGATATAAATACGTACCCATCTTGGGCCCCATATGAGAGCGGTTGTGTGACCCAGTATTATTACTTGGTCTCCAGCGTGTGTTGCAATTATAAGTCCGGGTGTCTCCAGACTTGTCACAGCCAGCTCCTTTTCAATTGGATGTATATTCTTTTTTGAAACATTTGATTTTTACTTGAATATTCTGAACATTTTTGAATACATGGCGGTGCCCACTCTCTTCTCTGTTTGTTTCTTCTCTCTAAATGCCTCACTAGTTAAACCCCTACAATTCTGCCAGTCCCCCAGAAGCTTACTCCTTTCTGGGAGTGGCATCTGTATGGGGAAGTGTGACATATAAAGTTAACCAGGTAATTGTCAGACCAGGCACATTCTAACATAGAACTGAATGTTATTTCCTGGTTTTGTTCCATGACCCAGTCAAGTATATTTCTGGCATTATGAATGGGATTTGCAATTAACTGCTTAAAGTCAAGTGAGGCCGAGTTCAAAGATGGAGTCGAGGGCACACAAAATGGAAGATAAGTGTCTCCTGCAACAGTCCTACTTATGCTAATGTTAGCATATGGGCAATGGAAGCGACCCCCGCTATTGCAAGAGCAAGTCGTCCATAATGTGCAGAATGTGCGAGTGGGGCCCAAACGACCGCTCGTTCCCACACATTCCCCCCTTCGTTACATCTAAAGTAACAAACTAATCCTTACTGTTATTTTCACTTCAATATTACTCTGTTTCTTGCAATGCTTCATCCCATGCGGGTGTCCCTTTAATTGGCATCCAAGCCCCGCAAACACTTTGTAAGCTTTGGCCCATCCTGGCGTATTCGTCTAGTGTGCATGTCATGTATATTCCCCATCCCCATCCAGGTCCACCCACACCTCCCTATACCGTTGTAACTCCTGTGGCTCTTTAATGGTGGTGTGGTATAAGTTATCTACCCTGTCTCCATGCTGGTGATATATGGCTGTCAGGCGATTCTTTGGTCAATTTGACTCCCCAGTCTGTATTTGAGCATCTATCATGGTTGCTACCATTGTCGATTTGACCATTGTTACCATCATCATTGTTGAACTAGACATAGATGTTGCACAACATTGTATTCCCATCTGGCACACACAGAAAAATAGCAAAAGAAAAACGATGACTGGAACAAAAATGTTCATCATGACGCTGAACCATGAGGGTATCCAATTAAAAATGTTGTTGAACCAGTTGCTCGGTTCTATTCGTCCTTCCTTCTGCATACTCTCCCCTAGGCTGTGCACTGCCGAGATGATGTGGGAAAGGGTCCCATTATCTGCGTCTTTAGAAGGTACGAATGTACAGCATGCGCTCCCGATTTTTCGGCAAACACCACCATCCATTGCTGTGAGAAGGTCCAAGACATACCGGTTCTGCATTGTCATTAGGCGTAGAGCTCGAAGTTCCATCTCTATTACATTGAACCCTTCTTCAGTGTCATTGGCCAGTTGGATCAGCTCCCAGCGCACGATTTGCAACCATTTGTCGTTTGTCCGTGATTGAAGTCCTGGCACCAGGAGGGACGCAAAGAAGGTTTTAGCAGAATTGAACAATTTATACATGTCTGTAATCTCAGCCAGGAGTTCTGATGACTTTCTGGAGATATAGCTGGATGACCTTCTTTCGTGGAATACCCTCTCCTGTAGTTCATTTTCAGACAGGATGTTTTATGTGGAAGGCTCTGTTGTTGCTGGCTGGGATGCTGCCAATATTTCAGCTGAATTTTTACCCCCTTGGATATGGCTTTCTGGAATCACCATCAGCGCTGAGAGCAGTGTGGCTAGGGCATATGTATCCCTACAGGATGGTGGGAGATGCAGGTATGCTTGTTTGCCACATACCCAATACATGTCCATGAGTGCTGCTGTGCCCTTTTTCATGTCTGGAATGATAATTGTTTTGTTGCATTTTCTGTTCAAGCACATTTGCACTTTCCCCTCTTCATGGAAACAGAGTTCATGTTCATCTTCTTTCTGCGTTTTGATGGGTTTCTCGAGAGCTGTTACCCATGTGAGCTTCGCAATGTGTTGGGACCAGACAGGAGTGCATGTTTCTTTGATCCATTGAAAGTTCTCCTCAGTAAGTCCCTGTAATGCCTCTGCTTTGCACGTGATTGTCTCGTCATGCCATTTGTTTTCTGTGAACAGTGCCCCTCTAATAACACAAAATGGTTCTTTGATGCAAATCACTTCTTGCTGCTTACTCATACAGGTAACTGTGTGACTGGAAGGTGCTCTTAATCCTATACAATACGAGATGAATTAAACATTGGGCATCCGACAAGGGCACTTCTTGAGGTATGAGTATATTAGGTGTGCCTGATGCGTGCGGTATGAGAGAGCAGACATAGCAGCTCTCATTTGTGGCTTTTTTTGCTGTTGCACTCATGTCTGAGTATCACTGAGTACCACTTGTTTGATTGATCTGGGTGGTGGGGGTCTTCAATCTCATCTAGTTTCCGGCGATGGTATACATCATACCTTTTCCCTCCTGCCCCCCTTTTCCATCTCCTCCTCCCCATCCATGTTATTTATCATTTTCACTCTCCTAAATTTTATGGGAAAGACATCTGCCCATGTTGCATCACTGAATTCACTAGCAGCTTGCCAAGACTCTGGTACTGGAGTGTCTTGGGTAGTTGGAGTATGAGGGTAAAAGTGCATTATAGTGCCTTGTGAGGTACGTTCTGTAGTTATATGTGCATTCATACATGTTAGGTCAGGCACACCGAACGAGGAATAATCACCATCATACTCATTAGTCTGATTATCATTGCCTAAACCCATAGCAGCAAGTGAAAAAACGGGGGTTTTGACAGTTCGGTTTTTATACAACCTAGTGAGATTGAAGTTTACATAGCCATTATGTTGTTGTAACTCCAGCCCATATGAGGCTTGAGACTTCTCCTATCAAGTTTACCCCACTCCCCCTCTTTAATATCCCATACAAGGCAGCAAAAAATAACATCACAGAAAATACTATTGCAGCAAATGGTAATCCGCATTCGTAATTATACCATTTATTTATTCTATCATTTACTCTATCACTATCTACATTGAAGATGTTTTTAGTGAGGACCCTCCTTTCCGTCATATTCCACCTGAAAGGGTGATGTAAAGCTGTTAAGTACATTGCAAAAAACTTTTCATACTTCTATGCATGCTTTCTTTTCGATCATTACCGCATAAAAAACAAATTTTTTCAGCTATTTACTCTTTCTGCTTCTAATTCATACACTTTATAAAATTTTCTCCAAAACAGATGAACATTTATTTTTTATATACCACATGGAAAAGTAATAAATGACAGAAGATGCAGAGAGATATGGAGAGGGAGAGCAATAGAGAGAGAGAGAGAGAGAGAGAGAGAGAGAGAGAGAGAGAGAGAGAGAGAGAGAGAGAGAGAGAGAGAAAGAGATAGAGAGAGAGAGAGAGAGAGAGAAAATGTATACTTTTAAAATTTCAATGTAATTCTATACACATTTTTCTTTATTGCACAATTTTCTTGTTTCATATTTCTCAAAAAACATTTTCCTAATTTTGTTTGCACTTTACACATCTCTATTTTAACCACTTGCAACTTCTGCACTCTGTGGTTGATCACTTCGATGAGTTGTACTATTGTGTGCTCTTCTCACATCTGCGTGATGCACCCAATATTTCAACCCCTTCACCTTCACTGCAGTTGGTGTGCAATAGATAACCTCATAGGGACTGTGAAACCGTGGGGAGTTCCATCTACATACGAAACTTCGCACATATATATTTTCTCCTGGCATTAACTGGCCTGCTGGTGTTGTTGTATCTGTTTCACAGTTCTGTGTAAATGGTGGTGCTATTTGTCTTGCTATGCTATGCACTGCATGTGTCAGCTGGGTGAGATATTCCTTAAATTCATCAGCAGAATTGAACAATTTATACATGTCTGTAATCTCAGCCAGGAGTTCTGATGACTTTCTGGAGATATAGCTGGATGACCTTCTTTCGTGGAATACCCTGTCCTGTAGTTCATTTTCAGACAGGATGTTTTATGTGGAAGGCTCTGTTGTTGCTGGCTGGGATGCTGCCAATATTTCAGCTGAATTTTTACCCCCTTGGATATGGCTTTCTGGAATCACCATCAGCGCTGAGAGCAGTGTGGCTAGGGCATATGTATCCCTACAGGATGGTGGGAGATGCAGGTATGCTTGTTTGCCACATACCCAATACATGTCCATGAGTGCTGCTGTGCCCTTTTTCATGTCTGGAATGATAATTGTTTTGTTGCATTTTCTGTTCAAGCACATTTGCACTTTCCCCTCTTCATGGAAACAGAGTTCATGTTCATCTTCTTTCTGCGTTTTGATGGGTTTCTCGAGAGCTGTTACCCATGTGAGCTTCGCAATGTGTTGGGACCAGACAGGAGTGCATGTTTCTTTGATCCATTGAAAGTTCTCCTCAGTAAGTCCCTGTAATGCCTCTGCTTTGCACGTGATTGTCTCGTCATGCCATTTGTTTTCTGTGAACAGTGCCCCTCTAATAACACAAAATGGTTCTTTGATGCAAATCACTTCTTGCTGCTTACTCATACAGGTAACTGTGTGACTGGAAGGTGCTCTTAATCCTATACAATACGAGATGAATTAAACATTGGGCATCCGACAAGGGCACTTCTTGAGGTATGAGTATATTAGGTGTGCCTGATGCGTGCGGTATGAGAGAGCAGACATAGCAGCTCTCATTTGTGGCTTTTTTTGCTGTTGCACTCATGTCTGAGTATCACTGAGTACCACTTGTTTGATTGATCTGGGTGGTGGGGGTCTTCAATCTCATCTAGTTTCCGGCGATGGTATACATCATACCTTTTCCCTCCTGCCCCCCTTTTCCATCTCCTCCTCCCCATCCATGTTATTTATCATTTTCACTCTCCTAAATTTTATGGGAAAGACATCTGCCCATGTTGCATCACTGAATTCACTAGCAGCTTGCCAAGACTCTGGTACTGGAGTGTCTTGGGTAGTTGGAGTATGAGGGTAAAAGTGCATTATAGTGCCTTGTGAGGTACGTTCTGTAGTTATATGTGCATTCATACATGTTAGGTCAGGCACACCGAACGAGGAATAATCACCATCATACTCATTAGTCTGATTATCATTGCCTAAACCCATAGCAGCAAGTGAAAAAACGGGGGTTTTGACAGTTCGGTTTTTATACAACCTAGTGAGATTGAAGTTTACATAGCCATTATGTTGTTGTAACTCCAGCCCATATGAGGCTTGAGACTTCTCCTATCAAGTTTACCCCACTCCCCCTCTTTAATATCCCATACAAGGCAGCAAAAAATAACATCACAGAAAATACTATTGCAGCAAATGGTAATCCGCATTCGTAATTATACCATTTATTTATTCTATCATTTACTCTATCACTATCTACATTGAAGATGTTTTTAGTGAGGACCCTCCTTTCCGTCATATTCCACCTGAAAGGGTGATGTAAAGCTGTTAAGTACATTGCAAAAAACTTTTCATACTTCTATGCATGCTTTCTTTTCGATCATTACCGCATAAAAAACAAATTTTTTCAGCTATTTACTCTTTCTGCTTCTAATTCATACACTTTATAAAATTTTCTCCAAAACAGATGAACATTTATTTTTTATATACCACATGGAAAAGTAATAAATGACAGAAGATGCAGAGAGATATGGAGAGGGAGAGCAATAGAGAGAGAGAGAGAGAGAGAGAGAGAGAGAGAGAGAGAGAGAGAGAGAGAGAGAGAGAAAGAGATAGAGAGAGAGAGAGAGAGAGAGAAAATGTATACTTTTAAAATTTCAATGTAATTCTATACACATTTTTCTTTATTGCACAATTTTCTTGTTTCATATTTCTCAAAAAACATTTTCCTAATTTTGTTTGCACTTTACACATCTCTATTTTAACCACTTGCAACTTCTGCACTCTGTGGTTGATCACTTCGATGAGTTGTACTATTGTGTGCTCTTCTCACATCTGCGTGATGCACCCAATATTTCAACCCCTTCACCTTCACTGCAGTTGGTGTGCAATAGATAACCTCATAGGGACTGTGAAACCGTGGGGAGTTCCATCTACATACGAAACTTCGCACATATATATTTTCTCCTGGCATTAACTGGCCTGCTGGTGTTGTTGTATCTGTTTCACAGTTCTGTGTAAATGGTGGTGCTATTTGTCTTGCTATGCTATGCACTGCATGTGTCAGCTGGGTGAGATATTCCTTAAATTCATCCCCAAGCACTGTGGCAGCTCTGTGAGTGTCTGATGCTCTCCTTACTGGTGAGAGTGGCGTGTGAATGCGCTGTCCCATCACTATTTCGTGCAGGCTCAAATGGTGGTCCTTACTCGGCTGTGTTCTGAGTTGGAACAGTGCTAGGGGCAAGCAATATGCCCAGTTCTTTTTAAGTTTGTTACACAATTTTGACAATTTGCTTTTGAGCGGGCCGTTGATTTTTTTCTATCATCCGTTAGCCTGCAGTTGATAAATAGAACATAATTTGTGTTTTACACCCAACAACGTCACCTCCTTGAAAAGATCATTCACAAAATGGGTGCCATTATCTGATCTGATCACATCACATATGCCCCACCTTGAGAAAACCTCTCTTACCAAACACTTTGCTGCACACTTTGCATCTGGGTGTGGACATGGCCCTGCTTCCACCCACCGTGAGAATGGGCAAACTAATACAATGAGGTACCTTGCTCCATTACATCTTTCCCCCATGTTTGCATAGTCAATGTGGAGCTCTCTAAAAAGCCCCACTGGATGCGGTAGCGTTCCTCGCAGTGTTCTAAGAGTCATCCCTGAAATGTATGTTTGACATGTAGTACATTCAATTGTTAACTTCGATAAGTGTTCCTGCAAATTGGGTATAAACCAATTTTCCTGAACCTATGCTCAATGTGTTGTTTCGTCACATGAGTTGGGAAGTGGAGATGTTGAAATGCTATCAATAATAATTCTACTGGCATCTTCACCTTCCCTGTTAGCTCTTGCCGCCATATTAAATCTGTTGGAGACTGTTTGCATCCTCTCTTTCCCCATAATTCCGGTTCTTCTACAGGTGCACGCTTTTGCAATTCTATAACTTGTAGCATTGGTGTGAAGTTATACCCTTCCCCCTGTACCTCTGCACTTGTTGTTTTTACAATGCACACTAATGGTTGTGGAACATTGAAGTATGCTGCTTCTTTCGCAGCAGCGTCCACTAAAGAGATTGTGTCCATGTTAGTAGTGTGTCCCAGGCACGTTACCAATGCTACCACTAACGGTTCTGCTAGTGCTTCAATCAAGTCATTCAATAGTGCTGCATGTTGTACTGGTGATCCATCTGCCCTCCTGAACCCTCTTCGACGCCATCGGGACAACCCTGAATGCACTGTCGTTGTCACATATGCCGAGTCAGAATATATTGTCACTACGCATCCTTTGTCTGTTTGTAATGCTTCAATTAGCGCAAACAATTCTGCCGCTTATGCTGAGTAGTGTGATGGGAGGCGTTTCTGCACTATAACTTCGTACTCATCTCCTTCCATTCTTACCACTGCTGCTCCTACATGTTTCTCTCCTGTCTCACTATCAATTGATGCTGACCCATCCACAAAGTATATTTCTTCTTCTTCAAGTGCATTTTTGCTTGATTTTGGGATGTCATCTTCCTCCCCCTCGTATGTGGCACAATCGTGTTCTTGCATATCCTCTACTGTACAGGGTTCAGTAATGAAGGTAGCGGGGTTCACACTTTTACATCTAACCACATGGACGTTTGGGCTGGATATTATTATTTCGTAAGCTGTTGCTCTTTGTGTTGTGAGTGCTGATTGTGTTCTTTCTAGGATGGCAAATAATGAATGCTCTGCATACAATGTCACTAAGCATCCCATTACAATCGTGGCGCTTTTTAAAATCGGGAAGGCAGCTGCTGCGTGAGCTTGTTCACACGGAACGTGGCCCTACATCACTGAGTCTAATGTGCTGCTATAGTAGGCCAATGGCTTGTGACCTACCAATGTTTTTTTCTGTTAACACTGCTGTCATCAGTATTCCATTGCAATGCAAAAAAGGTAGAACTCCCAATCATAATCAGGATTGGCTAAAACTGGTGCATGTGAGATGAGATCTTTTAGTTTGAAATATTGCGTCATCATTTCCTGTGTCCATTTTATGGGGGCGCTGTTCTTTTGTGCTTCTTCTAATGCTTGCAATAATGGACGTGTATATTCTGCATAGTCCAAAATCCATGCACAGTGATAATTACACATGCCGAGAAACTTCTGCATGTCCTTCACTGTTTTTGGCATCATTGCATGGCGTATTGCTGCCGCTCTGTCAGGTATTATTCATTTCCCATCTTTTGAAATTAGCTGTCCCAGGTACAACACTTCTGCTAGGCAGTATTGAAGCTTGACCTTGTCTACTTTGTATCCTTTTATGCCAGTAAATGTAGTAATGCAATTGAGTCCTCTCTGCACTGTTCTTCACTTTTACTGCAGATGAGGAGGTCATCCACGTATTGAATTATTGTGCTCTCCACATCCACATTACCAAGGTCTTCGTGTAATATTATGTTGAAAATGCTTGGGCTATCACAGTACCCCTGTGGCAATCTACAATGTTCATATCTGTTACCCTCCAATGTAAATGCTGTGAGGTACTGACAACTTGGGTGAAGTGGCAGTGAGAAGAAGGCGTTGTTCAAGACCACGACCGTAAAACAAGTGGCTTCTTTCGGTATGCTACACAAAATAGAAGCAGGGTTAGGCACTAATGGGAACTCTTTCTGTATGATGTCATTAAGAGGGCATAGGTCCTGGATCATCCTCCAAGCCCCGCCACTCACTTTTTTAATTGAATAAATCGCAGTGTTACAAGATGAATTTGATGGTACTTTTATACCTTGTTGTAATAATGTTGTCATAGTTTCCTTTATTCCTGCCTCTGCTTCCATTGACAATGGGTATTGTTTACTCTGGGCGGAATTGCACCAGGTTTCAAATTTATTTTTATGGGTGTGACCCCTTTCAATAGCCCTGCGTCATGCGTGCCAGTCGTCCATAATTCTGGCAGTACCTTTTCCATGTCTATCATCAAATATAGCAGGCGGTGCACTAACACTAGCCATGAGAGGGTTATGCATTTCTCTATGCTGGATCATTATGTCACAGGGTACACTTATTCCCATTGTAATTTCTCCATCAGTATCATTATCAGTGAACAATTCTTCATCGGTCAAATCACGCAACGTTATGTTTGGGTCTATGTAAAATACTGTTCTCCACTCACATCCATGCCTGTCCAGTCCTATCACTGCAATACGTTTGCTTGAAACTTCACTGTTTCCAAATCAATGGTCATAATAGTCCCTGGCACAACATCTGAGTATACAATGGGGCGGAACACAAAATCAGATGGCACTCTCCATTGCTTCCGTGTTATCTCTGGCACAACTTTGGCAAGTACCCGTATCTCATAAATGAACATCTCAACATCAATTGGCACCCCTTGTACTGCAGTTTCATTGGTCATAGTGCTGATCATTAACATGGCCCTCACCGGACATACTCCGGGGGTGGATCATACTATCCCTCTGTAAAGGAGAAAGTCATATTCAATTTGCTCAGTAGGTCCCTTCCCAACAAATTAATTAGCGAGTCTTCCTGGTACAGTAGTGGTGCTCGCACCATCTTCCCTCCCACCGTTATGTCTAAGGGCCTCATTACACGGTATGCGGAACCATGCCGCTATTAGCGCCATGGTTGCCGCCAGTATTTTACCGTGTCCGTCTTGGTGGATGGTGGAATTACCGCCCTACTCCAAGGTGAGCGGTGGTGGTAATTCCCCATTCACCAAGGCACTTCCCCATTCCCATTTTTGCCCCCATAGGGCTCAATGGGAATGGGGAAGGAGCTAATTACGGTACCGCAAATTGCGGTACCGTAATTTGCAACAAGGTCCCTTTGCGGGCCCGTTCCTTAACGGCTGGTAAAACCAGGCGGTAAGGGTTTACCGGTACCGGTGCCCGTACTGGTACCGGTAAACCCTTACTGCATTCCGTGTAATGAGGCCCTAAGTCTTTTGTGTAAGGAACTTTTAAAATAGCCCCAGAGAACCCTGTGTTTACCAAATTTTGTCTCGGGAACCGGCCTTCCATGAGGCATGATTTTTCAGCTCTCGAGTCCACCATAAAGATGAACTGTTTGTTGCCTATCTCCGCCCCCACCAGGGGTTCCTCTTCTGCACGTAGGGTAATTGATAGGACTGGACATGCAAGTGCTTTCTGTGGGCTGTCCTAATCTGCGTATGTTTCTGTTCCCGGGACAGAAAAGACAGTGTCCCCTACTACAGCTACGCTGCCGAAAGATGCTGGCACTCTGTTTGCCCTTGTTGCAAAAATATTAGTATTCGTGTTTCCCATTGTATTCTGACGTGCTAACTGTTGTTGCATGCCTTGCTGTTGGGGTTGTTGTCTGCATGACATTTGCTGTACCCTCGGTTGTTGTTCATTATAGCATTGTTCATTCTGCCCACCCCCACCCATTGGTAACCCATAGGGACTGCCTGGATGTGGGTGGCTGTACTGCTGTTCATTTCCCATGGGGGGCTGCCCTTGGTAGTATCCCATTGGTCGCATTCTGCATTCTCTAGAACAATCTCCCCACATCCCGCATTTCCAACATGACCCTTGTAGTCCTCACCTCAATCCTTGTCCTCCAAATCAATGAGGTAAATCCACACCTTATATTCTTTGGTTTCATTTATTTACCTTATAAACCACTTACGGCATTTTTCTTTTTCTTTTTTCTTTTTTGCTATTGATATTACCCATGATGTAACATCTACTGATTGGTATGTTTCCTTTCATTTTTTTCAATGTATGTTTCGTTTGAATTGTCACCATTATATGAATTTATGTCACATACTTGCATTTGTTATGTTATATACTTGCTTGCTGGACTTATATAATTAGACTCGCCCTGATGAAGGAAATAATTTCCGAAATGCATTGGCTTTTTAGTCTAATACATGTGGATTGTGGCAACTGCTTCCTCACTAAGGATTATTAGTGATAGCTTTTTGTTTGAACTATTATGGATAAATCATTTTTGATATGAATCAGAAAGACTCATCTTCCTTTCTCTAAGAAGTATGGTATATTATGGATTCTTGAACATATTGTCGTGAATCAGATATAAATACGTGCCCATCTTGGGCCCCATATGAGAGCGGTTGTGTGACCCAGTATTATTACTTGGTCTCCAGCGTGTGTTGCAATTATAAGTCCGGGTGTCTCCAGACTTGTCACAGCCAGCTCCTTTTCAATTGGATGTATATTCTTTTTTGAAACATTTGATTTTTACTTGAATATTCTGAACATTTTTGAATACATGGTGGTGCCCACTCTCTTCTCTGTTTGTTTCTTCTCTCTAAATGCCTCACTAGTTAAACCCCTACAATTCTGCCAGTCCCCCAGAAGCTTACTCCTTTCTGGGAGTGGCATCTGTATGGGGAAGTGTGACATATAAAGTTAACCAGGTAATCGTCAGACCAGGCACATTCTAAGATAGAACTGAATGTTATTTCCTGGTTTTGTTCCATGACCCAGTCAAGTATATTTCTGGCATTATGAATGGGATTTGCAATTAACTGCTTAAAGTCAAGTGAGGCCTAGTCCAAAGATGGAGTCGAGGGCACAAAAAATGGAAGATAAGTGTCTCCCGCAACAGTCCTACTTATGCTAATGTTAGCATATGGGCAATGGAAGCGGCCCCCGCTATTGCAAGACCAAGTGGTCCATAACGTGCAGAATGTGCGAGGGGGGCCCAAACGACCGCTCGTTCCCACACATTCCCCCCTTCGTTACATCTAAAGTAACAAACTAATCCTTACTGTTATTTTCACTTCAATAGTACTCTGTTTCTTGCACTGCTTCATCCCATGCGGGTGTCCCTTTAATTGGTATCCAAGCCCTGCAAACACTTTGTAAGCTTTGGCCCATCCTGGCGTATTCGTCTAGTGTGCATGTCATGTATATTCCCCCATCCCCATCCAGGTCCACCCACACCTCCCTATACCGTTGTAACTCCTGTGGCTCTTTAATGGTGGTGTGGTATAAGTTATCTACCCTGTCTCCATGCTGGTGATATATGGCTGTCAGGCGATTCTTTGGTCAATTTGACTCCCCAGTCTGTATTTGAGCATCTATCATGGTTGCTACCATTGTCGATTTGACCATTGTTACCATCATCATTGTTGAACTAGGCATAGATGTTGCACAACATTGTATTCCCATCTGTCACACACAGAAAAATAGCAAAAGAAAAACGATGACTGGAACAAAAATGTTCATCATGACGCTGAACCATGAGGGTATCCAATTAAAAATGTTGTTGAACCAGTTGCTCGGTTCTATTCGTCCTTCCTTCTGCATACTCTCCCCTAGGCTGTGCACTGCCGAGATGATGTGGGAAAGGGTCCCATTATCTGCGTCTTTAGAAGGTACGAATGTACAGCATGCGCTCCCGATTTTTCGGCAAACACCACCATCCATTGCTGTGAGAAGGTCCAAGACATACCGGTTCTGCATTGTCATTAGGCGTAGAGCTCGAAGTTCCATCTCTATTACATTGAACCCTTCTTCAGTGTCATTGGCCAGTTGGATCAGCTCCCAGCGCACGATTTGCAACCATTTGTCGTTTGTCCGTGATTGAAGTCCTGGCACCAGGAGGGACGCAAAGAAGGTTTCAGCAGAAATGAACAATTTATACATGTCTGTAATCTCAGCCAGGAGTTCTGATGACTTTCTGGAGATATAGCTGGATGACCTTCTTTCGTGGAATACCCTGTCTTGTAGTTCATTTTCAGACAGGATGTTTTATGTGGAAGGCTCTGTTGTTGCTGGCTGGGGTGCTGCCAATATTTCAGCTGAATTTTTACCCCCTTGGATATGGCTTTCTGGAATCACCATCAGCGCTGAGAGCAGTGTGGCTAGGGCATATGTATCCCTACAGGATGGTGGGAGATGCAGGTATGCTTGTTTGCCACATACCCAATACATGTTCATGAGTGCTGCTGTGCCCTTTTTCATGTCTGGAATGATAATTGTTTTGTTGCATTTTCTGTTCAAGCACATTTGCACTTTCCCCTCTTCATGGAAACAGAGTTCATGTTCATCTTCTTTCTGCGTTTTGATGGGTTTCTCGAGAGCTGTTACCCATGTGAGCTTCGCAATGTGTTGGGACCAGACAGGAGTGCATGTTTCTTTGATCCATTGAAAGTTCTCCTCAGTAAGTCCTTGTAATGCCTCTGCTTTGCACGTGATTGTCTCGTCATGCCATTTGTTTTCTGTGAACAGTGCCCCTCTAATAACACAAAATGGTTCTTTGATGCAAATCACTTCTTGCTGCTTACTCATACAGGTAACTGTGTGACTGGAAGGTGCTCTTAATCCTATACAATACGAGATGAATTAAACATTGGGCATCCGACAAGGGCACTTCTTGAGGTATGAGTATATTAGGTGTGCCTGATGCGTGCGGTATGAGAGAGCAGACATAGCAGCTCTCATTTGTGGCTTTTTTTGCTGTTGCACTCATGTCTGAGTATCACTGAGTACCACTTGTTTGATTGATCTGGGTGGTGGGGGTCTTCAATCTCATCTAGTTTCCGGCCATGGTATACATCATACCTTTTCGATCCTGCCCCCCTTTTCCATCTCCTCCTCCCCGTCCATGTTATTTATCATCTTTACTCTCCTATATTTTATGGGAAAGACATCTGCCCATGTTGCATCACTGAATTCACTAGCAGCTTGCCAAGACTGTGGTACTGGAGTGTCTTGCGTAGTTGGAGTATGAGGGTAAAAGTGCATTATAGTGCCTTGTGAGGTACGTTCTGTAGTTATATGTGCATTCATACATGTTAGGTCAGGCACACCGAACGAGGAATAATCACCATCATACTCATTAGTCTGATTATCATTGCCTAAACCCATAGCAGCAAGTGAAAAAACGGGGGTTTTGACAGTTCGGTTTTTATACAACCTAGTGAGATTGAAGTTTACATAGCCATTATGTTGTTGTAACTCCAGCCCATATGAGGCTTGAGACTTCTCCTATCAAGTTTACCCCACTCCCCCTCTTTAATATCCCAAAATATGAAAGTAAATGCCCAGTACAAGGCAGCAAAAAATAACATCACAGAAAATACTATTGCAGCAAATGGTAATCCGCATTCGTAATTATACCATTTATTTATTCTATCATTTACTCTATCACTATCTACATTGAAGATGTTGTTAGTGAGGACCCTCCTTTCCGTCATATTCCACCTGAAAGGGTGATGTAAAGCTGTTAAGTACATTGCAAAAAACTTTTCATACTTCTATGCATGCTTTCTTTTCGATCATTACCGCATAAAAAACAAATTTTTTCAGCTATTTACTCTTTCTGCTTCTAATTCATACACTTTATAAAATTTTCTCCAAAACAGATGAACATTTATTTTTTATATACCACATGGAAAAGTAATAAATGACAGAAGATGCAGAGAGATATGGAGAGGGAGAGCAATAGAGAGAGAGAGAGAGAGAGAGAGAGAGAGAGAGAGAGAGAGAGAGAAAAAGAGATAGATAGAGAGAGAGAGAGAGAGAGAGAGAGAGAGAGAGAGAGAGAGAGAGAAAATGTATACTTTTAAAATTTCAATGTAATTCTATACACATTTTTCTTTATTGCACACTTTTCTTGTTTCATATTTCTCAAAAAACATTTTCCTAATTTTGTTTGCACTTTACACATCTCTATTTTAACCACTTGCAACTTCTGCACTCTGTGGTTGATCACTTCGATGAGTTGTACTATCGTGTGCTCTTCTCACATCTGCGTGATGCACCCAATATTTCAACCCCTTCACCTTCACTGCAGTTGGTGTGCAATAGATAACCTCATAGGGACTGTGAAACCGTGGGGAGTTCCATCTACATACGAAACTTCGCACATATATATTTTCTCCTGGCATTAACTGGCCTGCTGGTGTTGTTGTATCTGTCTCACTGTTCTGTGTAAATGGTGGTGCTATTTGTCTTGCTATGCTATGCACTGCATGTGTCAGCTGGGTGAGATATTCCTTAAATTCATCCCCAAGCACTGTGGCAGCTCTGTGAGTGTCTGATGTATTTGTATTTGTATTTATGCTCTCCTTACTGGTGAGAGTGGCGTGTGAATGCGCTGTCCCATCACTATTTCGTGCAGGCTCAAATGGTGGTCCTTACTCGGCTGTGTTCTGAGTTGGAACAGTGCTAGGGGCAAGCAATATACCCAGTTCTTTTTAAGTTTGTTACACAATTTTGACAATTTGCTTTTGAGCGGGCCGTTGATTTTTTCTATCATCCGTTAGCCTGCAGTTGATAAATCGAACATAATTTGTGTTTTACACCCAACAACGTCACCTCCTTGAAAAGATCATTCACAAAATGGGTGCCATTGTCTGATCTGATCACATCACATATGCCCCACCTTGAGAAAACCTCTCTTACCAAACACTTTGCTGCACACTTTGCATCTGGGTGTGGACATGGCCCTGCTTCCACCCACCGTGAGAATGGGCAAACTAATACAATGAGGTACCTTGCTCCATTACATCTTTCCCCTATGTTTGCATAGTCAATGTGGAGCTCTCTAAAAAGCCCCACTGGATGTGGTAGCGTTCCTCGCAGTGTTCTAAGAGTCATTCCTGAAATGTATGTTTGACATGTAGTACATTCAATTGTTAACTTCGATAAGTGTTCCTGCAAATTGGGTATAAACCAATTTTCCTGAACCTCTGCGCAATGTGTTGTTTCGTCACATGAGTTGGGAAGTGGAGATGTTGAAATGCTATCAATAATAATTCTACTGGCATCCTCACCTTCCCTGTTAGCTCTTGCCGCCATATTAAATCTGTTGGAGACTGTTTGCATCCTCTCTTTCCCCATAATTCCGGTTCTTCTACAGGTGCACGCTTTTGCAATTCTATAACTTGTAGCATTGGTGTTAAGTTATACCCTTCCCCCTGTACCTCTGCACTTGTTGTTTTTACAATGCACACTAATGGTTGTGGAACATTGAAGTATGCTGCTTCTTTCGCAGCAGCGTCAGCTAAAGAGATTGTGTCCATGTTAGTGGTGTGTCCCAGGCACTTTACCAATGCTACCACTGACGGTTCTGCTAGTGCTTCAATCAAGTCATTCAATAGTGCTGCATGTTGTACTGGTGATCCATCTGCCCTCCTGAACCCTCTTCGACGCCATCGGGACAACCCTGAATGCACTGTCGTTGTCACATATGCCGAGTCAGAATATATTGTCACTACGCATCCTTTGGCTGTTTGTAATGCTTCAATTAGCACAAACAATTCTGCCGCTTATGCTGAGTAGTGTGATGGGAGGCGTTTCTGCACTATAACTTCGTACTCATCTCCTTCCATTCTTATCACTGCTGCTCCTACATGTTTCTCTCCTGTCTCACTATCAATTGATGCTGACCCATCCACAAAGTATATTTCTTCTTCTTCAAGTGCATTTTTGCTTGATTTTGGGATGTCATCTTCCTCCCCCTCGTATGTGGCACAATCGTGTTCTTGCATATCCTCTACTGTACAGGGTTCAGTAATGAAGGTAGCGGGGTTCACACTTTTACATCTAACCACATGGACGTTTGGGCTGGATATTATTATTTCGTAAGCTGTTGCTCTTTGTGTTGTGAGTGCTGATTGTGTTCTTTCTAGGATGGCAAATAATGAATGCTCTGCATACAATGTCACTGAGCATCCCATTACAATCGTGGCGCTTTTTAAAATCGGGAAGGCAGCTGCTGCATGAGCTTGTTCACACGGAACGTGGCCCTACATCACTGAGTCTAATGTGCTGCTATAGTAGGCCAATGGCTTGTGACCTACCAATGTTTTTTTCTGTTAACACTGCTGTCATCAGTATTCCATTGCAATGCAAAAAAGGTAGAACTCCCAATCATAATCAGGATTGGCTAAAACTGGTGCATGTGAGATGAGATCTTTTAGTTTGAAATATTGCGTCATCATTTCCTGTGTCCATTTTATGGGGGCGCTGTTCTTTTGTGCTTCTTTTAATGCTTGCAATAATGGACGTGTATATTCTGCATAGTCCAAAATCCATGCACAGTGATAATTACACATGCCTAGAAACTTCTGCATGTCCTTCACTGTTTTTGGCATCATTGCATGGCGTATTGCTGCCGCTCTGTCAGGTATTATTCATTTCCCATCTTTTGAAATTAGCTGTCCCAGGTACAACACTTCTGCTAGGCAGTATTGAAGCTTGACCTTGGCTACTTTGTATCCTTTTATGCCAGTAAATGTAGTAATGCAATTGAGTCCTCTCTGCACTGTTCTTCACTTTTACTGCAGATGAGGAGGTCATCCACGTATTGAATTATTGTGCTCTCTACATCCACATTACCAAGGTCTTCGTGTAATATTATGTTGAAAATGCTTGGGCTATCACAGTACCCCTGTGGCAATCTACAATGTTCATATCTGTTACCCTCCAATGTAAATGCTGTGAGGTACTGACAACTTGGGTGAAGTGGCAGTGAGAAGAAGGTGTTGTTCAAGACCACGACCGTAAAACAAGTGGCTTCTTTCGGTATGCTACACAAAATAGAAGCAGGGTTAGGCACTAATGGGAACTCTTTCTGTATGATGTCATAAAGAGGGCATAGGTCCTGGATCATCCTCCAAGCCCTGCCACTAACTTTTTTAATTGAATAAATCGCAGTGTTACAAGATGAATTTGATGGTGCTTTTATACCTTGTTGTAATAATGTTGTTATAGTTTCCTTTATTCCTGTCTCTGCTTCCATTGACAATGGGTATTGTTTACTCTGGGCGGAATTGCACCAGGTTTCAAATTTATTTTTATGGGTGTGACCCCTTTCAATAGCCCTGCGTCATGCGTGCCAGTCGTCCATAATTCTGGCAGTACCTTTTCCATGTCTTCATCAAATATAGCAGGCGGTGCACTAACACTAGCCATGAGAGGGTTATGCATTTCTCTATGCTGGATCATTATGTCACAGGGTACACTTATTCCCATTATAATTTCTCCATCAGTATCATTATCAGTGAACAATTCTTCATCGGTCAAATCACGCAACGCTATGTTTGGGTCTATGTAAAATACTGTTCTCCACTCACATCCATGCCTGTCCAGTCCTATCACTGCAATACGTTTGCTTGAAACTTCACTGCTTCCAAATCAATGGTCATAATTGTCTCTGGCACAACATCTGAGTATACAATGGGGCGGAACACAAAATCAGATGGCACTCTCCATTGCTTCCGTGTTATCTCTGGCACAACTTTGGCAAGTACCCGTATCTCATAAATGAACATCTCAACATCATTTGGCACCCCTCGTACTGCAATTTCATTGGTCATAGTGCTGATCATTAACATGGCCCTCACCGGACATACTCCGGGGGTGGATCATACTATCCCTCTGTAAACGAGAAAGTCATATTCAATTTGCTCAGTAGGTCCCTTCCCAACAAATTAATTAGCGAGTCTTCATGGTACAGTAGTGGTGCTCGCACCATCTTCCCTCCCACCGTTATGTCTAAGGGCCTCATTACACGGTATGCGGAACCATGGCGCTATTAGCGCCATGGTTGCCGCCAGTTTTTTACCGTGTCCGTCTTGGTGGATGGTGGAATTACCGCCCTACTCCAAGGTGAGCGGGGGTGGTAATTCCCCATTCACCAAGGCACTTCCCCATTCCCATTTTTGCCCCCATAGGGCTCAATGGGAATGGGGAAGGAGCTAATTACGGTACCGCAAATTGCGGTACCGTAATTTGCAACAAGGTCCCTTTGCGGGCCCGTTCCTTAACGGCTGGTAAAACCAGCCATTGAAGTCGGGTCCCGCAAAGGGACCTCGTAGTAAGGCGGTAAGGGTTTACCGGTACCGGTGCCCGTACTGGTACCGGTAAACCCTTACTGCATTCCGTGTAATGAGGCCCTAAGTCTTTTGTGTAAGGAACTTTTAAAATAGCCCCAGAGAACCCTGTGTTTACCAAATTTTGTCTCGGGAACCGGCCTTCCATGAGGCATGATTTTTCAGCTCTCGAGTCCACCATAAAGATGAACTGTTTGTTGCCTATCTCCGCCCCCACCAGGGGCTCCTCTTCTGCACGTAGGGTAATTGATAGGACTGGACATGCAAGTGCTTTCTGTGGGCTGTCCTAATCTGCGTATGTTTCTGTTCCCGGGACAGAAAAGACAGTGTCCCCTACTACAGCTACGCCGCCGAAAGATGCTGGCACTCTGTTTGCCCTTGTTGCAAAAATATTAGTATTCGTGTTTCCCATTGTATTCTGACGTGCTAACTGTTGTTGCATCCCTTGCTGTTGGGGTTGTTGTCTGCATGACATTTGCTGTACCCTCGGTTGTTGTTCATTATAGCATTGTTCATTCTGCCCACCCCAACCCATTGGTAACCCATAGGGAATGCCTGGATGTGGGTGGCTGTACTGCTGTTCATTTCCCATGGGGGGCTGCCCTTGGTAGTATCCCATTGGTCGCATTCTGCATTCTCTAGAACAATCTCCCCACATCCCGCATTTCCAACATGACCCTTGTGGTCCTCCCCTCAATCCTTGTCCTCCAAATCCTCTATTTCCCATTCCCCCAAATCCTCCTCTCTGTCCCCTGTACCCACCTTGTCCTCTTGCAGGTCTGCCCTGCCATTGGGGCCCCTCATACTGCTCCTCTCCTTCCCATTGCTCCTGTCCGTTTGCGGACCAAGTTGCTGCCATCCTCGCTGGAGCATTCCCTGACCCCTCCTCTCCTTCTCCCTGCCTGTCAGTGGAGGTTACTGAGTCCATTGCCGCGACCTTCACTAATTTGCTTTGCACTAACTTTGCTTTGTCTGCCAACCTTCTCTGTGCTATCTCTTTTTATTTTTCTTTGATCCTCCTACAATGATGTACTAATATGCTCTGAATCTCTGGCCAGCCTTTGGCTTCTATCCCAGCTATTTTATCCAAGGCCTTCTGTACCTCCTTCAGGAGCCCTTTTTTAATTACAAAGTAGAACAGGGCTGTAGATTGGTCCCATGCCATGTCCGTCTCAGATCTCCACAGGTCTTGCACCAGAAGGATGAATTGCGTAGCCTCTTCCTCCTCTCCCATAGTGCATTGCATCACTAAATGTAAATCTGGAGTATCTGAAAAATTCCTCTGCAATGCATCACACACTTGCGCCCTTACGTTGTTGAATGATGACCCATCATGGCGGTCACAGTTCATTGTTACCCCGTAAAGCCGGCCTTCACCCACACTCCCTCTGCTTGGTCGCCGATGGCGGACACAAGTAAACTTTTTACATCCACTATGGCTAATGGTACCCCTGCTGTGTTCTTTTTGAATGTGTGTATCCACTTCCCTGCCCCACCCGAGAGTGGAGGGAGTAGTTTCAACAAGTTATTTTTGTCCAACTGTGCCCATGGTATGTAGTGTGGTCTCCCTGCTCCCTTATGTATCAGAGTCATCTGTAGTTTGGCCTTACCTCCTTTTTTACTTACCGTTCCCTTCTTTGTTTTACTTACCAACATGTTTCCTACTCTTTGCCTCAACCCCCCTTGCCACCTTGGGAGGCTTCCCTCCTCTTGGTCAAATCGAAATGGTAATGGAGACCCTGCCACTGCTGCCCCATCTTCATATTCATCTAGATCGCTCCATACGTCATCTATTTCTTCTTCTGACTCCCTGTCTCCCTGTCCCTCTCCCCTTTGCCTTTCTGGTGTACCCGGTCATATTATCCTTACAGGTTTTGCAGTTTAAATGGAAGAGGAACTCTCCTGACTGCCACTCTTGTTCTTGTCCTCTCAGTATCGGTGCCGGCGGCGGCCGGGATGGTGTAGATCCCCCGCTACACTCGGCGGAGGTGTCAAATCAATTGCTACCAATGGTGGTACTTCTCCTCCCCCTGGTAACATCTGGCCCTTATCACACAAGGCTCTTAGGCCCTCATTACACGGTATGCGGTAATCATGGCGCTATTAGCGCCATGGTTGCCGCCGGTATTTTATGGCGTCCGTCTTGGTGGATGGCGGAATTACCGCCCTACTCCAAGGTGAGCGGGGGCGGTAATTCCTCATTCACCAAGGCACTTCCCCATTCCCATTTTCGTCCCCATAGGGCTCAATGGGAATGGGGAAGGAGCTAATTACGGTACCGCAAATTGTGGTACCGTAATTAGTTCCAAGGTCCCTTTGCGGGCCCGTTCCTTAACGGCTGGTAAAACCAGCCGTTGAGGTCGGGTCCCGCAAAGGGACCTTGTAGTAAGGTGGTAAGTGTTTACCGGTACTGGTACCCTTACCGGTACGGGTAAACCCTTACCGCATTCCGTGTAATGAGGCCCTTAGTTGTGTTATTTCTATTTGTGCGTGAGCAAGCTGTGTGTCTAAATCTCCAGTTAGCTGCGCTAAATTCACTGGAAGGGCACTAGTCGGTCCGTATAGCCCTCCTGTTTCATACAGTGGTGGAGCTGTGGCAAAGGCTGCTGCCGGGGTGCTTGGTGCTGGCACATACCTGGCTCACTGTATCTTACAGCAGGCCTTGTCAGTAAAGGGTAAAGTTTAGTGAGGTCATTCTCTCCTGTTTTTACTGTAAATCCGTCCCCTGCAGCTCCCTCACCCCCCTCCGAGGCTATGGGTTGTTCTACTGATGTTTCTTTACTTAACTCACCACTAGGGGCTGCCTCCTCGAACATTCTCCATAGGTCTAATACTTCCCGCCTATTTTGCAATTTCTTTCACCTGTATTTGGCCAGCAAATGGGTTGCTTTTCTCAAAAGAACCTCCTTCTGGCCATATTGTGGACGACCCATCTCCTTTTATTTCATTTAGCCATTGCTCGTGATATTTTTGTATTTTTTCACCATACAAAGGGAGGTGTTGGCAAATATGCGCTAACGGTGTATTCCCCCATGACACCTTATGTTGTATTCTTATAGGTATTTGCTCCTTTTCTGAGTGTATTTACAACAATCCAATTTATCAAATACACACCCTCTGTGGCACCTTTTCTCAACCTTATTGCACTGTCATCATCATGAATACCAATAACATTTTTAACTTACACGTTTTTTGCAGAAATCACAAATTTTCATCAAAGCATATTTCAGAGCACACATAGACACTCATGTACTGTTTGACAGACCAACACAATGTACTTCAACAACATTGAACATGTAACATGTACTATCTTTTGTTTTAGATCACCCTTTTGATTTGTTCTAGTTCTTTACCCCATGTTCTTATCTTTTCATTCACTCCCCACCTCTGAGCCCCTTAAGCTACCTCTTTGAAGAATTCTGCTCACACGGAAAAAGAATATTCTAAATTACTACTCTGAGCCTACTAAATATATGAGACTCCTACTTTTTTCTCTTTGTTTCCACACTAGTACCCTGCACTGGTCGAGACATTGCTACACGGCACCGCCTTCTACCCCCCTCCGGAGGTAGGATCCCGTATTCCAGTATAACTCTTTTCCACAGCAATTTAATGGCCATATAAAGGATAGATAAGAAAAAGCCTCACAGTTTCACTCACACAGTCCGTAAACCCATCTTCCACTTTTCACTTTCCCACTATTTTCGTCACCCTTATCTTTTACACCTGTATTCCTCAATTTTTCCTTCTCCCCTGAGAATCTCGCAACCAGTTCTCACGTGTTCTTCTGGGTGGCCGAGAGCCTCCGTTCACGTGCTATCCACAATCGGGGCTGCACCCCAACCAAGCCGTGACTCGCCTTGGCGAGCAGTTAGTTGGGTATTTTCAAAGATGACGGGGACCCTTGGAATCTTTTGCTTTGTGCGCACACTGGTCAACCGCGGAGGCAATGGTTTTGCTGGGGGCGTCCCGGATCTCGCTAAACAGCACAGGTCCTCGGCACACCTATCTCGATCACGTCATGGGGGTTACCAAATGTAAAAGCTCACTCCCCGACTTACACATGCATATCCAAAAAATATAAGACACCCCAGTGGGGAATGAGACTAACAGAACAGGTTGCAAGATTTAGTAAGTTTATATAAAGTTGGCATCCAGAGAACTCTGCTGCCTCGAGAGCACTCTGGAAAACATTACAATTACATGAATTTATGAAGGAAAAAAGCATCATCAGTGACATCATTACATAAGGGATTACAATAGTTCAGGATTGGCGGTGAGCAGAGCAGCAAATGTATCCATAGGTGCTGCTGTCTCCGGATAGGCTGCTCAGTTGGTGGGAGGGTGAGCGTCATGAGGTCCATCTGCCTGTGTCTGGGCGGGTTGAGGGTTAGGTCACCATGAGATATGGCGGACACTAACTAAGCTAGCATGAAAAACTACCACTAGATATACAATAAACAATGATCATTAGTATAACTTTGAATACATCTAGAAAACCTATATATTGCATGCATGTGATTATACCATCTTTCATTGGGACTTTTACGGGGTACGAGGTGTAGAGGGCTTGTCCTTTATGATAACCTGGGTGACTGGGTGATTCTTAGCACATCAAGGCGAGTGGGGAATTGTAATGACATGTGTTGGTTTTAGGGCACAATATACTGAGACAGAGGTCTGGGTTTATTGGGGGCACTGTGGGGTGGGCTGCACAGCAAGGTCACACTTCTGGTACATCAAGAGAATACCTTAGGAGGGCACAGGGTTACGTTGGCAGTAACTTTCCAACAGCGGGGCCAAGGGAGCTGGGGAAGGTTTTGTGGAGATGGATGAGCTACAAGGCATGGTTCGAGCCAGTTCACACACAGGACAGTGATCACAGAGGAAGAGTGAGATGATACATTAATTGATTTGTATCAACTATCCCCAGTGCATACGTGAGAAAGGGAGTTGTGAAGCTTTCAGACAGGGGAGAAAAGGTGGGGACCATGAGTGTGCTGTGTGTGGCACTGCAGAGGGGAGAGAAGCCTTTTCATACTATCTAAGTGAGGCCTAGTCCAAAGATGGAGTCGAGGGCACACAAAATGGAAGCCAATTGTCTCCCGCAACAGCCCCACTTATGGTAATGTTAGCATACGGCAATGGAGGCGTCCCCCGCTATTGCACAAGCAAGTGGTCCATAACGTGCAGAATGTGCGAGGGGGGCCCAAACGGTCCCTCGCTCTCATACAAGACGCTTAGCTTTGTGCTTGGTTCTTCTAGCATTTAGAATATCACTAGAAAATCATTTGTTTGAGTTGGTAGATTTGTTCTTTTTTTCTGATTTCAATGGAGCCAGCACATCAAAAGCTTGATGTTGTAAAGTGACTTCCAGGCTTCTTGGGATTACTTATATGTTTATTACAAGTACTTAAGTCACAGTTACATGAAGTTATATACATAAGTGGACAGGACATAACACTGGCTCCCATCACCCAGGCTGGGGAGCTCTAACTGGCTGGGTGTGGAATCCTTGGGTAAACATTCCAACATTCACAAGGCAACACTCCAACATGACATCACCAGCTTTCACATGCAGAGACAAGCACATCACAACACATCTCCTTTCTTTACTGATAAACATTACAAACACACTCAGGCACGATATAACACATCTCCTTCCTTTACTGATTCACAATGCACCCACACAGATACATCAAATAGACACAACATATCTCCCTTCTTCTCAAACGTCAACACACACGGACATGCACACCACAGCATATTCCCCTCCTTTCCACATCCATCACCAGCAAGGGGAATATCAATTCTTAGGGACACTCTCCCTACTTCTGTAGGCCACTAACCCTACACACCCACCTACACCTTCAAGCATCTGGGGTGATATCTCCAATCACACTGGTGGATATGCTACCTCCAAAAACTCTAGCAGATTCGCTACACGCTACCTCAAAATAGTCTTGCGGAGGCGCTACCTCCAATCACACTGGCGGAGGCGCTACCTCCAATTACTCAGGCAGAGGCGCTACCTCCAAATACACTGGCAGGGCGCTACCAAATGACACAAGCAGAAGCGCTACCTACACATACTCTGGCGGGGCCCTACCCCCAATTACTCAGGTGGAGGTGCTACCTCCAACTATACTGGGGCCCTGGCGGAGCGCTACCAAATGACATAAGCAGAAGCGCTACCTACACATACTCTGGTGGAGGCGCTACCTCCAATTACTCAGGCAGATGCGCTACCTCCAAATACTCTGGCAGGGCACTACCAAATGACACAAGCAGAAGCGCTACCTACACATACTCTGGCGGGGCCCTACCCTCAAATACTCTGGCGGAGGCGCTACTTCCAATTACACTGGCGGAGGCACTACCTCCAAATAAAATACACTGGCAGAGGCGCTACCTCTAATCACACTGGCGGAGGCACTACCTCCAAATACACTGGCAGAGGTGCTACCTCTAATCACACTGGTGGAGGTGCGACCTCCAAATACTCAGGCGGAGGCGCCACCTCCAATGATACTGGCGGAGGCACTCCCTCCAAATACTCTGGCGGAGACGCTACCTCCAATCACACTGGCGGAGGTGCTACCTCCAACTACTCTGGTGGAGGCGCTACCTCCTATTACACTGGCGGAGGCGCTACCTCCAAATACACTGTCGGAGGCACCACCTCCAATTACACTGGCGGAGGCACTACCTCCAAACACTCTGGCGGAGGCATTACCTCCAATCACACTGGCGGAGGCGCTACCTCCAACTACTCTGGCGAAGGCGCTACCTCCTATTACTCTGGCAGAGGCGCTACCTCCAATTACTCTGGCGGAGGCGTTACCTCCAAAAATACTTTCATGCTCCTCATGTGGGAGGCGCTACCTCCACTGTACTCGCGGAAGTGCTACCTCCACTATAGTCACGGAGGCGCTACCTCCTCACTTAATTGTAGCACATCCACAGGCTACACACACTATGGGTGCTGCCCCATTTCACATCTTCTCTGACTCACTCTCGCTCTCACCTCACTTCACCCATTACACTATTTCATAACATTCCAAACCTCGCATCTCTCAAAAACCTGCCTTTTAATGGAGAATGGTACTCCGCATTAATCTCCTAATCTACACACATAAAGCCACACTGGAACAATGAGGGAACATGAATGCATCTTATTATGGAGTGATGAAAACTCACATAAATCCTCACTGTTATGCTTGGAAATGCTACCTCCCAACTCACATACATTCTCACTGCTATGCTTGAAAGGGAGGTAGAGTATGCTTGGAGGCGCTACCTCCCAGCAACACCTGTGGTATTCCGCAACTCCTGTGGTATTCCTAACCACACACACCTCTAACATACCCAAATGGTCACGCAGGCTCTCCACCTTTACCCTGCACAACTGGATGTACTACCGTCCAGACCGCTGTGGCACACTCACCACATTTCTCTAGTGTAATGGCGGCGCTACCACCCATACAGCTGTGGTTTCACTTAACCACACTCATACTTACATATACACTGGAGTCGCTACCTCCAAACCCGTGTGGCACTTTCACCCACATACAATACATATTCTGGGTGCTACCCAACACTCAACCTCTTTGACTCTTAGCAAAACACATGTTTTACCCATGTGCACCCATTTGATACATGAGTCACATAAAACAACATTTTGCATTACCATTTTGCAAAAATTAAAATCCTAATAATTCATGTTGCACAATATATATACTTCTTTTCTCACCATTAAAGCAATAGCAAACTATATAATTACATTTCCTAAAATCCATGGCCAGTTTATGTACCACCCTGCATCTTTGTGGCACTCACCCACAATCACTCTGATACACTATGTTCTTGCACCTCTGTGGCACTCACCCACCCATACACTTGTGTCTACACTGCCTAACAACTCAACTTCATAGTGACATTTGCGTACACAGCCCTTATGGCGTAACCAAGAAATATGCGCATTTATTCCTACATGTCTATGTTGGCTGCAGCCTACCCTGCAATCCCTCAATGGTTACTCTAACCTCTCTCACACCCTGCTACTGACTTGCACATATCTAGGCATATTGTGCATGTTCAGAATGTCCAAATGAGTCCTTTTGAACCTGAAATTCCTCAAATGTGTTAAATCTAATAAATTTAACTTTTAACCTCACTTCCTGCACGCATATATCCACACAAAAACTTCTCATGCACCTCCCATGCTTGTCAATCCTTAACCTGTTACAAAACTCTGTTGGTACCACAAACTTAATGCATACGCATATTGTGCATGTTCAGAATGTCCAAATGAGTCCTTTTGAACCTAAAATTCCTCAAATGTGTTAAATCCAATACATTTTAGATCTGAACCTCAATTCCTGCACGCATATATCTACACACAAACTTCTCGTGCACCTCCCATGCTTGTCAATCCTTAATCTGTTACAAAACTAGGTTGGTAACACAAATTTAATGCAAAAACAGTTAAAGGATACACGTTGCTGCTCCTGAATGTCCAACGTTATCTTCTGAAAGACCAGATTCGTGACCATCATAATCACTTAAACATAAAATGATACACTGCAGCCATTACTTCAAATGCGGTCCTTGTGCCTCCTCTGCAGTCGCAGCACCTTGATGCACCATAACCCAAATTTGCCGCATTCCTTCACCAGGAACGACATTCATGACAACAATAATGACATCCTTGGCAAATCCTATAGTGGAATTCGGATTTCCTACTGCGCTCTTATTCCTGTCTGATTTTCCGACTCACCGACGTGCTCAGCAGTGCTCTACATCTCTCAGCCAGATAATACCAATAAAATCGTAGGCACACTGTGAAGATGATTCGTAAGGGGGTCTCTCCTCTCACCCCACAACGCACTTAGGCTTATTCACTCATCTTACGGCCCAATGCCTTCAGCTCTCCTCTTCCTGTGCACGGCAATGCAAGTTGCAGGGTTCTTTCCTCATAACATCCTTTATTTTATTCTTCATCCTGCCTCGGTTAATGGCTTCGGCTACCGGCTGGAATCTGGCATGGTAAGTGCATTCTAATATGAACATAATGCTTGAATCTGGCGTTGTATGGCATCGCCGACTCCCTTAAACCAGCTGTGATGTCACCAGTCACACTTCTGCCTCGGGGCAATGCTGATCTTCATAAG
The DNA here is from genome assembly GCF_040938575.1 of Ambystoma mexicanum. Classification (NCBI taxonomy): domain Eukaryota; kingdom Metazoa; phylum Chordata; class Amphibia; order Caudata; family Ambystomatidae; genus Ambystoma; species Ambystoma mexicanum. The sequence goes on along the minus strand of NC_090929.1, from coordinate 280,591,497 downwards.
CCAAACATCACTCATACCACGTACCTCGACCCAGCATATGTCATCCTTCAACTTCAATATTTTAAAACGGTTCACTGCTTCCAAAACACGATCCGCTTTTGATCCTTGAAAACAAAGTGGCACGCAGGCAGTTTTCCCTGCATCCCTTTCCCTGAACATACGCTACCAGACTAGCGCTTCCTGGGTCTAACCTTTAGTTCACATTGCGCTTGGGACATGCAGAGCCAGTACTCGCTGCTCACTCCAGACTGTCACTTCAAAATCTTCCCTAACATGCTAGTGGCTCATTGGGGAACCCCTCAGCTCACTGTCCGCAGTCTCACATCCTTCTCCAAGTCCCACTTATGAACTCAAAGCAGACTTACACTCCTACATGGGAGGAAGCTTACTGGGCTTCATACTTTCCCCTAAGCTTACTTTTGGTTTCATATGAGGGTAAACAGCATCACATCCCTGCGCTGCTTGACTGGGGAATGATACTTTGACTGGTGAATGGAAACATCACTGCAGAGCTTTCTTCTTCACCCCTCGGTACTTCACACTTGCAATGCAACCTCTGACAGGCGACAGCTTCACCCAGCACGCCATACACCAGGAACACCTTCCTACCACAAAGAGTTGCTGCTGGTCATGGCATCAGCTGTCTTCTCTTGCCCGCAGCTCCTTAGCTCCTCCCTCTCTCATGGGAGGCATCTTCACTACAAGCTTTGTTTAATCTACAGGTTTCTTAAACTAATGGGGTGGGATTCCTTCTTCAGTTTAAGGGACCAGGTGTCATTTTAAGCTTCCTTTTATCTTCACTTAACAGACAACACTTCTGGTTTTACTTTAACAGGCTTCACTTCTTCACACAGATTTCTCAATCTTAAAGGCCTAGCTCCCTTCTTGAGCTTCCCTTCAAGGCCCTGCTCCTCTCTTCAGCCCCAGGACCCAGCTCTCCCTCCATTTTATGGGCAGCTTATCCTTCCTATATAGGGCTTCCTTCCTCCCTTTTGGTGCCCTGGGTGATGGGTCTTACTTGTGTTTTGGGGCAGTGTTGTCCTTCTTTTCCATCTTCTTCCTGCGCCCCCAGCAGCAGGCTTCTTCCACTTTCTTCAGTTTCTTACTCGCATGTTCTTCTTTTTAAGACCACCTCGTCGCCAATGTTGTAAGGTGACTTCCAGGCTTCTTGGGATTACTTATATGTTTATTACAAGTACTTAAGTCACAGTTACATGAAGTTATATACATAAGTGGACAGGACATAACACTGGCTCCCATCACCCAGGCTGGGGAGCTCTAACTGGCTGGGTGTGGAATCCTTGGGTAAACATTCCGACATTCACAAGGCAACACTCCAACATGACATCACCAGCTTTCACATGCAGAGACAAGCACATCACAACACATCTCCTTCCTTTACTGATAAACATTACAAACACACTCAGGCACGATATAACACTTGATTATTTGCTTTTCTGAAAGACTGGGTGAAATTATCAAAGGACGTGAGATGTTGTAAAGATGGCAGAAGGGGAAATACCTTCTCTCTAAATGCCACACTATTTACTCCCCTACAATTCTGCCAGGTCCCAAGAAACTTACTCCTTTCTGGGAGCGGCATCTCTATGGAGGAAGTGTGACATATAAAGTTAACCAGGTAATCGTCAGACCAGGCACATTCTAAGATGGCCTTTAATGTTATTTCCTGGTTTTTGACCATGATCCAGTCAAGTATATTTCCGGCATTATGAGTGGGATTTGCAATTAACTTCTTAAAGTCAATGGATTCAAGAGACAATTTGAGGTCCTTCGCCGCAGAACCAGAAGGACTGTTATCCCAAAGGTTAAAATCTCAGAGTATAACAAATGCAGAACTATCTTTAGAGGAATTGCCAATTCTAGACATTAGTTGTTGTGGTTATTCTAGGTGGACGGTTCAGTAATAAAAAGCTTGTGGATCCAACTGAGAGTGTAAAATTGTTGAACTGTGAAATTGAAGTGGTCCTGCAATGGGTCAAGCTAAACCCTGTGCACATTTGAAAGTCTTTGTTAGCTAATATGAACTGCGATTGGTCCGAGCCCAGCCGTGGGAGACTAATTGTGTAAAAGGGATCTGAGGCCAGCTGACGGGGATCTGGCGTGAACCGTGAGTCACCCGAGAAAAGATATTCTATAAGTATTGAGAAGTGGATCTGAGCCCAGAAGAGGAAGATACAAACTAAAGATTGTGGCATAAAATGGATCTGAGCCCGGCTGATTGGGGTCCAGGGTGAAGAGTAACTCACCTGAATTGAGTCTTTGTAAAGGAACATTTTGTTTGTTTTGGTACATCAGACCCTCTCTATCAAGAGACTTTGATAATGTAAGAGACTTGGGTACAGAAGGCCCTGATGTTGGTAATGGAACTGTATTGTTGTGCCAAAGAAGCCAGAGAGTGTGCTATGCTCAAGTTGACCACCTTGTCCGTGCTAAGGGAGGCAAACGGCCTGAACATCCTGACTTATCATTTTGTGACCACGTCTTTAATTTTTCATGAATATTATCCCACACTATTTGTAATTAGCGGTAAGGATTGGAAATAGGTTTTTTAGTATAGGCCCTTTTATGTTGACAAGACTCCACTAGGATTACCTTCTTTATTATTTGATGGTCGTAGCTTGCTCCTATCTTTAGATTTAGGTTTAGATAGCCGTTTAGCACGTTATCACACCCTTACAGGGTGATGACAGTACATTTAGTACCAGGTCAGGGGTGCAGCTTGTTTGAGCCATGGCATCTGGGTTAATGAGAAAATCTATCGTCTAATCAAAGCAGAGTTGGTCTCGCCAAGTTACTTTGATCGCAACTGGAACAGGAGGGTGCGCATCATGTGATGGTCCCAAATTTACTAACGTATTGGTACTTGCATGAATTAACCAAATACATTAAAGTGCTCGCTTGACAGATTGCTCCTAGAAGAGAAGATGCAGTAATAACATTGTCGGCTGATGAACTGAACTTGCTGCTGCTACAAATATTTCCAGGGGAAACAATATATATTCGAAATGTTGTCTACCGCTGGAACCAGCAGAGGTTCCACGGGTCAATTACCATGGTGTTTGCGACACCATTTCCTGTTAAAGTGAAGGAGTGTTGGTATTGTAAGTGCATCATGTTTTACGTTTCCTATTGACCCATTACGCTGTATGGTGCACCATGTTTCCTTTTTGACCCAGTTGCTCGTTGAGATTAAATTGCATAAACTATCAAAGTCCCTTTTTTAGTAGTTCAGCTGATTTTGGTACCCTTTAAATGATGATGGATTTGTGGTTTGTGTTGAATCTGATGATGTTATCACTCCTTTCCCAAAGGTAGCCTCTCCTCATGTGGCCAGGGGATGGCAGCTGCTACCTGATCCTAAGCTTTGGGGTGCTATTTGAGCGAAGACCACATGAGGGGAGGCGATCCTTAGGGGGGTCAAACAACATCATTGGATGATACATGGTATCCACCATTGCCTTTTAGGGACTCCCTTTCAGTACCTCAGGCCCGTATGGCATATAGTGGCAGTAACCCTCAATATTCTCCAACAGAGTGCAAAGCTTAGCAAATGCATCTTCATACTTATTGAATACTGCACTGAAAGAAAACTGTTACCTATGAATGTTATAAAGGAATGAACTTTTACAATTTAAAAAAACCCACTGCGTGCCAAGCTCAAATGTGCATGAATCCTTAAATGCAGGCAAAGTTCATATATGTTGAATCTGCAATTCAATCAAACTTTGAAGCAGAGAAACCAATACATATTGAACCTTAAAGTGAATAGAACTTTAACATTGCAAGTGAACCCAATGTATGTTGCACTCCAAAGTGAAGGGACATTTCTAGGGGAACTTATCAAGTGAACCAAACTGCAATTTCCATCCAAGAAATGTTTGTTGCACAAAGACAAACCATATGCAGGGGGTGCAAGTGTGGTGCAGACTTTTAAGAAAAGGGGGAAACACCATTATATCATTATATCATTGAAAGTGCATCTTGGGGAAGGGAACCCTGAAGTTTGAACAATTATTGACTTGAGGGCGGAGCTTCAAGACATTTTGTGTTTTGAACTGTGCTTTGGAACCTGGGGTAGAGAACCCCAAATACTGGTTAATTCTCTATCATCCTTATTTTAAGGCAATCCTGAGACTTTGGCTGGAACTGCTTCATACCTGACGAAGGGGGCTGGACAGAGATCCAAAATTATTGTTGAACACTGTTTTTTTGGTTGCTGACATCCCTACACATTGTATAGATTAGTTGTGAGGGCAAGTATAGGTTTTGGACACAAACAGAGTTATAGGTTGCAGTCTTGGACTTTGACTTTCTCTAATTTTGCTTTGGTAGGGAAATCACATGTATGTGGCAAAATAGGCACTTTTCCATCCTTACTTTTAAGTTAATAAAGTTGCATTGTTAATTCAGAATTTGTTGTTTGTATCTTACTCCAGGATACCTTCACAATACTTACATATAGCAACACAGAAAGAGCAACACATGTATTCTGGTTGCTGAGGTCATAGATAGGGCAGCATTAAAGGCCAGTGTTTAGCTGATGTATTGTAGTGATGTAAGGTAGCGTTTTGGAATTTAGGGTAGAGAACCCCAAATACTGGTTAATTCTCTATCATCCTTATCTTAAGGCACTCCTGAGACTATGGCTGGAACTGCTTCATACCTGCCGAAGAGGGCTGGACAGAGATCCAAAATTATTGCTGAACACTGTTTTTTTTGGTTGCTGACATCCCTACACATTGTATAGATTAGTTGTGAGGGCAAGTATAGGTTTTGGACGCAAACAGAGTTATAAGTTGCACTTTTGGACTTTGACGTTCTCTAATTTTGCTTTGGTAGGGAAATCTCATATATGTGGCAAAAAAGGCCCTTTTCCATCCTGACTTTTAAGTTAATAAAGTTGCATTGATAATTCAGAATCTGTTGTTTGTATCTTACTCCAGGATACCTTCACAATACTTACATATAGCAACACAGAAACAACAACACATATATTGTGGTTGCTGAGGTCATATATAAGGCAGCATTATAGGCCAGTGTTTAGCTGATGTATTGTAGTGATGTAAGGTAGCGTCATGTGTGGGATGGATTGAAATAAGTGGAAGAGGGAGTCAGCAAGGCTGTGTGGTAGAAGTGAGGTCAGTGTATTAACTTGAACAAATGGTTTCCTGATTAAGGAAACCTGCGTCCCCTGCACACTATCAACAAGGGCCGTGGCAGACAATTCTATTTATCTAATTTTCTAAATTACTGTTTTTCTGATAAACAGATGAATTGTCAAGTATTAATTGAGACACTTCAGAATATTTTGCAGTCATAACAAAGCACAGAAACTTACTAAACTTAAGAACCAAACCCTGTAAAAAACAATAAGGTTACTATTTGTACCCTTAAAAACTCTATACGGGCCACGGCCCTTGTTGATAGTGTGCAGGGGACGCGGGTTTCCTTAATCAGGAAACCATTTGTTCAATGTATTTTTCCCAGCCTAGATAGCAAGGCTGAGCACATCTCCCCTGCACCTCAAAGTGTACTTGACTGTCCAACTAATTACTCAGAACTATTCTCCTATATGCAAAAAATATAAATGAGGACTAGGTGTGCATGGTGATTATCAATCTTTTCTTTGTCAGTGTATTAACTTGGCAGATGTGTTGACAGTTTGGATATTAAGGCCTAGCACACGAACAACAGAAAATAATGCAGGCCTTGGTTTGTTGCTGCGGTTCTGGTAGTTCATATCCAAAAACAAATCCCCTTTTCCGTTCCCCAGGACAGAAGTTGTGGTCAGAGGCACCTATGGTGTGTAGATAAGCACTAATTAAATCCAGTTGGGGGCCAGAAAGTGGTGGGAATGGAATGTTAGTTGGTAGAAGAGCAGGAAGGGATGAGCCCTTTGAAGGACACATTCATGAGACTAGGCATGAGGCTCTGTGATGCCAAAGAACCAGGCAAAGTTTTAGAACATTACTGCCTTTTACCCAGTTTGGACAACCCATATGAATTACACCTAGGCACACAAATTAAGCAAATAAATCCTTGAAATACAGACTGAAGAATGGTGCCCTGGTTATGCCATTCCTGGGCACCTGGGGTTGGGAGAAGTTATGGGGGGAGCCGTGTCAAGAAAGTCTTGTGATTTAGGATACGAGTGGAGGTGATGATAATTTTAATACATTTAGTACCAGGTCAGGGGTGCAGCTTGTTTGCGTCATGGCATCTGGGTTAATGAAAAAGTCTATTGTCTAATCAAAGCAGAGTTGGTCTTGCCAAGCTACTTGGATCGCAACTGGAACAGGAGGTTGCGCATCATGTGATGTTCCCAAATTTACTAACGTATTGATAAGAAACCACCAATCATATAACTGGGTTCGACAGTGACGATGTACGGGACCCCATGTCTGGGGCAGCTTAGATGTGGACAATTGGTCAAGGGACAATAAGAGTGATTTGCATGTTCTATAGGTGGTAGCAAATGAGGGTGGTTGTGTACGTGATTTCAATCCGGCACTTCACCTAAGTCAATGCCTAGTGTGTAATGTGCGACTGAAATCCTTATTTATTTATTTAAGTCTGAAAGTTCTTTTATTCTGAACAATGTACCACTTATATCACACCCCATTCTTGGAACTCCCCCCCACCCCGGTCACACTGAACCAGAAATCAGGCTGGTTTGCAAAGTTAATATATTTATTTATATATTCGCAATACAATCACACTATTTTTAATTGGGATACAATAATCAACAATGGGGTGATGTCACACTTAGCAATCTCTTTAATCACAAGGAGTAATAATAAGCAAAAACAATGGAGCACCGCAATAATACTTTTGTGGGTATGTGTTCAATCAAATAACAATATGGTTACTATTTCCGCCTGCACAACCCCCAAACCCCCAATATGCAATGTAGAGAGATAGGAGGAGAGATAACAGGTTTCAGGAATGCAGAATTCAAGCAAATATATCAATCCCGAATTCCTCCCAGCAAATACGAGAGAGAAACAGAACTGATTGGCAAACTGTCGAAATGGTTTTTAATGTTGTCTGAGAATGGATTGGGCGAAACACTAAATATGGGCTAAATGACTGAAATTGTTTAAATTCTAGCAATGATTTGACCCCAATAAGCAATGTGCAAACTGAAATTTGAGGTTGGGTGCAATGAAAACCCATTTTACATGTGTAATATTTTGGCAAAACGAAAATTCGAGGCAAACTTTTCCGTGCGCGGTAACTGCCATGGCAGGAAATCTATAGGGATTTGAGATGCGGTTTTTGGTTCTATGGAAAGATGTGGATGTTAGCAACAAGCGGAAAATGTAGTTTCTTGCATAACATTTGAAGAAGTTATGGATGTTTTCGTGGAGGTCTTTTTTTTAAATATGCACCAAAATGAGAAAACCGGGATGCGCTTTCAAAAGACAAACAGGATTTCTTTACACTAGGGAATGACTAGGAAGAAGCAAATACTACACGGGAGAACAGCCACTTGACCAGGACGCCTATGGATCAGGTTTTTGCCTGCCGAGGAGCTTGCCTTCTTCAGATGAAATATATCAGCGCAAAGATCGGTTTAACACTACTAGTACAGAAGGAGATAATAGGGGTGAGATAGAGAGTTCAGGCAATTCAAAATATTTCTAACAATGCAGTTCTGGATATAAGAGAAGATGGATTTGAGATAGGGATTGACTATGGATAGTACATAGGCTAGTGACAGTCCTATACTATCGATACTCGCTATATATGTTATAACAGAACCGTCAGGAATTCTGGTCAGTCAAGATTTCTGGGCAGGAATTCTGCTGGGCACACCGGACTGGGACAGGCTGCTGGGCACACCAGACTGGACTGCAAGGCGCTCTGGTTTGCATGGCAAAGCACGACTGGACTGGATCTGCAATGGCTCTCTGGTCACAGCACAGCACGGCACAGGATTGGTTAAATCTGCCCTGGTTCTGCAGATAATTATTTGGCAGGCAAGCAGTTACAGCACAGCCTGGCTTTTTTCTTTGATGTTCCCCTTTGCTGGTGGGATTCTATTTCTGGAAATTCAAGGCCTAGTTGGAAATGGTTAAAATAATGGAATGGGCGATTCTGCTTTCAAAGTTTCTGGAGTCCGGAGCAAGGAATATGGATGGATCTCCTTCAGGGTGCTTCGCCAAGAATCGGTTGGTGGGGGAATCTGTGTGTCTTTCTAAGTCGTCAGCTTTCTCTATTTATGCATTTGGTAAAGGGGTGTGTATGCTGGATTATCCTTAGCGTGACCCCTAGGCTAGAGTCTCCCCTCTCCCTTGATTGGAGGAGAAAAAAGGGTGTCACCATGATGATGTGAGTTTATGAGTCAGAGAATCCGTCCCTTGGCTTTTGAACATCAAATCTACTTTTAGTATAATACATATTTACAATTTGCAAACTTTATAACAATAACATATCTAGATCACATATTTTGTGGAGCAAATGCTCTTCCAAGCCCCGTCATTGTAGGATTGTGTGTCGGCTTTTGACAGAATTCTGCCCTTTTGGGCCGGAACACAATATCTAGTTTATCCAAAAATGTGTACAACTGTGCGCATTGAATATGGGCATAAGTTTGTGAAGTTTCATGCTTTTGACATAAATACATTTGCTGCAAAACCATAATTTCCACAGTTATTTCCCAGAACATAGCAACATAGAACCTCTTAAAATATGCAGTCAAAAATTAGGTTCACAAGTCTGGGGTTTCCATATGTTTTACAATTGTACACAATGCATTATCAGTCTTTTTAGAATTATGCTTTTTGTCCATTGTGAATCAACAAAAGTTGTCTGTCCCCACCTCCTTTTCCTTCTTGCAGCTCAGAAGCAATCTCTGCCCCCTGCCTTCTGGCAGAGGCCATTTACGATCCTTCCTGATTAGCATCTCCTTGCCTTGGGGGAAGTCCATTGTGCACTTTCCACAGCAGCCCAAGTTCCCCTCCCCTCTTAATCAACACAAGGGGTGAGTTCCTGGTCTAGAGAGCAGAAGGGAGGCAGAAGGGAGGTGCCTGGCCCTGTGGGGGAAGTTGTTTGTGGTTTGGCCTGGAGTCAGGCTTAACTTTAAATGTCATGTTGTTACATTTTTCTTCGTTTAAATAAACTTGTAATTTTAAAAGAAGCAGCTAGAACACTGATCCCAGACTCTAAACCATGAAGTTTAAATAGTTACAACCTAGGTTACTCTTGATAACAGACTACTTAGATTTCAGACATTAGATCTTAATGATACAAGTTTACAGTTTTAATGCAGGCTTTTCAAACAGTCATTCAGGTGGCCGCTGGTACTGCGTCCAGATTTTGAGATATCCCACAGGCAGGCAAACTTGTGCTATGGGTGTTTTGATGACCAATTCATCTTTCCAGGATATTGCAATTTCACAATGATTTCTTGAATTCAGTAAAATGTGACACCCAGCAAGAACATTGGGAGTTTTTGGGTGTTTTGGACCAGGATTCTGTATTTTCAGCAACAAAGAAAAGATTTAAAATGCAAGATTTCAGATTTCGTTCAGCAAGCACTGCTTTTCATGCAGTCTCCATGTTTACTGGTTGGGCAGCCCAATGACATGTTTCAGAAGTAAGGACCCCATTCCTCCACTGACAACATGCATGGTAGATTTGGCAGCCATCTTTTTGTGCTTTGCAGAGTGCAATTTTCATAGGTTTTGGCACGCATGGGGGTTTTGCGGCCATTTTGGTGATTCTGGCACCACCAGGTCACAGTGATGCCGCAGGGCAGAGCATAAGTGGGTTAATACATCCCACAAAGCCCCCCCTCGTGACTTGACTTTTGACTGCCCGTCAAAGGGAAGTCAGGAGATTGGGATGTTCAGTTTTTCTTTTTGGTCCAAATGGAAAAATGTGTCTGCTTCTCCCATCAGTACTGGATCGACAGGTTCTCCTCGCCGGTTCTGGATGGGAGTATGGAGCGATACACCGGGCCCCTTGGGTCTTTCCTTCCGGTCCCCGAGTGGTCCTCCTTGGTGATTAGCATCCTTGGTTTCAGTCCTATGATGACAAAACAGAGCATATTTGTGGACATTTCCCCACCATGTAGTGTGGCAGACGCGTACATTTGACATATAAATGACCATCTTTCCCGCTTATAATTATTACTGATAATAACAGATGTAATGGATTTTACAGTCAGGATTTTCTAGGGAGCTGGAATGTCCCCCTCTGGGTTTCCAGATGAATCCTCTAGTTGCTGCAGAGTATGCCTAGGATTGCAGCACTTCAGCTGGTTGATGTGGACCCACTTATTTTCCCCCTCTGCCAAACTACCTTTGGGGATACAGTTTTTGAAGATGACTGGTGAGAGTCTGGACCCCGCCAGCTAGGAATACATTTGCATTGTTTGGCCTGGCTCCTTTGGAAATTGTACAAGTAGACCTGGTCTCCTACTTGGTATTCTTTTCTAGTTGTCTTAAGGTCATAGTGGGTCTTCATACTGTCTGCAGATCTTTCTAGATTCTGCTGAGCATAGGCAAAAGCATGTTGAAGGTGTTTTCTCAGATTCTCAACATACTCATGAGTTGTGGAGGCATGGATCAAGGTCTGCTCATGGGCTCGGTAGAGCAGATGCTGGGGAAGCACCATACTTCATCCAGTCATCAGCTCAAACAATGACATTTTAGTTGCAGAAGAAGAGATAGATCTGATGGCCATCCGAACAAGAGGTAATCAAATGTCCCAACTTGGCCCAGAATCTGCCACAAACTTTTTTAATATGCTCACAATTGTCTTGTTGTATCTCTCAACTCCAGAGGCTGACCAGTAGGCAATGTGTAGTTTCCTTTTGACCCCAAGTATCTCCCACATCTATGTCATCACTTCGCTAGTGAAGTGACTACCTCGGTCTGACTCAATCCTTTAGGGTAGTCCAAAACGTGAGAATATGTGGTTGATCAACAGGGCAGCTGCTGTTTCTGCCTTGCAATTTGGGGCCGGGAGACATTCCAGCCATTTAGCCATTTAGTGAACAAGCATGTCACGGTCAACATGTACTTGTTCCCCCTAGAGGAGAGAATCACGGGCCCAATAAAATCGACTTGTAAATCTGACCAAGGCAGTGTCATCCCCCTCTTTTGGAGAGGTGCACGGTGTGTGAGTGATGTTGGCTGAAATTGTGCACACACAAGACACCCCTTCAAGAATCGGTCAAGGTCCTGCCCCATGTGTGGCCAGTAAACAACCTCTCTCAAGATGTATAGTGTCATATGAATCCCCCGATGACTGGCTGTGGCTGCACAATCGGTGTGACTTAGCATCAGGCTTCGGAATGAGTTGGGGACGACCCACTGGTCATGGCCAGCTATGGATCTCCTCACCAACAAACCATCTTGGATTCAGAACATTTTTGGGCATTTCATCAACACTCTGAGGTCCTCTTTCCCAATGTAATCGGTATCCGTCAGGGGAAACTTCTCAGGGTCCTCAATGTGTTGATAAAACTTACCAATTATTGGATCCCCTTTTTGAGCAATAATCAAATCAGCATCTGGGGTCTCCTTACTCCATTGTGCAGTTGAGTGTTCATTGTGAGCATTTGTCTGGGACCTAGTGATAGCAGTGACCTGGATTTCCCCCAACAGGTAAGGTACTCAGTCTCAACTAGATCCCGTTGAATGGCTCCAGTTTTGGCCAGCTGATCAGCTAGGTCATTTCCAGTTTTGTCTGGTCCCTTTTCTTTAGAAGGACCCTTGATCTTTTTCCAGCAGATGGTCATCCCATCTGAGGTAACTGGATCATCAATATTTTGGATTTATTTCCCATGTTTCAATGGTTTGTTATTAGCACATAGCATGCCTCTGGTTTTCCAGTTAACCAGGTGCTCCACAAACCTGTTCCGTACATAATCTGAATAAGTGATTATGAACAGTTCGTGGAGTTGGTGTTGGACACCATTGAGGATGGCTTGATGCAAAGCCATCAGCTCTGCCACTTGACTACTACAGGGACCGATTTTGTACCCAGCGGAGGGTTCTGGGGCACCATTCACCCATGCATTCCCTATGCCGGTCACAAGTTATTTTTCCCCGTTGTTGTCAACATGGTACGAGCACCCATCCACATAGACAGTGGGCATTCCCTCACACTGGTCTTCTTCATAGACTTTGTGGGGAATTAAGGTATGCCTCCATGTTGTAATTGATTTTAAGTCTTTTGTCCTCCTCGAGACAGTTTTCTCTGGCACAATCATGCAAGTAAGCCAGACCTCGCGCGAGGGGACGCTTCTTGTTTTGGCCGTATCTGACCTCCACAGGAAAGCTTTGCATTGACAGAATCCAGGAAGTAATTCGCGAATTACTCACATTTCCTGCCCGGATTCTGTCACTCTGGAGATATTGCAGAGGCTGGTGTGGAGTCTCCACTATGATGTGTTCCCCCTGGATAAACGGGCAGTAATTCTTCAATGTCCACACTGTTTCCAGGGTACCTTCTCACAATCGTTGAATTTTTCCTCCACAGAGGATAAAGTCGTACTCGCATAGATTACTTTATTAACCTTGTCATGCTTTTGATATAATACTGCAGTTAAGCATGTATTTGAGAACCCTGTCTCCAAGAAGAACTCCTGGTTTTTGACAGGGTAAGCTAGGCAAGGCGCTTGCGAGAGGCTTCTTTTGAGTTGTCTTATTGCCTCAGCCTGTTCTGGACCCCACTCCCACTTGACCCCCCCTTCAAAAGATGGATAAGGGGTCTTGTGATCTCTGCATAGTCTTCAATGAACTTTCTACTGTAATTAGTTAGTCCAAGGAGGCTCCTTAGTTCCCGCAGAGTTGTGGGGTCTTTTAATTTCTGGAGTGCTTCCACTTTCTTTTCCTGGGGACAGAGACCCTGAGGATTTATCTCATGCCCCAAGAAATTGACACAGATTCTGCACCACTGTGCCTTTTGATAGGAGAGTTTTGCTCCCGCTGCCCTCAACTGTGTCAGAAGATAATGGATCTCTGCTATGTGTTCCTCCACAGTTGAGCTTTTTACTAGAACATCATCTACATAGTCCAGGTTACCCCTCTCACCCAGGTCGGGCATGGCCTTGTGTAGAAACATTTTGAATTCATTGCCGGAGTTGATGTATCTGAAGGGAGTCCGGGTCCATGTGTACTGCTGCCCTCCAAAGGTAAAGGACAGCTTATATTTGTCCTCCCTACTGACAGGTACAGTCCAGTACCCATTTGTTAGGTCTATTGCAGTGAATACCTGTGACCCTTGGTCAATGTAGGGAAGAGTACATCGGGATGTATGGACCCATTTCTTGAGCTCCCTTAGATCGGCACAGAGTCTCCACTGGCCGTTTGGCTTCAAAATCCCCAGCACCAGATTATTGAAGGTGATGTGGACTGGACGAGTTATCCCACGGGACTCAAGTTTCTTAATTATTTCAGTAAGGGACTCCATTGATGCAAGAGGGAAGCAATATTAATTCACAATCACTGGAGTCATGCCAGGGTCTGCGGGAATTGTTGTTGTGTGGATGTCGGTGCGACCGCAATCATATGAGTCCAACACAAAGGATCTTGAAAATCTAAGAAAACTTGTTTCAATTGCTGCCTTTGCTCAAGAGTCTCACAGGCATCGGCTAGGTTGACTCTCTCTTCAACCATCTGCCTGAAGCCTGGAAAGACTTCCGTTTTTGCTATCTCAGCGGCCTCCTCTAGCTGAGTGGAGAAGTCCCTGGTCAAAGTGCTGATTTGGACTGGTGGCTTCAGGTGGGGAAGGCAGTCCTCGCGGACTTGGAAGATCACCTCATCCCTCCTGAAGTCACAGGTCACATCTTCCTTACCATAAGGGCAGGAAGTGTACACCAGGAAATTCCCCCCATGCCGGGTGAAGATCCTGTCTGGTGTTGCGTCATCGTCACTATCACTGTCAAAACAGTCCTTGGGGATGGGTCCTAACAGTTCATTACCTAAATCTATGGAAAAATGTTGGTCATCAACTGCCATTCCAGTAATGGTGCCTGCTGCCAGAGTGATACTCTTTAGTTCGCTGTTATCCACCTCTATTGGAATGGTGTTGTGTTCTATATTGACTAATGGTGTTGGGTTTACCCCCAACCCTTGCGGTTGGAAGTGAGCATTAAGATGAATATAGGCATCAGGGTTTTCCAGTTTCTGTCCACTTTTAATTTTCACTTCCAGTGAGAATTGTCGGGTCCGTTTTGGGATTGTGACTTCCTCTCCAATCTGAATTTCAACTTCATAAGGCAGCAGTTGAGCTAACCTAAATGCTTTCTCTGGGTCATCAAAGCCCATGGGATTACCCGCTTATCGGGACCAAGCTTTGAAGTTTATTAGGTCCAAACTAATGGCAAAGCAATTGAGAATGTCACTGCCTAAATAAAATGCAGCAGGGACATCTCGCACGACCCAACAATTATGGACTATGCTCTTGTTGCCTATGGAAATTTTGAGCATACACCTGCTAGGCAGGAGATGCTTGGAGTTGGGTGTTTCCAGGTCAATTTCCCATTTGTCTATCAGTTTGAATGTGGGAATGGCTGGATCTTTTTGGAGTTTGCGGAGCATGGCCTCACTGATGAAACTCTTACCGTTGTTCACACACAATCAGGTGAGAAGAGAGTCCTTCCCTTCATTTAACTGAATAGAGATGAACCACTGCTCTCCACATTTCTGAATATCAGCCAGACTTTGAGCTATAGGAGTGTGATTTTCTGATTGTGAATTTGTAAATAATTTCAGAGTGTTTCCTTCCAGTGTGGAATGCCACATTAGACTGGAAGGAAGGTTGATTTTCAGAAATAGAGAGGACTCACCATCACCAGTTTGTTGTCCTACTGTAATTACTGTCACGTCTGGGATTTGATTATTCTGGAAGTGAATTCTATTTGGTCAAGTTTATGTTCAACCATGTGGCATGTGCCATTTAAACTAACATGGTTGACACTCTGTTTCAATTTTATTGGTCTGTTAGTCTGGGTCCAGAGGACCTTGTTTACACAATCAATGAGGGGTGACAATCTATGCAGGATGTCATTCCCTATTAATCAAGGGGTGCCCTCTGGAGTCACAACTATGACCGGATGCTTCACCTTGTGTCGCCCAATTTTAATGTCCAATTCCGCATTCCCCTCAACGGTAATTTCCTTCCCGTCAAAGTTCTGAAGTTGTCCAGGAAGAGGTGTGAGAGGAATTTGGCATTTCTCCGTCCTTCCCGAATTCAGTTGGTCAAAGGCCCTTTTTGACAGAAGGGTAGCTTGGAATCCAGTGTCCACCAGTGCCAACATTGTACATTGCCCCTGTATTTGGACCGGGCCATAGAATCTTCCCTCCTTCTCCTCAAGGTGGCAAAGATAGTGTACAACTGGTGGGTTAGTTTCTTGGTTTTGGACATTGACAGGAAGATGATTTGGGCAGGATTCTGTTTGGGTCTTTGAAATCTGAAAGAAAAAGGTGACAGCTAGATATAGGGGAAGCTTTGAGTTCCCCTGGTTCTGATTCTGGACTGCCCCCCCTCCCTTTTTGGAGGCAGTCACCAGGATGGGTTTGAACCAGGGAATTTTCAGGCTGGTGATTCTGGGATTCGATGAAGGGTGGTGCTAACTCAGTCTCCACACCTACTCAGTCTGGATTTGGATCTTTGAGACCCATTTTTCTTTGGGAGGAGATCCCCCATCCCTGAAGGAGAAGATCCTTTTCCCAGAATCCTCTGAGGACCCCTCTCCTTCAACCTGGAAGATCTGTACCTCCTCCACAAAATGGGTCTTTTTGAGGTCTTTATTTCTCCTACCCCGTCTCTGCTCCTTGGGTTGCAGACTTTCAGGGGCAGGAGATTTTGGTTCTGGTTCCTGGGTTTCCAGGGGCTTTTTACAAGTGGGGAAGGAAGCTTCCTCCAAGGCTTTACACCCCCCTTCCCCTTGTGCCTCCTCCATGGGAACCGGTGGGTTGTCGGGGTTCTTCCCACGTCATTGCTCTGGAGCACCAGATCCTGGATTTGAGGCATTCTGAGCCGCCATGCTCATCTGAGGGTTCTGTTGAGCCCTCAGCATGCGACCCAGATCCTGTGCCATGTTCTGGACATGGCGCTCTAGTTGGGACACCCACTCTGGCTGGTACAGGGTTCTCATTTCTCCCCTGGGCCTATCCTAGGAAGGGTAGCTATCCCTTCTCCCAAAAGACCCCGGGTTAGGAAAGTTTGGGTACTCCTCCACCCTTGGCCTCCCCTCTCCTGGTTTGGGCTCTCTGGGCTCAGGAAAGTGGGAAAAGAAGGATGGATTGTTTTGGGAGTTGACATTTGGCAGGTATCTGGGAAAGAAATTTGGTCCGGTATTTGGCAGATTACTGCCCTCCTGGGGAAAGTGAGGAGGGAAGTTCCCTGGATTTCCTGCTATCTGGTTGGAGAAGTCCACATACAACCCAGATGGGTCTATACCCCTTGTAGCATGGGCTGATGTAGTCACAGAAGTTAGGGGTACCATTTGTGGGGTTACCTCCCTGTCTCCCTGTTTGTGATTGGCTCAAGGGCCTTCTGGGTTTGGGGTTGCTTTGATTCTGTGCGGGCAGGTTTTCAGGCCCCCATCTCTAAATCTAAAATGGGGGCAAACTTCACCTCCGCCACTTTAGCAGCAGCAGGGGTGTTGTTTTTTTTGGGGCTTTTTCCACTATTTTCATTTTCCACAGCCTTTTGCACCTGATAAATGTGCGTGGCTTGTTCAATGACCCAGTCTAGTGATCTTTTCTTGTGAAAGTCCCTCACTAGCTGGGTCATGATATACTTAGGGAGAGCATGAAAGAAAGTGTTTACACATTATTTAGTGTCTGTGCGCACCCTTCTAGGGGTCTGCGCAAAGGCACGTTTTAACT
Organism: Ambystoma mexicanum; assembly: GCF_040938575.1. Classification (NCBI taxonomy): domain Eukaryota; kingdom Metazoa; phylum Chordata; class Amphibia; order Caudata; family Ambystomatidae; genus Ambystoma; species Ambystoma mexicanum. The sequence goes on along the minus strand of NC_090929.1, from coordinate 280,574,623 downwards.
CTTGAACACATTCTTGTGGGGCCTGATCTACCCCACATTGTAAGTTGCAGGCTGCCTTGTAAGCCTCTTGCGGATTCCTGTGAACGGAAAAATGTTCCATTATGGCCGCCCTATAGGTGGACCATTTGGAATGATTCTGATCCTCCATCTCCACAAAGAAGCATGAGTACTCGGGAGAAAATGTCCACTTTACATATTGAATACAGCTTTGGCTGTCCTTCAAATGGACAGTTTCCGTCATTTGTTCAAATGGCTCAAGGTGCTCCCGAACCAAATATTTTGCATTCTTGTGATAAGGCGTGATGACGTTCCAAATGGCTTTTATTTGTTTCAGGGGATCCTTGAGCAAGGCCCTCTTGACCTTGTTGGCTTTTGTAGTCTGGGTGACCCTGATCCACTCATCCTCTGACTCAGAGGCACTGCTATTAGAGGTGCCTGTCTGGTCTTCTAGGCTCTCCCGGATTCTTCGAGCTTGGGAATGGCTGGCAGAATGTGGGGGCCTAGTTTCTTGGGTCGTGTGGCGCCCAGAAGAGTCTTCTGATTCTTCCTTGCTCCCAGGATCGGCTGAGTACTCCACCCTCTGTCCTAGCTGGGAAGAGGTTTTCAGGATGCCCTTAGTGGGCCTACACTCATGGAGTTCCCAACCAACTTTTGCCATCTGATCTCTGGGTAGGTTATACTTTTGAGGATCCATTTCTCTGATCCTCCCCTCATTGGAGTCTCCCCGATCAGAGAAGATGGACCTAGTTCCTTTGAACCCATACACAAATGCCCACTCATCCATTCCTGGGAGGCACTGATCTGTGAGCCCCATATTTCCCATTGGGATGCAGTCTACCATCACTGTGGCCCTTGGCTCATGTGCGCCAGTGGACATGGCGGTGGCAGAGTCCATGGAGCTGAAGAGGTGAAAGTCTCTGGTACCAGGGTTTCTGAGGTTATGCTCAGGTGTTTCCCTCTCCCAGCGGACCTCATCTCTCTCAGCCCCTACTCCCTGTTGATATGCAAGAACCTGACTCGTTTGTTCTTCTATCAAGGCCTTACTAGTCTCTATTAGTTGTTCTTGCATAGCTACCTGTCTGTGGTGCCTGTCATTTTTCTCACAGAGAGCCTCATTGTCTCACTGTGCTTCCTGTGTGATTTTGGAGTCTTGGGGCAATGTTTGCTGCAGGAGGGTTAGCTCCTGAGTCCTGTCCTTACTGGCCTGGTCATTCTTTGCCAGAGCATCTTCCATCCTCCTGGCGTGCTCTAACAGTTTTTCGTAATCTTTTTGGAGCTCACCCTGTCCTTGAAGGGCCAGGTGATTTTCTTCCATCTTGGTTTTTAAATAACTGACATCCTGGCCTAAAGTGTCCCTTTCCTGAATTAGGGTATCCCTTTGTGCAGCCAGGTCATCCCTTTGTTTTTTGAGTGCACCAGCTTTCTGGCGCTCTTCATCAAATTCAGTTTGGGAGTCAAGGTCTTTCAGGATTAATTTATTATTTTCTTCTTTTACTTGGTCTAGGTGGTTTTGCAGGGTGACTACCTGTTCTGCACAGGTTCTATTAAAATGTAATTGCTGTTCCAGCTTTTGTTGGCTCTGTAGTTGAGAGCTCAAACTTTCTTGGCACTCTTTTTGCAGCGCCAGTACCTTGGTATCCTGCTCTACCTTCTCATGCTGTAGGATATCCAGATCTCCTTTTACTTTTATTAGGTATTGTCTGGTTTCATTTTCTGATTCTTGGCTCTTTTGTTGCCTTTGCTCCAGATCAGTTTGGGCTTTTTCTAGTGATTGTACTCGCCTATTTGCCTGCTCTAGGTTTTCAGCATATTTGTCCTGTATTGCTCCAATGTGGAGGTACAGATATGCCGCTATATTGGCAATTTTACTTTGCTCTTCTTTTACCTTAGGGGCCGTGTACAGTTCACTCACTGCCATGTGTAATGGACCCTGATCCTGCCGATATCTAATCCGGTGGCAGTGGCGTGTTCTTTGATTTCCTGCAACCAAACATTCTGATCCTGCTCTGTCCATTCACCCCTGACAAATAATTTGTGCATTTGGTGCTCTTTTGCCATATTAATTTCTACTGGGGTCGCCATTCCGGAAATATTAATTTCCTTTCTAACTTACAGGAGTTATTTTATTTTTGCAAAACAGGCCAACAGCGTTTCTATTGAAGGGTGCTTTTACAGTGTAGCTCAACAGGGTTTATGTACCCCTTCAGTTAGCACACTGTGTTAGACTGTCACAAGTGGTATGTCTAATTCAGAAATCCCAGACGAGCCCCCAATCTGTAAGTGATTTCAATCCAGCACTTCACCAAAGTCAATGCCTAGCGTGTAATGCACGAATGAAATCCTTATTTATTTATTTGTGTCTGAAAGTTCTTTTATTCTGAACGATGTACCACTTATATCACACCCCTCTCTTGCAAACCCCTCCATTTACACTGAACCAGGAATCAGGCTGGTTTGCAAAGTAAAAATATTTATTTATATATTCACAATATAATCAACTATTTTTAATGGGGATACAATAATCACCAATGGGGTGATGTCACACTAAGCAATCTGTTTAATCAAAAGGAGTAATAATAAGCAAAATCAATGCAGCACCACAATTATACTTTTGTGGGTATATGTTCAATCAACTAGCAATATGGTTACTATTTCCACCTGCACGCCCCTCAACCCCCCCAATATTCAATGTAGAGGGATAGGAGGAGAGAGAACAGGTTTCAGGAATGCAGAATTCAAGCACATATATCAATCCCAATTTCCCCCGAGCAAACACGAGAGAGAAACTGAACTGATTGGCAAACTGTCAAAATGGTTTTGAAAGTTGTCTGAGAATGGATTGGGTAAAACACTAAATATAGGCTAAATGACTGAAATTGTTTAAATTCTAATGGGAGCCGCTTTATATGGTTGCAGACAAACACTAGCAATGATTTGACACCAATAAGCAATGTACACACTGAACTTTGAGGTTGGGTGCAATGAAAAGCTATTTTACACGTGTAATATATTGCCAAAATGAAATTTTGGGGCACACTTTTCCGTGCGCGGTAATCGGGATTTGAGATGCAGTTTTTGGTTCTTTGGAAAGCTGTGGAGGTTAGCTACAAGCGGACATTTACATTTTGTTTGTAGCATAAGATTTGAAGAAGTTATGGACGTTTTAGTGGAGGTCGTGTTTTTTTTAATATGCACCAAAATGAGAAAACAGGGATGCGGATTCAAAAGTCAAACAGGATTTCTTTACACTAGGGAATGTCTAGGAAGAAGCAAATACTACACGGGAGCACAGCAACTTGACAAGGAAGCCTCTGGATCAAGTTTTTGCCTGCCGAGGAGCTTGCCTTCTTCATATGAAATATATCAGCAAAAAGATTGGTTTAACACTAGTAGTACAGAAGGAGATAATAGGGATGAGATAGAGAGTTCAGGCAATTCAAAATATTTCTAATAATGCAGTTCTGGAAATATTTGAGATAGGGATTGACTATGGAAAGTACATAGGCTAGTGACAGTCCTATACTATGGATACTCACTATATATGTTTGAACAGAACCGTCAGGAATTCTGGTCAGTCAAGGTTTCAGGACAGGAATTCTGCTGGGCACACCGGACTGGGGCAGGCTGCTGGGCACACTGGACTGGACCGCAAGGTGCTCTGGTCTGCATGGAACAGCACGGCTGGACTGGATCTGCAATGGCTCTCTGGTCACAGCACAGCACGGCACATGATTGGGTTTAATCTGCCCTGGTTCTGCAGATAATTATTTGGCAGGCAAGCAGTTACAGCACAGCCCAGCTGTTTTCTTTGATGTTTCCCATTGGTGGTGGGATTCTAGTTCTGGAAATTCAAGGCCTAGTTGAAAATGGTTCAACTAATGGAATGAGCCTTTCTGCTTTCAAAGTGTCTGTAGTAGGAGCAAGGAATATGGATGGATCTCGTTCAGGGTGCTTTGCCAGGAATCGGTGGGTGGGTGAATCTGTGTGTCTTTGTAAGTCCTCAGATTTCTCTATTTATGCATTTGGTAAAGGGGTGTGTATGCTGGATTATCCTAGGCTAGAGTCTCCCCTCTCCCTTGATTGGCGGAGAAAACAGGGTGTCACCATGATGATGTGGGTTTATGAGTCAGAGAATCCTCCCCTTGGCTTTTGCACATGAAATCTACTTTTAGCATAATACATATTTACAGTTTTGCAAACTTTATAACAATAACATATCTAGATCACATATTTTGTGGAGCAAATATTCTTCCAAGCCCCATCATTGTAGGATCTTGTGTCGGCTTTTGACAGAATTCTGGCCTTCTGGGCCGGAACACACTATCTAGTTTATCTAAAAATGTGTACAACTGTGCGCATTGCATATGGGCATAAGCGTGTGAAGTTTCATGCTTTTGACATAAATACATTTGCTGCAAAACCATAATTTCTACAGTTACTTCCCAGAACATAGCACAGAGTTCTTGCTCCTCTTAAAATGTGCAGCCAAAAATTAGGTTCAGAAGTCCGGGGTTTCCATATGTTTTACAATTGTACACAATACATTATCAGTCTTTTTAGAAATATGCTTTTTGTCCATTGTGAATCAACAAAAGTTGTCTGCCCCCGCCTCCTTTTCCTTCTTGCAGCTCAGAAGCAATCTCCACCCCCTTCCTTCTGGCAGAGGCCATTTACGATCCTTCCTGATTAGCATCTCCTTGCCTTGGGGGAAGTCCATTGTGCTCTTTCCAAAGCAGCCCAAGTTCCCCAGCCCTCTTAATAAACACCAGGGTGTGAGTTCCTGGTCTAGAAAGCATAAGGGAGGTGCCTGGCCCTGTGGGGGAAGTTGTTTGTGGTTTGGCTTGGAGTCAGGCTTAAATTTAAATGTCATTTTGTTGCAATTTTCTTTGTTTAAATAAACTTGTAATTTTAAAACAAGCAGCTAGAACACTGATTCCAGACTCTAAACCATGAAGTTTAAATAGCTACAACCTAGGTTACTCTTGATAACAGGTCACTTAGATTTCAGACATTAGATCCTAATGGTACAAGTTTACAGTTTTAATGCAGGCTTTTGAAACAGTCATTCAGGCGGCCGCTGGTACTGCACCCAGATTTTGACAGATCCCACAGGCAGGCAGACTTGTGCTGTGGGTGTTTTGATGACCAATTCATCTTTCCAGGATATTGCTATTTCACAATGATTTCTTGAATTCAGTAAAATGTGACACCCAGCAAGAAGATTGGGTGTTTGTGGGTGTTTTGGACCAGCATTCTGTATTTTGAGCAACCAAGAAAAGCTATGAAATGCAAGATTTCGGATTTCTTTCAGCAAGCACTGCTTTTCATGCAGTCTCCATTTTTACTGGTTGGGCAGCCCAATGACATGTTTCAGAAGTGAGGTCTCCGTTCCACCACTGACCACATGCATGGTAGATATCTTTTTGTGTTTTGTAGAGCACAATTTTCATAGGTTTTGGCGCGCATGGGAGTTTTGCGGCCATTTTAGTGATTCTTGTACCACCAGGACACAGTGATGCCGCAGGGCGGAGCATACGTGGGTTAATACATCCCACAGTTGGATTATGCTGTACTCATTATTATGCATATTATTGTTAATTTGTGGTCTGGCTACTATATAACCAGAAACCTGTTGGAAAATCATTTTGGTTTTACAGGACCATCTGAGACCCTTTCTGCATATTATGAACCTTGCTTCCTTTGCAAGGAAGTTCAGTGGTTATTTTTTCGTTTTGATTGTTTTTATTTTCTGTTTTTTGGGCTTCCATCCTTTCAATAGTATAGTTTGACATTCACACAAAGGGAAAGGCCCTCAGCCAATCAGGTTGCTGGAACAGTGGGTGAGAATACACATTCTCCAACCACTATTTCCAGTCATCCAATGCCATTCCACTTTGGCGCCTTATATTTCTTTTTGCAATATGGGTGAGGCAGCAATGATCCTCTCACTGTTGACTCCTTGTCTTACTCCAAAAACAAACCTTCCGCTTCCCCACCACTCCTTCCCTCCCCACTTCCACTCCCCACCTCCTATTCCCACCTCGTCTTCCTTTTCATCCATCCACCCACACCCGCTACCCATCCTGTATTTGCCCACTCCACACCCACTTTCTGATGTGGAAAAAGAAGCCCCAGCGTCCTCACGCCACCTTTGCATTGCAGTAAAGTCCCACGATGCAAAGGCTTTGAGGTCAAAATATTTGGTTCGAAGGCTACAAGGTAAAGACAAGTCACCTTGCGATGAGGTTGGTTACTTAAAGATCTTGCATTTAATTTCAAAAACCTTATTTTGGTTTCAGATTCTAACATGAGGTAACAAATAAACAGTGCATCTGTTAGGTAGATAAAGAACAATCGTCAAGTTGAGTAGCTCATAGATTGTGCTCAGAGCCGTGCTGTAAAAGGATTGTTTGCCTGCCATTAATCTACACATACCTCTGCCCCTCGCTTCTCCCCAAATATCTCTGGCCACTTCCCCTGCACAGCGGAGAGGGGATCCCAGAGTACATTTGATCAATTTCCAACACTGATAGGAGGACCCTTGCATTTGGCATGACTGTGATAGCTTAATAAAGGGCCTTGTGATAGTGTGAGCTGGAAGAGAGGGTTGCTAATCCACATATTTCTTTTGATCTGGTTGGGGTGGTCAGGAAAGGCCTTTGTGATTACAAGGGGTTCATGTGGCACACACTATATTGCTAACTGGGGTGGCGGCAGGTTGGGCACCATGTCGCAATTTCATAGGTATCAAATTGTAGTCCATTTCAGATGGGATTTGTTACTTTAGTGTTCCTTTTGGTCTACAAATGTATACATATTAGCTTGCATGTGTGCAGAAAGCTAAAATGTTAAACCCACCAAATGTAAAAACATACATATAAAATAATAGAAATACATAGGAAATTCATGAATCTAACAATTGAATCAGAAACACAGTAGTTGAGACCCTTTTTGAAAAATGTACTTTGACTTTTAAACTGATGTTTCCAGGTTTTCAGAAGTCAGGTGAATGAGTAACTTCCACCTTCATAGTCAGTTCAGTTGTAGAAAATAGCCATGAGTTGTGATGGTCTGATAAGTACAGTAGATAGTAAATGTAATCTCCTGATGCCTGAGAGAATGATAGAAGTAGTTTTGTTATTTATTTTGTCATTAGTAAAACACGGGCTAAACCAGTGCCTAAGGCTATACAGTAGTTTCAATTGTGCGATGAAGTGGGAATTTTTGGAATGGTGACCTGGGGAATGAGATAGCATCACTAACTCAAAGAGAAATCATTCACCCAGCCTTCCTCATATCGCAGGGAATATGTATGTGAGCCATAGGCATGAGTTGGGGTTTAAACTGCTTAGGCCAGTTATTTCTAGCAATGTATTATGTTTCAATATCAATGTTTAACCATGTGCTGACGTCAGAACCTACTACTGAAGAATCCTAAGAAGAGGTGTGTTATGAATTTGATCTGGAGATGATTATTAAGATAAAACTTGTGAATGAACATGTAGAAATTCGGAAAAGATGGTATTTCTTTGAGGATCGTTTTGTCCAATCATGTTTCAGGGTGGATTGCAATAAAGTATTTGGGAGTGTTTTAACTGTTGCGAACTATATAAAAGATGTGAACTAATGTGGTTTTTTGAGACTTGGGTTAGTTTGGTTCATCCTGCAACATCATTTAAGATCTCCCCAGAGAATTGTACAATAAACATGCTTTATGTACAACCATGATAAGGATTCCTAAATATCTTCCTTCTCAAGCTCTTTGCTCATCCGCCTCCAACTCCCTCAGGGTTAGTCGCTTCTCCAAACAGCTAGTTGGTGTTAGATCTCTTTCTTCTGCTGGAGCCTCCCTCTGGAACAGCCTCCCTGCCTCTCTGAAAATTGAGGAGAACCATCTCCGGTTCCGGTAGCACCTCAAGACCTTCCTCTTTGCTTCTGCTTTCTCTACTCCTCTCCCCTGCTGATCTCCTGGCTGAATCTGAAATTGCACTGGTTACCTGGCTACCCTCTGATCTCGGGCCCAGGTCCCCTCATCTCCAGTTGCACGCCTGCACTGCCCCCCTGGCAACCTTTGCACTTGGGGGCTGTTTCTGTATCACTAAAGCCCCCTATCAGCACTTGACACCTGATGTCAGCACTTACCCTTACACTTGCCACCAGCTGGCCACACTTTTATTTATTGTCTTTATTTAATTTACTGTTATCCTATGTACTGCGCTGCACCCTCCCCTTTCGTCCCTGCACTTTTCCCCTTCCACCTTCCCCTGCATTTGTGCAATCTCATTGTCACCTGGCCTAGTAGGATCGTTGATTGTCTTCCCTCTGTTTCCCCTCCCTTGCCTCGTGGCGCCTTGAAACACTTGTGTATAGGCACGTTATACATGTCATATCATATCATATCATATCATATCATATCATTTCATATCATATCATATCATATCATATCATGTACTCTTTTCTTAAGTGATGGGCCTGTTTGAGTCAGGTGATTAAAGGCCCATCCACACATATGGCAAGCCAGGTAGGATCCCAGGCTTTCCGAGATCTTGTTAGTCTTCTGTCCACAACTCCCAGCTGTGGCACCTCATGACGGGGACCTTTCTTCCGTGCACAGTGAAAAAGAGGTCTATGGACACCATATTGGTTAAAGGTCTGTCTGCTCACCAGAGACATGGTGCCGTCCCCTAGCTGTGCAGGATGACTTGCTGGAGCACCACATCAGAGCACCTCATGTGCACGTGATGAATGACTTCAGTGTGAAGGAAGGGGGAAATAGGGGTAAAAAGGGGTTGTTTGTTTGATTTAAGTTTTTTTGGTAATGGTGTAAATTAGCTGAGGTTGCGGGGATTGGAAAAGTGGATTTTTTGATAGAGTGATTCTGTGTTGTAAGTCCCCTGTACAAGGTTTTTCACCCAGTTTGTTATTTTAGTTATTTTAGAGGTGTGAGAGGGTATCAAGCCCCGTACACCCAGTTTGAGGCTTGCCATGATAGATATATAATTATACTTATATCATTATAATTGGTTATTTATAACAGGCTTAATACCCAGAAGTTTCTAAGCATGGACCTGGGGATCGAACCTGTATTGCCCCGTGTCATCCTACTTCCAAGGTGAGCACATTGCCCCTGACCTATCCTCCCAGTCCCTACCCATTAGTTTGCTTGTCTTGTTGACCGGAGCCCTCACCTAAAGGTGGAGTGGTATCTTAGGGTAGGTCCAACCGTAGATACCTTTATGAAGTAGGCTATTACATTCTTTTGTATTTGCCGTGTGGGCGAAGCCCCTCACCTCAGACTTCTTGGTTAGTGAAAGTAGTGAAGAGGAAACTTCCTGTTATCAGGAAAATATGATCTTGTAGTAGAGAACGTAGTATTAGTAAAAGAGAGAAAAGTGAGTTGCAGCGGTGCTGTAGTGGAAAGCATTATGCCCCTCCTATGCTCGAGTTGTGGGGTTATTGTGGAAATATTGGCCAGCAACTTTTTTTGATGAGATGCTGTTTCTTGTGTAAAAGTGAGAGGTAGAATTGAAGTAAGTTGCTGAGTGAGATAATTAATGTATAGATCAGTACAGTGAATGAGTGTGAAGTACAACTAAGGAATTGGGTAAGGGTAAAAAGGGAGTTTTTGGGTACAAATTTGTTTTTTTGATGCTGTGGGTTCGGCTTTCTATCAGATTATTTGTGAAAATATTTGTTGACAACTTGGTTTGGAGTATGGAGACACTGTTGAATCATTTGTGCCATGTGTTGCCCATCTATAATGCAAACATTTTAAAGTATCATACAGAATGGCTGCTGGAGAGTAAGTGGATAATGATAAATTCTTGACCTATTGAGGGAACCTATGATAAAGGGATATTGGGGAACCTGCATACCTTTTTAATTGCAAAGCACAAGAGCTCAATGTTAGAGAAGCAGATAATATCTTGGAATTATGGAGGATGTATGAAAAACATGGGATAGGGTCATAATGTTGAAATTGTCTGGGAGGGCGCGGGTATTCCTTTTGCTCTTCCCCCATATGGGTGCTATCCTTAACTGCCCGCAGATGTGTACATAGTCCCTCAGATCGTACAGCCATTTTCCTCGGCAGCTTCTCCAGTGGTTGCTAGATGGACAAAGGTAACGCCTCCATCAGTTACGATTTCTAAGAACTGGAATTTTGAGGAAGGCGAAGAAGAACTCTTTCAATGGTTAGGGCTACAGCGAGGTTGAAAACAGTGAGCAGGAGGGTGATAACTCCTCCGACTACTAGGTGAGCAGATATATTAAGGGAGGAGGAGTGAGAAAGAGAGATGCTGGTAGTCAGAAGAGTGTAAGAATGATTGAAAATGAGACAGAAATAAGAAGTTTGGCCTCTTCCTGCTTGGATAGAGGATAGGCTGTGAACAGGAAAAAATGAAGGAAGCACTAAGGCTAGCAGAGGAAGACACAGTGCTGCTAGAGCGGCAAAGAGATGAAGAATGGGAGGACGTGTGAAGACAGGTAAGGGACATAGAAGGGGAAGCTGGAGACATGGGCAGGTTCTTGTTAGATTGGATAACACGGTTATCAGAATGGATACGGTGGAAATGGAGAAATAATCAAGAAGATGAAGGGTGGGCCCCACAATTTCGTGTTCAATAATTGTTGCTATTAAGAGTTTCAGAGCACTGCTTGAGACCTTGGCACAAGGTTACCGAAACCAACACAAATTAGAACTAGAATTCAATCTAGTGCAAGGTGTGCTCACAGTTGGCTCTCCTATGGAGCTGCAAGAGTATTCCAATGGTATTTTTATTGCAATTATTTCCATTAATCTTAGTGCATTCCAGGATCCACAAAAGGGGCAAGACCTCTTCTGTGTCACGTATATAAATTATTTATTTTGCTTGTAAGCTAACTTCATCAAATAAAGCCAGTGACACTGTGTGTGGTGTGCCTATGCATTTCGGAGCCAGTCCATCTTCAGGGCTGGGGCACTGTTTATATTAATGTTCAAACATCACATTTACAGTGTAATGTCCAATGTATAACAATAGCCAAAGTACAGCAATATAAGAGTCCAAATTAGCAATCCACAACGATAAGAACATATCATGATTCAAAATGTGTTTGTAGAACCAAAATGAATACCAAGAACAAAAATTCATATTTTGCCAATCATTCCATATGTGGATAGAGCACATAATTATTGTAAAAACGCAAACATAACATAACATTCAAAAAATGATTGTCGAGCCATACTCCATTAGTGGCCATGTCATCAGTGGGTTCAGGTGATAGGAAAAATAGTGACATTTTGCGTTAGAAATTCAATAGCATATATGTACAATTTGCAAATTAGAACGTCTCCTGTAAAATCAAAATCACGACTACCTTCTTGTTGTGGCTATAGAGCCTAGATTTGTCAAATGAATCTGAAAAATAGATACCAATATAACAGAAGTTCATTTGTCTAACTACAAGCTCAGTTGAACCTGCTTCTGTTTTTAAATAAAAGCTGAGTTTAGAGCCTACATGGTGTTTCTTAGAGTTGCAAGATCCTGAAACTAGATGTAAATAATAAAACCGTCAGTATTCTACAAAGCCAATTGAAAACGTTAATCGATCGCATTCTGATGCGTGCTCACCGTCTCTATTCTTATCACAGAACCAAGTAGCCTGTTCTCCATATCCACTGGATATATAGAACAGGTATGCTACCACGGGTGCAGGGGCTAAACAGGGAGGATGGGAGATGGCACTCTATAGTAGTGCTGATTATTCTTCCCTGCCTGTAGAAGGATCAGGGGGTGTAGTAGCCAGACTAGACGATGAAGGAGAAAAATAGGATGTCGAGCAGGGCACAGTCACCATACTTTCAGCTCAAGTAGCAGCGATAGAAAGCACACCATGGAGCCATAGGATGCGTCAGGGTTCTCGCATGGCTGTAACAAGTAGGAAGGGAGAGATGGGGACATTCCCAGAAAAAATGGTGGTATCTCAGTTTCCATTGCTCCCGGAGGATCTGGGAAGGGCGTATTAGGTCCTGTGGTCGCTCATGGACCAGAGTAACTTCATGAAGACACTCCCTTCACTCATTGAAGGGGTGGGAAGTAGATGTATGCATTAGAGAAACACAGTGCTGGTGTCATGCTGGCCATAGGGGACACAAAGAGCTTATTCACAGCCCTAATGGGGGAGCAATCAGAAGTGCTTTGAAAAATATCAAGGGTATACTGGAGTTCAAATCGATAGAAATACCCATAGTTGAGAAGCTTCTAATAATCTTAGTGCACAGGTATACACATTATGTATCCGGAAACGGCTGATATCAATTACATTTTAGGCAAAATGATAGACACACAGGGATTTTCTGGGGCTATCCTTTCAGTTCCTTTTATTGAAGATCTTCATATCAAGGTGGGTAATCAACATGTATCAGCCCCTTAGTTGTATTGTATGGACACACCATCAAATCATTTGGGAAGGGACATCCTGAGTAAGTTTCAGATGTTTATTGGTTTCATGGAGGAGGGTTTAGTATGCTCAACCTAAGGGTTCTATACAGTAAAGGAAGCAGTGCATTTTCAGACATATTGTAGCAACAGCACGATTAGGGGGATTCCCATGCATGAAGCATTGTTTCTTTATGGGGTGATGGTTTTGTTGATTTGAGTCCCAAAGATCAGAAATCAGGCCTTGTGAGTACAATTTGAGTTTTTGATGTGTTGTTATATGCCTGAGGATGGAATGCCAGGCACCATTGTTATGATTCTCTTAGAGGCTGTGATGATCAGGACGAACAGGGTGGTTCTCGCAGGCACAGATGGGGAAGGCGGAGAGTGGCATACAGTTCTCTGCATTAATCGAACCTTATCGCTAAGGGATGTGTCCGACAAGCAATTGTTCGAAGACAGTGAAGGCACAGGAGAGATGGTCTTTGAAACTGGGGTGCGTTGCCAGATAGCAATAGAGCAAAGGGAAATATCACAGACTATGCTCATCATTAAAAACATATCACCATTTTGGAAGGAGGATTTGGGAAACATGTCGGATAATTTGTGGACCAGCAGTCCTCATGATGGGGGGCTGGTGAAGAGTGTTGGAACAGTGAGCATAAAATTGACACCCGGTGCAATATTACCATGGGTTAAGCAGTACCGCGTGTCTAAGAAAGTAGACAGGGGGTTTATGGGACAATTATGGAATTGTTAAAGCAAGTCATACTACAACCTTCTGGTCCCTATTCAATATAGCTATCTAACCTGTGAAGAAAACAAAGTCTACAGTCGGAGGAAGGTCCAGGATTTGTGCCCCCGCAATAATATTGTTGAAGTGGAATTTCCAGTGGTACCGAATCCTGCCACCATTCTCAGTAACATCCCTTCTGGGTCAACCCAATTCACGGTAATTGACTTTACAAAATTTATTTTTCTCTATTCCCTTACACCCAGACTTTCAGTACCTCACAGCCTTTATGTATCGTGGTCAGAGATTTGACCACAGGAGATTGCCCCATGGGAACTGCAAATCGCAAAGTGTTTTTAACAGGGTAGTTCAGATGGATTTGGAAATTTACATGCGTCCAGTACCGTAATTCAGTACATCGACAATATATTAGTCTGCAGCACTTCAGCGGAGCAGTGTCGAGGAGATACAATAACGCTCCTCACCCTGCTCGGGGAGAAGAGGTAAAAAGTGGACAAGGAAAACTTGGAGTACTGCCAGACAAAGGTAGTATATTTGGGGCAAGTAATAACATCTGCATTTTTTTCTGTTCCCTTACACCCAGGTTTTCAGTACCTCATGACATTTATGTATCGTGGTCAGAGATTTGAGCACACAAGGTTGCCCCAGGGAGGGGAACTGCAAATCTCCAAGTGTTTTTAATAGGGTGGTTCCGTTGGATTTGGGAAAGTTACATGTGTCCAGTACCACAATTCCTTACATGGACAATCTATTAATCTGCAGCACTTCAGAGCAGCAGTGTCGAGGAGATGCAATAATGCTCCTCATCCTGCTCACGGAGAAGAGGTACAAAGTGGACAAGGAAAAATTGCAGTACTGCCAGACAGAGGTAATATATTTGGGGCAAGTAATATCACCTGCAGGAAGAAAGGTAATGCTGGAGAGAGCCACTGCAGCTCAGACTATGCCTCAGCCAAACACAGTGAAACAGATGCAGCAGATTGTGAGGCTCTGTAACTATTGTAAAACATGGATCTTTGTTTACTTTAGTTATGTGAGGCCCTTACTGCAGGGACTAAAGGAAGCACAGAAGGTGAAAGGTCCGATAGTGGTCTGAGGAAATCAGGACTTTCTTTTGGGAACTCAAGGCTGTGATCAGCAATGTTCTAGTCTTGGCAACACCAAATTAGAAGAAGCCATTCTTTCTGTTTTCCTATTCCAATGGGCATGTGATGGCAGTGGTCCTGAACCAGTAAGCATTCCTAGACCAGAAACCTTTAGCATATTACAGCGAACTCCTAGACCCAGTGATGCAGGGACAGTTCCCTTGTGAGCAAGCTTCAGCAGCAGAGGCATTTGCGATTCAGTAGTCTTCGACTATTACTATGGGTTGCCCAGTGATATTGAACATGGAGCATGCAGTCTTCATGTTTATAAGAAATGTGTAAATCCACGCTGACTGCTCAGAGTGTGTCAGGGTCTGAGTTCAATCCATCCTGTGCAATGTCACTTAGTAAATACTGCAACATTTCTAGCAGAGCCTGTGCAGCCTGAGGATAGTGTTCACGATTGTGCCATGTATGGGGGAGAATAGGAAGAGAAGGTGAATATGAAGGAACATGCCCTGGAGAGTGGTGAGGTGTTTTATGTTGATGGGGTGAGGTGATTTTTGTTGATGGGCCTTCAACCATCAACCAGGAGAACGGTGAGCGGCATATGGATGCAGCTGCGTGGTTCTTGTGGATGAGGAGTACCGGGTCAAACTGAAGAGATGGCTGCCTTCTCTATACTCTGCAAAAGCGGTGGAACTGGTGGCATTTATAGAGGTGCTGGAAATGAGTAAGGGAATGGCAGTCACTGTTTATTCTGACTTTGCATAAGTCATCTCCACCGTCCATTCTGGGTTATCAAGATGGCAGAGAAGAGGGTTTAGGTGGTTTAGATTTCTGGTGAGAGATATTTCCAAGATGGGGAATTTGCAAGGTCTAAAATCTGACAACGGAATCCACTGCTTTAATACATTGTTCGCAGAAAACCCTTTGCTGCTAGGAATAAAGCACAGGTTTTGGTTGGTGTGCCACCAACAGGCCAACGTGATTTTGGAGAGGCTCAATGGGGTATTTTAGGCCTGATTTGCTAAAATATGTGGAGATGTAAAAACATCATGGTATACATGCCTCCCACTGGATTAGGGTTGAAAGCCTGCAATCCAAATGTTTGAGGGAGAAAAGACTGAAAATTATTTTTCTGAACTAATCTTTGGTCTTTTCTTCCCTGAACATTTACAACTTGGCCCCCAGCCACAGCCCCACCCCACCACGCTCCAACACCCTTACTTACCTTTTGTCCCTGCAACATCTGTTCCCTTTCACTTCCGTGTTTCGGGAACCGGCGGTGCAGGGTCCTTTTCTTTTTTTTTCTTCTTTTTTTTGTGGGGGATGGCTGCGGGGGACACCCCCGCAATTCCCGCCCACAATATATTGAGCAAGGGTGCAGGGGACAAACCCTCAAACCTTTTTTTAAAAGTATTTTTGGGATGGCTGTGGAGGACAGTCCCGCAACTCCCGCTTACGATATAGTGAGCAAGGGCGAAGGGGACACCCCTGCAACCCACAGCACCCAATATGTGATTTGGTCAAACTTTTCGGCCGTTCAGAATTTTCGAACGGCTGAAATTTGGCCAAATCACACATTCAGGCTTTTAAGCTCAGTCATTTTGGACAGTTCCCTCCCACTAGCACTGTTTTTTCATGAAACCAGCCAGGGAGAGACCACCACTCACGAAATCATGACTGGGCGTAGGCTACACAAACTTCTTTCAGATGCACATAATACTGCAGCTGTCCTAAGAGAAGAGTTTAGGGTATACCTAAGGTTGTTAACAAAAAGAAAAGTGTTAAGGTTACATGTTTACAGCTTGTGTCTTCTCACCAATAGACAACAGGAGAAAATGGATAGACTAATATTGATCAGCACAAGACACAGCTTCTCCCCAGGGAAGTTATCTATATCCACACCTTCGTGCATCACTGGAACGAGCAGCGTTTCCATGGGCCGCATAGAGCAATCGACGCAACTCTGACTGCTGTGAAGGAGGAGGGCAAAAAGAATTGGATCCACCTAAGGGATACTCAACGGGATACTGGCAGCCCTCCACCTGCACAGGAGCAGGAGCAGGCATTGAAATAAAGTACTCCTTAAGGATTCCCCATTCATTTCAGTGTAAAGGGGAGGTGCAAATCTAGTTTTTGTATAGGAAATAGAATGTCTAAGATTGTAATTTGTGTAAAAAGGATTGTTTTGTTATTTTGGGCGATCATGTCTGAGGATGACAACTGGTATAAGAAGGGGACATTTAAAATTGTCTTTAAGAGTGAAAATAGTGAACGGAAATGTTGATAATAATCTTTTTGACTGATGAATTAGATACTAAATATACTAGATACTAAAATAAATGCAGATGGTTTTTCAGTGGATGACATATGGCAAAGCCATATGAGGAAGATGGGGCAAGAGAGATCCTTACGATATTGCTTGATCTGCTCTCTCATCACCCATGCTTCTGGCATGGCGAGGTTATTTATCCAGAGTGAAGTAGAGTAGAGTGAAGTAGAGGTAGAAGATGCGCTATGCCTACTGCACCTAGCCCTGTGCAGGATTTGAGTGCAGTTTAAAGAGCAGTCAACTATGTCATCAATCATACCAAGTGACAGTGATGGTTCAATTGCAGAGCATGCAGAAAACAAAAATATCAGGTGTGTTCAAAAAGCCATGACCATGGAAAAGGTATTTTTCAGAAAAATGAATGGGAGCAGGACGTGAGGAGTTGCAGAGCTTTAGGAATGAGGCTATTCTCAGAATTAGGCATGGAAAGAATAAACAAAGAGTGTGGTACAATATGGAGAAATTATTTGCAGTATCTGACGTGGCTCAAACAGCCAGAAAACCTGTTAAGATACAGACACTTATTAATTTTTCCTTGTGTTTTAAGGGTGATGGCACAGTGCCCACTGGCACAAATCGGAACTGCAGTCGCACACTTCACATCACAGATATGGCTGAAGGTATGGCTGCTCTTTGTGCTAATTATTGGACCTGTGGACAGAATGCATACAGGCAGTTGCCTCCAGCCTGGTGAGGTGTGCACAGTTTCTCTACACTTCATGTGCCTGTCCTAGTGATCCCTGAAGAGCACCTAATTTTGGCACATTTAATGCCAGAAGTTACATCTGCGCCCCCTTTGTCCCCTGGAACACGTGTGTCCCTTTCACCACCTTATATGTATAAATTAAACACTATGTTTGTCGGTGAAAAATCACAAACAATTGCAATGCAGAAGACAATCAAACTACCTTTCAGCTGCATCATCACAGGCTTTAGCAGACATTCCTAATCGCTATCCTCTGTTTAGCCACATCAAGGTTTTCTCGGAGGCACTCCTGGCACCTAGCACCCAAGCAGGAGCCATTGCCAAATGGCTACAAGTGACCAGGTATGAATTCCTACTCTTTATGAATGCGTCCAAGTCAGCGTTCAATGTCATTAGGGAAGAATTAAGGGCTCTCAGGCTTATGACTCTGCAAAACTGGTATATACTCAAGCTCCTAATAGCAATGGAACGTGGGGTATGCTGGAAGGTATGACATATCTGTTGCACATTTGTGCCTTCCAATGATACTGAAAACAAGACCCTTTACTAGAAATATTATTGCCCTGAATAAACTGAAAGTGATCATGAAAACAGAGGGTGGCATCACCACTGACTTATTGGTCAACTATCTGTTTTTGTGGGTGCCTTCTTGGTTGAGCCTCACTGTAAAGATCACATTACCTAATTTTGTCTTTTTTCTCATTCTTTTTTGTTTTTGTCAAATTCCTATGTTGCTGCTCTGCCAAGGTACCAACAGTTGCTGCCATGATGCATGTAACACTGTCCAAGCTTAGGGCCAAGCCCATTTCATCCCATATGGGTACTCAAACTGAAGGTGCCTTGTGAGCTCCACCACATTAGCATGCTTGTGTAGAGTAGCGGGTAGATTGCGGGAATGGCAGAGGGATGAGTTGGGCTTGTTTGTTGGAGGAGTATGCCCATATTGAGACCGGGGTGAGAGATGGTGTGGGGTTGATCCCCAAAAGGATGATTATGATTAGTCAGTTAAAGTATTAACTAAAGGGGGAATATTGGGGTGGTCACGAAAATTCTCTGTGATTACGAGAGGTTCATGTTGCGTGAACTGTATTGCTAACTGGGGCTGGTGGCGAGCTGGGTGCAATGTTTCAATTTCATAGGTATGAAAGAGTAGTTAATTATGGATGGGATACGTTATTTAGGGTTGCTGTTCATCTAGAAATTCATATATATTAGCTTGCATGCATGCAGAAAGATAACATGTTAAACCCACCAAATGTAAAAACATACATATACAATAATACAAATGTATGGGGAATTCGTGAACTTCACAAATGAATCAGAAACACAGTAGTTGGGACCCTTTTTGCAAAATGTACTTTGACTTTTAAACCAACTTTGCCAGATTTTCAGAAGGTTTGTGAATGTGAAACATTCGCGTTCCGTACAGCTATAGAAAATAGCCTTCAGTTTTTATGGTCTGATAAGTATTGTAGATAGTAGATGTAATCTCCTGATGCCTAAAAGCATGACAGAAGGAGTTTCATTATTTTTTTTTGGTCAGTAGTATAACACTGGGTAAGCCAGTGGCTATGGCTATTCAGGAGTTTCATTTGTACAATGAAGTGGAAGATTGGTGAATTGGAAAGTTTCAGTGGAACAGTGACATGGGGAATGAGATAGCATCACTACTCACAGAGAAATCATTCACCCAGCGTTCCTCATCGCGGGAAATATTAATGTGAGCCATGTGCAAATCAAGCAGTAGGGTTTAAACGGCTTAGACAAGTTATTTCTAGTACTGAATTATGTTTCAATGCCAATGTTTAACCATGTGCTGAAACCATCACCCACTATGGATGATTCCTAAGAAGAGGTGTGTTAAGAATATGATCTGAAGGTGACTATAAAGATAAAAATGCCGAATGAAAACATAGGAATTGGGAAAAGATGAGATTTCTTTGAAGAGGGTTTTGTCCAATCATGTTTAGGGGTGCATTGCAATAAAGTATTTGGGAGTGTTTTAACTGTTGCCAAACTGTATAAAAGATGTGAACTGATGTGGTTTGTTGCGACTTGGGTTAGTCTGGTTCCGCCACACCATCTAACTGCTCCCCAGAGAATTTTACAATATACTTACTTTACGTACAACCGTGTACTCACTTCTTAAGTGGGGCACAATTTGGGTTAAGGTGATTAAAGGCCAATCCGCACAATGCTAATTTTAAGACCTTTCTGTTCCATTAGGTAATTTATCGCAGAACACCCAGATGGTTACTAGTGCACTAGAAAAGTCCCAATTCTGACAATAATTCATGTCAATGTGGTTGATAAAGACAAGCAACATCAAGTTCCTCAAATGGAGCATTAAAAGAAACAATTCTTACCTATATCACAACAGCACCTTCCAGATTAAATCCTTCCTCAAGTAAAACTCCTAGGACATTTGCCTTTGCATCCATTTAAAGGGCTACAATTAGAACATCGTATTGGGCAGGGCTGGAAATGTTCTGTCAGCCAAGGAGGGTATTCTTCGTTTTGCTTTGTTTAAGTTGTAAGCTTAATGAGAACATGTGCTTGATGGAGATTGCAGAAGCTACATGCCTAGAGACTGTATGCAACCTCTGCTCCTGTGCTCTGCCGCCAATTGACAGAAACATGGACTTGCTGTTCAGAAACGAGTGGAAGTGCTTCATGTTCTCCTGGGCTTTCCAACCGTTGCACATGCCTCAAAATATGATCCTGAACGGTGTCAGCTCATTGGGAGCCGCCAACAGATATTTTCAAGATATGTCTGCTGCCGCCTCAGCAACACACAGAATGATGTACAGATAGACATGTTTACAAATACTGCAGAGTGCTCTAGCGATCAATATCAAGTATGTCAGTTATCACAACCATTTGTTCTGCATGTTTAACTGTTTATCTTTGGTTCCAGAATCAGACCTTGTGTTGTACAAGCATGGACGCTCCACCCTTCCCCTCGCCATGCTTCTTCACATACTTCTTCCATCCCTATCACCTCACAAATATAGTACTGAACGTCGATCTCCACCTCCTTCCAAGATCCATTCTATTTTACGGACAACTTAAAGTAACAAGATTTACACAAGGCTACCACATCTATATTGTGCAGACAATATCATTGTGAGCATAATTGTTTGAATGTTGTGGTCCATTCAGCAAATTGCATTGACTCAAGGCAGAAATAAATGTGGGTTTTTGTGCATATATGGTGAATATAGAAGTATTTTGTGAAGGGTATTTCATGGTTGAGGTCAAATTCAAGGTCAAGTTAGCACACATTATTGGCTTCTTTGGAAGCTTCTTCTGACTAGTGGGGTAAAATATATCACTCAGGTGATGGCAATGCCATGATTCTTGTGGACACAAGTGTATGGCTTTTGTAGGGGATATATCCTACCATTTTTCATGGCTTTCAATTTCAACCTTAGTAATAGAACAGTATCAAGATCACTGCAATATGTTTCCATGCAGATTTGAATGTGTTCCCAGTAGATTTTGAGAATGTTCCCACTCATTGCAAATCTAATTTATTCTAATAGAGGGTGTGATGTCATGGTGCAAACATGGGAGCATATTCATACTGATTTAAAGTCAATTGTGACTTACATTTGTTTACTAATATTGGTGAATTCCAAATCCGATTCCAAGGCATTTGATGCTTACTTTAATGTAATTAGTTGTGGTTTTGGAGAGAGATTCACACATTTGTGAAGAGAATGTGATAGTTAATGTAATGCCATTGTATGCATTATCTGTAAGCTTGCCTGCTTAGGCCTCTAATAACGTGAAAAAACACATACTGGCGGTTCACTGCCACACAAGTCGAGTGTCCCGCGCAGGGCCGGTCTTTGCGTCAGGCAGCCCAGGTGGCTGCCTGACGTCAGTCAGCCTCTAGGGGGCGCTGCACCAGCAGTCCACAGTGCTAGAATATACATGTAACACGTTCATTTCCTAACATTATAAAAATGAATGTGCCTGTTCATTTTTATAATGTTAGGAAACGAACGTGTTACACATGTATTCTACCACTGGCACTGCTGCAGGCTGTGGCCTTGGTCCTCAGTGCTAGAATACACGTGTAACACGTTAATTTCCTAACATTATAAAAGTGAATGTGCCTGTTCATTTTCATAATGTTAGGAAACAAACGTGTTACATGTGTATTCTACCACTGGAACTGCTGAAGGCTGTGGCCTCGGCCAGGGCAGTTTCTACTAAAAACGGCCCTGGCGGAGGCCACAGCCTGCAGCAGTCCATTTGGTGCCCAGGGCGAAACACTAGGAATGCGCCCAACCGCGCCCCATCCCATGCGCCACTCTCACAGCACCCTGTGCTCCACTCACGCCGCACCCGCGCACCACTCCCGCCGCACCCCGCGCACCACTCCCACCGCACCCTACGCGCCATTCCCAAACTATACCGTTAAGGAACTCCTACCCAAATTCAAACAGTCCGTCACACAAGAAATGAATTGCCGTTTGCAACGGTGGGCCACTTTTTCACTGATGCCCAAGACAATTTTATGCCCCAGTCCCACTTAGGCTGCAGATAATGAGGACTGGGCACACCAACCAAGAGACCATGAATATGGCACAGGATGTAGTATATACAACCAACAAAGAACACAAGATGCTGAAAGGGGTTTGGAGGCAACCTTAGCCAAAAGGGCAATGACAAGGAGACACCTGAACCCAATAAACAATCACTTTAACATTCTTTTAATGGGAATCAAGGGTTATGCTTTGGTACAGTAAAGTCTTGACTGTTGTAAGGATACATGGACCAGGATTATTTATTTATTCATGCAATGTTTGTCGGGTACCTGCATATTTATTTATTTATGCAATGTGTGTCGGATACAGGTATCCGACAAACATTGCATAAATAAATAATCTGTCTCCATGTACCCCACAAACATTGCATAAATACATAAATAAACCGGTTCGTAGCTTAAAGAATATTTACTCCGCAACACTGGTCAAAACTATTATCCGCATAGTGAAGTAACTCATCACCAGTGTCATGGAAGTGGTTTAAAGTGTAATTGATATATAGTTTGGAAAAGAAGCAGCATGAAAGAAATAGCGCTGTTTTAAACTATTATTTTCGTCTTTTTCTGGGCTTGCAGGGACGCACCATGGGCCCAAAGGGGTCGGGGCCCATGGTGCGTCCCTGCAAGGCACGCACACTCCCCACAGCCCACTGCACCTCCTCTCCCATCTCAATGCCAGCATGAAACCGTTTAGTGACTAATGGGCTACCATTAGCAGTTTCCTGCCGGCATTGTGATGGAAGGGGCTGGTTTTAGCTGCAGTGGGACCTAAAGTGTTTTTATTGGTGTGCTTATGCCCCCACCCCAAGTGGCGCAAAAGTGGTCAGAGGGAGCCTCTGACTTCTGTAATGTCATGTAGTACTTTTGTACTATGTGACATTACAGTCGAAGGGGCAGCGCCAGCGCCTGACCAGCATTACTTTCCGCACGTCAATGCGCGCCCCACAAACTGGGGAATCTATCCCCTCCAGAGGCTCCAGGGACCGGGGCAATTGCGTCCCCCGGGGCTATTCCGCCCCGGACAGTTGCCCGCCTCGTCTGGGCCAAGAAACAGGCCTGGCCTCGGCCCTCAGGCAGAGTGGGGCAATTGGCAAATAAATTAGTGACATTTGTTGCTTTATTACCTTCCCCCGGCCCCGGGTGGCACCGTCACTGCTGGCGCCAGCCAGGCCCATGGGCGCACGTGCGGTGTGCCCTCCTCCAGGCTATTGGCGCGCACTGACACTGAAGTGCGGATCGATTGGGGCTGGCTGGTGTTGTCGGCCCCGGCCATTACAGAAAAGAGGAGCGAGTGGGTCACTAAATCATGAAGTTGTTCCCATCACAAGTTCACACTGCCAAGCAGCAGCAGAATCAGCAAATACAAACAGTTTCTGCATCCTGCCCTCACTGATTGGCCTTGTTTCAGGAAACCCGGCAGTAACTACAGCCTGCCGAGGCAAGCACACTTCTTTCATCCTTCTCCCGTTCTCGCAGGTGAGGCCTATTGCTGCATAGGCGTTTTATTTATTTTAAAATGGTATTACGGAGATGACTGGGCCATCCAAGAACAGCCTCTGGAGGCCACAAAGCTAGACACTTTTGTCAAGGCTCAGGTAGTCATGAAAAAGGAAGCGAGCACTGGTGGTGGACTTTCCTCAGGAGATCAAAAGGCCAGTTCTCGGAAGACCTGGATACCTGGGCAGAGTGTCACCGTCAGCAGATCTTAGACAGTTGCAGGTTCCAGCGGGGTTGGATTAGTCGGTCCGTCGGCCGGGCCAAAATCACTTTGAGGGTGAGGTACTGGGGGCCGGTACCACGCTTGGGCCGGTTACGGGGTTACTACGCCCCCCTAGTTCCCGCTCCCGAGCATATTGTTCGTCGTTCCCTCTTTCCTGGGCATGCACTGCTGACTTTATTTTAGTGCAAGAGTTTCATACATTTCACTGTTCGCTCAGACTTGTCCTATACTCTTCTTTGTCGTTGTGCTTCTTTTGTTTGGAATAGCAATCACGCTAGTCTAACGAGATAAACAAACACCTACACGAACATGCCTTGTGAATGTTGGCATGAAGGATGGATGCAGGCGATGGACCAAAAGCTGAGGGAAGTCTGCACAGCAGCTGGCTTGGGAAAGCGACTCAGCAACTACAGTAGAAACCGTCTCCATGGACGGTTGGCTCGTCTTCCAAATAATGCAAATACCCAGACTTGTAGGATGCATGCTTCACTTCCTTTGTTCCAATGGGGGCGACATGCTGTAGCATCAATTCATGGCCTTTAAAATACCCTGCACGGTGCAGCTTCCGATCTCCTTTAACACAAACGCTGGGATATGGCCATGACTAGCTAACACCACATTAATCAAAGCCAGGTCTCTAAAGAATGGTTCAAGTGTTGGGGAATCACCTGCTCAAACTTTCTGTCGTGTGACCGACCTGTGCGCAAAAGTTATTCAAAGCGTGGGGCTCTTGATGCCACCCATTTCTGCATTTGATACACCAGCAACTAAACACACCCTGGGGAGGCAGCTCCTTCTGCATAGTCCATTTCTCTCCCAAGCTTGGGACAATGTTCTTTACCATAATGGAGAATGTGAAAAAGAGCAGGGCTGCAAGACTGGTGGGGGGTGAGGGTGGAGGGCAAAGCGCACTACGCTTGGGGTACACTGGAGATGCTTCCCCTGATTCCTGCAGTACTCCAAGTCCCTTGAAATGAAATTCGTCCATATGTGCACAATGTGCAAGGGCCACTGTTATTCAAGCAGCACACAACTAGTAATTTACAAAAAGTAAACATAACGAGTCCCAAGAAAAGGTCATCCTCCACCATTTAAGAATTTGATTGTTATTGTTTTTCTGTTGGGATGGTAGACATCGTTTTTCTTTGCGAACTTACCGTTTCATAGTGCTGTCGGGAGCTAAATGAGTGATCACGAAGGAAACATTTAAGAATTTGGAGAGTTCACAAGCATGAGCGAAACAATCCCCAACACACCGAACTGCCATTTCTCTGCCATGGTAATGCACTGCAGTGTGTTTCAATGTAAAGTCCACATTGTAATGTCATCATTTTAGAACGCCACCTCTCCAACATTAACAGTGGGAGCTATGTTGAATTGTACATGCATGTTAACTCTCTGCATATGTTTAAAGTAGACTTTACCACTCACATGGAGTAGTGATATTGTTTACGTGTGTCCCTCCTAAATATATTTAACTTCCAGTGAAATATTTGATGCAATACATATTGCATAAATGTATGTAGTTTAATGCTGAGATAGAAGGGCTTGCACAGCTATCAGTGGGTATGTTACTGGTTCTTGTTCTTGGAGGTTTGAGTAACACTGTTCAAGACCAGTTCTTCACCTTTTAAGAGTGGCTAAATGTTTGAGGTCATACGAATGACATTAGTGTAGATCTGAAATTGTCAATTCTCTGACCCGAGTCACAGCAGCAAACTGGTCATTGTTACTAAAAACAAAGAGCAAAAGCAGACTAACATAACCAGCCTGTTCGGGTTTGACCCTCTTATTGCTGTTTTCTGAGGTTCATGAAATTCAGCAGATGCAGCATTGACAATTTTGTTAACTCATAGTCCCCACTCCCGCTGCTCAGCCCATGACACATGCATGAGATCACAGGTCAGGGGAGGGTGCCCCAAAGATGCTTCCCGCCTGGGGAGCAATCTGTTTTAAGACCGGCCCTGGTCCCGCGATTATTCATGGATCACTTACCGGCAAAGAACCTGTCCCACCGTGCTGTGAAAGCCTAGCCAGGCCCCAAAAATGTAGTGGGACATTTTAGGGCTCAGGGTGCAGTGGCATATACAGTCTCTGGCCTGAAGGGAAAAAGGCTTCACCTCAATTCACAAGGGCCGTATCTGCCTCATAAAATGAAGGGGAGCGGATGAGTCTGCAGGGAGCAATTCCTGAAGTTCATGAGTAATGCACATAATTTCAGTTAAACTACAACACTTATAAGGGCCAGACACAAATTCACAGGAAAAAGCAGACAGAAGCCCAGCCAATGCACACAAATGCAAATGGGCATGAACATTTTTTTTTTTCATTTTTGAACCTCTCGTCAATGCTAATGTTGCGGTCTTTAGTTGTTTTTCTAGTTCCATACACATTGTTTTCTTCACTATCTTCTTTGGAAATCGTGTGACTTTTCTGGGAGTGTGAGTATGCTGATTTCTTTCAGAGGCTTTATTTTCTTTTGCTGGTCTGAATTTCTCCAGGATGCCCTGCTGTTTCTGGAAGCAAGCAGGGAGTTGGAATGATATCATCCAGCTGGGCCTCCTGCTGACATGCCACATCCATCCCAGCTTGGACACTTCATAATCTCAAAAACAACTCCGACAAAATGCAGAACAGGTTGTCCTTCCAGAAGAAGATTAAAGTCCATGGAGCACACGAAGGGAACGAGGGCCATGCGTTTCCTTTACCAAAGGTCTGGGACTGGATCCATCTTTGTCTCAGGCTTCACTCATATGTCTGATAAATAATTCAGTGCTCACCATGGGCACGTGCAACTATTTTAAATATTGGTTATAGCTGTAATTGACGGCATATGCCAAGAGACTATCAGTGTAGTTAATCTATCACCACGCAAATGTTTTCACCTTAAACTCCCATTATCCCTCACCATTGATTGTGCTGACTGGGGATGATGGGTGTTCTAGGCCAAAATATGGGAAAGTTTGTTATGCCCGGGTAGGGGCAAATATTGATATGATATAATACGTTATTCATAACGCGCTTAATATCCAAAGGTTTCTAAGTGTGGACCCGGGGATCAACCCTGTGTTGCTCTGTGTCGTTTTGTTTCCATGGCGCGCACGTTGTTGCTGAGCTATCCTCCAGATACAATATTCTCATCTGTTTTACAAAAGGTGATTATTGCTGGGTCTTTTAACCAGAGTCACCGCATATTGCTTTATTTTTTTTATTCTGCACAATATTACTCATGTTTTATTTGTCTTTTTGATTATATTCATTTGAATAGTGTCACACATGTTAACATTCGGGCCCCGTGCACGTTTGTGAACTTTGACACTTCATCCAGAAATGTAGGTATGCTGAAATTACATTTCTAGGTGTTTGCTGGAGAAAAGAGTGATGGATTATACTTTCGGTATCGGTTCTTAGTGATTCCAAACTTGAGTACCTGCTTTCCAGCGTCAGCTGTCAAAGTGCTTACCTTTTCAGGGCTTGGTTGGATCTGAAGTGTATGGAGGAGATGAAATGTGGGCTTGTGTCTGTCAATATAGTTGGCCATTTTCCCAGAGATCCTTCCTCGTCTCGTGGTACATATTCAGGGACATCATTTAGGAGTTTCCAGGGCTCTCACTTGCGACCCTTGAGACCTCCCTTGCTACCCCTGTGGTCCCCCTTGCTATCCCTAAAAAAACAAAAAAATTGAAGCTCCTCTTTGTTTCTAGAATGGCTGGCTTTCTTGTTCAGGCTTTTTTTTTTTTTTTTTTTTTTTAAACAGGGAGTTCCACAAGTGTAACACTTTGAGCAGTGACCCTAAATAAGAAAGGATAGGAACAACAAATAATGTGTCTTTCTGGAATTCTATACAATATTTGCTAGACTCATTAAAGGTTTATTTCAGGCACACTTCAGGGGGTGAGTCACTGATTTAGTCTGTTCTTAAACACCTCAAATGCACAATGCAGACAAAATCCTTCAAAAAGCATTTATATTAGAATAAGCATCCATTTCAGACTATGTATTTTGCTTTTCTCAAGTTGCAGTTATAGCATGTTTTTTTTTTTCTGCCAATACATATGATAATCCATTCTTGTATGAAATCTTTATCACGTTACAGTGATATTGTAGCCTTATTTTTCATAGTGTACTTAGAAACAATGCTATGTGATGCCACTTCCTGTCTCGTTAAGGGGTAAACCGTTGACGTCCCTGAGCATATTACTTTGAATTGAATTCTGTGTGCTAGTGTAGTGACGTTATATAGCAACATCCTTAGTGTGTCTTTTTTTCCGATTCATGTTAACGTTCATTGTGGCTACTTTATGCTGCACTCTTTAAGGCTTTTAATAAACCTGTGTTAGTATGCTATGCTAATCAAAGAGTGACGTAATTGATGTGGTACGTTCCACTTAGTGTCTGATGGGCAGGGAGCCTTCTCGAGCATGCGCAGTTGGATATATGTTTTCTTTATGGCAGCATTTACCTACAGGCTAAATGGGGCGCTGGGCTCAGAATCACGTCAATCTCAAAGTGAGATTAGTTTTGGAAAATGTTCAGCCATTCGCATGGCAGTTTCTCAGCACATTGCAGCAAAACAATGCTACAAAGAGGAAAGCGAAGGCAAGGGGTGTTGAGAAAAAGAATATGTAGTTGTCGACGCAACCGGCACTACTTGTTTCTTTGTTTCTTTCTTTTTCTCTCTAAGCAATAGCGCATTGTCTTTAATTTCATTCAGGTAAAGGTAATACTGGATGCTGTCCATGGATTTAGTTTAGGGTCCTAGCTATGTTTCCTAGCTAAACTAAATCCATGGATTTAGTTTAGGGTCCTAGCTATGTTTTGTAGGTGAATCTGGTTGACACCAGCAAACATCTAGATTTGAAGATGGGGGTCTTAATGACCTTAGTCAAATAGCGCATGGGTCTATTATACGTGATAGCATGGAGGTGAACTGGCACTGTACCATTCTCTCAGTGGAGAAGGAAGTGCCTTTCCAAATCTGGCTGCTGTTTAAGAGGAAACATTTGAACCACATCAGCATGATTCCTGTCAAACAAATACAATCCTGAACGCATTTTATGGCTGGGTGCCATAATCCATTGTGTCATGACTGCAGCGAGTCCTAGCATACCTGTGCTACTGTAATGTTTTTATGTCCTTGCTGATCTGGAATGCTGATTTAGGACTATATAGTACATTGTGTTGTTCAACATAGTAATGAGTCTGCTTGGGCCCATCCTTTTATAGGATATTTATGTTCGTATTGTATTAGGGGTCCACCAGTGCTCACAATCAATAAGTTACTGCTAGTCCAAGAATGAGCCTACACGAGGCAAGAAGTAATGCTGTTTATTACAGCTGGGCAAGCACAAATGAAACAGCACAGTGGAACAATTGGTTCACAGCAGACTACTTTTATACCACTGATATAATGTGTACACAATTAAAAACAATTGCTCTTCAAACTTCACATCTTTACTGTTCTCATGAAGCGGACATGTTACAATACGTCATGCCCCTATAGCTAGATATACATTAGCTGGACACGATTGGAGCGAAGTAGACCTTCCCCCTCCCAGAAGTCACCACATTGCTTTCTGCTCAACCCCCCTGAAACACGTGTGTATAAGTGCGTAATAGATGCCATATCATAGCATAACCCTGCAAACAATTTGCAATTAGTAATAACATCATTTTGCTGACCTCTGTATCTTTATTCATCTGCCATTGGGCAGCACCAGCAAGGAAGAAACACAGGAAACCCTGAACTAGTAGAAAGGAAAACATTCACATGGCACCTGTCTTATGATAACCTTCACAAACACTATTGTGGACACTCTGTGGGCTGGTTACTTTCCAGGGACACCAAAACATACCGTCTGATTGGATCTTCTTGGAGGGCCCCTCTATCCCAGATCTGTGTTCCCACACCCACTGTTCAAGGGGAGATTTGAAACAGCCCTTAGTGTCCTGCGAGTGCCTCTCGGGATTAGGTTGATTTCCCCAGCTCCCGCGAGTAATCGTGGTACTGGCTTGCTGACCTTGATAGTAACGCCCGGTGCTGTTCCCAGCGACTCCACCTGGAGTGTGCATACCTCTGTGTTTGCCCCCTTCACGTTTACTCAGCAAGGTCCCTTGTATCCATATTATTTTATACACAGCATTCCCTCCTCCCCCTTCTTCCCCTCAATGCTGGTTCCCTAGGGCTGGCTAGAGCTTGCAGCAACCCCTTTGCTTCACCCCTGCCCATCTCCCTTATGCCCGCAATTAGTTTGTGTGCCCCTCTACCTGGCACTCAATCAGCACCTTTATTGCAGTATGATGTCCAGTTAATGGGGATTGTGTTGTTTTTGTGTTCCCTATGAAGTTTCATATAACAGTTTTTATTGGTTCTCGGGAAATGATCCATGTAGTTGTGATTCATTCAGTACCTCTAGAATGTATAGGACGACCATTGTGTAGAATATCAGTCAAGAAGCCTGTCACATATGCAATCATGTGTTGCTATCATGGCACTTTTCTGGTCCCTGGGCCAACAGATGAATAGTGGGGCTTGGATTAAGGGAACATGCAAAGCAGATTGTGTAATGTTCTTCAATATCATGTGTGATACATTGTATTACAGCACTTAGAAGTGGAAGGGAGTTTGAATGTAGCACTATTTAAAAAGTGATATTATTTGTATTATATGTCAGACATTACTTGTAAGGCTCGTCCTTGACCATTTTCATGACCTCTTATTGCTGACAGTTGTCTGGGTATGATCATTGGAACGCAGAGTCAGTATTTCATGTTCCTCACACCGTCTAGTGGTTTGCATTTTCCATGTTGTATGCAAGCCAGAAAACCACTGTGAAGCTTGAGGCATACTGAGATCACTTTAGAGACTCCACCAATTAAACCACAATCGGATTTTTAGTAATGTCACATTGTATACTCGCCACAAAACTTTAGAAGCGGCATTCAAATACCACTGCAATGTCCTAACACTACATAGAGGCTGAAACACACAATTGTAGACTCTGTCAGGAAATGCAATACTTACCCTAATTTCCATTTATGTGTTTTTAAACCTTTAATTCCAAAATGTTTTAAAATAGCATTTATAATGTTTGGAATATTACTGAGGCCCCCTAAAACAATGTCACTGCCTAACTTTCAAAACATATTATATTCATAATCTACACCTGAGCAAGATGTGCTTTATTAACACGCAACTCTCAGTTATACATGTATACAGTTTTCAAATTGTTATATGGGTTTGTTGCATTCAGGAGTGTTATGGTCTTTCAGATATGATATGATAGTTTATTTATATAGCGCCTATCCACAATGTGTTTCAAAGCGCTTCCAGGCCAGGGAGGGAACAAGGAAACATACAATGACATTCTTGCAGGCCATGAACAGTAAGGATGTGAAATTAACTATCATACTCGGCCTGACGACATTTCAGATAATGCAAGAGCAAAGACATAGATAAGGAAGGGAGGGGGAGAGTGGGAAGAAATGGAAACAGACAGGCGACTACCGTACTGGGGCTGATGACATTTCTGGTAGAGCCAGAGACAAAAAAGGTGAGGGAGAGGGGTGCAGAAGGGAGGGGAGGAACAAAACAAGCGACTATCATACTAGGACTGACAACATTTCAGATAGTGGTGGAGGGGGAGGGGGAGGGGAGGAAAAAAACAGTAATGGGAGGGTGGAGGAAACAGACGAGGTTGCTATCATATTAGGTCCAGGGACAATTCTGATAGAGTGAGTGCATAGCAGAAAGTAAGGGGAGGAGATAGGAAAAGGGAGAAGGGAAAGGAGGAGAGAACCGAGAGTACGCAGTCAAAAAGAGTGGAGAAGCAAGAGTTGAGATCGAACACAATTGCAGAAGTCAGTAGTAACACATAATGTTGCAAGCCAGGATACAAGATGAAGATGGAAACAGCATGATTCAGGGCCACCATGAGTACAAGATGCAAAGGAAGTCCAGCATGAGAGTTGAGAAAGAGTGATACACCGTGAATGAATGAAGTCCATAAAAGTCAAATCCAGCATTGGCCACAAGACGGTGATGGTGAAACCAGAATGTATCAGGACAGACTCCTGCAGAAGTAGGCTGGAGGAGGTTAAGGGGGAGCAGGGTAGAAGAATCAAGCAAAACAGGCAACACCTCTGTGCGAGAAGAGGGGGGCAAAAGGGAACATCACAGGGGGACCAGAAGGGGTGGGGATGGCTTGTGGGGACAGATAAGACAACAATTATAGTCTTGTCTTCCATGCATACCTTTCCTGCAGCTCACTATGTTTAAAATGCTAATTTGTACGCTTTGAGAATTAACTGTTCTTTGGGTTTTTCTTTACCAATCATTTAACTCTGCAGCAACTGATGAAGAAGTCTGTGGGACATTGAAAGCTAAAGCATTATTACATCTCTACATGATAGTTTCAGTTAGTCCAATAAAGGTATCAAAACCTACATTTTGTGTGAGGATGAAAGTGAACATTGAGGTAGGCCATTTATGCTCTTATTACTTTTAACAGTATTGAATATCCCAGAGAGTGGGTGCTCATTCATTCCTGATTTAAGTACAGGTAAATCAATTCCCTTGAATTTGATCAGTTTAATTGGCAAGTGGTCTGAATACTCACCTCTTCTCCCAATGTTCTTGCCATTCTACAGAAGATCAGCATTTTTGCCTAGTGTTTTTACTGCCAATTTGCTGCCGGAAAATTCACTGCTAGCTTACAGTTTCTGATACTCTCTGACTGATATGTCATACAAATATTCACCCAGTACGCATCCATTTGTCTGGAACACCCATCCTTTCGAAGAGGTTGTTTTATGGTATGTCTGGTATAAGAAACACATCACTTCGTATTACATAGCTATTAAGTCATGGTCCCATTTTGCTTCTGAAGAGGACCAGTTATTGCATGACTGGTATGTGCCAAGAACACATACCTTCTGCATAAACAAAATAGGTATGTTTTCTATTTTAACCTGAATTGCATGAGACAGGTGGTGTTTATTATGTTCAGTGTTTGCTGTTTTAGAGGCAGGGCATGGTTGTAGAGAAAGGTGTTTAAGAACAGCTGTTGCATTTAGTTGAGGGTATTACAAGAAGTTTGTTGTTTGTTGAGCGTGGAGAATGAGTGGCTGGTTGATTGTTTGCTGGAGGTAGCTGGTGAGATGGTGAGAGTTTAATCTAGGCCGTTGTACTTGAGACAATGGATATTGAAGATGACACTATCATTCACTGGTCCTGTAGATGCATACTAGCTCAGATTGGACCGTTCAGCATGTGTAAGGCAATTGGCTGTTCTTTTTGTGTTCTGGGATCCTGCACACAAGGCATTTTCCAAATCTAGCCAGGAGTTTACCAAGGCACTAAATATCACAAATGGGTTTCAGAAGGTCTGAAAGGAAGCATTTTCTTCTTCTGTTTTATCTCTAAGAGGGAGGACTGAATCACTGGCCTACGAGTTCAGGTTGAGGCAAGCATAACACATGAGTACAGAGATTCTGACCTAGACCTTCATGGGTACTGTCGCACCATCATCATTATCATCATCATCATACTTTATTTCGGCTTAGCATCATAAACACAATTCATAAAAGGTTCACAAATTCATAAACACAGATACAATTCAACACATTTTAAAACATCTTAAAAACATATCATCACTAACTTCTAATCTTCACATCCTGAAACGTGTCAGTGCATGGTTTGCAACAACAAGTCCTAATGCGTAATACCATTTAATCCTAAAAACTCAATTTTTCTACGTCTCCTCTTCCACACCCTGGCCAAAAAGTTGGAAGCTGCGTAGAGTACCTCAGGGCCGGACGAGCTCTTACACAGTTTTTGGGCATCAACTTTGGGGGTGGAAATCAAGGTTCTTAAGACATGATCCAAGAATCCCACCCCAAATTTGGGAATATCCTAGGCAGAGAAGCATACAATGCATTATAGATTCGATAATATTAGAGCAAAACAAGCAACAGACATTTCCACTCTTATACCATACATTGGTTAAAGGTGCGAGTGGCAAAGTGTTGAATCACAGTTTCATATATAGTGAACGTGCAAATGGCGATTCAATATCCATTACATCGTTTTCACAAATGTATAGCATTTATTTTCATAAAAAATTCCATCCTGCAACCATGGACAAACAATCGACTAGCTGTTTAGAATACACCAGGTTCTAGTATGTTTTCTTGAACATATCCGCAAAGTCAGCAAGCATATTCCATGCCAAACAGCATGGATTTCATATGACTTAGTGATAAGAGATTAAGAGCACCCTCGCTACCCATTAAATCCCTGATTGCTTCCCGATAGCAGCTTAGGTTACCATCACTCCAAACTTTTATTCATTATAAGACTGGTTTAATATTAATCACATCACCAATGAATTTCAGGTCAAGTTCCATATGTACAAAAATATTTGTGTACTGATTGGTACCATGAGCAGACTTTTAAGGAACATATTTTCAACAGTGGTTAGACAAGCATAATTAGCATACCACCACAGATTCCCCCATGTAAATAGTGGCTCATAGTGCTTTAGATCTGTACAATTCTAGGGCTGGAATTATAGCATTATTGACAAGGTTCTTGGAAAAATGTCCAACTGCAGTGCAATTACGAGTTAGGGTAAACTGTTTCCTGTCTAATTGTTTATTCCACTTGTCATAATGGCCAAGCGGAAGCCCAGGTAGTCGAACATATTTAGTTCCTGAACCTTGACCTCGTAATAGCTGGCTCAGTGTATTTTCTCATTTTCTTTCTGCATCGCACAACCTTTGTTTTACTGATATTGATTGATAGGCCCCTATTATCACAGAATTTCTTAAAAAGGTTAAACAATATCTTCAAGCCACGTGGCATTCTAGAGATGAAAATAGAGAAAATATTGAGAACTGGCTACCCATTTCTCTGTGCTACCAGGTTAGGCCAAGTAATCTACAGGATCATATTGAGCAGTGACATTCACTTGTTAATTAGTGACATATGCAAAGTGGAAAGCAGCAAGAAATGGAACCATCTTATTTAAACCTTAAAAACAATCACAAAATGACATCTTATTCTATTAATTTATTCAGTATAAAGATCAATCAAACATAGTTAAAAAACAGAGAGAAAGAACAGGAAGTACAAAAAAATAGACATTAATATGATATGTCACTCAATTCTTCTCGTTGATTTAAAACACACAATATAATTCATACGGGGTTCGTCATCTTAGTCGGAACCACTCTGTCAATTTGAGCGGTTTTCAGATACAAGACTATGTACTTTGGCTAGTCTGTTGTCATGTGTCGACATGTTTCGGCCATATACACACATGGGACACTATCCCTAGTGGCTCTACAGATGATATATTAATAATTGGCCTTCTTCAGGACAGACAAATTTCTTTTCAAATGGTGAATCTCTTATCCAATCCCCCGTTGCAGGATAGGTACAATCTAAAAACAAACGTATATACATTTATCACATAATAAACAACTGGTTCCATTCTCAACAAACATCTATACTTCTTTGTTTTTAACTATTTTAATGCATTGATATTTTTAAATAATTTCTTATGCTCATTTTACAATTTGCCATAGTCAAAATTGATACTGCAGATAATGCTGGCCTCTACTTACATCCTGATAGTACTGGAATTTTTTTTGCTGGGATACACCCAGCAAAGGTAGGGCTGAATCGCTATCGCCAGGCGTTAATGGATCACCTTCAAGCCCTTTGGGAGTTTCAGGCTGTCTTGGGCCCTGTAAAAGAGCCCGGTTTTACATTTTAGTTCATGCTTCTTATGGTGAGTTATACCACAGAGTCGAGCACCAATGGATTAGTCATAATCTGCTCATTATGAAAAGGACATTATCAATGGTATAATTGGTGTCTATTGTACACTTATTATCCTCCAGTACGTGATTTAAATCAATGATCTTATCAAGTGCATTTCTTTTTCATTCCAATTACTTTTTAGTATTTTCTGAAAGGCCTTTTAAAGCAGATATTTTCTACATAATTCTATACTCACTTACTTTTTACTAGAAAGATGTGGTCCTCGTATATAGTTGTGTAGGTATACACGGGAGAGTGCAGGGGCATTAACACTCAAAGCCTTCGTGAGTGCCTCAACAGTCGTCAGAGGATGCAGAACAGCGCGTTCCTCAATCGATGCGTCTTGTTCTCACGACCTGCAGCGACAAACAGCCAAAAGGACAGGGTAGTCCTTAGTCAGTCCCACTATTAAATCTAGTTGCTACCATTCACTTCTAGGATGGACACAGCGACTGAAAACATGTTAAATTCTCGCGGGACCTGCAGAGTCGCAGAACAGGGAGCGGGAGACCTAGCAAACACTCCAGTTCAGCGCATGGATTTGGCAAAATTGAAACGCTGAGGTAGTGAACCCACTGCTCGCATTGGTCTATGGTTTGGACGCACCCCGGTAATCCAAATTCGCAAAAAAGGCGGACCCTACAGCACTCACCTTTTGGTAACACAGCCTGCTACTTCTCAGCATGTACGCGGTAGCGTCAGAAAAGATTGCGGTCCTATTGTGTTCGTATTTTACTTTCGGATAAATACGTGTCCACCGCGATCACGTGATGGGACTGTGTCACGTGTGTTATATAGTTAAAGGAATGGCGTTCTCAGAATAAAATTGACACAATTGATCGGGAAAGCACTGATTTTTCAGGATACGTACACAGTGATGTGTGTGTCTAACTTCAGCCTATTTCTACTAGATTGGTAACATTCTAGAGATGAATACAGCATCGTCTGCATATAATCAAATGCATATGCTGTTCCCCTAAAACCCTGTGGCATTTGTATTTTCTATGGTCAGAAATTCTACATCATTAAAAAGATAGAGAAGATGGTTGGGGCTAACACACAGCCCTGTGCCACCCCCTTCTCAACAAGAAATTGCTTGGTGCAAGCCGCCTCCCAAACCCACTTTCACTGTGGTGGTATTTCTAATATGAAGCAACACATGGCATTCAAGAGGGGAGCCAGTATGTTTTCACAATAGAGGTTTCCAAAGTGTGTCACAGAGAATACAGTCAAATGCTGTCTTGAGGTCAATAAACAGAAAATATTGAATATTACACCACAAGGTAACATAATTTTTGATCAGGGTATAAAGCCTGCATGTCAGATCCACTGTGCCAATACCCCTTATTCAGCCTGTAAAATGCTTATATAATTGACCTCAGTTGCCCAGCTCTTCAATCATCCCAGAAGTAGCTTGCCAAACACCTTGACCATCGCATCAAGAAGGGAAATAAGGCGATATTTGGCAGGATCGTCCCTATCTCCATTCTAAACGATTGGGACTATTTTGGCCTGCTGCCAAAGCTCCAGCTCATGCTTAAAGACATCTACTGGGCTCACATATGGCCCTGGAGCCTTGCCACCACGTTGGGACAGTATTGCCACCTCTGCTTCCTTCAAAATAAAGGCCAAAGGCTCCAGGTCTCACCAATACTGTGGGGTCAGTTAGAATGAGTCATCCTTTTTCAGAAGTTCTGCTGGATCTACCTTATCCTATTTAGTTTGAGGCTGATCGGTTTTATTGAAGTCTTCATTCTCACAAGGCCCATTGAAACTTTGGAGATATCCTTCTTTTCTGAGCCACATGTGTAAATGTGCATCTGATTATCATGGAAGTACAAGGGGTAGGTACAGCGCATGTGATTAAGGGGTTTAACATATATGACAAGCAATAGAGGCAGTAGCACTAATCCCTGCTAATTGCTGCAATTCGTGGGCATTACATGAATTTGAGATCTCTGTTTGCATTTTTATACTAATTACTGAAACCATGTCATAGCCAGTGCAGAATTACTGGGTATGGTTTGCCATTGGTGCACGAGGATGTGATTTTCTTTGACAAAGAGTGGGCAGAGGCAGTATTGGAATCTTTACAGGATGGGGTTTGAGTTATCGTGGGTCTGAAACTGGGCAGATACAACTTTTTGCTCGGATTTCATAGTTCTAGTAAAGACTGGCAATGGAGTGGGAGGTAATTAACTCTAAATCCTTTGGGTGTTGGGTGTATATAACCAAATCCTTACAAATAATCTAATACAAAAATAAAGAATGATAAATGACCCAATTTATTTAACCATAAATAGTAGGTATTTTGGTATATTATGGTTAATAAGTGGGGGGTGGGGTAAGGGTATAAGTTAGGGGGAACTTAAGAGGGGATGCAGGGGTACTCCCTCCGCAATTAAAAAAAAAAGTTAAAAAGCAAAAAGTAATTTTCGTTTTGTTTTCTGGTCCCAAAATTAGGTCATTTCTCAATTGTTTTTTTCTCGAAAATCTCACGTATATCTGAGCTGCTAAAAACATCTGTGGATGTTTTGGTCAGGCTGTCTGCATGAGTTGCATTGATAGCTCATGGGTAGCAGTCACCAAAGTATTTTCAAGATTGGTGACGGTTAAGTATAGGCATTACCTCTAGTGCTCCAGACATGGTAAGTCTGCCTTATAGACTTGTCTCATCAGAATATCCTTCAAATAGGGGCTGAATTCAAGTCTGAGAGAGATTGGCCATTATCTGTCCAGATAATTTACACATACACCTCTCCCTGAGGTACTACCTAAACATTGAAATATGACATTGCTGTCTTGGAACTGTAGAGGATTTGCACATTTGCTGGCTCCGGAGGGATCCGTAAACCTTGTTGTGAAACATAGTCTAATATGCCTACAAGAGACATGGGCAATGGACAGCTTACTACTTGATGGCTATACGAACTATCAATCCTTTGCTAAAAGGGGTGAAAAAGGTAGACCATTTGGAGGGCTTCTGATAGGAGTGGCTAGCTCTTTGTCCTCGAGGCGGATATCATGTAATATAGAAAACAATATGCTGGCAGTTGAGGTTGAATATGGATCTAAGGGTAACATGGGGAAATTCTTATTAATAAATATATACAATCCTCCTCATGCCTTGATAAGTGAACACATCCAAGAAGCCCTTCATGAATTATTAGCCTCTTGGTCGGTCCTACCTGGGAATCGAGCGGTAATTGTTGTGGGTGACTTTAATTGAGCATGCCTGATGAGAAAGGGAAACACCCACAAAATCCTAAGCTAAGAGAGAAACGTCTATTGATCCACACCAAAACTGACAATGAGGGGCCACGCTGGCGCCAATTGTTTGATGAATGGGACCTGGAAATGTTGAATGGTTATACTATCAGTGATTACCCTGGGAAACACACTTTGTTCAATGGATCGTATAGTAGTACACTCGATTACATATTCATGTGCCCCAATATGCTCCTCTATATTGACGATATGATTGTTTCATCAAATAAATGGAGAGATCATTCTGCACTTCGATGTGTATTAAACATCCAACAGAGAGTACCCGATAAGAGCAACATGGGCACAGTTGATGTGAATAAAACAGGTACAAACATTAGGTGGTCGGCCAAGAACATAAACCAGGCCTCATTGGCACCTCTAGATAGACAAATGGTCCAATTTACCCGATTTCAACTTCATGTCCATTGAATCAATAGAAAACTGGATAAAGGTCTTTTCTCATACACATGCATCGGTTCCAACTATGAGTATGATTAGACCTGTTTAACAAGAAGATTAGAGATGCCAAGAGGGATCTGAGAAGGGAACTGCATACTAGAAAGAAAAAGCTAGACACTTCCGAAGAATTAGGTGTGTCTGCGAGGAAAATTAAATACAAATATAGAGCTATCATCAAAAATATAAGATTTGCCGAAAACACCTTGACTCACCAGAAATTAGTCCAGAGCATCTGCTCCAAAAATATGCATCTTATCTGGTCACTCCTTGGGGAAGCCAGGGAGTCAGCAAAGGGCCAATTGGTTAATCCTATTAAAGCTGAGGAGTGGGTAAATTTCCTACAAGGCCGTAATACCATATTACAGAGAGAAGATCTTGCCCTCAGATAACCTGGGCACCCAATATGCCCTTTGATATCTCATACTTGGCCATAATCAATAAGATAAAGACTCTTAAATCTTCCAGAGCTCCGGACCTAACGGTCTAGCCAACATAGTCATTAGAAATCAGCACGAGTTCTGGGCGAGCGTATTGGCTATACTGTTTGAGAAGATAATGGCGCAGAGATCAATACCGAGCTCATGGCAAACAGCAGCATTGATACCTGTCTTCAAAAAGGGTAACCGGTTAGATCCCAATAATTATCGGCTCCTCTCCATGTTGGATACAACAGGTAAACTATTTGCCTCACTATTGCTTGAGGAGCTTCAATCATGGGTTGATGGGGCCAATATTTGTCCAATTTCCTATGTGGGTTTAGGAAGGGCTATTCGACGAGTCACAATCTGATGGTCATGAATTTGTTGAGATCTAGGGCACGCAGTAAAGGTGAACCACCGCTATATGCATTATACATTGACTTTAAAGCAGCTGTCGATACAAGCCCTAGAGAATGTCTTTGGTCTAAACTTACTGGCATAGGCTGCCCCGGCGGCATTCTGTATTACCTTAGACTGCTGCACCATAACATCTCAGTCAGGTTGAAATTAGATCAAAAGGGACACCTGACTGATAAAGTGCAGCAGAATAAGGGGGTGAAACAGGGATGTGTGACGGCCCCATTGATATATAATCTCTAAGTCCATGATATACCTGTGGCTATAACTGCCGCTTCTAATTGCCCTCCTAAAATCGGGGATGTTGTTTGCACTGTCCTGGCATACGCAGACGACTTGGTCATTTTTGATCACACGATCAGTGGTCTGCGTAGATCGGCTACAGCACTGTGGGATTATGCGAAATGTAATGGCCTTACCATTAATCTTGACAAAACTAAGGTCCTGCAATTTACCAATAAAAGAGTATCATGCGTTAACCTTATGGTGGGCAATATCATAATCCCCTATGCTCCACAATATCGTTATTTGGGTATTGATTTTGAGCCTAGCGGGGAATACGTTGCATTCAAACATTCCCGGAGCACGCGTGCAGCGCAGGTCAAAGCGTTAATTGCTAGCTTCACAAACAAAGAAGGAGGCTTTACGCTATGGGGCACATGCCAACTCTATCTGCAAGTTTTTATACCCAAGATGACCTATGGGCTAGAGGCTCTTTTTGATCTAGATCTCAGCTGGCTTCAGGTCATAGAGGGGAAATTTTGGCGGCGAGTACTGGGCCTAGCACCAGGAATTGCAATGGCCATTATACGTTTGGAATTGGGAATACCATCATTGAAAGCTGTTGTCATGAAAAAGAGGTCTGGGTTATTCTTGAAAATGCGTAGTGGTACAACGAACCCTCTACTGATTAGAGTTAACAAGGAAATATGCAAGAAGCAAAATCCCCTCTCACCCGCTGTCAAAATGTTAAAATATCTTGCAGACGTAGGATGGTCTTGGCGAGAAGGGGGGTATTCTAAGCAGGTCCAGATGGCGCTTGACAAGCTTATTGAAATGTGGGACTGGCTGGAGAACTTTGCCCACCTTAGCACATTGAAAAGCTACGAATTTAGGCTTTATTCATTCATGAAACTGCAAGACTACCTCAACCTATGCCCCTCCAAAAGACTGCGACGCTTGGTACTTCTATTAAGATTGAACCAACTCCCGACCCTATGGGTCACGGGCAGGAGAGAGCAAATTCTGTCGGAACTACATATCTGCAGATTGTGTAAAATTGACAATGTTTTGGAGTCGGCACAACATGTCTTGACACAATGTGGAAGTATGATTGACGTAATTCATCACCATATTGGAAAGTATACTCATGATCTAGCAGCAATCTCTGAGTCATTACTTTGGCATCACTGCTTACATTCAGAGAATATTCGAGTCCTGACTGCTCTATATAACATCTGGCTTAGTATAGAGGGAAAACTAGGCATCAAGATTTGAATAGGTTGTCCACATTACATTACAACCTCCGTCCCTGCCTATACCAAGGATCTTTGTAGATCGTGGCAATATGTGTATCATAATGTTTTGTTTTGCTTTGTTTTATCACTCTGTTTTTATACTCTGAATTGTGCTTTTTAATTTATGCTAACGTTCTACTCCTTGTTAGTTAAGGTGGTATACTTTGGACATGTTCTTGGTTTAGGCTGGACTTATTTTAATGTTTAACCTTATTTTTCTAAAAGAAGACATCAATTGTTATTTTACAGTGTTGTTATTATCTAATTTAATGTTATAATAGTTTGACTTTAGAATTAATTTTTGACTAATTATTACTTTGTATGTGTAAAGTTTATTAACTAAACTGTAACACATTAAATAAATGATTATAGAAGATGTGAAATTAGAGTTTAATTGTCTAGAAACATTGTAGATGTTGTTTTCTAGTGGGTGTAACCAAGTTTGAGGGCCTCATAGTTGAATTAACTTTTTTTCAGGATGAAAGGACTGAACAATTCTGCAATCGGGTATGGGAGTCTTACAGCACAGAGACGGTTTTGGTGCTGATGAAGTGCTGAGTAAGTTACACTGATAATCATTCTGTGACTCTTTTAGAGAGGTCTCAGTGGAAATAGCAAGCATTGACTCTGCAGTGATGATATGGGGGTTAGGGGATCACCTTTATCTGGTGTCCAACTAGATTGCGGTTGCTGATGGATGGATGCATAGTCCGTGATTGCCAGACTGAGTTTGTGAATAATGGCAACCTGCAACAAATGTGCCTGTTATCATAGTTAAGGGTGCGGTCAGTGAAACAGAAGTCATTGATTAGTAGGTCAATGGTTTTGTCCATCTCCCAGACATGTAGAATGCTAGAAGTGTCCTTGATACTGTAGAATCAAGGTGAACATGAGGTCATCGCATCATTAACATTGAGTTCAGAATGTACATTCATACTTAATATGGCACTGTGCAGAATAGCAAACATGAGGATAATATGAATGTCTC
This sequence comes from Ambystoma mexicanum, assembly GCF_040938575.1. Classification (NCBI taxonomy): domain Eukaryota; kingdom Metazoa; phylum Chordata; class Amphibia; order Caudata; family Ambystomatidae; genus Ambystoma; species Ambystoma mexicanum. Next base: position 280,532,149 of record NC_090929.1, on the reverse strand, counting down.
ACGGGCACCTGATATGACAATGGACCAGTGAACCCTAGCTCACAGACTCCCTTATTGCTTGGTTGATAGGTGGCTCGAACCCTCTTCTTCTCTGTGCAGTGGTGTGTTATTCCATGACTGGAACTTCATTCTTTTGGCAAATCACATTACTCTTCCCCGTCATCGAAAAAAGAGAGTAACATTAACTGGGAACAGCAGCCGAATTGGTTTGGAATTTGAATTCCGCTGAAGTAGTTGAGGATTAAGATGTTCTACTGGGTTACGAGGAGCACTCAGCTCGCAGCAAATATTTACAGCTTGAGCTGATGAAGGGAATGGAGCCCCCGCCTGCAGCTGCCAAGCGTTGCTGAAGTGGGGCAGCTGGACAGCCTTGATTTTCAAAGACAGTAGATATCTCTTGTCGACATGAACTGGAAATGGTTACTGCCACTGAATGCAAGATGTGCTCATATGCTTGTTTGTTATTATGTGGTCATTGTTTAGACAGTGGGCGGCTTTTGATGGTGGAGGGTGCTGACCTTAGAGCTTCGGTTCCCCAGGACCTCAATCTGTCCAGCTAATCTCCCAGCTTTTCTGAACCCAACATTTTGATCTGTGTTGATGGTTGTGGCCTCTGTTTTTGTGTAGCCCTCATATGCTTCTGTGTAATGTGGCAAACCCTGCAACTGTCATTCATGCATCTTTACAGGGCTCTGGGTGTGCTGCCAGTTCTCCTCTAAAACCTTGCTAGGACCGACTCATGATGTCCAATGTGCTATCATGAACAGACTACATTTGACGCCTTCAAAGGTGATTTATGCAGGATACTTTATTCCTGGAATCAATTTCTAAACATTAATAAACCTGTTCTACCCTTTTCCTGAAGTGGGTGTTTGTGAAGTTATTATGTGTTATCTTGGCTCAGCTCTGGACGCTATCCTACTAAAGCCCAGTTAAAGCTGCCGTAAAGTAATGCACATTCTGACTTATGAGCAGGGCATTCGTGACCTGGTCGGAGATATCGTGTGAACATCGCATTTGAACAGAGACAGCTGGAGAAATCTGAAAATGGTGAGACATACATGTTTCTCCCAAATTAGCACTAGTGGGTGAGCCCAAGCAACTGAGTGCGGATGGAAATGTTCTCCTTCTGCAATTTTTTTTTAAAAATAAACGTTTAAAAAGGTGCATTTTTAAAACAAACCTCTGCAAATATGGGAAAAAGCCTAAGAATGTGCACGTTTCTATATAGGGGAATCCACACAATGCTCCAATAAATGCCAGGTTGCTGACAGTACACAGGAGTATTTCCCCATGTATTTTTATGCTGGCTGGGCCCAAAGAAAAGCACGAGCCCTGCCTTTTCGAGATATGCAAATATATATTTTCAATATAATTTGATGCAGCTTGTTGAACCTATTCAGCCCTGTATATCTATTTGCCCACGTTCTTCATTAATGTGTTTCTTGATGCCGCTGCCTCACCACGCATATGCTTAGACACACAAAAACACACATACACATATTTTCAAAAACATGCACAACAAAACAATATTTTTTTATTTTAAAAAAACCATGCATACTTTGTATGCCCAGTTCCATTGTCCACTCCAAATGTCTGGCTCCTGCAGCTGGGGCCCATGAGTGGAAACAGGATGTAGGGAGGAAAGTTGATTGAAATATTCACTCCCTGGGTAATGCCTCCATAAGTCCCAAAGAAGGCCATGAGAGCTTGGATTTGGGGCCACATGGTATGTTCTTCTGCAAATAATGAGGCTTCAAATGCGACATACTCATGACCTTCTGCAGCCAGTGCTCAATGTTGCCACCGGTAACAGCGGTGCTTGCCGATCCCACTTCTGGGCAGCACTCCGTTTCACATAAGGACCTGCTTGGTGGGGCCTTTGCTCCTACCAGGATTAGGGGCGGTAGTGAAACATGTTGCTTCCTGTAAGTTGTATTGATGGGTATGCACTGCATGGCAGCAGTGGTGACCCCTGCATAATGGGAGGCCACAGTGTTTCATGATTGGTGGACGGTGAAAGCATGAATTGAACACTACCTTATAATCTCTTGGGCAATGCATGTATAGGTATATGCCCTGCTCCTGTTTTTTTTTGTTCCCATGGGAGGGAAGCAATCAGCGCTGAGTGGTAGAATAGCCGGTCGGTTGCAGTTCAACTTTGTCATCTCAGATAAACTGTAAAGTGTCAGCTCCTTTGTTCCATAGGGCAGGGAAGATATTCAGACTTGAAAACGAGGGATTTGTTGCATTAAAGCTTTGTGTTTTTGGGCAGTGTTATGAAAGCTCATGTGCACCATTGGAAGAAAGCTGTCAGCACGGGGAGGTTTAGGAATCCATTGCCATGCCTGAAAAAGATCCTTCGGAAAAAGGGAGTAGCTCGACTTTTGTGTTGCATGGTAACAAAAGAAGTCAGCAGCAAGAGGTGAGGGATTCGTTGTTTTGCAACCTTGTGATCCAGAGCCACTATTGTACATTTTAAGTTATTGTCTCCCGTGGGCAATGAAGGAATCAGCACTGTGTGATGGAGTCATGTGTTGCAGTGCAGCCTTCTGACCCTGGCCAAAAAGGCTGACCCGTTTGTGCTCTTTAAAGTCAACTAAGCAGCAGTGAGATGTGGTATTCAATAAAACAATCAAAGTGGCCTGTCTCTCTAGGCACGCTTCATAGACAATACTCAATGCATAGCTTCTATACGATTCATGACAGGAGGATGGAATGCTGGTTTATTTGAAAATGTAAAGTTGTGATATGTTTTCTGTGCTGGTGTTTAAGAGGTTATTTGATGATGGGTAAGACAAAACTTACTTGTACAAATCACTTAAACTAATATATGTTTGCCTATATTGTAAACACCGTTCTTGTTTCTTGAGACGTGCCTTTTTCATTTTCTGTAAATGACACGACCTTTGGGGCACATCCTCTGCTCATACAACACAGGTCAATCATTATTCTTAGCAAGACTCTTGATCTGCCTGGGACTGTGTTCTGAGATCGTGGTTCCGCTATGGGCACTCTGGAAAATAATAGGATTGATGGAAGGTGGTTGGTGGATCATGGCAGGGAGAGTTAGATCTGGGGTGGATGACCATAATGCTGCATTAATGATGGTACCAGCCCTGGAGAATGTCTTGGACTTGTTGGCCACTCTGCCTCAGCCTCTCATGATTGGGAGGCCTGCAGGTCAAACGCCTGAAGAGGTTGGGGTAGTGTGGGCTTTTGGTCAGCAGTTCCTGATCTACAGGGTAGCTCTACAACAGAGCAATCTTGGGCTGAGGATTGGGTGATGAAGGATGATCATTGATTAGAATCAGGCACGTGTTCTAGCAGGTCCTGCAGGATTCCTCACACTTCTGAGCCTTCTATCAACACTTGTGTATATTATCTAATCAAATTATATATGAGACAGAGCTCAAAGACAGGTTGCACACCTGGATAGGTTCATCAAAAATACTGTATATGAACTTTAACATGATAAAAATTAAGAATTAATAAAACACACAATTAATAACACTCATCGCTCAACTATTAAGTACATTACAAATGGATCTAGCTTGATCATCACAAAAGACATAGGATTTCGTCAATAACAATCAAATGGTCAGTAAACATAAAATGAACAATACATTCAACATATAGCTGATACTGTATCAGTTTATGATCACTAATAGATAACACAAGTTGTTTCCCTGTATTAATCCAGGAAATTGTCTCAACATGTTTTTGTTCTTAGGAAGTTATTCAGAGAACATTCATCAGGCGGGTTGTCATAATCACGAAAATCCCAGTTTAAAAAACAATTGCTTCATAGTACGTGCAACCTGAAAATTTAAAAAGAAGGGGAGAGATAAAGAGCTAATTCTATAGCTAGGTACATTTATCATATTCCCTCAAAGGTGAATAAGAGAACCACATGTTAGATTACCATTACCTTACGTGGTGCTCGTGGGGGCTCACAACATCACTAGTGATGGTTGCGAACAGCTGCCAAATAGCTCTTAACCTGTAACTAATACATGAAAAACCTAAATAAGTGTTTTTCAGATGAGCTAGAAAACAATGTTCAAAAAGTTCAATAGGTAAGTCTGGAAGGACTAGTAAGAAGATGGATATTGACATTAGTAGTGGTTTGTCATGGCCTCACCTGTGTGTCCTCTGTTGGTAATTGGATTTGGGAGAGAGGGGGCAAATCCCTTGTAGTGGCTAAATTCCAAGGAGGGGGCCAGTGTTAGTGGTAGTACACCTCCATGTAGGCTGGCTAGGCAGTCACTGGACAAAGAAAAAAGTCAAAAGTATGGGATCATTACGTGTAGTCCATTAGGCATGAACGCACATTAAGCTCAGAACGAGTACTCCCCGGGGGCAAGGATTGAAAAATGTTTACAGTTCGAGCTCACACTAAAATGTGCAACGGTAACGCATGGGTCTCACTAAATCAGTGAGGCATAAAATCAACCTGTAAATAATAGTCCAGTGTATAGTGACCGAAAATAGACCAGGTTAGTGTGAAAACTGGGTCCAATGTGCTCACTCAAACGACCATATATTCTGAAATCTATAGGTAAGGGAGTGGACCAATACAGAATCATAATCCTGATAATTAGATATTATGGTCCTCGGACAAAGATCTGTGGTAAAGCGGCCAAGTGAGTTAAAAGCAGAACAACACCGAGGTGTCTCGGCATGGCTCATATGGATGCAGCTTACCGCCTTTGTCAACAGACAGGTCTTGCCAATCGTAGTGCTGAATAGAGATACTGCCGACACAGCACATCAACAGGCGGTCACTCCACGAGTCTAAATCGGGAATGGATATAATATATCAGCTATAGTTGCCCGACTTAGACGGCAATACATTTAGAGGAACATAAAAAGGGTATATTCAATATGCTAATAGTGACATACCTCGTTAATAGACACGAGAGCGTCCGAGCAGTGCGCAACTGGCTCGGTCTCATTGAGCTGGTCCTGTGCCTCTGTGTAAGGGGCACGCGGTTCGGAAACTCTAGTATACATGTTTCCATAGGAACCGGATGCGGACACAGAGCCGGAAGTAACACCTACCATTGATATAATAAGTCACCCATTTTAAGAAGGAGTGTGCACTGGTGATCCTGAGTGTAAAACTGCTCGAAAAGATGCAAATACAGTAACTCGAATTACAGATCGAACCTACATTCAATATGTTTAAGCTGGAAGGGCGATCGAAGAACAATTAGCCCTATAAAAATAGGAAGTATTTAAAATATACTATGCTGGTCTGTACATCTATGGGCCAGTGTTTCTTCAACGTAGTATCTAAGCTGAAAACTTATTATACACGTAATACCCAGTTGATCAAGAGATATTACCATCTTGTTGAATTCACATGAATATACCATCAATATCTGTTTGTGTACTCGTCATGAATTATATTGATTTATAGTGATCAAACTTGTTGAATACATATCAATCCTCATATATCAGAACATGTGCTTATTTCATTGTTTAGAGATCTCTAACTCAGATCAATATACTCTTCAGATTAACATAAATCATTGTGATTTACAGGGCTAGAATATGTTCAATACATTTCAACCATTATATATCTGTAGTTGTCCATATTTCCCAGTTTAGAGGTCACCAAATCATATGGATGTACCCTTAAGATTAACATACTGTATAAATGCTCTGCCCTTATAAGGTACCCATCCAGATATATTGTAAATAGCGGGAAACACCTTGAATATGTAATTTAGCATTGGGCCCTGCTAGAGGAATGGCAGATTTATGCTCTTAGATAGGGTGAAGAAGGGACCTTCCTATTGGCAGATTTTATGCGACTCTACAGAATCGTTCATGCCTCTAATGTCACTCTGTAGTTTGTTCTTGCTCTTTCCTCAGGAGTCTGTTTTCTAGAGTTTGTGAATTCCCTCCTTTCAGCGTCTAGAGTACAGTCCATGTGAAATCTTCATATCCATGGTTAGCTTGGGTAAAGTGTTTAACCATTGGTGCGTTGTCAGTTTTGTTTTTCAGACAGCTACAATGTTCCATAATGCATGTTTTGACTTTGTGGATGGTTTTCCCCACATAGGGCAGGCCACATCCACATCTTATTAGGTACACCACATAATCAGTATTACAATTTGTAAGGTTTCCTGTACCTATGGTTTAGGCAAAGCTACGTCGATCTCTTTAATTTTAGTGGTGAGTATACATACTCTGCACGCTCCACATGGGTAGTGGCCGCTAGGCGGTGGTAGGCCCCAGAGCGTAGTCAGATTAGGCGTGCTGCTGGTGAGTGGTTTTAATCGACTCCCACTTATTCTGTTGCCTATTGTGGTGCTTCTTTTATAGGCAAACAGAGGCATCGGTAGAGGGGTTTTAGGAGTCTCAGAGATTTTCCAATGTTTAGCAATCACGTTCTTGATTTTTCGGCATTGATCCGTGAAGGTATTAACACAGACAATTCTCTCATCTTTTGGTTTCTTGGGTTTCTCTTCCAATAGTGCCTCTCTGTTGTTATTAAATGCATGCTTCACAGCTCTTTTATCCAATTTTGTGGGGCAACCCCTTTGTTTCAAATTCTTGCCAAGCAATGCTGCTTCTGTTTCATAAGTGCTGTTGTCAGAACTGTTCCTTTTGAGAAGCAAAAATTGGCCAAACAGTAAATTGTCCCGTAGATGTTTTATATGATGGCTGATATACTCGAGCAGGGAGTTCATATCCGTCGGCTTATGATAAGGTTTCAATTTCAAAATTCCATTTGAGTCAAAAATCGTAAGGTCAAGAAAATCGATGGTTTCTCTCCCTGTGGTCATTGTGAATTGTAAATGAGGATTAAAATAGTTGAGCCAAACCAGAAATTCATTTGCATGTTCACTTGTCCCTTCCCATATCATCAAAATATCATCAATATGGCGGTTCCATTGTCTGATGTTAGATTGAAATGGATTAGTACTGCTATATATATGCGTCTTCTCGAAAGTTTCTACATATAAATTGGCCACAACCGGGGCCATAGTGGCCCCCATGGCCGTGCCTTCGACTTGTTGGTAGTAAGTCCCGTTGAACTCAAAGTAGTTTCTTTTTAGAGCAAGGTCCACACACCACAATATAAAGGAAGTCGGTACCGGATCTTGATCCAGTCAATTCAATAAGATTTCTTCCACCACATCTAGTGTAGCCTGTTGCGGTATATTGGTGTAAAGTGACACAATATCAAAACCCAATAGAAGGAAAGTCTCTGGGTTGAAATTGAGATCTTCATAAATGTTTATCACATCTCTAAAGTCTTTCAGGTATGAAGTCATCTTCTGGACATATCCGTTCAGGTAGTGATCTGCAAAGATAGAGAGTGGTTCCTGAAAGAACTACAAGACCCGTCTATTGACAAAGGTGGTAAGCTGCATCCATATGAGCCATGCCGAGACACTTGGGTGTTGTTCCGCTTTTACCTTACTATGGGCGCTTTACCACAGATCTTTGTCCGAGGGCCGTAATATCTAATTATCAGGGTTATGATTCTGTATTGGTCCACTCCCTTACCTATAGTTTTCAGAATATATGGTCATTTGAGTGAGCACATTGGACCCAGTTTTCACACTAACCTGGTCTATTTTCGGTCACTATACACTGGACTATTATTTATGGGTCGATTTTATGCCTCACTGATTTAATGAGACCCCTGTATTACCATTGCACATTTTAGTGCAAGCTCGAACTGTAAACATTTTTTATCCTTGCCCTCGGGGAGTGCTTGTTCTGAGCTTAATATGCATTCATGCCTAACGGACTACACTTAATGATCCCATAACTTTTCCTTTTTTCTTTGTCCAATGACTGCCTAGCCAGCCTACATGGAGATGTACTACCGCTAACACTGGCCCCCTCCTTGGAATATAGCCACTACAAGGGATTTGCACCCTCTCTCCGAAGTCCAATTGCCAACAGAAGACACACAAGTGAGGCCATGACGAACCACTACTAATTTCAATATCCATCTTCTTACTAGTCTTCCAGACTTACCTATTGAACCTTTTTGAATATTGTTTTCTAGCTCATCTGAAAAACACTTATTTAGGTTTTTCATGTATTAGTTACAGGTTAAAAGCTATTTGGCAGCTGTTCGCAACCATCACTAGTGATGTTGTGAGCCCCCACGAGCACCACGTAAGGTAATGGTAATCTAACATGTGGTTCTCTTATTCACTTTGAGGGAATATGATAGATTTACATAGCTATAGAATTAGCTCCTTATCTGTCCCCTTCTTTTTCAATTTTCAGGTTGCACGTACACACCACACCTTTCTGCTTACAAAGCAATTTTTTTTTAAACTGGGATTTTCATGATCATGACAACCCTCCTGATGAATGTTCTCTGAATAACTTCCTAAGAACAGAAACATGTCGAGACAATTTCCTGGATTAATACAGGGAAACAACAACGTGTGTTATCTATTAGTGATCAGAAACTGATACAGTATCAGCTATATGTTGAATGTATTGTTCATTTTATGTTTACTGACCATTTGATTGTTATTGACAAAATCCTATGTCTTTTATCTGATGATCAAGCTAGATCCTTTTGTAATGTACTTAATAGTTTTGTGATGAGTGTTATTAATTGTGTGTTTTATTAACTCTTATTGTGTATCATATTAAAGTTTATACACAGTATTTTGTATGAACCTATCCAGGTGTGCAACCGGTCTTTGAGCTCTGTCTCATATATAATTTGATTTGTTTCCCCTCCCGGAGATAGAAAGAGTAGACACTTTTTCCACCTGTGGTGGATTGGTGACTACCAGGATTCTTTCCTTATTAATAGTATATTATCTAATGCATTGGGTTTCAACGTATTGGCCTTGGTAGTATAAAGACGGATTCAGTCGTGACTGGATTCAAACCTATGACTGCTTATTACAAGCAGATATCGGAGTCCACTGCTTCACTTGCTAAGTGGGACCATATATGTGAAGGCACATTACCATTTGATTTTCATCTGTAGCTGAACAGATATTTTTGTTCATTCTATTGGAAAGCGAGGCATCACGCAGTGGACAGTCAATTCTGTTAATTCATTCATAGTACAAGGGAATCACCAACCCAGAACACTGGGCAAATCACCAATCTACCCCACCAGCAGCGGGGGGGGGGATCAGAGTATGCCAGTGGCTGCTGATGGGTATGCTCCAACACCCGAGCACCTCCCACTTTATGCTTCTACACCTCCTGAGTGGCCACCCATTTACAAAGGGATCACTCACAATGGGTGCCAACACAATGTAAAGGATAATTCAGCTTGAACAGTGACCTCTGGATATTAAGCGTGTTATAAATAAATAACCAATTACAGTGCTCTGAACATACCTGTAGAGAAAGAGTATCTGAGGCACGTCAGATATGGACATTAAGATTTAAATTATGGTCCACATTGGGAGATTGATGGCACTTACCTTTACACATGTGACGTGGCAGCAAGGATTGTGTGGTTGCAGGATACAGGGTGTGAAATGGGCCGTACATACCATTCCGCAAGTCTGTGCTTGCTCTCTTGAGATGCTCTGTTCATCTTGGTGTGTGACTGCTGGTGAGTCGCTCACATGTCCAATCACAAAGACATGTGCTGACTCTGACTGCTGGTGAGCCGCTCCCAGGTTTCATCACAAAAACTTGCGCGGACTCTGACTGCTGGTGAGCCGCCCCCCAGTCCCCATCACAAAAAGGTGTGCTGACTCTGACTGCTGGTGAACCACTCCCAGGTTACATCACATAGAGATATGCTGACTCTGACTGTTGAATGTGCTGGTCAGGCTGGCCAGGCAAGCTCCTTCAACTCGGCTTAGCCACCTCAGAGGCAGACTTTCTTCTCTAAATACCCATACAAAATACCCTAAAGGTCACACTCCGATCACCAAGCACTACCTCACTCGTGGTGCAATGGATGACTGGCCAGACAGATCCATTGTGAGGGGATTTGCACTGACTGAGAATGAAAGACTGCTGGGTTGTGACCAGTCGAGTGTTAATCGGGTGTTAACAGCAACAGAGGCCAATGTCCGCAAGGGTAAATCCCTGTGGGAAAGGATGATAGTAGATTCAGACCCTCTCTTTTCTATAAGTTTAATAGTAGACCAAACTAATTAAAATAAGAGAAGGTGCCCGTCTGGCACATCGGTTGGGTGGGGATGAAGAGGCATCACTGCAGATGAGTCTTGTGGTGAATCTAGGGATGTTATCACTCCCTCCCAGTGGAAAACCTCTTCACATGTGGCCTGGGTAGGGCAGCAGCTCCCTGATCCCATACCTGGGATTGGTTTTCCGAGAGAGGATCACATGGGGTGAGTTAACCCTCATGGGAGGAAATGAGACTCACTAGCAGGAACCTGGTATCTCCCCTTCCATTCAGGGTATGGTACACACTCTTTAAATGCCCCAACACATATGGCCTACTGTAACATAGAGTCAATCCATCCACTTAGAGAAAACTGTAAGGTTTTTTTCACACTTTCCTCATGAAATCAGTGAGACGAGGAAGAGCATGGGCTTAGTATGGAGTCCAAAACTAGAGTTGCAGTCTAATTGTTTTGTGAATCCAGGAGGTGGTGTGCTCTTTAAAAATAGGAAGGGCCAAGATGGAGGGAGACACTTCATTCCTGAAGCTGGTATGGACACTGAGAATTAGCAGTTTGCAGAGCGGAGTGGGAGAACTACAGAAAGCATCAGAGGCAGAGACTCTGAGAGGGAAGGTCTGCTGCCGAGGTGCCGTAGGCAGGAGAAGCTGCTAAGCAATGTGGAAGGCACAGCAGGGACTGGAGAGGACAGCTTCCACGGCAGAATGATGATCGCTAGGAGAAGACAAATGGGATGCTGCGAGGGATGCTGCAGCTGCTGATGGACACTGGTGAGCACAATACGGGAGTCTGGTATGCCAGGGTGCTCCGAAGCATTTGATGCACACCGTTACCAAATTGGGGGAACGTCAGGGAGGGAGCTGAAACACAGAGACAGCTGAAAGGATAAAACATACATGAAAGAGAGTGAGTCATAGACTCCAGAGATAAACAAGGAAAAGAGAAAATGTGTTACCGGTTCGAGTTGAAAGAGACACAACATTTGAATAATGATGAAAATGCATTCAGTCGGCTACTCTCACCCAAGAATAAGAAAACAAAGGAAGACTCATACCCATTAGAGTCAAAACCAGTAGAAGTGTGTTTATGGGGGAGGGTAGCCCCCTGAATTTGATCAAACCTTTTCGTTGGAACGAGGTGCCCTGGCCAGAAAGTATACAAGGCAATATAACTGCAAGTCTGGGACCCGCACACAAAGTGTAACAGAAAGCCCTGGCAGGAGAGTATACAAGGCAGAATAATTGACTATGAGAATTTGGGAAAGTCCAGTGGAAGGCAGCAATAGGGAAAGTAAATGTCTTGTTTGAACAGTAAAGGAAAGGAGCAATGGAGTGCCCCCTGAGTGTGAGAAATCATTGGGAAGGGAACTATACTCCCTGGACATGAAAAGTATAGCTCTGTGAGGAAGTATAACTCTGCTTGTGCTGAGAAACTCAGGAGAAGGGAGGACCTCTCCTGAGGATTGTGGAACTTTGATTACTTGTCTCTTTTTGCACCTTTTCACTTTGGAACTGTGTGTTGAAACTGTGGAGAGAACAACAATTGCTTACTTGAGAGACTATACCCCTTTTCATGTTTTCATAGGTTTGAGATGGGTCAGGTTAGGATTTTGGACACAGGACGGATAACTCTTTTGATTTTGGACATTCTGACGTCGGCATCCTTAGTTTTGTTGAAGTAGGGAAACCCTTCATAGTGAGAGGGAGAGATAGGTATTTTTCCAAACGATTTTGTGTTAATAAAAGTCTACAGCAAGCAACACAATGCCCCATGTCTATGTCTTACTCATGATTTATCACTTACTTACTGATTTTTCACTTAATCCTCTCATTACTTGCATTTCCCCCACTCCTTCTCATCAGTCTGGTTCCTGGCTAGATTACATGTTTGTCATGGTGCCTGCCTCCAAGGAGCCAAACCAGGCCCGGCACCCTCAGAGACAGACACCATGCATTCAAGGGAAGTCCCAGCAGCCCCAGATGGGGGCCCTTTGGACTCAGTCCTGACGCCGTTGGCATCAGGCTCACAGGGGACATCAGTCCTGGCGCCATTGGCGCCAGGCTCATACAGAAGTAGGTTGGGAGTAGTGCTTGGTGTAAACTTACCTGTGCAGACCATGCTGCAACTTCCAGGACTGGAAGGAACTATTTTTCTAGGGACTACTTCATCTCTAGGATGTGACCGGTGGAGGAATACATATTTCTGGGGGAGGAATACATACCTGGAACTACTTGAAAGGCTATTTAAGCCACACCCAAGCAGCAGACCACGCTTCGCGTTGTTCTGCACTTAGCAGCTGGATGCTCACCGTGCCTGCTCCTGCCTTGGTCCTCCATCACGCCTGCCAGCATCCTGGAAACACCTAAAGAAGAAAAGGGAAGAGAACAGGTGAAAACAGGAACCTTATCTGATACATCTGCACTCCGGATTCTGCACGCCGACGATCCTGCAAAGAATGCAAACATTTTAAACGCGCGCAGCATGCTGCATTTCACTCATCTGCACGTGGCGTTTTCGAGTCCTGCGACGTCCATCCGGAGCTTCCACCGCCATCCAGCACCTATTGGAGGGAAGGAGAAAGAGAGGTGAGAAGGGAAACACTAATCAAAGTAGAACTTACCTGTGGTTCACTTCCCTCTCCGCCTTTGGGTTTGTGCCATACCTTCGGCATCTCAGCACCCCGGCCCCTAAGGGGAAAAGAAACAGACATTGTATTAGTGAGAGCATGTGAGAACATTAGCAATACGCGCACTCAAGACTTACCCATTTGCAAGAGAGACAAAGCAGCTCATTTCGGGTCGGTGCCTTACCTCCGGCATTGCCGTACCCCGGCCCCTATGGGGAAAAAGACATTGGACATTAAAGGAGATACTTAAAACTGCAAAGGAATCTCTCATCGGAATTCTTACCAGAATTTGGCTTCATCCAAATCGCCTGCAGCCCGGAATCTTCTCCAGCACCTGCGAAAAAAAAGAACAGATGAGTGAATATAAACCCAAACTTGCCATAAACATTTGCGGTACGACGGGAATGGACAAACTAGTTTAAACTCATCAATCCAGTGAAGTAACTGGAATCACAACGCGCCCCTGCATCAGAAGCAGGATGGAGAGCTCGTCATTTTGGTCCCTAAGGTGAGTCTTCGCAGGGAATCCCAAAAGGGTTTCACGGAGGGAGAGAAGGGAAGTGGGAGGTTGGAACATCACCCGCAGACTATTAACCCTTCCTTTTCACACACAGTGGGATATTCCTCCGAGCCAGAAAAGCCAGGTTGGGGAATCCAGTCCAGTCCATCTTCCGGGTCTTACGCATCTCTGCAGAAGAGGTCACAGCAGTCCCAGCCACGCCCGTGCCTCCGTGGGAGCCAGGTGAGCGTTACAATGTTTTCCTCACTTCCTCTTCCTCTTCCTGTGTCTTCTTTACCCTGTTATGACTCCGATCACTTACTACTTTCTTTCTCTGTTTCCCCCTTGAGATACCTACTTCTTCCTTGACTATTTTCACTCACCGTAACCTTTGTTCATTTGACTCCCCATCTTTTCTTTCCTCTTTGCAATCTTCTCTTCTCAGTCAATCCCACTTTTCTCTTCCTTTTTCCCTGATACAGCTGCTAGCACTCTACATTATTCTGTGCTTGACTCAACATTTCCTTCATGCCCTTTTTCTCCTACTCATCAAACTCTGCAGCCATGGCTCTCTCCTGACCTTGTCTCTCTTTGCCCGCAGCTTGCGCAAAGCTGAACAGCAATTGTAACATTCTTGTTCACTTCTTGATCTTGTCATACTCTCAGCTTTGCACTTCTTCTTTGACTCTGCTTTTCTCACGGCAAAAGAATCAAATTCTTTGGAACTCACACTTTCTCTATCTCACCATCTCACCATCCTCATTGCTTCTATCCACTTCTTCACAATATTCTGTTCATCTGCTTTCTCATCTCTCTCTTCCTCTGGCTTTGCAAACTACTTCACATGCAAAGTAGTAAATCTCTGCTCAGCTTTAATTTATGCTGTTACTCCTTCCTCCTCTCCCTGTCCTGTCCTACTTTTACATTCTTTTTCATCATTCTCTCCTCTTGCTGACTCTGATATCTCTGCACTTTTAGCTTGTGCTCACCCTACTGCTTCCCCTTCGGGTCTCTTTCCTCTTCTCTTATCTCTCAAGTATATCCTCATCTTCTTTCTTATCTCCCCTCTCTTATTAACTCCTCCTTTTCAAATTCTTGCTTTCTAACTGTGTTCAAGCATGTACTTATTCCGAAAAATCTGAAAAAACCTTCTCTTGACTAATCTATCCCAGCTAACTTCTGTCCTATTTCTCTTCTTGAGTGGGCTGCCTATGCTCAGGTAACCCACTATTTGAATCTTCATTCTCCCCTACCTCCTCTTCAGTCTGGCTTTCGCCCTTCATACTCTAAAAAGACTGCTATTCTACTTGTCTCATATCCTCTCCTCTATCCTTATTCTTCTTGACCTGTCCGTTGCATTTGACACTGTTGATCAGTCCATGGTCTTAATCTGTAACCTGGGCTGGCCACTCTTCTCCTTTACTTCCTCTCTAAGAAGGTGTCCCTCAAGGCTCAGTACTTGGCCCTCTTCTTTTCTCTGTGTGTACTGCTCCTTTTTCTACTCGTACCTCCTCCTTCAATCTTTCTTTTCATCTGTACACTGACAACACCCAGATATTTTACTCGTGTTAATCCTTTGATTTTGTTCTACACTCTACTGTTTCAAACTGTCTCTATGCTGTTCAAAATTAGATGTCCTCTAATTATCTACATCTCAACCCTTTGGAAAATTAGGTTCTGTTCTTTCATACCTCTACTATTTCTCCAAGTCTTCTCCCCCCTCTCTTTCATTTCTTCCATCTTCTCTTTCTTTCTCACTATCTGTGCGTAACCTGAGCATTATCTGTGGTCCTTCCATCTAATTTTCTCTTAAAATTTGCTCTATTGCTCGCTCTTGTCACTATGCACTTTTCCAAATTTGTCATGCTCACCCCATCTCGCTTTTCATGCCACAAAACTTTTCATTTTTCTCTAGTATTTTTCTTGTATTGACTACTGCTCATCTCTATTGCTTGGTCTTTCTGCCTCCTATGTTCTTTCTCTTCAATCAGTCTATAATTCCTCAATTTGTCTCCTCTTTTCTTTACCCTCTTGGTCTTCTATTACACTCTCTGTACTTTGAATTGCATTACTCCCTCATCTTTACAACTTTCTCTCAGTTGTTTTCAAATGTACCCATTGTCTGGCTCCCCCTTATCTCTCTGCCTTACTCTCCTTTCACATCCCATCTCGCACCCTATGATCAAAGAAGGTATTTCTTCTAACTGTTCCCAAACCTCCCTTGCTTCTTCTTTTTCGTCTCTTTTGGTCTCTTGGCTCACAAATACTGGAATTCCCTCCCCGTCCCACTTTGTTCTCCTACATCTCTCCATATCTTCCAATCAAACCCCAAAACTCATCTTTTATCTTCTTTCATATCTTAATCCTCTGGCTTCACCCTCTTCTGATTTTACATATGTTTACATTTTTCCATGATTGTACTGCTTTTTTGATATATTATGTTCAGTGCCTTTGGTGAAAGGCACTCTATGAATGAAATAAAATGAAATTAATGACATTAAATGATCAATTACAGTACAAAGACTCAAAGTTAAGAAATAAGCTATGCTTTTCATTTCAGACCCTTAACATACAGTGAAGACAATGACCAAGATAGTATTTAAAAGGTCAGCCTTTGGTTTTTATACACTGTTAGGGCATTTCATGGTATTTTGGTGCGCCCCAAATACATAGCACTACCTGAATTATTCTTATATCGGGATCATAAGCGGTAAGATAAAAACCGGACTTGGTGTGCACTAGGATACAATGTTCAGTTTTTGGTGGAAAACTATTTGTGGTAAAAAAAAAACTACATAAACTTACCAGATCACCTGAAGACTATAATATGGGAAACCAGCTCTTTGTGATCTGCCCCAATTCACAGTGTTTTGGTATAGCTTGCCTTTTTTTATTTTACTGCATGTGTTAAAAACAAATACCACATCAGCTCTACACTTGTCTAAATGCTATCACAAGTAACTAGGACTCATAACAAATAGACTAAGGCTGACTTACATCTTTTGTATATACTTGATGGACAATTCAAATTAACGAGAAATAAACATGTAGAATGTACTAGGTTTTCACATGACAGTCCTCATGGTTCAAAAATGAAAATGAATATAGCTGTGAACACATTTCATTTTTTAAATTTCCCCCACGGTAAATAGCTTTTTCTCCCTCTGGGCTCCAAACACCTTTTTTTCTATCGATGGCCAGAACACTGCTACACTGACCTTGAAGCTATTCACTAGTTTTTGCAACTTATACATCTTCTGTTATATCTGAAGCTTGCTGCTTGGACGGTGAACAAAAAAAACACACCCGAAATAGCTATCCACATTTGTGAATGTAGCACAATTTTACAGGCTGCAACTGCATGCAGAATGCATTCACAAAACAAACAGACATGCACCAAATGTAACTGGTATCTCACCATGAAGCACACTGGGTCTCATTACAAGGTTGCCGGTCTGGTAAAATCGATGCTGGTATCACCGTACTGGCATCCATTACCAGTCCGGAGTATCCCGAGTTGCGATGCCGGTGTCACCGGCATCGGCAGGGACGTGCCGTGGCCAGCCACACAGTTGCCAGTAACAGCATTGACGTGTGGCAGCTGTGCCTGTGGCACCGGCATGCCGCAATTGGGCCCACATTAAGAGGTGCACAGATGCAATTACTAGCATGGACATGCCAGTAATAATGGATACAATGATGCCATAAGCACTAGTATCGCGTAGCAACCAATAATAGGGATCTGGTATGTAGAAACTGCAACAGGTGCTCACAATTAGCACAGGTGTAGGGAATTAAGTCTGGCACAGCACAAAAGAAGCCCTCCCACACACCACACCCCTCCCATATCCACAATGCTACCATTAGCACTAACAGTACTGGAGCTGGAGGACATGCCTGCACAACTACTTCTTGAGGAGGCTGTGAGCTAGAGTATGCAGTGTAAGCGCAGGGGAAGAAGGAGGGGATGAATGGGCCAGCAAATACCCATTGTGCAGGCAGTTGTACCCCACTGACAACCACTAATCTTTCGCCTAAGGGCCAGCCCATTCAATCTAACCCCTGCTCAGATCCACACCCTGTACTGGCTGGACAGGGACACCATCACCACAATAGTGGATCTCATACATGATGACCTGGTGAGCCTAGTCAATATCCAGAGAGTCACCCCCCCTTGCTGAAGGTAGAATCTGTGATACACTTCCTTGCCACAGGCACCTATCAGCACACAGTGGGGCAGCTGCATGGAATATCACAACCCTTTTTCTTCCATGAGCTCACCCAGGTGCTAGTTGCTCTCCTGTCCCACACATATGACAACATTAGCTGACCACGGACTGCGGAGGAGGTGAATGCAACCAAAATAGCATTCCATGCACTTGCAGGCATGTCAAATGTAATAGGTGTGCTCGACTGTACAAATATGGAGCTGGTTGTCTGGCATGCTGTGGAGGTAGTGTACTGCAACCGAAAGCTATACCATTCCCTGAATGTACAGATGTTGTGCGATGTACGCAAAATAATCACACATTGCTTTGCAAGTTTCCCTGGCTCCACACATGACGCCATGTTGCTGCACATCTCCACACTGCCCCACTAAATGGCATGATAGGCTGGACATCATACCTGGCTGTTGGGTGAGTCTAACCAAAGAGGCATGAGGGGTATTGAATTGGGGGGGGGGGGTAGTTAGCAGCCTAGGCAACCTGTCTGCTGTGTGGGCCATGAGGGGTGTTGAATTGGGGGGGCAGTTAGCAGGATAGGAAACATGTCTGCTGGGTGGGCCATGAAGTGTGTAAAATTGGGGTGGGGGCAGTTACCAGCATAGGCAACCTGTCTGCTGGGTGGGCCAAGGGGTGGTTGAATTAGGGGGGTGGCAATTACCAGCATAGGCAACCTGTCTGCTGGTTGGGCATGAGGGGTGTTGAATTGGGGGTACACCACAGATCGGTATGACTGTCATTTCCCTTAAGGGACACCTTCAAGTAAAATGTGTCAAGCATGTACATGAAAATAAAACACAACCATTGACTACCACCAAGATATGATTGAGAGATGCAGGATTCATCCAATGTAGCTTTGTCCCACAATGTTAACACCCAACCTGCCCTATTACATTGACATAACCGTTCAACCGTGATACATACTACCAATGGATATCAGACCTAGTCATATGAGGGAAGGCGTTGAGGGATATATACATGGAGACCTTTATATGTTGAATGCATACTGGGAATACCACTGTATTACATGAAGCAAATTAGGCAAATGTGTGAGTTGCCACTGTATATACACAGTACATTTCCATTGGTAACACATTAAGCACAACTGAGACCATTGTGGTCTGTTGTACTTGAATTGTGAGAGTGTAGTTTCACATCAAATGGGCCATGTGACAACAACTGCACCCATCCCTCTCAACCCATGGATCATCTCTAAGTTCACTTACCGGGTTCATAGAGAATGACACATGCCATGTACAGTCATTAATCTCTGTGTTTAGTTGCTTATTATTATGAACACTGTATAGCCAGTGCTAACATGGAAAGACCAAATTAATCACAAGTACCCTTTCTCTTGCTCCTATGCAGATAATGCTGGGTATCCCCTGATGGGCTGGCTCATGACCCCCATCAGGCAACCCACACAACAGGCATGAAGAGGCCTACAAATGTGCACATGCATGCACTCGTGTCACCATTGAGCAGCCATTTGGCCTGTTGAAGGCCCGGCTCCACTGCCTCAGCAAGTCAGGGGGGATTCCCTCATTTATGGGTCTGAGAAGGTGGGCAATATTGTACTTGTATGTGCCATGCTACACAACATGTGCATCCAGTGCAAAGTCCCCATTCCCCCTGACAGGGACATGATGCCACCTGAGGATGACGATGAGGATGAGGAAGATGCTGGAATTCCTCTGCGCCACAATGGACAACACGCCAGGATTTGATTGACCACTACTTTTGATGGACTGCAAAAGAGACGGCACTGGGTATGGGTCACACTGGGCACTGGACACTGTACATGATTAAATAGACACACACTCAAGAAGCAATGTCCAGTCATGTTTTTTTTCCAACACCAGGTGTATTGAATAAGGATTAAATATGTACCGATTTGAATTATTTATCTACCACTACTCTCCCCTTAAATTAACCCCACACTCCCTTGCCCACTACCCAACACCCAATACCCCAAGAACCAATAACCCAACACCCATCCCCAACTAAACCCACCACCCCCTTCCTAACTACTCGCGCCCCACATGCAGTAGTCACTTGGTCTATTTTCGCCCCCGTTTTGGAGGATGTTGGTGAGCCTCTGGTGGGTGATTTTGTTTGCTGTGACCGATGCACAGGGCTACTCTGAATGGAACTGATCAGTGCTAGAAGATGGGCCGAGAGTGGTGGTGATGTGCCGTTGTTCTGCTATAGCGGTACCAACATGTTGATTGACTCAGCCATATTGGACATCACTCTGTTACCCTCTCGCACACGCCTTGCCAGGTGGTACAAACCCCCTGTGGCTCTGCCAAGCATTCTTCCCATGTTGTGCGAGGTGTCCTGCATTGTCTGCCATGTCAGTTGTCCCTCAGTGAGGTACTGGGTGCCCAAGGCGTGCATTGCATGCTGCCCCTCTTCCAAAGGAGTGAGGTGCCCCTCAATGTCTCGTATTTGCCGTAATCCTGGTAGTGGCAAGGGAGGTGGGCACCAAGAGTCTGGGGAGAGAACACAGCTTTTTCCTCATGGCCACCATTGCTCTGTGTGGTGGGCCCACTGGCCACCACAGTGCTGTGTGCTTCAGAGCTATGTGTTGGTGTTGCAGGTATGGGCGCCTCGCTGGGTGTTGGGGAGTCAGGTCTTCCTGCAGGCTCTAGACTGGGGAATCAGGCTCTTCAGGCAGGCTCTGGACTGTGTAATCAGGTTCTTCATGTAGGCTCTGAACTGGGAAATCAGGCTCTTCCTGCAGGTTGTCGTCTGGGGATTCAGGCTCTTCCTGATGATGTGCCTGCTTGGTGCGGGTGGTGTGGCGTGATGTGCCTGCATGGCCGCAGAGGGTATGGCTTGATGTGCCTGCTTGCCTGCAGATGGTGTGGCCTGATGTGCCTACTTGGCTGCAGATGGTGTGGGGTGATGTGCCTGCTTGGCCACAGATGGTGTGGCATGATGTGCCTGCTTGCCTGCATATGGTGTGGCTTGATGTGCCTGCTTGCCCACAGATGGTGTGGCCTGATGTGCCCTCTTGCCCGCAGATGGTATGACCTGATGTGCCTGCTTTCCCGCAGATGATATGGCCTGACGTGCCTGCTTGGCCGCAGATAGTGTGGCCGGATGTGCCTGCCTGGTTGCAGGTGTTGTAGTCTGCCTGGGCTTCTGTGCAGTGCAGCTAGTGTTGGTGGCTGCAGTCGGGTTGCTGAGCAGCATGTCTTTCCTGGTGGTGGGGGGCTGTGTGGGAGATGTTGTGGCATGCTCTGGTCTTGCCGTGGACATACTTAGCTCCATGCTAGAGGTGGTCGATTTGCTGCATCGGCAAAGTGCTGCAGTGGACCTGGTTGTGGTGGCATGTTCATCCTCTCTGTCAGATGATGTGCCTGTGGGGGACAGTGAGGCAGGGCATCAGTAAGGGGTGTGACTCCATCTGACACAAATCAATGCTAGTACATTCAGGGTCATGTGCATTGCCATGGACATGGTGGAGGGCATGGCATGGTGCACACATGATTGTGTGGGGGATGCAGTGTGGGAGCATCTTTGTGGTGCGCCCATGGAGTGTGCAGTTTCTGTTTGCTGTGGTACTGGTGTCTAGTGGTTTGGGTGTTGTGGCCATGCCACAGGGGCTGTGTGACATGTAGAGTTTGATTGTGAAACCAATGTGTTTCACTTGTGGACATTGCTGCGTTGAAGTTGACTCTGCGGGAAGGGACATGGTGTGTGTGACAAGTGTGCGACTGGTGTCACTGATGTGTGCATCTTGACATGAGGGGGCTTTGGCCATGTGGTGAAACAGCGGTTACGTCAGCAGTTGGACAGTGATGTGTGTCTGTGCGCATGCAGATGGTACTTGTGTGGGCATTAGAGGGGACATGTGGGGTGTGTCAGTGGGGTTTGTTTCTTGTCTTCCTGCCAGGTACATGTACTTGTGTGGAAGGAGGTTGTCGGTGTGTGGTATGGCAGCAGAGATCTGGTGCCAATTACTTGACATTTGGACTTGACCATTTGCATTGCGGATAGAAGGTGTGTGATGTGACTTTGGGATTACGGTTACAGACACTCACCGGCATCATCGGAACTCGCTGCTCCCATCTCTGCATCTCCAACTAACTCTATGCTCTCCATGTGGAGGACGGTGCTGCAGGTCTCCTCCCACGCCTGCAGTTTTATGGGGGATGGCACGCCACACCCTGTGGCCAGCCACTGGCTGTGCTCTGCGGAAGGAGGTTGCAGACAAGGAGACGGAGGCCGTCCCACCTCTTCTGCCTGGGGTTTTGTCCCCATCGCCGAGACTTTGCGAGCCATATCCTCCCAAATGGCCTTCTTTCTTAGTTGTTGTGGGTTCTGCATATCAACACATAACACCACATCAGCATGCTCCACGAGTGTGTCTGCCAGCATGTTGAGTTCTTGTTCTTGTTCACTGAAGCGTGTTTTGCAGTGACGGACGGCTGCTTGCCTGGCTGACATGTTCCTCAGTGTCAGTGTCTACTTGTTTATCCAGTAACACTGCTGTACAATGAGGATTGCAATGGATTGTGTTTTAATAATGGCCGCTGGTGCATTTCCGGTTCCGGCGCGATGACATTGTTTCATGTTCCGATTTTACCGGTACCTGTAATTACGGCATTGTCAGTACTGGAGTCGGTGTCTGCGGCATCATGGATGCCGGTATCGGGGGTTTAGGGGCCGTTACCAGCATACCGGTGCTAACTTTTCCGGCATGCCGGTATGCACGTGCACGCTGACTCTGAATCTACCGTAGATTCCAGCAGCAGTGCTACACAGAAATGGTAGCACCGGCATGCATTCTTTTTTACCGGCAACCTAGCAATGAAGCTCACTGGGTTCAGTGCCCTCGGACCACAATGCTGGGACTTCTCTCTCCACCCAGCTGGTGAGAATCCTTCTTCCCCGTCTACTTGGACAGAACCTGCACAGAAGGTTCTCTTATCTGCTTCTCTCTCCTCTTGACATGAATGAACTCAACAAAGTCTTGTTAGTAAGCCTGCCAGCCTGCCTTCCTGCAAATGCAGCACACGCCCAGAGCCGAGGAAGAAAGAAAAATGACGAGAGAGAGAGCCCCCCTCTGTTAGACATCCCTTTTTAAATCCTCTCTGTGACCTGCCCATGAAATGCATGTTTGCCCAACGAAAATGTAAGAAAATGACTGCCTCTGACAATGATGTCACGTGCCAATCAAAAACCACCTCCCCATGTTAAGGCAACCAAAAGATTCCAGTGAGCACATGATCAGCCTGCACCTTTGCAGAGTTTCAGGTGGAAGCAAAAGAGTTACATTTCTGTGCTGGTTCCTGATCTGAAAGCTTTTGTAAACAATACACTTGTTTTGAGCAAACAGGCTTCACATCTTCTTTGCAAAAATCAGCTTTCATTCTGCATTTTTATTCTGCACATTTATTCTCTTTTAAAAAGAGCCCGCTTGTACCATTATCCTGCACCAATATTTTGCACCCAAAAGACATGAACTGAGCTGCCTTGAACATTAGTCAGGGGATAAGTTGGTAGTTTAGGAATATTAGTAGAATTTGTATATTGTTAGTCTTGTGCCTCATTGCACACAGTCCATATTCTCAAGATGTGGTGCTAACTGATAATGTCAGCTTTTATGTAAAGACACATTCAAACCTCCCTTTTACCTTGTATGTTTCTTTGCACTTACAAAACGGACTCACACCAGATTCAGCCCAGAGTCTCACACTCGAATCTCGCATATCTTGTCAAATGAGATCAGTTTTCATTTTGATGAAATTCTGACCTGGCTAAAATTCAGAGCCTCCTTGTTCCTTACACCACTCAACAAGAAGTGTGACATAACATAGCATTATAGTCAACAACTATTTCGCCTTGTCAAGAAATGATCTACTATATTTCTTGGTATGTTTAGTTATTCTTGTACACTAATTTTGAATTTATGGCTACCTCTGAGGGCTTTCAGACGCAGAAGGTGGACACGAATTGCAAAAAAACATGGCCAATTAAACGCATACTTAAGCAAGAAAGATGTAATTTCACTTCAGCACTGAAGCACGAAGTCAGGAGAATCCAAAGGCCAATTTATGGTTGTCATGTAACTGACAAGAAGTACACATTAACAAGGCAGACACATCTATATTATAACTCACACACATCTTTTCACTAGAGCAAATCAGGAGAGGTTATGTGCATGACAAATTTGCACATACTGCCTCATCTCTTATTCACAAACCCCAACACTGTATCTAATCTGGAACTGCAGATGGCATCTTTGTGATGCACATGTTTAAATGCTATTCATAAGGACTTGCAGAATGGCAGTTCTGGATTTGCTCCACTTTTGGGATTTCTGAATCAGGCATGAAGTAGCAGGAGCAGACGTGAGGTGAGACACTCAGAGTAGCTCCTGATTTGTCCAGTTCATAGCTTTGTGAATTGTGACAAGCTTCTCCATGTAGTCTTAAATGCAATTTTCATCGGTTTCTGATCTCTTTCATACACAGTAGTATGCAGCATTGTTATAAACAAGGCAGGGTTCATTAAGATGAAGTAAGGTCAGTTAGTATACGTTAATTGGAGGGTGGGTAGCATATGGGTTAAGCACTTGCCTCTAACATTGGGCAAGTCTGCACTTTGAAGTCTGAAAACCCATTCCTTAGCACTCGAAAAATCAAGTTGCATGAAATTGGATAATAATAACAGTGCTTAGAAGTAGAAGGAATCTGTCAAGAAGCACTATGTAAACATCGGATATTATTATAACTATTATGGTGGTTCGCAGATACAATGCAGATGATTTAAGGCTATTGGCCTCATTACGAGTTTGCCGGTAAAATCTCAAAATTACCGGCATGCCGTAGCCACCGATACCGGCATGCACCGTATGCGGATACAACGGTTGATTCTGAGCATGCAATGCCGTACCAATTGGCATGCCGGTAACAGTAGCACCGGCATACCGGTAAAGCAGCCCAAAACCCACATAACGGCACCATTGTTGTAGTTAACACCAACTCCGGCACCACCAATCCGTAAACAACAGTACCGGTAATACCGGTGCCAGAAGTAAGACATTGCGCCGGAACAGGAAATGCACCGACGGCCATCTTGAAAAACACAATCCATTGCAATCCTCCAAACACAGGAGTTGGCCACAGGAGCTGGGAGCATCAAGGAACATGCCTGCAACACGGGGAAACTTCTGACGCCGCAAACCAAGGTTCAGTGAACCAGAACTTAACATGCTCACTGACACCCTTGTGGAAAACGCGAAAAAAGTCTTTGGAGGTGACCTGCGCAGGCCCGCACAGCTGTGCAAGAAGGAAATAAGGACTGAAGTTGCAAACAAAGTGTTAGCAGTGAGCATGACACAGGACTGTAAGGGACTGTCGGAAATGATGGGATGACCTGCGCCTCAGAGTCCTCAACCTATTAGCAGCCGAGCGCAGCCAGGCGCAGGCGACTGGAGGCAGATAATGTTCACCCCTGAAACTACACGCATGGGAGGAAAAATGTGCCTCCATCATGAACATGGACAGCATAGAGGGTGTTGGAGATGCTGAGTATGGTGCAACTATGTCTGGAGATGCAGGTGAGTGACCATGACTAACATCCCATAGCCATTATTTGTCCCCTCATTGCCAATAGTGCCTTGTGCATGACTGTCCCCAGATACCTGCCTCCCTGCAAGACACCAACCAGACCCTTCAACAGAAACCTAATCCTACCATGAAGAATGTCAACAAGCACCACAGGCACACACCACATGTCCCATGCAATGCAGACAGACACACCGTCAGCATGCGTCAACACACATCACTGAGGCCAACATGGCCCCTGTGTCATGTGTCCGCATAGCACAATCAACACCAGTCCAAAATGCATGCATCATTGCCACCCTTCACAAAGGCCCTCCCTCCATCCCCCTTCCCGCTGACAACACACCAATGGCCCCACCTACACAAGCATACCACTTCACCCTCCCAGGCAGACTACACACGTCCACAATCCAGGGCTGCATATACATGACGCCCTTCGCAGAACCCAACAGCAACCCAACCAACATGCACATTCCAAACCGTGCACACACATCAGGATGTACCAACACTGCTCCCCCCCCACACGTGTGTCGCAAGATACGAGCCCCACCATGAGCACAAAGATGTATATGACAGCAAATTGTACAAAGTGTGATGGCTGTCACATGGATGATGACACAACAATAATGGACCCCTGCATTGTCGCCCACAGGCACCTCATCAGACAGTGAGGACGAGCTTGCTGCTACACCGACCACCCCTGCACGTCACCACAGTCAGAAGAAGCGACAGCAGACATGGGTTCACGGCCTCCACTTCACCCCACCATCCACCCCCGCACACCTGCCAGCCTCAGGAAGAAGGCGATTACACCTGCAGGCAGGTGGCAGCACGGCCCAACATCAGTGGCAGACCCGCCATGCAGCCCTAGTACACCAGACATGAGGCAAGTGCCACAAGAAGCTGAAGCTGCGTCACTGCAAATGGACATTGCGGATCAGCCACAATCACCATTACTGAGCATGCCTCCCGATCCCCTTTCGCCAATACGAAGCATGCCGAACTGGCGGATTCTGGTACACGCACACATACTCCAGACATGCAGAGTACACGGCAGGCTGCAGCTGCACGTGGCACAGCAGAGGTCAATGTTCCCAGAGATGATGCAAATTACCACCAGTAACCAAATCCTGTGTTCAGCCCAACTGGCCCCTGCAGCCCACCACCCGTGCCCCTTGCGGAATACGCCAGATCCGTGACATCAAGGTCCACCTCACCCGGACCGAGCAGCACCAGGAGGCGACGCATGACCTACTGAACTGGTACATCACTGTGGCAGAACTAACGAGGCAGACCATGCAGGACAGCACCAGGAACACATCACGAATGCTAGGCCGGGCAACTGAGGCAGTGTATCAACTGGCCAGAAGGGTGCGTGAGGGCAACGAGGTCATGTCCTCCATGGCTGAATCAATAAACCTCCTTGCAACTTCCATCGCAGAACAAAGGCACATCATTATGCCTCCAGTATATTCCGCCAGCGCCACACCTAGCCCATCCACACATAGGTGCCCCGTGCGGCGCTCAGTGAGGATAGCATATCAGATGGGGGCTCAACCACCTGCACCAAACAGGGGGCTGAAGTAGGCCTTGGTCTACAGTGCATGGTAGGGGAAACCTATTGGTGAAGGGATGCTGGGGCAATGTTTGTTTTGAAATTGGACTTTGGGGTGGTGTCTGTGGAGTGGGTGGGTGCAAATGTGTATCACATGGGAAGGGTGTGTTTGGGGCATCGTTTGAAGGGCTTTTGGTGTTGGTAGTTCAACCTATCACGATTGGACAGATATGCATGTTCAATCCGTCTCATAATGTACATAGTTCACTTTACAATAATACACTTGTGTTGCAAAAAGAATCAGTTGTCTGGCCATTTTTTCAGGAGTGTTTAAGTATTCAATGTAATACAGTACACATCACCCCGTGTGACCCACATCCATTCCCATGTGTGATGAATTCATCAGAAATAATTTGCAACCAATGTTTGTCATGTAGCCTGTCCATCATGCAAATTAACAAGGGGTCCTGGGAGTACCTCTGCCAGACATTAGTCCTGGTTATGAGAGACTTACCCAGAGTCTTTAGCTCACTATCTTTCACAGAGAAGAAATATCCCAAACATATCAGTCTTTGTCCTGCCCTGGGGCAGTCCAGTACCGAAATGCTAGGCAATTCTCCTCTGAACAAGAGTACCAACAGAAACCCCAGACACGTGTTTCAGTCTGGTTGGACCTCATCAGTAGGGTGGATCTGTGCCTCTCTAAGACAAGTGAGCAAGGGGTCCACGTCTGGATTCCCCTAGTAACTTAGGGTGAGACCCAAAGTTACTTAAATATGCAATTTAACAAGGGGGTCCTGGGAGTCCCTCTGCCAGACATTAGTCCTGGTTACGAGAGACTTACCCAGAGTCTTCGAGTCTTCAGCTCACTATCTTTCACAGATACCTCGGGGTCATCTTCGACTCCACACTCTCCTTCTCTCCTCATATATCTGATGTCTCTAAGAAGTCACACTACCAGCTGCACCTCCTCAGAGGTATTCTTCCTTTCCTCTCCTTCCCCCAGAAGCTCACTGTCTCCCGAGCCCTGGTTCTCTCGAAGCTGGACAACTGTAACAGCCTCTATCTAAATCTGCCTGCATCCACTCTCCGCCCTCTGCAACTCATCCAGAACAGGACTGCGAGACTTGTCCTTGGCCTTAAGCCCAGGGACTGTATCTTTCCAGGACTGAAATCTCTACACTGGCTCCCAGTGGCTGCGAGGATTAAGTTCAAAACCCTCTGCATTGTCCACAAGGCCTTCTGGGGTCTGGGGCCTAAATACCTTCAACTCTCTCTTCATAAATATCTTCCTTCTCGAGCTCTTCGCTCATCCGTCTCCAACACCCTCAGGGTCAGCCGCTTTGCCAAGCAACGAGCTGGGGGTAGATTTCGCTCAGCGGCAAGGGCCTCCCTCTGGCACAACCTTCCTGCCTCCCTGAAACTTGAGGAGAACCATCTCCGGTTCCGGAAACACCTCAAAACCTTCCTCTTTGCTTCTGCTTTCTCTCTCCCTCTTCCCTGCTAAATTCTTCACTGGAACTGCACTGAATCTCCAACTGGGCCACTCTCACTGACCTCGGTCCTTGGCCCAGCCACTCTCCACTTCCCAGCACTTGTCTGCACTTACCTTGCACTTGCCACCAGCTGGCCCTATTATTTATTTGTATTCTTCTTACCCTTGCTGCACTTCCCCCCTCCCCTTCCCCTTGCACTTTTTCCTTTCCCCCTACCACTGCACTTGCGCGATCTGAATGACACCTGGCCTAGTAGGATCGTTGTCTGTCTTCCCCTTGTTCCCCCTCCCTGCCTCGTCGCGCCTAGAAACACTTGTGTATAGGCGTGTTTCAAATGCCATATCATACCATATCAGAGAAGAAATATCCCAAACATATCAGTCTTTGTCCTGCCCTGGGGCAGTCCAGTAACGAAATGCTAGGCAATTCTCCTCTGAACAACAGTACCAACAGAAACCCCAGACACGTGTTTCAGTCTGGTTGGACCTCATCAGTAGGGTGGATCTGTGCCTCTTACGGCCTAATACTCAGCGAGAGAGGCATCCCCCTGCAGCGAATCCTTGAATTAGGACGACAAAGGGAACTAGCCCACACACACCAGAGCGGCCAACATGGAGGCCACCATGCACAGACTGCAACCTGTCCTCAACACAGCCATGGTCGCCCAGATCACCAACAAACAATCCTCGAGGGATGAATACAGTGGGGGCTATGGCCAGAACAGGTGGCAACCGCGCATTCCTGGGCCCACAGAGTGTGGCTGGTGTGGTGGCCCACGACATGGCCACCGCAACTGCCCGGCGCAAGGCACCACCTGCGGCGCCTGCGGCAGGAAGGATCATTATGCAAAGGTGTGCAGATCATCGGGCGCCTCCACGCAGCCCCCACAGAACATTTCAGACATAAACGCGACCAAGAAAAAGAAGCAAGCTAGTGCAAGGAGGGTTGCAGTGGCCAACTCTTCCACGGAGCAAGAAGGGGATGATATCTCGACAGGGCAGCAGGATCCCGGCAAGGACAACGAGAGGAAAGGAAGAGAGATATACCTGGTGTCCGCATTAAGCCAAGGTCAAGAAACACAAAGAAAATCTGTCCGAAGGCGCAAGTGCATGGTCACTGTCCAGGACCAGCGCATTCTCATGACCATTGACACTGGCGCTTTGGTGAATGTGATGCCCACAAGCATATTCCAGACTCTAAAGCCTCAACCAGTCCTGAAAATCACAGACACGCTGTTGTATGCCTACGGCAGCCGGAAGCCCCTACCAGTCATGGGCAGGATCCGCACCACGCTTGTGCACGGCGAAAACAGACTGTGGTCGAAAGTCTATGTCGTGAAGGCAGGAATCGAAAGCCTCCTGAGTGGGGACGCCGCAGAAGATCTGGGAGTCGTCAAATTCATCTGCCACATTGATGAGGCCGAAGAGGTGGAGAAAATGCTAAGTCAATACCATAAGCTGCAAGATGGAATAGGCTGCTTGAAGGGCAAAACCATCCGGCTGCACATTGACGAAACAGTACAGACGAAGGCCGTACGGCATCAGAGGACACCTTTCCACATGAGAGAACAAGTGGAGCAGGAACTCAAGGCTCTGGAGGAAGCTGGCATCATAGAGGCGGTGACAGGGCCCACACCATGGGTCTCCCCGATGGTCGTCAGGCGGAAGCCTAAACAGCCCGGAAAGGTCCGGATTTGCATTGATATGCGTCTACCTAACACTGCCATCAAACGAGAACGCCACATCACCCCAACGATCGACGAAATCGTGGCAGACCTCACAGGGTCTTGTGTTTTCTCGAAAGTTGACTTGAAAGCGTGGTATCATCAACTCAAACTCCACAGAGACTCGCGCTACATCACAACATTCTCGACGCATTTGGGGTTAAGGAGATACAAACGCCTGAGCTTCAGGATCTCGTCTGCTGCTGGAGTGTTCCAGCAAGCTATCCAGGAGGTCATCAGGGGCATCCTTGGGGTCCTCAACATGAGCGACAACATTCTGATTCACGCCCCCGACGAGAAGGTGCACCTCAAGAGGCTTCATACCCTACTGGGCAGACTACAAGAGGCTGGACTGACCATACACAGGGAGAAGTGCGAGTTCCTCAGATCGGAAATCACTTTTTTTGGCTACAAGTTTGGCAGCACGGGCATCTCCCCTGATCCCCAGAAGGTCACAGACATCCAGGCGGCAAGCCCACCGATGACCCCCACAGAAGTACGCGGTTTCCTAGGGATGGCAACCTACTGCGGGAGGTTCATACGAAACCTGGCCACCCTATCGGAGCCACTACGGGAACTGACGAAGGCAAATGTCAAGTGGGACAGGGGGCAGAAATGCCAAGACTCGTTTGAAAGTATTAAAGAATCCTTGTCCGTCGACACCAAGATGGCGCATTATAACATCGAACTGCCCACAGAACTGTTCGTGGATGCAAGCCCCATTGGGCTCGGTGCCATCCTAATGCAGGTGACGAGAGAAGGGGAGAAAAGACCGATAGCATACGCCTCGAGAGCCCTCACGGAAACCGAACAGAGGTACTCCCACATTGAGAAAGAGGCCATCGCAGTGCTGTGGGGGTGGTGCAGGCATTTTCATCTGTACCTATATGGGCGGCGATTCACGGCAGTCACCGACCACAAACCCCTACTACACATCTTCATGGGAACGTCATCACACCCTCCGGCACGGATCACCAAATGGCTACTACATCTCCAGCAATACGACTTTGATCTCATCTACCAACGAGGCAGTGGAAACCCCGTGGACTTCCTCTCGAGGCACCCGCGAGCGGCAACCCAACAAGATATCCAAGTGGCCGAAGAGACAGAGGAACATATACGCCAAGTGGTTCGCGCAATGAGACCAAAGGCGGTGAGCATCGAAGACATCGAGGTGAAACCAACAAGGATCCCTGCTGCAATCTAGTGAAAGATGCCATAATCTCAGGGGACTGGAAAACCTTCATGAGACACACACACAACAGAACAGCGGAGGCAAAAGGATTTCTGTCCGGCATGTTCACCGTCCGGCAAGACTTGTCAATCACAGAAGGCGGAGTGATACTAAGGGGTAACCGCATCGTAATCCCTCTCAGAATACAAGCCAGGAAAGTGGCCCTAGTGCATGAAGGACACCAAGGGCTGGCAAGGACAAAGGCCCGCATACGGCATAGGGTATGGTTTCCCCAGATCGAGGAATGGGTCGAGACACTCATCAGTACGTGCCTAGCCTGTCAGATAACAGGAGCCCCGCCAGAACCAGAACCAATTCTATCGGCGGCACGCGGCTGCT
This sequence comes from Ambystoma mexicanum, assembly GCF_040938575.1. Classification (NCBI taxonomy): domain Eukaryota; kingdom Metazoa; phylum Chordata; class Amphibia; order Caudata; family Ambystomatidae; genus Ambystoma; species Ambystoma mexicanum. The sequence goes on along the minus strand of NC_090929.1, from coordinate 280,500,756 downwards.
CTCGGTGGGAGGCCATCAGTATTGACTTCTACAAGCTACGGGAAGGCCTCCACCTCTTGGTAGCCGTTGATGACCACTCCCAATATCCGGAAGTTGAAATAGTCGAATCCACAGCAGCGGAAGTGGTCATTGAAGCCATAGAAAAAATGTTCGCAACTCACGGACTACCAACCTCCATCAAAAGTGACAATGGGGCACCGTTCACTGGGGAGGAATTCAAAAACTATCTACAGGACCTTAATATAAAGTATCACCACATCATGCCAAGGTGGCCCCAGGCCAACGGGGACGCCGAACGATTAATGAGAACCATTAACAAGGTGCTAAGGGTATACAAGGCGAACGCCAACCCATGGAAGGTCGACCTCTACCGATTCCTCAGGAACTATTGGGTTACCCCCCACAGCACAACCGGCACACCGCCGGCGGATCTCATGTTCGGCACCGTCATCCGATCCTCGATTCCACATCATCCATGCAGGACCCCGGACGAGGTCAATGAAGGACGCACGGAAATGAGGAGAATGAGTGCCAATGCCCACATGAGTGGCAAGAGGAGAGCGAGGCAGTTCGATCACCAGGTGGGGGACCAAGTCATCATGCTACGAAACCCCACCAAATCAAAACTCGACACCAGATACGAGGAACTGCCATGGACCGTTAGCGATCGGCACAGAATCATGGTGACTGTGACCCAAGGACACCGTCAAGTGACGAGGAACTCGTCGTGGTTCAAGGCAGTGCCCCGCAACCTGTGGACTGACAGTGAGTGCCATCTGGAAGAGGAGGACGCTCAGCCCAGCGAAGACGAGCCCAGGTCCATCCCGGATGAGACAGGAGCGGCGGATGGAACCTGGGAACCGCTGGAGGCCCACGGCCTCGAGGACTTGGCCAGTGAAGGTGAGCCAGATCAGGAGCCGGGGGGGGTGCAGGCCCCAAGAAGGGCGGTACAGTCTGAGAGCGGCCACGAGACCGCCGGCCAAGTTAAATGACTATGTGTGGTAGTGTGAAGTACCTGGACCACGGACATTATGACCTGCCACTTATTGGTTAGGAGCGTGAGCAGATGCTTGCATTCACAGTTGATACAAGTTAGTGTTATGTTTGTTTGTTTTATAATAAAGGAGGAATGTTATGTTCCGCCCTGCATCCCGCTACGCGGTGACACAGGGCGCGCTGAATAAAAGCCCTGCCCCCGCGCTCGGGAGGCAGTTCCGGGGCATACCATCCACCCGTGTGCGTGTAACTTATTGGAGCTCCCGCCGGAATGCGCCACAGGCCGCGCGGCCTTGCCTAACTCCTGCAGCCCTCGTGCGTGCACGCCGAGGGCTGGAACATAACAACTTCTTTGATCATTTCAAAGGTTCCATAAGTGGAAGTCCCTCCAGGGACAGCGAGCACTGCTAGTGTCCACACCTTAATAATGAAAGGGTAGAGATCTTCCCTTGGATTGCTTGATCTCTCGTCGGCCCGCGCACTACTTTGTTATAAGGTTTTTAAAATCTAGTGCAAACCATTTAAGACTCACTTAATCAAGAACATAAAAGGCATGCTTCTTTTACGCTTCCTTATTTCACAAACATTGCCAGTGATACTATAACAGTAACGTTAGGTTATCATTAACAAGCAAGTATAGTTTTAGTTTATGCCAAATATGCATTTTATTGTAACAGAAATCTGTCCAAGAGAGACCCCTTAGCCCTCCAAGATGTGCATGCCCAAACTTTCGGTTAGGCAGAGATCGCTTTGCAGAAGTGCACTGGCAATGCATTTCAGAAAAAAACATATGCTACCAGAACGCAGTCTTGCAAGGATGCTATCAAAGATATTGCTTTAAAAGGCAGCATACTGTTTGCTTTTCACAACTTTTTACAATCTGCTTTGTGCAGGATAATAGTTAACTTTGAAGAGAAGACCAGTCATGGTACTGTCCTCAACTTTAAGCACTGGGACTTGCCTACCGGTCACGTTTCTCACATTTTACACTGAACTGAGGGGCTTTGTATTATGTCCCAGGCGTGTGCCCCTATTCTAGGGGTCTGCAACTTGTGGCTCGGAAGATGTTTTGTTCTAGGATTACCATGATCTCTCACCATTGACTGTGCTGGCTAGCGCTGATGGGAGTTGTAGTACGCATCTGGAGGGACAGAGGTCACAGACTCCTGCTCTATGCTAGAATCAGATCCTGCTCAGTGAGACTAGATGCAGTGCGGCTGAGGACATTCCTATGTCCAGTTGCCTGAAATGGAAAAGTACGCATCTGGAGGGACAGAGGTCACAGACTCCTGCTCTATGCTAGAATCAGATCCTGCTGAGTGAGACTAGATGCAGTGCGGCTGAGGACATTCCTGTGTCCAGTTGCCTGAAATGGAAACAAGCATTGGCTATGCCAACAGTTTTGTCTTTTCTGTAGGCATGGGAAAGGCATTTCCCAAGCCCTGCCATAGTGGTATTAACTGACATCAATGGAAAAGCTTCAAAAAGTTACACGTAATTGGGAATATATTAGCAGTGCTTGGCAAATGCCTAATACTTATACACACGCACAAACTGTTGGTTTTGCCAATGTGTCTATACAACTCCAAAATATTCTAAAGATTGGCGCCACTCTCGGAGGTCTTGTGGGAGCAGGAAAGTGAAAACACCATTGACTGCTCTTTTATGGCCCAAGCATGTGACCACATGCTGAATGTGTAGCTGCATCATGCCCAGAAGTGGAACACTTCTGAGGGGACCGAATCAGCGATTTGCAATAGAGAGGAAGACACTGAATGGCGGAGCAGAGAGAATATATGCTGCCGGGGGGAGGGGGTGTTTTGAAGGGTGAAGGGGTGATGGGGAAGCTGGAGTTCATGGTGTCCTGGCCAGGCTCCATGAACACCGTGCAAAACTTTGTTGTGGATCCATGATGGCCATAATGGCCCAGGACAGTGTTCTCGTGTGTTCCTTTGAAAATGGAGACAGCTTGGGGGACCTCACCGAGCCACTGACTGGAGGTGTGAGGCACACTGAGCCGAGGGCCAATTCCAATGCAGCTTTATGGGACTGGGAACCCTTAGATGAACATGGAGTTTGGTGTAGAAAAGGGAGACACATAATTAGGCCAGCGCTGTCTACAGTGACAATTCATTGCACACGATACAGCAGCTGTGCAGTGCTAATGCTGAGTACGTGGATACTATACTGAGATGGGCCATACAGGAATGTGGGTGTGTGAATACACTGCACTATCTATTCATACAACAACACATATGTCAATGTTGTGTATGCCTGCTAAATGTGAAGATTTCTGCATTTGTAAATGCAGTGTTCAGCTGCTTTCTCTAAATGCATTAGCTCGTGCAGAAGTAAGATGCTGGTTATCATGTTTATGTGTGCGTGCATCTCCTCACCAAAGTTAGACAAGCCAGATCAGGCATATCTGGCAAACATTTACCAGGTTACATCCCATTAGTGAACAATCATGCTACTGATATTTGCCCCATTCTTTAAACGGTGCCCTCACTTGTGTTTTTTATCATTGAATCCTGGATGTGTGGGTGGGTGACTGCTGTGTTTCTGATAATGCTGCTGTTTGTAGAGTTTGATATATCTATCCTGCTCTTTAGTGCTTTGTTCCGTTTACACATATTGTCTTCACTCAGCATCTCATGTGCATGTATGAGTATAGTGATACATTTTTAAGGGCTAGGTAAATGTCAAATCCCAAAAAAGGATAATTTTGAGAACTGCAAACCAAATAAAGGTTGCTTTTTTATCTTTTACTTTGGGTAATTGTGAGAAACCTGTAGTAGATCTCGGGAACCCCTTATTCAGGTGGCCAAGGAAGAACAGGCTCTCTCAAAGTCCAAACATAGGGGTAGAAGAACAGAGGAGGATCACCTGGGTAAGGGAACTCAGGGTTATGCTCAGCGAAATGCCCCAGGTGAGACATGGTACTATACTGAAGGAAAAGGAGAGGAGGACAAAATTCCTTAGGCCTTTCTAGACCACAAAACATCTGCCTTGTTTCCTCCCATTAATTCTCTCCTACCCAGATCCAAAAACCCTTCTGTACAGAACCAATCCCCTAAAATCTCCAATCTGCTTGCACCCGAAGATTATCTATCCCTGAATCCCTATATTCCTGCGTCCTGCCCAAACATTCCCTGACACTTTGATCGAATACTCCCAGTAATTTTTCTTCTCGTCCCTCTGATTATCATTTCCCGCACTCCCAACCTGCTCAGATAAACCACTACCCACAATCCCCCTTGTTTATTTCAGGATACAAGCTATTCCTGTTTGTGCCCAAAACCCACCCTTCCAAAATCACCTACACCCCTAGGACGAAGGCTATAATTCCGTATAGCACCTCTTCCCCATCCTGTCATACAGAATACTTAGAATCTCTACATCTCCCCTTTTCTGACACAAAAAAAAGTTTCCCGACGCGGAAGACAACAGACTAATATGAAACCTGTTTACCTTCCATGTCCCGACAGAAGGGTCAGGCAGAGTTAGGCAGTTGACCTAAATCACAGACACCTGACAGTTTTTTCCTTTCTTCAGGGATAAAACGTCGAGCAAGAGAGCACAGTACGAGCAAGGCAGACCTCACGACGAGACAGCTATACAGACCCAGCAGTTCAAGAGAAGAAGAAAGGAGTGGGAACCGAGAGAATGACAAGGAGTGAAGCAACCTTGCCCTTTCCGTCTCAGACCCGCAAAGCCTTTGTAAGAGAAAACATAAGACTGCAAACAATAGCCCAAGTGTGTTGCAGCAGATGTCAACGGCACACAGAGTGTGCCTACGCCAATAAGCCAGAGTAAGAGCGACTCCTGCTACCGTGGTACCAGCCTTGACTCCAGATATAAGGAAAGCCAAGTGGTTCATCAAAGCCGGTGAGTCGAGGGGAGAGCCGATAAGAAACCGAACTGTGTTGAATGAAAGTAGCGAAGTGGCACTTTGAAGAAAGTTCAAAGAACTGTGAAATTGTAAAGGGAAAACCAGCTGCAGAGGTGACCGGCACCAAGTGGGTACTGACTCGAGAAACTCTGGTTGAACCCCTGCTGATTGAAACTACTGATAACAGAAGGCTGTAGGAGAGCCGCCAAGCAGGAGGTCTAGCAAAATCCCTGTACAATCGACAGTCTTTGACCGTCAACTGTTAACAAAGCAAGGGAAGTGAATCCCGCATCAAGAAGAGAAACATCTTTGAAAAGTAAAGGGGAGTGAATTCCGCCAAGATGAAATGTGAATGTGAAGACACCAAGAGTGAACCCGAATGAGAGATGTTGACAAAGAGGGACAAAGTCTAAAGGCCCAAGAAACAGTGTGCGAACAAAGGTTAACCTGACAGAGGGATGTTCACAGAAACTGTTTATAAAGGCATTACGATTTGTGAAAGATAACTTTTTGTTTGAAAGCCATAGCGAACCCAGGCGGAGGGGGGTGGTGATATTCGGGAGGGGTCTGCACCCGGAAGAGGGAGATCCAGAGGTGAAGAATCATTACCTCAAGTGTGGTCCGAAAGGAACTTTTTGTTCTGAATTGTAATCCTGTCAGGCCCTCGGAAAGTCCTGATATCACGAGAAACTGTTGGAGGATCTGCACCCAGAAGAGGGGGATCCAGGAGTGAACCCATCACCCTGCGTTCATCGAGATTAAGGAACTTTGTGAGGGGTCTGTGCCCGGAAAGGGGAACCCATGGATGAACCCATCAACCGAAAGATACGTGGAAGAGAAATTTGTGTTTGTTGAACATTTCAGGCCTTCGAAAGGCAAGAGACTGTTGAAAGTAAAGAGACTCAGCCTTTGAGAACCTGATCATTGAAACACAACTGTTGACTCGTGCTTGGAAGGCTTGAGTATGTACTACGCTCAGTGGACCCACCTTGTCCCGTGCTCAAAACATGGGGAAGGGAGACCCCCTGGCAAACACAGCCTGACATATTATTTGTGAAAACCTCTTTCCTTTGAAAACCCTATCCCACACTCTTTCTATATTTAGTTGTAAGGATATGGCAATAGTTTTTTATTTTTTATTTTAGTATAGGCCATTTATTTTGCCAAGATGCCACAAGGATTGTCTTATTTTCATTTGATGGTCGACACTTGCTTCCATCTTAGATTTTAGATTAGGCGTTTTTCCCACCCGCAAACAGTTTAATAAACACCCTTGAAGTGTGATCACTTGTGTCTGTCTTTACTGTTGCTACCATGAGTTCCTTACAGTTATCAGGTGTCAAACTATTGCATTGTAGTACAGATAGGGAAGAATGACATATGTAGAGGAACAGAGTCTGTAGGTGTTGTATGTCTACACACAAGAGCCCAAACTGTTGGCTTTTGCAAATGCTTGTTTTTTACACGTTCATTTTATAATATGGCCATAATTCAGAGGAACCTGGGCTGTACTGGCAGGTAACGGCCCAGCACCCAAGTTAATAAGCATTAGTTAAGCTCACATAATTTGGGCGCAAAAGGCCGACATACACACTGTGACCTTATGTGCCCAAATTATGTAAAAGAACAGCCTGCTTTCTAGAAGTGGTGAATGTGTCTCCTCTGATCACCAAAAGATAGGTATCAAATAATTCTTTCCACCTCTCCCACCTAATCGGGGGTGTGCCTGGCTCAGTTAGGAATGGTGGGGGTGGTGCCATGCTTGCTGCCATCATGGTCACTTAATGTTTTTCTTTGCTGCACTCTAATTAGGATTTGATATTAGAATGGATACATGTCACACTAACCAGCATATTTTGAAGACTTAATACAGTACTTTGAAGAAGAGGTTGTGCATCGATGAATGAAGATTACCGCAGGAACACTGTTATATGTTGCTGTGACTGCCAAAATGGCTGACACATTTTTGTGACACTCGCGGGTGCCTTCCTCTAACCCATGAGCAATTGAGAGGTCTACCCCGTCCGGATATCAAAACTTGTATTGTGTTCTATTGGGGGCACAATGTGAAGTAATCGTGTCCTCCAGTAATCGCTGTTCCTCGCTAGAATTGGTTTTGCAGTGCGTGAACCTCCTGGAATTCAAATGATGTTGGATGTCACCAGGGGGGTTCTGCAGGCTCGGCCGACCGCCGTGGCCTGGATACTCATCGCCAAATGAAAGGATGAGGCCTGAGGCGGTTCAAAGTAAGTACCTTTATTTATTGGGCCTGCAGACGCGGAGCTGTTGCACCCATTTCCCTTCACTTATTCAACTGCCACAAGCAATCTCCCAAGCCTCTGACGTTCTATGCAGGTGGAAGGCTCAGGAGATAGAATACAACAGTGAGCTTTTGTTCGAGCTGAATCAGGGACGAACGCAGCTGGTGCGATGTGGTATCAAACCAGTTCAATGACTGTAAGCAGCTGTTCAATGTTCGGTGATAGTGAAAAAGGTAGCAATGCAGGTTGTGAGTGGTTTAGATACTTTGAAAATGGTCAAAGGGTTTGAAGACTTGCAGCAGGAGTCCATGATGCTCTGACTTCCAGGAGCACACTATGAGTCCCAATCCAGGGGCTCTAGGTCAAGGTGAGTCCTTTAAACACTTCACTGCCAGTCCATGGACCTTGGATGGCACATGCAGGGGTTCCTACACCTTCAGTGAGGAGCCTGGTTCCAGAGCCACTGGCAGAGTGACAGGCCTTGCTCCAAACAGCAGTTTACCCTCTGTAGATGGTTAGGCAACAGTGCATACCTCTGTCTTGGATGCACCTGTCCTCACCTTTGTCAGAGGGCTTGGAATGGACTGCTCTCCCAACAAGGTCCAACAAATTCTTCTTGTCTTTTGAAATACCGAAATTAATCTAGGACGCTTGGGATGCACCTCCCTTTTAATGTTAAAAAGGCACATAGGATTGGTAACAAGCTAGTCTGCTGTAAGGCATCCAATTCATGTTTCTGTGACAACTGACTTTTGCCTTTTTGCATCATACCCCAAGTGCCTTGTTCTGCAGGAAGTTTAGGAGACAGGAAGGAAAGAGATCACCATAGAAAAGCAATATGGAAAACCCTTCTTTGTCCCTTTGCCCCTCTCTGAATATACTATCTTCGCCCAATTCCCAACTTTGCAGCTCCAAAGTTTCTTCGGTTTGTAACACCCTGATGTGTGGTAGGCCTTTGTTATGTGATTGCCCCTTTGAAATATGATTCCCTACTGCAGAGAATGGCTTGGCTTCTGAGGAAGTGTTACCCTTCCTCCCCCAGAGGATCAATGGAGGTTGGCCTCCTGCCTTTTGTCTCACTCACTGAAGTGGAGACAGCAAGATGCTATTAATGCATATTTCCCTCTCATAGCTTGTGTGGGTTCACAGGGTTGCACAGTGTATTATACCAGTGTGATGTGGCTTTAATCATTGTGTGCACTATCAGTCACCACAGCAACATTTGGTTTGGCTTATTCATATTGTTTACTCTGCAAACAGAAGGAGAGGGCCAAAAATATGATGTTTTGGGTCAGAGGTACCGAAGTTAAAGTCTCTGCCAACAGTGACTTTGACTCACAGCAGCTGTCAAAAAGGCACATGTGAACTTTGCATCTGTCCTCTGCCACTGGAATGCAGGTGCTGCAGATGTCAGGAGAGTGATGTAGAAGGGCACAATGGTCAACCATTGATCAAGAGACATTTAATTAAGAAAGTATGCATTTCAGACTATTGTTATCACATCAATGATCCAACATAAATTCTTCTTGTGAGTGAGACCGGTGAGAGTCCAGTCTCTCATAGTCCCTCTACAAGTTGGTTGTGCTGGTGGATCCTCCCTGCTGCAAGAAATGCTGTTCCCTTGCTTCTTTGAGAGCCTGTTGGAAAAATTCACTGAACTTGCCTGTAACTCCAGCAGGGGGCAGGTAGCACCGGCACATGAGTCCTGCTAGAGTCCAGTCTCTCCCAGTCCCTCCTGAGTCCCTCTGGGTCACGACGCATGCCTCATGGTGATGGCTGCCACCACTCCCTCACCGAGTTGTGTGTATGCCAGACCGTGCACATGTCAGAAACAATGAATGCTTGAGGGACTTGGAGCTGCACCCTCTGATGAACTTTTCGGAGCGTTTACAATGCTGGGTGAGGTAAGCGATGCCCATGAAATACTGAGCAAACACAATGTTGCACCAAAACAACTATTATGATCTGTGATACAAAATGTACCAGATGCAAAACTTCTTGAAGTGGAGCTGCCTATATGGAAAGAAAACGTCCATGAATAATCATGATGGAATCACTGAAAGTAACTTGAGCACACCTTGCATAAACCACATTGCTAGCTTTGCTCGGATCCCGCCCGCCATATTTTGCAATGATCAAAACCCTCCTGTCGTACTTTGCAATGAAACGGCTGTGTGTTTAGAACACTGCTGTAATGGTAATGGTGACGCAATCTTACGACCAACTGAATCGACGCTCTTACATCTTGACTAAAGGTGACAACAAAAAAAATGGAGGAGGCACCCCGTTAACCCAGGCAGGGTCCTCCTCCTCCTTCCTCCCTGGGTAAGGGGGAAGGATAGCAGGAAGCCCGCCAAAGCGCTGGGAAAGCCCACGAAGGGCTAGAAAGGAAAGTGGCGTGCCAAGCCCCATATAAGCCCGCGGGCTTCCTTCTGCAGGAGCATCCAGCCCCAAGCAGAAGGACGCCCGCCTCAGGAGACGAGATTTTCAGTTTATGAGTTTTCTTTTTTGTTTTTGAAGCAGCTGAGTAGCCGGGAGCCTGCAAGCACAGCTAGTGGGAGCCGCGTGTCAGGCGTTGCTGTGTCGGGGGTCGCTGTGTGCGCCGTGAGTCAGGAGCATCTGTTGCAGCACCAGACAAGGAGGTTGGGAGAAGAACCGCGGTGCTGATGCCTGGGCTGCCACGTAGACCCGCAGAGGAGCAGCAGCAGTTGGCGGATCGTCTGGCTCAGGATCCAGGGAAAAGCTGGAGCAGAGGAAGGAAAGGAGCCTTCAAGCCATGCAAGGACGTGGATCGGGCGACCGAAGCAGCAGCAGACACAACGAAGGTAAGCTGTAAGGCAAAGGCGGCATCAGGTGGAGAAGAAAGGTCATCCGGCCCGCCGGTGGGTGAAAAGCTGCTGGGGGACTGGGGGATTGTGTGGCTGATGTTTTTCAGTACGCGGGCCACTTGTGGGTGAAACTATTGAAGCGTAATGAAGCATCCGGGCTGCTGGTGTTGATTTGGCCCCGCCTGAGCGATTTTTACAAGCGAACTGTCACGCATTTGTTCAACACTTGCCTGCACAATCTAAGAGAGCTACGGATGAAGGTACTGTTCGATTGGTGAAGGGATTACCAGGCTGCATGAATGAAAGTGCAGTGCCTGGTTGAAACAAACTGCAAGATCATAACGGACTGAAGGCATCTGTGGGGCAAACAGCAGAAAGGCTCAACATCAAGAGAGCTGTACCAAGGAGTTACCTGGAAGGCTGCTGCAATCTGCAGTGCATGTGTCTGGGTCCATAGTGTAGGCTTTTGCACAGACAGAAGAACAGAACAACAGATATGGCCACGCAGGGTAAGGGTGCTACAGGGTTCTCCTGCCTTGAGAAGGACCTGGAGGCCTTCTTGTCATGGCACGGTTGGCAACGACCAAGCATGGGCCTAACTGGATGAACCTGGTAGCCTCACACTTGGGGGCTGAGGCAGCCGGCAGCAGCCAGAAGTCTGAATCACCCCTGATGTTTTCTGGTGTGTCTAATGAAGAGGCGTTGCGGGAGATTCAGGCTTTGGAAGAAGGAGAGGAGGAAGAGGACGAGCAGAGCGAAGAAGAGGAGCCAGCAACTAAGAGGAAAAGGACCATGACTGAAAAGGCCAAGGCCAGCAAGATATTCTTGGCCTGGTCTTGGCTATCTCACGTTGTGATAAAATCAAAATCACATTAGCAAGAAGCAACTTCAACAACTACTAAAAGCACCCTTATTTCCTGGAATATTCGAGGGTTTAAAAGGAGCAATGATAATCTGCTTAGAAGAAATTTGTCTGCACAGTGCTCCATCCTGCGAAGGGTATGAGATACTCACAAATGTGGCAGAAAAAGTAAACCCTGGAAGACATTATGAAGGGTTACTCATTCTTGTTAAACATAACCTTCAAATAAAAGTGGTCAACACAGGTAATCCCAAACCGTTTACACAATGGACTTTACTTCAACACTGCCAATTCGAAAATACAGACCCTACCTAAACTGTAATACTGAATCTCTACTGGAACACAGCGAAAATACTCACTACCACTTTCCTATGAGCAGTAGCTACCTGTATTGATGATGCGTATAGAATCTATCCAGGCCACAGATTATCTATCATCGGTGGTGATTTAAACATCAAAACATCAAATGCTTATATAAGTGGTTGCCCCTTAATGATCCCGGTGGCGACCCAGGATTATTGATGACCAACTCCCATAAGTTGATGCAATTGATGAGCTCCTGAAATGTTCACATGTTAAACGGCCAAACCTTCGGCGACATTCCCTGAAAAAAAACCTGGAGGAATAATATGCAGTGGTCAATAATTGAGTACATTTGGACTTCACTTATTTACATCAAATACAGCCCCTAGATATCATCTCACAACAAAGTAGCGACCATGAATTGCTGAGGTTGACCTGGCACTTGAGAAGTGGACAAGCGCCAATGCACTTTCTCCAGTCAATGGTAATAAACCAAGGTGTAAACTGAATATTGATTCAATAAATACAAGATATCATGATCTAGTAGAAGATGACACAGTTGATACCTCCTACGCCCCACTCTTGGCAAACTACAATGTAGTGAAAACAGGATTTAAACAACCATTACTGAAACCTAGACATCTCTACAGTAGATCAGTTGTTGAACAGCAGAAGATTCTATGATGCAATGTAACGAATATAAAGAAAATTCCCACATGGCTCAATCCCAGTATGCTGGATGCCACTCTGAAATGTAGGAAGCAGCACTATAAAAACGGGCTGATCAGTTTAAAAAAACAATGTGTTCAAGAGAAAGGTGAAACAATGCTAAAAGCAATATGTAAATCCTCCTCGAGAGACACATGGTCAATCATCAATCAAATTAACTTAAACCAGCAAAGTAGGCTGAATAGTGGTGTATCTGAAGACCGATGGGTTGAATACTACTGAAAAGTTTTTGCTGGCTTTCCAGAATAAGATTCAGTGACCATCAGTGTGTTGTCTAAACCTTGAAACTTGACAATATCTGTGACTGACATTGAAGATGTGATCAGAAAACTGAAGAATATGCAGCCAGGCCAGACGGTCCAACCGATTCGATGCTTAAAGCCACTCCAGAAGACTGGGCAAGGTTTATATCTATACTATTCAAGTTCATATGCAGAAGGCTACAACATCCTGGACCTCAGCTATCATCGTCCTGATTTTTTAAGAAAGGACAAAGAGATGACCCAGCCAATTAAAGACCGATAGCCCTGTTAGATGTCATCGGAAAACTCTTTGCATCTCATCAACAAAAAAGGCTAACGCAAGGCCCTACATCAGCTAACCCCTTTTGAAACCAAGACAAACTGGGTTCACAAAAGGTGTAGGAACTGAAATAAATCTCCATATCCTGGACCTATTGAAACTGGATTCATAAATACTAAATGTAATCTATTCCTAACTTTCATTGATCTCAAAAAAGCATTCAGTAGTGTAAATAGATCGAAACTATGGGCAAAACTATGGACTTGGGGATGTCCTGTGATTGAAGCGCTTCACACTAACACGATTATGCATGTCCGATTGAAACAATGAAGATGAATTGTCGTCACAAATAGATATCAAACAAGGAGTTAAAGAAAGCTGTCCACTAGCTGCCACTCTGTTCAGCATGTACTTGGCACATCTACCTGAGGTCCTAAAAGTATCAGCACATTTTCCTCCTAGTCCTAATGGATCAAACTCAGATTGGATTACTACATTCAAATGATTCATTACATGCTACATGTTAGCCAATGACCTGGTTATAAACATTGATAAATGAGAAATAATGTCTTTCAGCCGCAAACCTGGGAAAAAAGGGAAGAGCTTCAGGATGTGAACAACTACAAGTTGTAGAATCAATACGCTACCTTAGCATCAAGTTTAACACTTCAATTGCAGAAAAGAGTTGGCTAGCAGAACTACAACAAAAGGCCAAAATGCTGGCTGCTCAAGGATCAATACTACATGTAAGATACAGCGAATGTTCACTCTTACCCCTGCGCACCTTTTATATACAAAAGGTATCTCCAGTTCTTATGTATGGAGGAGAGGCAGTTCTGTACCTACTTTGGGAAACACCTTAGAAGGAACTTTCTGGAACACAACTTAGAAAGTTCCAAAGAGTCTACCAATAGTAGCCAGAAGAGCAGAACTTGGATTGCAATCCCCATACTCCATCATATTATGGAAATCATTAGCGTTACTGAGGAAAATAGTAATGGATAAGCCAGCAATTCCAGATAGCATTCTAAAATCAAAGGTTCCTGGAAAACACCGTGACTTTTTGGACACATGGAAGGAAAAATGCATGTATCAACTGGTTTACCTGGAGTCAGCTCTAGAGTTACTCGTTTACAATCCTTGTGTGGTAAAAGAAAAATTAAGAAGATCCGACAGGATTCATACTCTGGAACTAAAAGCATGATACAAATCTCTGAAGAGCTCTGCTCAGGATTTCAGCGCTGTAAACACAATTCCCCTCTATTTACAGAAATTACAGAGCAGATACCATCATAATTCGTATAAGACTAAACATCTATCACACAAACTATCAATTGCATCTGAAAGGACATCAAGAGACTAACAATGGCGTGTGTCGCTTTTGTAATATTCCTGAGAATATGTAGACAGTGAAACATATGATAACGACGTGTGCTACAGTGACTGCTGAAAGATCGTTGTTTCTTCTGAAACATGTCGAGAACACAAGATCTCTGACAGCAGATGAATGGAGGAACATGTTCCTCTGTGGTGAGAAACCAGCATTAGTATGCGCTGGAATTAACTTTCTAGATAAAATAATGAGCAACCTGCATACACTCAGCTGACCAAGCTGCTCTCATGGATAAGTCAGATGCAGAAACGTTGTGTCTTAAGGTGTACAGACTGATGGAAAATATCTTGATTTCATTGAAGTTTTAAAGATGGATGTGTTAGTGTGTAAAAGGTCTGTCATAAACTAAATCACAATAAAAAACATTTAAAAACTAAAAGCTTCTCACAGAACCCAACCAACATCTTAATATCAAAAAAACCCACCATTTGGAGATCGATTCCCTAGCTTAAAATTGAAGTCACCTCACACAAGTAACATTTAATTACCCAGATTGTCTTTCTCACACAATAGTTCATTAAGGACACACTAACATTCTTGAATGGGCAAATTTGACAATTGCTTAGCAAGATAATTGTAATAATTTATGATAAGTAGTCTATGATTATTCTCAAAACACAATGTGGTATTCTGTATATTTGGTGACTCACAATTAAACATGGTCCACCTCATTACACAGTAGGTGGTGAACCATGGTGCTATTAGCGCCATGGTTCATGCCGGTAAAATACCGGCACTGCGTTGGTGGAAAGGGGAATTACCGCCCTATTTCAAGGTTGGCGGGGCGGTAATTCCCCCTTCCACCATTGCCCTTCCCCATTTTTGCCCCATAGGGCATAATGGGAATGGGGAAGGTGCTAATTACGGTACCGCAAATTTGCGGTGCCGTAATTAGCAACGAGGTCCCTTTGCGGGTTGGTTTTTAACGCCTGCAAAAAGCAGGCGTTAAAGTACCAACCCGCAAAGGGACCTCGTAATAAGGCGGTAAGGGTTAACTGTCACTGGTACCATTACCGGTGACCGTTAACCCTTAACGCCTTCTGTGTAATGAGGCCCGATGACTTAACTGTTTAAATAACATCTTGAAACCTCGCAAATTCCTGCAGTTCATGTTTGCTAGTACAGTGGTATTAAAACCATTCAGTAGCAGGGGTTCAATTTGTGACCACACAGCAACACAATATCAAAATGAAGGAAATCGCTCTGCTCTAGTTTGCAGCAATTTCTTGTAATATACCATGACAAAAACTGAAGGAGTTCCCTTTCCAATGCACAAAGGTCTGCACCTGTTTCTTTTCTCATAGTTACAGGTGGCATTGGCACATTAATTGGACTTAAAATACTCTGGGAGACAGAGCTTTTTTTAACGGCAATCAATATATGAACACAACTTTGTATTTGTTTTAAATACTGTTGGGATGCGTGTTCAGCTCCCATGCCCACCCAAATGATTCAGGCTGAGGAAAAGCTATTAGTGCACGCAAAAGTGAACATGCATGGCTGCAGGGGGGGGGGGACTTGGGAATATAGATAATAGATATAGTTGTTTTGTAATAGTTATGGAAGTGTAGAGAGGCCCATGTAATAATTTACCGGCCCCTGACTTCCCGGTGCCACCGGGCTACTACAAGTCCGGCGGGCCGGAAGTCAGGCACTGGTACATTTGTTAATCCTGATTCCAATAGAGCCCTTTGGGACTCTATGGGAGTGGGGACATGGGTCAGACCTATTGGGCACAGAGGCTCCAGCAGGCAGGCTTTTAGTTTACCAGTCTGGAAACAAGGGTGCTGGTGAGTTTACCGGCACCCTTGTTTCCAGACCGGCAAACATGTAATGAGGCCCAGTATCTGTAGCATAGCCTCCCCCAGTAGGGTGTTACCCCACAGGCACAGTGACAGGGTACATGAACCACATGTATGACCCACTGCCCAGCACAGCCCCTCCTCCTCCTTCGACAGTGGCTCAATATGAGAATATCCCAAACCCCATAGCATCCGCTCAATCTCAAGTTTGCCGGAAATCAGAGCGAAGGCCACAGAAGGAGTTAGAAGAAGCATTGAAAAACACAGAAGAATAATTAGCAAGATTAAAGCTGGGCGGGGGGGGGGGGTTAGAGAGACAGATGAATGGAGAGCAGGGGACATGTTATTCTGAATTTATAGTACAGTGATAAGGGATGTGCATGTGGAAAGTATTCCAAGGGGCAGTATAGAGAGAGGCCATGGGCCAGCAGTTTAGATTATGGGTCGGTCCAGTCTGATGCCAATATGGCTGCAGTTGCAGAGGAGGAAGGGTGGGATATGGAAGAGGAGCAGTGGGAGGATATACACTGCCCATGATTTTGCAGCAGGTGAAAAGTTTGTGGGGGCCCAGGTTGAGAGCCCGCAATGGGTGCATGGCGGTAGTTAAGGGGAAACAAGGAGGAAAGAAGAAGGTGGGGAAGCAGGTGGGGGCACCGTTCCTGTTATTACACAAGATCCCTGGAAGGGCACACTATTTCCCCTGACCCCATATGGGCAGGAACAGTTTGATTAAAGCACTACCATCCCTTAATGCCGGTGAGGGCAAATGGATACACGCATTCGAGAAGCAGACAAAAGGTATAACTCTAGCTGTAGGCGACATGAAGAGCTTGTTTGCCTCTATATCGGGAGACCACGCAGATGACATTTTGTCAAGGCATGCTATCCGGGGTGTGAATAGAAGACCACAGCCACAACCATGACAGGGCCCCGTTTATTACCGCCTGCCAACCTTGGAATGGGGTGGTAATTCCCCCATTCACCAAGGCGGAATCGGTAAAATACCGGTAGCAACCATGGCGCTAATAGTGCCATGGTTACCACTGTTCGTGTAATGATGCCCCTAGTATGGAGACAGGTCATCACAGGTAAAGTAGTGATTCCCCAGGAGGCTGTGTTGGTTGCTTTTGAACAACTACATTGGGCCTCATTACGACCCAGGCGGTAAGTTACCGCCTGGGTCGTACCTTTACCATCATGGCGTAAACTACGTTTACGGACTTACCGCCCCATTCCGAGTTGGCGGGGCGGTAAGTCCCCAATCCCCATTTACCCTTCCCCATTCCCATTTTTGCCCCATAGGGCATAATGGGAGTGGGGAAGGCGTTAATTACACCACCGTAAATTACGGTGGCGTAATTAACATCAAGGTCCCTTAGCGCCATGGATTTTAACTCCTGCTAAAAGCAGGTGTTAAAACCTCCATGGCGCTAAGGGACCTCGGAATCAGGCGGTAAGGGTCGGTGCTGTTTACGCCGCCGTAAACCCCTTACCGCCTGAGTCGTAATGAGGCCCATTATCTTGCATATGTTTCTAAGCAATACATAGCTGCAGACATTCAGCAGGTTTGGTTTGTGCCTAACCTCCAGGAATTTTTAAATACCTTTATTGCCAACTGTGTCACCTGCCATATGTAAAATATGGGGAAAACATTGAGGATTCTGCGTGGCACATTAACCTGACCCAGTGGACCATTCTGAGAACTGCATATCGACTTCGCCGACATGAGAGAGGGGTGCAATACCTATTGGTACCTCATTGTTATCATTTGCCATTATCGCAGTGGATTGAGGCCGGGCCATGTGCACATCCAGATGCTAAATCAGCTGCAACATTTTTTGTTTGAGAAGTTTTCCCTCCAAAGGGGAGTGTGGAAAGTTCTTAAATCGAATAACAGCAATCACTTCTTTCTCCAAAAGCCGCTTAAAGAACTGGCTGCATTGTCAGGCATATGGCATAGGATGTGCTGCATATACCACCCTCAGGCCAATGGCACTGTCAAGAGGATGAATGGCCTCTTAAAGGGCAACATTTCAAAGTTATTTTGTTGTTTCAAGAATGTTTGGGTCCACTGTTTGCCCCTGGCCCTTTTCAGTGTCAGGATGAAGCCCGCTAAAGACCATCAATTCTCGCCTCATAAGATCATGATGGGAAGGAGAATGCACACAACAGTTTCACCCATACATAATGTATTTGGTGCTCAAAGGGCTGCCACAATTTTGGGAGATGAGTTTAATGAATATTTCCATCAGTTACCCAGATGCATAAATGTTCTTTCTCAACAGATAGCGCCAAGAAGAGAATAAGCGGATGACTGCACAGCAACTGTCCCTGCAAGCTTGCTACAGCTTCAGTTGTTCCCTGGTGATGCAATAAACATAAGAAATGGTATCCGCCACTAGAACCAGCTGAGATTTAATACACCATACACAGTGGTTTATGCCACCCCATTTGCAGGGAAAGTGAAGGAGATGCGTTATTGGGTGCGCCTTTCTGATGTACAGAAGGCCCCCTGCACGGCTACCCCTTTGCCACACTCCAAGTGCCTGCTTGGAGGTAATTGAGTGAATAAAGTTGGCAGATTTTGCCATCTTTTGCAAATAAAAATTCCAGCGAGTGATATCTATTCCTTTTAGGACTATATACATCCAGTGGTATAAAGCATTTCTTTTGATATTGTGCAACATAAAAAGCTCTGTGATTATTGCATCATTCTTCTCACCTCCTGCACATTTTTCATCAGAAGCATCAGGTAATAATGTCTATAATGTACATATGTTTCGGATTTATTGTAGCATTATGCATATTTTCATTGAGTCAGTTTATATGGTGGGGACATATAAAGAGGGGTGTATTATATAGTGTACAGAACATTACGTTTTTGAATATGGTAATGCTCACAGTGATGTTTATCAAAATGAGTTGAAAAATGTGAAAACAGCATGGCCACGCGATAAGGTTACATGGCATTTGAAATCTTGAAGTACTGTAGTGTGGACTGAAGAACAGTATCTGCACCGTTGAAGGAATAAACACATGTGCCAATCTGTAGTGCACACCCACCCTTGCATCAAAAGAGATAGGATTGTGTAGGTGGTGACTCTGCAGTGACTTCAGTGGTGCCTTGGCTCTATTTACCTTGATTCTGTGTTCTTTTCTGAATGCCTCTCTCTCTGTGGATGACACAATATAATGGGGGCGTGCGTGGTATGATTAATAACTGACTCTACACTAGCTTAAACCCAAGACTATCCCAATAGCTGGCTTGCGAGAAGTGAGTCTTGATGGTGAAATATGAGTGCTTTGTTGAAATAAGGTTGACTGCATTCAATATCTGTAAAAGACAGTATTTCATGAAACACTGTTGATAGCTTCTCTCCAAATAAATTCTGTATAATGTTATTTGTCTGTCTTACTGGTGCAATCCTTATCTCTTTTTGGAAGTAAATGGGCCTCATTACATGGTAGGCGCTAAGGGATTACCGGTACTGGTAAGGTCACCGGTCGCGGTAATCCCTTAGCACCCTACTATGAGGCTCCTCAGCGGTTCCCGTCCTTAACGCCTGGTCTGACCAGGTGTTAAGGATGGGATCCGCTAAGGGACTTCAGAGCTAATAACGTTACTGCAAATTGAGGTACCGTTATTAGCTCCTTCCCCATTCCCATTGAGCCCTATGGGGCCTCAAATGGGAATGGGGAATGGTATTTGGCATGGGGATTTACCGGATCCTCCAGGGTCGGAATGATCCGGTAAGTCCCCATACCGCCTACCTGGACCCGTTATGCAGTAAGGGAGTAGCCATGCCGCTAATAGCGGTTTGGTTACCTCCTACCGTGTAATGAGGCCCAATGTCTTTCTTTTCTCTTGCAGATGGTATGGGGGTTTCATGAAGAAGAATTGGACTCCAATGGAGATATTCACAGGTATTTTGTTTTCTGAAGATAACTTATGATGGTAAATATTCTTCTGAGCAATCTCTTTTAGCACCAATCAATGTGAGTCTTTCAAGTACTACACGCCCGTTAGCACCACTGGGCTTTGATTCCTTAGATTCTTCTTATGTGAGGACATGTGCCCTGGTTACAGGGCACGATGAATTCCATCTCGTTAACTCCACAGGACTTGCTTTACTTTTATCCTTGCTATTACCGAAAAGCACTGCAATTTATGCAGCTGGTGAACATTCAGCATTCAGGAATTAACGGGACCTACACCAGCAATACAATAGAGTTCAGGGATAATTTCAATGGTTCTTCATACATTGGTAAACAACTAGACAAGTTTTCTGGCACTTGCAAACAATGCTAAGCACTCATTATTGTCAAGGTTGGGTTTATATAGTCCAGATCTCATCAACACTACACCGCCTCCTAGTGCCTTGCTCTGGAGGACCAAATGGAAGCCATCTTGGTGCACTTTCCTGTGGGAAAATGGGCAGCCATTTTAGAGGACAAGTTTAGCCCAGTTTATCAGTGATGATCTGAATGCTGAAATACTATATGATGTTTCTGGTATGGCTATTGACAGTGGATTCTTGACAGCTGAAGAGTGGTTTGATACAATGTTCTCGTGGGCTCCAACTTGGCTAGGAATAGCGGTGAAAATACTGGTTCCTATCCTGGTGTTCCTCATGTTAATGTTCTGCATGTGCCAAATAATACTCTGGTGATGCACAAAGGCCCTCCTAAACAGTGCCATTAGGATTGTTTTGATAAAGGCAGGTATAGCTCCTCCTCTCATAAAACACAATGCAATCAGATGGATTAGTAGGATGGGAATATTCCAAAGATGGTAAAATGTGAATCTCTAGCAACCCCCCATGGAGATTGCTCATACCCCTGCAGGACCCATAAAATTCCAAGGAATGCTGTGTCGATTTAGCAGGAGATGGAGCTTGTTGTTTTATGACCGGCACTAGATAAGAAAATGCCCGAGGTGGGGGAAGTTTACGTAACATGTGTATAGCATGGGTCCTCAAAGATGAAGAGTATATTAGGAGGGAGGCTGCTTGGTTAGTTAATGAAGGATTAACAAAAGGGGGAAATGTTGGGATGCACGCTCAGCTCCCATGACCACCCAAACAATTCAGGATCAAGAAAATCTATTAGCGTGCAAAAGTGAACGTGCACAGATGCAAGGGGGTGGAACTTGCAAGGTAGTAATGACATGATATGATAGTTTATTTATATAGCACCTTTAGACAATGTTTTTCAAAGTGCTTCAAGGCAAGGGAGGGAACAAGGGAAAATACTATGACATTCTTACAGGCCATGAACAGTAAGGATGTGAAATTAACTATCATTCTCGGCCTGACGACATTTCAGATAGTGCAAGAGCCAAGACATAGATAAGGAAGGGAGGGGAAGAGTGGGAAGGAAATGGAAACAGACAGGTGACTACCGTACTAGGCCTGACGACATTTCTGGTAGAGCCAGAGAAAACAAAAGGTGAGGGAGAGGGTGGAGAAAGGGAGGGGAGGAACACAACAAGAGATTATTGTACTAGGCCTGACAACATTTCAGATAGTGCTGGAGGGGGGAGGGACAAGTAAGGGTAAGGAAGAGGAGACACATGAGGTTGCTATCATACTAGGTCCAGGGACAATTCTGATAGAGTAAGTGCATAGGAGAAAGTAAGGGGAGGAGGGGAGGAGATAGGAAAAGGGAGCAGGGGAGAGGAGGAGAGAACAGAGAGTAAACAGTGAAAAAGAGTGGAGAAGCAAGAGGGGAGAGCGAATACAATTGCAGAAGTCAGTAGTAACACATAATGTTGCAAGCCTGGATACAAGGTGAAGATGGGAACAGCATGATTCAGAGCCACCATGAGAAAGGGTGACGCATTGTGAATCAATGAAGTCCATAAAAGTCAAATCCAGCATTGGCATAAAAGACAGTGATGGTGAAACCAGAATGTATCAGGACAGAATAATAAATGTAGTTGTTTTGTAGAGAGGCCCAGGTATAGGGCATGCGTGATATTGTCATATAGCAGTCAAAATATAGCAAAGATGACATAGACCCTGGTCCCAGGCGTAAGAAATACTGAAGCAATGCCATATTGGAAGTGAGGTCTAGTATTTTACAATCTCAGTTGTAAGTGTGGCATCATAGTGCGATAGAGAGTTTGAATCTTCTCCCTTTGCCAAGCCAAAGCAGTGAAAGCGAGCACAGAGACCTTCAGGCTAAACAGATAAACGTTGAATTGTATCGAGCTGTAGGCCTGGAAAACCACAAAGGTATGTGAATGGCCTAGCACGGGCAGGGCTTTGCCTGTCCTAAGGACACACCCATGGGAGTCAGAGTAGATATCTTGAGCTGCCAAAATGTCCATCCTAGATATAGGAAACAAGCGCCACCCAAGAGAATGGCCATCCCATTTGAACCGCTAGGTACTTGTAAAAAAGAATACCTAAAACCATCTGAATTTGGTTGATTAGAGTGGTCCTCGTAAGGCCCAGATGAACCTCCAGGGGGGGCAGCTGATAACGGGTAGGAAGAAGTGAAACACCCTGTAATTTGTGATACGAGGAGCAGTTGGTGATGCCAACAAATTTAGTTCAACGACAGGGAGACATGGTGGAGGCACCTGCATGTCTGGCTTCAAGAGAAGCATACCATTACTCTAAGGAGCCAATTTGACCTTGCAGTAATCTACTGAGCTCATGTTCACAACCAGGTGCACACCAGGTGAAAAAGCCATTAGGAGGGTAACATTCCAGCTATCTCGCCAATCAGGTAGCGGAGAACCAAGATGATGGAGTAGGGGGACTTTGTAGAGGACAGGGGTAGATTAGGATTTGGCCAATCAGTCAAGCAACTATAAGGGACTAGTAGTATGTATAAAGGTGGTAGCCAATGAGGGTGGGTGGCTAACACTGTTTATTGTTTATGTCATGAGTGACAATGGGCCTCATTACGACCCCGGCGCTAAACCATGGTGCTATTAGCACCATGGTCCATGCCGAGGTCCACCATGGTGAATGGCGGAATTACCACCCCATTCCAAGGTTGGCGGGGCGGTAATTCCCCATTCACCATGGGCCCTTCCCCATTCCCATTTTTGCCCCATAGGGCTCAATGGTAATGGGGAAGGTGCTAAGTACGGTGCCGCAAATTGCGGCACCATACTTAGCACCAAGGTCCCTTTGCGGCAGCCTACTTTAACGGCTGGTAAAACCAGCCGTTTAGGTCGGGTCCCGCAAAGAGACCTCGTAATTAGGCGCTAATAGGTTAACGGCGACGCAGTCTTTTACGGCGCCGTTAAGCCAATAGCGCCTAGGTCGTAATGAGGCCCAATGTCTTCAATTAAACACTCATACTTGATTTCAACTATCAAAGAACTCTGTGGCACTTTGGCTGTTTGGGACCTTCTGTCACCTTTTTCCTTTTAGTATACAAAATAAATCTTGCTTTCCTTGCAAAGAGGTGCATCATGCCTGTTTCCCTGATTGTCTGGAGGTCTTGCCTTACAATACATAACTGAACTGGCCAGTTTTCAACCAATGCAGGGGCAGATAACCTGTGGTGCTCTTCTCTGTGCTTTTCATGATGTAATATTCAATATTTTTAAATCTATATGGTGCTGTTATATAATAAACTTTATGTTATATTGTGATGATTAATTTTGATAAGAAAACATTTTATGGAAAATTATTTTCTAAAACAACTTGATTTGAATGAACTCCTTCCAGATGCATATACTATGGACCTGTTTCAGATTGCTTGCTTTACATGAACGAAATACATCTATTCCAGACTTTGATTTAAAATGGTAAATGTTACTTTTATATAACTAAATCAGTTCCTTTGTACTTACTTGGAATATAACATTACTGATATTCTGAAGGTTGTGGCAAATTACTTGTAAGCAGCAGGGCCTGGCCAATGGAATTGCATTATCCAGTGCCATCTTTTGAAGACAACTAATTTCTTCTCTCCCTAGAAATGGTAATCCTTTTTGAACACTAATGCATACTAATCAATATGACCAGATGAAGACATGGGCTTAATACTTTTATTAATTGGCAGGCAATGTGGCTATCCACCACCAGTTTGATATTACAGTTATGTTACTATAAAGTATTCTCACCAGCAACCTACAAATTGGTTGTGCTGGTGGCATGCAATGAATGGTATTGACACCTTCTGCAAACAACATTAACGGTGCAAAGGACTTTTGGGACTCCTCAAATACCCGTTCAACATTGTCCACTTTTTCTGACAGCGTTTGTTGCTGGTCCAGTGGAGAAAGCTGTGCAAGTGGGATCAATGAAAGTCATACTTCCTTGGCTGTCTGCAATTTTGGAGAACAAATTGACAGCATGCCACAAGCCCAAAGAAAAACAACCCTCTCATTGACCAATGTCGACCTAGGTTCAACTGCACCGGGGAACAAAATCTATCATCATCTCAGAATGAAATCAGCTGCTGAAACTTTCCTGGAGGAGGGGTCCTGCCAGATAAAGGGGGTTCACAGAAATACATGAAGCTCATGGTCTGTGTTTAAACTAGGCTGACAATCCTATATTTGCAAATGAGTTTTGCCTCGCGTTGTCATAGTCATAGGTCTCTGTCTCCCCCTCTTGGTTCGGCCTTGATGATTTCCAGTCCAACAAATCTGATGTCTTCTTTTCGTTCAAATTGGTGTTTTTCCTGCCAATGCTGTGCGAGAGGGTATTTGGAGTCGCACGATTTCAATGATCCTAGATGCTCTCGGATACTGGTATGTATCTCCCTGATGGTACTGCCTATATATAGCAGTTTGCATGTACAAATGATTAAATAGATTTGCCATTGATAAAATCAGTGATTTTGTGGTTGTGGTTTCCCCTAAATGTGACAAATGGGGTGTTTAGGGGATGCATGCACATAGAAAGGTTTCCACATTTGTAGAAGCCTGATGGTTTAGTGGAGGTTAAACAGTTGTCTTGTTTGCATGTCTAAGGTGTTGTGAAGGACAGGCTAAGAAATGGCTGTAGTTTAGATGTTTTACTGTAGGACATCTGGGGTGTCACAGAAATCTAAGTTTTAATGTCTTCATCAAAATTGAGCAAGTGCCAATGTTTTGCCAGAATTTTTCGGATTCTGTGGCTGTCCCGATGATATCTGGTGACATATCTGATAGTGTCCTCCTTTTGTGACAATTTGGTCCGGGTGAGTCAGCAGTGTTTCTCTTGATATATGCTTGGCTTTGTTGTATGCTGTTCCATTTACTGCTTTGTTTTAACCTCTTCGGTTAAAGCGCTCGCGAAGAAGGTCAAATTCAGATTCAACAGCTGCATTGTTGTTACAGTTTCTTCGGGCCCTGATGAATTCCCCTTTAGGAATATTCTTTAAAACTGATTTACGTACTGAGTTGACATCTGTCGATTTCCTGTAGGTGGTGGTTTGCAGGGTTCTGACATTCACTGTGATCTTAATGTCCAAAAAGTCAATGGTCTGGTTGTTATGTGTCCCAGTTAGTTATATGCCAAATTACCTAGAGTTTAAGTATTCATTGTAATCTGTGAGTTGTTGTTCAGTTCCTGTCCAGATAAATAGCACGTCATTCATATACCTGTACCATTTGCATTTGGTTGGTAAATTCTTTGTTTGCAAATGGATAAAACTGCACATAATGGTTCATGAAGAGGTTGGCAAGGGGCAGAGCATAAGTTGCCCCCATTGCAATCCCTTTAATTTGCTTAAAGTATGTCTGGTTGAACAGGAAGACTGTGTTGTTCAGGGAAAACTCAAAAAAATCCTTGGTCAATTCCAGATGTGAAAAGAACAATGCCGAAGTCTTAGCAAAGGTGTAGTCCACTGCCTTGAGTGCAAACACATGACCAATTGATGTATAGAGTGCCTTCACGTCGAGTGTCACAAGTAGGTAACTTGGTTCCCAAACATTTTCCTGGAGTACGAGTAGCGTGTGCATGCTATCGCAGAGATAGGTTGGTATTGTAAGTGATTTCAATCCGGCACACACCTAAGTCACACCCAGCATGTAGTGCACAAATGAAACCCTTATTTATTTTATATATAAGTTTAATATTCTGAACGATATACCACTCATATCTCACCCTTCTCCTGAGACCCTCAGGTCACACTGAACCAGGAATCAGGCCACTTTGCAAAGGTAAATGTTTATTTATGTATTTAAAATTTAATCACAATATATTTTAATAGGTAAACAACAATCACCAATGGGTGACAGAACACTGAATAATATCTGTAATACACTAGTGATCAAATAATTAGCACAAAAGCAAATGCAGCACAGAAAATAATACTTTTGGTTTGCTTTGAAACAAATGTTCCTATGGTTAGGGGTTCTCCCTGCATCACCCCTCAACCCCCAATAGGCAATTACATAGATGTGAGGAGAAAGCAGGTATTCAGGAATAGCACAAATCAAACAGAATATCACTCCCACCTTCCCCCTTTAAACACAAGAGAAAAACGGAATTGACTTTTCAGCTGTCAGGATGGCTTTGAAATTGTCTTTGGAATTGACTGAGCAAAACACCAAATGTGGTCAAAAATACTTAAATTATTATGCATTCCTATGGAAGCCGCTTTGAACAGTTGCACACAATCACAAAAATGATTTAGTCAAAAGAAAACATTTGAAATCTCAAAGTCCAAGTGGGAAGCCGTTTAAAGCGAATTCACACGTGTAAAAACCTTTCAGAATTTCAATTTGCGGCAAATTTTTCCTTGTGTGTTTTTTTCTATAATGGGCCAATCACACTGTTTCGCACTATTTTTGGTTATATGGATAGCTAAGGCTGTTAGGTACAAGTAGGAGTTGAAATTTCACTTCTATCATAAGAACTGAGGGAGTTATAGAGGTTTTAGTAAGAGGCATTTTTGCAAGATAGGTGCGAGAATGGAAAACCGAAATTCAGATTTAGAAATGGCAGATTGTTTTTCTTATACTATATCAAGGACTACAGAAAAGAGAATGCCACACAGGAATATGTCATTCACGGCCTCTCATAACAATTCATGTGTGATACTCTATTTTCCATTTGGTTTGGGAATTACTTTTCTTAATCAGATTAATAAGAAGTTTGGGTTTAATAACACAGATGAGAAAAGAGTCAGCACAAAGATAGTTCTAGCAATACAATGGTTCTGAATTAAAGATTGGATGGGTTTGAGATTGGGATCATACAATGCAGATATATTATGGGCCACTGTTCTTCCTATTAATGCTCACAGAATAAGTTAATAAATTGGACCATCAGTTCTGGTCATGGATTGGGTCTGGTCTATCAAGGAAGGACAGCACATCAGGTGCAAGACTGGATCAGCTAGGCTGGTCACCAGATTTTCACAGGATATGTCCTTCTTGTTTGTAAGTATCTCAAATCAGCAGGATAGCGAGTTCCTCAGGCAAGCATTGTGGTAGCAAGCCAGAGATTTTCAGGATACTAGTTCAGAAGGCCTTCTCACACCATAGCGCTTCACTGCGTTGCAAGAATAAGTTAGATAATTTAGGCCTTGCAGAAAATCAACAGTTCTCTACTGCTGGCAAGAGTCTTGGCATCTGGATCTGGAAGGATGTTGAAGCTGGATGTAGAATGCTGGATCAGAGTGCTTCGCCGGAATCAGGAAAGTGAGTGGATCAGTGAGTCCCTATGTGTTGTCAGCTGTCTCTATTTATCCTTTCAACTGACATCACAAAATGGGTGTATGGGCCGGCTTAACTAAGCATGCCCCTGTGAGCTGGGATTGGATCAAAACCTCATCTACGCCTTGCATCTGAGCGATTGGAACAATGCCGGATGATGTCACATTTTATGGTTTGCTTTACAGTCCTTAGAAACTTCCCTTTAGCCACTGGTCTCAAAATCGGATTGTATCCTAAATACATATTTCTACATTGGTCACCTTTAAACAAATCCAAAACAAAGATTCCATATTTTATGTAGTAGCTGTTCCTCAAAATCCTGCACCTGTGGGATCTTGTTTCATCTTTCTACAGAATGTTGTCCTTTTAGCCATGAACACAATTTCCAAACTTTCTGCAACTTTCCACAAATGTGTGTGTTTACCATAGGGATGTGTGTGTAAAGTTTCACAATGTTGGCATTAACACATTTCACATAAAACCACATATATCATCACTCCTGTCCAGAATATGTTACACAGTTCTACCACCTCTTAAAACCTGCAGCCAAAATTTAGACTAACAGATCTGTTCTTTTTAAATTTTTCACCACTTTGAATCACAAGTTATGAGTCTTTAAGCATTGTTCATGGTTCATGCTTATCAGAAAATGGTCCTGCCCCTTTGTCTCTCCCTGCAATCCAGTAGCAACCCCCTCCCTTGGGGAGTTCCTTCCAGGAGCAGTTTATGACCCCTTTCACACCTCTTTTTCCTGGGCTGAAGGCTCTGCTATTGTCCATCCCCTTTCTGTAGACAAAATGTCTGGGCTAACCCACAATTATCATCTCCCAGTGAGTTTCTGCTGAGAGGATTTCCCCTCCCCTTGGAAGAAACCTGTTTTTCCACTTCCAAAGGGTTGCAGCTCAGCCAGGATAATTTATTCTTAATTGAAAATCCAGCAGAAAACAAACGTGTTGCATCAAATCACACAAATACATGACTTTCTTAGCTTTAAATCTGTGGAATCAAAAACCCAACTAAAATCTCTATTCCTTTTAGCAACAATTTGTTTATGTTTGCTAATTTGGCAGACTTTTAGTTTAAATACTTCGAAGTTTCATCCGGAGCTCATCTGACTGCTGTCATTCACAGGTAGCCCAGGGTACTGCACCCTGATTTTGACAGGGGCTGTCAGTTTACAGACAATCCAGTTTTTCTGAAGAAATGTTTTACTCTTTACACTTTAGGACTTTATATATTCACCATGCTTCATTAGATTACATGAATTCTAGCACCAAGCAAGATTTTAAATGTTGAGAAGTGTTGTGTGTGGGCATTTTTGAGTTTTTAGCAACAAAGCAAATGTCCTTTATAGGGACATTTTGGAGTTTCATTTGCAAAACGATGCTTCTCTTTCTGCACTCTGTTTGCTGGTCATGGAGGCACTGGCACATTTTCTGTAGTGTGTGCTCTATCCCACCGCACATGCATCATGGGTGGCAGGTTATGCATCCATCTTTTTGTTGTGTTGCAGAATGTGGTTTTTGTAGGTTTTTTCTGCGCACAAGTGTTTTGCCACCGATGTTGCAGTTTCTTGCGCCATAACTATCAGAGTGATGCCGCATAGCACAGCGGAGTGGGTCAATACATCCCACAGTATGTTATGACTTCAGGTCCCAGAACATTGTTAATATAGTTATCAAAAGGTTCTGTGACCCAACCGATGGCACTGAGTATGGGTCCCCCTTCCGTAATTTTATAGTAGGTTTTGTGCAATAAAAATAAATGGTCGGCATTTTTGGGTGTTTAGGTTGTAGGTAATCTCGTTCATCATCTGTGATTAAACCTCGTCTATGCCATTTATTGACCAATTTCTTCGCTTGATTGACTGTGGATGTTGTCGGGTTGCTGGCTATTGATTCATATCAACCCGGTGTCATAAGGTGATTCGTTGCCATAAGGATGCAATCAGTTCTGTTCAAGATGACAAGATTGCCACCCTTATCCGCTTCTTTGATAATGATAGACTTGTTCTCCTGCAAAGTTACGAGAGCTTTTCTTTATTCTGGGTTAAGGTTTCTCCTCTCATAGTTAGTGTGATGAGACATTTTGTCTTCAGTTTATGGAGGTCTTATGTTACTGCCTGATGAAAGATGTCAATCACGTTATCTCCATAAAATGTGGGTGTGAACCTGGATTTCCTATGGAGTTTCAGAATGTACATGTTATTTTCCTCAATGTTAAGGTCCTTAATTACATCGGTTTTGGTCGGACTATCTGTGCAGTCGGCCTCTAGACTAACCAATAAATGGGTGAGGTCAAGGTTTTGCATGTCAATTATGCTGATAATTGGGTTCTCAGTACTGGTTGATTGACAATTGACTTTCTTGGTGAAGAATATTTCAACTTGTGTTTTCTGGTAAATTTAAAAAGTTCAATGTGTGTTTCAACATATTCCGCTGTGACAGTGGGTGCAAAGGAGACTCCTTTGTTCAGTACGTTAACTTCCATTGTGTTGAGAGAATAGCTGGAGAGAGTGAGCACCTGCTCCACTCATCCAATTGCTGGCTACATATTGTGCCTCCGCCAGCTGCTCCAGCAGCTTCATGACAACTGGCCGACCCCAGAGTGCATACATTTAACTTGCGTCACTAACAGTGCCTAATACTTGGCCTCCACACTGTGCCTGCCAACATAGGACTGGGAAAGACCCAGGACACCCTACTAGGACACCAGCAGCCAGCAATGGCCTCCACCCCACAAGTGGTCTCAACCTAAAACCAGGGCTCAGTGACCCAGCTTCCCCATACTTCGACCCACTCCTAAACACACCACATCCATGGTATTCGCCCAGGGCCTCTCACCACTGGGCACAACCAGGATCCCTTATGATTTCTGAATTTCTTAGACACAACCCTTAGGCTAGCAGCCCCTAACTCAAACTCGTTCCTTGTCCTAACAGAAGCTAACCAGCTACACTCATGCAGAAGCCAACAAGCTACACCATACAGAAGCCAATCAGCTACACCTATACAGGACGCAAAAGGCCCATTCCTCCATGGTAATCACCAATCCAGAATATGCAATTCAACGAGACCTCCATGCATGCCCCAATACTAATGCCCTCCTTTCTTTTCTCCCATCCTTTTACTAAATCTCATGGCAACTATTGTTAATTGATAACTTGCTAACTACTGTTACCGTTGTTCTGATTGGTTGCTCTATCTAATCTTGTCACATACACGGCTCATCCCCCACGGTCAACTTAGAGCTCACCACTATTTCCAATGGGCATATGACAAATGAAAACTGCTAACTTCTGTATTATCTAAAATGTACTTAATCATGTACTCTACTCTACAAAACAAATATTGTGAATTGTACGTAACCCAACATGTATTCACATCACCACAGAATATATGGTTTCATCACTGTATTATGTCATGACTTTTGCACAACACCATCACCATCACACAATTGCACAGCCTTGAAAAACACCCATGGTCGAAAACATGTGGAGGCACTCTAGGAATGCAAATAGCATATGGCGTATATTCAACTGTTCTCATAGATGTCTGCCAATCCATGGCAAAGATTGTAACTCAACTGACGAACCATTAAACTCAACCAATCTCAAGTATATAAACGGTGTCCTGAATTATTGGAGACCAAATACAGGGTATTAACATACGAACTGGCAAACACCCTATCTAGTGCAACAGTAACCAGGGTTCCAACCCCAGCCCTGTTCTTTATTAAGGAGTCACAGATTTTAGAGTCTTAGGATGCAGGTTGTGATTGTGTAGTTACAACAGCATGTCATTTGTGTTTGTAGGGTGGGCTAGGGACTGACCCTTGTCATATGTGTATTCAATTTGATGACATTTTTAATTTTTAATCAATGATTGATGCTGTTGATGACTTTGAGAAACAACTTGCAACTATCCCCGAAGAGCTTAAGTGAAATTAACTGGATGAGTG
This sequence comes from Ambystoma mexicanum, assembly GCF_040938575.1. Taxonomy (NCBI): domain Eukaryota; kingdom Metazoa; phylum Chordata; class Amphibia; order Caudata; family Ambystomatidae; genus Ambystoma; species Ambystoma mexicanum. The sequence goes on along the minus strand of NC_090929.1, from coordinate 280,469,591 downwards.
TTAACATCCCGAAACTTAACCACTATTCAACGATAGGTAGAAAGTTTCTTGGCCCCAAGTACCTTTGTCAACATAGCCTTTTCCCTTCACCTATATATTTTGAACAAACAGACCCTAAACAGAAAAAAAAAAGATTTACAATTTTTCCAGGCATGACAATGTGAGAATGGTCTCAAAAGTAAGCATGGCGATGAAAACATCCTTTTCCAGTTTAAACTCTTAAGAAGCATGCTTTCCTTCTTCCTGGAGGAAAGCTGCCTAAGGTTCCAGGGCCTCTTCACTGTATGCCATGAGTATAATAATAACTTCTGAACTGGACTGCAAACATGCCTATGCTAAGTCTCCAAAGGTCCAGAATGTGACATCGCGGCTCACATTTATTTGAAGAACAGGGATGTCAATTCCAAACAGAAATGACTTACAATGACACATTTCACTTATATTTAATGCATTCCGCTCAAGGGAGCCTGTGCATTAGCACAACGATTAAAACAAGCGGTGAGCCAGTGTACAGCTCTGTGAACAAAGTGGGACATGGACCGGGGATACAAAATAAATAACTATCTATGCACTATCTATCTATGCAGAATTGTCCCTGGACCTAGTATGATAGCACCCTCGTCTGTCTCCTCCCTCTCAGCTTACTTGTCCCCCCCCCAGCACTAGCTGAAATGTCATCAGTCCAAGTATGATAGTTGCTTATTTTGTTCCTCCCCTCCCTTTATGCACCCCTCTTCCTCACTTTTTGTTTTTCTCTGGTTCTACCAGAAATGACGTCAGGCCTAATACAGTAGCCGCCTGTCTGTTTCCATTTCCTTCCCACTCTCCCCCTCCCTTCCTTATCTATGTCTTAGCTCTTGCATTATCTGAAATGTCGTCAGGCCGAGTACGATAGTTAATTTCACATCCTTACTGTTCATGCGCTGTAAGAATGTCATTGTATTTTCCCTTGTTCCCTCCCTTGCCTTGAAGCACTTTGAAACACATAGTGTATAGGCGCGATATAAGTAAACTATCATATCATATCATTAAAACGATAACAAACATATGACTCACAACGTTAAGAATTAACCTTAAATGGTAAGTGCATCAAACTAAAGAGGAGCACTGTACACACATATACAATGACACTATTAGGCAGCACTGAAGAACGTGGTGGATTCAGCTTGGAAGGATGGGAGGATTTGTCTTCAACATCATAAACAAATGCCAACACACCCAATAAGTCTCTGTGTGCAATCGAAAATCACATGCACAGTCTTCTGCTGAATTTTCAAATGCATCATTGGCATTGCCCCATCAACGTTCAGAGCAAAACCTACAGTACCTGCCATCCCGAACACTTGTGTCGAAAGAGGCAAACACCCTCATTGCTGCCAACATCTAAAATCACAGACATAGCAGGTGTACATGATTGGGTGCCGGCAGTAAAATAAACCGCATGAGTGTAGCCAAAATCCCCAAGGAATTCCAGGCCCCCTTACGAACACACTTTTCCTGCAATAGGTTCACTTCTTCACCTTCCTAGTGAGATACAAACCTTCATATAGGCCTACAGCACTAGATTCAGAATGGAATGGGTAGAGCTGTAACAGCCCATGACCACGAAGAAATAGCTCTAACCACCTGCAGGTGATCAGGACACCCCCATGCAACCCAGAGGAAATAACACTCCTCCAAGAACGGAGTATGTTTGCAGTGCACGCCGTGCAAACACATCAACAAGCACAGAAACAGATGGTCCCCCATACAGCTGGTTTATGATCTGTCCCGGATCCTAGTATGTTCAGTGAGAGCTGGAACCTCCTCTGCATTTAACATCATGTTCACAACCGGTTCATCTGCATCTCTGATTCAGGGACCATATGGGGGTATGTTTCGCTTATGTTCACTAACATTCTACGTGTTTCTAATAATAGGGTCGCCTATTAGGATGACATGTCTGGTATTTCTGTTTATTGGAGTGGCGGAAACAATCCCATAAATCTTATCCCAGTTGTCTCTTCCTTTTCCTTCTGCTCCATCATTGCACTGTTCCTCTTCTGCTTCCGTGACTATTGGCAAAACGGCAGATTACTTTTCAATATGAACCGGAAACGATGCTCCTTGAAGCCGGCTTCTCTCTTTCAAGCCTCGAGTTCACATATCCATGTGTAACTCCTGCTCTAGAAATTGAGTGCTCCATTTCACTGCCCTTGATTCTCTTGAACTGCTGTTTCCTTATCACCCTAACCTTATCTTCTGTTTTCTAACGCATTGCCATCTGCTGCTGACAGCTTCCAGTGCTGATATGTTCATTAGAATGGAACTTTATAAAAAATATTTTCCCTATGCTTTTCATTGTGTAGTTCATGCTTATTTTACAGAAGCATTGCATCATTGCACGTTTAACTAGCAATAATGCAAATAGTATGCAAGTTGAACAAACATTTTCTGTGAATTCATGTTGTACCATGGTAAAGGACTCGGTCTATGGTAAACATTGCGCTGATGCAAACATGATTGGAACACATATATCTTTGCACTAAAGCAATTTTTCCACAACTGCTAA